>NC_083347.1:65377448-67777448 GCF_019175385.1 Lycium barbarum | reverse complement strand
CCCTAGCTTGGAAATTCGCCCCAGGTGCTTGTGGGGAACAGTTTTGGAGTTTTATGAATAAATAATTCGGAACTAAGTGTTTAAAACCCAGCTACCATTTTCCGTCGACCGCTATAGCGGTGGTCTCGCTATAACAGCCAAGTGTCGGCTATAGCGGACCTAAAGGAAAGTCACCTTTGCCATGGCGGGCCTGATCCCGCTATAGCGGTACCGTCGCAGCGGTACCCCCCCCCCCCCCCCCCCGTGCAAGGCGGTACTACTGAGCCAATAAGCTCGCAATTTTCACAATTTTTCAGCTCTACCACCCAACATTTCATCCGAGGCCTCACAAACAAACATGCAAATAGACGTAAAAACACCATATGAATCCACCTGTTGCCTCGGAATTCCCAACAGAGTTCTACTTTCCTACGTCACCCCCCGATGGACTCACCACAATCAAATAAAAATCACAAACAAGTCAAGTTTTCAGTTATTAGACTTATACAATCGACTTTCTATTAGCTCGTTCTACCCGTTGGAGGGTTCTATTTGGTGGGGTGATCCTATATTTTCCATAATGACTAGGAGGGTCATTACACCAGATACAAATTAAAAGATCGTTCGTCCCCGAACGGACAAGGGTGAAGAATCTAGGAAAAGTTACCGGACTCAGCGAAAAGTTGACGATACTTGCTACGCATATCAGATTCTGTGCTGCCAGAAGATTAGCTTGAATCACCTTCACATTCTCTAAGGATTCTCTCATAAGATCTGTACTCCAAGGTCTCATCTTAAACACATCAAACCACCCAATAGGAGACCTACACCTCCTCCCATACAATGCCTCAAACGGAGCCATATCAATACTCGAGTGGTAGCTATTATTATATGCAAACTTTGCCAATGGCAAGAACTGATCCCAATGACCACCAAAGCCTATCACACAAGCCTGAAGCATATCTTCAAGAACCTGAATAGTCCACTCGGACTACCCATCAGTCTGAGGGTGGAAAGTTGTACTAAAATCCAACTTAGTACCCAATTCCTCATGAAAATGCTCCTAAAATCTAGATGTGAACGCTGTGCCCTTGTCGGATACAATGGAGATAGGAACCCCATGAAGCCTAACCAGCTCACGAATGTAGATCTTAGCTAACTTCTCCGCGTCATAAGTTATCCGCACCGGAATAAAGTGGGCAGGCTTAGTCAACCTGTCAACAATAACACAGATAGAATCAAACTTCCCCAACGTCTTTGAAAGACCGACCACGAAATCCATTGCTATTCTTTCCCAATTCCAATCAGGAATGGGCATCCACTGGAGTGTACCTCTAGGGTTTTGATGTTCATACTTTACCTGTTGGCAGTTCAGGCATTCAGCAACAAACTCCACTATATCACGCTTCATCCTAGTCCACTAGTAGTATTGTCTCAAATCATGATACATCTTAGTAGCGCCAAGATGAATGGAATACCTCGAACTATGAGCCTCTGTCAGAATGGTCTTAATCAAATCATCCACACGTGGCATGCAAACTCGCCCCTTAATTTGTAACACTCCCTCTCCGTCAATCACGATCTCCTTGGCCTCACCACACAACACTGTCACGAATTTTACACAACTTAGCATCCTCAAATTGCTTAGCCTTAATCTGCTCCAGAAAGGATGATCGAGCCTCAACACAAGCCAACACCCTGCCTGTGTTAGAAATATCTAGCCTCATAAAGCCGTTAGCCAGATTCTGAACCTCTCTAGCTAACGGACGCTCCGAAGAGATCAAACGAGCCAGATTCCCATGCTAGCCGACTTCCTGCTCAACGCGTCAGCCACTACATTTGCCTAACCAAGATGATACGGAATGGTGATGTCATAATCTTTCAGCAGTTCTATCTATCTCTGCTGTCTAGAGCTCAGATCCCTTTGAGTGAACACATGCTGCAAGCTGCGATGGTCAGTGTACACCTCACAGTGGACACCATACAAGTAGTGTCTCTATATCTTCAACGCGAACACCACCACTGCCAATTTTAAGTCATGACAAGGATAGTTCTTCTCATGCACTTTCAACTGCCGAGAGGCATAAGCAATCACCTTCTTTTCCTGCATCAAAACAACACTCAAACCAGAACGTGAAGCATCACAATAAATAACAAAATCCTTGCCCTCCACGAGCAATGCTAAGAATAGGCGCTGTAGTCAACAATGTCTTGAGCTTTTAGAAGCTTTCCTCACACTCGTCGGACCACTGAAATGGTACCTCTTTCTGAGTCAAACAAGTCAAATGAGAAGCAATAGAGGCGACCCCTTTCACAAATCAACGATAATAGCTAGCCAGACCCACGAAATTATGGATCTCGGTCACTGATTTGGGCCTATCCCATTTCCTGACTGCCTGAATTTTCTCCGAATCCACCATAATACCATCCTTCGAAATTACATGCCCCAAGAAGGACACAAAAGACAACTAGAATTCACACTTAGAGAATTTAGCATACAGCTCCTACTCCCGCAATACCCCAAGAGTAATCCTCAAATGTTTCTCATGCTCCTCCTTACTTCTAGAATACACCAGGATATCATCAATGAACACTATCATAAAAGAGTCTAGAAAGGGCTTAAAAACACTGTTCATCAAATCCATAAATGCAGCTAGGGTATTAGTAAGCCCGATAGATATAACCAAGAACTCATAGTGTCCATACCTGGTCCTGAAAACTATTTTAGGAACGTCCTCTGCCCGAATCTTTAACTAGTGATACCCTGATCTGAAGTCAATTTTAGAGAACACAGAAGCTCCCTGTAACTGATCAAACAAGTCATCAATACCGGGAATGGGATACTTGTTTCGGATAGTTACCTTATTCAACTGACGGTAACCAATACATATATGCATAGACCCATCTTTTTTTTTAACAAACAATACTGGAGCACCCCAAGGAGAGGCACTCAGGAGAATAAACCCCTTACTTAAAAGATCTTGCAACTGTTTTTTCAATTCCCTGAGTTCTGCTGGCACCATCCTATAAGGTCGAATAGATATAGGATGAGTCCCTAGGTCTAAATTAATCAGAAAATCAATGTCATGGTCAGGTGGCATACCTGGTAGGTCTGCGGGAAACAAATCCGCAAACTCGCCTACTACTGGAACCAAATCAATAGATGGAGTATCTGCACTAGTGTCAGAAATATTTGCCAAATAAGCTAGACAACCCTTCTCCACTAGCTTCCTAGCACGAACAAATGATATGACTTTCTTAGGGAGGGGACTAAGGTTACCCTTCCACTCACGTCTAAGTGCTCTGGGCATAGCTAAGGTAACGGTTTTAGAATGACAATCAAGAATGGCATAATGCAGGGACAACAAACTCATTCCTAAAATGACATCGAAATCTACCATATCTAGGATCATCAAATCCGCCTAAGTACTATATCCCATGAATGTAATCGTGCAAGAAGGGTAGATGCTATCTACCACCACCGAATCCCCAATCAGAGTAGATACATAAATGGGGGCATTAAGAGTACAACACATCATATCCAAACCCACAGCAAAATATGTAGACACATAAAAACAAATAGAGCCCGTATCAAATAACATAGAAGTCATCCGGTCATAAACTGAGATAGTACTTGTGATGACAGCATCGAAGGCCTCAGCCTCGGGTCTACCTGGAAAAGCGTACAAATGACCGCGCCCTCTTGTAGCCTGTGAACTACCGCGATTACCCGGTCCAGTCTGAGCCCCGCCCCTATCAGGCTACTGTTCGCCCCTGTCGGGCTGCTGTTCGCCCCTGCCGGGCTACTGTCCGCCCCTATCGGGCTGCTGTCTGCCTCTGCCTACCTAAGGACCACTTTGGTTAGGCTGAGCGCCACCCATACTCGCTGTGTGGCCGCCCCGCCCTATCGGTGCACGGTCCTTACTTCTTCTATCTAGTGCAATTGAAGCTCGGGGACCCTGATACTGAGTCCCCTGTCCACCCTGTCTGAATCTGGGGCAATACCTCTTAATATGCCCTATCGCACCGCACTCGTAACTGCACGGTCCAGCGTAGGTCACTGAACAGAAGATGATGAGGCGGTATAACCCCCATGCTGACAGGAAGCCTGATAATGTACCCCTGATGGGCCCCCAGCAGACAGCTGCATAGCGGACTGAACCGGACATCCTAAATACACCTATGTACTCTGGCCCCTCGAGAAAGAGTTGCTCAAATTTCCACCCCTTCATCCTTTCTTCTCTACCTGCTGTATGTCTCCCCTGTCTGATCCCCTCAACAACACAGACATGCTCCACTACCTCCTGGAATGAAGCCCCAGTGGTTACAAGCTGAAGAGCTGATAGCTAAAGTCTAGTGTTCAACCCTTTCATGAAACTTCTAATCCTCTCCCCCTCAGTAGGCAGTAACTGAAGAGCATAGTGGGAAAAGGGATGGAAACAGGACTTGTAAATAGCAACAGACGAGTTTCCCTAATCAATATTAGCCAATTCATCCTTCCTTCGGTCCCTCAGAGTACGCAGAACATACTTATCTAGGAACACTGCATCGAACTGAACCCAAGTTAACGGAGGTGACCTAGCTAGCCTGCACTCTACATATTCCCTCCATCACAACTTGGTATCACCAAAGAACTAGAAGGTCACAAACTCCACACCGTACTTGTCCCCAGCCCCCATCTTATGGAGCCTCTCATGACATTCTATGATGAACTCGTACGCATCCTCTGACTCAGTACCATAGAACACCAGAGCCTTCATTGTAGTGAACCTACAAAATATATCATGCACCTCACCAGTCATTATCGACCCTACCATCGGCCTCAGAAAAGCCTCAAAACCTGAAACTTCATCCAAGCAAGGTGCCACTGCTGCGGCATGCTGAACCCCTGGAGCTTGAACTCTACCCGGACCTGAGGCTGCTATCCCTACGCCCCTACCTACTGGAACGGCTGGTATAGGCTCATCCTGTGCTAGCCAATGCAACCCATTTGGCACCTACACCATCGCATCTGGTAGAACCAGGAGCAATTGCAGCCCCAAGCGGAACTGGTACTGCCGCTGGCTGAGCTGGTACGGCTGCATCTCCCGTGGCCTCATTAGCAACCACTGGAGGCATGGGATCAACTACTGGGACTCTGACCCCAGTTAAGGCCGCCCCTTTACCAGCTCCTCTGGCTCTGGCTGCTACCGCGCACGTTCTTGTCATCTGCGAGAGAATGAAGGATAGTCAGATACTAGTTGGACTCATCCAGATACCAATTTGAATCAAGTAGCATGAAAAAAAAGAAAAAAAGAAAAGAAATTTTTCCTAGTGTCCAGTAGCCTTTCAAAGATAAGTACAGACGTCTCTATACCGATCCGCAGGACTCTACTAGACATGCCGTTGTACAACGAGATCGATGAACCTAAAGCTCTGATACCAACTCTTTCACGACCCAACCCACCAAGACTGGCACCCACACTAACTCCTAGTGGGCGAACTAACACATAAGTCATCTATTCATTCGAGTCCATTTTTATATTAATCAATTTAATCTGTTATTAACCATTCAAGCACAAGATAAAATCAAATTAAGTCATGCCATAAAAAAATGAAGTAAATACGAAAGTCCTAACTATTACACACCCAAAATTCAAAAGTCACCATGCAAGAACTCTAATCTAAAAAATGTCTAAGGAATGAAAACTATCTAAACAAATAACCACAACGTCTGGAGTAAGAAATAGACATCATAAAAGGAAGATCTTCGGGCGACCTGGTATGAATAGAAGCTCACCCTAAATCTGTCATAAAATGGCCTCAACGCTAAATGTGAGGTCGGGTAGCAGTCTTTGGATCACAATCTGCACTCAAAAGAATACAGCACGGTAGTATTAGTACAAGCACTATGTACAGGTAGATATTGTTACACCTCAGAAAATTTCATGTCATCTTATGGTAGATAGACTAGCGCAGTGTGAGAAGTAGTATTTAATGGTTCTAATTAAGATTCCAAAGAAGTTTGAAGCAAGAGAAGAAAGTTCATTGAAGAAGGTTAAACATAAGTCG
Organism: Lycium barbarum; assembly: GCF_019175385.1. Lineage (NCBI taxonomy): Eukaryota > Viridiplantae > Streptophyta > Magnoliopsida > Solanales > Solanaceae > Lycium > Lycium barbarum. The sequence continues at coordinate 67,771,418 of NC_083347.1, read as the reverse complement.
TGTTTTGAGAAAGGGTTTGCAAAGTACCGAGTCAATGTTGATTTAGTGACGTCTTGAGGACAGGTTATAATGCTCCTTATATTTCTAATGAAGTGTTAAAAAAGTGTTAAGAAGGTTCCATAAGGATCAGAGATCAAATGAAACGACGAGAGCGACTTCGGAAAGCTGGGAGTTATACGGCCAACTTATACGGCCCGTATAATTTATACGGTCCGTATAAGGGACTGTATAACCTTTCAAGAAATGGGGTTAGATGGTGGGCTGCATACGATTCCACCGTGCCTAGATGGTCGGACATGTGACTTTTAATGGGGGCTGCTTATGATTACACCGTGCCTAGAAGGCCGGACATGACACCACTAGTGGGCGGCGTGCGATGGTTACCCGAACGCGGGTTAATGAGGTTGATATATGTGATATGTATAACATGTGTTTTCTTTTAAAGGCTAAGCAGGTTGTATCTTCACCCCATGCTCCATTATTTCTCTATTATGTTAGTATTATTTATGCCTTACATACTCAGTACAATGTTTGTACTGATGTCCTTTCTTTTTGGACGATGTGTTCATGCCCACAGGTAGAAAGAGGGACGATGCATATCCGTACGAGCTTATCAGCGGATTCATAGGAGCAATCCACTATTCTGGAGGTGCTACTTATGATCATATTCTTTTGTGCATATATTTGGGCACGACGGGGTCCTATCTCGTCCTTATGTCTAGTACTCTAGTAGAGGCTTGTAGATACGTATGTGTGGGTAGTCGATGTCCCATGATGATCACATTGTATATTTGTATATTATTTTGATAGCCCGAGGGGCATATGCACATAAATGTAGATATGTTTTGGAAGTGATAATGGTTCTCTTATGGCTAGTTTTGTTTAGAATAATAAATGCGTTCCAGATGAATACGATGATTAGCATGCTGAGTGGTGCTCGATAGTCAGCTCCGAGTACCCGTCATGGCCCCTAGTCGGGTTGTGACAAAAGTGGTATCAGAGCAGTTCCATCCTAGGGTGTGTCTACGAGCTGTGTCCAGCAGAGTCTCATTTATGGGTGTGAAGCGTGCCACACTTATAAACGAGAGGCTGCGGGGCATTTAGGAAAAATGACCATTCTTCTTCTTATTAGATCGTGCCATAGAGCCATGTTGTAAGATTTTCTCCTCCCTAATTGTACGTTATGATTTTAGTAATGGTAAAGAGAAAAGCCACAACCGCCCAGAATGGCAAGGCTACGACAGAAAGGCGGATAGAAAGGGAGCCGCCAACTAATGTAGAAGAAAGTGAATCTCATAATGAGGCTCCATCTAATACCTCTCACACTCCTCCGGTTCTAGAAGAACAAGAGGGGGCTTCACTTCCAGCTCCTATGCCTCCAGTTCCTCCACCGGGGACTTCGAATCAACAAATAACCGAAGTTATTCAGTTATTGACACATTTAGTTGCCGCTCAGGCACTGCGGCAGAGTACGGGTTTAGGTGACAGGGCGACTAGTGCTAGAGCCCGTGATTTTATGTGTCTAAACCCTCTAGAATTTTTCCGGTCAAAGCCAGATGAAGACCCGCAAGGCTTTATTAATGAGATGCTGAGAACGTTGGGAATTATTCATGCCTCCAATACTGAATCTGTTGAGTTAGCATCTTATAGACTCCGAGATGTGGCGGTTCTTATGTATAATAACTGGATATCCTCAAGAAAGGAAAATGCACCTCCCCCATTTTGGGAAAAATTTGTGGATGCTTTCTTTCGTCACTGTTTGCCACCCGAGGTTCGAAGGGTCCGAGCCGACAAGTTTCTGAATCTAAAGCAGGGGAATATGAGTGCCCAGGAGTATAGCCTTCACTTTAATTCATTGGCTAGGTATGCTCCGACTATGGTGGCTGACATAGGAGATAGGGTATAAAGGTTTGTGATTGCCTTAGGGTCACATTTGTTCAAAGACTGCCGGACAGCTTCATTGCAAGAGGGGATAGACATTTCCCGTATTTAGGCCCACGCACAGAACTTAGAAGAGAAACAACAGCCACATCGAGGCTAGTGTGATATTGATAGAGGGCAGAGCAAGAGGGCCAGATTTGCTAGTGGTGAGTATAGAGGGGGTCAGCAATAGTATTCCAGATATTCGGACCATTCTGTGACTAGTGCACCCCTTCTATTTGCGGGTAGATGTTTGACCGCCCTATTCATTCAGGACAGGGTCAGAGCTCGAGAGTTTCGGGTTCCTAGTTTGGAGGTGATTATAGTCAGAAGAGACCACCGGTCCCACGATGTAGTCAATGTAGAAAGTACATTGGGGCCCGTGTCGCCAAGGTTCAGATGCTTGTTATGTTTATGGACAGACTGGGTACGTGATGCGTGATTGTCCCTCGAGGTACAGTAGAGGTGGGGTTCAGCCCACAAGATTAGCAGCTGGTTCTTCTTCGTCTGTGCACCCGATAGGGCAGACTCCCCAGATTCTAGCAAGTCGAGGTAGGTGCAGAGGGGGAGCGTCTAGTTCAGGTGGTACCTAGCCCCGTATCTATGCTCTAGTCGGACGATTGGATCTTGAGTCCTCCCTGGATGTGGTTACATGTATACTATCTATATTCTCTCATGAGGTTTATGCATTGATAGATCCGGATTCTACGTTGTCTTATATTACTCCCTATATTGCTGGCCGTATTGGGGTGAAACCCGAGCCAATGAAACCTTTTGAGGTATCTACTCCTATTGGTGATTCCATAATAGCTAGACAAGTATACAGAAATTGTGTAATTTTGGTACGTGATCGTCAGACTAAAGTTGATTTAGTTGAGCTGGAAATGTTAGATTTTGATGTGATTATGGGTATGGATTGGTTGGCTTCCTGTTATGCTAATGTGGATTGCAAAATGAAAATAGTTCGATTCCAATTCCCGGGAGAGCCCGTGCTTGAATGGAAAGGTAATACAGCGTCTCCTAGAGGTAGGTTTATTTCCTCCCTTAAGGCAAGGAATATGATAGCAAAAGGCTACATTTATCACTTAGTCCGAGTTCATGACACCGAGGAAAAGCCACCGACTTGTCAATTTGTCCCGGTAGTGAATGAATTTCTAGATGAACTTTCAGTCCTTCCTTCGGAAAGAGAAATTGACTTTTCCATTGACGTGTTACCGGAAACTAAACCAATCTCCATTTCTCCTTACCGAATGGCTCCTGTAGAATTGAAAGAGCTGAAGGCTCAATTGAAAGATTTACTTGAGAAGGGATTTATTAGGCCCAGTTCATCACCGTGGGGAGCACCTTTCCTATTTGTGCGAAAGAAAGATGGTTCTTTACGAATGTGTATTGATTATAGGCAGTTGTATAAGGTGACGATAAAGAACAAATATCCATTTCCAAGAATCGATGATTTGTTTGACCAGTTACAAGGTGCCAACTGGTTCTCTAAAATTGATCTGAGATCAGGGTATCATCAAGTGAGAGTTAGAGATGAAGATATTCCCAAAACATCTTTCAGAACGAGATATGGTCACTATGAATTTCGGGTAATGTCATTTGGGTTGACCAATGCTTCGGCAGTGTTTATGAACTTGATGAATAAGTTATTCAGGCCTTTTCTGGATTTATTTGTGATCGTATTCATCGATGACATTTTAGTATATTCTCGGACAGAAGCAGAGCATGCAGACCATTTGCGCATTGTCCTTAGGGTTCTTCGGACTCGCGAGTTGCATGCTAAGTTTTCGAAATGTGAGTTCTAGTTAAATTCTGTGACTTTTTTGGGCCACATTATTTCAGCTGATGGCATTCGAGTAGCTGTTCAGAAAATTGAGGCTGTGAAGACTTGGCCAAGGCCTACTACGCCTACAGAAGTCCGTAGCTTTCTGGGATTGGCTGGTTACTAAAGAAGATTTATGGAAGGGTTTTCCTCTATTTCAGCACCATTAACGAAGCTAACTCAGAAATCAGTGAAATTTCAATGGACCGATGCCTGTGAACGTAGTTTCCATGAATTAAAAGACAAATTGACTTCAGCCCCAATCCTGACACTCCCAAAAGGGCCAGATGGTTATGTTTTTGTTACATCCCATGTTCTCATGTGTTGGGAAGCGTGCAAGTTAAATGACATTAGTAACGGAAGCGAGCTTATGCCTTAATCTTATAGGCGGTTAGAGTGATGGTACAGATGTATTCAAAGGATTAGAAGTCAAATGAATCGGACAAAATAAGTTTCGTCAAGGTTTGAAATTTATTTGAATGAAATACGGTCCAAGCTATAGCATCCCGTATTTTTGGACTAGGAAATTGAACCGTCTAACATGAGGAAATTTACCCGATCAGAACAAGCTGGTTACTGGATGACATTAAATTTATATGTCAAATCAAAAATTCTTTCAGAATTATACCAGTTAAAAATAGACGGATCACAGAGCAGCTATGTAAAGTTATCATATAAGGGAACTCCAGCGCTACTTGATAGCCAACTGTAAAGATCGAGATTAAGAGCTAGAAGCAAAGTGACAGTTAAAATCTTTTAAAAAGAAAGTCGAGAAGTGATACATGAGGCTGAAGATTCTAGAATATGGACTGGAACAGCAGAGCACTGCAAGGTTATTGAAGTAAAATAATGTTCCACCTTGGGAAATTTCATTTTATTCGTAGAATCTGCGAAGGGTCTACAGGTTACCGAAGGCATGAAGTACTCCAAGAATTGTAAAGTCCAATAAATCGACGAGGGACGTCTGCGCGTTATAAAACCTTATTTAAAGATTAAGAGGTAAGGTAAAGTGAACGATACATCTTAAGGGAGTCACTATAGAAGAAGAAAGAGTCGAGTTATGACTAAGTACACCAGGGAGAGAGTAAGATTTCAGCAGAAGAACTCGCAATACAACTGTCAACCAACTGCGAAATAAAGAGGAGAGTAAAGACAATGACATGGAAATTTTACCTCAAGAAGCAACAGAAAGAGGAAATATTACGGGAATGGGTACTTAGAGATCTAGAATGCGTTATAATAAATTGAAGGGAATCGACCAACGAAAGAGGCATGTGAAGGGAATAATTCAATAAAAGAACATTTAAGGAAGTATTGGGAGCGTAGGACTAGTTTAACATTCGAGGACGAATGTTCTAAAGGGGGGAAGGATGTTACATCCCGTGTTCTCATGCGTTGGGATGCGTGCAAGTTAAATGACATTAGTAACGGAAGCGAGCTTATGCCTCAATCTTATAGGCGGTTAGAGTGATGGTACAGATGTATTCAAAGGATTAGAAGTCAAATGAATCGGACAAAATAAGTTTCGTCAAGGTTTGAAATTTATTTGAATGAAATACGGTCCAAGCTATAGCATCCCGTATTTTTGGACTAGGAAATTGAACCGTCTAACATGAGGAAATTTACCCGAGCCCGGAGAATTCGATCATATCCAAGGATGAAAATCAAGAGCTCGGTGTACAAAAAGAATGAAGTCCCGAAATGATTTAAGATGAAAAAAAAATGTGACGGCAATGATTGAAAATAATATTTTATGTGTGGCAAATGAGGCTATGGACTATTGCTATATCACATGGTCATGATAATGAGTATATGATGTGTGCTAAAAAGAGAAATGATTTTTATTTAAGTGAATTGTGATAAAAAAAAAATCATGGGGTAATTGATTAAATGTGGAGTATAGTAGAGATAAATGGATTATGTGATAAGTTAGTGGATAAGTGAAAGTAGTATGACTTCCACGTGTGACATGGGAGGAGAATCAAATAGTGACTAATTATATAAAGTTGGTGGTGGCATTTTGGTGTATATTAGTTATTTAAAGTAAAGGAAAGGTGGTGGACCCCACAGTCCACTAAATAGCCTACACCTATTATTTTACTTTGGGATATATTCATTTATTAAGGCCCAACATTGAGCTACTATTTCTCTTTATGTATTTCACTTTGGACGAGCAGAATCTAGGAAGTTAACCATTTCTCCATTTGCAATCATCTCTTGTAACATTTCACTTTGGAAAAAACTTAGTTTGACGAAGCAAAAATGTGCAGCAACTTGTGCGGCAACGTCTAGTAGATGTGCAGCAACATGATTTAATTTTGTACGGATTTTGCTCACCACTTCAATCTCGTTTCTGTTTTGTCGTGTTGTTGACTCCGGGCTTTCTTCGTAATGAAGTAAGGTGTAAGAAGATTAAATCTTGGCATATAAGGTAAGAAATCCTCTCTTCTAGATGTATTTGATTTATCCAAGTCGTATCTACATTGCTAGATGAAAGAAATACGAAAATTATATGGGAGATCGGATAAGTTGGTGTTGTAGTTCGGTGGACTATTTTGGGAGGTTGTCCTTATGAAATTATATGACTGGAAATTAATTGAATAACCTGGAGGTGTTGTTGTTATTGATAATATTGTTGAGAAATTTCGGAATGAAGATGGGGTTTAAAACTATTGGTTAATTGACAAGCCGAGCTTGCCGCTCGTCGCTTTATTGTTTGAATTATTGAAACTATTTTATATTGTTGAGGGGCTAGATCGATGGGATTAATTGTTGATGTTGTTGATATGGTTATTAGTATTGTTGTTGATGATTTGGCCGAGTTGAATTCTCGGGGTTTGTTGAATTCCTAAAGGAAATGCTATCCAAAATTCTATAAATGACGTGCTAGCTTAGGGTTGGATTCATAAGTACATATAGCTAATGTTCGGTATCTACTGACGTTGTTGTAGGTCTTGGGAATCCCGAGACTTAAGTTTGGATTAGCTTAAGAAGCGGACAAGGTATGTAAAGCTAACCCTTTTTTCTTTTTGGCATGATCTATGTGAAACAAACAGACGACGAATGTATAAGCTCCAAAGAAACTCCTATTCTTAGAGCCACTAGGATGGCTAATGTTCTTGACTCCCAGAAGCTATTTCATTATGTCTTGATACGTGTATATGATTCCAAAAGTTCTATTTTGATATAATCCATAGTGACATTCGAAGAGTACTTGACATGACTATTGTCTTTGATTTTCAAATGATAGTTCATTTTGATTATTCTATTGAGTCTCAGATATGACTTAGTTTGCATATGGTTTCTCACTACTCTGCTCGTGCATGCCTCAATATATCTTTGACTGAGTCCCGGGCCAGGACACGTTTTCGTGCACAATTTCACTGCATTGTTCACCGAGTCCCTCACTAGAGGGCCGGGACACGTTATATATATATATATATATATATATATATGATATGATGATGTGATGATATGATGATATGATGATATAGTGATGTGATTATGGCGCCAAGGATGACTTTATTCACCGAGTCCCTCACTAGAGGGCCGGGACACGTTATATATATATATATATATATATATGATGATGATATGATTATGTCACCGAGTCCCATAATGGGCCGGGTTATGATATATGATATTGACATGCATGATTTATGTCTCAAAAGGCAAGTGTTTTGGTATTCTGGATGTTATCCTTGTCTCCTGTACTCCTTATTTCAGTTATGATCCTCTTTACTGTATTTCATGCTTTACATACTCAGTACATATCTCGTACTGACCCCCTTTCTCCGGGGGATGCGTTTCATGCCCGCAGGTACAGATACTCGCTTTGGTGATCCGCCAGCTTAGGACTCTTACTCAGCTGTCTTGGAGTGCTCCATTGTTCCGGAGCCTAGACTTTTGATACATACCTTATGATGTATGTATATGTTTATCCATGGATACGGCGGGGCCCTGTCCCGTCATATTTCGCTATCGATACTCTTAGAGGTCTGTAGACATATGTGTGGGTTGTGTATAGATGTTGTTCGGTTGTGTTAGCATGACTTATAGTTGGGACGTTCCCATACGTTATGACAGCCTTGTCGGCATGTGTACTATGTTATCTTTTGATGGTTGTGTCTCCTCAGGAGACAGGTTGCCTTGATATATATATATGTGACAGTTCCGAGATACCGTTTCATTTTTATAAGTTCCATATTATGTTTAGTTGCGGATTGATTATAGATAACGGGTGTGTACATGAGTGTCCAGCTCGGGCACTAGTCGCGGCCTACGGGGTTAGGTCGTGACAGTTTTGCATTGTAATGCCTCCGGTGTCGGATTAGGCTGTGTATTGATGCAACACGGTAAAGTCATTGCCTATGCTTCAAGGCAGTTACAGAAACATGAAAAGAACTATCCGACCCATGATCTTGAATTGGCCGCGGTTATTCATGCACTAAAGATATGGAGACACTATTTGTATGGCGTACATGTTGATATTTATACAGATCACAAGAGTCTCCAATATATTTTCAAACAGAAGGAGTTAAATCTATGGCAAAGGCGGTGGTTAGAACTGCTGAAAGATTATGATGTGAGTATCTTATATCACCCCGGAAAGGCAAATGTGGTGGCCGACGCTCTTAGCCGTAAATCAATGGGTAATTTATGTGATGTCCCTCCAGAGAAGAAAGACTTAATTTGTGAGGTCCACCAGCTAGCCAGCCTTGGAGTTCGCCTAATTAAGTCGGGCAATGCAAGAGTCGGTATTCACAACCCAACTATTTCATCCTTAGATATGGAGGTGAGAGAACGCCAATATGAAGCCACTATAGGGATACACTTCATGAGAAAGAGAAGTCACCAATTGAGGTCTCTACAGATGGAGTTCTTAGGTACCGACACAGGCTATGTGTTCCAAATGTTGCCGAACTACGTCGTCGGATTTTAGAAGAAGCTCATTACTCTCAGTATTCCATTCACCCAGGAGCGACAAAGATGTATCATGATCTCAAATTAATGTATTAGTGGGATGGAATGAAGAAAGACATAGCAAAATTTGTAGCCCAATGTCCAAATTGCCAGCAAGTGAAAATTGAGCATCAAAAGCCAGGAGGATTATTGCAAGCAATGGAAATTCCAGCCTGGAAATGGGAAGTGATTAACATGGACTTCATTGTAGGTTTGCCCCGTTCTCGGCGAAGGTGTGACTCTACATGGGTGATCGTGGACACACTGACGAAATCAGCTCATTTCCTTCCAGTCATAACCACATACTCGGCGGAATATTATGTAAGGTTGTATCTTAAGGAGATAGTGCGGCTTCATGGCATTCCAGTGTCTATTACTACGGACAGAGGAGCACAATTTACAGCTAAATTCTAGAAGTCCTTTCAAGAAGGTTTGGGTACTCAAGTGAAACTTAGCACAGCGTTTCATCCACAAACTGATGGGCAAGCCGAACGCACTATTCAGACACTGGAAGATATGTTACGAGCATGTGTGCTAGATTTCGGTGGTAGTTGGGATGACCACTTACCTCTAATTGAGTTTGCATACAATAACAGTTATTATTCCAGTATTTAGATGGCCTCGTATGAAGCTCTATATGGAAGAAAGTGTAGATCCCCAATTGGGTGGTTTGAAGTAGGAGAGGTACAGCTAATAGGCCCTGAATTGATTCAGCAAGCGGTGGAAAAACTCAAGATTATCCGAGATCGATTGTTAATAGCCCAAAGTCACCAGAAATCCTATGTGGACAACCGTCGGCGAGACTTAGAATTTCAAGTTAATGATTGGGTATTCTTAAAGATATCACCGATGAAAGGCGTGATGAGATTTCGTAAAAAGGGAAACCTAAGTCCTCAGTACATTGGACCTTATAAGATTGTTCACAAGATGGGCCAAGTACCATATGAACTGGACTTACCCTCATAATTTGAATCAGTCCATCCAGTTTTTCACGGATCAAAGCTCTATAAATGTGTTGGAGATCCTACAAGAATCGTGTCGGTAGGTGATGTTCAAGTTTCAGAAAAGTTTGCTTATGAGGAGGTACCCATTGCCATACTAGATAGGCAAGTACGGAGAATTAGAAACAAAGAAGTAGCTTCAGTCAAAGTCTTGTGACGAAACAATAACCGAGAAGAAATGACTTGGGAAGCGGAAGGAAACATGAAGTCCAAGCACCCCCACTTATTTCAACCCCCGGAAGAGATCCAAGATGAGACATCAATATTATGAGGTATGAATGCTTCCTTTTTATGCTTTTGGTCGTGTGTGGCCATAACTTATTGCTATTGTGTTGTAGCCATGTGAGGCGTTGTTATTGTGGGCTGTTGTGATAGGATGGTAGCGCAATATTACAGGGGAAACTCTGGCGAAATTTTTGTAGAATTTCTGATAACTTAATATCCGAGGATGAATGTTTTTAAAGGGGGGAAGAATGTTACACCTCGAAAATTTTCATGTCATCATATGGTAGATAGACTAGTGCAGTGTGAGACGTAGTATTTAATGGTTCTAATTAAGATCCAAAGACGTTTGAAACAAGAGAAGAAAGTTCATTGAAGAAGGTTAAACATAAGTCGTGTTTTGAGAAAGGGTTTGCAAAGTACCGAGTCAATGTTGATTTAGTAACGTCTTGAGGAAAGGTTATAATGCTCCTTAGATTGCTAATGAAGTGTTAAACAAGTGTTAAAAAATTTCCATAAGGATCGGAGGTCGAACGAAACGACGAGAGCGACTTCGGAAAACTGGGAGTTATACGGCCAACTTATACGGCCCGTGTAATTTATACGGTCCGTATAAGGGACCGTATAACCTGTCCAGAAAAGGGGTCTCCAGTGGAAGCATTATACGGTCACATATACGGACTGTATAAGTTATACGGACCGTATGTGTGTCCGTATAATAACGTCGGGACAGATTTTAATTTTATAAAGGGAGCCTCCAAGTTCATTTATTTCATTTCCCATTTTCTCTCCACACCTCAAGAAACCTGTAGAACTCTCTCTACAACATACCAACACACATCCAAGGGAAATCAAGGATCAACTTCATCAAACCAAGGGAATCAAGTGCAAGAAGCTCTCTAGGGTTGCTTGAAGTCAAGAAATCTCTTTGGATTGAAGCTAGGGTTTTTCTTCAAGTGAAGCATTTTCATCCAAAACTTACTCCTACACAATCAAAGGTGAGTTTTATGGTCAATTCATGTTATTTAGAATATTGAGAGGTTGAAAGACTTGGATTATGGAAGGGAGTGGAAGATGGGTTACAAATATGAGAATAGTAGCAGCTTCACATGAATCATGATTCTTGACATATTACGAGTATAATTAGGTTATAAATTATATTAAGAATATGGGAGAAACATTATATGAGAATGAATGTAATGTTGTATTATGACCATGGCTATGGATGACCTTGAGAGGAAATCGTGGGAATTGGAGAATATCGAATTTGTCAAGTTATTGATTGTGATATTATGAATGTTGTTATTGACGTTTGGGAGTTGTTATATTATATGGAGAAAGTTATAGAAACAAAGGAAATGTTGTCCAATTTTCGTTAGCTTTAGCCTAAGCTTAAGTATGTTCCGGTTATCTAATTTTAGTACGAACTCTCTTGCATGTAGAAACGTGAATATTGGAGAGAAGCGTTCAAGTGATAAAGTTAGCGAAATGTAAAGGTATGTAAGGCTAGTCCCTTCTTTTCTAAGGCATGATTCCTATGATATGACTTCCTTTATCTTTCCATGACTTTTTTACATTCCGGAAAATATGAGTCAATGTTTATAAAGGGCTTCTTATGAGATAAAGAAAGGAGATATGTCATGAGTATTATAATGATGATGATGAGCCTAAGCCAAAAGATCCTAAGGCTTATGATATGATGTTTCCACGAAGCTAATGATCCTTATACGATTCTTTGATGTTATTCATTTTTTCTAGACCCACCTTATGATGCTAGTTCCTTCAAGGTGAGGTATGATGATTATGATTACTCCATAATAGAATCGGGGGTTCTCAATCATACGTCACCCCGATAGAGTTGTAGTATTTAATTGATTTCTTATTCATGCTTCCTGTTAAGTATATGATGATGAGATTACACTGTTCCTAGATAGCCGGACATGTCACCGTGAAGGCCGGCTGCAAACGTTTACACCGCGCCTAGAGGGCCGGACATGTCACCGCGAAGGCGGGCTGCATACGATTCCACCGTGCCTAGATGGTCGGACATGTCACTGCTAATGCGGACTGCTTGTGATTACACCGTGCCTAGAAGGCCGGACATGATACCACTAGTGGGCGGCGTGTGATGGTTACCTGGACGCGGGTTAACAATGATGATATATGTGATATGTATAACATGTGTTTTCTTTTAAAGGCTAAGCAGGTTGTATCTTCATCCCATGCTCCATTATTTCTCTATTATGTTACTATTATTCATGCCTTACATACTCAGTACAATGTTCGTACTGACGTCCTTTTTTTTTGGATGTTGTGTTCATGCCCACAGGTAGACAGAGGGACGGTGCAGATCCGTACGAGCTTATCAGGGATTCACAAGAGCAGTCCACTATTCCGGAGGTGCTACTTTTGATCATATTCTTTAGTGCATATATTTGGGCACGACGGGGTCCTATCCCGTCCTTATGTCTAGTACTCTAGTAGAGGCTAGTAGATACGTACGTGTGGGCAGTTGATGTCCCATGATGATCACGTTGTATATTTGTATATTATTTTGATAGCCCGAGGGGTATATGCACATGAATGTAGACATGTTTTGGAAGTGATAATGGTTCTTATACGTCTAGTTGTGTTGAGAATAATAAATGTGTTCCAGATGAGTACGATTTTTAGCATGATGAGTGCTGCTCGGTAGTCAGCTCCGGGTACCCGTCATGTCCTCCTGTCGGGTCGTGACAGATATCATAGGCCGACTAAGATGAATATCATGCATATATCATAAAATCAATAAAATAGACAAGTCAGCCAATAACACGAAATCAATAATCAAACAATAAGTCAGCAAGGGATATGACGAAATCAAGTCTTCCAAAGATATCAAAAATCAAATCAACAGAAAAAACAACAGGAACGAGTCCACTAATAATACCCATAAACTCGCTGTACACACATGCTAACTGATGGCATTGCTCAGTAGTTATGACCTGCAGGGGGTCCATGGTGTCCATGTACCACTCGTTCCGGATACGCATCGAACCCAGGCCATAAATCCTCCACTCCAAAAAAACCTCGGACGCGGTCCACATCATGTACCACTCATTTTCGGAATGAACCTCGAGCCACGAGCCCATAATCTAGGTCGCATTTGTGCCTTTTCATGTATATATACATTAGTACTTCTTATCCTCTTATTTCCAATACTTGAATCATCATTTTATGTCATAATTCCCCCGAGAAGATCATATTAACTTCTCACCACAACAACATCACACTTTAGGTTCGATGCTATGAATAATGGCACGAAGCCCACTCAATCACACAATCATATAGGAGTTGAACTACACACGCATCATGTATGAAGACTAGATATGCTTTCTCTTATCGAATTCACAACACAAACAATCAACTAATCAAAGTCTAACTTAAGTAGACCGTAACCTACCACAAACGTAGAGCTGGAACAATGCGAATCACTCCGCTACAGCTTTTCCCTTCCGTAAAGCCTCGGAACTCTCAAAGTCTAGAAATTAGAATGCTCAATAAGTCATAATTACTCTAGTCACAAAATCAATTCAAGAACACCCTTACCTTTTAGCCCCATTCTAATGGGTGAATGATTTCTAGGTGTAACACAACCTAACAATGGACTTAGTAACCACTAACCATCAATTTATAACAATATTTAATCAACACATCAATTACAAGCAGTTTCCATGGTCAAGCTACCATTTTTATGAAACCCTAAGTCTCAATTCACTTAGTTCATGACTCTAATGGTTCAATTCTTGATTAAGAGGAGTTAGCCCAAGCCATTAGATGATAAATAAATGATAAAAATCATAACCCATCAATTATAGAAGATCTATTAGGTTCTACGGTTACTATTACTAATTCACCATTAAAGACCCATAAAAAAGATGATACTTGATAACGTCCAAATCCACCCTATTAATTAGAATGGGCACGGTCGTATGCAAATATAATTTACCCAACTATGAGTCGGGGTCGAATCCCACAGAGAACAATATGTAGGTGATTTAAGCAGATTAGGAATTATCACTAACAATAGCTATGCCCGAACGCATCAATGGTTGTTTTTGATAAGGTTTTTATAAAATATGGAAATATAAATTCTAATCTACAAAGCAAGTAAATTGATCAATGGCAACAAGAATGGAAGAAGGGAAACTACTTCTCAAGTAACGATCCAATCTATTTCACGAATTGTAAATAATAGCAAGTTTATGTTATTTAGCCTCGGATAATGACTCTAAATTAACTTCTTCCGAAGATTAACTAGACTATCCAATTGAAGATCCCTCAAGCAATTAGGAGCATTAAGAACACCCGAATATGGCTATAAGTGGTATTGCCTATTCCTAGGTCAACTTCCATTAGATGAGGGTTAACGCCCCAAATTCATGTTAATTATTCTATCCCAACTCCGTTCTTCCTCTTCCGAGTTTCAAACAAAGTAAATGGGCGAGTTCAAAGGTTAGCTAATCCAATGAAAACATTCAAGAACAAGAATAATTAAAATAGCAAAAACTTACTTGATTAAGAACAATGCAAATGAATAAATAAGCACAACAAGAGTATCAATCTTAATTGTCACCAAGAGATTTCCATCAACAAGGATTAAAAAGAAGAGAGAACATTTTTGTAGGAACCCTAGTGTCATGACCCAACCCCGTGGGCCGCGACTGGTACCCTAACTGGGTACCCGTACATACCTACCTGACCGAATTTCGTACCATACAGTTTTTTTTTTTTTAAAACAGATGTTACAGAAGTACGCCGATACAGATACGGCACGCGCGCAAACATATATATGTATATACCTGAACATGCAGACATTTACAGATAAGCCGATAAGGCTAACATACAGACGAAACCCGTAACCCACACATCTATCTACAGGCCTCTACAGACACACTGAATCATATGACGGGACAGGGCCCCGCCGTACCCAGAACTTCCATACATACAGAACATACGGAAAACAGAAGATATATATACCAAAGTACATGCTCCGAAGCAAAAGGAGCTCTTCAAGATAGCAGAACCTGTGCCCTAGACTGGCGGCGTGTCACCGAGTGCGCCTGTACCTGCGGGCATGTAACGCAGCCCCCGAAGAACGGGGGTCAGTACGAAAATGTACCGAGTATGTAAAGCAGAAACATAACAGATACAATCATAGTCCGAACCGGAGTCACAGAAATATAACGGACAAAACTATACATCAGACGGACGGACAGAGTCATGATCCAGACCGACATACAGAATCGTGGTCCACACAGATAAACAGAATCATGGTTCGGACGAACCGACGGAATCATAATCCGAACAGACGAGCAGAATCAGAATCCATACGGACATACAGAATCAGAATCCATACGGACATATAGAATCAGAAGCCATACGGACATACAAACATAGTCGTAATTCAGACGGACAGACAGAATTATGCATGCAGAGTAGTGCAGAGTCATACTGAACCATACAGAATCATACAGAATCATACAGAGGCATGTGCTTATATAAATACTGATGGCACATGCATACAGACATACAGATTCCGGCCCTGTCTGGGGGCGCGGTAACAGAACCCGGCCCTCTTAGTACGGGACGCGGTGGACAGACAGAATCAGATCAGATCAGATCATATCAGATGCCATCCTGGCCGCCATCCCCATACACAGATCAATATATCAAAATCATACAGATATAACAGATCCCGGCCCGTACGCCGAGGGACGCGGTGAACAATGCAGAGAAATATGCACGATAACAGAACCTGGCCCGGGACGCAGTGAAGGAATGCATTGAGACAGCCACGAACAGATCCATGGGAAACCACATACATACAGACTCACATACGGACTCAATCAGACTAAAGGGTGCCAACTGGCAAGTCAGAATCAGAGTATACGGATAGTATGCATAGTACGCGCCTATATCCTATTTGGGAAGGCACGACAGATTATTATCAGAATCAGATTCTCAGATGTTCAGAAATCATTTTGTAAGAATTTCATAAAAATAGTTGTATCATGATCAAAATAATAGTTCAGATGGTTTCTGAGAAAATCGGACAAAACGGAAGTATTTAAAGTATTACAGAAGATATCGGGCCTTGCGGGCCCGCCTCGGACCAACTCGAGGCAACATATGTAAATTATCGCTAATAGACCTTATGAGGTCATCCATAATCGTTTGGAAGTGTTCCGACTCCGTTTAGGGAAGTTTTGTACAAAAATTCACTTTAAAGGCAATTTGTAAGAAAATAGCTTCAGTTGAATTGAAGGAATTGGAGCGGTTTTCCGTCTCGAATTCCGGGGAACGGAGTCGTACTTAAGGCTCGCGGCCGAGCCTATCACATCCAGAACATGCCTAGGAACAAAGGGAAGTGCTTCACATACCTCGATAGCGCCTTACGCTCGCTTGGCGTCGACTTCAATTTCGTCCAAAATCTAGAAATGGTCAAGTTTACCATTTGTTAGTTTCAAACTTTTCAATAATCCAACTTAACACTGACTTGCCTACCGAAATTTCGGCAGCATTTCCTCTGTATATAAGACATCCCCGAGACTTAGCTCGGCTCAATTCATCATCACAACAACCCAGAAATAGCATCAATAACAACAATATGCATTAAACATACGATATGGCATCACTAGTCATCCTTTCGACATAACGAAACATTTTGCGTTTCAACCTTACATTTCCAACCCAAACTTATTATTCTCATATTCATCATCCATCAAAATCATTACAACATACGTCGGAAGCATCCATACCATTTTCACACAATATTCATAAGGTATGCAAACATTCAAACTTTCCATTAAGCCACTACTTTTCCAATTTTTCCTAACCTTCAACATACAAGTTCATTATACATTTCCATCTTCCAAATTCATCCAGAATAATCATAATTTGCCTCTTGATACTTTCATTTCCATTTTTACATAAACCATAACAAAGTTGTATGTTTTCCTACAACAACTTAATAACCATTAAGTTCCTTCACTCTCCTCACATAATCCATGATTAAAACAACCAAAATATTAATTCAAATCAGTCCATCAATTTCAATTAAAACAGCCCCTCACCCATAAATTTCAACAAAACAACAAACGAGTTTATAATGCTGTTTTCTCCGTTCTAATTCGTTAAAACTCTAAATAAACACTTTAATAACATAAAAGGAATTTTATAAATACCTTATCAGAAGCTCCACCACGAAAATTTCATCCCCCAAGACCAATATTTATCTCAAATTGAAGGCAACGCAACGTACAACGTTTTTCTCTTCATGAGCTTCGGGATTCGGAGCTCGGATTTTGATCAAAATGGCTTCCTTAGCCTTGAAGTTTTCTCTCTCTCTCTCTAATGTTCTTGGAAGATCTTATCTGAAAATGATCAGCCCTAAAGTTAATTTGCCATATATATTAACGTTAATGGGCCTCATGGGCCGAAACATTAGTGTTTGGGTCGGGTCCAAACTTGCTGCCCTGCCAGCCCAAATTGCATCGTCCATATTTCCTTATCCAAATATCATTTTGATGAGAGGTTTGTTGCGTTGGAAACTAGACTCGATGAACTTAATTTTAGGCTTTTGAAACACCTTAAAACTCCTCATATACTAGGAGATATGCCTCCAACAATATGGGCTAAAAATCTGGTCCGAGATTTTTCTGAAGTTGTTCGGATTCATTTCCTTCAGATTCGTTTAACTTCTAATCCTCTTCCGACCCTCGTGTAACCTCTTATACATGCATATACATATTCATATACATACATAACAATCCATACACATCTCGAAGGGTCCGGAGAATCACAATAACCTTAAACGTAACTGGAGAACTTACGAAGCTTCGACGAAACTCCAATCGCAAAAATATATTCATATCTTTTATCCATCTTCTATAACATTACTAATAATCTCAAATACTTTAAAAGGGCACTCACATTACCTCATATACGCTCATAACGCGATTTCAAATCCTTTAGGTTACGATGTCACCTCGGGATACTTAAGGCAACCATACATATATAACGATATTCTTACTAACTCGATTAACTTTCCTTGAACTTTCTTAACTCATTTTTTTCTTGTCTTAATTAAAATAGCACAGACTCTTACGGGGTGTAACACCTAGCCTCCAACTTGTGGGAGCTGCCAAAGATAATCTGATATTTTGCCCTAGTTTTCTATTTATATGAACTGGGATGGAAGGCATCGTCAAAATCCGAGTTCTGGTCGAAAACGCTGAAAAATCCTTCAATGCGATCGCGCCACGTCACTGCGCGATCGCGTGTAATTGCTTCGTTTACGAATCGCGAACGCGCGAAGAGGAACCGCGATCGCGCAGGGTCACGGACGCGCGTGACCACGACCGCGTGAACTAACTGTGCGTTCGCGCAGTGTCACGGACGCGCGTCACCGCGAGCGCGTGATCTTGCCGCGCGATCGCGAAGAGCAATATTTCGCGAAAATTTCCAGAACTTCCAGTTATCCCCAGTTTTGCAACCTTTTTGCTTGTTTTCCACACTTAGGCTCTAGGGACCTCGTATAACCTGAAACATGACAAAAACCACGTAAAATAATACAGACTTGCTTAAAAACAAGTAAAACTTATAGTTAAAAAGCATCGATTATAGTGTAAATTCACGCCACATCAACACCCCCAACTTAAAGTATTTGCTTGTCCTCAAGCAAGCCATACAAACCACGACTCAATCTAATACCTAGATATCATAGAATAACAATGTCTATATTGGTTTTGACTCTGAACTACCGGCATGCATGTTTTTCTTCCAAGGACCACCCTAATTTCTGTTTTAAAGCAACATACACAACTCAAGAACACTACGACTAACCATGAAGCTTCAATGAATGACATCATATTATCGAACATATTATGGTGCACACAAACGCTACTTTAGGCGGTCACTTTATTTTGTTCAATTTTCATCCTTATGCCCTCACATAGACCAAAGAATGTCCCAACACACATATATACGACAAGAATGGGACGAAGACGAAAGAGAAGAGAAAAACACTCACACTCACAAAGAAAATTCATATTTACACATGCAAATACCATAGGCTTGCCCTTATTTTCTATGTTCTCATCCTAGGATTGTTCGGTTGTGATCTCATTAGGACTTGTTTCGGCTTGTAATGTAGGTTTAGGGTCGGGTCGGATACTTTTTGGATATTAGTGACTCACCCTCCTTGAACACTACAACATCTTTTCACCTTAGTTCGCCTCTTTTCTTTCCACCCCTTTATTTTCTTTCAGTTTTCAACCTCGATGTGGTTTTACTTCTAACCAACCTAGAATTCTTTTTGCGTTACAGTTTTCTGATTTTTTATATATATATATATATATATATATATATATATATATATATATATATATATATATGCAGCTACCACATCGAATCTTCACTAGCAAACTCCACCACCCCCAACTTATGTTTTGAACATGTACTCCACATTTAATTCACCTCCAACTTAGACATTTTGCCTCATCTAATTAATAGCATCAAGGAGGGAACGGGTGTGAAGATGAATTAATTTCACAAAGGGTAAGGTTTCATAATTGGCTAGCCAAGAAAAAGGTCAAAAAGGCTCAAAAGGGGAAACTAGGGGTATTTTCAGCTTTTGGAGAGGCTTATTTAGGCACAGTGACTTATTTACCCAAAGAAAGCCTAAGATCATTTCACAACCAAACTAACTTTCGTATTTCAAACAAGACCAACCGGGCAAGTTCTAGATTATACATGCATAAACAGAATCAAACTAACACTTCACACACACATCGGCATAAGGACAATAATTTTTACACTTGTGACCTCCTAAGTAGTAATTCATCACACACAACACCCCAATAATCACAATGTCATATAAAGAATCAATCATGTCAGACAATAACTGTTCTAAGTATGCATTTTTCAATTTTTCGAGGGGTCCAAAAATTTCAACAAACACAATACATGCCATTAGTTATCAAGTAGTACCAAATAAAACAAAATTATTCTATTCAACCTAAGCAACATCCTAAACATGCCAGTTTCAACAAAATAAAACTCCCCTCAGGAAAAGAACTCTGGCAAAGAAAAGCCGAGGAGGTTCCTACCCCTAACCAAAAAACTTGCAGTGTCCTCACTGCAGTACATCAACACAGAAAAAACTTTTTTTTTTCATACCTCCTAGCACTGCGTGCTATGGTCATCTCTGCTCACTCTCTGAACTGGAGCTGCTAGGCTCTGGCAGGACAAAATCGTCCTCATTTTCCTCCTCGTCGTGCTGTGCTCCGCATACACTCCTCAGAATGCTCATCATTTTGTTCAGGAATTTGCTTTGCTTCTTGGCATGCTCCCTTGCCTTTTTCTGCCTCCTCTCTATTTTTCCTTGCTTTTCTTTGATATGCTTCATGTCCTCCACCACACCTGCTAATGTTGGACCAATAGGAACAGAGGGAGCTATAGATGTGCCTTCGCCATGTGGGCCCGCAGGGAGACTAGCTACTAGCTACTGGATCCGATTGTCCACCCCATGGACCTGGGTAGAGATATATTGGAAAGGCCTGGCGGCTTCTTGCAGTGGTGGCAAGATTGGTATAGCCATGGGAGGGGCTGATGCCCCACCAATAGAATCTGATGCAGAAGATGTGAACTGCTCAAATGATGATGTTGCTATATCAATCTTCCTCTTCTTCTGTACATTACCAGGCCCTCTCTTTTTCAACGGATAAATCGGTCCAGCAGGCCCTTTTTCTCTGTCGCCTGGTCTCGTGGGCACTCCATCAGTGGAGCACAAGTAAGTGATCAATGATGGGAAGAATAAGCTCTTGGTCCGTTCAAGCACCACCTCCCGGATTTCCTGCATAATGAGTCTCCCCACGTCAACAGGCAATCCTTCCATCACAGCACAAATTACTTTAGCCCTCTCAAGCGGCACCTCTGAATCATGTTTTGAAGGCAGCACCCTGGATGTGACAATATCAAGCCAAGTTTTGGCTTCAGCGGTGAACTCTGCAGAGTCAATCCTTTTCTGCATTGTGTTTAGCCACTTTGGTTGTTCCCCACCGTAAAGGTGGGTCACAAACCATTGTTGCCGCAGGTTTTCGTACATCTGTGCTATCTCGCTGTTGTCACCATCCTGCAGATTATAATAGGCATTGATTCTTGAGGCATTGCACAGGACATCCACACCTCTGACTTTGACAATTGCCCTATGTGTAATGTCTGCCTCTGCAGCATTTGCGTAGAATTCCCGCACCAGGGTATGATTTGCCCTGATTGGTTCATCTGCAAAGCGTATCCAGCCGCTTGTCACCAACCTTCCATAGAACTCGGGCATCTTTTCTTCCAAACTTTCTGTTACAAAGCCCCTCTCTTCAATGAAGCTCTTTCCCAGCAGTCTATCATATAGCTTTGAACATTTTGCTGACTGGAAGGTGGTGGTGTCATAATATTCAATCAATGGTACTTGGGCAGCACTGGATGATGAAGCCATTTTTGGAGTTTAAGTACCTACAAAGCAAACACAATGCATATGAACACCTATAATGATGTATAATGAGGAGTTGGGTTAAGGACATTTGGGCACCCAAGTTTGGAACAGCTCTGTGCGAGCATTCTGTCTGTGAACTGGGACTTTTCCTTCAACGCGATCGCGTGACAAGGCGTCGCGATCGCGCCATTTGCGGTATTCCTCCAGCGCGATCGCGCGAGGAACTGGCGCGATCGCGACATTTTTATTGTCTCATTAACCGCGATCGCGGTTCAACATTACGCGTTCGCGTCAGTTTTGGTCATTTACTCAGCGCGATCGCGCTGAATCGTTTCAGATGCAGCGAAGCATTTTCACAAACAGGTTATGGGCATCAATTTTGTGCCTTCAATTCAACGATTTTAAGCTTGTGTTTTGCCCAATTTTTTTCTTATATCAGCAACCAACACTCAACAACAAACAACAATTTATATAACAAGAATTTCAACAATTTCATCACATTTTCATGCTTAAATAAATGAAAAAAAAAATTAACTCACAATTTCTAACATGGAAAGATGATAAAAACAACCCTAGGGACAAGATAATGGAGGAATCACATACCTTGTGGTTGCAAGTTGAAGAAATTTTCCGAATTTTTGAAGTTGAATTTGAGAGAAAAATGAGATTTTTTTAGGAAAAGTGAAGAAAATGATGTTTTAAGCCGTTATGCCCTTTTTGATCTGTTTTGATACCTGGAAACGCGCCTCAGCGCGTTCGCGTGACCTTCGGTCGCGATCGCGCTGAGTTAAATTTTTTTATTTTTTTTTTAAACCGCGATCGCGTGAGGTTGTTGCGCGATCGCGTAGAGTAAATTTCGGCAAAAACCAGCAGTTCAGAAAATAAGCAGAAACCAGCAGCTACTGATTTGTGGCTGTTCTGAAAACTCCACCTATTCAAAACAACTCCAAAAATTGTGAAATTTTGCAGATTAGTTACAAATCATAAACTAAACAATTCTAAAAAATCAAATTTCAAAAATGATTAAAAAAACAAAAATTAAAAACGATGGGTTGCCTCCCACCAAGCGCTTAAGTTAACGTCGCGGCACGACGGATACCAACTTTACCGCTTTTCTCGCCATTTGGAGCTTTTGAATTGGGCACCTAACTTGGAATCAAGTTTGTGACCACGAGCAGTGGGGGGTGGTAAATATCTGATCACGCCAAGTAAAATATTGTTCATTCTACACTTCTTGGCTTTCAAGTGAGGAATGTCATTTTGCCTTGTTGAATTTTCAAATTGCAGAATATAAGGCTCTTGAACTTTTTGAACTATGACATCCTCTTTTTCCCCCGGATTGGGGTCAACACCAACCATATTGTACAAAACAATGGTTGACTCCCGTTCATTTTTTTTTTTTGGCATTCCCAATAAACTCATCTTCATGATTTACCCTTTTATCTTGAGCATTGGGTAGTTCATAATGATTTGCCCGTGGAGGATTTTCTTCTTCTTTCATCAAACCAAGTTGGAGACTAGTTTCCAAGTACTCTTCAAAAGCTTTTTGGTTTTCATTACCCTCACCTAGTAGACACTCCATCATGAATTTGAACTCACCAATGTGGCCATGCTCACAATAAAAGTCATTACTAAACAAGTTTTCATGGAAAGATGCCATTTTTTTTTATATAAAATAAAACACAGAAAACAACTACACAAATATTTACGGGTTCGGATCAAAGCAAGTTAGCTTATTTCCTAGATTAGCCAAAATACACCAATTGTTCCCCGGCAATGGCGCCATTTTTGATAACGTCCAAATCCACCCTATTAATTAGAATGGGCACGGTCGTATGCAAATATAATTTACCCAACTATGAGTCGGGGTCGAATCCCACAGAGAACAATATGTAGGTGATTTAAGCAGATTAGGAATTATCACTAACAATAGCTATGCCCGAACGCATCAATGGTTGTTTTTGATAAGGTTTTTATAAAATATGGAAATATAAATTCTAATCTACAAAGCAAGTAAATTGATCAATGGCAACAAGAATGGAAAAAGGGAAACTACTTCTCAAGTAACGATCCAATCTATTTCACGAATTGTAAATAATAGCAAGTTTATGTTATTTAGCCTCGGATAATGACTCTAAATTAACTTCTTCCGAAGATTAACTAGACTACCCAATTGAAGATCCCTCAAGCAATTAGGAGCATTAAGAACACCCGAATATGGCTACAAGTGGTATTGCCTATTCCTAGGTCAACTTCCATTAGATGAGGGTTAACGCCCCAAATTCATGTTAATTATTCTATCCCAACTCCGTTCTTCCTCTTCCGAGTTTCAAACAAAGTAAATGGGCGAGTTCAAAGGTTAGCTAATCCAATGAAAACATTCAAGAACAAGAATAATTAAAATAGCAAAAACTTACTTGATTAAGAACAATGCAAATGAATAAATAAGCACAACAAGAGTATCAATCTTAATTGTCACCAAGAGATTTCCATCAACAAGGATTAAAAAGAAGAGAGAACATTTTTGTAGGAACCCTAGCCTCCAACTTGTGGGAGCTGCCAAAGATAATCTGATATTTTGCCCTAGTTTTCTATTTATATGAACTGGGATGGAAGGCATCGTCAAAATCCGAGTTCTGGTCGAAAACGCTGAAAAATCCTTCAATGTGATCGCGCCACGTCACTGCGCGATCGCGTGTAATTGCTTCGTTTACGAATCGCGAACGCGCGAAGAGGAACCGCGATCGCGCAGGGTCACGGACGCGCGTGACCGCGACCGCGTGAACTAACTGCGCGTTCACGCAGTGTCACGGACGCGCGTCACTGCGAGCGCGTGATCTTGCCGCGCGATCGCGAAGAGCAATATTTCGCGAAAATTTCCAGAACTTCCAGTTATCCCCAGTTTTGCAACTTTTTTGCTTGTTTTCCACACTTAGGCTCTAGGGACCTCGTATAACCTGAAACATGACAAAAACCACGTAAAATAATACAGACTTGCTTAAAAACAAGTAAAACTTATAGTTGAAAAGAATCGATTATGGTGTAAATTCAAGCCACATCAATACTCATGAAGAAGATAACGTAATGATTGAAAGGATGGATGAGACTTACCTCTCAAGAATATTCTTTCCCTAGCTTGAAAATTCACCCTAGGTGCTTGTGGGGAACTGTTTTGGGGTTTTATGAATAAAGAATTCGAAACTAAGTGTTTAAAACCCGGCTACTATTTTCCGTCAACTACTACAGCGGTCGTTACGCCACTGCGATGGTATCGCTATAGCAGGCAGGTGCCTACTATAGCAGACCAAAAAGAAAGTCACCTCCGCCAAGGCGGGCTTGATCCCGCTATAGCGGTATGGCCATAGCGGTGCCGTGCCTGCCATAGCAACACAATGTATCCCAACTGACAGCTTGCGGCGAGGGCTTACCGCTACAGTGGTACCGCCGCAGCGGTACTACTGAGGCAGTAAGCTTGCAATTTTTACAGTTTTTCAACTCTACCACCCAACATTTCATCTGAGGCCTCACAAACACAAATAAGCATACACATAGACATAAAAACACCATACGAATCCACCCGTGGCCTCGGAATTCCCAACGAAGTTCTACTTTCCTATATAACCCCCCGATGGACTCAATATAATCAAACAAAAATCATAAACAAGTTAAGTTTTCAGTTATTAGATTTATCCAATCGAGTTTCTATTAGCTAGTTTTACCCTTAGGAGGGTTCTATTTGGTGGGGCGATCCTATATTTTCCATAACGACCGGGAGGGTCAGTACATGAGCATAATATCATATGCTCAAGAATATGCTACGGGCATGTTTGATAGACTTCGGAGGTAGCTGGGTTGATCATTTTCCATTCATCGAATTTGCGTATAACAATAGCTATCATTGCAGTATACAGATGGCCCCATATGAGGGTTTATATGGACGGAAGTGTAGGTCACCTATCGGATGGTCCAAAGTGGGGGAATCTAAGTTAGTAGGGCCATATTTGATTAAACAAGCAGTGGAGAAGGTCAAGCTTATTCAGGATCGATTATTGGCAGCTCAAAGTCGCCAAAAGTATTATGTAGATAATCGTCGATGAGACTTAGAATTCCAGGTGGATGACTTGGTATTCTTTAAGGTATCACCTATGAAAGGAGTTAAGATAATTGGTAAGAAGGGTAAGCTTAGCCCTCGGTACATTGGACCTTACCGGATTATACGTAGAGTAGGCCAAGTAGCCTATAAGTTAGATCTACCTTCAGAGTTAGAATCAGTCCATCCGGTCTTTCATGTGTCAATGCTTCTGTATCGGAGATCCCTCCAGAGTCATCCCCGATCATGATGTCCAGTTCACCGAACAATTATCGTATAAAGGAGTTCCAATTGCTATACTAAATAGACAGGATCGGAGATTGAGGACTAAGGATGTAGCTTCAGTTAAAGCTCTTTGGAGGAATAAGAATATCAAGGAGATGACTTAGGAAGCTAAGGAAGATATGAAGTTAGGTATTCGCACTTATTTCCATTCCTAGAGGAGGACCAGACAGAGACACCATTGCCTTTAGGTGCGTAGTGTTTTATTCTTATAATTTTCGGTTGTGTGAGGCCACTATTGTTATCGTTTGTTGTGGCCCTGTGTGGCATTGCATATTTTGGGTTGTTGTGACTGGTTGGTAGTGGTACAGTTATAGGGGAAACTCTGCCTAAAATTTTATAAGATCCCTAGGAGTTAACAATTGAGGACGAATATTCTTAAGGGGGGGGGGGGAATGTTACACCTCATTTTTTCGCGTACGTTAAAGTTTCATCTTAAGTCGTTTGTTGTACGATTGTATTAGAGATCATTTGGGAAGTTGTATACGAGGACTATGGGTATATCTGGAAGTTATATAAGTCCTTAAACGTGTTTGGAAAGAATATGAAGGTTAGACATCAAACGAATTGAAAAGAATACGTTTTGTTAGAAAATTGGACGGAGACCATTTCACGGATCGTGAATAATTTCGTAGGCCATGAAAATGGTGGTTGGACACAGTGAAATGGTGGCAGTGAAGTGGAGTTACTGGAGTGTTTTCACGGCCAGTGAAACAATTCACGGTCTGTGAAAGTGACCGTGAAAATGAGGCGGTGGAAAGTTTGCCCTTTTGTTATAAATTGATTGGCTCGGTTTGGGTTCATTATTATTCAGCAAAACAGATCCCTAGCCCTCTCCAAACTCTATCAACCCTTCTAATTACCCATAAACATACCAAATCATATTAAGAGAAGATCAAGTCTTAAAACCCTAAGCTAGTTTTTAGAAGAGTGTGTGTTCTTGCTTCTAGTTGGATTGGTGGTGACTAAGTCCTGAAGCAAGTTGTGAGTGGCTAAAATTCCTCAAGTATAGGGTATGTTCTTTACTCTATTACTTATGTTGAGTTGATTTGGAGGTTTGGTAAATCTTAAAGGTGAAGAGAATCATGGTAGAAAGGTTATAAGTATTGTGTTGTAATTGTTGGCAATTGATGGAATTTGGAAGGAAGTTTTGGACAGATTTGAGTCTAATTTGAACGCAATCATTTGGCAATGGTATTTTCTTTTTTTGGTCAAACAGAAAAATTTTACTCAACCAAGTGATAAAGTTCAATACACCACTGATCCTTTTTTTTGACTCTGGGATCAGATCCTATGTTTCATTATCTAATCTATTAAAAAGATGACAATACAAAACTAGCCTAGATAGGGTACTTTTGCAGTTCATCTAACAGCCTATTCTATTTGCACTTAAATTGTCCTCTAATATGTAATTGTAATACTGTCACGCCCCGAACCACGGCCTGGGCATCACACGACACTCGGTGGCTTACTGCATGTGACCGAGCGAACCACATGGCTTGTTGAATCATCATGAGACATACATGAGCGAAATACAACATGAGAACATGATGAGCCTCTATAAAGCAAGAATAGTCATAGTATTAAATAAAACATTTGTTTAAATCTTGGATGCAGAATATCAAAACTGAGCCAAAGGTGGCTACTCAACTCATAAAAATCCAACACAACAGACTGCATAGTCTATGAAACCTCTAACATGAACGTGTATCTGCTAAACATACTTGCTAGGACAAGGCCCCCAGCATACTTTTATTGCAAAACTAATCATGAAAGTAAATAACTGACTAATCCCCGAAGAGAATGGGGCTCACCAAAAAGTTGATACGAATGTTGTCATACTGAGCAGATGCGTCATCCTGTAAATCCGTACCTGCACATTAAATGCAAGCCCCGGAGCAATAAAAGGGGATGTGAACACATTGAATGTACTGGTATGTAAAGCAACTGAATGAAATAGAAACGGCACATGAAATAACATGGTAAGGGCTGAAACTGAAATTGAAACTTGATCATGAGCATGAACGTAACTATATATATATACATATACATATACATATACATACATACATACATACATACATACATACAATATGAGAAATTTATATGTGGGAGAGCATCAGCATAAGCGACATGTAACCACCTTGTAGTACGTGGCTTCTGATTTCTGCCAGACCAGCTAAGACATCTTGTACCTTGCCGGGGTACAAGACATGAACATGAACATGAATTGATCTAAATCCCTCAATGGGAAAAATATGAAGGAATCGTCCTACTGGGTGGAGCGATCCTTATCCTACGTTGGCATACATAGTTTCAAGTATGAAACCTTCTCGATAATCTGTGCAACTCCCAAATTACATGAGCATGGATATAATTGGCTTAGTAGTCCATGAATTATATAACTTTCTTGTAAACATGATTCTTGCTTGTATTATAACATGAAGGTGATATGCAATATAACTTGTATGAAAACAGGGAAACCTGTAGGATTTTCGGGAATTAAAGCATAATAATTCATATTTTGCATGTAAGGACCCATGGAATTCAAAGTATGGGTTCTCATGGATTACGGACAGACTCTCAATAATCAAAAGGGACTATTAAGAATAAAATAATGAAGTACTCGTACAAACATAGTATATCATAGTACATGTACTTAGGGTTGTCATGAACATGGCTAAACCCTAGTTTTAGTGTAACTTGTATAATCATGGAAGAACGTGGCGTGGGGAAGAACAAAGATGTTCCCACACATGGATAGAAACCATATATACCTGGTAATGCTCTAAAACTTGTAATAGAATTCCAAAATATTAAACCTTGAGCCTTGAGATGGGTTTTCTTGAAAACCGTAGGTTAACAATGATGAACTCTTATTTAGAAATCATAGATGCATGTTAGAATTCACTTGGAATAGTTGGAATAGGCTTACCTTATTGTTTTGTATTGTTGGGAGATGAAAACCTTCATGCTAGGGCTTGGAGAATGTGAAAAGTAGAAAAAGAACTAAACGTGACGTATTTATACTTAACTAAGTCGGGAAATTATACGGCCAACTTATACAGTCCGTATAAAGTTATACGGTCCACATAACTTGGCTGTATTTGACAATGATTAAAATTTCAGAAACTGAAATTTCCCAAATGAGTTTCATGGACTAAATATGTTATATCCCGTATTTTTGTACGTTGGATTATTCGTAAGCTAATCGACATAAGTTCAAGGACTTTTAATCCCGATTTTAATAATACACCGTTGACTTATTAATTACAATTGGTGGAGATATTAGTGAAGATTAGGGATTAATTAACCATGATCAGATTATTAAGTGGGGATTAATGATTAATTAGCCTAATTAGTGCATCAAGTGGGCCCCACAAAAGTGTGGACAATTTTGATCGGAGCATGAATGATTACATGCTAATGGGACACGTGTCAAGTGGGCTGCCACATGTCAACAAGGTAGGCTGCATATATATATTACGTCCCGTGTTCTCATGCGTTGGATAGTGTGCGAGCTAAATGATATTAGTAACGTACACATGGTTATCCCACAAGTTTATAGGTGGTTAGAGTGATGGTGCATATGGATCATAGTGATTAGAAGTTAAACAAATCGAAGAAATAAGTTTCGTCGAGGTTCGAAATATATTGGAATGAAAAATGGTCCAAGCTATAATATCCCGTATTTTGGACTAGAAAATTTGGACCGTCCAACATGAGCAAATTTATCCGAGCCTGGAGGATTTAGTCATATTCACATATGAGAATCAAGAGATCAATGTGTAAAAGGAATGAAGTCCCGAAATTATTTAAGACTCGAAAGTATATGACGGTGATTGGAAATAATATTTTGCGTGTACCAAAAGGGGCTATGGACTACTGCTATGTCACATGATCACGACAATGAATATGGAGTGTATTAAAAATGATTACTTTTTAAGTAAATTGAGATCAAGAAATTAATTGAGATCATAGATAGCTATTAGTGGACATAGTCCACGTGTTTTATTTAAAGTGGGCTGCAAGCTTGCAAAGTACATACTTACACGTCATGCCTTTGTGGCAAATTGTTGATGACTAATAAAAAAAAGTTAGGCCAGCCAAGTACACGTGTAAAAAGGCCAAGTTGGTGATGGCTTTGTGTCATCTTTTATATATACACATAATGGAAATTAATTGAGGAACGATATAATTCCTTCGGAATTTGACACAGAAGCAAACATCAACAAATACCTTGTTTTATGTTTAGGGGGTTAATTAACGTGAGCAGCAACACGAGTGGATATAGTATTAACGTGAATTTCAATTGTAGTAGCAGCTACGTGAGTTGGTATTTTAAGGAAGAAGAGTATTTCATGGCATATAAGGTAATAATTCTCCTCTCCTAGGTATATTTAAATTCATCCAAGTCATAGTTATATTTTGGGATGATAAATACGAAAATTATACCGTAAATTGTACATGATATTGTTGTTGGCTCATGGGCTGTTTATGGACTGTTTTGAAGGTGTTGTTGAGCTATTTATGGCTAGAATTGTTGAAACATATTTTATTATATTTTTGTTGAAATTTCTATTGATGTTTTTATATATTTATGAAGGAGTGACAGGATTAGGAATGAGGATATTCGGGACAAGGTGGGAGTGGCCTCGGTGGAAGACAAGATGCGAGAAGCGAGATTGAGATGGTTTGGGCATGTGAAGAGGAGAGACACAGATGCCCCAGTGCGGAGGTGTGAGAGGTTGGCCATGGATGGTTTCAGACGATGTACGGGTAGGCCAAAGAAGTATTGGGGAGAGGTAATTAGACACGACATGGCGCAGTTACAGCTTACCGAGGACATGACCTTAGATAGGAGGGTTTGGAGGACTCACATTAGGGTAGAAGGCTAGTAGATAGTCTCATTATCCTGTCTTATTAGTAGTCGGATTATCGTAGTATAATTTCTTGTGCTCTGATTTATGCTATTATCTGTTATTTCCTGTGCTTTGATTATTCTATGTTATATGTGTCGCTTGCGTTACTTCATTTCCATATCGCTTTGAATCTCTTAGCCTTATCTGACCTGTTTTTATGTTTTTTATTAGCCGAGGGTCTTTCGGAAACAGTCGTCCTATCTTGGTAGGAGTAAGGTCTGCGTACACTCTACCCTCCCCAGACCCCACGTTGTGGGATTTCACTGGGCTGTTGTTGTTGTTTTTATATATTTATGAAGACGGAGAAGTTATATGGTATAATAGTATATTGTGTATATAGGGGCTGTTTTGATCATATTCTTGAGTTGTTAATGATGGGGACCCTTAAGAAATGACTTAATTATATGGTTGTTGGTGTTGTTGTTGAGGACTTGGCCGAGTTAAATTCTCGGGGTTTGTTGAATCTATAAAGGAAATGCTGGCCGAATTTCTATGAATGACGTGCTAGCTTAGGGTTGGATTCCTAAGTACCTCTAGCTAATGTTTGGTATTTACTGACATTATTGTAGATCTTGGGAAGCCCGAGACTTAGGTTTGGATTAGCTTAAGAAGCGGACAAGGTATGTTAAGCTAACCCTTCTTTCTTTTTGGCATGATCTTTATGAAACAACTAGATGACGTATATATGACTTCAAAAAAAGGCTCCTATTCTCAGAGACACCAGGATGGCTAATGTCCTTGATTCCCAGAACTTACTTCATTATGTCTAGATACGTATCTATGATTTCTGAAGTCCTATTTGATATGTTCCATAGTGACATTCGAAGGATACTTGATACGACTATTGTCTTGATTTCCAAATGATGGTTCATTTGAATATTCTATTGAGTCTCAACTATAATTTAGTTTGAATATGGTTGCTCACTACTCTGCTCGTCCATGCCTCAATATATCTTTCACCGAGTCTCGGGCCGGGTATGTTTTCGTGCACAGTTTGACTGCATTGTTCACCGAGTCCCTCACTAGAGGGCCGGGTACGGTATATATATATATATATATATATGATGTGATGATGTGATGATATGATGATATGACGATGTGATGATATGATGATATGATGATGTGATTATGGCGCCAAGGATGGCATGTGATGACTTTATTCACCGAGTCCCATAATGGGCCGGGTATGATATATGATATTGATATGCATGATTTATATTTCATAAGGCAAGTGTATTGGTATTTTGAATGTCATACTTGTCTCATGTGATCCCTATTTCAGTCATGATCCTCTTTATTGTATTTCGTGCTTTATATACTCAGTACATATCTCGTACTGACCCCCTTTCTTCGGGGGGCTGCGTTTCATGCCCGCAGGTACGTATAGTCGATTTGGTGATCCTCCAGCTTAGGACTTCTACTCAGCTGTCTTGGAGAGCTCCATTGTTCCAGAGCCTAGACTTTTGGTACAGATCTTTTGATGTGTATACATATATGTTTATGCAGGGGTACGGCGGGGCCCTGTCCCGTCATATTTCACTATCGATACTCTTAGAGGTCTGTAGACATATGTGTGGGTTGTGTATAAGTTTGTTCAGCTGTGTCTATACGATGTACTTTGGATATGTTCGTCTGTAGTGGCAGCCTTGTCGGCTTGCGTATGGTATTGATATGTCGTGGCAGCCTTGTCGGCTTGCGTATCATGTTGACATGTAATGGCAGCCTTGTCGGCTTGCGTATTATATTGACATGTAATGGCAGCCTTGTCGGCTTGCGTATCATATTATATTTTGATTAGTTGTGACTCCTCACGAGACAGGTTATCTGGATACATATTTATGATGACGTTATGAACCTTTGAGGTTCTTTTGCAAGTTTCCATATTGTTCTTAAGAATCAGTTTGTCTATATTTAACAGGTACGTATACGAGTGTCCAGCTCGGGCTTTAGTCATGGCCCACGGGGTTGGGTCGTGACAAAATATATGGTCCGTATAATATTATACGGACACAAGTACGGTCCGTATAATGTTTTTTTTAGAACTTTGGCAGAAACTAAAGTTTTTCCACTTGCGTAACATGAACTGAAAATACGAGCCATATAATAATATACGGTCCATATAACTAATCGTATAACAGGAACTTTGCTGAACTGAGATGAATTTATTTTCCACACTTCTCATCTAGTCTTCTAAGTCTCAAATCATGAACGTAACCTTAAAGGTACGAGGTGTTACAATATCTCCCCCTTCGAATTATTCGTCCTCAAATGATGGGTCATGGTTAAGAATATGACTGGACATGGCTTGACTACATTAATATGAATGGAACATGACATGAAACATGGAGACTGAATTAACATGACATGGTTACATAGTGTTATATCCCGTATTTTATACGTTCGGATATTCCAAGGCAGTCGTAACAAAGTTAAGGGAATGACCATCTTCCAAATGTATTTCAATGAACAAGTGGGTTATAAATATTATTCACAACATTAGTATTATGGAAATATTAAGAAAGGTTGAGGGCGAAAAAGGAAATTCGCAAAATAGAACCATGGTGATATTATGGAAGGCTAGGGGTAAAATGGTAATTTCACAAAGTTCAAGAAAATTCTAGAAAAAATAAAATAAAAATAAATAAATAAATAAATAAGTAAGTAAGTAAAGAAAGGAGCATGTGGTCATTTTATATGTGAAGGGGGCAAAGTGTAAATATAGATGGACTAAAGTGTATGAAAGAAGACACTTGGTCTTCTTTGACCAAGTGAGGAAAATTCAAGAAAAGAAAAGAAAAATCAAGAAAAAGGGAGAGAATTCTAGAAAAGAAAGAAATGGGGCATGTGACCATAATTGGGGGACTAAATTGCAAATATGGATAAGTGATGGAAGACCTATATATATATACATAAGAGGTCTTCATAATTAAATTAGAGAGAAAGAAAGAACAACAAAAAAAAAAAAAGAGAGAGAGAGGGTTCGGCCAAGGTATGGCCAAGCATGGCCATGGGAGATTTGATCAAGAAAAATTATTTCTTTCAAGCTTTTATACTAAGTGGAAGGTTCTCTACAACGTGGAGTATTCGTTGGAACAAGTGAATCATTCGTTTCGCAAAAATGAGGTTCTAGCCGGGAAAAGGAACTAGTGCTAAGGTAAGGTTTAAACCTTATTTTCATATGTTATAGATGATTGTGTATGTTGTGGAGTGTGTAGATGAAGGAAGTTCATGAAGTTGTGGTGAGTTGTATGTTGGCCGAATATATGTGGTGTTGGATTGAAATGATGAATTAATATTATTTAGTAATTTGATTGTTTTGTTATGAATTCTATAATGTAAAAGGGATGAAAAACATGAAAACATGCATATAGAGATGTGGTCGTGTGGTGCATGTGGTGTGTTGTGTAAGAAGAATGGATTAAGAGTATTTAGTATGTTGGTTGTGATTGTAATGTCAAGAAATGGGTGAAATTCATAAAGATGTGTATAATGTTGTTGTATGGCCGAATATGTGTAGTATTGTGTAGACAAGATGAAATGATTTTATTTAGAAGTTTAATTGTTGTATGGTGAAATCCATAATGTAAAATGAATGAAAAACCATGAATATAATATGTTGGAATGGTAGCCGTATGGAGTAGTGTTGGCCGTGTATATGTGTTGTGTTGTGTGAGAGGATTGAATTAATTATATGAAGTATGTTGTTTGTTGTTGTAATATATAGAAAAGATGGATGAAAATGCATGAAAATATGTAGGAAGTGGTTATGGTCAAATAATAGGCGTTATATGCGCATCACCACCTGATCAGCTGGTATATGATGATGATGATGATGATACCCCGGATGCGGGATGATATGATATATGGATCGGGCTGTACGTTCCACAGCACTAACATTTATGGCTCGGGTTGTACGTTCCTCAGCACTAATCGTTATATTATATATGTATGTATTTTTGAAAGAAAGCATGCATATCATACGGACCACTTAGTAATAAGGGTATGATACGAGATAAGGGGTGCTCGGTACAAGTATCGGGTACTCGTCACGGCCCCTTTCTGTCACGACCCAACTAGGGGCCGTGACGAGTACCCGATACTTGTACCGAGCACCCCTTATCTCGTATCATACCCTTATTACTAAGTGGTCCGTATGATATGCATGGTTTCTTTCAAAAATACATACATATATAATATAACGATTAGTGCTGAGGAACGTACAACCCGAGCCATAAATGTTAGTGATGTGGAACGTACAGCCCGATCCATATATCATATCATCCCGCATCCGGGGTATCATCATCATCATCATCATATACCAGCTGATCAGGTGGTGATGCACATATAACGCCTATTATTTGACCATAACCACTTCCTACATATTTTCATGCATTTTCATCCATCTTTTCTATATATTACAACAACAAACAACATACTTCATATAATTAATTCAATCCTCTCACACAACACAACACATATACACGGCCAACACTACTCCATACGGCTACCATTCCAACATATTATATTCATGGTTTTTCATTCATTTTACATTATGGCTTTCACCATACAACAATTAAACTTCTAAATAAAATCATTTCATCTTGTCTACACAATACTACACATATTCGGCCATACAACAACATTATACACATCTTTATGAATTTCACCCATTTCTTGACATTACAATCACAACCAACATACTCAATACTCTTAATCCATTCTTCCTACACAACACACCACATGCACCACACGGCCACATCTCTATATGCATGTTTTCATGTTTTTCATCCCTTTTACATTATAGAATTCATAACACAACAATCAAATTACTAAATAATATTAATTCATCATTTCAATCCAACACCACATATATTCGGCCAACATACAACTCACCACAACTTCATGAACTTCCTTCATCTACACACTCCACAACATACACAATCATCTATAACATATGAAAATAAGGTTTAAACCTTACCTTAGCACTAGTTCCTTTTCCCGGCTAGAACCTCATTTTTGCGAAACGAATGATTCACTTGTTCCAACGAATACTCCACGTTGTAGAGAACCTTCCACTTAGTATAAAAGCTTGAAAGAAATAATGTTTCTTGATCAAATCTCCCATGGCCATGCTTGGCCATACCTTGGCCGAACCCTCTCTCTTTCATTCTTTTTTTTTTTTTTTGTTCTTTCTTTCTCTCTAATTTAATTATGAAGACCTCTTATGTATATATATATATATATAGGTCTTCCATCACTTATCCATATTTTCAATTTAGTCCCCCAATTATGGTCACATGCCCCATTTCTTTCTTTTCTAGAATTCTCTCCCTTTTTCTTGATTTTTCTTTTCTTTTCTTGATTTTTCCTCACTTGGTCAAAGAAGACCAAGTGTCTTCTTTCATACACTTTAGTCCATCTATATTTACACTTTGTCCCCTTCACATATAAAATGGCCACATGCTCCTTTCTTTACTTACTTACTTATTTATTTATTTATTTATTTTTATTTTATTTTTTCTAGAATTTTCTTGAACTTTGTGAAATTACCATTTTACCCCTAGCCTTCCATAATATCACCATGGTTCTATTTTGCCAATTTCCTTTTTCGCCCTCAACCTTTCTTAATATTTCCATAATACTAATGTTGTGAATAATATTTATAACCCACTTGTTCATTGAAATACATTTGGAAGATGGTCATTCCCTTAACTTCGTTACGACTGCCTTGGAATATCCGAACGTATAAAATACGGGATATAACATCCTCACCCCCTTTAGAACATTCGTCCTCGAATGTTCAACCGATCTTATGGGGTGTCATAATACTTCGGGAGGATCTCTTTTGTGGTCGTCCTTTCGTTCAGGCTCACTCCTTATCCTTTACCTTATTTCTTTTATAATCGTACTTCTCAGTTTTTTTTTTTACATGAATCTTCTTCCCGTGTCATGGGTTTTCTAATTTATTGGGCCAACGTATTATCCTTGTCTTTCTCCGATCGTCTCTTTTCTGTTACTGTTTCGTGACCATATCTTAACAAAAGCCACACCTTTAGATTCTTACTACAACTCTTCTTTAGTCTCTTTTCGTATCTCTCGATACAGGTATACTTGTCTTTGACTTCATGTGGTGGTGCTCATTTCGTTCATCGTTATTCCTTGTAAGCCTAATATGGCCTCCCCCCCTTTAAGGGGTCCCTTATATGCCAATAGGCCTTTCACTTGCTTAGCTCTCTTGCTTGTAATTCTTCCTTGACTATGTGTTCGTATTGTAGCTGTGCGTCCATATTTCTTAAGCGTTCTGCTACTTTTTCTCTCAGCACAGAACCCTTACAACTTTCACTCTCCCTATCCTTTTCTATCCAACCTCTAGGCATATTACTATAGCTACATACTTGTCTTCTTTTTTTTTTACAGATCTTTCATTTACTCACTCTCTTTCTTTTCCGAGTATCGTTATACTAGAATTTCCAACCTCAACCTATAGTAAAATAATAACAGCTCACTCGCAGCACTTGTACCATTTACTCTCGCTATTACTCGGGCTTCGATTTCCTTTACTCTATTAACGCCTTTTATACCGTAGCTTCGGTTGCTGGAACTCACATGCCCACCGATACAATCATATATGGGACACGCTACACCTTTATACATATATATATTTTTACTATCAACTAGCCCACAACTTACTTCCAAACGTTGTTCAAGCCTAGCCTAATTCCAGGGCTATGATGCATTTTCTGTCTCTTTACCGAGCTAGTCTGCCTCGTCCTGCGCGTCTTCCTATGGTCTCCACCCATCCCGTATATCCTAGTTTTCCTTAGACTACCCTAGCTTTTCATTTGTCCCTTATGTCTCAATTTATAGAATTTCTTGCCAACTTCCCAGGGGGTCACCCATCATGAAATTGCTCCCACCTGAGCACGCTTAACCCAAAAGCTTCACTGAAATTCGGTGCCTTAATGCCGATATTTTCGCGTCCCCGGACGCGGGATATATGGGCGAGCCGACATATTTCGGCGCAATGTGGGCGAGCCGACTTGTTCGGTGCTATGATATGATATGACCCGATAAGCATGCATGGTTTCCGCCCTAAGTGGCATTCATATGTACTGGTATCTCAATCAGCCTATGATACGCTATATGACTCCCTATGATATGATATGATATGACATGATATGATATGAGACGACAGGATACGATATGATATGATATGATATGACATGATATGATATGATACGACATGATATGCTATGATATGACATGATATGATACGATATGACATGATATGACATGATATGATATGACACGATATGATATGACATGATATGTTCCATATGAGATGCCATATGATTCCTTTGTGATTATCTCCACTGGTACCTCTCCTTGTATTGTCGTTCATGCCTTACATACTCAGTACATTGCTCGTACTGACCCCTCTTCTTCGGGGGCTGCGTTTCATGCCGCGCAGGTACACCCAGATGAGCTGAGGTCCTTAAAGAAGATGTTCCAGCGAAGTTGGCGAGCCCCAGTTAGCCCGGGAGTGTAGCCGAGTCAGTGTATATGTGCCATGGTTTCCGATTGCAGTTAGAGACTTTGCAGACAGAGTCGTGGGTATAGAGCGTCAGCTTTGTATACGGCTTCGCCTGTCAATATGTTATTACGTTTCATGTCACGCGTTCCATATGATGATACACTCTCCAAAAAAAAAATATTGAGAGCTTACTATGCATTTTATTCTGAATTGATTCCAGAGTTTATTTATGTAATAAGAGTCAGCGGGTTCGCTCGGCTCCAGATATGGGGTCGGGTGCCCATCACACCCTAGTAAGGTCGGGGTGTGACACATAGAAACATGAATTCTGAGACAGGGAACATGGGCACTTGATACATGACATGAGCGTGAAATATGACATTGACTATGGAATGTTACCTTGAGCGTTTTATACTTTCCCTTCAAACAGTGGGGATATCTGGTTTTCATGTCTTCTTCGGCTTCCCATGTAGCCTCTTCAACTTTCTAACTCCACAATAAAACTTTAACTGAGGAAACTTCCTTAGTTCTCAACTTGCAAACCTGACGATCAAGAATGGCTACGGGGATCTCCTCATAGGTGAGGCCATCATTAACTGTTATGATATCAAGAGGAACAACCAACGACGGGTCTCCTACGCACTCCTCAACATGGATACATGAAACAATGGATGAACAGTATCCAACTCGTGGAGCAACTCAAGTTCATAAGCTACTTGACCGACCTTTCGCAGAATTCTGTAAGGTCCAATATATCTGGGACTGAGTTTTCCTTTCATTCCAAATCTCATAACACCCTTCATTGGCGAAACCTTAAGGAACACCCAATCATTTGCCGACTTAGCTCTTTTACTGACGGAGTGGATCCTGATGACCTGTTCTTAAAGAATGTTTTGCCTCCACCTCCCCCATGACTGAAGTTATCTACAGACTTAGCTCTTTTACTGATTTTCCTCTCTTTCTTCTTGAAGAGCTTCTTCTTATTTCATTCGATCTTCATTAGCTTGCACAAACGCAACCATCTAGGCAATAGTCATGTTGTTGTTCTGAGAAGCCGTATTTGCATCACCATGAAAGTCATATTTGAGTCCAAGCACAAATCTCTTAAATACAACCCTCATATCGGGAACCATATGGGGAGAATTCTTGGCCAATGAAATGAACTTGTGATCGTATTCTTGGACTGTCATGTTATTCTGCCTTAGTCTCTCGAATTCAATAGCCTTTTCTTCCCTGGCCTTTTATTGGCATGAAGTGGTCAAGAAACGTATCTGCAAACTCATCCCAAGTAGCAGGAAGTGCATCCTCCCCTCGAGATTGTTCCCATGACTCATACCAGATATGGGCCACATCCTGTAGCTAAAAAGCACTAAACTCTGTTGCTTCTGTCTCAGTAGCATGCATAATGCGGAATACCTTCTGCAACCCATCTATAAAGTTTGCGGATCCTCCTCTGCCTTAGTACCTGTGAACATTGGAGGTTTCATCCGCATGAATTCTTGAGTTCTGGAACTAGTAGATTCTCCACTAGCACTAACACTAGGACTCATTTCCTGTCGTTGCGCTTGGTTAGCAACGATCTAAGTGAGGAACTGAATGGCTCCCCAAACATCTATGTCCAAAATGTAAGGAGGAGTAGCCGAAGGAGCGGTTGGGGTTGTTGGGCCTGTAGCAGCTGTCTGAGTCTAAACAATTTCTTCCTGAGCTGCATCAGCGGCAGCCCTTTGGCTGGTAGCCTAGTTCCTCTTCGTGCACTTTCTTTTAGAATCCATTTTCTAAAATGCTTAATTCGCGCAAGTTAGAAGAATTCTTGAAAGTACTGCTCTAACTGCATGATCTAGAGTATGAAAGAAGTGAGACAATCCTGAATGTTTTGGTGGTCAACTGTTTATATGTGTGGGGCCCTCACACATTTAAAAGTGACGCCACTGGACACGGTTTCATAGACTCCCTAAGACACTTGAACCTAGGGTTCTAATACCAAGTTTTGTCATGCCCCAAACCATGGCTTGGGCGTCACACGACACTCGGTGCCTTACAGCATGTGACCGAGCGAACCACATACCTTGCTGAATCATCATGAGGCATACATGAGTGGAATATAAACTGAGAACATGATGAGCCTTTATAAAGCAAGAATATTCATAGTATTAAATAAAACATTTGTTTAAATCTTGGATGCGGAATATCAAAACTGAGCCAAAGGCGGCTACTCAACTCATAAAAATCCGACACAACTGACTGCATAGTCTGTGAAACCTCTAACATGAATGTGAATCTGCTAAACATACTTACTGGGACTAGGCCCCCGGCATATCTTGATTTCATAACTAATCATGAAAGTAAATAACTGACTAAACCTCGAAAAGAATGGGGCTCACCCAAAAGCTGATACGAATACTGTCCTACTGAGCATATGCGTCGTCCTATAAATCCGTACATGCATATGAAATGCAGGCCCTCGGGCAATAAAAGGGGATGTCAGCACATTGAACGTACTGGTATGTAAAGCAACTAAATGAAATAGACATGGCACATGAAAAATAACATGGTAAGGGCGGAAACTGAAATTGAAACTTGATCATGAGCATGAACGTAAATACATATATACATAACATGAGAAAATTATATGTGAGAGAGCATTAGTATAACTGACATCGAACCACCACTTTGGTACGTGGCTTTTGATCTCCGACGGACAAGCTAAGCCATCCTGTACTTTGCCGGGGTACAAGACATGAACATGAAGATGAATGGATCCAAATCCCCCAATGGGTAAAATATGAAGCAATCATCCTGCTGGGCGGAACGATCCTTATCCTACTTTGGCATACGTAGTTTCAGGTATGAAACCTTCTCGGTAATTCGTACAACTCCCAAATTACATGAGCACGGATATAATTAGCTTAGTAGCCCATGAATTATATAACTTGCTTGTAAACATGATTCTTGGTTGTATTATAACATGAAGGTGATATGCAATATAACTTGTATGAAAACATGGAGACATGTAGGATTTTTAGGAATTAAAGCATAATAATTCATATTTTGCATGTAAGGACCCATGGAATTCAAAATATGGGTTTTCATGGATTACGGACAGATTCTCAATAACCAAAAGGGACTATTAAGAATACAATAACGAAGTAATCATACACACATAGTATATCATGGTACATGTACTTAGGGTTATCATAATCATGGCTAATACCCTAGTTTTGGTGTAACTTGTATAATCATGGAAGAACGTGGCGTGCGGGAAGAGCAAAGATGTTCCCACACGTGGATAGAAACCCTACATACCTGATAATGCTCCAAAACTTGTAATAGAATTCCAAAAGATTAAACCTTGAGCCTTGAGATGGGTTTTCTTGAAAACCCTAGGTTAAGAATGATGAACTCTTATTTAGAAATCATAGATACATGTTAGAATTCACTTGGAATAGTTCGAATAGCCTTACCTTATTGTTTTATATTGTTGGGAGAAGAAAACCTTCGTGCTAGGGCTTGGAGAACGTGAAAAGTAGAAAAAGAACTGAACATGACGTATTTATACTTAACTAAGTCGGGAAATTATACGGTCAACTTATACGGTCCGTATAAAGTTGTACGGTCCACACAACTTGGTTGTATTTGACAATGATTAAAATTTCAGAAACTGAAATTTCCCAAATGAATTTCACGGACTAAATATATGGTCCGTATAATATTATACGGACACAAGTACGGTCCGTATAATGATTTTTTTAGAACTTTGGCAAAAACTGAAGTTTTTCCACTTGCGTAACACGAACTGAAAATACGGGTCGTATAATAACATACGGTCTATATAACTGATCGTATAACAAGAACTTTGCTAAACTGAGATGAATTTATTTTCCACACTTCTCATCTAGTCTTCTAAGTCTCAAATCATGAACGTAACCTAGTTTAAAGGTATGAGGTGTTACAATATCTCCCCCTTGGAATTATTCGTCCTCGAATGATGGGTCATGGTTAAGAATATGACTGGACATGGCTTGACTACATTAATGTGAAAGGAACATGACATAAAACATGGAGACTGAATTAACATGACATGGTTACATAGAAACATGAATTCTAAGACAGGGAACATGGGCACTGGATACATGACATGAGCGTGACCATGACATTGACTATGGAAGGTTACCTTGAGCGTTTTCTACTTGCCCTTCAAACAAAGGGGGATATCTGGTTTTCATGTCTTCTTCGGTTTCCCATGTAGCCTCTTCAACTTTCTGACTCCTCCATAAAACTTTAACTGAGGCAACTTCCTTAGTTCTCAACTTGCGAACCTGACGATCAAGAATGGCTACGGGGATCTCCTCATAGGTGAGGCCATCATTAACTGTTATGGTATCAAAAGGAACAACCAACGACGGGTCTCCTACGCACTCCACAACATGGATACATGAAATAATGGATGAAGAGTATCCAACTCGTGGTGCAACTCAAGTTCATAAGCTACTTGACCGCAGAATTCTGTAAGGTCCAATATATCTGGGACTGAGTTTTCCTTTCATTCCAAATCTCATAACACCCTTCATAGGCGAAACCTTAAGGAACACCCAATCATTTGCTTGAAATTTTAAGTCCCTTCGCCTCACATATGTGTAAGACTTTTGGCGACTTTGAGTCATTTTCAAACGCTCTTGAATCAACTTGACTTTCTCCATATCCTAATAGACCAAATCGGGTCCTACCAACTCTGCTTCACCAACTTCAAACCAACCAATCAGTGATCTACATCTGCGCCCATACAAGGCATCATACGGTGCCATTCCAATACTAGCATGGTAGTTGTTATTATAAGCAAACTCAATGAGCGGTAAGTGATCATCCCAATTACCTTTGAAATCTAGGACACATGCTCTCAACATGTCCTCAGGAGTCTGAATAGTACGCTCGGCCTGGCCATCTATTTGAGGATGAAAAGTTGTGCTGAGGTTCACCTTGGTACCCAAACATTTCTGAAAGGATTTCCAGAAGCTCACTGTGAACTGAGCACCACGATCTAAAATAATAGATACTGGGGTCCCATGCAATCTTATAATTTCATTAACATAAAACTTGGCATAATCTTCTGCTGAATCTATCGTCTTGACTGGCAAAAAGTGCGCTGACTTAGTAAGCCGGTCAACGATCACCCAAATAGAGTCATGCCCCCTAGCTGAACGAGGTAGACCTGATACAAAGTCTATATTAATCATCTCCCATTTCCAGACGGGAATATCAATATTCTAAGCCAAACCATCCAGCCTCTAGTGTTCGGCTTTCACTTGCTGATAGTTCGGGCACCTAGCCACAAAATCTGTAACATTCTTCTTCATATCATTCCACCAATAAATCTCTTTAAGATCATGATACTGTTACACCCCGTATCTTCGAAGAGCACTTATCAATTTGAAACATAAGTACGTTAAGTTATGGTTAAGTAAAACCACTTTGGAATATAATGAGCAAGCATTATTAAGTATACTTAATGAGGAAGGATGTATATAAGGTATACCAGAAGGTTTTATAAGGAAATGAGTGGAAGAAATGGGGTAGGTCGACTTTGGAAAAAAGATGGGTAACGTTTTGTGTGAAAGTTTTGGTCCGACTTGGTGGACGAATATCTCTTAGCATATGAAGTGTTTTAAGGTGACAAAAAAGCCTAAAATGAAGTTCGTCGAGTCTAGTTTCCAACGC
Source organism: Lycium barbarum (assembly GCF_019175385.1). Taxonomy (NCBI): domain Eukaryota; kingdom Viridiplantae; phylum Streptophyta; class Magnoliopsida; order Solanales; family Solanaceae; genus Lycium; species Lycium barbarum. The sequence goes on along the minus strand of NC_083347.1, from coordinate 67,727,421 downwards.
AATAAACCACTTGTCAATTGAACTTCGGAGTAGAGAATTATGGACGTTACAGGTTCGGCTGACAGAGTAGAAACGCGTGCTACAGTGCTGCTACAGTACCGGCTTCTACAGTGCTTCTACAGTAAAATGGTACACTACCCCCGACCCTAATTTGACCCTTATAAAAAGGGTAGGAACCTCTTTTTTTCACCAGATTTTGCTGGAAAATTCCAGAAAATGAAGAGAGAGAGAGAGAATCAAAAAGTGAGCAATTTTTAAGTCGCGGAGTAGTGGTTTAGGTCCGGGTAACACATGGTTGTGATTCTAGTATCATTTTGCGGGAGATTTTAGCATGGATATTGAGGATATTGCTGCCTTAACAAGAAAAAGGTATGAATCTTTCTCTTTTGGTATTATTTAAGGCTTATTTACGGAGATAAAGTCGCTAAACAATCGTATAGTAAGTTTGTTAGTTATGGAAGTTGGAAAACAGTGTGTGGCCTGTTTTATGGTACATATTGGTGTTTGAAATGATGTTATTGATGTTGGTATTGTTGTTGTTGTTGTTGGTTGCTGAATTGTGATTTCGGGCTAGGCATATAAACAGAGGAGATGCTGCCGAAATTTTGGCAGATTTTAGGAAGAATTATTTGAAGGCTTAGGATAAGTATATGATAATGGGCCTAATCATAGTATGAATGGTATTATATGTAGACTTGCGGACTCCGACAGATAAGCGTAGGTAATTGGAGGCTGAACAGGTATGTTAAGGCTCGTCCCTTTTCTTTCAAAGGCATGATTCCTATGGTATGAGTCCATAAGTGTTTCGATAACCTCCTTGATTTCAAAAGCTAGAAGTTTATGACTCTTAAGGCTTCTTATAATGTTAAAAATGAGAATGTTTTTATGAGGATTACGTTGAGGATGATTTTATGCTTAAAGGTCTCAAATATGATTTCAACGATGGTGTGAAAATGTTAAGCTATTTCATGATGTTATCGATTTATTTCATTGTTGTTGATCTCACCTTATAAATTGTTCCTTCAAGGTGGGATAGAGCAATAGTTTTTATTTGAACTCCTATGCATGCCATGAGTATGATATATGTATATAGCTATTTTGTGACATTACAGAGTTCTACTATTTCATTTCGATTATGCACTGCACTCATTTTCATTCTTCATGTATATGTAAGGCACAGTTTACAGGGGGTGTGTTGTGGCCTTTGATGTATATATATATGGCACAGTTGACAGAGGGTGTGTTATGGCCTTTGTTGTGATGTGTATATATATGGCACAGTTGACAGGGGTGTGTTGTGGCCTTTGTTGTGATGTGTATATATATGGCACAGTTGACAGGGGGTGACGTTGTGGCCTTTGTTGTGATATTTCTATAGATATATGAGTTTCTTTGATATAGCTATACTGATGCATTTATTTTTCCCATTCATTGACACGCCTCAAATGTTTTCCATGATTTTATGTATATGTTGGTTTCATGCCTTACATACTCAGTACACTATTCGTACTGACCCCCTTTCTTCGGGGGCTGCGTTTCATGCCCGCAGGTACAAACACTCAGTTTGGTGATCCTCCGGTCTAGGACTTCTGCTCAGCTGCTTGGAGAGCTCTATTGTTCCGGAGCTGGAGTTATTTATGTACAAATCCTTTGACATAGGCTTTGTTATACTCTTAGAGGTCTGTAGACATATGTGGGTTGTGTATATACGATTTGGTCAGCTATATTGATGTAGTTCGTCTTGGATGTCCCCGTGTATAGTGGCAGCCTTGTCGGCTTGCATATTTGTTATGTTTTGGTTAGTTGTGGCTTCTCGGGAGAAAGGTTCTCTTTGATGTATGACATGATGAATTCATAGCATGCTTTTACAGAGTGACATATTATTTTCAGTTTTAGTCTTATTATATCTAGCGGGTCGTATACGGGTGCCCAGCTCGGGCACTAGTCATGGCCCATCGGTTTGGGTCGTGACAAAAGTGGTATCAGAGCAGTTCATCCTCGGAGTGTTTACAGACCGTGTCTAGTAAAGTCTTGTTTATCGGTGTGTTGTGCACCACATCTACAAACAGGAAGCTACAGGACATTTAGGATGTCATCTTTCTTTCTGATCATAGATCGTGCAGTAGAGCCAGTGATAGGAAAGCTCATTCTTGGTACGATTTTTGTTAAACTGCAGGATTGTGTTGGAGAAGAGGACAAGTTTAGGTAATGGGAGCGTAAGTAAGGCTCCGAAGGGGGACATGAGACCCGTATCTCCGTCGACTCAAGATCGAGGATGTCAAGAGGTATAAGAAAGAGCATCGGCTATTCCATTGAGACAGGCCCATCGGAGGATGTGGCTCTAGTAGGAGGAGACCCGACTGAGAAATCATATGACAAAGACCCGTTTAAAGGTTCACGAGACTCCTGTGGACGAAGACGTAATTGTGGAAGTACAGAGTTTGGCACATCTAGATTTTCCCTACGTTTCATCATTATGTTAGGTCAGACTAGTAGATGGTGGGAAGACAAGGATGAAGAGCACACTTCACTCTATAGCCCACCAGAGCCGGCTAAGGACCAATTGGCTACAGGTATACGAGTTCTTATTGGAATTTCCTATGTGCGTATGTAATTACTTCAGGGTAATACTAAATAGTGATGAGCGGAAATCCTAAAGGGGATCAGTGACTTAAGTATTTGGAGGTAGCTGCGATTAAGGTGTTGTCGCCACCATTGGGAATCTTGAAATCTAGGATGGAAGGTAGTCATATACACAGATGAAAGGTAATTATTGAGGATTTCAAAGGCCAAAATAGCATTTGCTTAGTCGGAAGAGTAAGAGATCCTTTTAATCCGGAGGGAGATGCATTACGAGAATTTGTTGGGGCCTGTTAGAACTTCTACTGGTTCTAGGTCATGTGAGAAAGGTCACGCAGTAAGGTGTATGCGATTATACCAGCACTAACGCACCGGATTTCATTAGAGTTTCAAGGTTAAGCGTGCTGGGGTGAGAGAAATACTAAGATGGGTGACCCCCTGGGAAATATATTAAGAGTCCTACAAATTCAGACATAAGAGACAGATGAGAAGCTAGAGTAGCCTAAAGGAGATTGGAGTATGCGGAGTGGTTGGAAACTCTAAAAGGTCGCGAAGGATGAGGCGGACTAGACCGACAAAGAAAACAAAAAGTGCATCACAGCTCTAGAATTAGGATGAGTTCGAATAGTATTGGGAAGTACTTTGTAAGCGATGCGTTAGTAAACATATATATATATATATATATATGTGTGTGTGTGTGTGTGTGTGTGTGTGTGTGTGTGTGTGTGTGTATGACATCCCGTATGTGGCTGCGCTAACCGGTACATTTGTCCCAGCAACCGACGTTGCGGTATACTGAAGGCATCAATCGAACAGGGTAGTGAAGTTCAAGTGATAGATGTTACAAGGTAAGTTGATGATATTGTCACCACAGGCTAGAGTTGGAAGGTCCTAATGCAACAACATCAGGGAAAGGAAGAAAGTGAATATATAGAAAGTAAAGAGATTAGAATGCCTTGAGAAAAAAAATGTAAGAAACGAGGGTAAGTGAAGCTTCCAAGAGGGACGATGGGTAAGGCAAGGGACTATTTGGATAAAATTCGAAGGTAGGCATGCGAAAGGGATAAAGTATGGTAGTGTGAAACAAAAGATGAATGTGTGGGGTCAGAAAACGGACTACGATAAGTGGGACTAAAGGATAGTAATCACAAATAGGGATGTGAAGTAAGAAAGAGAATGATCAGGCCTTGCAACGATACTAAGAGATTTCCAGCCCTCGAGAGGTGTCTAAAGGGATAAATATGTAGTCATACCGATACGGTTGCCTCGGAAACAGAGAAGCTTTCCTAAAAGATGATTTAAGAATAGAACGGATTTGCATGTTTAAAGGAATACTTTACGAACGTTAGAGTCGATACTATAAAATAACAAGTGGAGAAGGGCGCTCGGGGAAGAAGGAACTCAAGGAAGGTTTGAGGATGAAAGCAGGAAAGGTACACTAATGGGCTGGTCAAAAGAAGAAGAAAGGAAGAAAATAAAAATTGAGCAATCACCAAGGACAAATGAGAGGATGATGAGCTAACAAAGCTAATCGGGAGGTAGTATATCAATGACATGGGATGGGGATAAGGAATACCGAGGTTTAATTATAAGGGAAATAGAAGGATGTATGGGAAATATTCGTGAGTATGGACTAGCCTTGGTGGCTGGAAGGAGAATAAAGAAGTGAGTATATTTGCAAGGATTTCACGAAACGAAGGAGAAGTGGCAGAGCACTGGAAGAACTACAACGCATAGGTGGGACGCAAACAAGTAGTTAAGAAAATTTTTGGATAAGTGAGCTAAGTGAATAAAAGGATTGATAGTGGAAGGGGAAGAGTGTAGCATATTAACCCTCAATGATATATTGTAGACGTAGAGTAAAACCAGAAACTCAGAGTAAGAAGAATTTCAGTGATAATAGTTGTGGAGTAAGACGAGGGATAAAAAGAGGAAAGTGTGACCAAACGTTCCGAATTTTTTTTTGATGGATTCCGATGTTTCCATTAATCCGTTGATTCGGGAAATGTTCAGCCATAAAAGGTAGAAGTAGAAAGGCCAAAAAAAAAGGCAGCGAGAATGGATCTGTAATGCCTATGCGCTTCATTCAAATGCAAAGCCCTCGATTAGCAGAAAGGAAAATAAGTCAAGCTATACGATGAGGGAATTCCGGAATTGTAAGAGACCAAAAGAGTCGAAGGATCGTTAGGGTAGGCCGATGACTACTGATACTCGGGAGTTACTAGTGTATAAGAATACCCTTAAAAAGGGGGGAAGAGCAGATCTGGTCCTGAAACGAGGTATGGCATTGTCAAAAGTCCAAGGAGAGAAAGAGGTTAGCTTAAAGAGGCCAAAAATTCGGGACGTAGTGGCATATCAAGAATGCATTAAGAGGGAGCAGGAACGAATTAAAGATAAGCATACCACAAAGCAGGTATGAAAAGGAATTAAAATGGATCAAGAGAATACTTCATGCGGACGTGAGATATGATGTTTCTAGACCAGGGAAATTTGTGCTACACCTAAATAGGCAGCGGCGTATCACAAAGAGTAATAAAGAGAGTAAGTGTTATATCCCGTACTTTGTATATTCGGATATTTCAACATAGTCATGGTAAGTTAAGGGCAAGACTATTTTCCAAAGTTATTTTAAAATACAAGTTGTTCATTAGTATGAAAATATTGAGAAAGGCAAGGGGTAAAAAGGGAAATTCACAAGGAGGTTCATGGTAATATTGTGGAAGGCTAGGGGCAAAAAGGAAATTTCACAAAAAGTTCAAGAAGGTTCATGAAGGACCCCTTTTGGCCGTGTGGTGTGTGAGTGTGGTCCCCACCCATGGCTTGGCCAATTGCCTTGAGCCATGAGGTGGGGCATGTGTCCACCCTCTTATAGGCTATGCATATATATATATATATATATATATATGATAGCTTACAAATCAAGACAAAAATTATTCATCTTCCAACATAAGAAGACTTGAAGAAGAAAAAAAAAAAAGGGCCATTCGGCCATGGCTCCAAAAATTGGTGCCATAGAAATTGATCAAGAAAAATAATTTTCTTCTAGTATTCCAACCAATTGGAAGGTCCTCATTAACATGAAGGAGTTGTTGGAGCATGCAAAGCATCCATTGGGCAAGTTATGAACCCTAGCCGAGTGGAGGAATCAAATGATAAAGGTAAGGTTTAATCTTCTCTTTCATGTGTTATGGATGATTTGTGAAGTGTTGTAGTATGTAGAAATGGATGAAATTCATGAAATATATGTATGGTGGTTGTGGCCGAATAGGCCTATGTTGGAAGGATGTGATGAATTGATTTTATTTAGTAGTTTGATTGTTGTTGTTTTGGATTCTATAATAAAAATGAAGGTTTGATGGCTTGAAATGAAGTTTTAATTGTTGTGGGATTGTTGAATAAGTTAATGTGACATTAGTGTGGTTTCTTATAATTATGAGAATGAAGTTGTTAATGTGTAGATTATTGGCGTAGTTCATGAATTTGGAAGAAAGGAAATGTGTTGTTATTGTTCTTGTTGAATTTGGAAGGTTTCGGGTGAAGTGGTATGTTGGTTGGGTTGTTTTGAATATTGTGTGAATTGTTTGAAGTGTTCTTGAATCATGTTAGAATGATTTCGGGTTATTGTTGATAATTTGGCCGAGTTGAATTCTCGGATTGTTGTTGACAATTTGGCCGAGTTAAATTCTCGGGGTTGGTTGAATTTACAGGGGAAATGCTGCCGAAATTTCGGTAGATTGTAAATGAATTCATTTGAAGGACTAAAACAAGTATATGACGATGAGTCTAATGATTGTGTCAATTCTCTTGAATGTAGACTAGCAAGCTTGGACGAATAAGCGTAGCTAATAGGACGTGGGACAGGTATGTAAGGCTTACCCTTTCTTTCTTTTGGCATGATCCTTGTGAAACAAACAGACAATGTATATGTATGATTTCAAAGAAACTCCTATTCTTAGAGCCACTAGGATGGCTAATGTTCTTGGCTTCCGAAAACTGTTTTGCTATGTCTTGATACGTGTATAGTTCCAAAAGTTCTATTTTGATTTGATCCATAGTGATATTCGAAAGGTATTTTGTGTGACTATTGCTTTGATTTTCCAAAGATAGCTTCTGAAACGTTCAAAGAGGTTTCTGTAAGGGACAATGTCCATAACTTTCTCATACTAACTCGGATTGAGTTGAAACGTGTTTATGATCCGCAAGTGTCGATTTGTGTACTTACCTATCGAGTCTTAAAAATTGTTTTATGTGCATATAGTTTCTCACTACTCTGCTCGTGCATGCCTCAATATGTCCTTCACTACGTCCCAGGCCAGGGCATGTTCTCGTGCGTACTCCACTACATTGTTCACTGCGTCCCTCACTAGAGGGTCGGGGCACGTTATATATATATATATATATATATATATATATATATATATATATATATATATGATATGATATGATGACAGGATGATATGATGACGGGGTGGCGGCCAGGATGGCATATGATGACTCTATTCACCGCGTCCCTCACTAGAGGGCCGGGACACGTTACATGCATATATGATACATGACATTGACATACATGATTTTATTCACCGCGTCCCTCATTAGAGGGTCGGGGCACGTTATATGTATATATGATATATAATGATGACATGCATGATTTTCATTTCAAAAGGCAAGTGCATTGACGTTTTTAAAAGTCATACTTGTTTCTGGTAAATCTCCGTTTTTTTGTTATGGTCCTCTTTACTATATTTCATGCTTTACATACTCAGTACATATTCTGTACTGACCCCTTTTCTTCGGGGGCTGCGTTTCATGCCACGCAGGTACACACAGATGAGTAGAAGACATTGATAGAAGATGTTCCAGCGGGATTGGCGAGCTCCATTTCCTTCCGGAGTGTTGCCGAGTCAGAGTATATATGTTATGATTCCTGATTGATGTTAGAGACTTTGCAGACAGAGTCGTGGGTATAGAAAGTCAGTCTTGTAATCTGTTCTGTAAGCTGACGTACCATTATGCATATTGTTACAAAGTCCAAATGACTACAGATTTTACTTGACTTGAGAACGACGAAAAGAATGTTTCTGAAGGCCCTTATTATGTATTTCATTTTTGTTTGACTTAAGAGTCCTAAGCGATTATGTGTGTAGTAAGAGTCAGCGGGTTCGCTCGGCCCTAAGTAAGTTTCGGGTGCCCATCACACCCTAGCGAGGTTAGGGTGTGACAGTAAGAAAGCTCTGCAAGCTAACTACAAAGAGAATGATGAAATGGATGACGAGTACAAAGGACACTTTGGGTTACAACGGAAGAAAATCTTGATATTAAAGGAAAAATAAAAGAATCTTAACAAAGGGAGTAACGATAAGCGGTGTGGTGATCTCGAAAGAGAGGAAGAACGATGTGGGTGCAGATAGAAGGGCAGCAGCATCACCAAAAATTAGGAATGTATCACGGGTCACTAACCATATTGAGCATAAGGGTATGTATTATAGAATTATACAAACCATCAGCGTAAGGTTATGCCCCGCAAATGGGAATGGACACACCGGAAAGCCAACAAGGAATGACAGCTAACTAAGTGATCACTGGAATAAGGAAGTCAAGGGTAAGTATACCATACCGATGTTGGAAACGAATCTGTGGTAAAGTGAGATTGCCCTAACTTCATGATAATAAGTCATATTGCAAGATTTGAGGCAAAGGTATTAAAGGGAGAGTTTTGACAAGAACTCGAAGATATTGCGAGCTATAGACCAGTTCGAACTATGATTATTGGTTCATCGCAATATATAATCCTCCTATGAGGAATAACAGAGATGGTGATGGAACATTAGGAATGTACGTATTTAAGAAATCGTATTGAGGATATGGTTATAACCTATCATGGAAAGGAATTAAGACGGATGGTTAAAGAAACATAATCGTCAAGAGTAAGGATTTGTCAGTAGCAGAGTAACGTTGAACAAGCAACGGGACATTAGTATAAGAAAATCTATGATGAATCGGAAAGATTGGCTGATGAATTACGAGGGGATAATCTAGCACGTATCTAAGCTCAACAAGTAGTAGGGATAGCCAAGATAGCATCGGAGGAGTCAACAAGAGAAAGAAGAAAGTGCTATATCCGAGCAAGGGAGTTATCCGTTAATAAAGAAATGAGGAACGAAGAGGAAGGACGCTCGCAGGATGGCGAGTAACTATGGCGTGGCTAGTTAAACCACAGGAAGGAAGACAGAATGAGAATGGATTACTAGCTAACCTGTATACATGAAGATTGAAGACTGTACGACTCACAAATGAATTTGAGCTAAGAAAAAGCAGGACGAAACAAACCAAATTATAGTACAAGTATATGGTAATCGAACAAAAATTAAATAAGTATATTGAGGATCGGTTCACTACAACATTCGAGGACGAATGTTTTTAAGGGGGGAAGGATGTTACATCCCGTATCTTCGAAGAGCACTTATCAATTTGAAACATAAGTACGTTAAGTTATGGCTAAGAAAAACCACTTTGGAATATAAGGAGAAAGCATTATTAAGTATATTTAATGAGGAAGGATGTATATAAGGTATACCAGAAGGTTTTATAAGGAAATGAGTGGAAGAAATGGAGTAGTACGAATTTGGAAAAAAGATGGGTAATGTTTTGTGTGAAAATTTTGGTCAAAATTGGTGGACGAATATCTCTTAGCATATTAAGTGTTTTCAGGTGAAATAAAATCCAAAAATGAATTTCGTCGAATCTAGTTTCCAACCCAACAAACCGCTCGTCGATTGAACTTGGTAATAGAGAATTATGGACGTTAAAAATTCGACTGACAGAGTAGAAACGCGTGCTACAGTGTTGCTACAGTACCCGACTGCTACAGTGCTCCTACAGTACCCCGACCCGAATTTGACCCTTATAAAAAGGATAGGAACCTCTTTTTTTCACCAGATTTTGCTGGAAAATTCCATAAAATGAAGAGAGAGAGAGAGAGGGAATCAAAAAGTGAGCAATTTTTAAGTCGCGGAGTAGTGGTTTAGGTCCGGGTAACGCATGGTTGTGATTCTAGTATTGTTTTGCGGGAGATTTTAGCGTGGATATTGAGGATATTGCTGCCTTAACAAGAAAAAGGTATGAATCTTTCTCTTTTGGTATTATTGAAGGCTTATTTACGGAGATAAAGTCGCTAAACAATCGTATAGTAAGTTTGTTAGTTATTGAAGTTGGAAAACAGCATGTGGCCTGTTTTATGGTACATATTTGTGTTGCAAATGATTTTATTGATGTTGGTATTGTTGTTGTTGTTGTTGGTTGCTGAATTGTGATTTCGGGCTAGGCATATAAACAGAGGAGATGCTGTCGAAATTTTGGCAGATTTTAGGAAAAATTATTTGAAGGCTTAGGATAAGTATATAATAATAGGCCTAATCATAGTATGAATGGTCTTATATGTAGACTTGCGGGCTCGGACGGATAAGCGTAGGTAATTGGAGGCTGAACAGGTATGTTAAGGCTCGTCCCTTTTCTTTCAAAGGCATGATTCCTATGGTATGAGTCCATAAGTGTTTCCATAACCTCCTTGATTTCAAAAGCTAGAAGTTTATGACTCTTAAGGCTTCTTATAATGCTAAAAATGAGAATGTTTTTATGAGGATTACGTTGAGCATGATTTTATGCTTAAAGGTCTCAAATATGATTTCAACGATGGTGTGAAAATGCTAAGCTATTTCATGATATTATCGATTTATTTCATTGTTGTTGATCTCACCTTATAAATTGTTCCTTCAAGGTAGGATAGAGCGATAGTTTTTATTTGAACTCCTATGCATGCCATGAGTATGATATATGTATATAGCTATTTTGTGACATTACAAAGTTCTACTATTTCATTTTGATTATGCACTGCACTCATTTTCATTCTTCATGTATATGTAAGGCACAGTTGACAGGGGGTGTGCTGTGGCCTTTGTTGTGATGTGTGTATATATGGCACAGTTGACATGGGGTGTGTTGTGGCCTTTGTTGTGATGTGTATATGTATGGCACAGTTGACAGGGGGTGTGCTGTGGCCTTTGATGTATATATATATGGCACAGTTGACTGGGGGTGTGCTGTGGCCGTTGTTGTGATGTGTATATATATGGCACAGTTGACAGGGGGTGTGTTGTGGCCTTTGTTGTGATGTGTATATATATGGCACAGTTGACAGAGGGTGACGCTATGGCCTTTGTTGTGATATTTCAATAGATATATGTGTTTCTTCGATATAGCTATACTGATGCATTTATTTTGCCCATTCATTGACACGCCTCAAATGTTTTCCATGATTTTATGTATATGTTGATTTCATGCCTTACATACTCAGTATACTATTCGTACTGACCCCCTTTCTTCAGGGGCTGTGTTTCATGCCCGCAGGTACAGACACTCAGTTTGGTGATCCTCCGGTCTAGGACTTCTGCTCAGCTGCTTAGAGAGCTCTATTGATTCGGAGCTTGAGTCATTTTGTGTTATATCCCGTATTTTATACGTTCGGATATTCCAAAGTGGTCGTGACGAAGTAAAGGGAATGACCATTTTCAAAAAATTTATTATAATGTATAAGTTGTTGTGAATATTATTTACAAACATTGGTAGTATGAAAATATTGAGAAAGGTTAAGGGTAAAAAGGGAAATTCGCAAGTGGTCAATAGAAATAATGTGGAAGGCTAGGGGTAAAATGGGAATTTCGCCAAGTTCATGAAAATTCAAGAGAAGGCCACATGGTCACATGGTGTGTGGTGTATGCCATATTTAATTAATAAGGGTAATTTTGCATGTGCATGGTTGAGGCTTGTAAGAGAAGACAATTGGTCTTCTTAAATTAATTTCAAGAAAAATCAAGAAAAAGGTGGAAAACTCTAGAGAGGGAAGGAAAGGGACATGAGGCCATATTTGAGGGACTAAAACATAAATGTGGAAAAATGGGGGAAGGCATATATATATATATATATATGCAAGTTCATCTTCTAATGGAAGAAAAAAAAAAAGAGAAGAAGAAGGAAAGAAGAGAAGAGTCTCGGCCAACATGGCCAAATTTTAGGCCATGGGAATTGATGAAGAAAAATTATTTTCTCCTAGTATTCCCACTAATTTGAAGGTCCTCTGCAACATGGAAGGGTTGTTGGAACAAGAACATCAATCATTTGCACAAATTCATAACTTTAGCCAAGTGAAGAATCAAAGGAGAAAGGTAAGGTTTCATCTTCCTTGTGTATGTTATGGATGGTTTATGAGTAGTATAGTGTATGAAAATGGATGAAATTCATGAAATATGAATATGTATGGTGGTTGGCCGAAAATGTGTTGCACGGTATAGGAATAATGAATTAATTTTATGCAGTATGTTGGTTGTTGTTATAATGTATAGAAATGGATGAAAATTCATGAGGATATGTGTGTAGTTGTTGTGGCCGTGTGCATGGTTAAGGGTGGAATTAATTGTTCAATGATTTTATGTAGTGTTTTAGTTGTTGTTGTTGTGAATTCTATGTGGATAATGAAAGTGCGACGATTTTAGTTGAAGTTGTAAATATTGGAGCTTGGCCGTATGATATATATGTTGTGTAGGAAAAAATGAATGAATTTCTATGTAGTATTTTGATTGTTGTTGACATGTATGCTACGACGGAAGTGAGGACTTGATGATTTAAATTGTTGTCAAAGTAAATGTATGGTTGAGGTTGAAGTCGAAGGTCTCGGAAGAAATAGTATGTTGATTAAGTTGTTGTAATGTATGTTGAATGGAATGTTAATGTTGTTGATAAGAATTGTTGGTATTGTTGATAGTTTGGCCGGGTTGAATTCCCGGGATTGTTGTTGATTAGAATTGGCCAAGTTGAACTTGGTGGGATGGCATATTTACAGGGGAAATGCTGCCGAAATTTCGGCAGACAAAGTGTTACTTTCAAGAATCAACTTCTAAAGGCTCTAATCAAGTTTTGGTAAACATGACCAATTTGTAGATTTTGGCGGATTTGGAACGTGAATTTGGAGTCGCATAAGAAGCAGAAAAGGTATGTAAGGCTTTACCCTTCTTTCTATGGCATGTCTTAGACGGAATATGTTGGATATGAGCCTCGGGAATAACTCTACCCTCCGGAATCCGCGCCTAAAGTTTTCTCTTTTTCAATCAGTAGAATTGAACTAAAAAGTGTGCAAAATGTTGGAATAATTTCCTAACCCTCTAGAACTCGCATAAATAGGACCCGACTACCCTAAAACCCTCACAAGTAACGCCATGACATGTAACATATGTAAATTTGGTACGCCACCTCATTTGACCCGAGGTGGGCCCATGGTCCTCGGATTTTCCTTATTGTTCCGTTTGACCTATTTTGAAGCAGAATCCAAAGAAAACTTCTGATCCTTATCCCGTTCACCGAGTGACAAGTACTGTAACTATGGTAACGAGGATACTTCTATGATGACAATGATAATGATGATGTTAAGAAAGGGGATATGCTTATGATAAGTACGACAAGAATGATTCCATGACTAAGAGTCTTGAGCTAAGAATCTAATGAGAATGTGGAAGTGTTATACTAGTTCTTGAACCTCAATTCTATTCCTTAGCTATGACACTAGTTTCTAAAAGACTTCAAAGCATATGAATTGGCGGTTATAATGCCCATGATTTCATTCTATGCTCTCTCTTAAGGCTATTTTTCGTTGGTAGTCTCACCTTAAAATACTCGTTCCTTCAAGGTGAGACAAAGTGACCATGATTATTCCATAATGTAATCGGAGGTCACCGACCTTATGTCACTCCGATGGACACATGACTTTCTTTGGGCTCTCGTGCATGCCCATTTGTATGACACATGTATATGAATCGGAATATGTATATGTATATGTATATGGGGAAAGGGGAAGGGCCACTGTTATATCACCACCTGATTCAGCTGGATTTCGTCCCGGACGCGGGATATGGGAGAGCCGGATACGGCATCTGTATATGTGATATATGTATATATTATGTTGGGACACTGTTGGGGAGGGGGGTGGGAGAGCCGATGTACTCGGCGTCTGTGAATGTAAATAAAGGACACCGTTTTCTGAAATGTTCTGTTTTCTGTATATGTAAATAAGAAGCACCGTTTTTCTGAATAAGAAACTAAGCATGCATGGCATCCGCAGAAAGGTATTCATATATACAGGTTACATCTGTCCCAGGATAATCTCCATATGTCTATTCCGTTATTATTCATACTGCATATTCCTTTATTATGTCATTATTCATGCCTTACATACTCAGTACATTACTCGTACTGACCCCTCCCAGATGATTAGAAGACCTTACTAAAGATGTTCCAGTGGAGATGGCGAACTCCATTTGTCCCGGAGAATTGCCAAGTCCAAGTATATGCTATGATGTTCTGTTCTATGTTAGAGACTTTGCAGACAAAGCAATGGGTATTGGGTTGTCAGTCTGTAAGCGGCTCCAGCAGCCGATATGTTATTATGTTTCATGTCACGAGGCTTATATGATGTCAGATTTTACTTATGAAAAACAATATATGTGGGGGAGCTTACTATGTATTTCTTTCTTAATTGATTTAAGAGTTTCTATATGTAACAAGAGTCAGCGGGTTCGCTCGGCTCCAGATATGGGGTCGGGTGCCCATCACACCCTAGAAAAGTCGGGGTGTGACATTTTGGTACAGATCCTTTGACATAGGCTTTGTTATACTCTTAGAGGTCTGTAGAAATATGTGGGTTGTGTATATACAATTTTGTCAGCTATATAGATGTAGTTCGTCTTGGATGTCCTCGTGTATAGTGGCAGCCTTGTCGGCTTGCATATTTGTTATGTTTTGGTTAGCTGTGGCTTCTTGGGAGACAGGTTCTCTTTGATGTATGACATGATGAGTTCATAGCATGCTTTTACAGAGTGCCATATTGTTTTCAGTTTTAGTCTTATTATATCTAGCGGGTCGTATACGGGTGCCCAGCTCGGGCACTAGTCATGGCCCATCAGTTTGGGTCGTGACAGATACGTCTTAGTGGAACCTGGGTGAATTGAATACCTGCAGTTGTGAGCCTTTGACATGATTCGGTCTCTGAGCCCATCTACATCTGGAATACATAATCTGCCTCGGTACCTCAAGGTACCATCATCTCCCGCTTGTTCAAAAACCGTTGTCTTATGCTTATGAATCCCCTCTTTCAGCTATAAAAAGTAGGGATCCTTATATTGCTTCTCTTTAACTTCAACGACTAAGGAGGAAAGAGCTCTATTCTGAACAAACACACCTCCATCCTCGGAGTCCAAAAGTCAAACTCCAAGACTGGCCAAATGGTGAACTTCCTTGGTCATAACTCTCTTATCTGAATAAATGTGGGCTAAACTTCCCATGGAACATCGACTAAGAGCATCAGCTACAACATTCGCTTTCCCCAGATGATAAAGAATATCCACATAATAGTCCTTAAGCAACTCGTGCCATCTTCTCTGCCTAAGATTTAGCTCTCTTTGCTTGAAGATATACTGCAAGCTTTTGTGATTTGTGAAAATATCAACATACACTCCATACAAATAATGACGCCATATCTTAAGTGTAAAACCACAGCTACCAACTCTAAGTCATGAGTCGGGTAATTCTTTTCATGGTTTTTGAGCTGACAAGATGCATAACCTACAACCTTAAGATGTTGTATTAAGACACATTCGAGGCCGATCCTCGAAGCATCACAATATACTATGAATCCTTCAGTTCCCTCTGGTAGCGTCAAAACTGGAGCAGAAGTCAACTCTTCAAAGCTTCGCTCGCAAGTATCTGACCATTGAAACTTAACCTTTTTCTGGGTCAACTTAGTCAACGGGGCAAAAATAGAGGAAAATCCCTCTACAAAACATCTAAAATAGCCGGCCAGACCCAAAAGACTTCTTATATTAGAAACTGAAGTGGGTCTGGGCCAATTCTTCACGGCATCTATTTTTTTAAAGTCAACTTTAACGCCTTCACCTGAGATCATATGCCCTAAGAATTCTACTGACTTAAGCCAAAACCCACATTTTGAGAACTTTGCGAAAAGCTCGCGATCCTTAAGTGTCTGCAACACAATTTTGAGATATTCTGCATGATCAGCCTCACTACGGGAATATACCAGAATATCATCAATGAAGACAATGACGAATAAATCAAGATAAGGCTTGAAGACCCTGTTCGTAAGATCTATGAAAGTAGTTGGTGCATTTGTCAACCCAAATAACATAAAAAGAAATTCAAAATGGCCATAACGGGTTCTGAAAGCGGTCTTAGGAATATCAACTTCCTTAACCCTTAACTGATGGTAGCTTGAGCTGAGGTCAATCTTGGAATAACATTGGGCCCCTTAAAGTTGGTCAAATAAGTCATCTATTCTAGGAAGAGGATATCTGTTCTTAATAGTGACTTTGTTCAACTGGCCATCAATGCACATGCGTAAGGAACCATCTTTCTTTCAGCTAAATAAGACTGGCGCACCCCAAGGTGAGACACTGTGCCAAATAAATTACTTATCAAGAAGATCATTCAACTAGGCTTTTAACTTTTTTAACTCTGCTGGAGCCATTCTGTATGGCGGAATAGATACTGGCTGAGTGTCAGGAAGTATATCAATTCCAAAGTCAATCTCCCTGTCAGGAGGGACTCCGGGAAGATCTTCTTGAAAGACCTCTCGAAATTCATCAACGAATGGTACAGACTGGAGATTTGGAGTCTGAGCATCTGAATCTCTAACTTGAACTAAGTGATAGATATACCCTTGGAAATCATCTTTCTGGCTTTAAGATAGGAGATAAATCTACCCCTGAGTACTGCTAAATTACTCTTCCACTCTACGAATGGTTCGTTAGGGAACTCAAATCTCACTATTTTGGTTCTACAACCCACTGTAGGATAACATGAAGATAGCCAATCCATACCCATGATTACATCATAGTCTACCATTTCTAATTCTGCTAAATCAGGTAGGGTTCTACAGTGATAGATTAACACTGGGCAACCCCTATAAATATGTCTAGCTATAAATGATTCCCCAACTAGGGTGGACATCTCAAAGGCTTCTTGCAACTTTTCGGGTTTAATCTCAAATTTCTTAGCAACAAATGGGGTTACATAAGATAAGGTGGATCCTGGGTCAATAAGGGCATAGACATCAAAAGTGAAAACTGTTAGTGTACCTATGACAACATCTTCACGTGCCTCTACATCTTGGCAACCTGATAGCACATACAAGCGGTTTTGAACACCGCTTGTATTGCCAAACTTTGCTGCTCGATGCCCTTGCTGGGCCTGATTATTATGAGGAGTTGTTAAGTTTATGGACTGAGCCATATTACCGCCGGTACCTTGTCTAGCTGACGGATAATCTCCTTGAAAATGATCCCTCTGGCCACCACCATAGCATACATCAATACCCATACGACACTCACCTGGGTGTCTCTTACCACACTTGCCGCAAGTCGGGTTAGTATAGGCCCTTCTGGCCCACACTAGCCTGAGAATAAGAACCTGCTGGTCTGAAACTCTGTTTCTTCTGATCATTCCTGAACTTTGGGAATCGGGCACTGGCTGCCAACGGAGTGGATCCTGATGACCTGTTCTTAAAGAATTTTTTGCCTCCACCTCCCCCATGACTGAAGTTATCTGTAGACTTAACTCTTTTATTGATTTTCCTCTCTTTCTTCTTGAAGAGCTTCTTCTTATTTCATTCGATCTTCATTACCTCGCACAAAAGCAACCATCTTGGCAATAGTCATGTTGTTGTTCTGAGCATCCGTATTTGTATCACCATGAAAGTCAGATTTGAGTCCAAGCACAAATCTCCTAACTACGACCCTCATGTCGGGAACCATATGGGGAGCAAGCTTGGCCAATGAAATGAACATATGATAATATTCTTAAACTGTCATGTTATTCTGCCTTAGTCTCTCGAATTCAATAGCCTTTGCTTCCCTGACCTCAATTGGCATGAGGAGGTCAAGAAAAGTATCTGCAAACTCATCCCAAGTAGCAGGAAGTGCATCCTCCCCTCGGGATTGTTCCCATGACTCATACCTGATATGGGCCACATCCTGTAGCTGAAAAGCACTAAACTCTGCTGCTTCTATCTCAGTAACATGCATAATGTGGAATACCTTCTGCAACCCATCTATAAAGTCTGCGGATCCTCCTCTGCCTTAGTACCTGTGAATACTGGAGGTTTCATCCGCATGAATTCTTGAGTTCTAGAACTAGTAGATTCTCCACTAGCACTGACGCTAGGAGTCGTATCCTGTCGTTGCGCTTGGTTAGCAACGATCTAAGTGAGGAACTAAATGGCTCCCCAAATATCTATGTCCGAAATGTTAGGAGGAGTAGCCAAAGGAGCGGTTGGGGCTATTGGGCCTGTAGCAGCTGTCTGAGTCTAAATGATTTCTGCCTGAGCTGCATCAGTGGCAGAACTTTGGCTGGTAGCCGGGTTCCTCTTCGTGTACTTTCTTTTCGGAGGCATTTTCTAAAATGCGTAATTCGCACAAGTTAGAAGAATTCTTGAAAGTGCTGCTCTAATGTTATATCCCGCGTTTCCGCACATCTGGAAAATTAGAAATAGTCTTGACTTGTATGAGATAAAGTCATAATTGATTACATCTAGCATGAGTTGTTTGTGAAAGAATATTAATGTGGAAGTGTCGAGGAAGACTAAGGGCAAATTTGAAATTTCGGAAAATTAGTTTCGGGAATTACAAAATATGATATACAAGCCAATTGGGCTCAAAATGAGAATTGAAATGAGGCCCAAAGAGAGATGGGGTGGCCGGCCAACTATGGCCCAAACCCATGGCCCAAAGTAATTTCCATGTGATAAATTAACTAAGGGGGGACCATATTATACTTATTATATATCATCTTCATCCTTTAGAAGATTGAAGAAAGAACAAAAAAACAAAAAAACAAGAGCAAAACAAAAGGGGGGTTTCGGCTTTGGCAAGGAAAAATTGGCTATCAAAAATATTGCTCCAAATATTTTTCTTTTGTGGTTTTCCTACTAAATTGAGTACCCTTCTCAACTTGGTGTAGTTGGTTTGGAAGAAAGAGGCCTTGGTTCATCAATTTGATCAATTGTCCAAGTGAAGAAGACTAGAGAAAAAGGTGAGGATTCATTCCTTTTTATTGTATTATGAAGTCTTGTTTGTGTTGTAGTATGTAGAAATGTGTTGATTGTATGAAGAAATGGAAGTTTGCAAAGTGGGTGTGTGGTATATATGTGTAGCCGTATGCATGTGTATATTGTATAGCCATAATGTGTTGAATTCATGTTATATTCTAGTTGTGGTGGTAGTGAAATGCATATTGGGAATGAAAGTTGAATGAATTGAGTTGAAGTTGATAAAAAGAGTATATGGCCGTGTGGTGTGGAGTGTGTGGAATGGAAATGGATTAAGTTTGTTTAGTGTGTTAGTTGTGTTATTGTGATTCTTGCAATGTAAATTAAAGTAACATGATATGAGTTTGCTTTGAAATGAAATGTAGAAACTTATGTTGCTTTAGTACGATTTTACGACATTATGAAAATGAAGTTATTAGGTTGCAAATTATGATGATCATTGATAGATTTGGAAGTTGGAATCATGTTGTGAATATGTATGCCAAAGATTAGAAGTTTTGAACGAGTTAGGACTTTGGCGGAAAGTTTGTATATTATGTATATCGTGTGTATAATTTGAGGAAACGATATGAAATGCTTCTAAACTATGTTGTGGTGATCTAGATTGATAATGAATGTGAAATCATTGAGATTAGTTTGAAAGTTAAGGTTAAAGGGAAGGTTATGATATTGTATTGAAAAGATGGCTTAATAAGTTATATTGCGTTTATAGTGATTGTTGTTGTTGTTGATGTTGTTGTTTGGGTTGTTGTTGATGATTTTGAGCCGAGTTGAATTCTCGGGGGTGCTATATGTATAGGGGAAGTGCTGCCGAAATTTCAGTAGACAAATGCGAGTTGAATTGAATTTGTAGCATCTATACCTTACAATTGGTAAATGTGACCATTTGCAGATTTTCGACGAAACGGGGAGTGAGCTTGGATAGGCTTAAAAAGCTCAAAAGGTATGTAAAGCTACCCGATCCTTCTTTTGGCATGCCTAAGCGTATTAGAATCGGATTCGGGCCTCGAAAGACTTTCTGCCCCTCGGAATCCGCAAGTGAAAATATCACTTTTTCTTTCAGTAAGATTGAACTCTTTTGGTGTGCTTTCTTGGAAATTATGGAAACTTTCTCTAAACCACTTGGGAAGCTATAGAACGTTCGTAGAACCTTTGTAGGTGACCCCATAAGCTTAAAATATGAAATTTGAGCCCACCGCCTTGCTTGTCCCGAGGTGGGCCCACTATTCCCGGTTTTACCCTTATTGTACTTAAGGCCTGTTTTCGAACGGTTTTTGAAAGGCATGTTCTGACTGCTCTTTTAACTACTAAGCATAAACTATTTTAAATATTTCCTTAAGTGTTATAAATTGTTTTGGCACTTGGAACGACTTCAGAAAGGTTATGCTTCTGTAATTCATTATGACATCTGAAACCCACTTATTACGATCCCGTCTGACTTTATTGAATTGGTTTGTCATTGATATGCCTCATCGAGTCTCTGAAAATATTTTTGATATTTTAACTGCATTTAGTTTCTCACTACTCTATTCGTGGATGCCCCAATGTTTCCCACACTGAGCCCGGGCCAGGATATGTTGTCAAGCGTGATCCTTTTCATTGTTCGCCGTGCCTCGATGTGAGGGGGCAGGTATACGCGTACATGGGTTTGTGGAGTATGTTGTGCCATGTACGCATGTTCTGACATGATTTACTATGGCCGTCTGATATGACATATTATGATACGGGGTTATGCCCCTTTTCTGATTCTTTTGTGTTGTGGCACCAGCGTCGGGAGGGTGGCCACGTTCTGTCTGCCGAGTCCTGTGGCAGGGGCCGGATGTGATATGACATATGTTTTTGTACACACTCTGCATGTTTTGAAAATATGTATCTGATACTTTGGGTTTTCTGTTTACTTTCTGTACGTTCTGTACCAGTTATGATTTTGTTTCTGTAATTCAGGCTTTACATATTCAGTACATATTTCGTACTGACCCCCTTTCTTCGGGGGCTGCGTTTTCATGCCGCGCAGGTACCGACGACAGGTTTGCTGATCCGTCCGTCTAGGATATCTTTTCTGCCATTTGGAGCGCTCTTTTATTCAGAGCCCATCTTTTGGTACAGTCTGTCATTACTGTATATGTATATTCTCGTTCATGGGTATGGCGGGGCCCTGTCCCGTCATATGATTCTGTCGGTCTGTTTAGAGGTCTGTGGACATGTTTGTGGGTTGGGGTCTTTCTGTACAGATGTGTGCTTATGTTGGGTTTGGGCGATCCCATTCGCCGCGACGGCCGGTCCGCATATGTTTAAATGTTTCTTCGTTGGCCCTGTGTGGTCTTCTGTTGGTATTTTCTGTGCGCAGGGTTATTTTGGATAGTCTGTAAAACAAAGGAAACTCTACCGAAATTTTTCTGGAAATTATCTAACTTTGAAATAAAGCCGTGTCGTCTTCTGCTATATACTTGAATGCGTTTGATAGAATTTGAGATAGCATTTGATAGACGTGTCGGGTGTCCAGATCGGGCACTAGTTGTTATATCCCGTGTTTTCGTATAATTGGAAATCATGAAAATAATTAAGACTTGTATGTTACAAGGAAATATTTTGATTCTAGTTAATATGACTATGTTGGTTATGAAACCATTGGTGCTAAGACGTCGGGGAAGGCCGAGGGCAAATTTGGGATTTCGTAAATTAGATTCGGGAATTACAAAACGAGACTTCAATGAATTGGGCCAAGAAATATTTAACAAAAATTGAGGCCCAAGAATTAGGGGGTGGCCGGCCAAAGGCTTGGCCCAAGCCCCATATTAAGTGGTCATGTGACTTTCACATGACCCTTAATTTGGATATATATCAATGCTTCTCTTTAGAATTTTCAAGAAGATAAAACACAACTCAACTTTGAGCTTATACTCACTCTCGGCCGAACCCCCTTTGGAGAGAAAGAAAATTTTTCTAGATTTTGTTTGTGGCTCAAAAATCTTGTTCTTCCCATATTTGTAGTGTACTCAAGGCGCTCTTCAACGGGATACAATTAGTTTGGCGAAAGGAGCACGTTTGCGACAAGTCGGAATTTCAAGTAAAGGTAAGAATTTTGCCCTTTTAATGTTATGGAATTGGTATGAATATGATAAGGATTGAGAATAGACGAGAACTTCGTAGTTTTGGTGTGTGTATGAAATCGTGGGTGTGTGTGTGTGTGGTGTTGTGGCCGTGAGCTACAAGGAGTAGAAGGCAAGGTGAATTTGATTTGTTTAGTTGATTAGTTGTGTCGTTGTGGCATTTATAACGTAAACGAATGTTTAACGAAATGAATTGGTATTGGAAGTGCTGGCGGATTATTATGGAAAAGTATATGATTTCGGTATATTTGTGTATATCCTTGTATAATTATGATATTAAGACTTCAAATGTGACTTATGGTTGTTGTTAATGAATTTGGAATAAAACAATGCGAGTTAGTATGTTCGTCGTAGTTGTTGACGTTTGGGATGCAATATGGAAAGTAGCGAATTGTTTGAACTTATGTATATTGCTTGGAATATTATTGGGACGTGTTTGAATAATCTTGAATGAGTAAATGAATACCATAATGTGGACATTAGTTTGGTATTGTGAAGTTTGAATGAAATGGAGACTTCTCTTTTTCATGAAATGTATCTCTATAGTGGCTCAACTGAGGATCTTCATATTGACGCTCTTTCACCTCTATGTCCAAGGATGAAACAATTGGATTATTAATACCAATTCCTGCACTGCCTGAGTCAATTAAACGAACTCCAAGATTAACTAGTTGATGGAGCTCATGAATTAATTCCTTCTTCTCCGAAGGAGCTTCACATAGGCTGCCATTAGTTTGGTATTGTGAAGTTTGAATGAAAGTTGTCATCTTATATAGAAAGGAAGAATATTGAAGTTAGAGTGCTTTAGTTATGGTTTATGATGTTTGTGATGTTTGGGTTGTTGTGTTGATGTATATTGAGCTGAGCTAAGTCTCGGGGGTGTTAGATATATAGGGGAAATGCTGCCGAAATTTCGGTAGACAAAAATGAAGTTAAGGAAATTCTTAAGCCTTTGAATCTCTAATTGGTAACTTTGACCATTTGCAGATTCTGGACGAAACGGGACTTGAGTTTGGGGTGAGCATAAGACGTTTATAAGGTATGTAAAGCTCCCCACTTCTTCTTTTGGCATGTCTTAGTATGTTAGGTTGATATCGGAACCCCGGGAGCAATTCTGCTCCTCGAAATCCGATCTATAAAATGGCTACTATTCATTCAATCCAATTGAAGCCTAATGACCCTATTTTGGCTAGGAAGCAATCAACGTCCGAAACTTATGTAAATGCGATCGGATTACTTCGAAACCTTTATGTATGATTCCATAGGCCCTAAATGTCCATAAATTATGTTCGCCACCGCGACTTGACCCGAGGTGGGCCCGCTAACCCCGAGATGCCTTATTCGTTCTATTAGGCTTTTTTTTTTTTTTTGGATAAGTTTCGATAAAGAATCTTCGATTTTGAAATTGTCCTCTATGAAATAATGTTTTGATTGCTATGATATACTAAGCTATGTTGTGAGCCATACGTACCACTTTGGAAACATTTTTGGGAAATAAACTTCCGTACTAACTAATTATCCGACTACTTTGGTTAATGAAATGACTTATGGAGTACTCAAGTTTTGAAAGGCTATTTTGATATACAAATTGCATTGTTTGCTCACGACTCCGCTCGTGCCTTATTATGACTTCGTTCACCGGTTCCCGGGCCGGTTATGATTCGTGCGTACTATGATAAATTCGGCCGTATGCTGTGTTACGGTTCCCGAGACCTCGCCATAGGGCCGGGTTCCGTTTGGAGTTATGCTGTGATATGGCTGGTGATATGTTATGCTGATTTGTGTGCTCGGGGATGTACGGAGATTTGAACCTTCTGGTGTTATGTTGTGTGTGACACCAGCGTCGGAGTGGTGACCACGTTCCTGAGCTTTGCATGATTTTATTTGCATTATGTATATATGTTTTGATACAAATTTTGATATATCATTCAGTACTTCCCTTTGTATCTGTTTGCTTTCAGTTGTGGCCCATATTTCTGTACTCTATGCTTTACATACTCAGTACATCTTTCGTACTGACCCCCTTTCCTCGGGGGCTGCGTTTCATGCCCGCAGATACAGACGCCAGTGATCCACCATTGTAGGTTCCACTCTCTGCTATTTCGGAGTACTTCCTTTTGATCCGGAGTCTACTTTTGGTACATACATCTTTTGCTATGTATATATATTTCTGTATATCTGACTATTTGGGTACGGCGGGGGCCCTGTCCCGTCATATGATTCTGTCGGTCTGTTTAGAGGTCTGTGGACATGTTTGTGGGTTAGGGTCTTTCTGTATGGTTATGTGTATATGTTGTTTGGGCGATCCCATACGCCGAGGCGGCCGGTCCGCATATGTTTATACGTTGCTTTGTTAGCCCTGTGTGGCCTTTGTTGGTGTTTGTTGTATACAGGGCTATTTTGGATAGTCTGTAAAACAAAGGAAACTCTGCCGAAATTTTTCTGGAAATTATCTAAATTTGGATTATAGCCTCGTCGGCTTCTGCTATTTACTTGAATGCATTTGATAGATGGGTTCGGGTGCCCAAGTAGGGTACCAGTCGCGGCCCACGGGGCTGGGTCGTGACAAAAGTGGTATCAGAGCATTCTGTCCTAGGAATGTCTACAGGCCGTGTCTCGTAGAGTCTTGTTTATCGGTGTGTTGTGCACCACACCTATAAACAGGAGGCTACAGGGCATTTAGGGTGTCACTTTTCTTTGGAATCTTAGATCGTGCGTTAGAGCTGTGCTATTAGGATGATTTTGATCTGATTCGTTATTGTGTTTGCAGTGATGCCTCCGAAGAAGGCAACGGTGGCCCAAAAGGGCAAGGCAAGGATGGGAGAGACCAGTCAGGCACAACGAGCTACCCGGGCTCGTGTTTATGATTTGCCTGAGGTCGTGCCCCACTCAGAGCGGTCCGCTACACCACCATTGGTACAGCCTGGAGCAGCTCCAGAGGCCCGAGTACCCGCTCGTGAGAGTCCAGCTCCGCAGCCAGGGGCGGAGGACAGGACCTTGAGGGAAGCTGTACAGTTGTTGACCACATTGGTAGCAGGGCGGGCTCGCAGACGCGGGCGGAGGGACGATGATGATGACGACAGGCGTGACAGCCTGCGGGTTCGAGAGTTCTTATTGTGTGGCCCTCCAGAGTTTTTCGGGTCTAAGCCCGATGAGGACCCCCATGACTTTATTCGGGGGATGCGGCGCTCACTAGACTTGGTCAGGGCTTCAGAGACCGAGTCTGTTGAGTTGGCTTCGCATAGACTACGGGATGTTGCTGCTCACTGGTATGAGTCCTGGGAGCTATCTAGGGGTGAGGGTGCTACCCCAGCTACTTGGGACGAGTTCGTGACTACTTTCACTCACCACTCTTTGCCCCCAGAGTTACGGCGGGCGCGGGTTGACCGGTTTTTGCATCTGCAGCAGAGGGGTCGGAGCGTCCGTGAGTATAATATGGAGTTTGATTCTTTGGCCCGGTATGCACCTGCCATAGTAGCAGATATGGCCGATCGGATGCACAGATACGTGATGGGGTTAGACCGCTATTTGATTGATGGCTATATGGCGGTGGCATTGCAGGCAGACATGGATATTGCCCGACTACAGGCTTATGCCCTGGGTATGGAGGACCGACATAGAGCTGATTATTCTAGCAGAGATCGGGACAGGAGGCCGCCCAAGAGGGCCAGATCCGCAGGTTATTCTGGGGATTCTTGAGGCGGACAGCCTCAGCAGCAGCAGTCAGGCAGACATCCTCCTCCGTCAGGCCGGGGTACACAGCCAGCAGGTAGGAGATTTGACAGTGCAGGACAGTCTGGGGCCGGTCAGAGCTCCAGAGCATCAGGTTCACAGATAGCTAGAGGTCCCAGCCAGTCCAGACCACCCAGGCCCCATTGTTCCCATTGCGGGAAATCGCACCCGGGAGAGTGTTATCGACTTACTGGAGCTTGTTTTTCATGCGGTGGTCAGGGCCATCTTATGCGAGATTTTCCGTTGGCGAGCGGTTCTGGTAGTGTGGCTCAGCCGACGGGGTCAGCCGTTGGTTCATCATCTGCTCCATCAGTTGCACGCCCTGCGGGGCGAGGTATGCCGGCACCGGCGGGACGCGGTCGAGGCCGTGGCAGCGCTTCAGGTTCTAGCGGTCCCTCGATCCGCATATACGCATTAGCCAGCCGCCAGGATCAGGAGGCCTCGCCGAATGTCGTCACAGGTACACTATTGGTTTTCTCCAGATCTGTATATGCACTGATTGATCCAGGTTCTACTTTATCATATATTTCCCCGCTCGTTGCTAGTAAAATTGGGATAGTGTCTGAGCCTATAGTGCCATTTGAGGTCGCTACACCAGTCGGGGATTGTATTATTGCAAGGCAGGTATATAAGGATTGTTCTGTGACTATATGTGATCGCTGCACTAAAGCTGATTTGATAGAATTAGATATGCTGGAATTCGATGTCATTATGGGTATGGACTGGTTAGCTTTCTGTTATGCTAATGTCGACTACTAGAAAAAGGTAGTCCGTTTTCAGTTTCCAGGGGAACCAGTTATAGAGTGGTTCGGATCTACAGCATCGCCGAGGGCTAAGTTTATTTCATACCTCAAGGCTAAGAAGATGATTCAGAAAGGCTATATCTATCACTTAGTTCGTGTTCACGACACTACAGTTGAGACACCTACTATTCAGTCTGTTCCGGTCGTAAATGAATTTCCAGATGTATTTCCTGATGAGCTTCCGGGTCTTCCGCCCGAGCGGGAGATAGATTTTACTATAGACTTGTTGCCGGATACGCAACCCATATCTATTCCTCCGTACAGAATGGCATCGGCTGAATTGAAGGAATTGGAAGAGCAGCTGAAAGATTTGTTGGATAAGGGTTTTATCAGACCCAGCACATCACCCTGGGAAGCGCCGGTATTATTTGTAAGAAAGAAAGACGGGTCACTGCGCATGTGTATCGATTACCGGCAATTAAATAAGGTGACTATAAAGAATAAATATCCCCTCCCCTGGATTGATGATTTGTTTGATCAGTTGCAGGGTGCTAAATATTTTTCAAAGGTGGATCTGCGCTCAGGTTATCATCAGGTGCGAGTGCGAGAATCTGATATCCCAAAGACTGCTTTCAGGACCCGGTACGGGCATTATGAATTCAGAGTCATGTCTTTCGGGTTGACTAATGCTCCAGCAGTATTTATGGACCTGATGAATCGGGTATTTCGGCCTTTCCTGGACATGTTCGTGATTGTGTTTATCGATGATATTTTGATTTATTCACGATCAGTAGAGGAGCATTCGGATCATTTGAGGACAGTACTTGGCACTCTCCGTCAACAGAAATTATATGCTAAATTTTCCAAATGTGAATTCTGGTTAACTTCTGTGGCTTTCTTGGGGCATATTGTCGGAGCAGACGGTATTCGGGTCGATACGCAGAAAATTGAAGCTGTACAGAATTGGCCCAGGCCTACTACACCGACAGAGGTGCGCAGTTTTCTGGGGTTAGCCGGATATTATCGCAGGTTCGTGGAAAAATTTTCTTCTATTGCAGCACCACTGACGAAGCTTACTCAGAAAGCAGCGAAGTTTCAGTGGACAGATGCCTGCGAGCGCAGTTTCCAGCTGTTGAAAGAAAAATTAATTACAGCCCCAGTGTTAGCTCTTCCAGAAGGATCAGACGGGTATGTTGTCTTCTGTGATGCCTCTGGTATTGGCATAGGTTGTGTGTTGATGCAACACGGTCGAGTCATAGCTTATGCTTCCCGGCAGCTCAGACCGCACGAGAAGAATTATCCCACTCATGATCTTGAGTTAGTCGCGGTGATTCATGCTTTGAAGATTTGGCGGCATTATTTATATGGGGTCCACGTTGATATTTATACGGACCATAAGAGTCTCCAATATATTTTTAAGCAGAAAGAACTAAATTTGCGGCAGAGAAGATGGCTTGAATTATTGAAAGATTATGACGTTGATATTCTGTATCATCCTGGAAAAGCCAATGTGGTAGCGGATGCACTTA
Source organism: Lycium barbarum (assembly GCF_019175385.1). Taxonomy (NCBI): domain Eukaryota; kingdom Viridiplantae; phylum Streptophyta; class Magnoliopsida; order Solanales; family Solanaceae; genus Lycium; species Lycium barbarum. The sequence continues at coordinate 67,699,568 of NC_083347.1, read as the reverse complement.
GCCGCAAGTCCATGGGCAGTTTAGCTGATGTACCATCTGATAAGAAAGACTTGGTTCGTGAAATTCATCAGTTGGCCAGCCTTGGAGTTCTTTTGGCGGATTCTGGAGATTCTGGGATTTCTGTTCGTGCAGTTGCTGAATCATCTATTATAGCAGAGGTAAAGCAGCGTCAGTTTGAAGATCCTATCCTGGTTCAGTACAGAGATGTGGCCTTTAATAAAGACAAGACTCCGTTTGAAATTTCACCTGAAGGGGTATTATTATATGAAGGCAGATTCTGTGTTCCGGATGTTGCAGGCTTACGGTGACAAATCATGGGCGAGGCGCATAATGCGCGGTATTCTGTTCATCCTGGTTCCACTAAAATGTATCATGATCTCAGAAGTTTGTATTGGTGGGACGGTATGAAGAAAGATATTGCCGAGTTCGTTAGTCAGTGCCCGAATTGTCAGCAAGTAAAAATTGAGCATCAGAAGCCCGGTGGATTATTGCAGGAGATGGAAATTCCAGCCTGGAAATGGGAGATGATTAATATGGATTTTGTCGCTGGGTTACCGCGCACTCCACGTAGGTACGACTCTATTTGGGTTATTGTTGACAGGTTGACGAAATCACCCCATTTTCTTCCAGTCCGGACTACTTATTCGGCTGAGGAATACGCTAGATTGTACATCAGAGAGATAGTCAGGCTCCACGGAGTCCCTATATCTATTATTACTGACCGGGGTGCCCAGTTTACGACAAATTTCTGGAGGTCATTTCAGGAGGGATTAGGGACTCAGGTGAGCCTTAGCACAGCTTTTCATCCTCAGTCCGACTGGCAGGCCTAGCGCACTATTCAGACACTGGAAGATATGTTGCGGGCCTGCGTTATTGATTTTAGGGGCAGCTGGGATGATCACTTGCCGCTTATTGAGTTTGCCTATAATAATAGTTATCACTCCAGTATTCAGATGGCGCCGTACGAAGCCCTTTATGGTAGAAAATGCAGATCTCTTATTGGTTGGTTTGACGTAGGCGAAACTAAGCTAATTGGGCCAGATGTGATCCAGGAAGCAGTAGATAAGGTAAAGCTTATTCGGGAGCGATTATTGGCTGCTCAGAGTCGACAGAAAGCTTATGCAGACAGACGACGTCGACCGTTAGAGTTCCAGATTGGCGACTGGGTATTTCTGAAGGTGTCTCCCATGAAGGGTGTTATGAGATTCGGTAAGAAGGGTAAGTTGAGCCCGCGGTATATTGGGTCGTATCAGATTGTTCGAAAGATAGGCGAGGTCGCCTACGAGCTAGACTTACCATCCGACTTGGAGGCCGTACACCCGGTATTTCATGTGTCTATGCTGCGGAAATGTATTGGCGATCCTTCCAGGATATTCCCAGTGGATGACATTCAGGTAACGGAGCATTTGTCTTATGACGAGCAGCCTATAACTATTCTGGATCGACAGGTGAGGAGACTGCGCACTAAAGAAGTGCCTTCCGTTAAAGTCCTGTGGCGCAACAACAATCGGGAGGAGATGACTTGGGAGGCGGATGACGAGATGAAGAAGAAATACCCCCACTTGTTCCCGACATCCACAGGTAATCTAAACCTTTCAATTTGTTGTATTGATTGACGAATGAATGATGTGTGCTAATTATAAAGGGAGACTTCCCCGTTACATTATAAGACTAATTTAACATTCGGGGACGAATGTTCTTAAGGGGGGGAGAATGTTATATCCCGTGTTTTCGTATAATTGGAAATCATGAAAATAATTAAGACTTGTATGTTACAAGGAAATATTTTGATTCTAGTTAATATGACTATGTTGGTTATGAAACCATTAGTGCTAAGACGTCGGGGAAGGCCGAGGGAAAATTTGGGATTTCGGAAATTAGATTCGGGAATTACAAAACGAGACTTCAATGAATTGGGCCAAGAAAAATTTAACAAAAATTGAGGCCCAAGAATTAGGGGGTGGCCGGCCAAAGGCTTGGCCCAAGCCCCATATTAAGTGGTCATGTGACTTTCACATGACCCTTAATTTGGATATATATCAATGCTTCTCTTTAGAATTTTCAAGAAGATAAAACACAACTCAACTTTGAGCTTATACTCACTCTCGGCCGAACCCCCTTTGGAGAGAAAGAAAAATTTTCTAGCTTTTGTTTGTGGCTCAAAAATCTTGTTCTTCCCATATTTGTAGTGTACTCAAGGCGCTCTTCAACGGGATACAATTAGTTTGGCGAAAGGAGCACGTTTGCGACAAGTCGGAATTTCAAGTAAAGGTAAGAATTTTGCCCTTTTAATGTTATGGAATTGGTATGAATATGATAAGGATTGAGAATAGACAAGAACTTCGTAGTTTTGGTGTGTGTATGAAATCGTGTGTGTGTGTGTGTGTGGTGTTGTGGCCGTGAGCTACAAGGAGTAGAAGGCAAGGTGAATTTGATTTGTTTAGTTGATTAGTTGTGTCGTTGTGGCATTTATAACGTAAACGAATGTTTAACGAAATGAATTGGTATTGGAAGTGGTGGCGGATTATTATGGAAAAGTATATGATTTCGGTATATTTGTGTATATCCTTGTATAATTATGATATTAAGACTTCAAATGTGACTTATGGTTGTTGTTAATGAATTTGGAATAAAACAATGCGAGTTAGTAAGTTCGTCGTAGTTGTTGACGTTTGGGATGCAATATGGAAAGTAGCGAATTGTTTGAACTTATGTATATTGCTTGGAATATTATTGGGACGTGTTTGAATAATCTTGAATGAGTAAATGAATACCATAATGTGGACATTAGTTTGGTATTGTGAAGTTTGAATGAAATGGAGACTTCTCTTTTTCATGAAATGTATCTCTATAGTGGCTCAACTAAGGATCTTCATATTGACGCTCTTTCACCTCTATGTCCAAGGATGAAACAATTGGATTATTAATACCAATTCCTGCACTGCCTGAGTCAATTAAACGAACTCCAAGATTAACTAGTTGATGGAGCTCATGAATTAATTCCTTCTTCTCCGAAGGAGCTTCACATAGGCTGCCATTGATCTGCGGCTAAGAGCATCAGCTACTACATTGGCCTTACCGGGGTGGTACAAAATACTCATATCATAATCTTTCAATAGCTCTAACCACCGCCTCTGCCGTAAATTTAACTCCTTCTGCTTGAAAATATATTGAAGACTCTTTTGATCTGTATAAATGTTAACATGCACACCATACAAGTAATGTCTCCACATCTTTAGTGGATGAATAACTGCAGCCAATTCGAGATCGAGAATTGGGTAGTTCTTTTCATGTTTCCGCAGCTGCCTTGAAGCAAGAGCAATAACTTTACCGTGCTGTATTAATACACATCCTACCCTAACGCCAGAAGCATCAAAATATACAACATAACCATCTGGCCCTTCTGGGAGTGTCAAGACTAGGGCTGAAGTTAATCTGTCCTTCAACTCTTGGAAGCTGCATTCACAAGCATCATTCCACTGAAATTTAGCTGACTTCTGGGTTAGCTTCGTCAATGGAGCTGAAATAGATGAAAACCCTTCCACAAATCTCCTATAATAATCTGCTAACCCCAGGAAACTACGGACTTCGGTAGGCGTTGTTGGCCTTGGCCAAGTCTTCACAGCTTCAATTTTCTGAATATCAACTCGAATGCCATCATCAGAAATAACATGACCCAAAAATGACATGGAATTCAGCCAAAACTCGCACTTTGAAAATTTTGCATACAATTCTCGAGTTTGAAGAATTCCAAGAACAATACGTAAATGGTCTGCATGTTCTGATTCTGTCCGAGAATATATCAGAATATCATCAATGAATACGATCACGAACAGATCTAAGAGAGGCTTGAATACATTATTCATCAGATTCATGAACACTGTCGGGGCATTAGTTAACCCAAATGACATCACCTGGAATTCATAATGGCCATATCTCATTCTGAAAGCTGTTTTGGGAATATCTTCTTCTTTAGCTCTTACTTGATGATAACCTAACCTTAGGTTAATTTTGGAAAACCACTTGGCACCTTGTAGTTGATCAAACAAATCATCCATTCTCAGAAGAGGATATTTATTCTTTATCGTCACCTTATTCAATTTTCCATAATCGATGCACATCCGTAAGGAACCATCTTTCTTTCTCACAAATAGAACTGATGCTCCCCACGGTGATGAATTGGGTCTAATAAACCCCTTCTCAAGCAAATCCTTCAATTGTGTCTTTAGCTCTTTCAATTCTGCCGGAGCCATTCGGTAAGGACGAATAGAAATAGGCTTGGTGTCCCGCAACACATCAATAGCGAAATCAATCTCTCTTTCTGGAGGAAGACCTTGAAGTTCATCTGGAAATACATCCGGAAATTCATTCACTACCGGAAGGGATTGGAAACTTGGCGACTTTGCTTCGGTATCACGAACTCGGACTAAGTGATAAATATAGCCTTTTGCTTTTATCTTTCTTGCCTTAAGGTAGGAAATAAACCTACCTCTTGGGGATGCTATATTACCCGTCCATTCAAGCACGGGCTCTCCCGAAAATTGAAATCTAACTACTTTCATTCGGCAATCAACATTAGCATAACATGAGGCCAACCAATCCATACCCATAATCACATTGAAATCTAGTATTCCCAGCTCAACTAAATCAACTTTAGTCTGGCGGTCACATATCACAATTACACATTTTTTGTATACTTGTCTAGCTATCACGGGATCACCAACCAGAGTAGATATCTCGAAAGGTTTAATTAGCTCAGGTTTCACCCCAATATGACCCGCAACATACGGAGTAATATAAGATAACGTAGAACTTGGATCTATCAATACATATACGTCATGGGAAAATACGAACAATATACCTGTAACCACATCCGGGGAGGACTCGAGATCCTGTCGTCCGACTAAAGCATAGATACGGGGCTGAGTGCCACCTTAACTGGATGCTCCTCCTCTTCCTCTACCTCGACCTGCGATAATCTGGGGAGTCTGACCTGTCGGGCGCACAGAAGAAGAACCAGCTGCTGATCCTGTGGGCTGAACCCCAACTCTACCACTCATTGACGGTCAATCTCGCATTATGTGCCTAACCTAGCCACAGGCATAGCAAGCATCTGAACCACGACAGCACTGACCAGAATGTAACCTACAGCACTGACTATACCACGGTACTGGTGGTCTCCTCGGGCTATAATCACCCCCAAACTGAGAACCTAAAGCTCTCGAGCTCTGACCCTGTCCTGAAGGAATGGAGCGGTCAAATCTCCTACCTGCAAATCATGGAGGTGCACTAGTCCCCGACTGGCCTGAGTGTCTAGGATATGACTGCCTCGATCCCTCTCTATAGTCGCTACCTGCCCCCATAGATCTGGCCCTCTTGCTTTGCCCTCTATCAATATCACGCTCACCCCTTTGTGGATGTTTTTTTCCTTCTAAGTTCTGGGCATGGGCCTGAATGCGGAAAATATCCATCCCATCTTGCAATAAATCCGTTAAACAATCTTTGAACAAATGTGGCCCTAGGCCACTCATAAATCTGTGCACTCTATCTCCCATGTCGGCCATCATAGTCGGAGCATATCTAGCCAATGAATTAAACTGAAGGCTATACTCCTGAGCACTCATATTTCCTTGTTTCAAATTTAAGAATCTATCCGCTCTAGCTCGGCGGACCTCGGGTGGCAAATAGTGGCGAATGAAAGCATCTACAAATTCTTGTCAAACGGGAGGAGGCGCATTCTCTTTTCTTGATGATATCCAATTATTGTACCATAAGACCGCCACATCCCGAAGTCTATAAGATGTTAACTCCACAAACTCAGTTTCGGAGGCATGAATAATTTTTAAAGTTCTCAATATTTCACCAATAAAACCTTGCGGGTCTTCATCCGGATTGACCCAAAAAACTCTAGAGGATTCAAACTCATGAAATCACGGGCTCTAGTACTAACTGTCCTGACACCTGAACCTGTACCCTGCCGCTGTGCCTGGGCGGCAACTAACTGCATCAATTGATGGATAGCCTCGGTCATTTGTTGACCCGAAGTAGCCGGGGGAGGAGCTGGAACTGAAGCCCTCGTGTTCTTCTATAGTAGGCGGAGTGAGAGAAGTATTAGATGGAGCCTCATTATGTGATTCACCCTCTTCTACATTCATTGGCGGCTCCCTTTCTACCCGTCTTTCTACCGTAGTCTTGCCCTTCTGGGCGGCTGCAGCTTTTCTCTTTGGCAGCATCTCTGAAATCATAACATACTATTAGGGAGGAGAAAATCTTATAACACGGCTCTATCGCACGATCTCATAAGAAGAAGAATGGTCATTTTTCCTAAATGCCCTGTAGCCTACTGTTTATTAGTGAGGCGCGCAACACACCATAAACAAGACTCTACTAGACACGGCTCGTAGACACTTCCTAGGACTGAACTGCTCTGATACCACTTTTGTCACGCCCCAACTAGGGGCCATGACGGGTACCCGGGGCTAACCACCGAGCACCGCTCATACTATTACCCATCGTACTCATCCTGCATTCATTCATTATTCTCATACTCAAAATCATAGGAAAACCATTTCCATTTTGAAACATATTTACCTTTATATACATAAGCCCTTCGACTATCAAAATAATACATATACAATGAGGAAATCGTGAGATCATGCTACCCACACATACGTATCTACGAGCCTCTACTAGAGTACTAGACATATGGACGGGACAGGACCCCGTCGTGCCCAAAATATATATACACAAAATCATAAGCAATGGCACCTCCGGAACAATGGAGTGCTCTCAAGTCTGCTGATAGCTCCTACGAATCTGGATCACCTCCCTGTCTACCTATGGGCATGAACACAACGTCCAAAGGAAAAGGACGTCAGTACGAACATTGTACTGAGTATGTAAGGCATAAACAATAACGATACATCAATGAAATATAGGGATATCAAATGAAGAACAACCTATAACTGCCTGTCAATCATGATAGAAACAATGCATGCTGACTTACTTCATAAACATTATCATATCATGTATGCATATATATGTATAAGCTGTCCGACCATATAGGTACGATGTGATCATCATTAGACCGCGTCCGGGTTAACCATCTCATGCCGCCCACTAGTGGTGTCTGCCCATGCCATCTAGACATGGTGTATATGCTACCCGCTTTAGCGGTGTCTGCCCGGCCATATAGGCGCGGTGTAATATCATCATCATGTGCATCTCATAGGCTTATCACAATCTTGTCATACTCTTATCATAATGCATGCGTAGGAACTCAAAGACAACTATACTTTAGCGGGGTGACATAAAGTCGTGAACCCCCGATTCCATTATGGAGCATTGATAAGCAGTATGCCTCACCTTGAAGGAATTAGCATATAAGGTGAGTGTATACAATAAGCATCATCATTATCATAATCATCATTATCATCCTCATAACGTATCTCTTATATTTATCTCATATGGCTCTTGATGAACATAGACTCATAATTTTTAGAATGTAAGAGGGTAATGGAGAGTAAGGGAAAATCATGCCATGGGAGTCATGCCTTAGAAAGAAGGGACTGGCCTTACATACCTTTTCGTTTAGCTATTCTATCGCTTGATCGTTCTCCTTCAATGCTCACGTTTCTACCTTCAAGAGAGTTCGTATTAACATTAGTTAATCGATTATATGAACGTGCTTACTAAGGCTAGAGAAAATTAGGCAGCATTTACTTTGTTTATACAACTTTCCTCATATCATATATCAACTCTAAAAAATCTATAATTACATTCACAACATCATAAGCAACAATCTTCATACACCTACATTATGCATATTTCACAATTTCACTTCAATTCATCCATAATCATGGTCATAGTACACTACTACGTTTTCTCACATATAATGCTTATTCCATGTTCTTAATGTCATTTATAACATGATCATAATCACAATATATCAAGAATCATGACTCATCCCAAGCTACTACTCAAAATCTCATTACTCTCATCTTTGTGACCCATTTTCCATCTCCTTTCATAATCTATATCGTTCAACCTCTCAATACCTTAAACAACATGGAATGATTATAAAACTTACCTTAGATAGTGTGAGAATGAGCCTTTAGTGGAAATACTTCACTTCAGCCAAAACCCTAATTCACCTCCAACGGAATTTCTTGACTTGGATGAACTTCAATGAGTTTCTTACACTTGGTTTTCTTGGTTTGATGAAGTTGATCATGAATTTCTCTTGAGTTTTTGTGGATGAAGAGTGGGGAGGGTTATAGAGAATTCTTGATGTGTGGAGAGAAAGAATGAAATGAATTAAATGAGATGGGGTCCTTATATCAACTTTTAAAATCTGTCCCGACATGAACATACGGACCAATATACGGTCCGTATCTTTTATACTGGCCGTATGTCTGGCCGTATGTTTGGTCCAGTGAAGGTCCCCATTCTGGGCAGAACATACGGCCTAAGATACGGCCAGTATGTTGGACCGTATGTTGCCCAACTTTTCGGAATTCGTTCTCGTCGACTCGTTTAATCTCTAATCCTTATGGAACCTTCTTAACACTTGTTTAACACCTCATTAACAATCTAAGGGACATTATAACTCTTCTCCAAAACATCATTAAGTCATCGTTAACTTATTACTCATAAATCTCATCCGACACATGACGTATACCTTGCCTTTCTTGGCAACTTTCTTCTCTTACCTCCAATGTCTTTGAAATCTCAATTAAGATCATTAAATGCTATTTCTTACTTAATGAAACATCACACACTTCGTGCCCTTAGTTAGTATATTCGCTGTGCATCAACGGAAAATTTTCCGAGGTGTAACAGATATATATCTTTTGGGTTGTGTTCCCTTACAGTTCAGGATATCTATTAGTTAGCATTACGGCCCACTCAGGTATGATTATGTGATGCATGTATGTCTTGTGGGGCCGGTAGGTTAGCTCAGGGGGCCCGTCATGACCCTTCGGTTGGGTCGTGACAAATTAAAATGAAGACTGTACTCTCGAACACTTATATTACCCTACGTAAATTCATAAACCGATCAACTCGAGCTCGTCGGGTCTCTGCTGGGAAATAGTATCGAAGGAAAGCCTCTGTGAACTCCTACCATATTGCTGGGGGTGCATTAGTCCCTCTAGACACCACCCAGGTCTCATACCACTGGACAACAACATCTCGCAATAGGTAAGAAGCCAACTTTACTGACTCAGTGTCAGAAGCATGCATTACCCTCAATGTCCTCACCATCCGATCTATAAAATTCTACGGGTCCTCATCGGGTATCGATCCAAAGAATTTTGGAGGGTCAGAATTGATGAAGTCTCAACCCTAGCACTAACAACCCTGTCACCATAACCAGTACCGGTACCATGACGCTGGGTTTGAGCAACCACTAACTGAGTCAATAACTGAATAGCCTCTCGCATCTCCTAGCCTGATGCATCATGTGTAGGAACTGGGGGTAATGTAGCTGCAGCTCCTCTGAGATCCGCTGGGATGGAAGGGCTCTGAGAAGACTGAGATGGGGCCTCGCTCTGGGACTCACCCTGGCCCACATCTACTGGTGGCACCTGACCAATGTCCTCATCTGTCGCAACCTTACCTCTCTGGCTGGCTGAAGCTCTTCTCGTCACAGGCATCGTTGAAATCACAGTACATTATTAGAAAAGAAATCCTGATGGTACAGCTCTATCGCATGATCCAAGATAAGAAAAAAGGACAATCTTCCTAAATGTCCTGTAGCCTCCTGTTTATAAGTGTGGTGCAAAACACACCATAAACAAGACTCTGCTAGACACGGCTTGTAGACAACCCTAGGACGCCACTGCTCTGATACCAAAGTTTATCACGACACAAATTGGAGGCCCATGAAGGGCACCCGGGTCCGACCTGCCGAGCACTGCTAAGCATACTCTCATATCATAGTTAAAAACAAGAGTGGACCTCGAGGGTCATTAGATGAAAATTGCTAGATCATATGACAAATACGCTGAAAAGGGATGAGCCCGAAAGGACATACCATAATACTATGCTGGACAAAAACTGTGCAAGCCGACATGAAATATTATACATAAAAAATATAGACCGGAGAGACCATACAATGTCGAACTAACCCATGACTGTCTACAAGCCTCTACTAGAGTATATGACATAATAAGGTTGGGACAGGGCCCCGTCATATCCATATGCACAAAAAGGTATAACATACCAAAAACACAACACCAACTCCGGAACAAGAGGAGTGCTCCAATATCATCTGAACAGTAGCCTACAGTGGCGGATCGTCAACCTGTTTACCTGAATTTGTGGGCATGAAACGCAGTGCCACCAGAGAAAGAGATGTCAGTACGGACAAGGTACTGAGTATGTAAGGCATAGGAGTAACATAAAGGTGACATAAAAGTACATAAGATGAAAGGAATGCAACCTGTATATCTGAACTGCCTCTGAGGGCCAATGATATGCATAAATACTGTGTATGCATACATAGGGGTCATACATATATATTTGTATATAACACCTGTCAAGCCTCTGTCGGCATCCCATCATAGTATATCGGCTTCTGTGGGCATCATCATCATCGTCAGCACCGTCATATGACCGGCTGATCAGGTGGTAGTGCGTATATAAAGCCGTCACCTTCCCCATACCCCATATATAATAAATACATAATATACGCGTATATAATGCCTGAGGGGTCATAGGTCTGTACTTACATATATATAAGTACATCTTGAATCTGTCAGACTGACATAAGGTCGTTATACCTCCGGACATCGTTATGTGATAGCATTTTCGTTAATAAATGACTCTATGAATCATTCTGAATCTAAATAAGGACTTTCTGGAAACAAAATTCTAGAGCATGAATCAACAATGACATCCCTAGCTGCTAAGAATGGATTCATTATGGAGTAGTATTACGTTTACGTTTCGTTCATAAGGATCATTCCAAAAGAAGAAAAGTTAGCCTTAACATACATCAATTTGTCCAAGCAATCCAACAACGAGCTTATCACAACTAGAGCGCCAATCCTATAACAAAGGAATACATATATAGCTTAGATGATGCTAGTATATCACGTATATCAATGATAACTCGACTCTAAAGTGAAACGGGCACCATTTCCCCTATTTCTTAATCATCACCACAAAGCCCACAACCAATAATCAACACAACAACCTCATATGATCTTCTTTAAACTCACATCCACAACATTTAAAGATATACAATTGAGCAGACCGATATACGCTTGTATACAACACTTATACACTTTCTTCATCCAAAAGCACCAAGTATAACAACCTCAACACATTCTCAACGTCAACTATTACCCCACAACAAGATTTTTGCTCAAAACACACTAAAAATCATGGCTCAAATTAGATTACAACTCAAAACAACATCAAGTTCATGTTTGAGCCTTTCCTCCAATTTCTTTCTCTCAAACCCTAGCATAACTATCACATAAACTTATAAACATGGAAATAAGATGAAATCTTACCTCAAGAGTTCAAGAACACTTCAATTCCAAGATTAATTCACCTTGAAGTATCCTCCAAAGCTTCTACAAGAAGGAGAAACAAGCTTCAACAATACTTTGAAAAGCTTTAGCACTTGATTCTCACTTTGATCTTTCGTTTTTACTTGGGGAGTGGTTGAATATGATGGGAGAGTGTTTCTAGAGCTTATATGAATTAGGTTTGAGTTAAAATGACTTAAAAATGAGGGGAGGTCGTAATATAAACAAATAGCAAAGTCCACCGCCTTAGGAATATGGTCCGTCTATACTGGCCGTATAAAAATATACGGCCAACATACTGCCGGTATAATTTTATACGGACCGTATATATGGTCTGTATTTCTCAGCCTCCAAATAAGCCTTCTTTGCTAATTTTTAAATCCTTAAATACGGTCAGTATTTCAAGATACAGTCCGTATCCCAACAATACGGCCCGTATAAAATAATTGCAGAGCTAAACTTTGTCGAAACGTATTCTCTTCGATTCACTTATTTTCTAATCCTTCCATAACTTACCAAACATGAACTTAAACCCTTATAAACATAAGATAGCCATGTCCAACCTCGCAACCTCGGAGACAGCCCCAGTGTCCAAGACTAGGGAAACTAACATACGACGAATCTTAACGTATAAAACTACGAAGTGTAACACCTTTGGTATGAGTTTAGAATAAGTCATCATCAAAATCACTAAAAGACAAAGGAGAAAGAGAAGATAAAAAGGAGTAGTTTGCTTTTGAAATCTTTCCGATTTCAATTTAGATCTAAAATTCGATTTACCCTTTGAGATGAGTTTACAGTACCTGTCTAACCAATCTTCTTTGAATCTAACTAAACAAACCAGAAATGAGGTGAAAAATAAAATAAAAAAAATGAGAGAAAGAGTGTGATAGAGAAACATGGAGAGAGAGGGACAGAGAAAGAGGACTGTATGGGCTAAAGCAGGTAATGAACTCAAATATGGCTAAAGCGGGTAAATATTTTGTCCTATTTAACCTAGAGTGTAAAATCCCAAAAACAATTATGGTTCCTAATAGAAGTTAAGTCTGAAAATAGTGATAGCCAACATATCTGTTTGCTCGTTGAAGGGAACACCATGCATCATTAGACAACTCCAACATTACATAAGACAACCTTGTCTCACATCAATAACAGACTTTTTTCTTCTTTTTTTTCTTGTCACTTAATTATCATTACTCTATTGGGGACATCAAGACAGTCAACAAAGCAGTACTTCTCAATTCAAAATAGAGGTGCTCTTCCACTATTTTTTAATCAGCACATTGCATTATTCTAAAACATGGAATAATACTTCTTTCTCAATAAACTTTAGCTGATACATTATCTGGCCAAGGGTGGATCTGATCTGTACCAATACACAAATACCAATGGTTTCGTTGACGACACTACCTTGTGAGTACTGTACTTTTGCTACTAAAATAGATGTATCCACTACATGAAAGCTTCCCTTTCTGGCAAAACTGAACTGTAAAAAGTGAGCAGTGAAGCACTCAGGTGTACCTTTCTTCCAGAAGCTCTCTGTCTAACGTACTTTCCGTCTTTCCCGGCCCCAAATATGATGTCCCAACTGTTTGCTTATTCATCCTATAATAAACTTTGACCATAATCTTCTTTTGCATTTATATCCTCGGTTTGAAAAAGATTCGGTTCTTTTAGGAATTAAGTCAACCAAGAAGACCAACCAGTTGAATCTTGGGTTCTCACCAAAGGCGTTTGAGATCGCAAAAGCTCAGATTCTGTGAAAAGTAATGGAACCTGCCAGGAGGTTTCTCGCTTCTTTATGGAACTTCGTATGCTTCTTGCCTTATTTCATTGGCCTTCTCATCCTTGGCTCCATTAAAGGTTTGTACCCATTACTTGCGCATCTCGGTTTCTTTCAAGTTTACTTCTTTTTCCTGGGTCAGCATATGTTCTTTCTATTTGTCTACTCTGAATTCAAGATTCGAATTTTATGGGTTCGCGTTTGAGATTTTACATACCACAATATGTTTGATTAGCTGGAACCAATTATTTGTACTTATTTAGTGAGTCTTGTCGTTTGGTAGGATGTATAACAACAATACTGAATAGGGTGTATTTGAATAGAAGTAGTGCTGGTATTGTTAATGCCAGTATTTACAATGTATAAGAATTATTTTGAATAGGACTAATACACATGTTAGTTACAGAGTGCGAAAGAATACATAACTATAACTCTATTTGCTCCCTTGCTTATCTAGTAAACGGACTTCTTTTTTGTATGTAAAGTAAATTTCATATGGTTACTTTCTTGCAGAACATTCTTCAATTGGTTTTCTGGGTACCAAGTTTGCGAATCTATTTCCTTCAAATACAATAAGTACCGAATGCCAATTTCCTTAAATTGTCCTTGCCAGCATCTTGTGTATATAAATGCGTCATTTACCACAATTGTTTGTACTATTATAGCATACATTGACAAGTCTCCCATAGAATATTTTGCAAATAGTGTGCTTGGTTTCTTCAAATTTTTATTCTTGAGTACAGGTTTGTGCAACTCACTTGTGCAGGTTCCATTTTGTGCCCATTTATCCTCCTTATAGTCACCATTGGAAACTCTGCCATAATTTTGGGTCTTTGGCCATTACAACTGTTCTATACATATTACTGTCTATTGAGGTATGATCTTTTCACTATGTGCTTGTTTCTATCCTTATGTATCTTCCAGTGACTTCCACCTATCATTGCAGAGCAAAACAATTTGGTCCAGTTTTGAAACTTGTGTTGTGCATATGCATCCTTGTTATTTTATTTTTGTATCCATTGATTGGATTCGCCAGCAGCGTTGTTGGTGGCGCTGCTTATGGTTTTCTCGCGCCAATGTTTGCTACTTTCCGAGCTGTGGGTGGAGGGAAGACTAATGCCTTTTTTCACATCATATATGTATGTGCAATGGTTCTTGTTTCCTAACATTTCCGAAATCTTATTTTCCCCTTTTGGCTTCGATTTTATGAATAGCACTATTGAAATTGTAGGACGGAACTTGGGACACGGTGAAAAGGAGCATTACTATCGTTAGGGATGTGAGGGATGTTTGTTACCACTCCTACTTGTCAATCATGGATGATTTGTTGATTCAAGAGCCTCCTAGTGCAAAATACTATGAGATCAGGTTATCTTTATAGTTACTCTTATAATTTCCTTTCCCGCTTTTCTTATATTTCATGTTAGCTAATTTCTGAATATTTCCTTCCATTAATGTTATAAGATCAAAGTGGATCAATCAATTTTCATCTAGCATACTTCATGAAACCTTTCCATAGTAGGATTGAGAAAGAACTACAAAGCAGCTTGATAGATGTCTGAGATTTATGGTGTAAAGTTCTGCATCATACTCTATTTTATCTAGTTGGTTCCATTACATGAAAAATAGCAGGGCTCCATTTTGTTATGAGAAAATGTTAGTTGGCCGAACCATAAAGATCTTGAGCATGTTTGCTCCAATGTTCTCAAACGTGCTCATATGGCAACGGAGAAAGGCCTTGAGGACTTCACATGTATGAGAAATACTTTTAGGTGTGAGGTTTGCCTTTGCATGATTTCAGCTAAACCCTGTGCCTCACATCTCTTTCCATATCCATTGCAGGAGAAGGAATTCTTAATGGGTTGTTTCTATCGGTGCAGCTTGTCTAGAATCAACATCTTGTCTGGATAATAGGCTAAAAAGATCTTGTAAGGGGGTTTGTCAGTAAATCAAATTATGGAGTGGAGGACCGGAATTCCTCTTCTTCCTTTTTTCTTTTGGTAGACTTCCCTAAAGATTTCATCCATTTCGCTTTTGTTTCAAAAGCAGTTGATACTTACAACATCAAATAAATGTCTAAACTTAAGTATTTTGTCATTTCACCACATATCGATAGCTTTTCCTTAAGTTTTTGCCTTTTAAAACAGTGATTAAGTTGCTCTTACCTCTAAAAAGAAAAAAGAAAAAGAAAGCAGAGGCCCCTCCGCCCACACCCAGGAGTTCTAACTTGTTTTGGAGAGCAGAAATGAGGTCAATATGTTACTCAACTTGTCCATGAGTCATGCTCGGGCGAAAGTCTCTACTCCTGGAATCTCAGGTGTCAAAGTTTGGATTTCATATAGTGCCTGAAAGAAGGGCTATATCCAAAATGTATGAAAATATAGTAAGTAGCCGTTTGGCCATAGATTCCTAATATTTTTCACTTTATTAGGAATTTATGAAGTTGGAGTTCTATTTGATTGTACTTTTTGCAAAGTAGAGAAAGGAGCACTTTATTTGGAATTTATGAAGATGGAATTGGAAAACAGTTTTGCAGCACTTCTCCATATTAGGTATCCAATTCGAAGTTGGATTTGAAAATTTTATAGCCAAACACTAATAATCATTGCTTATGAACTCGGAAATTATCTTCTGTAGTTGTATTTGTGATATTTTTGTAATTTTTCCTTTCACTAGGTCTCTGTATTTGTCATTTTAAGTTTAAGGAGGGCTTCCACCTTTCATGACAAAGTACTCTTACATTTTCCTGGATTCTCCATTAGTTATTTATGCGCAAGCATAAACTAGGGGGTTAACGTTAAATTTTTCCTCACGGGAATTTTCTTCATTCTCCTGCAGGCTGCTTTATATTCCTGGAGCAGTAATAGCTGGGGCAGTGGGAGTGTTAGTAGACACGGTGATGATCATAGTAATTGCGACTTGCAAATTCCCTTACATGCTTTTTAAGGGGTGGAGTCGTTTGTTTCACGACTGTATTGGTGGACAAGGCCCCTTTTTAGAGACAATCTGTGTGCCGTTTGCCGGTCTTGCTATCTTACTCTGGCCATTGGCTGTTGTTGGGGCACTCCTTGGCTCAATGTTATCAAGTATATTCCTTGGTGCTTATGCAGGAGTTATCGTGTATCAGGTTAACTTTGCACTAACTGAATGCTTCTATAATGTGGCTTGTATATGGTTTTGAATTTCTTCAACTGCTAAATTTACCTATCCCTTTGAACGTCAGGAAGAATCGTTTTGGTTGGGACTTTGCTATATTGTTGCTTCCTTGTCCATATATGACGAATATAGCAATGATGTTCTTGACATGCCAGAAGGGTCCTGCTTTCCTAGGTTCTGATTAGCATCCTTTTAAGTTTGATAAATGTGAATTGATAGTTCATTGATTTAACATAATTTTTACAGTGGCCATAAATTATGAGATTCATACAGGCCACAGTACCGAAAGAAGACTATGTCAAGGGCCAGCTCTCGTTCAGCTTCTCTTTCCAGGCCAAACTCTTCCAGGAAAAGTACAAACTCCATCAGTGCTCCTATGCTCGAGTTGAAGCCCCTCGAGGTACACTTTTTTGTGATAATAAACAGAGATAAAGCAAAAGATATATTTCCTTGAAGGTACAACTCGAAACTGGCTATATATCATAACGATTTGAGTCACTTTGATGCTAAATTGCTAATTGCTAGTTTCCCCAACATATGATCTCCTGTAGCTTGCTGATGGCTTCTTCGAGGACTGTCGTAATTATGGGGAAATCATGGTATCAAAAGATGTAATTACACTAAAAGACATTGAAGATGCAAAGTCTAATAAAGATTGTGGTCAGGTCATTACCATTGGTTTACCCGCCTATTGCATCCTTCAGACCCTTATACGATCTGCCAAAGCAAACAGTACAGGTCTTTTGCTAAGTAAGTAAAAATATGCAAGTTTTTATCATTTCATACAAAGTTGGAGTATAAGACTGATCTCGTAAATCTTTAGAGCTGACAATGTTACCGAAATAACTAGTACAAACAGGCCCGCAGATGCCTTCTACGAATGGTTTCTCAATCCGGTCTTGATCATCAAAGACCAGATTAGAGCTGAAAATCTTTCTGAAAGTGAAGAGGAATACATTGGCAAATTGGTTCTGTTAAGTGGTGATCCTGAGAGGTTGAAGAACTCAAATATCGGATCACCACCAGAATCTGATCTGAGGCGAGCGGAGTTTTATGCATTAGCTCGAAGGTGAGTTATTCTAGGAAATCAAAATCCAGCTCTTTTGTATGGTTCTATTCCATTCTGAATTTGCGTTAACACTCACTGCATTTTGTCATGAAGGCTTCGAGGCATTACCAAATCGATATCTAGGTATCCAACATTTAGACGCCGTTTTGATGGTAGCATCAGGATTATTTTAGAAGAGCTGGCCAAGAAGAATGGTCATAGCAGAAAATCGGAAGATTTAGAACCTCTTAACCTTTCCAGGTCAAAAAGCATGTTTGCTCGTGTGTTTGGCCAGAAATCTGTCAGGAACAGAACAAACAAGAATGAATTTGATCAAGTGGCTTAGCCAGTAGCTATTTAGTTACATTTACCATAATTATATATCGCCTCAGTTTCATTATTATTTCCTTGTTATCTTGATGGGATTTGATTGAAAATATCAGTTATGAACAGAAAAGGATGTTTTTTCTCTTTGGATGCTTTAGAATGAGTGTATACTTTTATGGTTTCTTCTTTCTCAATATTTTGAGCTTGGGATAACCACGACTTACAAAGATGCAGTTAATTTGTTTCTTTCTCTAATGTGTTAAAACAGAAGACACCTAAATCACAACCACATTACCACACCAAGACAGCCAAACGACTATTTCACAAGAATTCCATTCTAAGCATCTTATTCAACGGTGAGAATATCCATTGCTTATGCTTGTAAATTTGAAGTTTTTACAAAAACGAATTATTATCGATGATTCATATTTTTTGTCCAGAATTTTTGGTCTCTAAAGTCTAACAATTGATCCCACATACAACAAAAATAGAAAAGAGAAAAAATGGAATACTCGTTATGTGACGACCCAAATTTCATAAGCCGTAATGGCACCTATTCCCAACCCGATAGGCAAGCCAAAATGATTAACATACCAATTCATTTAGAGTTAATTAAGCGGAAAGTAAAGTGATACAGAGATAACATCCAAATACTAAGTCTTTTATAAAGAAACAAGTGCAGAAATACAAATACCCCCCAAGATTGTTGTCATGTGTACAAGAGTAGTCACGACGAATACAATACAAGTCTGAAATTCACTAGTACACTGTCTGGATACAGAGGAAAGACAGGAATAAATAAAGGATAGAGAAAAATGGGCGTTGGGGATCAACCAAGCCGCTCACCACGATCTCTTGTAATCACGTTCTCGGGCTCAAGCAGCTTCGCAGGTCCCACCCAAACTCAAGACCGAATATGCACCACAAAGAGTGCAGCAAGTGTAGTATGAGTACGGGAAACACGTATACTCAGTATATCTCATAGGCCAACAACAAAAGAAGTAGTGACTAAGTAATAGAAAAGTTTAATTTTTACATTACCAGTTGCCTTAACTCCAAACCAAATCAATAACCAGATAAAGAATTTAAAAGTACCAAGTAAAGCCATGTACTCAGATAATCTGATATCATGTAGATAGAGAATCAGATAATCAGCTAATCAGTAATCAATTTGGAGATGAATAATGAAATGCAATGCAATGTAGTATGCTTCGGATACACACAACGCTCCATGGGGCTGTAAAGAGATGTGGCCCATGAGGGACCACTAAGTTCATATACCAATGATGTGTCGTGGAATTATGACACATTTGATGTCTTTTACGTGAATTTTTTTATTGTTTTAAGCCTGTTTTATGTCTTTTGTTATGTTATTTGTTTTATTGTTGGTATTTGGAGATAAGATGGCAGAAACAAGAAAAAGATGATTATTCCCAGTTTTGATGATTTACGGATTGTACATTTCATGTACGGATCGTGCCTTGCAGCTTTGAAGAAGGTTGAAAGATAGAAGTTCCAGTGATTCAGACATCTGTGTAGATTACATATGGTGGAGTTCTACGGATCATAAATTAGACATACGGACCGTAATCTTACCGTAAGTCTTATACAGAAACTTGGTTTAGCAAAGGATCGACCAACGATAGGACTCTACGGATCGTGTTTCTCTTTTACAGTTCATAAAGGTGGGTATAAATCAAACCCTAAGAAGAAGAAGAAATCCATCTACGGAGGCTTGAGCATGAGTTACGGACTGTAACTCCCTTTTACCTTACCTGCAGGAATATTTTTGTCAGAGTTTATTCCACATTTTTAGGCCATCATAAATAGTTTTTATAGGGTTTTTGTGGGTCATCTTGTATAGAATTTTACATACAATATTCTATAGCATTAAATAACTTTTAATTGAAGCTTTTAAAGAGAATATTTCATCTTTTCTTGTCATCTTCCATTCACTATAAGCTTTCAATGATTTCTTTAATGCTTTGTTTTGTACTTTTAGACATGAGTAGCTAAGCTTAAATACTAAGGTTGGGGGACCCAATGATGGGTGTTATGTTAATCAGTGTATACCATTAAATATATGAATCATGGGTTGTTGGTTTCTATTCGTTTCTCTTCCTTTGTTGTTGGTTAGTGCTTGCAAACATTAACCCATGCCATTTACTCTTTCTTTATTTGAAAAAGTCAGTTAGAGTTTGGTAGAAATGAAAAGGCAAGAACTGGGGACGTTAACCCTCGTTTAATAGGCTCACTTAGGGATAAGATGAGTTTACTTGGCATATATTGATCGTTCTTAATCACAACTCTTTTGCATTTGGGAAAATCATAAAGAGGAAATACTATTTAACTGTTGAAAAATATTGGATAGTGAAAAATAGATCATTTCATATCATATGACGACCCTTTAGGAATTTATTATATTAACACCTATAGCATTACACTTCATTAACGGGAACACGACCTTTGTCTCTCTTTCCAATTAAGTAATCGTAAATCAAAATATTGAATGAGAATTGTCAAAATCTTTTACACTTTACCGGAGTAGAATTACAACTAAAGTCAAATAACACACTACTCAAAGTAATCTTTTCACGCCATATTTTTTGTGGGGTTCGACTCCAACCTTGTTGGGTTACTATATTTGACGTCAATCGCGTTATGCCATTTATACAGGTGTAATTTGATTGTATCAAATTTTGACGCCATTTCAAGGGAATACGGTTTTCAAATTACTAAATAGTGTGTACTCTACTTTAAGTTTTTTTTCAATTCCATCACACCTCGTTTACTTTATTTTGTGAACCAGGTGAGTATGGCTAGACGGAGAGGAGGACGAGGAGCACCGACAGCTCGAGCACCAAATGTAGTCCCAACGCCACCGGTATGAGAAAAATGTACTTGCAGATATGGCTTAAGAAATTTACTATGCAAATGCAATTGTTCCTCTAAGGGTTGATGCGGCCACATTCAAGATAGACAATGGAATCTATGTGATGCTAAAAGCTCAGGGTCTTTTCCGAAATTCCATTGATGATAACCCACATCAACATCTCAAGAACTTTATTGGGTTATAGAACCACATGTCGGAGGATGTTATAAGGTTGAGGGTGTTTAAATACTCTTTGGCCGGTGAAGTGAGAACATGGCTTCATAATCTACCACCAAACTCCCTGCACACTTAGGGTGAGCTAGTGAGTGTTTTTCTCAAGAAATGGCTTCCACCGAGTAAAAAGGCTAAGCTCTGAGATAATATATTCCATTTGAAGCACCTTCCGGGGGAACAACTCTTCAAAGCATGGGAGAGGTTCAAACAAGCTTTTATGAGGTCTTCAACTCATGGTTTTCCAGAGAATATTGTTACACCTCGAAAAATTTTGCGTCGTTTGCATCATAAGTGAAATAACGTAATCCTGGAGAGGTTATGGAACCCTTATAATGTTAAGGAAGACTTTTAACAAGTGCTAACCAAGTGTCTAGAGTTTCCGGGACCAAGCGAATCGAAGGAATTAAGTTTGTCGAAACTTGGGGAAAACTTGGCAGAATTTTTGATAGAAATTTTTAGTCCAACTTGAGGAAGGTATATCTCATAGCATGTGGGGAGTTATGGAATGGATAACCTATGTAAATTCAAGTTCAACGAGTCTTCTTTCCAATGCAACTGACAGATCACAAATCTGCGAAGTACGGGATAAAGTACGACCCGTACAAAATTGTACGTCCCGTACCTCATTTGCCTTATTTTTCCAGAATTTTCCAGAAAGTTGAATTTTGACTGTCCAAGTACGGGCTGAAAGTACTAGATGTACATTGAAGTACGGCCCGTACATTTTGGCAGTATTTTAAGTCGGTGGAATTTTTCCCTTGGCCTATAAATAGATTTCCCACGACTTGGGGCTCATTTGTTCACCAAAATAGATCCCTAGTGACCATCTAAGCTCTCTCAAACATCTATAATCATCCCAAATCATTTCAAGAGAAGATCAAGCCATAAAATCTCCAACTAGTTCATAGATAGTGGTTGTTCTTGATTCTACTTGGAGTTGTGGTGAATTTGGTCTTGAGGAAAGTTGTGTGTGGCTAAATTTCTTCAAGTATAAGGTATGTTCTTCATCTTGTTTCTTATGCTGAGTTGATTTGAAGGTTAAACAAGTCTTATAAGTGAAAAGAGTCATAGAGAAAAAATCATAAACTGTTGTGTTGTAGTTGAGGGCTATGGATTGAATTTGAAAAGAAGTTTTGGATGGATTTGAGTCTAGTTTGAATGTCATTTCTCGGGTATGATATTGTTGATGTTGTTATTAATGCTTGGGAGTTGTTTTGGAGTTTGACGGAAGTAGGTGATACATGGAAAATGCTACCCAAATTTCGTTAGCTTACCTAATAGTTTAGTTTGACCTTATAAGCGTTTCAACGACTTAACCTTAGGGTGAATCATCTTGAATGTAGATTTGTAAGCTCGGGAGGATAGACGTTGAGTGGTTAAGTAGACGGCGAGGTATGTTAAGGCTATCCCTTTCTTTCTTTCTTTTTGGCATGATCCTTATGAATAAGACGTACACGTAACGTTAATCCATAATGATTCTACTCTTAGAGTTAGGGATAATCCATTTGATTCATGTTCCATAAGGTATCTTCGGAAAGTCTTCTTTCAGATTTAGTATGATCTTAGAGTCACTTGTACTCTTACATGTTTTGCATTGCATTTTATATATATATAGACCTGTGACCCCTCAGGAGTTATATATGCGTATATTTTGTATTTTATATATACATATGTATGGGTATGGGGAAGGTGACGACATTATATATGCACTACCACCTGATCAACTGGTCATATGATGATACGACGATGATGATGATGATGCCTACAGAGGCCGATACGATACGATGGGATGCCCACAGAGGCTTGACATGCGTTATATACACACACACAAACATATATATATATATATATATATATATATATATATATATATATATATATATAGTGTGTGTGTGTGTGTGTGTGTGTGTGTGTATGTATGTATGTATGACCACATGTATTCATGCACAACATTTATGTATATCATTGGCCCACAAAGACAGTCCAGACTTATAGGTTGCATTTATTTACCCTATGTCTTCTTATATCTCTATTATGTTACTCTCATGCCTTATATACTCAATAATTTGTCATTACTAACGTCCTTTTGCTTGTGGACGCTGCGTTCATTTCCGCAGGTAGACAGGGAGACGGTTCAGACCTTAAACTATCTTCTCAGCGCTTGTACAGGAGCACTCCACTTGTTTCGAAGCTGCAGATCAGGTTGGTATGATTCTTTTGTGTACATTTGGGCATGGCGGGGTCTTGTCCCGTCCTTATTATGTTATGCGCTCCAGTAGAGGCTCATAGACAGATATGTACAGCCAGATGTTCCATGACCTTCTCAGTCTATACTTTGTGGTATCATTATTTTGAATAGGAAAATTGAGGAAAATTTCTTTTCTTTCTCATCTTAGATCGTGCGATAGAGCCATGTTATGAGGATTCCCTTTTTCCTGACCGTGTGTTATGATTTCAGTAATGCCTATGACGAGGAAAGCTTCAGTGCCCTAGAAGGGCAAGTTAGTGGTAGGTAGGAGAACTAGCCGGGTACCGCTTGTAGATGTTAATAAGGGCGAGTCCCAGAATGAGGTTCCATCTGAGACCTCTCATACTCTGTCCGCTCCAGAGAAGCATAGAGGAGCTCCAGCCCCAGCTCTAGCTCCAACACCCCTAGTTCCTCTATCAGATGCCTCGGGCCAGGAGATGCGAGAGGCTATTCAGTTATTGACTCAATTAGTGACTGCTCGAGCCCAGCATCATGGTGTGGGTCATGGTGATTATTACACCCTCGCTTCTGTAGTAGTAGAACCTATGATTTTCTAGTCGGGTATGCCCTTGGAATTGAGACTCGTGTCTGCGTTTTGGAGATAGAAAGTGTCTTACCCCATGTACAAGGGTACCAGCGGATATTCCTAGCAATTTATAGAGTTAGAAGTTGAAGAAATCGAATCGATGCGATCTGAACTGAATCAGGAAAACCTGCAGACACCAGTCATCATCGACGGGTCGTCGACAGGGTCCCGCAGCCTTGCATTTGCTGGCGCAAGTCGACGGAGCAAGTCGACGGATCGTCGACACGTTGATGGGTCGTCGACCGGCTCATCGAACCGGACCACTGTAGCTCTTTTTTATTCCGAGTATAAATAGGCGGTTCACGATCCTATTTAATATTTTCCTCCATTCCAAATCAGAAAAACCCTAGTATATTCTGTCCCAATATTTTCCATCATATTAGTGGAGATTTGGTAAGATCCAAGTCCTGTAAAACCCGAGCTTGTGAAGAAGAAGGTTGTTTCTAGGGTTTCTTCAAGGTTGTGAAGCTTAAGAAGTTGGAGTTGGAGTGAATCTTGGAATCTTAGACCCCCCTCAAGGTATGTAAATGATTTCTGCACTTGTATTTGAGTTTATTATTAAGGGTTTTAGTGATTCTAAGTAAAGAGAGGGTATTTGTGGAAGTGGTGAGTTGATGAAGGGTAATGTAGTGACTTAGAGGCTATTTGAAGAGATGATGGGAATAAATTTGAGTATATATTTATATATAAGTGTTGTTATTGTTGTTGTGGTTAATGTTGGATTGAGGGAAGTTGAAGAGTTGTAAGCTTACAAAGGAAATTATTGTCTATAAGTCGTTAAGCTTTATATGTATTTGAGAACGGTTAGTAAGCGAGGTAAATAGTCTAATTCAGGACTATGTTATCTTAATTGTAGATTTACAAGTTCAAGAGGTAGAGGTTGGGCGATTTGATATACGTCAAGGTATGTTAAGGCTATCCTTTTCTTCTTTTGGCATGATCCTATGGTATGATCCAACAAGCGAGTAAGCCCGCTTCCATATTACTCTATTCCTAGAAGCATTAGGAGTACTTCAGTCTTGATGTTCATGTACCCCGTTTATGAGTGATGCTTCTGTTCATGGGTCCAGTCTTATGTCGCCAGTTCTATGCATACAGTTGATTCATGCATTACATTCATTAAATGTTTATGTACATTGACCCATGATCACAAGATGTTATATACGCGAATATATATATATATATGAGGGGGGGGGGGGCATGAGAAGGGAGATAGGCGTTATATGCGCATTACCACCTGATCAGCTGGTGCACATTGATGATGATATTTATTATGGCCACAGAGGAGCCGATATGATATGGTGAGATGCCATAGAGGCTTTACAGGCGTTATATACGCACATATATCAGGCGTTATATAGGCACACATATATAGATGCATGACCTTCATTGATAGGCATGAGCATATACACACACACACACACACACATATATATATCTATATATGTGCACACACACACACACACACACACACACACACACACACACATATATATATATATATATATATATATATATATATATATATATATTGTTCTTATCCCTTACATACTTAATACATTATCTGTACTGACTCTCCGTTGCTCGGGGGGCTGTGTTCATGCCCGCAGGTATAGGTAGACAGACAAGTGATCCAGCTCAGTAGGACCTCTACATCTAGCAGTGGTCAGTGCGCTCCATTTGATCTGGGGTTGAAGTCAGTTTGGTATGCCACCCTTTTGAGATGTGTATGCATATGGGTATGATGGGGCTCTGTCCCGTCCTTTTTACGACTTTCATTCCAGTAGAGGTCAGTAGACTGTTATATGTATTAGTTAGATGATGTAGCCTTGTCGGCTTCCATTCTTTCGTGTACAGTATATGCAGCGGCCTAGCTGGCCTGCAGTGTTCTTCAGTATGTACGTGTATATACAGAGTCTTGATGTTTCATTTTTTTTTATCAGTTCATGCCATTTATAGGCCCTTGATGTTCAGTTTGTTTTAGATACGTGTTTAGGAGTGTCTGGTCGCTAGAGGTCAGACACCCGTCACGACTCATCGGTTTGGGTCGTGACAAAAGTGGTATCAGAGCAGTTCTGTCCTAGGGTTATCTACAGACCGTGTCTAGTAGAGTCTTGTTTATGGGCGTGTTGTGCACCACACTTATAAATAGGAGGCTACAGGACATTTAGGATAATGTCATTCTTTCTCTCTTAGATTGTGCGATAGAGCCGTGTGTTAAGCGTTCTCTTTCTGATGAATTGTTCTGATTTTAGCGATGCCCCGTAAGAAAGCTACAGCTGGCCAGAAGGGCAAGAGTGCGGATGGTGAGGCCACTAACCGTACTCGGCAGGCCACGAGGGCCCAGGATGAGATTCAAAGTGAGGGGCCGTCTGAGACATCGCATATCCCGCCTCCAGCACTTGCCCTAGTTCCTAGGCCGGATGTACCGGGCCAGGATGTGAGGCATGCTCTACAGTTATTGACCAGATTAGTAGCCGCCCAGGCTCAGCGACAGGGAGTTGGTGTTGACCAGGCAGATAGGACTGGTAGTTCAAGGGTTAAGATCTTCCTTGGGTTAGGTCCTCCAGAGTTCTTAGTGATAAAGCAAAACATGGACCCCCAGGATTTTATTGATGGTATGCAGAGGACCTTGAGGGTTATGCACACAGATGAGGTCGAGTTTGTCGAGTTGGCTTCGTATAGGCTCCGCGATATTACAGTACAGTGGTATTAGACTTGAGAGTTATCTAGGGGAGAAAATGCCCCTCCAGCTCTTTGGCGAGAGTTCTCAGATGCTTTTATTCGCCATTATTTACCTCTTGAGGTCAGGTGAGCCCGAGCAGACAGGGTTCTTACGTATTGAGTAGGGCAGTATGAGTGTCCTGGAGTATTGCGTGTACTTCGATTCCTTGGCTAGATATGCCCCAACAATGGTGGCTGAGATGGAGGATAGAGTTCATCGCTTTGTGGATGGTCTAGGGCCACATTTGATAGATGCTTGTACGACTACTGCATTACAGCAGGCATGGATATCTCCCGTATACAGGCATATGCATAGAATTTGGAGGACCGCAAGTGTTAGAGGAGGACAAATTGTGACCGTTACCGGGGCCATGGTAAAAGGGCCAGGACTTAAGAGATCAGGGGTAAGTCTAGGGGGGGATAGAGACTGCAGTATCCCCGGTATCCATTCCATTCGGCAGGGAGTGCACCTTCGCAGTTTTTTGGTCCGAGGTTTGATCGACTTTCTTATTCCGGAGCGGGCCAGAGTTCTAGAGCATCAGGCTCTCAGTACAGACCGGATTCAGGCTAGATGAGGCCACCTTTGCCGCGGTGTACCCAATGTGGCAAGTTACATGCAGGTCAGTGTCAGCTGGGCTCAAATGGTTGCTATACTTGTGGTCAGTCAGGCCACAGGATGAGGGAGTGCCCGATGGGGGTTGGTACAGGTATGGTTCAGCCTACAGGGTCTGTGGCTGGCTCTTCTTCTGCAGTGAGCCCTTCAGGGAAAGTTTTTCAGACGCCAGCAGGGCGAGGTAGAGCGAGGAATGAAGCATCCAGCTCGAGCGGTCCTCAGCACCGCGTGTATGCATTGGCTGGTAGACAGGATCGCGAGACGTCTCCTGATGTTGTTACAGGTATATTATAAGTTTCCTCCCATGATGTTTATGCACTGATTGATCCAGGTTTCACTTTATCATATGTTATGCCTTTTGTTGCTGGCAAGATTGGGATAGAACCCGAGTTGATTAAACCTTTTGAGGTGTCTACGCCAGTTGGTGATCCGAATATAGCTAGGGGAGTATACCGAGACTCTGTTGTTATAGTTTGTGACCGCCATACCATAGCAGATCTGATTGAGTTAGATACGATTGATTTTGATGTTATTATGGGCATGGACTGGTTGGCTTCTTGTTATGCTAATGTTGATTGTAGAGCAAAGACGGTTCGATTCCAGTTCCAGGCGAGCCAGTCCTAGATTGGAAGGGCAATGCTGCTTCGCCTAGGGGTAGGTTTATTTTCTACCTTAAGGCAGAGAAGATGATCAGAAAGGGGTATATTTTTCACCTAGTTCGAGTTCAAGATATGCAAGCAGAGTCGCCGACTCTTCAGTCTGTTCCTGTGCTGCTTCGCCTAGGGGTAGGTTTATTTCCTACCTTAAGGAAGAGAAGATGATCAGAAAGGGGTATATTTTTCACCTAGTTCGAGTTCAAGATGTGCAAGCAGAGTCTCCGACTCTTCAGTCTGTTCCTGTGGTTAATGAGTTCCCAGAAGTGTTTCCAAATGAGCTTCCAGGCATTCCCCCAGAGAGGGAGATTGATTTCACTATTGACCTATTGCCAGACACTCAGCCAATATCTATCCCTCCTTATAGGATGGGACCTGCGGAGTTGAAAGAATTGAAGGATTTGCTCGAGAAGGACTTTATTTGGCCTAGTACATCACCGTGGGGAGCGCCGGTGTTAGGATGGCTCTTTGCGAATGTGTATTGATTATAGGCAACTGAAGAAAGTGACTATAAAGAACAAGTATCCGCTCCCGAGGATCGATGATTTATTTAATCAGTTGCAAGGTGCTAAATATTTCTTGAAGATAGACTTGAGATCAGGATATCCCCAGGTCAGGGTAAAGGATGAGGACATTCCAAAAATGGCATTCCGGACTAGATATGGCCACTATGAGTTTGGTGTTATGTCATTCAAGCTAACTAATGCCCTAACCGTATTCATGGATTTAATGAATCATGTATTCAGGCCCTTTCTAGATTTGTTCGTGATTGTGTTCATAGATGATATTCTGGTTTATTCACAGTCAGAGGCTGACCATGCAGAACATCTACGAACAGTACTTGGAATTCTTCGAGGACGAGAGTGTTATGCCAAGTTTTCTAAGTGTGAGTTCTGATTGAACTCTGTGGCTTTTCTGGGCCACATTATTTCAAAATAAGGCATTAAAGTGGATGCCCAAAAGATTGAGGCTGTGAAGAATTGGCCAAGGCCCATGGCACCAACAGAGATACGTAGTTTCTTGGGCTTGGTAGGTTATTATAGAAGGTTCGTCGAAGGATTTTCCTCTCTTTCAGCTCCATTGACTAAATTGACTCAGAAATCAGCTAAGTTTCAATGGACAAATGCTTGTGAGAAGAGTTTCAGACGTTGAAGGATAAGTTGACTTCAGCACCAGTTTTGACTCTTCCAAAAGGAACAAATGGCTATGTAGTATATTGTGATGCTTCAGGTGTTGGATTGGGCTGTGTGTTGATGCAACACGGTGTTATACCCCATTTTAACCGGGTTGATGCGGAGTACAACATTTTGGTGATTCCTCTTTATTTTGGTTTTAAGGAGTCGCCACCTAATTAATTTAAGGGTGAATTAGGACACCTAAATATTAACTAAGGTAAAGTTAAAACTAAACCTCCATTAATGGTCTGCTTAACCAGTGTGATTCTAGGTAAGGGCTCTATATTATCCTAAAGGGAAGGGATTAGGCATCCTTTAGAATCCGTTAACTTACGGTTATCCGACCAAACTTAGGTTAATTAATATAGACTAAACGCAAATATGATATTAAGAAAATAATTTGTAAATTATTGCTACGGTTTTTAAAATAAGAGAAAAAAAAATGTAATAATGTTATTTAAAATGATACTTATAGATATTGCTAGGGGCTTTAAATGAGAAATATTAGCTAGAATAAGATCGATAGAAAATATGATAATTTACATAGAAAGGAGATTTCAAAGGCCGTTTAGCGAAAGAAGATTTGAAATGCTAAATAACATTTAAAGATATGTTGATATGATTTTAAATACTAATACTATTTTTTAAATAAAACTTGCAAAAGATAGTTTGCATATGAGTAATAGTTTTAATAGAAGACTTGGCAAATTGAAACTTTGAATAAAATAGTGTGATATGAATATGACTGCGTAGAAAAATCTAGAATATTTTTTAAAATGGGAAGCGAAAGGAAGTGAGTTTTCTTTATCTTTTATTGACTATGCTTAATGCGTGATTGATTCTAACTCGAAGATTTATTTATGAGTATACCGGAGTTTATATTTGAGTATTAACAATGTTTTGAAATGTCTAGGATAGAAAAATGTGATTCCCTTTATTTGAAATATATGGTCATGCAATTTTGTAAATCCATTATTCCCAATAAAATAAATATTAGACATTATAAATAATTTTAACATAAAAAATAAACTTATGGAGTTAATTTTTTTAGTCTTCCTAACTACCCACTATTAAAACTAAACCTAATAATTTCACTAAGGTTTATCTAAATCAAGAAAATAAAAAAAAATAAAGAGTTAGTCATGCAATACAAATTAAATGCACAAAAATAAAGTAGAAGGGGCAAATAAGTTAAATGGGTTCAGCCCATTTAGGACTGCTAGATCAAGCTGCTGTTGGGCTTCAGCCCAGAAATTTCAGGGCGTTGTTGTGGGCTGTCGCTGTTATATGGGCCTTGACCCAATAAATTTTATATATTGATGCTGCGGATTGACTTGATGGGGAATGACTCGAGAAAATTTCGTTGGGCCTTTAGCCCAACAATGAATGCAGGAGAAGAACGAGTCCCTCGGATTCATACGCGATAATCATGCAAAGAATAAAAGGAAAGGATTAGCATATGACGAATGAATAACGTTAAATATAAAAATATAAACTCAAAACAGACCAATAAATTATGTATATTATGTGTCTATTGGAATATGCCTCATGTATACACGTTCAGAAGGATGTCTAGCCATGTGCACAATTTGATATATGCGAGGAGCTTCCATACAGAACTCCTTTTTAATTATATAAGCAATACATGCAGATTAATTTCAGATAGAAACTCGCACTATATATGTAAGCAAGAAACAAAAGAAATATCAACCAATATCCCTCAAATAAATAACATGTTATCAGCTAATGTACCGGAATAAACAAATATCTAGAATAACACTAGGCACCCTAATTTTAACTAATATCCTAGAACCTTAGCCGTGAATTATCAAATCCGATATTCAAGTTTAGCAATGAAGGAGTACTGAATGTGCATCACTCAATATGGTATGACCTAGGTAAACTAGTTATAGCTTCGATCAGGTTTTTCCCCATCACAATCTCAAAGCAAATCCTCAATGTCATTTGTGAGATAAGAAGATTACCAAATACTTTGAACACACATTAAAAGTAAAGCCATATTTTCTCATGTTGGAACAAATTTCAGGAAATTTCTAATTTAAAAGATGGAAGGATTAAGAATTATATAGGGCAGGCAGCAGTAGTGACACGACCAAGGAAATGAGCAGGGGAGTAGAAACAAGCCAACAGACATGTCAAAGGAGGAGGGGATGTCATGCAGGAGTCAAAAGAACATCAACAAGCATAGATTGGCATAATCAAACAATGGTCAAAGTGAGAAGGCAAGCAGGTCATAGCATGTGTGGAGAGGTATACCAGATTCAGACAAGAACACAGATAATGCTATATACATTCAGGGGGAAGAAAACAGTGCAAGTCTAAGCTTCACAATCAATAAGTATGTCTAAGCTAAAATACAATACCATAGAATTCCACAGGGAAAGCTAACTGTGCAAAAAAAAAACTAACAGGGATGAACCTTAAATGCAGAACCTAGGCAGTCAAATATTCCTCGAGGCATAAGCCTAAGTCCAATGCTATGGCATACATGTATGGTCACAACACATATTTAACATGAATTAAATGGCACAGGCTTGAAGGAAACATGATTATTCAAATGTATTGGCACAAAATTCAATCGAACTTATGTGTTCAACAGTGCAAATTTTGGTCAAGCAGTAATGTTGGGAGTGAATCAACTAAGCAGTTTTCATCTTACAAGATTTAACACCTCTGAACCATTCCTATTCATTTTAATTCAGATATTACCATGAATGGTTAAAATAGTAAATAGACAAGCTCCTTTATCTTTTTACCCTTTATGCTGCTTCTAGCATTCCTTAGTTGAAGGCTAGTTAACTAGATGTACAGCCCTTTACTTTGGATACATTTTAGCTTCAAAACCAAACTATGAAAGTCATACATCATGAACGATGAACAAACAAACCCCTTCTTCCTTTTGGACTGATCAAGCCAACAGGATCACTATTAGACGAATGCCTACCTCTTTAACAGAACGTGCCACATACACAATTAAATAAAAGTTGCAAACTACAGCAAAACTGCAATTGAGCTAAGCTAAAGTCAAGACATGAACAAATAGATTCTATCAACTTTGAGATTGCAAAACCCGAACTAAATTTAGACACGAACATACGAGAATCATTAAGACCAGAATCGAACTAACCAATCCTGAACATGCTCGATACTACAAGTCATAATCTAAGATTCAAACAAAACGAAACAAACATGCAAACATACTCGAAACTTCGGATTTGAAAAGGAAAGGAACATGCTGACATAGATGGATAAACTAAGACAGAACTAACTTATGTGCGAACACACATTAAAGCTAAACTAACCAACTAATTTATATGTTGAACATGTATGAACCTACACACCTAATCTAAACAGAAACTGGCATAACATTTATTAACACTAACAACTATTAGACTAACCTATCAGTTAACTAACAAACGTATAAAGCACATAAACACATAAAACAAACAGGAGAGTACTTAAATTACTGATAAATAAATAAAAGGGGAGAGGTTTACTGACCTTCTTCAAATGCAGCGAAATGGGTGCGAATCTTCAATCTACACTCGAACACTGCCAAATCCGAGTTTGCGATGCTCGGATTCGCAGCAGCACCAAGGTAAACGAGACTAAAAATTGATTTGATAGTTTGATTTCGACAATAAAACAAGACCGAAACTGCTAATAGAACTCGTATTTTAGGAATTATAAGCGACTAAAAGACTCATATTTTAGAGCTTTCGGATTTCAAAAAAAACTTGTTTCAGGACTTTGATTTTCAGAGCCTTCTTTGCGACTCGAAAG
The DNA here is from genome assembly GCF_019175385.1 of Lycium barbarum. Taxonomy (NCBI): domain Eukaryota; kingdom Viridiplantae; phylum Streptophyta; class Magnoliopsida; order Solanales; family Solanaceae; genus Lycium; species Lycium barbarum. Next base: position 67,666,805 of record NC_083347.1, on the reverse strand, counting down.
CTTTGATTCTTAGGGGGGTTTCCGCGATTAAAAAAAAAGGGCCCTTTAACCGATTCAAAATCCCCTCCTTTATAGGATGGATTGTGGTTTTCGTTTGAGAGAAAGAGAAAGAGGAGCAGGGACAAGAGGGAGTGGGGTGGCAGAGGAGCGTGGGGGACAGGAAGGTGTGGGGGGTGGCGTGGGGGACAGGGCGTGGTGGAGTGGCAGTGGTAACGTGGGAGGGGGAGACGAGACAGAGAGGAGGAACGAAGAAGGAGGGAAAGGGAATGGGGCGTGCAGCGGAGTGAAATGGGAAATGAGGGAAACCCTAGGGTTTCGCTTGTTAAAGTGGGAAATGGGCCGGACCCGGTCTTTTTTGGACTGGGTCGATTTTGACCGGGTATTAAAAGAATGGACTAATAAATTTAAAATGGACTGGTCTAAAAATTTGGGTCAAAAATATGGGCTGGTCAAAAATATTTACGAGTTGGTCGGACTTTGATTTGGGATCCGATAAATCAAAATACGGACTGAGTGCAAGAAATGGCTTGGCTTCTAAATTTGAATAAAAGACCCATTTTAGTTAATGATATACTGAGTGCGACAAAACATCACCTAGTACAAAAAATGTGTAATTTTTAGGACTCGGGTAATGAAATTATATGATGTTGCAATAGCCGTGCAGTAATATTTTAACAATAAATAAATGTCGTCATTTTAACGCGCGAAATAAATGCGATGTGTATGCGGAAGATGGCAAAAAAACGCTGAAAAAATGCAAATTTCAATAATACTAAATAATAGTAGTGAATGAACAACGGTAATAATACTGCTAATAATAATAATAATAATAATAATAATGATGATGATGATGGTGATGATGGTAATAATGAGAATAACAATAATTAATTAATCATAATTAGTAATAATAACGATAAAAATAATTAATAATAATAATAATAATGAAGATAATGGTAAGAATTAATAATAGCAGTAATAATTAATAATAATAATAGTACCAATAATTAATAATAATGATAATGATAAATGATAATGATAATATTGATACTCATAATAATGATTGTAATAATAATAACAATAATGATAATAATAATAATAGTAAATAACAATTATTGATAATAACAAATGATAATAATTAATAACAAAATAACAATAATAATAATGATAATAATTAATAATAAAATAATAATAATAATGATGATACTAATTAATAATAAAATAATAATTATAATAATGATAATTGCAATGGAATAATAAAACGTGGGTATTAATAAGAGACTAATAATTATAGTAAAAAAAATCTAAATATGTATTTTAAAATTTTCCAAAATATCAGACGCGCAAAATAGGTATTTCAGAGGGGAGGCGGGACAAAATTGGGTGCCAACAACTTGTCCCTCTTTGCTCGGTAATGATGAAAGAAATTGTCGGGCAAAGACGTTGACTTAGTAGCCTATTTTGTCCCGGCTAAAGGATTATGGAGGCCTAAGGGTAAAGCAAAATTACGGCCGAACTCTGGCCTCTGAATCGCCTACATATCTCGGGCTGTACGAGAATCAGGCCGCGTGTAGTTCTGGGACAACTACGACACCTTATGACTAATGAATTCCGATTGGCGCGAATCTTTGCAAACCATTACACCAGTGTCGGATTATGTTGACGCTGGGCCGAACTTAAGAGTTCTGAATTATGAATGTGCTGGGATGCAAGCGGAATACTTAGGTTTGGAGCTGTGTGTTCGAGGTAGATCTTCGACCCTTGTCGGAAAGTTTGCTTTCCTTCCCGACGCATTTGCCCCAGTTCGCTGCCGAAGAAATAGTTCCACGTTGTGCTAAGGTTCCTGCGAAGCTTAGACTAGATAAAATAGTCAGTAAAAATAAATATCGAAAGTAAAGTGATAAGATAAGCTCATAAAACTGCAAATGATTAAAATGACAGATGTGGTGTGGTGCGTCTGCGAGCATACGCAGGGGCATTTTGTTATATCCCGTATTTTATACGTTCGGATATTCCAAAGTGGTCGTGACGAAGTAAAGGGAATGACCATTTTCAAAAAATTTATTATAATGTATAAGTTGTTGTGAATATTATTTACGAACATTGGTAGTATGAAAATATTGAGAAAGGTTAAGGGTAAAAAGGGAAATTCGCAAGTGGTCAATGGAAATAATGTGGAAGGCTAGGGGTAAAATGGGAATTTCGCCAAGTTCATGAAAATTCAAGAGAAGGCCACATGGTCACATGGTGTGTGGTGTATGCCACATTTAATTAATAAGGGTAATTTTGCATGTGCATGGTTGAGGCTTGTAAGAGAAGACAATTGGTCTTCTTAAATTAATTTCAAGAAAAATCAAGAAAAAGGTGGAAAACTCTAGAGAGGGAAGGAAAGGGACATGAGGCCATAATTGAGGGACTAAAACATAAATATGGAAAAATGGGGGAAGGCATATATATATATATGCAAGTTCATCTTCTAATGGAAGAAAAAAAAAAAAAAAAAAAAAAAAGAAGGAGAGAAGAGAAGAGTCTCGGCCAACATGGCCAAATTTTAGGCCATGGGAATTGATGAAGAAAAATTATTTTCTCCTAGTATTCCCACTAATTTGAAGGTCCTCTACAACATGGAAGGGTTGTTGGATCAAGAACATCAATCATTTGCACAAATTCATAACTTTAGCCAAGTGAAGAATCAAAGGAGAAAGGTAAGGTTTCATCTTCCTTGTGTATGTTATGGATGGTTTATGAGTAGTATAGTGTGTGAAAATGGATGAAATTCATGAAATATGAATATGTATGGTGGTTGGCCGAAAATGTGTTGCATGGTATAGGAATAATGAATTAATTTTATGTAGTATGTTGGTTGTTGTTATAACGTATAGAAATGGATGAAAATTCATGAGGATATGTGTGTAGTTGTTGTGGCCGTGTGCATGGTTAAGGGTGGAATTAATTGTTTAATGATTTTATGTAGTGTTTTAGTTGTTGTTGTTGTGAATTCTATGTGGATAATGAAAGTGCGACGATTTTAGTTGAAGTTGTAAATATTGGAGCTTGGCCGTATGATATATATGTTGTGTAGGAAAAAAATGAATGAATTTCTATGTAGTATTTTGATTGTTGTTGACATGTATGCTACGACGGAAATGAGGACTTGATGTTTTAAATTGTTGTCAAAGTAAATGTATGGTTGAGGTTGAAGTCGAAGGTCCTGGAAGAAATAGTATGTTGATTAAGTTGTTGGAATGTTTGTTGAATGGAATGTTAATGTTGTTGATAAGAATTGTTGGTATTGTTGATAGTTTGGCCGGGTTGAATTCCCGGGGTTGTTGTTGATTAGAATTGGCCAAGTTGAACTTGGTGGGATGACATATTTACAGGGGAAATGCTGCCGAAATTTCGGCAGACAAAGTGTTACTTCAAGAATCAACTTCTAAAGGCTCTAATCAAGTTTTGGTAAACATGACCAATTTGTAGATTTTGGCGGATTTGGAACGTGAATTTGGAGTCGCATAAGAAGCAGAAAAGGTATGTAAGGCTTTATCCTTCTTTCTATGGCATGTCTTAGACGGAATATGTTGGATATGAGCCTCGGGAATAACTCTACCCTCCGGAATCCGCGCCTAAAGTTTTCTCTTTTTCATTTAGTAGAATTGAACTAAAAAGTGTGCAAAATGTTGGAATAATTTCCTAACCCTCTAGAACTCGCATAAATAGGACCCGACTACCCTAAAACCCTCACAAGTAACGCCATGACATGTAACATATGTAAATTTGGTACGCCACCTCATTTGACCCGAGGTGGGCCCATGGTCCCCGGATTTTCCTTATTGTTCCGTTTGACCTATTTTGAAGCAGAATCCAAAGAAAACTCCTGATTCTTATCCCGTTCACCGAGTGACAAGTACTGTAACTATGCTAATGAGGATACTTCTATGATGACAATGATAATGATGATGTTAAGAAAGGGGATATGCCTATGATAAGTATGACAAAGATGATTCCATGACTAAGATGATGAATATGACCTTATAAAGATAACAATGTAGTCCAAGATGAGAAAATGCCTACGGTAGATGTGTTGGCAAAATGTTCTGTTATGAAAAGGAAAATATGGAAACGTTAAACTAATTCTTGATATCTCAACTCTATTACAGGTAATGACTACTCAAAAGGTCCTAGGTATATGAAACTGTACCCTATGACCCTATTTGATGTTTTCCTCATAATGACACTTTTCATTGGTAGTCTCGCCTCATAATACTCGTTCCTTCAAGGTGAGACAAAGCGACTATGGTTGTTCCATAATGTAATCGGAGGCTACCGACCTTCTGTCACCCCGATGGACACATGACTTTCTTTGGGCTCTCATGCATGCCAATTTTATGACGCATGTATATGAATGTGAATATGTATATGTATATGTATATGGGGAAAGGGGAGGGTGATAAGTTGGTATTTTACCAACTTATCTCTTCTTTAATCTTATATTTTTGCTATGTTTGCTTGAGAAAATAGTGCATTTAATATCATTTACATCTATTTTACAGGTTTTATAAGTGATTGGAAGAAACCAAGTGAAAATAAAGTCAAAAAGAGGTCAAATTGGACAGATTTGCAAAAACCGGGCAGAACTGCAAAAACGAAAATCTGGGGCATATTTTGTCATTTTTTGGACTTGGAAAAATTGGGAAACATAAAAGGAAGACTAGGGGGCAAAAACATATCATCTTTGGCATAACACAAAAATTGGAGGCTAGGGTTTCATCACCAACACCTTGGAAGAGAAGATTTGGAGGCACCCAATGAGAAATTCTTTACCCATTTCTTCTACTCTTGTTTTGTATTGAATATTTATGTGTGTAATATTTTATTTCAATACTTGAACCTTATTTATGGAAGTATATATTGTTTAAGTTTGGATTGAATCTCTTGTTTTACTTATGTGTTGAATGATTTTATTCCTAATGAAGTGAGTTATTGTTTCTTTAATTAATCTCATTTTGAATGATTCTTAAGGGAGTAGCTAACCCTAAGACTTGCCCATTTATTTCGGTTTAAACTTGGAAGAGGCAAACTCGGGATTGGGAAAGATTAATTAACAAGAATTTGGGGCGTTAACCCTTATCTAATAGAAATCGACCTAGGGATAGGCGACACCACTTGTAGCCATATTCGGGTGTTCTTAATGCTCCTAATTGCTTTAGGGATATTCAATTAGGTAGTCTAGTTAGTCTTCGGAAGAAGCTAATCTAGAGTCATTATCCGAGGCTAAGTAATATAAACTCACCATTATTTGTAAACCATGAAGTACATTGGATCGTTACTTGAGCGTAGTTTCCCTTGTATCCATGCTTGTGGCCATTGATCATTTTACTTGCTTTCTAGGTTAGTTTACATTTTTGCATTAGCTATAATTTTCTCTCAAACAAAACAAAAATATTATCCATCGTTTGGCTTTAGCTATCACTGGTGAAAATTCCTACTTTTCCTAATCGCCTACATATTGTTCTCTGTGGGATTCGATCCCGACTCATAGTTGGGTAAATATATTTGCATACGACCGTGCCCATTCTAATTAATAGGGTGGATTTGGACGTTATCAGAGGGCCACTGTTATACCACCACCTGATTCAGCTGGATTTCGTCCCGGACGCGGGATATGGGAGAGCCGGATACGGCGTCTGTATATGTGATATATATATATAATATGTTGGGACACTGTTGGGGAGGGGGGGTGGGAGAGCTGATGTACGCGGCGTCTGTGAATGTAAATAAAGAGCACCATTTTCTGAAATGTTCTGTTTTCTGTATATGTAAATAAGAAGCACCGTTTTTCTGAATAAGAAACTAAGCATGCATGGCATCCGCAGAAAGGTATTCATATGTACAGGTTACATCTGTCCCAGGATAATCTCCATATGTCTATTCTGTTATTATTCATACTGTATATTCCTTTATTATGTTACTATTCATGCCTTACATACTCAGTACATTACTCGTACTGACCCCTCTTCTTCGGGGGCTACGTTCATGCCGCGCAGGTACACCAGATGAGCCACAGCTATCATAGAAGATGTTCCAGCGGAGTTGGCAGGCTCCACTTGTTCTGGAGTGCTGCCGAGTCAGAGTATCTGAGCTATGATGTTTGTTTGATGTTAGAGACTTTGCAGACAGAGTCGTATGTATTGGGTTGTCAGTCTGTAAGCGGCTCCAGCAACCGATATGTTATTATGTTTCATGTCACGAGTCTTATATGATGTCAGATTTTACTTATGAAAAAAATAATATATGTGGGGGAGCTTACTATGTATTTCTTTCTTAATTGATTTAAGAGTTTCTATATGTAACAAGAGTCAGCGGGTTCGCTCGGCTCCAGATATGGGGTCGGGTGCCCATCACACCCTAGAAAAGTCGGGGTGTGACACATTTGAAAATAATAAAGCAAAGCAGGTGCGGTGCAACGCAGCTGCGAGCGTACACAGGGGCAAAAAAATAACATAGCAATGCGGATGCAGTGCGATGCCTTATGCAGAAATCTTCAAAGGGGCGGTGCTGAACCTTATGCAAAAATTTCAACGGGGCGGTGCACAGCCCATGCAATATATTAAAGGCGGTGCTCGGCCTTATGCAGAAATTTCAAAATGGCGGTGCACAGCCCGTGCAACATATGAAAGGCGGTGCTAAGCCTTATGCAGAAATTTTAAAAGGGCGATGCACAGCCCATGCAATATATGAAAGGCGGTGCTCAGCCTTATGCAGAAATTTCAAAGGGCGGTGCGCAGCCCATGCAAGCATGAAAGGCGGTGCTCAGCCTTATGCAGAAAATTCAAAGGGCGGTGCGCAGCCCATGCAAACATGAAAGGCGGTGCTCAGCCTTATGCAGAAAATTCAAAGGGCGGTGCGCAGCCCATGCGACATATGAAAGGCGGTGCTCAGCCTTATGCAGAAATCTTCAAAGGGGCGGTGCTGAACCTTATGCAAAAATTTCAACGGGGCGGTGCACAGCCCATGCAATATATTAAAGGCGGTGCTCGGCCTTATGCAGAAATTTCAAAAGGGCGGTGCACAGCCCGTGCAACATATGAAAGGCGGTGCTAAGCCTTATGCAGAAATTTTAAAAGGGCGATGCACAGCCCATGCAATATATGAAAGGCGGTGCTCAGCCTTATGCAGAAATTTCAAAGGGCGGTGCGCAGCCCATGCAAGCATGAAAGGCGGTGCTCAGCCTTATGCAGAAAATTCAAAGGGCGGTGCGCAGCCCATGCAAACATGAAAGGTGGTGCTCAGCCTTATGCAGAAAATTCAAAGGGCGGTGCGCAGCCCATGCGACATATGAAAGGCGGTGCTCAGCCTTATGCAGAAATTTTAAAAGGGCAGTGCGCAGCCCATGCAACGTATGAAAGGCGGTGCTCAGCCTTATGCAGAAAATTCAAAGGGCGGTGCGCAGCCCATGCAAACATGAAAGGCGGTGCTCAGCCTTATGCAGAAAATTCAAAGGGCGGTGCACAGCCCATGCGACATATGAAAGGCGGTGCTCAGCCTTATGCAGAAATTTTAAAAGGGCAGTGCGCATCCCATGCAACGTATGAAAGGCGGTGCTCAGCCTTATGCAGAAAATTCAAAGGCGGTGCACAGCCCATGCGACATATGAAAGGCGGTGCTCAGCCTTATGCAGAAATTTTAAAAGGGCAGTGCGCAGCCCATGCAACATATGAAAGGCGGTGCTCAGCCTTATGCAGAAATTTTAAAAGGGCGGTGCTCAGCCTTATGCAGAAATTTCAAAGGGGCGGTGCACAGCCCATGCAACATATAAAAGGCGGTGCTCAGCCTTATGTAGAAATTTCAAAGGGGTGGTGCACAGCCCATGCAACATATAAAAGGCGGTGCTCAACCTTATGTAGAAATTTCAAAGGGCGGTGCGCAGCCCATGCAACATATGAAAGGCGGTGCTCAGCCTTATGCAGAAATTTTCAAAGGGCGGTGCGCAGCCCATGCAAACATATGAAAGGCGGTGAACGATGCAGGTGCAGTGCAATGCGGCCGCGAGCATACGCAGGGGCATTGTGAAAATAAATAAAGCAATGCATTCGAAAGCAATAGAAAATATTTGTGTGTTGATACATTTGAAAAAAAATCATTTGCAGGATTAGCTTATTGTGATTGTTGAAAGTTATTGATACTTGAAGGCATAATTGATAGAAGGACGCTCAAACCGTTCGACGCGCCATCCTTACAAGGCTGTATATGTTTTAGCTTCTGCAACTTGGAAATCTGCATCCAAAGAAAATTTTGTAAGTTTTGGGAGGGGGTTGATTCGCGTTGACTTTGAGGGTCTGGCTCTTGGCGCTTCATGCCTCCAACTTCGTCTGAACTTGTAACCTTCGCTCATTTTAAGTCTTGGTCAACTAGTAAACAGTCTGATTACAATCGCATTATTTCAAAGTAAAAATAGACATAGTAAAATATGTGTATAGTGATAAATAATTTCTGCTGAACTCGGAACTGTGACACATTGTGAAACAAAGCGAATGCCCCTTTTCCGAAGTTTTCCTTTGCCGGATGACTCTGTTGACACAATATTCTTCCCAGTCTCTCGATATCGTCTGGCGGCGATGCCTTTAAAAATTTGTCCCAGTTTCTAGCACAGGGGATGTTGAGCTTTTAAAATGGCAAGACCGAGCCTATATAGGCTGCCTACGTATCCCCCATGGGAATCAGGTCAGGCGTAGTTCAAAATACAAGCAGAAATGAAATTGAGGTTTTTGTAATAAAGTGACCGAGGCCTATGTGGGCCGCCTACTTATCCCCTATGGGAATCAGGTCAGGCGTAGTTCAAAATACAAGCAGAAATGAAATTGAGGTTTTTGAAATGATGCGACCGAGGCCTATGCGGGCCGCCTACGTATCCCCCATGGGAATCAGGTCAGGCGTAGTTCAAAATACAAGTAGAAATGAAATTGAGGGAATAAAATGAAGTGATCGAGGCCTATGTGAGCCGCCTACGTATCCCCCATGGGAATCAGGTCAAGCGTAGTTCAAAATACAAGCAGAAATGAATTTGAGATTTTGTCTTGCCCAACCCTATATAGGTTTGTTACACATCCCGCCGAGGGAGAGTAGCTCCGTTACATGGAAAATTATTGCAAAATATTCCATACAAAATTAAAGAGAGCTCCTAGATGTAATATCTCTTGACGGCATCTGCATTGATAGCTTTTGGCCAAATTTCACCATCCATTTCTGCTAGGATTAAAACTCCTCTGGTCAATACTCGATGAACCATATAAGGTCCTTGCCAGTTAGGTGCAAATTTTCCTTTAGCTTCATCTTGACATGGGAATATGCATTTTATTACCAATTGCCCCGGTTTGAATTGCCTCGGTCTTACCTTCTTGTTGAAAGCTTTGGCCATTCTATTCTGATAAAGCTGCCCATGACAAACTGCATTCATTCTCTTTCCATCAATGAGCATCAATTGTTCGTATCGATTCTGTATCCACTTAGCATCACTTAGCTCAGCTTCTTGGATAATTCTCAAAGATGGTATCTCTACCTCAGCAGGTAACACCGCCTCTGTCCCACAGACCAAAAGATAAGGTGTTGCCCCAGTTGAAGTCCTCACAGTAGTGCGATAACCGAGAAGAGCTAACGACAATTTTTCGTGCGAATGCCTGTAATTATCGATCATCTTCCTCAGTATTCTCTTGATGTTTTTGTTGGCTGCTTCAACTGCTCCATTCATCTGAGGGCGATAAGGAGTGGAATTGCGATGAGTGATCTTAAATGTCTCGCAAATCTCCCGCATTAGATCACTGTTGAGATTAGCTCCATTATCTGTTATAATTGATTCCGAGATTCCGAATCGGCAAATAATGTTGCTCCGAACAAAATCTGCTACCACTTTCTTTGTTACCGACTTGTGCGAAGATGCTTCCACCCACTTTGTGAAATAATCAATGGCTACCAAAATGAACCTGTGTCCATTCGACGCGGCTGGCTCGATAGGACCAATGACATCCATACCCAAGCTGCGAAAGGCCACGGAGAACTCATCACATTTAATTCATTTGGCGGAACTCGAATCAAATCACAATGAATCTAACATCGGTGACATTTTTGCACAAAACGGATACAATCTGATTCCATAGTCATCCAGAAATAGCCTGCGCGAAGGATTTTCTTGGCCAGAGTAAAACCATTCATATGAGGCCCACATGTACCGCCATGCACTTCTTCAATCAACCGGGCCGCTTCTTTAGCATCAACACATCTTAATATCCCTACATCCGGAGTCCTCCTATACAAGATTTCTCCACTTAGGAAGAAATGGTTTGCTAATCTCCGAAGTGTTTTCTTCTGAACACTGGTTATGCCTTCCGGATAATCTCCTGTCTTAAGATATTTCTTAATATCGTAGTACCACGGTTCTCCATCAGGTTCTTCATCCACGTAGAAACAATAAGCATGTTGATCGTGCACATTCACCTTGATAGGATCTATGCGATTCTTGTCCGGGTGCTGAATCATAGAAGACAAGGTGGCCAAAGCGTCCGCGAACTCGTTCTGTGTCCTTGGAACGTGTTTGAATTCCACCCTGATGAATCTCTTACATAGATCTTTTACGCAATGCAGGTATGGAAGTATCTTCACATTCTTAGTGGTCCATTCGCCTCGCACTTGATGAACCAGTAAGTCTGAATCGCCTATAACAAGAAGTTCCTGTATATTCATATCAGCGGCCAATCTGAGGCCAAGAATGTACTCTGCCATATTGTTGGTGCACTGAAACCTGAGCTTTGCCGAAACGGGATAATGCTGGCCTGACCCTGAAATCAAAACTGCTCCAACGCCTACTCCCTTGGAGTTGGCCGCCCCATCAAAGAACATTCTCCAACCTGGGTATTCTTCAGCAATATCTTCCCCGACAAACAACACCTCTTCGTCTGGGAAGTAGGTTTTGAGGGGCATATATTCTTCATCCACGGGGTTTTCAGCAAGATGATCTGCTATCGCCTGCCCCTTGAAAGCCTTTTGAGTAACATATGTAATATCGAATTCACTCAGTAAAATCTGCCATTTGGCTAGCTTACCGATAGGCATAGGCTTCTGGAAGATATACTTGAGTGGATCTATCCTTGAAATGAGATAAGTGGTGTACGCAACCAAATAATGTCTCAACTTCTGCGCTACCCAAGTCAAGGCACAACAAGTGCGTTCCAATAGAGTATATCTCGCCTCGTAAGGTGTGAACTTCTTGCTTAGATAATATATTGCTTGCTCTTTCTTCCCCGTCTCATCATGTTGTCCCAGCACACATCCAAATGCGTTCGCCGATATAGACAAATACAACAACAAAGGTCTTCCAGCTTTTGGAGGTACCAAAACAGGTGGATTGGACAAATACTCTTTGATTCTATCGAGAGCTTTTTGGAAATCCTCGGTCCATTTGGTAGGAGCATCCTTCCTCAATAGCTTAATTATTGGCTCACATATCACCGTCGATTGTGCTATGAATCGACTAATATAGTTGAGTCGACCGAGGAAACTCATCACATCCTTTCGACTCTTTGGGGCAGGCAATTCTTGGATAGTTTTTATCTTCGAGGGGTCCAGCTCTATACCTCTCCTGCTCACGATAAAACCCAACAGCTTCCCTGCAGGAACACCAAATGCACATTTTGCGGGGTTTAACTTCAGATTGTATCGTCTCAACCTGTCGAAGAACTTTCTCAAATCCGCTAGATGATCTGAGCTCTTTCGTGACTTGATGATGATATCATCCACATAGACTTCAATCTCTTTATGGATCATATCATGGAAAATAGTGGTCATGGCCCTCATGTAGGTAGCACCTGCGTTCTTGAGCCCAAAAGGCATTACCCGATAATAGTACACTCCCCAAGGTGTGATGAATGCCGTTTTCTCTGCATCTTCCTCGTCCATTAGGATTTGGTGATATCCCGCATAGCAATCCACGAAAGACTGCAACTCATGCTTCGCACAATTATCAATGAGCATGTGGATATTCGGGAGGGGAAAGTCATCTTTCGGACTAGCCTTGTTGAGATCCCGATAATCTACACATACTCTAACTTTTCCATCCTTCTTTGGCACGGGCACGACATTGGCTAACCAGGTGGGGTACATTGTAGTTCGAATAACCTTTGCATCAAATTGTTTGGAGATCTCTTCCTTGATTTTTAAGCTCAAATCTGATTTAATATTTCTCTTCTTTTGTTTCACCGGAGGACAGGATGGATCTAGAGACAACTTATGTGAAACAATGTCAGTGCTTAAACCTGGCATATCATCGTAAGACCAAGCGAACACATCTATATATTCCCTCAAAAGGCTGATCAATTTTTCTCTCTGCGACGGGGTCAAATGGACACTGATTCTCACTTCCATCATGATTTTTGAATTACTCAAGTTTATAACTTCCGTTTCATCCAAATTTGGTTTTGGCTTGTTTTCAAAATACTCAAAATCCTTAGTTAATCCTTCCGGTTGCATATCTCCTTCGTACTCTTCAGAGTTTTGCTCGGCATTTACTACGGGCTCACTTGTTTCATTATGTGTCACATTCACAGTATCGGCAGATTTATTAATTTGATTGCTGAAAAATAAAAGAAGAATTAATTAAACAAAGACAGAGAAAATATAAATAAAGCATGGCTTGAAATTTGCATTTGAGTTTTCAAAAGTTTTGGAGGCAAAATAACAAAACATGGGCACGATTCAGGCCTCAATTTCGAATCGTGTTTACTTCATTAAATACTGAATACAATTTGTCTACCAAGACTCCCGAAGGAACGGGGGCGGGGTACAAGTCCAATTGTTCAAACGACATCCAGGCTCGGCATCCCAAATAGTCGGGTCTTCGGAGCACCCATCTGAAACCATGTTGTATTCAGCTCCCTCCTCTGTAATGAATAGACTCTTAAAACTTTCCAGGAGACCGTCTTCAAGTTCTTCCTCCGATGCTTGGGCAGCGGCTGCTTTGAGAAATGACTGATTCAGGGGAGGAACAGGCTTTGGCAAGGGAACGTCCTTTCTTCTTTTGAGACTAGCCAGTGCAATCTCTTCAGGAGTGGGCTCATATCCGAGACTAAAAGTATATTTCTGTCCAGGCAGCTGAATTGGTTCCACAATTCCATTTGAGTTCAGACCGAGGCCTTGACCGGGTCGGAAGCCATTCTTCAACATCTCCCATGCCACCATCATAAGTACTTGCGGCAATTCCATATTTCCCGCTTGAGCAGCGCACACATTCTCCTTGATATGGAAAACAGATCCGTCTAGCCTTTCCACACATTCAATAGGAGGAACTGAACTTTCCGGGTAGAGGGAATTGTTGCCTTCTCCATGGATCACTACTTCTTGATGATTCCACACAAACTTTAGACTCTGATGCAAAGTGGAAGGAACCGCGCCAGCCATGTGGATCCACGGTCTCCCTATCAGCAGGTTGTAACTAGTAGATATATCCATTACTTGGAACTCCACCACGAACTCTACAGGCCCAACTTCCAAAGCTAAATTGATCTCTCCAACGACACCTCTTTGGGCTCCGTCAAAACCTTTGACTCTCACCTGACTGCCGCGAAGCTTCCCGACATCCAATCCTAAGGCTCGTAGAGTAGTGACAAGACATATATTCACAGCTGAACCTCCGTCGATCAATACTTTGGAGATGAACTTATCCCTGCATCTGATGGTGATGTTCAATGCTTTGTTATGCTCCAAACCTTCAGGTGGCAACTCGTCATCATGAAAAGAAACTCGGTGGGTTTCCAGGATTTCCCCCACCATAGCTGACAGTTTCTCGCTGGACGTCTCGGGCGGAACATAGGCTTCATTCAGTATTTTCGCTAGAGCACTCCTATGAGCCTCAGAACTCATCAACAATGCAAATAAGGAAATCTGAGCTGGCGTTTTCTTTAATTGTTCTACAACAGAGTATTCCTTGGTTGGCATTTTCCTCCAGAATTCTTCGACTTCAGCCTCGGTAACAGTCTTCTTCGGGCCATTTTCCTTGCTTGGTGCCCCTCGTGCTACCTCTTCGGGGGCATAGCACCGTCCAGACCTAGTCATTCTGGCGGTAACGGTTTCCACTACCAGTCTTCCTTTCTCTTCGCCCCTTTCATCGATCTGATAATTCCAAGGGACTACTTTGGTGTTACGAGAAGGTGCTGGAGAACCTAAGGTTGTGATCCTGGGCCTTGGAGTGAGCACTTCGAACGGGGCTCTCATTTGAACCGTGATTATTGGAGCAACACAAGTTGACGATTCAATATTCTCCCTTTTCTTAACTGGCACGATAGTCCCCTCCAGATTGCAATCTTCGTCAATGGTGATCATGTGCACATTTGCGTCGCCGTGATTCGGCAGCGGATTGTTGTTTATGTTCGGGGGAGCTTCCTTAAGCTGTATGACCCCTTCCTTGATCAGTGCTTCAACTCTGTCCTTGAGAGCAAAGTAATTTCCGGTATCATGCCCCGCAACTCCCTAATGATACGCACAATGTTTGGCCCCGTCATACCATCCAGGGAGGGGATCAGGAATTCTTCCCTGAATCGGTTGGAGTATTCCTGCCATTTTCAGCCTCTCGTACGGTTGGGCCAAGGGTTCGGCTAACGGTGTGTAAGTCTTGGTTGGTTTTCTTTCGACATTTGGGCGCGGTCTGGGTGCGTTTTGTGGGCGGTTTGGTGAATGGTACTGGGGTTGTGGTGAGTAGGTTGGCCGGTGTTGTGATAGGTTTTGATAGGAAGGGGTTCGAGGTGAGTAGTATGCTGGTTGAGTATGGTAAACAGGAAGGGGGGTAGATGGGGGTTGGTAATAAGGCTGAGGTGTTTGGGTGTACTGGTCGTAGTGCGAAGGCTGGGGTGAAGGATATTGGTGGGTTGATTTTTGGGTTGGTCTTCGGTCTTGGATGGCCATGACCGGGGACACTCCGTCTCTCTTCTTCTTAGAAGGATCCGCCTGAATAGCCTTACTCGTGGCCTGCAAAGCCGCCAGATTTGTAACTCTCCCTGTTTTAATCCCTTCTTCAATGAAGTCCCCCATCCTGATGACTTCAGAAAACTTCTGTCCAATGACGCTTAACATTCTCTCATAGTATGTGGGGTCTTTTAGAGATTGTACAAAGAGCATTATCATTTCACTCTCTGCCATCGGGGGCTGGACTTTTGCGGCTTCTACTCTCCAGCGCATAGCGTATTCCCGGAAAGTTTCTGTTGATTTTCTCTCCAGCTTCATCAAATAAAACCGATCCGGGATAGTCTCGGTGTTGAACCTGAATCTGTCCATGAATTCCTGGGCCATCTCTCCCCAACTGTGCCATCTCTGCGGGTCTTGGTATGTGTACCAATCGAGTGCCTCTCCCGTTAAACTTCTTATAAATAGTTTCATTCTGATAGCTTGATCTTTACCCACTCCGACAAGCTTATCGCAATATGATCTGAAATGAGCTCGAGTGTTTCCCTTCCTGTCGAACATGTCAAACTTCGATACTTTATATCCAGCAGGTAACTCGATGTCAGGATGAATGCACAGATCCTCATATTCAAGTCCTTCACATCCCCTATTGGTTTGGATATTTCTGACTGCTTCCCTTAGACTGCGAAGCTCTTTTGCCACATCCTCGTCCGCTCTCGCCCTGGCTTCCCTTTCCAACTCTTCATAAGGGTCAACCTCTGGATGCTGCAAGGCCTGTATCGGGGTAGTGAAAGGCTGAGCTTCTAGTACGTACTGCGTGTGATGGCTAGCAATATGCGCCAGTGGTGTATGTTGAGCTGCTTGGTAATTTTGGGTATGTGGGTTATTTTGGGTAACTGCAGGTTGAGGAATGTAAGGAGTAGTGAAAGGTTGTGAATTGGTTTGTTGGAAGTTAATTTGCTGGAGGTTGGCTTGTTGCTGGTCATTCGGTTGTGAGGTAGTTTGTTGTATGTTGGCTTGTTGCGGGATGGTTTGCTGCTGGACAGTTTGTTGCGGGATGGTTGGTTGCGAGTGGATCTCGGGTGGAATGGCTTGTTGTGGATTCGATTGTTGTGAGGTGGATTGTTGTTGGTTAGTTTGTTGGGGGTTGATAGTATTTGGATGGACTGTGTAAAACGGAGGGTTTGAGGGAGAGGGCTGAGGAGCGGCCGAATCGACAGGCGAAAAGGATGGTGGAATTGTCGTGTTTGTTCTCTGCTCAGGGTGAGGAGCGTTCAGGGTGATGGACAGGTTGGTGAGATTCCGCAGTCGCTCAATTTCGGTTTGCATATTAGCCATTTGCTGCAACAATTGGGCAATGAGTTCATCATTTCCCCCTCCTGAAGTCTCAGGTTCGTCTCTTGGAAGGGTGACGAGTCCCAAGCCAGTTTGTTCGGATGCCCCTGAATCATTCATATCGTCGGATGCTCGTGCTTTTGATCTCGTGAAGTATGGGTGGTCTGCCAGTTCGCAGTCAACGCGAATCAATCTCTGGGGGAATAATAAAAAGTAAACCTTCAAAGAATGAAGAGAACTGTGTTAGTATGGTGCGAATGATTGCTGCTTAAAATAATATGAAAATTTAGCAAACAACGTTGAAAGAAGCATATATTACATAGCAAACAAAACACATATTGCATAGCAAACAAATCACAGAATAAAGGAAGATACCGGGCAACCTATTATGCACGGGACCTCTCTTGTGCCGGAGGTAAGCCTAACGCCATATATTCGGGATTATGATAGAGTGATCCAAGCCATTTAATTGTAACCATTCGAGTTTGGGGATAAAAAGGCCAAATACCATTGGATAAAATAAAAGCGAGTACATCAAATAAACAAGGATACATCAAAAGATAACATAAAACAGAGGCAATCAACAACTTGGCCTAAATTTGATCATGCTGGTAGCTTAGCTGAAGACGATGCTCCATCATCGTTAGACCGTGCTCCCGTATTTCCGAAATATTGCATGATGTTCGTCATTTGATCCCACATCTCGGGAGTGATAACCATGGTCCCCAAGCGAGCATGTCTTATCCAGATTGTCTTCAGACTGTCTTCAAAACCTAATTCGCCTGCTGGGCTAGGCTCTATGCTACCATAATCTTCTTGCAGCCATGCACGAAATTCTGGACTACCTTCCGCCGGTCCAACCCCAATGCTTATTGGATTAATGTTAACCCATTCATCGAGAATTAGGCCAGCTCTAGGAATTCTAAAGTCCTGCCCAAAAAATATTTAGAGCCGCTCATATCAGCTTGGAGAGGAATTACCTGTTCTATACCGAACTGCCGAAGCACGCGCACCGGGGCGTATGGCTGGAGGCCCTTCAGCCCAATAAGCTCAATGTAATAATTTTTTCTTCCTCTTATGTAAACCGTGGTACGGGGTAACAAAGGATACTTCCATTGGATTTGATTGCCAGTTCGGGAAGCCAAGAACCCATACCAATCGCAAGTGCCAACTGGAGATACGAACGGTTTCGTCCTTTCATAAAAACTAGTAATTCTGTTTGACTCACCTAAGCATATATCTGCCATATTCGGGCGTTGATAAAAATGCTCCATTGCCCACATCTGGAGGAGAATATTGCAACCCTCAAAGAAACTCGTTTTTCCCCGTCTACATTTCCCTAAAGCCCGGAATATTTCCGCCAAAATCATTGGAACTAAAGTGAGTTGTGTACCATCAACCCCTTCAAAGAGCGCTCGAGTTACAGAACAAATGCAGGTGCTGATCTGGCCGTATTCACGTGGGAATACCAAAATCCCGAGTAAAGCTACAGCGAATACGATGGGTCGTCTAACTTGCCAATACGCTGGAGTGCACGAAAATTCTTTTTTGAACAATTTATACCCGTCTTGACGCCCATACCTCTCGTATAAATAGTCCAAAGATACCCAATTATTTTTGAAGCATCGAAGTTCCTTTGTGTTTTTCAAACCCAAATAGCGGAGAAATTTCTTTCCCGATTGACTGTGTGGGATAATCTGACCCTTCCCTTGGTACTTTAAATTCGTGAAGTAGCTTATCTCTTCCAATGTGGGTGTGAGCTCGAAATCTTTAAATTTGAAAACCACTCGGTCGGGGTCCCAAAATTGGAGTAAAGTTCTAACTATGTGCTTGTTCGGGGTGATTTGCAACAGCGAAGGGAGGAACTTCAACATCCTTGTGACCGCCAATCTACTACCCAATTCTAAATCTTCCCACCATACCCTCAACTTGCTCGGGACGCCGCTGACCATCTTAATTTTAGGAATCTTCGGGATGAAATCCATCCTACAAAAAGGAAGAAAAATAAAGATTTTTCCCAAACTCGAAGAATCATGATTAGGCTTGGACCCTTCTATCATTATCACGTTACACACAATATGCTTATGGTTGTTGGGTTATGAAACCCGTCAACAATTTGGTAGGTTTCCTAATCGTGGAGTCGATACCAAGGACCGACCCACCTAAGGCTTATGCATCTTAATAAAATTGGTGGCAAAGCTCTATCTTAAGGTTTTCTGAGATTTGGCTTACTAGACACAGGGTTCCCGAGCGGACTACTCGAGTGAGAAGGCTACACGGTCCCCGTTACTCGGGCACCCCACGCATACGCCAACTCTCCTAAAATTTGGATTCTACGAAGAAAAATTTGCGGGTGCGCAAAACACACGTCGCGTGTTCGTGTGATAGTGTGAGTTTTCCAGAAGTGGAGGAAATATGATGGAATGCCAATTTAAGGAAAGCAGTAACATATTATTACATAGAAAATTTCACATAATAAAGCAATCACTTAAAAGAACATAAAAGAACAAACAAGTCAACAATAAAAGCAAACATAAAGAAAACAACCAAACATCCAACAAATTAATTATTAACCTAAGTTTGTTATGGTTAGAACCTATTATTTCCCCAGTGGAGTCGCCAAGCTGTTATACCCCATTTTAACCGGGTTGATGCGGAGTACAACATTTTGGTGATTCCTCTTTATTTTGGTTTTAAGGAGTCGCCACCTAATTAATTTAAGGGTGAATTAGGACACCTAAATATTAACTAAGGTAAAGTTAAAACTAAACCTCCATTAATGGTCTGCTTAACCAGTGTGATTCTAGGTAAGGGCTCTATATTATCCTAAAGGGAAGAGATTAGGCATCCTTTAGAATCCGTTAACTTACGGTTATCCGACCAAACTTAGGTTAATTAATATAGACTAAACGCAAATATGATATTAAGAAAATAATTTGTAAATTATTGCTACAGTTTTTAAAAGAAGAGAAAAAAAAATGTAATAATGTTATTTAAAATGATACTTATAGATATTGCTAGGGGCTTTAAATGAGAAATATTAGCTAGAATAAGACCGATAGAAAATATGATAATTTACATAGAAAGGAGATTTCAAAGGCCGTTTAGCGAAAGAAGATTTGAAATGCTAAATAACATTTAAAGATATGTTGATATGATTTTAAATACTAATACTATTTTTTAAATAAAACTTGCAAAAGATAGTTTGCATATGAGTAATAGTTTTAATAGAAGACTTAGCAAATTGAAACTTTGAATAAAATAGTGTGATATGAATATGACTGCGTAGAAAAATCTAGACTATATTTTAAAATGGGAAGAGAAAGGAAGTGAGTTTTCTTTATCTTTTATTGACTATGCTTAATGCGTGATTGATTCTAACTCGAAGATTTATTTATGAGTATACCAGAGTTTATATTTGAGTATTAACAATGTTTTGAAATGTCTAGGATAGCAAAATGTGATTCCCTTTATTTGAAATATATGGTCATGCCATTTTGTAAATCCATTATTCCCAATAAAATAAATATTAGACATTATAAATAATTTTAACATAAAAAATAAACTTATGGAGTTGATTTTTTTAGTCTTCCTAACTACCCACTATTAAAACTAAACCTAATAATTTCACTAAGGTTTATCTAAATCAAGAAAATAAAACAAAATAAAGAGTTAGTCATGCAATACAAATTAAATGCACAAAAATAAAGTAGAAGGGGCAAATAAGTTAAATGGGTTCAGCCCATTTAGGACTGCTAGATCAAGCTGCTGTTGGGCTTCAGCCCAGAAATTTCAGGGCGTTGTTGTGGGCTGTCGCTGTTATATGGGCCTTGACCCAATAAATTTTATATATTGATGCTGCGGATTGACTTGATGGGGAATGACTCGAGAAAATTTCGTTGGGCCTTTAGCCCAACAACGAATGCAGGAGAAGAACGAGTCCCTCGGATTCATACGCGATAATCATGCAAAGAATAAAAGGAAAGGATTAGTATATGACGAATGAATAACGTTAAATATAAAAATATAAACTTAAAACAGACCAATAAATTATGTATATTATGTGTATATTGGAATATGCCTCATGTATACACGTTCAGAAGGATGTCTAGCCATGTGCACAATTTGATATATGCGAGGAGCTTCCATACAGAACTCCTTTTTAATTATATAAGCAATACATGCAGATTAATTTCAGATAGAAACTCACACTATATATGTAAGCAAGAAACAAAAGAAATATCAACCAATATCCCTCAAATAAATAACATGTTATCAGCTAATGTACCGGAATAAACAAATATCTAGAATAACACTAGGCACCCCAATTTTAACTAATATCCTAGAACCTTAGCCGTGAATTATCAAATCCGATATTCAAGTTTAGCAATGAAGGAGTACTGAATGTGCATCACTCAATATGGTATGACCTGGGTAAACTAGTTATAGCTTCGATCATGTTTTTCCCCATCACAATCTCAAAACAAATCCTCAATGTCATTTGTGAGATAAGAAGATTACCAAATACTTTGAACACACATTAAAAGTAAAGCCATATTTTCCCATGTTGGAACAAATTTCAAGAAATTTCTAATTTAAGAGATGGAAGGATTAAGAATTATATAGGGCAGGCAGCAGTAGTGACACGACCAAGGAAATGAGCAAGGGAGTAGAAACAAGCCAACAGACATGTCAAAGGAGGAGGGGATGTCATGCAGGAGTCAAAAGAACATCAGCAAGCATAGATTGGCATAATCAAACAATGGTCAAAGTGAGAAGGCAAGCAGGTCATAGCATGTGTGGAGAGGTATACCAAATTCAGACAAGAACACAGATAATGCTATATACATTCAGGGGGAAGAAAACAGTGCAAGTCTAAGCTTCACAATCAATAAGTATGTCTAAGCTAAAATACAATACCATAGAATTCCACAGGGAAAGCTAACTGTGCAAAAAAAAAAACTAACAGGGATGAACCTTAAATGCAGAACCTAGGCAGTCAAATATTCCTTGAGGCATAAGCCTATGTCCAATGCTATGGCATACATGTATGGTCACAACACATATTTAACATGAATTAAATGGCACAGGCTTGAAGGAAACATGATTATTCAAATGTATTGGCACACAATTCAATCGAACTTATGTGTTCAACAGTGCAAATTTTGGTCAAGCAGTAATGTTGGGAGTGAATCAACTAAGCAGTTTTCATCTTATAAGATTTAACACCTCTGAACCATTCCTATTCATTTTAATTCAGATATTACCATGAATTGTTAAAACAGTAAATAGACAAGCTCCTTTATCTTTTTAGCCTTTATGCTGCTTCTAGCATTCCTTAGTTGAAGGCTAGTTAACTAGATGTACAGCCCTTTACTTTGGATACATTTTAGCTTCAAAACCAAACTATGAAAGTCATACATCATGAACGATGAACAAACAAACCCCTTCTTCCTTTTGGACTGATCAAGCCAACAGGATCACTATTAGACGAATGCCTACCTCTTTAACAGAACGTGCCACATACACAACTAAATAAAAGTTGCAAACTACAGCAAAACTGCAATTGAGCTAAGCTAAAGTCAAGACATGAACAAATAGATTCTATCAACTTCTAGATTGCAAAACCCGAACTAAATTTAGACACGAACATACGAGAATCATTAAGACCAGAATCGAACTAACCAATCCTGAACATGCTCGATACTACAAGTCATAATCTAAGATTCAAACAAAACGAAACAAACATGCAAACATACTCGAAACTTCGGATTTGAAAAGGAAAGGAACATGCTGACATAGATGGATAAACTAAGACAGAACTAACTTATGTGCGAACACACATTAAAGCTAAACTAACCAACTAATTTATATGCTGAACATGTATGAAACTACACACCTAATCTAAACAGAAACTGGCATAACATTTATTAACACTAACAACTATTGGACTAACCTATCAGTTAACTAACAAACGTATAAAGCACATAAACACATAAAACAAACAGGAGAGTACTTAAATTACTGATAAATAAATAAAAGGGGAGAGGTTTACTGACCTTCTTCAAATGCAGCGAAATGGGTGCGAATCTTCAATCTACACTCGAACACTGCCAAATCCGAGTTTGCGATGCTCGGATTCGCAGCAGCACCAAGGTAAACGAGACTAAAAATTGATTTGATATTTTGATTTCGACAATAAAACAAGACCGAAACTGATAATAGAACTCGTATTTTAGGAATTATAAGCGACTAAAAGACTCATATTTTAGAGCTTTCGGATTTCAAAAAAAACTTGTTTCAGGACTTTGATTTTCGGAGCCTTCTTTGCGACTCGAAAGCTTTGATTCTTAGGGGGGTTTCCGCGATCAAAATCCCCTCCTTTATAGGATGGATTGTGGTTTTCGTTTGAGAGAAAGAGGAAAAGGAGCAGGGACAAGAGGGAGTGGGGTGGCAGAGGAGCGTGGGGGACAGGAAGGTGTGGGGGGTGGCGTGGGGGACAGAGCGTGGTGGAGTAGCAGTGGTAACGTGGGAGAGGGAGACGAGACAGAGAGGAGGAGCGAAGAAGGAGGGAAAGGGAATGGGGCGTGCGGCGGAGTGAAATGGGAAATGAGGGAAACCCTAGGGTTTCCCTTGTTAAAGTGGGAAATGGGCCGGACCGGGTCTTTTTTGGACTGGGTCGATTTTGACCGGGTATTAAAAGAATGGACTAATAAATTTAAAATGGATTGGTCTTAAAATTTGGGTAAAAAATATGGGCTGGTCAAAAATATTTACGAGTTGGTCGGACTTTGATTTGGGATCCGATAAATCAAAATACGGACTGAGTGCAAGAAATGGCTTGGCTTCTAAATTTGAATAAAAGACCCATTTTAGTTAATGATATACTGAGTGCGACAAAACATCACCTAGTACAAAAAATGTGTAATTATTAGGACTCGGGTAATGAAATTATATGATGTTGCAATAGTCGTGCAGTAATATTTTAACAATAAATAAACGTCGTCATTTTAACGCGCGAAATAAATGCGATGTTTATGCGGAAGTTGGCAAAAAAAAACGCTGAAAAAATGCAAATTTCAATAATACTAAATAATAGTAGTGAATGAACAGCGGTAATAATACTGCTAATAATAATAATAATAATAATAATAATAATGGTGATGATGGTAATAATGAGAATAACAATAATTAATTAATCATAATTAGTAATAATAACGATAAAAATAATTAATAATAATAATGAAGATAATGGTAAGAATTAATAATAGCAGTAATAATTAATAATAATAATAATAATAATAATAGTACCAATAATTAATAATAATGATAATGATAAATGATAATGATAATACTAATACTCATAATAATGATTGTAATAATAATAACAATATTGATAATAATAATAATAGTAAATAACAATTATTGATAATAACAAATGATAATAATTAATAACAAAATAACAATAATAATAATGATAATAATTAATAATAAAATAATAATAATAATAATAATACTAATTAATAATAAAATAATAATTATAATAATGATAATTGCAATGGAATAATAAAACGTGGGTATTAATAAGAGACTAATAATTATAGTAAAAAATCTAAATATGTATTTTAAAATTTTCCAAAATATCAGTCGCGCAAAATAGGTATTTCGGAGGGGAGGCGGGACAAAATTGGGTGTCAACACACGGTAAGGTTGTTGCTTATGCTTCTAGACAGTTGAGGAAGCACCAACCCATGATCTTGAGCTAGTGGCAGTGATTCATGCTTTGAAGATATGGAGGCACTACTTATATGGTGTCCATGTTGATATC
This sequence comes from Lycium barbarum, assembly GCF_019175385.1. Classification (NCBI taxonomy): domain Eukaryota; kingdom Viridiplantae; phylum Streptophyta; class Magnoliopsida; order Solanales; family Solanaceae; genus Lycium; species Lycium barbarum. Next base: position 67,642,705 of record NC_083347.1, on the reverse strand, counting down.
TATACTGATCATAAGAGTCTCTAGTACATCTTTAAGCAGAAGGATTTGAATTTACACCAAAGGCGATGGCTAGAGTTGCTAAAGGATTATAATATGGATATTCTGTACCATCCTGGGAAAGCTAATGTAGTAGCTGATGCCTTTAGTCGTAAATCCATGGGTAGCTTGCCATATGTGCCACCAGAGAAAAGAAAAATGGTCCATGAAGTTCATCAATTAGCTAGCCTGGGAGTTCGATTGGTAGATTCAGGTGATGTAGGGGTTACTATTCAAGACATAGCGGTGTCATCCTTTGTAGTAGAGATAAAGGATCATCAGTATGAGGATCTTATTTTAGTTCATTATCGAGATACAACACCTCAGAAAGAAAAGACACCCTTTGTGATTACAGGTGATGGAGTACTCAGGTATCGAGGTAGGTTCTGTGTTCCTAATATTACAGGACTCCGTCAGCAGGTTATGGGGGAGGCATATTACCCCCGCTATTCTATTCACCCAGACTCAATAAAGATGTACCATGATCTCAAAGAAGTTTATTTGTGGGATGGTATGAAGAGAGATATAGCAGAATTTGTTGCTCAGTGTCCAAATTGTCAGCAGGTCAAAATAGAGCACCAGAAGCCCGAAGGTCTATTGCAGACTATGGAGATTCCGACATGGAAGTGGGAGGTAATTAATATAGACTTTATTACAGGTTTACCCCGTACTCAGCGGAAGTGTGATTCGATATGGGTCATAGTTGATAGGCTTACCAAGTCAGCCCTTTTTCTGCCTGTCAGAACTACTTATGCAGCTGAGGATTACGTGAAGCTTTATCTGAAGGAGATTGTACGACTTCATGGTGTCCCTACAGCCATTATTTCAGATAGGGGAGCACAGTTCACAGCTAAATTCTGGAAGTCTTTTCAGCAGGGATTGGGGACTCAGGTGAGTCTTTGTACTGCATTTCACCAGCAGACAGATGGACAAGCAGAGCGTACTATACAAACCATTGAGGATATGCTTAGAGATTTTGTACTTGACTTTCAAGGCAGTTGGGATGATCATTTGTCTCTTATCGAGTTTGCATATAACAACAGTTACCATTACAGTATTCAGATGGCTCTTTATGAGGCCTTATATGAGCAGAGATGTAGATCGCCCATAGGATGGTTTGATGTCGGGGAGAATTAGTTAGTAGGCCCAGACTTGATTCAGCGAGCAGTTGATAAGGTGAAAGTGATTAGAGAGAGATTGCTAACAGCTCAGGGTCGACAGAAATCCTATGCGGATAATCGGCGACACAAGCTAGAGTTTGAGATAGGCGATTGGGCTTACCTGAAAGTTTCGCCTATGAAGGGAGTAATGAGGTTTGGAAAGAAGGGTAAGTTGAGCCCTCGATATATTGGGCCGTATAAGATCATTCGTACTGTGGGAACGGTGCCATATGAGTCTAGAATTGCCTTCTGAGTTGGAGTCTGTACATCTAGTATTTCATGTATCTATGCTTCGTAAATGTATCGGAGATCCTTCAAGAGTGATACCAGTGGATGATATCCAGGTGACTGAGCAGTCATCCTACGAAGAAGTTCCACTGGCTATATTGGATAGGCAGCTCCGTCGGTTGCGAACGAAAGATGTAGCCTCCGTTAATGTCTTGTGGAGGAATAAGAATATTGAGGAAGTGACTTGGGAAGCGGAAGAGGCAATGAATACTGAGTACCCACATTTGTTCCAAGTAGTACAGGAGATTCAATTTGAGACATCATCGCCCCCAGGTATTATTTCATTTCAGTTATCATGATTGGTCGTGTGAGGCCATAGTATTGTATGTTGTAATATATGGCCCTGTGTGGCATTATTTTGGGTTGATGTGTGCAAGACAGATTGGTATAAGTACAGGGGAAACTCTGTCGAAATGTTTGTAACCCAGGAGTGTTCGAAAATTCGAGGACGAATGTTCCTAAGGGGGAGAGAATGTTATACCCCTCTCTTCTGTAGTAGTAGAACCTATAGTTTCCTAGTCACCTATGCCCTTGGAATTGAGACTCGTGTCTGATTTTTGGAGATAGAAAGTGTCTTACCCCCTGTACAAGGGTACCAACAGATATTCCTGGCAATTTATAGAGTTAAAAGTTGAACGAATCGAATGGACGCTGTCACGACCTAACTAAGGGCCATGACGGGTACCCGGGGCTAACCGCCGAGCACCGCTCATACCATTACCCATCGTACACATCAAGCGTTCATTCATCAATCTTATACTCAACTCATAGGAAAACCATTTTTCACATTGAAACATAGTTACCATTATATACATAAGCCCTTCGGCTATCAATATATATATACACGTGTGAGAAATCGTGAGACCATACTACCCACACATACGTATCTACGAGCCTCTACTAGAGTACTAGACATATGGACTGGACAGGACCCCGTCATGCCCATAACATATATATACACAAAAGAGTAAATCAATGGCACCTCCGGAACAATGGAGTGCTCTCAAGTCAGCTAATTGCTCCTGCGATTCTGGATCACCTCCCTGTCTACCTGTGGGCATGAACACAGCGTTCAAAGAAAACGGATGTCAGTACGAACATTGTACTGAGTATGTAAGGCATCAACAATAACAATACATCAATGAAATAACGAAGCATCAAATGAGGAGGAACCTGTAACTGACTATCAATTATAAAAGAAATAATGCATGCTGGCTTACTCTATAATCATCATCATATCATGTATGCATATATGTATAAGGTGCCCGACCATATAGGTACGGTGTGATAATCATTAGCCCGCGTCCAGGCCTCCCGCATCTGGGGTACCATCTCATGCAGCCCACTAGTGGTGTCTGCCCATGCCATCTAGACATGGTGTATACGCTGCCCGCCTTAGCGGTGTCTGCCTGGCCATATAGACGCGGTGTAATATAATCATCATGTACACGTCATAATGTATGCATACAACTCAAGACAGCTATATTTATCGGGGTGACATAAGGTCGTGAATCCCCCGATTCCATTATGGATCATTCAAAAGCATTCTGCCTCACCTTAAAGGAATTAGCATATAAGGTGAGTGTATACAATGAACAACATCAATGGATCGTAGTTAACATCATTAGCTTCGTAGAAACGTCATATTCGTGAACTCTAGAATCTTTGGACTTAAGCTCATCATCATCTTGTTCATAATATCTCTTATTTTTAACTCATATGGCTATTCATGAACATAGACTCTTAGTTTTCCGGAATGTAGGAAATTCATGGAGAAGGAGGGAAGATCATGTCATAAGATTCATGCCTTAGAAAAAAGGGACTAGCCTCACATACCTCTTTCGTTTAACAATTCTACCGCTTGATGGTTCTTCTTCAATGCTCACGTCTTTACCTTCAAGGGAGTTCGCATTAACATTAGCTAATAGATTATAAGAACATGCTTACTAAGGCTAAAGAAAATTGGGCAGCATTTCCTTTGTTTATACAACTTTCCTCATTTTACATATCATCTCCCAAACATCCATAACAACATTCACAATATTATAAACAACAATCATCATTCATCTACATTATCCACATTTCACAATTTCACTTCAATTCCTCCATAATCGTGGTCATAGTTCACTATTGCGTTTTCTCAAATATAATGCTTATCCCATGTTCCAAATGTTACTTATAGCATATTTATAATCACAACATGTCAATAATCATGATCCATTCCAAGCTACTACTCAAAATGTCACTATTCTTACATTCATAACTTATTTTCTATCTCCTTCTACAATTCAAGTCTTTCAACCTCTCAATACTTTAAACAATATGGAATGATCATAAAACTTACCTTTGATAGTGTGGGAATGAGATTTAAGTGGAAATACTTCACTTGAGCATAACCCTAGTTCCACTTCCCACGAGATTTCTTGCCTTAGATGAACCCTAGTGAGTTTCTTGCACTTGTTTCTCTTGATTTGATGAAGTTGATCCTTAGTTTCACTTGGATTCTTGTAGATGAAGAGGGGAGAGAGTTCTAGAGGGTTCTTGAGGTGTGGAGAGAAAAAGAGAAGATGGGAAATGAAAATAATGAACTTGGGTCCCTTATTTAAAAACTTAAAATTTTGTCCCGACTAAATTATACAGACACTTATACGGTCCGTATAAGTGACCGTAAAATTATCCCAACAACAACTCATTCTGTGACCATTATACGGCACATTATACGGTTAGTATAATTTTATACGGTCCGTATAAGTGACTGTATAATCCCATCAGTGAGGGACCTTCATTGTGACGATTTTGCGGACCATTGTATGGACTGTATAATATTATACGGACCGTATAATTGGTCGTATAATCTATCTCTTCTCCGATTTTGTTCTCGTCACTTTGTTTGATCTCAAATCCTTGTGGAACCTTCTTCGCACTTGTTTAACACTTTATTAACAATCTAAGGGACGTTATAACTCCTCTCCAAGATGCCATTAAGTCATCATTAACTTGTTACTCGTAAATCCTTTCCAATACACATCGTATGCCTTGTCCTCTCTTAGCAAACTTTCTGCTCTTACTCCGAATGTCTTTGAAAATCTCAATTAGGGTCATCAAATGTCATTTCTCACTTATTGAGATACCATATACTTCGTGCCTTTCGTTAGTTTATTCACTATGCATTAACGGGGAATTTTCCGGGGTGTAACAGACGCGATCTGAACTGAATCAGGAAAACCTGCAGACACCAGTCATCGTTGACGGGTCGTTGACATAGTCCACAGACTGTCGATGTGCGGCTTCGACAGGGTCTCGCAACCTGCATCGGCAGGCGCAGGTCGACGGAACAAGTTGACGGGTCGTCGACCGGCTCGTCGAACCGGACCGCTGTAGCTTTTTTTTTATTCCGAGTATAAATAGGTTGTTCACGACCCTATTTCATAGTTTCCTCCATTCCAAATCAGAAAAACCCTAATATATTCTCTCCCAATATTTTCCATCATATTAGTGGAGATTTGGTAAGATCCGAGCCCCGTAAAACTCGACTTCTGAAGAAGAAGGTTGCTTCTAGGATTTCTTCAAGGTTGTGAAGCTTAGGAAGTTGGAGTTGTAGTAAATCTTGGAATCTTAGACCCCTCTTAAGGTATGTAAATGATTTCTACCCTTGTATTTGAGTTTATTATCAAGGGTTTTAGTCATTCTAAGTAAAGAGAGGGTATTTGTGGAAGTGGTCAGTTGATGTAGGGTAATTTAGTGACTTGAGGCTATTTGAAGAGATGATGGGAATAAATTTGAGTATATATTTATATATAAGTGTTGTTATTGTTGTTGTGGTTAATGTTGGATTGAATGGGAAGTTGAAGAGTTGTAAGCTTACAAAGGAAATTATTGTCTATAAGTCGTTAAGCTTTATATGCATTTGACGATGGTTAATAAGCGAGGTAAATAGTATAATTGAGGCCTATGTTATCTTAATTGTAGATTTACAAGTTCAAGAGGTAGAGGTTGGGCGATTTACAAGTTCAAGAGGTAGAGGTTGGGCGATTTGATATACGTCAAGGTCTTTTAAGGCTATCCTTTCCTTCTTTTGGCATGATCCTATGGTATGATCCAAAAAGCGAGTAAGCGAGCTTCCATATTACTCTATTCCTAGAAGCATTAGGAGTACTTCAGTCTTGATGTTCATGTACCCCATTTTCGAGTGATCCTTCTGTTCATGGGTCCAGTCTTATGTAGCCAGTGCTATGCATACATTTGATTCATGCATTACATTCATTATATGTTTATGTATATTAACCCATGACCATATATATATATATATATATATATATATATATATATATATATATATATATATAGGGCATGGGTAGGGAGATAGGCGTTATGTACACATTACCACCTGAGCAGCTGGTGCACATTGATGATGATAATTATTATGGCTGCAGAGGAGCCGATATAATATAATGAGATGCCATAGAGGCTTTATAGGCATTATATACGCGCATATATCAGGCGTTATATACGCACACATATATAGATGTATGACCTTCATTGATAGGCATGAGCATATACGCATATATATTAGCCGGTATATGTGCACACATATATAGATGTATGACCTTCATTGATGGGCATGAGCATGCATATTATGCGCCCACAGTGGCATTTATAGTTACACAGGTTTATGCAGATACTAGTTCATACAAGTACATGCAGATAGTCATTTCAGCTTATGAGTTCAGATATTCATGATTCTTATATATATATATATATATATATATGTTGTTCTTATGCATTATCTGTACTGACTCCCCGTTGCTTGGGGGGCTGCGTTCATGCCCGCAGGTATAGGTAGATAGATAGGTGGTCCAGCTCAGGAGGACCTCTACATCTAGTAGTAGTCAGTGCGCTCCATTTGATCCGGGGCTGCAGTCAGTTTGGTATGCCACCCTTTTGAGATGTGTATGCATATAGGTATGACAGGGCTCTGTCCCATCCTTTCTATAGCTTTCATTCAGTAGAGGTTTGTAGACAGTTATATGTATTAGTCAGATGATGTAGCCTTTTCGGCTTCCATTCTTTTGTGTACAGTATATGTAGCGGCCTAGCTGGCCTGCACTGTTCATCAGTATGTACGTGTATATACAGGTTGTACAGAGTCTTGATGTTTCATTTTTTTTAGATTAGTTTATGCCATTTATGGGCCCTTGATGTTCAGTATGTTTCAGATACGTGTTTAGGGGTGTTTGGTCGCTAGAGGTCAGACACTCGTCACGACTCATTGGTTTGGGTCGTGACAGTGATGGGGCTGTTAGTACCAAGGTTCGAGATTTTATTAATTTAGGCACTCCAAAGTTCTTTAGATCAAAACCAGATGCGGACCCGCAGAATTTTATAGATGGGATGTTGAGGATGTTGTGGGTGATGAATGCTTCCAGCACTGAGTTAGTAGAGTTGGCTTCCTATAGACTACGGGATGTTTCTGTGCACTGGTATGAGACTTAGGTGTCATCTAGAGGGATTAATGCACCCCCACCCGTGTGGTAGGAGTTCACAGATGCCTTCTTTCGACATTATTTGCTGCCAGAGATTAGACGGGCTCGAGCTAATAGATTTCTAAACTTTAGACAGGGGAACATGAGTGTTCGGGAGTACAATCTTCTTTTTAATTCTTTGGCTAGATATTCTCCAGCTATGGTAGCTGAGATGGAGGATCGTGTTTATCGATTTATGAGTGGATTGGGACCACACTTGATTAATGACTATATGACGGCCTCTTTTCAGACAGGTATGGATATTTCTCGCATTCAGGCCCACGTTCAGAACCTTGAGGAGCGTAGGCAGCAGAGGAAGGTTGAGCGTGAGCATGATAGGAGTCAGAGTAAGTGTTATATCCCGTATTTTTGAACCTCGGAGCATCTGCTGGGGTGGGGCCCACATACCGAGATTTTTTTTTGGAACATCTGAAAAGTCATATGAATCACATATGTAAAGTTAAACACAACTCATGAAGTACCTTTGGACCAAATCAAAGTGGAAACCCTCCAAACGAATATTTTTAAGAAAACGTTTTCGGGTGACCTGACTTTGGGGGGCCAAAACTGTATTGTAAGTTTGGAATTTCGAAAATACCTTGAAATAGAAGTTGTAGATAATTGAATTAGCTTTCCATCCATAGGTCGTGGGTTCCCAGGTGACGTCGGTACAAGGAGATATGAACGTTTTAAGGTCGAAAGGTCAGTGGGCTAGGCCCAACTCGGGACCAACCGAGTTGGCCCAAAAAAATGAAAAAACAAATTCAGGCCCAAGTGAGGAGCCATTCGGCCATGGTCCATAAAAAGGATCCAAGCCCATGGAATTAAGTCATGTGGTCAATGAATAAAAGACCACTTAATCATCCAAATTCCATAGAACTTTCAAGAGAAAGAATAGGAGGAAAAACAAGAGAAAAACAAGAACAAAAAGAGGGCATTTCGGGTTTGGCCATAGAAAAATCACCCCTCAAAATCTTGCCTCTAAAATTATTTTCTTGTTGAATTCCTACTAAATTAAGTGTCCTCTACAACTTGGTGTAATTGTTTTGGAAGAAGGAGCACTTATTTCTTCAAGTTGACAACTTGTTCAAGTGAAGAAGTTTGTAGAAAAAGGTAAGAATCAATTCCTTTTTCTTATGTTATGAAGGTTTGTTTATGTTGTGGTATGTGGAAATGAGTAGAAATTATGGAAATAAGGAAGTTTGCAAAGTGGGTATGTATATATATATGTAGCCATGGGTGTATATATGTTGTATACATATATGAGTTGAATTTTATGTTGCATTCTAGTTGTGGTTATGATGGAAATTATATTGGGAATGAAAGTTGAATGAATTTTGGTTGAAGTTGGAATGTAGATGATTATGTCACTTTAGAATAATTTTGTGATATTATGGAAATGAAGTTGTTAAGATGTGAATTATGATTATGGTTGATGAATTTGGAAGTTGGAAACTTGTTATGAAATTATATGCCAAAGATTTGATGTTTTGCATAAGTTATGCTTTTGGCGGAAAAGTGTATATCATGTATATCAAGTGTATATCCTAAGGGAAATGGTATGAGATGTCTTTAGATTTATATGGTGATGATCATGATGGTTGTTGAATATGAAATTATTGATCTTAGTTGAAAGTTGGGTTGAATTGAAGATTATGTCAACTTGTGAGAAAAATGACTAGTTGAAGGATATTTGTGTTTTTAATGTTCATTGTTGATATTGTTGTTGTCGTTTGGGTTGTTGTTGATGATTTATAGCCGAGTTGAATTCTCGGGGTGTCATATGTATAGGGGAAGTGCTGCCGAAATTTCGGTAGCCAAATATGCTTAAAGTTGAAATAATGGCATTAATAATTCACAATTGGTAAACTTGACCAATTGCAGTTTTTCGACGAAACGGGAAGTGAGATTGGAAAGGCTTAAGGAGCGTGAAAGGTATGTAAAGTAAACCCAATTCTTCCCTTGGCATGCCCTTAGTGTATTAGGGTCGGATCCGGGCCTCGAAGGACCTCTTGGCCCTCGGAATCCGCAAGACAAAATTTCAGTTTTTCCTTCAGTAGAATTGAACCATTTTGATACGCTTTTTCTGAAATTATGCAATTGTGCTCTAAATTACTCAGAAAGTCATAGGATGTTTGTATAACCTTCGTAGATGATATTATATGTTTAGAGGGCACACTTTGAGCCCGCCGCCTTATTTGTTCTGAGGCGGGCCCACTATTTGCGTTTTTGCCCCTAATGTGTTAAAGCTTCCTTTTTAAGCGATTTTTGAAAGAAATGTTTTAATTACCCTACTAATCGCTTAACGAATATAATTTTAAATATTCTGTTAAATATTATAAATTATTTTGACACCCGGAATGACTTCGGGAAAGTCAGACTTCTGTAATTTATTATGATATCCGGAATACATTTATTATGATTCCGTCCGACTCCATTTGATTTGTTTGTCTTTGCTACGCCTCATCGAGTCTTTGAAAATACTTATGATATTTTTAAATTGCATTAGTCTCTCACTACTCCATTCGTGGATGTCCCAATGTTTCCCACACTGAGCCCGGGCCAGGATATGTTGTCAAGCGTAATTCTCTGCATTGTTCGCCGCGCCCCGATGTGAGGGGGCAGGTATACGCGTACATGGGTCTGTGGAGTATGATGTGCCATGTCCGCCTATTCTGATCTGATCTGTTATGGCCATTCTGATATGACATTTTATGATACGGGGCCACGCCCCCTTTTCTGATTCCTCTGTATTGTGGCACCAGTGTCGGGAGGGTGACCACGTTCTGTCTGCCGAGTTCCGTGGCAGGGATCGGATATGATATGACATATGTTTCTGTACACATTCTGTCTGATTTGGAAATATGCATTTGACACTCTGGATTTTGTACCCATTTTCTGTAATCATTATGATTTGACTTCTGTGATTCCGCTTTACATATTCAGTACATATTTCGTACTGACCCCCTTTCTTCGGGGGCTGCGTTTTCATGCCGCGCAGGTACTGACGACAGGTTCGCTGATCCACACGTTTAGGATCCTATTTCTGCTATTTGGGGCGCTCTCTTCTACAGAGCCCATCTTTTGGTACAGTCTGTTACTGCTATCTGGATATGTACTTTGTTCAGGGTATGACGGGGCCCTGTCCCGTCTTATGATTATGATATGTTCTGTAGAGGTCTGTGGATACATCTGTGTGGATTCTGTACATATGTTTGGGATATTCTATTCTGTGATGGCCTTATCGGCCTATGTGTGCCAAGTCTGCTTTTCTGCTAAGTTCTGTAGCGACCACTAATATTATTATTATATTATTATTCTGTTAATATGCTAATTTGGGGTATCGGGTACGTATAGGTGCCCAGCTCGGGCACTGGTCGCGGCCCACGGGGTTGGGTCGTGACAGTAAGAGAGCTAGATCTTTAGGTTTTGTCAGTGAGTCCAGAAGTGGTCATAGGAAACAATTCTCCAGGCGTTCAGCCTATTCAGCGGCTAGTATGCCTTCACAGTTTTCAGGACACAGGTTTGATAGACCTACTCATTTTGAGCCGGCCCAGAGTTCCAGGGCTTCCAGCTCCCAGTTTAAGGGTGGTTCTAGTCAGATAAGGCCATCTCTACCGCGATGTACCCAGTGTGGTAAGTTACATGCTGGGCAGTGTCGCTTGGGTTTAGATGTTTTTTATGCCTGTGGTCAGTCAGGCCATATTATGCGAGATTTTTCATTGAGAGGTAGTGGAGGTATAACTTAGCCGATAGGGTCTACATCTGGTTCTTTGACATCTGTATGCCTTCTTGGGCAGGGTACTCAGATACCAACCGGTCGTGGTAGAGGTAGAGGTGGAGTGTCTAGTTGAAATGGTCCTCAGAACCGCATTTATGCATTGGCTGGTCGACAGAATCTTGAATTTTCTCCTGATGTTGTTATAGGTATATTATCAGTCTCTTCCCATAATGTGTATGCATTAATAGATCCAGGTTCTACATTATCATATGTTACTCTTTTTGTTACTAGTCAGTTTGGGGTAAAACCCGAGTCGATTAGACCTTTTGAGATGTCTACACCCGTTGGTGATCCAGTGATAGCTAGACGGGAATATAGAAATTGTATGGTTATAGTTTGTGAGCATCATACAATGGCAGATATGATTGAGTTAGATATGGTAGGCTTTGATATTATTATGGGTATGGATTGGTTGGCCTCTTGTTATGCTAATGTTGATTGTAGAATGAAGATGGTTCGATTTCAGTTTCCAGGAGAGCTAGTTCTAGAATGGAGGGTAATACAACATCACCGAGAGGTAGGTTTATTTCCTATCTCAAGACAAGGAAGATGATTGCCAATGGTTGTACTTATCAATTAGTTCGGGTTCAGGATATAGAAGCAAAGCCACCGACTCTTCAGTCTGTTCCAGTAGTTAATGAATTTACAGATGTATTCCCAGACGAGCTTCCAGGTCTTCCACCAGAGCGGGAGATTGAATTTTCCATTGATGTGTTAACAGATACTCAGCCAATATCTATTCCTCCTTATAGAATGGCGTCTGCTGAGTTAAGGGAATTGAAGGAGTAGTTGAAGGACTTGCTTGAGAAAGTCTTTATCAGGCCCAACACATTGCTATAGGGAGCACCAGTGTTATTTGTGAGGAAGAAAGATGGCTCCTTACGGATGTGCATTGACTATAGGCAGCTGAATAAGGTGACAATAAAAAACAAGTATCCACTTCCGAGGATTGATTATTTATTTGATCAGTTGCAGGGTGCTAAATGGTTCTCGAAGATAGATTTGAGATCAGGGTATCACCAAGTGAGGGTTAGGGAGAAAGACATTCCAAAGACAGCTTTCAGAACCAAATACGGTCACTTTGAGTTTCGTGTAATGTCGTTTGGGTTGACTAATGCACTAGCAGTATTAATGGATTTGATGAATAGTGTATTCAGGCCTTTTCTAGAGTTGTTCATGATTGTGTTTATCGATGATATTCTAATATACTATCGATCAGAGGCAAAGCATTCAGGCCATTTATATGATGTTCTTAAAGTTCTCCAAGATCGGAAGTTATATGCAAAGTTCTCTAAATGTGAGTTCTGGTTGAACTCTGTGACTTTTTTGGGGCATATTATTTCAAATAAAGGTATCAGGGTGGATGCTATGAGAATGAAAAGAATTGAGTCATTTAATGCCCTCACATGCCGAAAAGGTGAACTCATGAAGAATGTAATGGGCAAAGATAAGGCTAAGAGGGAAAATCGATCGCTAAAGGAAAATTTTTCTCAACTAAGTTCATCCACTTTGGCTTTATAATCAGAGGTTCTGAAGCTAACTGTTGGAAACAAACCAAGAAGGACAATAACAAACTACTCAAAACAAATGGCGAGTTAGAAGGAGTAAGAACGAAATTGCATGAAAAAAAAAAGGGAAGGAATAGAGAAATCAGAGAGAGACTTTCCAAAGAAGAAGTTGATCTAGTCAGAGCAAATCAGTGGACTCAAGCTTCGAAACTTATCTCCAACCTCTCTAGTCACACATATAGAGAAGCTACGAGATTAAAGCATGACAAGAAAAGCGACTTCCTTACCCAAGGATTGATATTTACAAATCAAAGAATGTAGTCAATATCAGACATAAGGAAGAAAAGGGAAGATACACTAGACATATCAGGAAGTATGGAACAGGTCTATGGGACAAGTTTGTTAACATGGCATCGGAGTGGATCAAGAAAGAAACAATTCCACCTAGGTCAAACGAAAGGGACCCAAGACACGCATGGGTTCCTATGAACAAACCTTGACTAATTTTCAAGGAAGGAGGAGTGGAGAAGCAAGCTTGAATGATACATGAATTGTGGTTGCTCAAGACATGAAGATTCACTATTAGAACACTGCTGACTCTCAGAATGAAGGAAGGAAGATAATGCAAAGGTTGTCTTTTCAACTACTAAAACACTTGAGCAAGATGACCGGTGGAACAAAAATAAGGTTGAAAAATGTAATCATGAGGAATTCTTCAAAGATAGGTATGTGCACCTTCTTTATGTTTTAATTAAATATGTAGACCATGTAAAAAGTTTTTTTACCCGTTTTTGGCCCAACATACCAAAGGAAAAAAGGAGAAACCCATTTAGAACCTATAAACCGTCTTACTTGGAAATTATTTAAAATTTCAAAACCTCCTTTTGACTAAGCTTCTTGTCACGACCCATCTAGGGGCCGCGATGGGTTCCCGAGGCTAACCACCGAGCACCCCTTATTTCCTCACTTGTCATAGTCAATTATGCTTCTTTATCATTCATAATTGTATGAAAATCATTTTCCGGTGGAAAACACAATCAGTCTATATATATATATATACAAATGCCTCATTACGCCATAAAAATAATATATATAATATCTACATGCATGCTGTAATAAACTTGTGAGACCATCTAACCCACACTACGCATCTACGAGCCTCTACTGACATACTATACATGTAGACGAAACAAGACTCCGTCATGCCCAAAATATACATATGTACCAAAAAATAATCATAAGCACCTCCGAACAATGGAGTGCTTTCAATCAGCTGACAGCTCCTAAGAATCCGGATCGAGCTCGCCCCCCTGTCTACCTGTGGACATGAACACAGCGTCCAAAGAAAACGGACGTCAGTACGAATGTTGTACCGAGTATGAGAGGCATGAGCAACAACAACACATCAAGAACATAAAGGAGGTCTCAAGTATGGAGCAACTATACCTGACTGGGAATCATATAAAAAGTAATGCATGCTGACTTACTTTTATGCTTATCATCATCTCATGTATGCATATCATATATATATATATATATATGATATGCATACATGAGATGATGATAAGCATAAAAGTAAGTCAGTAACATTAGCCCGCATCCAGGCCTCCCGCGTCCGGGGTACCATCTCATGCCGCCCACTAGTGGTGTCTGCCCATGCCAACTGGCCATGGTGAATCGTATAGCTGCCCGCTTTCGCGGTGACTGCACGGCCAACTAGGCCCGGTGTGATGCAATCATGACATGCTCATCATAAAATACTTATAATAATTATGCTTATCAAAATATACTTGTCATCGTACATGCATAAAGACTCTAGAACAACTGCATTCTATCGAGGTGACGTAAGGTCGTGAACCCTCAATTCCATTATGAACATATATGAACATTCTGCCTCACCTTGAAGGGATTAGTATATAAGGTGAGTGTATACAAGGAACAACATCATTTGCTTTATAAGAACGTCATATCATATCTCTTGACTCATATAGCTATTCATGATCTTAGGCTCTTGGCTTTCCGGGATATAGGAGAATCATGGAAAGGGAGAAGAATCATATCATGGGATTCATGCCATAGAAAGAAAAGGACTAGCCTCACATACCTTTGTCGTTTAGCTAAAGCTATCGTTCACTTGCTCTCCTTTAATGTCACGTCGCTACCTTCACGAAAGAATTAGTATTGACGTTAGTTAATCGACTACGGGAATGCGCCACTATTTCTAGAGAAAATTGGGCAGCACTTCCTTTATTTATACTACTTTTCTCATAGTCTATATCAACTCCCAAACATTTACAACACACTTCACAATATCGTATCAACAATCGTCATTCATATACTTTGAGCAAAATCCACCATTTTTCTCTATTTTCTCCACATTTATGGTTGTAGTTCGTTATCGCGTTTTCTCATATATAATGCTTATTTCCTGGTCTAAACATCATTTACAACATATTCATAATCATGGCACATCAACGTGTATGGTTCCATTCAACTACTATTCAATTATGACACTATTCTCCCATTTGAGACCCATTTTCCATGTCTTTCTACAATTCAAGCATCTTAGCTTTCCAATACCTTAAACAACATGCTAAAGTCATAAAAATTACCTTAGCTGGTGGTGGAACAAGCCTAGAGTGGAGTTCTTCCTCCTTCCTCAAAACCCTATTTTTCCTTCCTTGGAATTTCTTGGTTTGGATGAACTTCACTTGAGTTTCACACACTTTGTTTCATGGATTTGGTGTTGTTGATCTTGATCTCCCTTTGATTCTCTTAAATTTTGTGGATGAAATGTTTGGATAAGTTCTAGAGGGTTCTTGAAGGTTATAGATGAAATACGAATGAAAATGAATGAGAAAGTCACTTATAATAATCACAAAATCTGATTTTTAATGAACAGTCGTCGGGGTGTACAGTAGTCGTAAACCACAGTTTACGGGCCGTATAACGTGGTCGTATTTAAGCATATCAAAAACAGAAAGGTTTTCTGGAGGTCATGATGGTTTACGGCCACAGTTTACGGGCCGTATTTCAGTTTACGGTCCGTAAACTGGGTCGTATTTTACCATTTAAACTTTGGACAGAAAGTTGAAATTTTTGGAACGTTGGAGGACGATGGCAGTATACGGTCCGTAAATCACTTTACGGGCCGTATTCTGTTTTACGACCACTGGCTGAATTGAAATTCTACAACTTTCTTATTTCCAAATATTCATGAATCGTCATTCCCTACTTAGTAATACGTCGCACACTCATACCCTTCGTTGGTCTATTCATTGTACATGTACGGGGACTTTTCCGAGGTGTAACACTTCCCTTTAGACATCTCCATTCTACCAAACAATTTGTAGTGAAAGGCCTATAGTCATCATCCCCTTCAATGGAACAACATGTATCTACCCCCACTAACCCACTACATCCCAGTACTCCCAGTACAAACACTTTAGCAAGCCATACCATTCCTGAGTCATCCACTTTAGAGACACCGGCAACTGAAATCCCAACCCCTCATCTACAAAGTCAAAACCCTAAGAGAACCAAAGCAAAAGCGTGTCGCACATATGAACCAATTTCCTCAGATGACTCTCAATTTGACCCATCCATGGTATTGAGAGACTCCTGGCGGTATATTAGAATTAAAAGGAGAAGAATGTAAAAGCCTAGTGTGCAGAATGTTGGAATCAAAAGAAACCTACTATATAGGCCATTTAGAGCAGATAAACCCAGTGGTCGTTCCAAAAATTATGATTCTAGAGGCAACAGAGGCAGCCCATATAGTAACCTCCATAAGAGAATTGAAAATTGACGAAAATATACCAAAAGAGGAAATCGAGGAAGCTCACATTAAGGGGGAGGAAGGAGAAAGCTGAAGCAGAACGAATAAAAGTTATGATGGCTAGTAAAAGAAGTGCTGGATCAGAAACAAAGACTACCAAGCCTGTCTCAGCCTCTCACACTGAATCAAAAAAGGGAGCAGTGCCTATAAAAGCAGATAAAAAGGGGAAAAGTAAAGATATGGGAACCTCCAGGTGCAAAAGAGCTAATGCAAAAGGGAGGAATTCCAAGCTTGGTTCCAAAAGAGAGAAGGGTAAGTTCAAATTGAGGGATGAATCAATTGAAAGTGAGAGGGATTTTGAGTTTGAAGACCACGACCTTAAAGGATATCAAAAGTTATCATGACCTAGAGGACTTAAAGGAGAAAACACTGAGAAGGTTATTGGCTATTCAAAGATAATCAGTACTCAGAGGTAGGGTATTTACTGGTCCTGGGGACCCGAGATGGATGTACTTTTAGAAAGAATTGAGTATCAGGGGTGGAGCAATTTATTTCTTCAGAGAAACGAGAAGAGAAGGATGTCTAGAGAACAAGTTACAAAATTCTATGTCAATGCTAACTTTCAAAAGGAACAACTCACCAGCTGTGTAATGAGAGTTAAGATCATGTTGAATGCTCAAACGTTGAGGGAAATTTGGCAAGTGCCCTCTGAGGGATGGGCAAGGTATGCTAAAAATGAGTGGCCTTCACTTCAAGGAATGGCAAGTGCTCTGGAGATGACAAGGAAATTCTCAAGTAACCCAACAGCCAAACAACACAAAAGAGTACCAAAAAATGAGGTACCTAAGCTTAATCAACTGTATTTCGAAGTTGTGCATTGCATGATAGTACCAAGAAAGGAAGGAAGGGCTGCGACAAGTTTCTTGGACATGATAATTATGGAGCTTCTTAACACCAGGGTCCAGATTAACCTGCCCAGTCTCATCATGAACAGGATCTCTCTCCAGGCAAGAAAAAGGCATGGACTAGCATATGCGTTTTGGTCGGGTGACATCTTTGACCACTTTGAAGTACCTATCAGAGTATGGCAATATCAGAAGACAATGGAAGTCATTGGGTTTGTCAAACAAGTTGATCAACCCATTCCAATCGACAATGCAGATGAAGAGCTGCAAATGTTGAGGAATCATCTTGCAGCCAAGAAGGTAGAAATTGTTGCTTTAAAGGAAAAACTGCTCTACGAACTGGGGATGCTACAAACTAAGTATGAGCAAGAGAATGAAGCACCGAATGCCCAACTATTGAGTCTGCAGACTGCACTAGATAAGGAAAGGAAAGATAATACAAAGACTATTCACGAATTGGTTGCTGCACTTACAAAAGACACCTGCTCAACCTCAAAACCATCTTCTTAGTCTTTCCTAGGAAATCATATGTGTCCTATGTTTATTTCCTATTTTCCTTTTGCTTTTCATTAGTCTGGGTATGTGTTTATTATATCTGTGTTGGGGCATACTATCAATTAATGGAGATTCTTTTGCGAATTGTTATCTCTGCAACTGATACATATCCATTAGATCTATTGTCATGTGCTATAATAGTAATTGAATCGATGAATGTTGGCCATCTTTTATTGATACCAAAAGGGGGAAGGAGAAAGTAAAAGAGTAGCGGACATACACATACGCACCTTGTGTTTATTAACCTAGTTCAATTGATCCAAACAAAAGGCGGAATTTTTTTATCAGAGGTGTGAAGTTTTGATGATTGATGAAGCAATGAAATAGAAGACACTATTGAACTAGGTCCACAAAGATGATCTATCCAGAAAGATACAGTGTCTTGCACATGAAGAACAAGTTCTAAATGAGAGATGTTCAGTGTACAACACGAATCATCACAAGTCATTAGGTGCAGTGGATGAATAACTTTCACAACCCCAACGAGGAGTATGAAGGGCTCCGACTCATAGGTCGGGAACTACCTGACTTAACGATTACCTTGCATACCATATACTATAATTTAGCGTACACCTACACGCAGAAAATCCTCAACATATAAATATTCAATAATCCAATACATATGTACATATGCAAACAAACAAGGTCACTACAACATCACGAGTATCACGAAGTCGGCAAGGCTTACAGGAAAATATCACAACCTAGGCAAGTCCATACACAGCATCTACAAACCCCAGTATGTCTATGAGCCACTATGAATGTAAATATAAACATATATTACATTAACTTAAAAGTACCAAAAGATAGCAAGTCCAGAGTAGTGGCACTTGCTGACACCGCTGAAGCTAGAAGTTCTACTGCGATTGCTCTCCAATAACTCTGTTAAAGCCTGCAACACGAAATGCAGCGTCCCATGCAATGCGACATCAGTACGGGTAAAAGTACTGAGTATGTAAGGCTGGTAGCAATAACATAAGTAGGACGGAAATATAAAGAGAATAGAGGTAACCTGTCATCTGAGAACGTACAATATGTAATGCATGAATCATAAAAATCATATATCATTAAGCACACACACACACACACACACACACACACACACACACACACACATATATATATATATATATATATATATATATATATATATATATATAGTGTTGCGGAACGTGCAACCTGATCCATAAATGTTAGTGTTGTGGAACGTACAGCCCAATCCATATATGTTAGTGCCGAGAAACGTACGGCCCGATCCATAAATATCATATGTTAGTGCCGAGGACCGTACGACCCGATCCATAAATATCATATGTTAGTAATGAGGAACGTACGACCCGATCCATAAATATCATATGTTAGTTCCGAGGAATGTACGGTCCGATCCATAAATTTATTATGTTACATATACATAATGTAAATAGCATGCACAAGAGCCCAATAAAAGCCACTACTCAGTCAGAGTGACATAAGGTCGGTGACCTCCGAATAAATTATGAAATTCGTTTCGAATTCAAAGAAATAACTTAATGATGATAAACATGATAATATACCAAGAATCAATCAAATAACTAAGAAACTAAGATTTGAGCTACGTGACATAGGAATGGAGTGATTTTGTTATGGAACGTTCATGTTCATGCTCTAGTTGGATTCGTGCCAAGGAAAGAGAGAAACGAACACCTTACAGACCTTATTCGTCAAGCCACCAATTAAAGGATCCCTTACTTCGATGCTTACCCCTCACCCGAATCTATATATTGAGAAATATACCTTTAATCATACTTCTATCATATTCCTACATCAATTTAGATGTGTAAAACATCGAAGGATAATTCGGGTTACGAAAATTTGGGCAGCATTTCCCCTATATTATCTGCTTCCTCCAAATACCAAAACAACTCCCAACAATACCAACAACATTAACAACAATATCATTAATATTCTACAAGATAAATATGCATAATTTCATCCAAAACTTTCTTCAAACTTCAATCCATAAACCAGCAACACCAACACAATAATTATAACTCTTATTCTCGTAATTATTCCTAAATCAACGTTAATAAAGAGAGATTCATACCTTATCTTTACTATAGTAGCAAGATCTTCAATATTTACTTTTAATCCAAGCCAACTCCAACCTAAAACAAAACTATAATGGCGACTACACGTTATCTGGACCTCGATTAATACTCCGTCACTTGAAATTACTCAAAATCCTCACTTTTGTGTTGTATATAAGCTCTCATATGTTTTCTAAGCTTTCTATAATATTAGGGGAAATTATTATGGACAAAAATAGGGGGTTTAACCCTTATATAGTGGATTAGAGTCGGTGGGCACTGACTCTAAAATCCTTCTACACGTTTGCGCTGCCCTGGGGCGCGTTCGCACAGGGTTGCCCAGTGCTACTCTGCACGTTCGTGCAGGGTTAGGCCCTGCCCTGGAAATTTTTCTTAAAATGCTCGTAGTTCTCTATTCTGATGTCGGATCGACACACAGTTTTGTTGCGTTGGAAACTAGACTTCCTGAACTTCAATTCAGGCTTTTGTTCCACTCCAAACTCCTCATATACTAAAAGATATCCTTTCCTCAAGTAGGGCAAAAATTGCCCCTCGTATTTTCCCCAAAGTCCAACAAACTTAATTTCCTTGATTACCTTGCCCTTTAATCCTTCCCTAACATATTATATAGACTTAAAACCTCGAAATCGTAAGATAAGTGCATACACTCTCATATAACCTAGTGAGTCCTCCAGGATCTACACTTAACATGACTAATACCTAACAGATTTCATGTACAAACTACGGGGTGTAACATTCTTCCCCCTTCAAAAACATTCATCCTCGAATGTTGGAATACCGGAGGGGTAATCATATATTTCAAAAAAAATTACGGGTAATTAGCAACGTATCTCTTGTGATTGGAGCACTACTAATCTCCTGCATATCACAAATTCCAATCCACAAGCCCTATAGAATACCGTAATTAGTGACACGTAATCACCCAATGATTAGAAAAATATTTCTCATCGTATTGGTTTTCAAGGGTTCTGACACAACTTTTACCTTGAAAATGATTTGCGGGTAAAGCAGAATGTTGCAAGGATTCCTCCGAGAATGGTATCATCTGTGGTAGGGAATAAATGGGGATACTTGGACTTCATTTCTACTTCCGTTTCCCACGTCATCTCTTCCCTATCTTTACTCCTCCATAGAACCTTTACTGAAGCCACATCTTTGTTTCTGAGCCTGCGGACTTGTCTGTCGACAATAGCAATTAGTTCTTCCTCGTATGTCAGATTTTTCGTAACTTGTATATCATCAACAGGTACGATTCTGGAGGGATCTCCAATGCATTTTCTCCGCATGGATACATGAAAAATTTGATGAACTGCTTGCAGTTCTAATGGTAGGTCCAATTCATAAGCTACCTGGCCTACCCTTCGGACGATCCTATAAGGTTCGATATATCGGGGATTAAGATTCCCTTTCTTACCAAACCGCATCACGCCCTTCATAGGTGATATTTTCAGAAACACCCAATCACCTACTTGAAACTCCAATTCTCGTTGTCATACATCTGCATAAGATTTCTGACGACTCTGAGCTGTGCGTAACCATTTCTGTATAAGCTTTACCTTTTCAATGGCCTGATGAACAAGGTTTGGCCTGAAAAGTTTGCTTCTCCTACTTCAAACCAACCGGCAGGAGACCTACAATTTTTGCCATATCTTACGGAGCCATTTTGATACTGGCATGATAGCTATTGTTATAAGCAAACTCTACTAGAGGCAAATGATCATCCCAACTTCCTTGGAAATCAAGTACACAGGCTCGCAACATATCTTCCAAAGTCTGAATAGTCCGCTCAGCTTGCCCGTTTCACTGCGGATAGAAAGCCTTACTAAGACTTACTGGAGTACCAAGACTTTCCTGAAAAGATTTCCAGAACTTTGCCGTAAACTGAGTGTCTCTGTCAGAAATAATGGACACAGGAATGCCGTGAAGATGCACAATCTTCTTAAGATACAATTTAGCACAGTCTTCAGTAGCATACGTGGTTCTTACAGGCAAGAAACAGGCTGATTTGGTTAACCCATCAACGATCACCGAAATAGAATCGAATTTGCAACGAGAACGGGGCAATCCCGTGATAAAATCCATATTAATTACTTCCCACTTCCACGCTGGGATCTCCATTTCTTGTAATAAGCCACTGGGTTTTTGATGTTCGATCTTTACCTATTGGCAAGTGGGGCATTGAGCTACAAAGTTAGCAATGTCTTTCTTCATACCATTTCACCAATAAAAAACCCTTGAGGTCATGATAATTGAATACCGGGAGTAATGAAATTCTGACATGATCCTGTCCCGAAGCCTAGTTACTTTTGGAACACATAAACGACCTAGATGTTTGAGAACCGCATTTGAATCCAGTTCAAAGGCTGAGATCTGATTTTGTTGCACTCCTTCCTTAATATTAGCCAAAATTGGATCTTCATTCTGTTGAGTCTTTACATCCGAGGCAAGAGTTGATTGGGATATATTCTGTAAGGTAATCCCAGTGTCTTCTGAATCCAGCAAGCGAACTCCCAGATTTGCTAAGCGATAAAGTTCTCTGGTCATTTCAATTTTTTTCCGCTGGCATATGCAATAGACTGCCCATTGATTTGCGACTTAGAGCATCAGCTACAACATTAGCTTTGCCGGGGTGATATAAAATTTTGGCATCGTAATCCTTTAGCAATTCGAGCCACCTTCGTTGCCTCAAATTTAACTCCTTTTGCTTGAATATATATAGAAGGCTTTTATTGTCACGACCCAAACCAATGGGTCGTGACGAGCGTTTGACCTCTAGCAACCAAACACCCCTATACTCATATCTGAATCTTACTAAACATCAAGGGCCCATAATGGCATAAACCGATCTCACAAAAGGGACACATCAAAACTCTGTACAATCTGCATATATACTGTCACGACCCGACTAGGGGCCATGACGGGTACTCGGGGCTTACCACCAAGCACCGCTCATACCATTACCCATCGTAATCATCAAGCGTTCATTCATTAATCTTATACTCAGATCATAGGAAAACCATTTTTCACTTGGAAACATAATTACCTTTATATACATAAGCCCTTCGGCTATCAAAATAATGTACATACAATAAGGACATCGTGAGACCATGCTACCCACACATATGTATCTACGAGCCTCTACTAGAGTACTAGACATATGGACGAGACAACACCCCGTCATGCCCAAAACATATATATATATACACAAAAGGATAAATCAATGGCACCTCCGGAATAATGGGGTGCTCTCAAAGTCTGCTAGTAGCTCCTACGAGTCTGGATCACCTCCCTGCCTACCTATGGGCATGAACACAACGTTCAAAGAAAACGGATGTCAGTACGAACATTGTACTGAGTATGTAAGGCATGAATGAAATGAACATAACAGAGAAATGATAAGACATAAGATGAAGATATAACCTGCTTAACCCTTAAGAGTGGATGCATTTCATACATATATCATATATATTCGTAGTACATGTATCATCATATATATATATATATATATATATATATATATATATATATATATATATATCATCGTTAACCCGCGTCCGGGTAAACATCATTCGCCGCCCACTAGTGGTGATCATGTCCGGCCTTCTAGGCGCGGTGGAATCATAAGCAGCCCGCCTTAGCGGTGACATGTCCTGCTATTTGGGCACGGTGGAATCACAAGCATCCCGCCTTTGCAGTGACATGTCCGGCCATTTAGGCACGGTGGAATTGTATCATCGTGAGCACATCATAAACTTAACATTATTGTACATCTCATAGGCATATCATGACCTTATCAAAACTTAGCATCATTATACGTTTATCATCAAAACATACATTAGAACTTGAAGGTAACTATGGCACGAGGTCGTGAACCCCCGATTACATTATGGAGTGATCATAATCATTATGTCTCACCTTGAGGGGACTAACATTTTAAGGTGAGTGTACACAAGGAAAATCATCAATGGAGCCGTACTTCGGATCATAAATCTCACGGACATCGTATATTACTCGAGGATTCTCTATACTTAAACTCATCATCATCATTATCATGCTCGTATCGTATCTCTTTTCTTTATCATGTGCGTATGTAGCTCTTTATAGTCATGGACTCGTAATTTCCATTATTTATGAAGATTATGGAAAAATAGGAAGATTCATGCCATAGGAGTCATGCCTTAGAAGGAAAGGATTAGCCTTACATACCTCTTTCGTTTAACAATTCTATCGCTTGATTGTTCTTCTTCAACGCTCACTTTTCTACCTTCAAGAGAATTCGCATCAACATTAGCCAATCGATTATATGAACGTGTTACTTATGCTAGAGAAAATTGGGAAGCGTTTCCTTTGTTTATACAACTTTCCTCATATTACATATCAACTCCTAAACATCCATAACAACAGTCACAATATCATAAGCAACAATCTTCATTCATCTGCATTA
Organism: Lycium barbarum; assembly: GCF_019175385.1. Lineage (NCBI taxonomy): Eukaryota > Viridiplantae > Streptophyta > Magnoliopsida > Solanales > Solanaceae > Lycium > Lycium barbarum. The sequence goes on along the minus strand of NC_083347.1, from coordinate 67,618,641 downwards.
TCCACATTTCACAATTTCACTTCAATTCCTCCATAATCATGTTCATTGTACACTATTACGTTTTCTCACATATAATGCTTATCCCATATGCTAAATGTCATTTATAACATATTTATAATCACAACATATCAATATTCATTACTTATTCCAAACAACTCAAAATGTCACTATCCTCACATTCATGACCCATTTTTCTGTATCCTTCTACAATCCAAGTCTTTCAACCTCTCATTACTTTAAACAACATGGAATGATCATAAAACTTATCTTAGATATGGTAAGAATAAGCCTTGAGCGGAGATAATCCTCTTGCACCAAAACCCTAGCTTCACTCTTCTTAGATTCCTTGTCTTGGATTAACTCTAGTGAGCTTATTACACTTAACTCTCTTAGTTTGATGAAGTTGATCTTGAATCTACCTTGAGTTCTTATGGAAGAAGTGTGTGGAACCCTCTAGAAGCCTTGAGAGAGATGAAGAAGTGTGGGAAATGAAATTAGTGAAGTGGGATCACATTTATATAATTGAACTTAACTCAGCCTGTCGGGACTTCCACGGACACTTATACGGTCCGTATAACATTTCATGGCCCGTATAATGGTTGTGGTTCACCACCAGGGAAACGTCATCTCTGTTGGGTGTTATACGGACCCTTATACGGACCGTATAAGTCAGTCATATAACCCCATTTCCCTGAAATGATCCCCGTCGTTCGTTTGATCTCCAATCCTTATGGAACCTTCTTGACACTTGTTTAACACCTCGTTACCAATCTAAGGGACATTATAACTCTTCTCCAAACATGGAATGATCATAAAACTTACCTTAGATAGTGTAAGAATAAGCCTTGAGCGGAGATACTCCTCTTGCACCAAAACCCTAGCTTCACTTCTACTTAGATTCCTTGTCTTGGATGAACTCTAGTGAGCTTCTTACACCTAACTCTCTTAGTTTAATGAAGCTGATCTTGAATCTCTCTTGAGTTCTTATGGAAGAAGTGTGTGGAACCCTCTAGAAGCCTTGAGAGAGATGAAGAAGGGTGGGAAATGAAATTAGTGAAGTGGGATCATATTTATATAATTGAACTTAACTCAGCCCGTCGGGACTTCCACGGACACTTATACGGTCTGTATAACATTGCACGGCCCGTATAAGTAGTCATGGTTCACCACCAGGCAAACATCATCTCTGATGGGTGTTATACGGACCCTAATACGGACCGTATAAGTCGGTCGTGTGACCCCATTTCCCTGAAATGATCCCCGTTGTTCGTTTGATCTCCAATCCTTATGGAACCTTTTTGACACTTGTTTAACACCTCGTTAACAATCTAAGGGACATTATAACTCTTCTCCAAAACATCATTAAGCCATCATTAATTCGATACTCATAAATCATGCCCGACACACAATATATACCTTGCTTTCCTTAACAACTTTCGTCTCCTACTTCAAATGTCTTTGAAATCTCATTTAGAATCATCAAATGTTATTTCTTACTTATCAAAACATCGTATACGTCGTGCCCTTCGTTAGTCTATTCATTGTACATTAACGGAAAATTTTCGGGGTGTAACATTCTTCCCCCCTTTTGGAACATTCGTCCTCGAATGTTAAGCACTCGGGAATTCTATGAAAATTTCACCAGAGTTTCCCTTGATATATGGCACTACCATCCGATCACGACAGCCCATAATAACATTTCCTCATAGGGCCACAACACAATAGCAATATAAGTTGGCCACACACGACCCATATGCATAAAAAGAAAACATACATACCTCATAATCCCGATGTTTCATCGTGGATCTCTTCTGGGGGCTGAAACAAGTGCGGGTATTTGGATTTCATACTCTCTTCTGCTTCCAAAGTCATTTCTTCTCGGTTGTTATTGCGCCATAAGACTTTAACTGAGGCTACTTCCTTATTTCGAAGTCTCCGTACCTGCCTATCTAATATGGCAATGGGCACTTCTTCATAGACTAGCTTTTCTGTCACTTGAACATCATCTACTGGAACAATCCTCGTAGGATATCCAACACACTTGCGGAGTATTGAGATATGGAAAACTGGATGGACTAATTCAAGTTCTAGAGGAAAGTCCAATTCATAAGCTACTTGACCCACCTTGCGGATAATCTTATAGGGTCCAATGTATCGAGGACTTAATTTTCCTTTCTTACCAAATCTCATAACTCCTTTCATTGGTGAAACCTTTAAGAATACCCAATCATCAACTGGAAATTCAAAGTCTCGCCGGTGGTTGTCCGCATAAGATTTTTGGCGACTTTGGGCTATCAATAATCGATCTCGGATCACCTTGAACTTTTCTACTGCTTGTTGAATTAACTCAGGGCCTATTAGTTATACTTCTCCTATTTCAAACTATCCAATTGGGGATCTGCACTTCCTTCCATATAGAGCTTCATACAGAGCCATTTGGATACTGGAATGGTAACTATTGTTATATGCAAATTCAATAAGGGGTAAGTGGTCATCCCATCTACCACCAAAATCTAGTACGCATGCCCATAGCATATCTTCCAATGTTTGAATAGTGCGTTTAGCCTGCCCATCAGTCTGCGGATGAAATGCCGAGCTGAGTTTTACTTGAGTACCCAAACCTTCTTGGAAGGATTTCCAGAACTTGGCTGTAAATTGCGCTCCTCTATCTATGATAATGGATACCGTAATACCATGGAGTCGCACAATCTCCTTGAGATACAACCTTGCATAATCTTCTGCTGAGTATGTGGTTCTAACAGGAAGAAAATGAGCTACTTTCGTCAATCTATCCACAATCACCCATATAGAATCATACTTTCTTCGGGAACGTGGTAATCCCACAATGAAATCCATATTGATCACTTCCCATTTCCAAGTAGGTATTTCCATTGCCTGCAATAATCCTCCTGGCTTTTGATGTTTGATTTTCACTTGTTGGCAATTTGGACATTGAGCTACAAATTCTGCTATGTCTTTCTTCATGCCATCCCACCAATATATTAACTTGAGATCATGATACATCTTCGTTGCACCTGGGTGAATAGAATACCGATAATAATGAGCTTCTTCGAGGATTTGATGACGTAATTCTGCAACATTCGGAACACATAGCCTGCCTCGGTAGCTAAGAATTCCATCTATAGAAGTTTCAAATGGAGACTTCTCTTTTTCATGAAGCATGTCTCTATAATGGCTCAACTGAGGATCTTCATATTGACGCTCTTTCACTTCCATATTCAAGGACGAAACTGTGGGATTATTAATACCAATTCCTGCACTACCTGAATCAACTGGACGTACCCCAAGATTAGCTAGTTGGTGGAGCTCATGAATTAATTCTTTCTTCTTCGGAGGAACTTCACATAGGCTGCCCATCGATCGACGGCTAAGCGCATCAGCTACTACATTTGCCTTTCTGGAGTGGTATAAATTGCTCACATCATAATCTTTCAATAATTCTAAACACCGCCTCTGCCGCAGATTGAACTCCTTCTGTTTGAAAATGTATTGAAGACTCTTGTGTTCTGTATAAATATCGACATGTACACCGTACAAGTAATGTCTCCACATCTTTAATGCATGAATAACTGCAGCCAATTTGAGATCATGAGTTGGGTAGTTCTTTTCATGTTTCCGCAGCTGTCTCGAAGCATAAGCGATGACTTTACCGTGCTGCATTAACACACATCTTAACCCAATACCGGAAGCATCACAATATACAACATAACCATTTGGCCCTTCTGGGAGTGTTAAGACCGGAGCTGAAGTTAACCTATCCTTCAATTCCTGAAAGCTACGCTCACAAGCATCATTCCACTGAAATTTAGCTGACTTCTGGGTTAGCTTCGTCAATGGGGCTGAAATAGAGGAAAATCCTTCTACGAACCTTCTATAGTACCCTACCAATCCCAGAAAACTACGAACTTCTGTAGGCATCGTAGGCCTTGGCCAAGTCTTCACAGCTTCAATTTTCTGAGTATCAACTCGAATGCCATCATCTGAAATAACATGACCCAAAAATGTCACAGAATTCAGCCAAAACTCTCACTTTGAAAATTTTGCATACAATTCTCGAGTTCGAAGAATCCCTAGAACAATACGTAAATGGTCTGCATGTTCTGATTATGTGCGAGAGTATACCAGCATATCGTCAATGAATACTATTACGAATAAATCCAAGAGAGGTCTGAATACGTTATTCATCAAATTCATGAACACTGTCGGAGCATTAGTTAACCCAAATGACACCACCCGGAATTCATAATGGCCATATCTCGTTCTAAAAGCTGTTTTGGGAATATCTTCTTTGTTGACTCACTTGGTGATAACCTGACCTCAAGTCTATTTTGGGAAACCACTTGGCACCCTGTAGTTGATCAAATAAATCATCAATTCTCGGAAGAGGATATTTGTTCTTTATCGTCACCTTATTCAACTGCCTTTAATCGATGCACATTCGTAGGGAGCCATTTTTCTTTCTTACAAATAGGACTGGTGCTCCCCACGGTGATGAACTGGTCTAATAAACCCCTTCTCAAGCAAATCTTTCAACTGTGCCTTTAGCTCTTTCAATTCTGCCGGAGCCATTCGGTACGGAGGAATAGAAATAGGCTTGGTATTCGGCAACACATCAATAACCAAATCAATCTCTCTCTTCTGAGGAAGGCCTGGAAGTTCATCTGGAAATACATCCGGAAATTCATTCACTACCGGAACGGATTGGAAAGTTGGCGACTTTGCTTCGGTGTCATGAACTCGGACTAAGTGATAAATATATCCTTTTGCTATCATCTTTTTTTCCTTAAGGTAGGAAATAAACCTACCTCTTGGAGATGCTGTATTACCCATCCATTCAAGCACGGGCTCTCCCGGAGATTGAAATCGAACTACTTTTATTCGGCAATCAACATTAGCATAACATGAGGCCAACCAATCCATACCCATAATCACATCGAAATCTAACATTTCCAGCTCAACCAAATCAGCTTTAGTCTGGCGGTCGCATATCACAATTACACAATTTTTGAACACTTGTCTAGCTATCGCGGGATCACTAACTGGAGTAGATACCTCAAAAGGTTTAATTGGCTCGGGTTTCACCCTAATACGACCAGCAACATACGGAGTAATATAAGATAGGGTAGAACCCGGATCTATCAATGCACACACATCATGGGAAAATATGGATAATATACCTGTAACCACATCCGGGGAGGACTCAAGATCCTGTCGTCCAGCTAAAGCATACATACGGGGCTGAGTGGCACCTGAAGTAGATGCTCCCCCTCTGCCTCTACCTCGACCTGCTGGGATCTGGGGAGTCTGCCCTACCGGGCGCACTGAAGAGGAATAAGCTGCTGATCCTGTGGGCTGAACCCCACCTCTACCATACCTCGAGGGACAATCACGCATCAAATGCCCAGCCTGTCCACAAACATAGCAAGCATCTGTGCCCTGGCGACATGGCCTCGAATGTAATTTTCTGCACTGACTACATCGTGGAACTGGTGGTCTCCTTTGACTATAATCACCCCCAAAATGGGAACCTGAACCTCTCAAACTCTGACCCTGTCGTGAAGGAATGGAGTGGTCAAATATCCTACCTGCAAATCGTGGAGGTGCACTAGTCGCCGACTGGGCTGAGTGTCTGGGATATGTCTGCCTCGATCCCCCTCTATAATCACTACCTGCCCCCATAGATCTGGCCCTCTTGCTTTGCCCTCAATTAATATCACGATCACACCTTTGTGGATGTTGTTGTCCTTCTAAATTCTGGGCATGGGCTTGAATGCTGGAAATATCCATTCCATCTTGCAACGAGGCCGTCAAACAGTCCTTAAATAAATGTGGCCCTAAGCCACTCACAAACTTGTGCACCCTATCTCCCTTGTCGGCCACCATAGTCGGGGCATATCTAGCCAATGAATTAAACTGAAGGCTATACTCCCGAGCACTCATACTTTCTTGTTTCAAATTTAAAAATCTATCCGCTCTAGCTCGGCGGACCTCGGGTGGCAAATAGTGGCGGATGAAGGCATCTACAAATTCTTGCCTAATCGGAGGAGGCGCCTTCTTTTTTCTTGATGATATCCAATTATTGTACCACAATACCACCACATCCCGGAGTCTATACGATGCCCACTCCACATATTCAGTATCGGAGGCATGAATAATCTTCAATGTTCTCAACATTTCATCGATAAAACTTTGCGGGTCTTCATCCGGCTTTGACCCGAAGAACTCCGGAGGATTTAAACTCATGAAATCATAGGCTCTAATACTAACGGCCATGTCGTTTGAACCCGAAACCTGCCGCTGTGCGTGGGCGGAAACTAACTGCATCAATAGATGAATAGCCTCGGTCACTTATTGACCCGAAGTAGCCGGTGGAGGAATTGGAGGCATAGGAGCTGGAGCTAAAGCTCCCTCTTATTCTTCTAAATTGGGTGGAGTGGAGGAAGTACTAGATGGGGCCTCATTATGTGAGTCGCCCTCTTCTACATTCATTGGTGGCTCCCTTTCTACCCGCCTTTTCATCATAATCTTGCTCTTCTGGGTGGCTGTAGCTTTTCCCTTTGGCAGCATTTTTGAAATCATAGCACACTATTAGGGAGGAGATAATCTTATAACATAGCTCTACCGCATGATCTCTTAAGATGAAAGATGGTCATTTTTCCTAAATTCCCTGTAGCCTCCAGTTTATTAGTGTGGCGCGCAACACACCATAAACAAGACTCTACTAGACACGGCTCGTAGACACTTCCTAGGACTGAACTGCTCTGATACCACTTTTGTCACGACCAGACTAGGGGTCATGACGGGTACCCGGGGCTAACCACCGAGCACCGCTCATACTATTACCCATCGTACTCATCAAGCGTTCATTCATTAATCTTATACTCAGATCATAGGAAAACCATTTTTCACTTGGAAACATAATTACCTTTGAATACATAAGCCCTTCGGCTATCAAAATAATGTACATACAATAAGGGCATCGTGAGACCATGCTACCCACACATACGTATCTACGAGCTTCTACTAGAGTACTAGACATATGGACGAGACAGCACCCCGTCATGCCCAAAACATATATATACACACAAAAGGATAAATCAATGGCACCTCCGGAATAATGGGGTGCTCTCAAAGTCTGCTAGTAGCTCCTACGAGTCTGGATCACCTCCCTGCCTACCTATGGGCATGAACACAGCGTCCAAAGAAAACAGACGTCAGTACAAACATTGTACTGAGTATGTAAGGCATGAATGAAATGAACATAACAGAGAAATCATAAGACATAAGATGAAGATATAACCTGCTTAACCCTTAAGAGTGGATGCATTTCATACATATATCATATATATTCGTAGTACATGTATCATCATATCATATATATATATATCATCGTTAACCCGCGTCCGGGTAAACATCATTCGCCGCCCACTAGTGGTGATCATGTCCGGCCTTCTAGGCGCGGTGGAATCATAAGCAGCCCGCCTTAGCGGTGACATGCCCGGCCATTTGGGCACGGTGGAATCACAAGCAGCCCGCCTTTGCGGTGACATGTCCGGCCATTTAGGCACGGTGGAATTGTATCATCGTGAGCACATCATAAACTTAACATTATTGTACATCTCATAGGCATATCATGACCTTATCATAACTTAGCATCATTATACGTTTATCATCAAAACATACATTAGAACTTGAAGGTAACTATGGCGATGTCGGGGTGACATGAGGTCGTGAACCCCCGATTACATTATGGAGTGATCATAATCATTATGTCTCACCCTGAGGGGACTAACATTTTAAGGTGAGTGATACACAAGGAAAAACATCAATGGAACCGTACTTAGGATCATTAACCTCATGGACATCGTATATTACTTGAGGATTCTCTATACTTAAACTCATCATCATCATTATCATGCTCGTATTGTATCTCTTTTCTTTATCATGTGCGTATATAGCTCTTTATAGTCATGGACTCGTAATTTTCGTTATTTAGGAAGATTATGAAAAAATAGGAAGATTCATGCCATAGGAGTCATGCCTTAGAAAGAAAGGATTAGCCTTACATACCTCTTTCGTTTAACAATTCTATCGCTTGATTATTCTTCTTCAACGCTCATGTTTCTACCTTCAAGAGAATTCGCATCAACATTAGCTAATCGATTATATGAACGTGTTACTTATGCTAGAGAAAATTGGGCAGCATTTCCTATGTTTATAAAACTTTCCTCATATAACATATCAACTCCCAAACATCCATAACAACATTCACAATATCATAAGCAACAATCATCATTCATCTGCATTATCCACATTTCACAATTTCACTTCAATTCCTCCATAATCATGGTCATAGTACACTTGTTATACCCCGCATTTTCAGAGCATGAGCATGACACGTGCTTCCTAAAAAAAAAATTGATTGACAATTATGTTGTTGCTAGATAATTTAAACTCATGTTGATAGTCCTGTATCCCGTATTTTAGTACGTCGGATTATTTGTGAGCTGAGGTGGGGCCCACACGTTGAGATTTTTTTTTGGACATGTGACAAATTATATGAAGCACATATGCGAAGTTAAACACAACTCAAGAATGACCCTTGAGCCAAATCGAAGTGGAAGTCCTCCAAACAAATATTTTTAAGTAACGTTTTCGGGTGATCTGACTTCGAGGGGAAAACACGGTATTATAAGTTTGGAATTCGGACAAATACCAAAAAATAGAAGTTGTATATAATTGAATTATCTTTCCAACCATAGGACGTGGGTCCACAGGTGACGTCGGGACAAGGAGATATGGACATTTTAAGGCAGAAAGGTCAGTGGGCTAGGCCCAATCCGAGCCCAACCGGGTTAGGCCCATGACCCATGTTTATTTAAGTGAAACTTCAGCCCTTTTCTCCTCAATTTTCATACCAAAACACCAGAAAATTCAGGAAAAAGAGAAAGAGGAGCCTTGGAGAGAAGAAAAACCAATTTTGACCAAAATCTGAGCCCCGAATCCCGAAGCCCGTGAAGGGAAAAGTGTTGTACGCTGCATTGTCTTCAATATGAGCTAAAAATCAATCAAGAAAAAGAGGATGGACGTGATGGCTGCACACTTGGGGTAAGATTACGATCCCTTTTCATTGTTAACAAGTTTATTTAAAGTTTCAACGGATTAGAACGGAGAAAATAGCGATATAAATTCGTTTGTTGATGTTGTTGAATTATGGTTTGAGTTTGAGGAGAACTTTGGATAATATATATATATATATATATATATATATATATATATATATATATATATATATATATATATATATATATATTTCTTGTAGGATGTTGTTATTAATGTTATTGGTATTGATTTCAGCTTCTCTACAGAAATAAAATTACTAAATAGTTATACCGCAAATTGGTTGTTTGAGAAATTTAGAAAACAGTGGTTCTATGGCATACGTTGGTATTGGAAATGATGTTAATACTATTGGTATTGTTGTTTATAATTTTGCCGAGTTGAATTCTCGGATTGTTGTTGATAAATTGGCCGAGTTAGATTCTCAGGGATGATGTATTTACAGGGGAGATGCTGCCGAAATTTCGGTGGATTATAAATGAACTCATTTGAAGGATTAAGACAAGTATATGATGATGAGTCTAACGATTGCATCAATCTTCTTGAATGTAGACTAGGGATAGCGAGCTTGGACAATTAAGCGTAGCTAATAGGACGTGGAGCAGGTATGTAAGGCTTACCCTTTCTTTCTTTTGGCATGATCTTTGTGAAACAAACAGACAAAGTATGTGTATAATTTCAAAGAACCTCCTATTCTTAGAGCCACTAGGATGGCTAATGCTGTTGACTTCCGAAGAACTATTTTGCTATGTCTTGATACAAGTGTGTGGTTCCAAAAGTTCTATGTTGATTTGATCCATAGCGATATTCGAAAGGTACTTGATATGATTATTGCTTTGATTTTCCAAAAATAGCTTCTGAAACGTTCATAGAAGGTTCTGTACTAAAACGTCTATAACTTTTTCATACTAACTCGGATTGACTTGAAACGTGTTTATGACTCTCAAGTGTCGATTTATGTACTTACCCATCGAGTTTTAAAAAAATTATTCTATGTGCATATGTATATGAAGCGACGCCTTATGAGATTTATGATCTTATTCTATGTTCTCTTAACGCTGTTATTCGTTGCTAGTCCCACCTTATAATAATTGTTCCTTCAAGGTGAGACAAAGCCATGATGATTATTCCATAATATATTCGGAGGTTACCGACCTTACGTCACTCCGATAGAGATATAACATTCTTTGGGCTCTCCTGCATGCTGCTTACATGATATATTTATATGATATATGTATATGATACATGAACATGATATATGTATATATATATGGGGTAAAGGGAAAGGTGAGGCGCTATAGACACATAGCCACCTGATCAGTTGGTATAATATGATATCGTCCCGGACGTGGGATGCCCGGACGCGGGATATATGAATTAATGGATCGGGCTGCACGTTCCGCAGCAACATAATATATAAATGGATCGGGCTGCACGTTCCGCAACAATGTAATATATAAATGGATCGGGCTGCACGTTCCGCAGCAATATAATATATAAATGGATCGGGCTGCACGTTCCGCAGCAATATAATATACAAATGGATCGGGCTGCACGTTCCGCGGCACTAAGCATGCATGGTACCGCCAAAAAGGCATTCATATGTACAAGTTACTCTCTTATCTTACGGTATGCCCTATATGTCCATTCTGTTATTATTCATACTTTACATCCCTTACTATGTTACTATTCATGCCTTACATACTCAGTACATTGCTCGTACTGACCCCCTTTCTTCGGGGGCTGCGTTTCATGCCGCGCAGGTACACCCAAATGAGTAGAAGCCATTATAGAAGATGTTCCAGCGAAGTTGGCAAGCTCCATTTGGCCCTGGAGTGTTGCCGGGTCAGAGTATTATGCTATGATGCCTTGGTTGAAGTTAGAGACTTTGCAGACAGAGTCGAGGGTATAGAATGTCAGTCTTGTAAGCGGCTCCACCAGCCGATGTGTTATTATGCTACATGTTACAAATTTTATATGATTACAGATTTGACTTGATTCAGGAACGATGAAAAGGATAATTCTGCAAATCCTTATTATGTATTTATCTTTATTTGATTTAAGGAGTCCAAAGTGATTATGAGTGTAATAAGAGTCAGCGGGTTCGCTCGGCTCCGAATATGGGGTCGGGTGCCCATCACACCCTAGTAAGATCAGGGTGTGACAAAGTGGTATCAGAGCAGGTCGTCCTAGGGGTTCTCTGCAAAGTCGTGTCCAGTAGAGTCCTGTTTATGGGTGTGAAGCCGGCCACATTTATAAACAGGAGGCTACAGGGCATCTAGGGATTGTTGACCTTCTTTTTTTCTTAGATCATGCGATAGATCCAAGTCTTAGGAAATGAGATTCCCTGTATAAGCCTTACATACGACGGAAGAAGGTGAGTGATGATATGGAAAGTCATAGAGGTAAGTTTTGATATATTTGTTCTGTTACCTGAAATTGGGAGCCCTGGGTGGCTGGAATATGTCGTACACATATGTATGCCCTGTGAGGCATTGTTGGTATTTGCTGCGTGCAGATTTTGGATAGTGAGAATTGTAAAGGAGACTTTGCCAAAATATGTCAAAATCAGGTCATTTAACTTGGTACACCTAACAGGAAGAAGCGTGGAAAGGAAATATCGTAAAAAGACAATAAGTGGGATGCATTATTTTAGAGGAGTTATGGATTTGGCATGGCATGAAGAACGATTGCGAGAAAGTCGATTAGCAGTCCGAAGGATTAGAATGGGTTACATTTGAGGTTTAGTAGGAGTAAGGTTTATTGGGCGATTCTAGGAAAGTCGACAATCAGTTTTGCCGTAGGTTATTATATAAGAGTGGCGAGCGGAAGCCCAAAGAGGTGGATAATCGAGTATTTATAAGTAATGGCGACGAAGGTGTGCTCCCTACTATCAGGAATCTGGAACTCTAGGACGAAAAGTAGTTATACACATAAGTGAAAAGTGAATATTGAGGATTGAAAAGGGTAAAATAGTAATTATAAAAGGAAGGACGTGTTACGAAAATGTCACGAAATCTGTAAGACTTCGACTTGCTCCAGATCGTGTAATGAAGGCCAAGCGGTGAGGTGGATGCGATTATATCGGCACTAATGCACCGGATTTCATCGGAGTTTCAAGGTTAAGCGTGCTAAGGTGAGAGAAATTTTAGGATGGGTGACCCCCTGGGAAGTGTACTAAAAGTTCTATAGATTTAGACATAAGAGGCAAAAGGGAAATTAGAGTATACGAGATGTTGGGGAACCTTAAGAGGTCGCGTAGGACTAGGCGGACTAGATCGGTGAAGAGAAGGAAGGTGCATCACGGCTCTAGAACTAGGATGGGGGTGGATAACATTTGGAAATATTTTGTAAGCGAGATGGTAGTATATATATATATATATATATATATATATATGTATACGTATGGTATCCTAATTATGATTGTATCGGTGGACATATGTGTCCCAGCGACCGGTGCTACGGTATGGAAGGCATCAATTGAGTAAGGGTACCGAAATTCAAGTGACAACAAAAATAAACGGTACAAGTGTAACAAGGTAAGCTGATGTTATATCCACTACCGGTTAAGATTGGAAAGTCCTAATACAACGACATTTGGAAAAGAAGGAAAGTGAGTAGATGGAAGGTAAGGAGATCAAAATGTCGGAAAAATGTGAAAGGTAAGAAACCTCAGTAAGTAAAGTACAGCGAGGAAACGACTAAAGAGGTTTTGCAATGGCAGGACCGATAGCAAGCATGATGAAGAGGGAAGTCAACTCGAAAAAGAAAAGTAAAATTGGACTAAATTCAGGTATATTATGAAACAAACATGGGAAAGGAGGCATGACAAAATAATAAAGGAACTAAGCCAACGGAAGGTGAAATCGTGGAAGTAGGTGACGACAAGGTCGTAGGAAAAGGATTCAAGGATGTAACTAAAAGCGATGGACATTTAAGGAATTAAAAGATCCGCTTGATGGATAAACCAAAATGACAGATAAGTACGTCAGACTATGGGAGGACTTATTAACTGAAAATCAGGCAAAGGTTAAAAGTAGAAGGAAAAACCCAAAGAAAAGTATTGAAGGGTATCATGTTTGATTGGAGCAAGCGCGTGCTAATTAGACCTCGTGGAACTGGCAACATGAAGGCTCTTATTGGAAACAGAGATGAATGAGGGTTACAAACAAAGGAAAGAATGAAAGGATTCGAATTCACTGCATGACTGGAGATCTGGTTATTTCCGACAGACTTCTGAATTCACTCCTAATTTGTTAGCCGAACTAAGTTTCAGAAACTATAAGAGTAAACTGAAGGAAATGAAGCATTAAAGGAAAGGTTTGAGATATTGTTTAATACATTTACAAGAATTGCCGTTAGATAGCCAAGGCCCAGAAATCCAATTGGAGGAAAGAGAAATCAAACGAGATGTTTCGGTGTTAAACTAGTCGAAAGACAAAGTACCGCAAAGATTGATTCGACTGCTACAGAAAGAAAATGAAGCTAAATGTGATTAGCCTTAAGGTTATCATTAAGGAAGTAAGAATAAGAATAATTCAACTTTAAGAAAATAAAGGCTTGGGTCATCTAGGAAACGTAAGGAAGACACGTGGAGAATGAAGGGAACAAAAAGAAGATGAAACAAAAGGATTGGATAAAAGTATGTGGTAAATACGGCATGAAAGGGCATGCAAGAATGTAAACAACGAAAGCTGAAGAGGCAATGAGAACGATAAAGGATAAACAGTTAGTAGACAGACATATAATGCGAAAAGGGACGATTTTGAGTACAGGCATAAATTTTGGCCACAAAAGAAGAAAAATAGACTGCATAATTTGGATAAATTCGGTTTCAATGAGAAAGTAAGTAAAGTAATTACTAACAAGTATAAGTAAGAACATTGACGTCTACCTCAACATTCGAGGACGAATGTTTTTAAAGGGGGGGAGGATGTTATACCCCGCATTTTCAGAGCATGAGCATGACACGTGTTTCCTAAAAAAAAAATAATAGAATGACAATTATGTTGTTGCTACATAATTTAAACTCATGTTGGTAGTGTTGTATCCCGTATTTTAGTACGTCGGATTATTTGTAAGCTGAGGTGGGGCCCACACGTCGAGATTTTTTTTTTGGACATGTGACAAATTATATGAAGCACATATGCGAAGTTAAACACAACTCAAGAAGGACCCTTGAGCCAAATCGAAGTGGAAGTCCTCCAAACAAATAATTTTAAGTAACGTTTTCGGGTGATCTGACTTCGAGGGGCAAAACCGGTATTATAAGTTTGGAATTCGGAAACATGCCAAGACATAGAAGTTGTAGATAATTGAATTATATTTCCAACCATAGGTCGTGGGTCCACAGGTGACGTCGGGACAAGGAGATATGGACGTTTTAAGGCAGAAAGGTCAGTGGGCTAGGCCCAATCCGAGCCCAACCGGGTTAGGCCCATGACCCATGTTTATTTAAGTGAAACTTCAGCCCTTTTCTCCTCAATTTTCATACCAAAACACCAGAAAATTCTGGAAAAAGAGAAAGAGGAGCCTTGGAGAGAAGAAAAACCAATTTTGACCAAAATCTGAGCCCCGAATCCCGAAGCCCATGAAGGGAAAAGTGTTGTACGCTGCGTTGTCTTCAATATGAGCTAAAAATCAATCAAGAACAAGAGGATGGACGTGATGGCTGCACACTTGGTGTAAGATTACGATCCCTTTTCATTGTTAACAAGTTTATTTAAAGTTTTAACGAATTAGAACGGAGAAAATAGCGATATAAATTAGTTTGTTGATGTTGTTGAATTATGGTTTGAGTTTGAGGAGAACTTTGGATAAAATATATATATATTTCTTGTAGGATGTTGTTATTAATGTTATTGGTATTGATTTCAGCTTCTCTACGGAAATAAAATTACTAAATAGTTATACCGCAAATTGGTTGGTTGAGAAATTTAGAAAACAGTGTGTGGGCTGTTCTATGGCATACGTTGGTATTGGAAATGATGTTAATACTATTGGTATTGTTGTTGATAATTTGGCCGAGTTGAATTCTCGGATTGTTTTTGATAAATTGGCCGAGTTAGATTCTCGGGGATGGTGTATTTACAGGGGAGATGCTGCCGAAATTCGGCGGATTATAAATGAACTCATTTGAAGGATTAAGTCAAGTATATGATGATGAGTCTAATGATTGCGTCAATCTTCTTGAATGTAGACTAGCGATAGCGACCTTGGACAATTAAGCGTAGCTAATAGGACGTGGAGCAGTTATGTAAGGCTTACCCTTTCTTTCTTTTGGCATGATCTTTGTGAAACAAACAAACAAAGTATGTGTATGATTTCAAAGAACCTGCTATTCTTAGAGCCACTAGGATGGCTAATGCTCTTGACTTCCGAAGAACTATTTTGCTATGTCTTGATACAAGTGTGTGGTTCCAAAAGTTCTATGTTGATTTGATCCATAGCGATATTCGAAAGGTACTTGATATGATTATTGCTTTGATTTTCCAAAAATAGCTTCTGAAACGTTCATAGACGGTTCTGTACTAAAACGTCCATAACCTTTTCATACTAACTCGGATTGACTTGAAACGTGTTTATGACTCTCTAGTGTCGATTTATGTACGTACCCATCGAGTTTTAAAAAAATTGTTCTATGTGCATATGTATATGAAGCGACGCCTTATGAGATTTATGATCTTATTCTATGTTCTCTTAACGCTGTTATTCGTTGCTAGTCCCACCTTATAATAATTGTTCCTTAAAGGTGAGACAAAGCCATGATGATTATTCCATAATATATTCGGAGGTTACCGACCTTACGTCACTCCGATAGAGATATAACATTCTTTGGGCTCTCCTGCATGCTGCTTACATGATATATTTATATGATATATGTATATGATACATGAACATGATATATGTATATGCATATGGGGTAAGGGGAAAGGTGAGGCGCTATAGACGCATAGCCACCTGATCAGTTGGTATAATATGATATCGTCCCGGACGCGGGATATATGGATAAATGGATCGGGCTGCACGTTCCGCAGCAACATAATATATAAATGGATCAGGCTGCACATTCCGCAGCAATATAATATATAAATGGATCGGGCTGCACGTTCCGCAGCAATATAATATATAAATGGATCGGGCTGCACGTTCCGCAGCAATATAATATACAAATGGATCGGGCTGCACGTTTCGTAGCACTAAGCATGCATGGTACCGCCAAAAAGGCATTCATATGTACAAGTTACTCTATTATCTTACGGTATGCCCTATATGTCCATTATGTTATTATTCATACTTTACATCCCTTACTATGTTACTATTCATGCCTTACATACTTAGTACATTGCTCGTACTGACCCCCTTTCTTCGGGGGTTGCGTTTCATGCCGCGCAGGTACACCCAGATGAGTAGAAGCCATTATAGAAGATGTTCCAGCGAAGTTGGCAAGCTCCATTTGGCCCTAGAGTGTTGCCGGGTCAGAGTATTATGCTATGATGCCTTGGTTGAAGTTAGAGACTTTGCAGACAGAGTCGTGGGTATAGAATGTCAGTCTTGTAAGCGGCTCCACCAGCCGATGTGTTATTATGCTACATGTTACAAATTTTATATGATTACAGATTTGACTTGATTCGGGAACGATGAAAAGGATAATTCTGCAAATCCTTATTATGTATTTTATCTTTATTTGATTTAAGGAGTCCAAAGTGATTATGTGTGTAATAAGAGTCAGCGGGTTCGCTCGGCTACGAATATGGGGTCGGGTGCCCATCACACCCTAGTAAGATCAGAGTGTGACAACACTATTACGTTTTCTCACATATAATGCTTATCCCACATACTAAATGTCATTTGTAACATATTTATAATCACAACATATCAATATTCATGACTTATTCCAAACTACCACTCAAAATGTCACTATCCTCACATTCATGACCCATTTTTCTATATCCTTCTACAATCCAAGTCTTTCAACCTCTCATTACTTTAAACAAACATGGAATGATCATAAAACTTACCTTATATAGTGTAAGAGTAAGCCTTGAGCAGAGATACTCCTCTTGCACCAAAACCCTAGCTTCACTTCTACTTAGATTCCTTATCTTGGATGAACTCTAGTGAGCTTCTTACACCTAACTCTCTTAGTTTAATGAAGTTGATCTTGAATCTCTCTTGAGTTCTTATGGAAGAAGTGTGTGGAACCCTCTAGAAGCCTTGAGACAGATGAAGAAGTGTGGGAAATGAAATTAGTGAAGTGGGATCATATTTATATAATTGAACTTAACTCAGCCCGTCGGGACTTCCACGGACACTTATACGGTCCGTATAACATTGCACGGCCCGTATAAGTGGTCGTTGTTCACCACCAGGCAAACATCATCTCTGCTGGGTGTTATATGGACCGTATAATGTTATACGGACCGTATAAGTCGGTCGTATGACCCCATTTCCCTGAAATGATCCCCATCGTTCGTTTGATCTCCAATCCTTATGGAACCTTTCTTGACACTTGTTTAACACCTCGTTAACAATCTAAGTGACATTATAAATCTTCTCCAAAACATCATTAATCCATCATTAATTTTATACTCGTAAATCATGCCCGACACATAACATATACCTTTCTTTCCTTAACAACTTTCGTCTCCTACCTCAAATGTCTTTGAAATCTCATTTAGAATCATCAAATGTTATTTCTTACTTATCAAAACATCGTATACGTCATTCCCTTCGTTAGTCTATTCACTGTACGTTAACGGGAAATTTCCGGGGTGTAACATATACACAACATGCGGAAGAACGTTCAAGCTAGCTAGGCTGCTACATATACTATACACAAAAGAATAGAAGTCGACAAGGCTACATCATCTACCTACTATATACAACTGTCTACAGACCTCTACTAGAATGAAAGCTGTAGAAAGGACGGGACAGGTACCCGTCATACACATATGCATACACATCTCAAAGGGGTGGCATACCAAAACTGACTGCAGCTCCTGATCGAATGGAGCGCACTGACCACTGCTAGATCTAGAGGTCTTACTGAGCTGGGCCACCTGTCTGTCTACCTATATCTGCAGGCATGAACGCAGCCCCCCGAGAAACGGGGAGTCAATATGGATAATGTACCGAGTATGTAAGGCATAAGAACAACATATATACATAAGAATCATGGATAAGATCTGAACTCATAAACTAAAATGACTAACTACATGTACTTGTATGAACTAGTATCTGCCTATATCTGCATAAATCTGTATGACTGACAATGCCTCTGTAGGCACATAATATGCATGCACATGCCTATCAATGAGATCATACATCTATATATGTGTATGTGCCTATATAACGCCTGATATGTGTGCATATGTAACGCATGATATATGTGCGTGTATAACGCATGTAAAGCCTCTGTGCCATCTCATCATATCCTGTTGGCTTCTCTGCGGCCATAATCAATATCATCATCCATGTGCACCAGCTGATCAAGTGGTAATGCGTATATAACGCCTATCTCTCTTCTCGTACCCTACATATATATATATATATATATAACGCCTTCTGGTCATGAGTCAATGTACATAAATATATAATGAATGTAATGCATGAATCAACTGTATGCATAGATCTGGCTACATAAGACTAGACCCGTGAACAGAAAGATCACTCATAAACGGGGTACATGAACATCAAAGACTGAAGTACTTCTAATGCTTCTAAGAGTAGAGTAATATGGAAGCTCGCTTACTCGCTTGTTGGATCATATCATAGGATCATGCCAAAAGAAGAATGGCCTTAACATACCTTGACGTATATCAACTTGCCCAACTTCTACCTCTTGAACTTGCAAGTCTACAATTAAAATAACATAGGCCTCAATTAGACTATTTACCTCGCTTACTAATCATTTTAAACACGAATAGAGCTTGTCAATTTATGGGCAACATTTTCCTTATAAGCTTAACAACTCTTCAACTTCTCATTCGATCCAACATCAACCACAATATCCAAAACATGATGACAACACATATATATATCAAAATATATTCAAATCCATTTCCAATAATCTCTTAAAATAACCCCAAGTCACTATCTTGTCCTTCATCAACTTACCACTCCCACAAATACCTTCTCTTTACTTAAATCACTAAAACTCTTGATAATAAACTCAAATACAAGGGTATAAATCATTTACATACCTTGAGGTGTCAAAATTCCCAAGAATCACTTCAACTTCAACTCCCTACGCTTCACAACCTTGAAGAACCGCTAGAAGCAGCCTCCTTCTTCACAAGCTCGGGTTTACAGGGTCCGGGTCTTGTCAAATCTTCACTAATATGATAGAAAATATTGGGAGAGAATATATTAGGGTTTTTCTATTTTGGGAATGGAGTAAAATGAGAAATAAGGTCGTGGCTCCTATATTTATACTTGGAAGCCAAAAAGCTACAGCGGTCCTATTCGACGAGTGGGTCGACGGCCCGTCGACGTGTCGACGGTCGGTCGACTTACTCCGTCGACCTGCGCCTGCAGATGCAAGGCTGCGGGACCCTGTCGACATTGCACATCGACGGTCTGTCGACCATGTCGATGACCCGTCGACGATGACTGGTGTCTGCAGATTTTTCTGATTCAGTTTAGATCGCGTCGATTCGATTCGTTCAACTTCTAACTCTATAAATCGCCAGGAATATCTGCTGGTACCTTTGTACACGGGGTAAGGCACTTTCTATCTCCAAAACTCAGATACGAGTCTCAATTCCAAGGGCATAATCGACTAGGAAACCATTGGTTCCACTACTACGAAAGCGAGGGGTGTAACATTTATGGCCTGTATAGATATCGACATGGACTCCATATAAGTAATGCCGCCATATTTTTAGGGCGTGAATCACCGCTGCTAATTCCATATCATGGGTTGGATAATTATGCTCATGTTTCCGCAACTATCGAGAGGCATAAACGATCACCTTACCATTTTGCATCAGTACACACCCCAAACCTATGCGTGACGCATCACAGTATACAGCATAACCCTCGGTGCCTTCAGGGAGGGTAAGAACCGGAGCGGATGTCAACTTGTCCTTCAATTTTTGGAAACTCCGCTCGCACGCTTCTGACCATTGAAACTTGGCCCCTTTCTTAGTTAATTTTGTAAGGGGAGCTACTATAGAAGAAAATCCCTCTATAAATCTTCGATAATATCCAGCATGACCTAAGAAACT
Source organism: Lycium barbarum (assembly GCF_019175385.1). Taxonomy (NCBI): domain Eukaryota; kingdom Viridiplantae; phylum Streptophyta; class Magnoliopsida; order Solanales; family Solanaceae; genus Lycium; species Lycium barbarum. The sequence goes on along the minus strand of NC_083347.1, from coordinate 67,598,269 downwards.
TCGAATTTTCGAAGCGGTTGTTGGTCGGGGCCAATTCTTAACGGCTTCGATCTTTCGATCATCAACTTTAACACCCTCATCAGACACAATATGGCCTAGAAAAGCAACTGAAGTTATCCAAAATTCACATTTGGAAAATGTGGCATACGGTCTTTGATCTCGCAATGTTTGCTCTTGCAGAGGTGATCAGCATGTTCCGTCTCCGAGCGAGAATATACCAAGATATCTTCAATGAATACAATAACAAAAACATCTATGAAGGGCCGGAATACTATGTTCATTAGCACCATAAATTCCACAGGAGCATTTGTCAATCCGAAAGACATAATCAAGAATTTAAAATGCCCATATCTCGTTCGGAAGGTTGTCTTTGGAATGTCTTCCCCTTTTACACGTAGTTGATGATACCCTGGCCTTAAGTCAATCTTCGAGAAGCATTTAGCACCCTGTAGTTGGTCGAACAAATCATCAATTCTAAGGAATGGATATTTGTTCTTGATAGTCACCTTATTCAATTGCCGGTAGTCAATACACATTCTTAATGAGCCATCCTTCTTGTATACAAATAATACCGGTGCTCCCCAGGGAGAAGTATTGGGCCTAGTGAAGCCCTTGTCTAATAAGTCCTGCAATTGCACCTTCAATTCTCGCAATTCGGCAGGGGACATACGATAAGGAGGAATGGAGATGGGTTGAGTGCCCAGATACACATCAATCGCAAATTCAATTTCCCTTTCGGGAGGGAGTCATCGGGGAATACATCCTGAAATTCATTTACTACAGGAACGGATTTCAAGGTTTGCGGTTCGGCTTCAGTGCTCCTAACTCGAACCAAATGATAAATATAACCTTTGGAAATCATTTTCAACGCCTTAAGGTAGGAAATAAATCTACCCTTTGGAGCTGGACTACTGCCCTTCCATTTAAGAACTGTTTCCCTCGGAAATTGAAATTTCACAGTTTTGGACAAACATTTCACATTGATATAGCAAGAGGCTAGCCAATCCATACCCATAATAGCGTCAAATTCTACCATTTCTAACTCCACCAAATCGGAAAAAGTTTCACGGCCACATATCGTAACCACACACTTATGATAAATTCGTCTCGCAATAACAGGTTCCCCGACCGGAGTAGAAACTAAGAAAGGCTTGGACAAAGATTCCGGCGTAATGCCAAACTTATCAGCAATATAAGGAGTGATATAGGATAGTGTGGAACCCAGAGCAATTAAAGCATAGACATCATAAGAACAGATGGATCAAATACCTGTCACAACATCCGGGGACGACTCAAGATCCTGCCGCCCTGTAAGTGCATAAATACGATTCTTGTTGCTGCCTGCCCCAGATGTCTGGCCTCTTCCCCTACATCTACCTGTTGGCGCTGAAGTAGATCCTTGCCAAAGAGGGGGAATAGAAAATGAACAACCTGCGATCGAACCTGTCGGCTGTGCTGGACAACCTCCACCGCGAGTCAGACAGTCTCGTATAACATGACCCGGCTGCCCACAAGAATAACACACCCCATACCCTGGTGGCACTGGCCAAAGTGGCCCTTACTGCACTGATCACAACGAGGCAGCGGGCGCCTTGCCTGGCTAGATTCTCCCTTATAAAAAGGGGCTGGCGCCCTCGAACTCTGACCCAGTACAGAATAAGTAGGTCAATCATAACACTGTCTCTTGAACTGGGAAGGTGCCCTAACTACTGAAGGAGCTGATCTTCTATAAGAATAGGGCCTATAACCTTCCTGATAAGAACCTGAATAACCTGCGGATCTAGCCCGCTTATAACGGCCCCCTATTCGGGTCTTACTCAGTTCACTGTTGACGTTCAAGGTCCTCCAAATTCTGAGCATATGCCCGGATACGAGCAATATCCATGCCACCTTGTAATGAAGCCATCATACAATTCTTAATCAAGTGAGGCCCAAGTCCAGTCACGAAACGGTGTACCCTATCTTCCATTTCAACTACTATTGTCGGAGCATTTCTAGCCAAGGAGTTAAACTTCAAACTATATTCCCGAACGCTGATATTGTTCTGGCGAAGCAATAGAAACTCATTAGCCCTAGCCCGGTGAACTTCAGCGGGAAGATAATGATCTAAAAAGGCCCTGGTTCATTCGGACCATACTGCTGAAGGTGCATTCTGCCCCCTCGACTATTTCCAGGACTCATACCATACTGCGGCCATATCCCACAGTCTATAAGAAGCTAGGTCCACTGATTCTATATCAGAAGCATGCATTACCCTCAAAGCGCAGCCCATTCAATCCATAAAATTCTGAGGATCGTCCTTTGGGTTTGTCCCCGTGAAAATCGGAGGGTCCAAAGTAAGGAAGTCATGCACACGGGAACTAACAGCTCTGTCCGAAAGGCTAGCCTACCGCTGAGTCTGATTAGCTACTAATCTAGTCAAAAACTGGACTGCATCTCGCAAGTCCTGATCTGGGACAGCAGGGGGAGAAACTGGAGGCTGAGGAGCTAGAGGGCCTGGGGCTCTATCATGCTCTACAGCAACCGATAGAGTAGAGGTAGCATGCGAGGGGGTAGCGCTCTGAGCCTCGGCATGCCCTAACTCGGCTGGGGATACTAGGCTCGGGCCTTCCCCCGCAGCGTTCCACATTTTGCTGGCCTTTTTTTTTTTTTGAGGCATCGCTGAAATTTAAACAGGAAAATATTATATAATGTCATCCTTACATAGCTCTGTCTCACGATCTAGATCATGAAGAAAAGTGTCTTCCTAAATGCCTTGTAGCTTCCTGGCTATAGATATGGTGCACGACATACCGATAACCAGGACTCTACTGGACATGACTCATAGATATCCCTAGGACTGAACTGCTCTGATACCAATTTGTCACACCCCCAACGAGGAGTATGACGGGCTCTGACGCATAGGTCGGGAACCGCCTGACTTAACGATTACCTTGAATACCATATACTACAACTTAGCTTACACTTGCACGCAGAAAAGGCCCAACATATAAATATCTAATAATCCAATATATATGTACATATGCGAACCGACAAGATCGCTATAACATCACGAGTATCATGAAGTCAGCAAGGCTTACAAGAAAATATCACAACCTAGGCAAGGTCGGCAAGGCCATACAAAGCATCTACATAAGCCACTATGTCTATGAGCCTCTAAGAATGTACATACAAACATATATTACATTAACTTAAAAGTACCAAAAGATAGCAAGTCCGGAGTAGTGGCACTTGCTGACATTGCTGAAGCTGGAAGTCCTACTGCGGTTGCTCTCCAATAACTCTGTCAGAGCCTGCAGCACGAAATGCAGCGTCCCATGCAATGCGACGTCAGTACGAGTAAAAGTACTGAGTATGTAATGCTGGTAGCAATAACATAAGTAGGACAGAAATATAAAGAGAGTAGAGGTAACTTGTCATCTGAGAACGTACAATATGTAATGCATGAATCTTAAAAATCATATGTAAGTAAGCGCGCACCCACACACACACACACACACACACACACATATATATACACACACACACATACACACACACATATATATATATATATACACATGTGTATATATATATGTGTAAGTGTTAGTGTTAGTGTTGCGGAACGTACAACCCGATCCATAAATATTAGTGTTGTGGAACGTACAACCCGATCCATATATGATAGTGCCGAGGAACGTACGGCCCGATCCATAAATATCATATGTTAGTGCCGAGGAACGTACGACCCTATCCATAAATATATTATGTTACATATACATAATGTAAATAGCATGCACGAGAGCCCAATAAAAGCCACTACTCAGTCGGAGTGACATAAGGTCGGTGACCTCTAAATAAATTATGAAATTCGTATCGAATTCAAAGAAATAACTTAATGATGATAAACATGATAATATACCAAGAATCAATCAAATAACTAAGAAACTAAGATTTGAGCTACGTGACATAGGAATGGAGTGATTTTGTTATGGAACATTCATGTTTATGCTCTAGTTGGATTCGTGCCAAGGAAAGAGAGAAACGAACACCTTACATACCTTATTCGTCAAGCCACCACTTAAAGGATCCCTTACTCCGATGCTTGCCCTTCACCCAAACCTATATATTGAGAAATATACCTTTAATCATACTTCTATCATATTCCTACATCAATTTAGATGCGTTAAACATCGAAGGATAATTCGGGTTACAAAAATTTGTGCAGCATTTCTCCTATGTTATCTACTTCCTCCAAATACCAAAACAACTCCCAACAATACCAACAACATCAACAACAATATCATTAATATTCTACAATATAAATATGCATAATTTCATCCAAAACTTTCTTCAAACTTCAATCTATAAGCCAGCAACACCAACACAATAATTATAACTCTTATTCTCGTAATTATTCCTAAATCAACGTTAATAAAGAGATATGCATACCTTATCTTTACTAGAGTAGCAAGATCTTCAATATTTACTTTGAATCCAAGTCAACTCCAACGCTAAACAAAACTATAATCGCGACTACACGTTATTCGGACCTCGATTAATACTCCGTCACTTGAAATTACTCAAAATCCTCACTTTTATGTTATATATAAGCTCTCATATGGTTTCTGTCTAGAATATTTGGGGAAATTATTATGGACAAATATAGGGGTTTAAAACCCTTATATAGTGGATTAGAGTCGGTGGGTCACCAACTCTAAAATCCTTATGCGTTTTCGCACTGCCCTAGGGCGCGTTCGCACAGGGTTACCCGGTGCTACTCTGCGCGTTCGTGCAGGTTTAGGCCCTGCACTGGAAGTTCGTCTTAAAATGCTCGTAATTCTCTATTCCGATGTCGAGTATGGCATAAAATATGAAGTAGGTCGTGCAACCTAACACTATGCTTACTACCTGTCTTATTTGCGATCACATGTTCTCTTCACTCTTAAATACTCTTTTAAAAGTGTAATGAGTTAATTATTGGGTCGTTGTTCCGTTGCTTGATTTCTTATTGTGATGCATGTCACATTCATGCTTATTATGGTATCTCATGTACATTGAGGATACTTCTGAAAGGTCTGAGGGGAAATGATTCTGGATGGAATGATGCTGATAATATGAGCCAGACTTGCTAGTTAACAGGTAATGTGAGTGGGCTGAGTATTGTGATTTGGATCCTACGGGCTAAGTATTGTGATTGGAAGCCGGAAATGGCTTGGAACCTGATGGGAAATTCCGAGTTGGTATATGGACCTCGCAAGTCCCCCATGGGTCACGATTCATAGAATTTGAACGTGTGTGTACCGGGATATGGAAAAGGCCTTGAATTGCATACATATGCATATCATTACTTTCTATTGGTTTGCTTGTTGTATGAGTTATTGATTTGATGTTTGGACAGTCTTATATGTCGTTTGGATACTTGATGGATTTGAGGATTTAGATGTTTCACCTAGACTTGTAACAGAAAGTTCTTGTATGAATTTATGATTTTTATTACTATGGACAAATAGTGGTTAAATGTGGAAGTAGTATTCATAGACCAGCCCTCGTCTCTGTTTCCGTTACGGTCGGTCGACGATGCTGCTGAGTACTGGTTGTTTTTGTACACACGCTACGCTTGTTGCACCCTTTTTGTGTGCAGATTCTATTCCTGGCACGAGTAGATCTCGAGACACTGCCGGCCATTGAGGAGACCATCCAGACAGTTTGGGGTGAGCCATTAGTGTGATTCATGGCACCGGATCTTCTTCAACTATCCTTACTTTCTGTCCTTCTGATTCTAGACAGTTTATGTATTTCGGTATGTATTCCCATACTTGTACTCTATCTTAGTCCGTTCTTGCCTAGTGACACCAGATTTTCGGGGTTGTAACACTTTATTATGTTTTCTATGACTATCAACTTATTAAGACTTTAAACTGACTTGTATGATTTCTTTCCGCATTTAATTTCCTTATAAACTGTCCTAACGAGTTGTGGATGGCTTACTAACTTGGTGAGAGTTAGTGCCTTCACGGCTTTTTAAATTGGATCGTGACATACTTGCTATGAGCACAACACACAAAAGATCTTTTGGCTACGCGTCTATTCATCATGGTATATTAGTCAAGCGTATTGAAGCAACTAAAATTGTAAATTACAAAAGAAGAGTACATGTTTTTGGCGTACGTTGGATGTTCCTTCTTGGAATCCGTATAGGAGATACTTGAAGAACCTTTATGCTACACATACCAATATAGGAAAACAAAATACACGGAGTAGCAAGTATTCCCCCACTTCTATAACTAGACTAGCACGCTTGAACTGCAATGAATGGCCTTTTGTTTCGCGATCGGCAGCTAAGCAAACAGCCACGTTTCAGAAACAGCAAAACCACTTTTTCTGTGTCAAGTATATTGAAAAATGATGATCACCAACTATTCAATAATTCAAGTAGAGTACTTAAGTTTGAGTGCCCGTAAGAAAAGGGAATAGGAGATTTATGGATAGTCATCTAACAATAGTTTATTTGCTCCAAAGTCATTTATTTAGGGGGAAATTCCATCCCTTTTAATATTCAAAATTGAACAACTTTAATATTTATTAAACTTTTGACCTTTTTCCTCAAAAAATTTAAATATGTGAAGTACATTTATTTCATCTTGGAGTTCTGTTAATGGCAATGATTAATGCGAGATAATTTGCTAACAACAATGATATAAATAGAGCAAAAATTTAAAAGAGGAAAAACTTGAGCAATTTCAAATAATGCATGGACAAATTTGGCCATTTTCCTAAAAATTAATTATCGAATACCAACTCAACTATGTCATAAAATAAAAGAAGCATGGAAATTTCTATTTTGAAACTCAAGTAGACTGCCACAAGTATTCCATGTTAGTATATTCGCATCAGCAACTCAACTTGCTGAATTTCCATGTAATACCACTTTCAAACAAAAAAAATTAACTCATTTTCTGACCCAACCTAATATTTGTGGTCTTTCACCATGTGGCACATGAGTCTGTTTACCCCGGATTCAGATAATCAATTAAATTTGTAAGTGGGTATAGGATATGTGCTTGGATCTTGATGTGTGTTTGATAGAGAAAATATATATGTGAGAGCTCTTTAGTGAAACGGCTATTGATGATAATTTGCTATGAATGTAAACGTTTATGAACAATGTGAAACACTAGATGGAAGAAACACAATAATAATAGCGACAGGCGGCCTTGGCCGAATCAAATATTGAGAGAGAGATTGTATATATGAATTCTTCTACTATAAATGTTCTTGGGAAGTAAAAGAAGCCAACCCCCTCAAAGGAGGAGGATATGCCGTATTTATAGTGTCACCTCCATGGGTCTCATACAATGGGCAAACGGCCATGAATGCTCGGGTCATCGGGCTTGGATGCTCGGGTCACCGGGCTTGGATTCTCGGGTCACCGGGCTTGGCCATTTCGACAACGTCGAAGGCAGACCTGTCGGTGCCCTTGCCCGGCACCGGCCCAAGCATTACCCCAGTCAAGGGCGAATAGTATCCCACACATTCTCATTCCTTCCTCTGGTTCCCCGTTCCACCGGTTCGCCTCATATCCGGTTTCTACCGTATACAGATAGCCCCCACACTTCCCGGATCTCCGATCTGTCGGAGTAACGGGGAGTGGTTAAACTCCCAAACCGGTGGTTCTGTCAGCCCGGCGTTATCTTCGTATTTTGGCGGGAACGGTTGCGTAACGCATCCCCTTTTATCGGCCACGTGTCTCGCCCCTGGTGGTCCACTTCTGTCAATCGCCTTTTTCACGTCGTTTCGAGTCGCTTCGTATTAATGATGGGGATACGTGGCGCCATCTGATTGGTCATCCTCGGTAACCGTTCCTCTCCCATGCCTATATAAGGCCCTTTACCCCTTCATTTTACCATTTTCACGCTCTGCATCCTCTCCAACTCCACTTCATTTCTTCGTTTTTTCCACTTGCACCACACACAATCAACTCCATATTTGGTCTCCCTATTGATTCATTGCTTCATATTGTGTGCGAAAGAACCAACTTTGACACCACTGTTGTCGAATATTCATTGCTCGAGCGTCGCCGTTTTATACTTTGCCTCTTCTCAAACCATCAGTTCCTTTGTTCTTCTTAAATTCCTCTCTTCGACCTTCTTTCTTTCATATTCCCAAGATGTCCGAATCCACTTCCTATGATGCTCCACTGGTAGCGTCCCCGGGAGCCGAGCCTGCGTCCCCGGCTAAATTCGAGCCCACGGCTTCGGATATCATACCGGCTAAATTTAATTTCAACAAAGACCTTGAGGTCGAAAAGCCTTCCTCCGTTTCAGACAGGGGGTTCGATGTGAGGCGGTATCCCTCGTCTATCACCGAGGAGAAGCTCGACATAGTCCGGGCCGATTGCGGGTGGGACACCCATCCAGTTCGGATTTTAGCCCCCGGACCAGATGAATCCGTTACCGACCATTTTGAAGGGTTTCTGTATGTTTACACGTACCCCTTCACCCTTAAACTCGACCCTCCGGTGGATCCGGTCATTCTCGACATGTGCCGCACTTACGGCGTCACGCTGGCTCAGATCGGCCCAAATGTTTGGAGGGTCGTAGCGTGTCTCCGGTTGTTGGCCAACAACGCCGGGAAGGAATTCACACTTAGCCATCTGATATGCCTATACTCCCCGAGGCTGTTCCGGGACGGCGTAATGAAACTGGCCAAGCGCAGCCGGAATCCATTCTTCTCGAAAATGGATGAAGACAGAGACCGGGGATGGTTGGAGAGATACGTCCGGGTGAAGACCGAAGACATAATTCCAGCCGAGCATATGCCTTTCCCGGAGAAATGGAATAACAAGCGTAAGTCCGAAGCCCAAAACAATTGCCTTAGTATTGCTTCATCAAATTTTGATTCTGCTTCCACACTGTTTCTTTCTTACATTTTCCAGCCAATGGGTATGTTCCTCCGGTCATCCGGAATCTGAATGACTGGGTCACTGTGCTCCTCGCCCAGCATCCCCATGACGACCGGACATGGGCTCACCTGTCTCGTGGCCGATGGATCGCCCAAAATCACGGTAGCCTTCTATTTTTATTCTGCTGCATTCTCCTTTACTTGTTCGGTCCTTTGATGTGTGCTAACATCTTGTTTTTTTAGGTTTACCTAAGGGCTCGGTAGCCCCCAGATCGAAGTCGGGGACTGCCCCTCCAGCACCGGCGTCCGAATTTGACACAACAGGTTCCTCCCGTGTCCTCACCGATGCCGCAAAAAGAAAACGGCCCGCCGAAAAGGGGCAGACGCCAAAAAGGAAGAAAGCAAGGGGTGTTGCTCGTCCTTCGAGGGAAGAGACAGAGCCCGACATCATCATTCGGAGAGTCGGCTCCGTTCCCTCCGTGGCTCCAATACCGGAGGAGGCGGTTTCCGTTCCGCCCCTTCCTTCCATCGGCGAAGGTCTCTTGGTTCCCACTCCACATTCAGGTGCGGAAGAAATACTTTCACCAGCTCCTCTTCGGTCGATTGACTTTGTCGACATTTCAGGTGAAACTTCTTCGAAAGACACTCCCCTACAAAGGAAAAGGTCCGGGGAAGCGGCTGTTGTTGAAGCCGATAAAAGGACCGCCCCCGTACCGGAGAGCGGAGCCCCCACAAGCACCCGTCCGTCTCTCGAGCACCCCCCCTGCTACCGGCGAAGCAGCGGGCTTTGGTCATCTCCCTATTCCTCAGGCCACGAGGCCGGCCAGCCGGATCCCCGAATCAGGGGCCAGGGACAGCTTGGTAAATATCTTCCCGGCCCCGAGCGTGGAGCCAAGGAGAACCAGATCGGCCGTAGTCACCGTACCCGAGGACTGCAGCTTTCTATCACGTCCGGTGGGCGTAGCGAGCTATTTGCAGCCCCTTATCTCAGACTTGGACAAGCGCAAAATGACCGGGCTCACTTGGCAGTGCCTCATTAACGAGGGTATGCATGCAAGCAACCGGGTAAGCTCTTCCGTCATCTTTGTACAGTTTATCTGTGGATTTTATCCTTACTTCGCCTAAGCCTTCTGACTTGTTTCACCTATAGAGTGTGGTGCTGGTTAATGAAGCTTTCATCCGTGCCCAACATGAGATAGATGATCTCCGAGGCCAACTGGATGCCCAAGGTCGAGAAACGGAGAAATACCAGCATCTTCTTCAGGAGAAGGAGGAAGAGTTGAACCGGGCGGCTGTGCTGGCCAACCTCCGTCCTGAGCTCGATGCGGCTAAGGACGAGAACCGTCGCTTGAAGAGTGAACTGGCCGCTATGACCGATTATAACCGGAGCCTTGAGGCTGAAAAGATCGGCCTTAGCCGGGATAAAGCCTAGTTTCCCTCGAGGCTAGATGAGCTCGAGACCACGGTTTCCCGACTCCCGGGGGAGCTGGACTCAGTGAAGGCTGATGCAACGGGCCTGGCCGAGAGGAACTGGCAGCTCGAGTTCGAGGCCGCTTTGTCCAACGAGCGTAGGAGGGTGTTCGAAGAGAAAGTCGAGGAGCGATCTCGGATATGCCAAGGCCTAAGAACCGAGCTCGAGGAGGCGGTTATCGCCAACGACGCCCTTAAGGCTGAGCTGGAGGCAGCCACTGGTAGGATAAATGTCCTTGAGGAGGACCGGGCCGATCTGGAAGCGAAACTGGCCAAGGCTGAGGCCGACTTGGAGGAAACATGGAGAAGTGTTGAGGCGGCTGAGGCTCACACTGCTGTTGTTGCCGAGTATGAGAAGTGGAAGTCTCGGCGGATCACCCTCGAGCAAGCCCAGCATGGTCTATCTGATCTTCTGGCCCTGATACTCGAGGCTAAGAGGATGGAGGAAGAAGCCAATCGTGCCCTCGGGTCCGAGTCAGACGACTCCGAGCGAACCGAGTCCGAGCACTCATCCACCTCTAGCCATGCCGGATAGCATAGGGCTTGTGCCTTGCTTTCTGGTTTTTGTTTTTTGCCTTTGTAGGACTTTGTTTTTTCTTTTGATGTAAGAGACATCCGTTGTATAAATGAAAAGTGCATCTTTCTTGCTTCTTCGTTTGAATGTTTGTTTACTGCTTTTGTTATAGTTGTTTGTCTGTTCTAGGACAAGTCGACTCGTAGTCGTTAATTCATCGTGCCCGTAGGTCTTATCCGATATTTTGGGGCAGTGGCTTATCAAATTTTGGCTTGGATCATTGTGATCTCGTTGCCTTTGTCGAATTTTGACCAAGGTACCCGGCGTAGGGTATGCGAATGAGGCAGTATCAAGATACGATGGTTATCAACTGGGTATATTTAACAGAAAGTTGTTATCCCAACTTTTGATAACTTTGTGTTTGCAAAATGTTTCTACATACGAGAATTTTAACTCTTTCTTCCTTAGCCGTAGTAAATGAAAAATGGGACACGATTCATTATGATCGTTTTGTCCTTACATCGGAGGCTATGGCCGGTGGCCGGGCCTTAGTTTTGCCGTAGCAAATGTTGAATGGGACACGATTCATTATGATCGTTTGGTCCTTACATCGGAGGCTATGGCCGGTGGCCGGGCCTTAGTTTTGCCGTGGAAAATGTTGAGCTACTCCGTCTATTTCAATCGGTGTCATCTTCGGTGTGGCATAGTACTCCCCTAGCACTTATCCGATCTCCGAGGTCGGGTGAGTGCTATTACGTCACCAATCGGAGGATGCGACACCGGATATCCGGGTACTTGCCCTTCATATCCGTTGAGTAACACGCTGTACTCGTTGCCTCATTAAAAACCTTGTCGGAAAACCCATTTTAGGACAAAACCGTACTAAGGAAAAGAGTGCAACACGTGTTTTCAGGTCTAGATTCTAATTTTGTCCCGCTCTTGCCTTCCTGCAAAAGATAAAAGTTAATAAGAGAATACGGGGAGACCATACCTTAGCAGTAGTATCTCTTTAGATGGGCCACGTTCCAGTTATTACGCAGACGCTGCCCGTCCATGGACTCCAATTGGTACGATCCTTTGCCCGTTATACTGGTTACCTTGTACGGACGTTCCCAGTTCGGACCCAGCTTTCCCTCGTTGAGGTTCTTGGTGTGCAAGGTAACTTTTCGCAGCACTAAATCCCCGACCTGGAAATGCCGAAAGTTGGCTCTTCGATTGTAGTATCTTTCCATCCTCTGTTTTTGGGCCCTATGCGGACCGACGCGCTTTCGCGTAGTTCATCTGTGAGGTCGAGCTTCACGGCCATGGCCTCCTCGTTTGACTCCTCGGTAGTATACCTGAAACGGAGGGTCGGCTCACCGACTTCTACGGGGATAAGGGCTTCGGCTCCGTAAACCAATGAGAACGTGGTTTCCCCTGTGCTCGATTTGGACGTGGTCCTGTAAGCCCACAACACCTCTGGTAATATCTCCCTCCAATGGTGTTTCGATGCTTCAAGTCTCTTTCTCAGATTTTGGATTATCGTTTTGTTCGTGGATTCTGTCTGTCCGTTTGCACATGGGTGATACGGGGTTGACACGATTTTCTTGATCTTCAATCCTTCGAGGAAATCGTTGACCTTGCTGCCCATGAACTGATGACCATTATCACAAGTTATCTCGGAGGGGATGCCGAAGCGGCAGATGATGTTATCCCATATGAAGTCGATGACTTCCTTTTCTCGTATCTTTTCGAAGGCCTGTGCTTCAACCCACATAGAAAAATAGTCAGTCATAAACAAAATGAAACGAGCCTTACCTGGTGCCTAAGGCAACGGGCCCACAATATCCATTCCCCACTTTATGAAAGGCCAAGGCGAGATCACCGAATGTAGCAACTCCCCAGGCTGATGAATCATCGGAGCATGCTTCTTTCACCCGTCACATTTTCGGACGAAACTTTTCGCATCCTCGTCTATCCGGTTCCAGTAATAACCGACCCTGATAATTTTTTGAACTAGGGCTTCTGCACCGGAGTGATTGCTGCAGGTTCCCTCGTGTACCTCTCTCATTACGTATTCCGTTTCACTGGGGCCCAAGCACTTAGCCAGGGGACCGAGTAAAGAGCTTCGATACAGTTGGCCGTCCACCAAGCAAAAACGGGCAGCCTTGGTTCGTAGTGATCGTGACTCCTTTGGGTCATTTGGGAGTTTACCGTCAAGCAAGTAGTCTATGTACTTATTGTGCCAATCCCAGGTTAAGCCCATTGTGTATATTTCGGCGTGCCCGGTTTCTATGGCCGTGTTTGATAAGTGCATCGTTGCCCCGAGGTTGATTTCCTCCCCCTCGACCGATGATCCCAGATTTGCTAATGCGTCAGCTTCGCTGTTCTGCTCCCTCGGTATGTGCTGTATGGTCCATTCCTTAAATTGATGAAGTACCACTTGGGTTTTTTCGAGGTACCTCTGCATCCGCTCGTCCTTTACCTCGAACACGCCGTTCACCTGGTTCGCGACCAAAAGCGAGTCGCACTTTGCCTCGATTATTTAGGCTCCCACGCTTCGAGCCAATTCCAAACTTGCAATCATAGCCTCATACTCGGCTTCATTGTTAGTCAATCTAGCAGTTCTAACGGACTGTCGAATGACATCCCCGGCCGGGGTCCTAAGGACAATCCCTTGTCGGAACCTCTAAGGTTCGAGGCCCTGTCCGTGTGTAGAGACCAAATGCCCGTGGTCTTTCCCGAGGTCAGCAAAAGTTCCGTTTCGACCTCGGGGACCATGGCCAGGGTAAATTCTGCCACAAAATTGGCCAAGATTTGGGATTTGATGGCCGTTCGAGGTTTATACTCGATATCGTAACCGCTAATTTCTACAGCCCATTTTGTTAATCTACCTGACAACTCAGGTTTATGCATGATGTTTTTCAAAGGGTGCGTGGTTACTACACGTATGGGGTGGCATTGAAAATAAAGTTTCAGCTTTCTGGAAGCGCTTACCAGTGCTAATGCCAACTTTTCCAAATGGGGATAACGGGTCTCTGCATCCCCCAAAGTTCTACTTACATAATAGATAGGGAATTGCGTACCTGATTCTTCTCGGACCAAAACGCCGCTTACCGCCATTTCGGAGACTGCTAGGTAGAGGAAAAGTGGCTCACCGGTCCTCGGTGTGTGCAGCAATGGGGGGCTAGACAAATACCTCTTCAACTCCCTTAGGGCTTCTTGGCACTCCGGTGTCCAAACGAAGTCGTTCTTCTTTCTGAGCAAAGAGAAGAACCGGTGACTCTTGTCCGAGGATTTCGATATGAACCGAGTCAGCGCCGCTATCCTCCCGGTGAGCTTCTGTACCCCCTTTATGTTGTTCACGACCTCGATATCCTCGATGGTCTTGATCTTGTCCGGGTTGATCTCAATTCCCCGGTTTGACACCATGAAACCCTGAAATTTTCCGGACCTTACCCCGAAAGCACATTTCTCCGGGTTAAGCTTCATGTTGTATCTGCGGAGCACATCGAAGGTTTCCTGCAAATGCTTTAAATGGTCCTCTGTTTCCAGGGACTTAACAACCATATCGTCAACATAAACTTCCATAGTTTTCCCTATTTGTTCTTCGAACATTCCATTAACTAGGCGTTGGTAGGTTGCTCCGGAATTTTTTAATCCGAAAGGCATAACGTTATAACAGTAAGTCCCATAGCGGGTAATGAAGGACATTTTCTCTTGATCCTCCGGATGCATCCGGATTTGGTTATACTCGGAGTAAGCATCGAGAAAACTTAACATTTTATGTCCGGCCGTCGCATTGATCATCCTGTCGATGTGGGGCAATGGAAATGAATCCTTCGGGCATGCCTTGTTTAAATCCTTATAATCGACACACATTCGAAATTTATTACCTTTTTTGGGCACCACCACCACGTTAGCAAGCCAATCCGGGTATTTCACCTCCCGGATGGAACCTATATTTAAAAGCTTTGTTACCTCGTCTTTCACGAAGGCGTGTTTCGGCTCCGCCATGGGCCTTCTTTTTTGCATTACCGGGGGAAATTTCCCGTCCAAGCTGAGTTTGTGTGACGCTATTTCCGGTGATATACCTGTCATATCTATATGCGACCATGCAAAGCAATCGGCGTTAGCTCGAAGAAACTCAATTAATTTACGCCTGAGCTCTGCGGTGAGCCCCGTGCCCAGGTATACCTTTCTGTCTGGTAAGAATTCGAACAAGATGATCTGCTCCAGCTCCTCTATGGTTGATCTGGTTGCATCCGAATCATCCGGCATGACAAAGGATCTGGGTATCCCGAAGTCATCTTCTTCACGCACCGGATCTGGCCCGGTACACTTTGGTTGCTATTGGGGGACCTCCCCTCCGGTTACACCCTTCTTTTCCTGAGCCGGCTCCTTGGGCCGGGGCGCCGCCTCCTCTACTGCGAACATTTCCTTTGCTGCGGGCTGCTCACCTCGGATTCTCTTCACCCCGTCCGGGGTGGACAATTTCAGCAACTGATGCAGTGTTGAGAGAACTGCCCTCATGCTATGTATCCAAGGTCTACCCAATAACGCATTATACTTCATGTCGCCTTCGATCACATAGAACACCGTTTGTTGAATGGTTCCATCCGCGTTCACGGGCAACGAGATCTCTCCCTTCGTAGTTTCGCTAGCCATATTGAACCCACTGAGTACCCGAGCCACCTATACGATCCGATCCAGCAGCCCTAGCTGTTCGACCGCTCTCCATCGGATGATGTTGGCCGAGCTACCTGGGTCAACCAAAATACGTTTAACCTTAGTTTTAAAGATGAGTATAGAAATTACCAGCGCATCATTGTGCGGTTGAATGATGCCTTCCACGTCTTCGTCATCAAAGGAAATAGAGCCCCGGGTTGAATGGTCTCGGATGCGTTTTTCGCGAACAATAGAAACCTTGGTCCGTTTCATTATAGGCCCCCGGGGGACGTCAATACCCCCAACTATCATGTTGATTGTATTCTGGTGCTCAACCGGTTCGACCCTTCGATGAGCTTCCCTTTCCTTGTAGTGATTTTTGGCTCGCTCGCTCAATAGATCTCGGAGATGGCCGTTTTTCAATAACCGGGCTACCTCTTCTCTCAACTGGCAGCAATCCTCAGTTTTGTGACCATGGGTTCCGTGATATTCACACACCACGTTCGGATCCCGTTGTCCCGGATCTGACCTTAGTGGTTTCGGCCATCGCACATCCGGGACGCGGCCGATGGCCGAGACAAGGCCCGAGGTATTGACGTTGAAGTTGTACTCCGAAATCTTCGGTGGACCCTTATTGCTGGCGGAACTTCCGGCATCGCTCCTGAACGAGAGTCCCCGGCTGTTTAACGGGCGCTCGACCCGCTTGCTGCCTCGGCCTGAGAAATGGCTCGGGCTTTCCCTTGACCTTTCCGACCTGAAATTTGATCTCTCCGAGTGGGAGTATGGTCGAAACCTTTCTTTTGATGATTCAGACTTCGTTTCATAACCTTTCTTCGATTTCTCGAAACTTCTATTCACTTTTAACTTTACCGAAGAGAGCTCGAACTGATCATCCTCTACCCGAATCTTCGACTCATACCGATTGTGGACATCAGCCCATGTCACGGCCTCGTATTCCAACAAATTTTCTTTAAATTTGGGTGAGGCAACTGAACTTAGCATGTTAAGAACCTTTGTGAAAGCTTGTGCGGCCCATTCTTCTGGCACCGGGGGGAGTTCTATCTGTTCCCTCTGGAACCGGGTGACGAACTCCCGTAGTAGCTCATCGTTCCTTTGAGTTATTCGGAAGATATCGGCCTTAGGGGCCTGCACCTTTATGGCACCGGCATGTGCCTTTACGAAGGCATCAGCGAGCATTTCGAAAGAAGTGATCGAGTGCTCGGGTAGGTGGTCATACCACGTCAACGCTCCCTTCGACAGAGTTTCCCCAAATTTCTTCAGCAACACCGACTCGATCTCATCTTCCTCCATATCATTTCCCTTTATGGCACAAGTATATGAGGTCACGTACTCGTGCGGGTCCGTGGTGCCGTCATACTTCTGTATATCGGGCATTTTGAACCTCTTCGGGATCAGTTTCGGAGCCGCACTCGGTGGAAAGGGCCTTTGGATG
Source organism: Lycium barbarum (assembly GCF_019175385.1). NCBI lineage: Eukaryota > Viridiplantae > Streptophyta > Magnoliopsida > Solanales > Solanaceae > Lycium > Lycium barbarum. Next base: position 67,581,302 of record NC_083347.1, on the reverse strand, counting down.
TATCTTTTCGAATTCGGCCCCTTCAGTAAAGGTGGAGCCCCCGGTATCTGGTCCACCTGAGAATTGTATGTCTCGACCCTCTTTTCGGTCGAATCTACCCGTTTTGCCAAAGTTTCGAGCATCTTTAGGACCTCAGTGGAGGAGCCGGCTCCGGAGCCGTCGCTCTCAACCACTCGCGCTTCATTTCTTCCGGTTTCGGCAGTACCCTTTGCCTTTCCTGGCCCCGCTTCACCCTTTCCGCTCTGCATCTGAGCGATTGCCATTCCTTGCTCGGCGATTGCCGCTCTCTGTTCCTGCAACATTTCAAAAATTAAACGTAAGTTAACACCATCGTTTAGTACGTCCAGTTCTCTCCGGCTCCAATCCCGAGACAATGTGGCGGAATTGTGAGTATTTAGAGGATCAGTGGCCGGTAGGGTGGCAATCTCTTGATCCACGGTATTCTGCCGGTGGAGCCCCTCCCTTGAATCGACGGGGTTCGGGTCAGCGGGATTTGGCAATGCCCGTAGTTCGCTTCCTTCATTTTCTGCCACAATCTCGGCGTTATTGACATGACCGGATTGTTCGACGTCAGCCATTTGGTCCGTTTCCGCAGAGATGGGTAGTGATTTTTTTTTCTTTTGGTTTTGATGAATATTGTAGAAATCAAGGACAAAGACCACTATTATCCTAGCCCCACGGTGGGCGCCAAACTGTTTACCCCGGATTCAGATAATCAATTAAATTTATAAGTGAGTATAGGATATGTGCTTGGATCTTGATGTGTGTTTGATAGAGAAAATATATATATGTGAGAGCTCTTTAGTGAAACGGCTATTGATGATAATTTGCTATGAATGTAAACGTTTATGAACAATGTGAAACACTAGATGGAAGAAACACAATAATAATAGCGACAGGCGGCCTTGGCCGAATCAAATATTGAGAGAGAGATTGTATATATGAATTCTTCTACTATAAATGTTCTTGGGAAGTAAAAGGAGCCAACCCCCTCAATGGAGGAGGATATGCCCTATTTATAGTGTCACCTCCATGGGTCTCATACAATGGGAAATAATAAAATAATAATAACAAGGACAGCTCTGCACGGATTTGGTGGGATTAGACTGACGGCGCCGTCTGACACACGCATGGTAGGTAGTTGACTATGGCAGGACGCTACTGGCGCGTGGCCCGCATGCAACGGCCACAAGGACCAACGGCTACTTGGACAAACGACCATGAATACTCGGTTCATCGGGCTTGGATGCTCGGGTCACCGGGCTTGGATGCTCGGGTCACCGGGCTTGGCCATTTCGACAACGTCGAAGGCAGACCTGTCGGTGCCCTTTCCCGGCACCGGCCCAAGCATTACCCCGGTTAAGGGCGAATAGTATCCCACACATTCTCATTCCTTCCTCTGGTTCCCCGTTCCACCGGTTCGCCTCATATCCGGTTTCTACCGTATACAGAGTCTCTCTTTCTTCTTTTTTTTTTTTTTTTTTTTTTTTTTTTTAAGTGGGTCAATACTTTTTTATTTGGTCATTGTGGAAGGTGAGTTGCTGAACTGATAATCTACTACTTCATCCGTCTCAATTTAAATGTCTTAGCTTGAATGGATACAAAGTTTAAGTAATAAAAAGAGTTTTGAATTTTGTGGTTCTAAATTAAAGATATACATGCGCAATGTACTAAATTGTCTTTTGAATCTTGTGGTTTTAAACTTGTCATGTAGGATGTTTGAATTGTCAACTTACTAAATATAGAAAAATACACTCTTTTTGGGGCATACCAAAAAGAAAAAAGTAAGACACTTAAATTGGGGGATGAGGGAGAAAAATATTTTTGAGATTAATTATTTGTGTCCGTTCGTTTAGTTTCTATGAAGGCATTATAATTGAGTTATTTTTTCATTAATAAAATTTTTCTTTTAATTTTAGTACGTAAATTAAAAGTTGAATAACTGTCCGTAAAATTAAATGAAAAAGACACATTATAAGATTTAGTTGGCATTAGAGATATACCATTGGATCTTGGTGATAAGAGTCATTTTGTGGGGATGCAGCTTCAGTCCTTGGTGATGCTGGTGGTGCAGAATTGGCAGAAGTACTGGTGCCATTTTTCTCATCTCTAGCTTTTGCAAATATTACTGTGAATCCGTCAGCTGAGGCTGGATCATTCACATCCCATTCACCGAATTTGGGCAATGGCCGACTTTGCTCTTGCTGCGAATTCGGTTAAAAGAAAGATTAAAGTTTCGTAAATAGTTTTAGTTTAGAGCGTAATTATGAAATATAGCTACAATTTACGTATTTAGGAGACATAGCTATAGTTTTTGTACTAGGCGGAGTTGTACTATCAGTTGTATCAGCGAAAGACAGGGGCAGACCTATGTGCTTTTTCGTGGTGCTCCAGCACCCGTTAAATCCAACGTAGACTAGGTATAGTTATATAAGAAATATATGAAATTTGGGTATAAATGCTAAAAAAGCACCCTGGAAACGAATAAAATAGCTGGGTGTTTTGATTTCCAAGTGGAACCTAAAGGCTCGGGTGGAAGGGGACCTGTGTTCGAACATGTTGGTCAACATTTCATTTTTGGTAATAACAATATTAAATGTAGTTATCTTTTAGTTGCACGCACGACCCTTAAATTCTGGGTCCGCCACTGGCGAAAGAGCAGTATCACGCGGTGGGTATCAGCTATATCAGGTGGGTCTTAGGAGGTTATCAATTGTATCAGCACACATACTGTATCAGCTAAAACAACGCGTAAGAGTTGTATCAGCGCATATTATATCTCCGCATACAGTTAGGCGTGTATATTGTGTATCTGCTACAAAACCTAAAGTGTCGCTACATTTCGTAATCTTCTTGAAACTATAATTATGTATCGTAAATATAATTTAAATATTTGTCACGTCGTGTAATCTTTCTTAAAAGAAACAGGAAGCGATGCAGGTTTTGCAGGTGATGAAAAATGTTCGTAGAAAAATTGGACTAGAATAGGGTTTGTCAACCGACGTGACGGGACGTTGGTCCGGTCACACGTCCTTTATGTCCTGCTCAATACATGTATAACACTTTCTTGAAAGATTAGTTGACTGACTCTGATATAGCAGACATGGAATTTCGTGGATACAATAAGGTTGTTATCGGTTTTTTGGTTGTATCTACAGATGTTCCTATTTATAGAACATAATTTCATCTTTTTAGATTAATAAGTACATATATAAATATTACAATTTACAAACTATCCAACGGAGAATTGAATGTCATTAGCTTCCCAAGCTGCTGAATTCAGCAAACAGTACTATATATCTAGGGAAGGAAATGTGGCATGCACTATTTACTACGGTGGATGCAAACTTAATAGAAATATATGTTTTTAAAGTTATTTCGATATGTATAGTTCGAACTGAAGATAGCGGGTGTGACGAGGAAAGATGAAGCTCAATAGCCTAATGTCAGTTTCTACTACATAAGCTTTAGTTCTATCAATGAATAATTAACATTTACTCCCGATTTCTCAATTTATGTGAAGAAATTCAGAGTACGAAGGTTAAAATACATAATTTTGACTTTGAATTCGGGTATAGATTCTTCAAAAATTTTAAAATAAAATGTACATATTTAAAAGTCGTATTTTAAAACTACATGAAAAGTACTACTATACAAGTTAACATAGCTCAACAGCAACAACAACAACAACCCAGTGAAATCCCATAACGTGGGGTCTGGAGAGGGTAGAGTGTACGCAGACCTTACTCCTACCAAGGTAGGACGGCTGTTTCCGAAAGACCCTCGGCTCAATAAAAAACATAAAAAGAGGTCAGATAAGGCTAAGAGATTCAAAGCGATATGGAAATGAAGTAACGCAAGCGACACAGATGACATAGAATAATCAAAGCACAGGAAATAACAGATAATATCATAAATCAGAGCACAAGAAATTATACTACGATAATGCGACTACTAATAAGACAGGATAATGAGACTATCTACTAGCTTTCTACCCTAATGTGGGTCCTCCAAACCCTCCTATCTAAGGTCATGTCCTCGGTAAGCTGTAACTGCGCCATGTCGTGTCTAATTACCTCTCCCCAATACTTCTTTGGCCTACCCCTACCTCGTCTGAAACCATCCATGGCCAACCTCTCACACCTCCGCACTGGGGCATCTGTGTCTCTCCTCTTCACATGCCCAAACCATCTCAATCTCGCTTCTCACATCTTGTCTTCCATCGAGGCCACTCCCACCTTGTCCCGAATATCCTCATTCCTAATCCTATCACTCCTGATTAACATAGCTCATGATTCAAAATATTTTTAAAAAGTTTGACTGTTTGACTCCTCAAACAGTAACACCTTCACGTAGTATTGGACGGATGTACTAGAAAACTATAGTAATTCTTTTGCTTGAGTCTCTAAGAAAGGTATAGGCATGATCTGCTTTTATTAAAGAAAGAATAGTACACTTGTACTCCCTCTAATAAGGGAAAGGTCCCTTTTTAATAGATGGGATTAGGATGAAAGGTAATATTGAGAGTTAAAGAGAGTGCTGAATACGAAACTACATCCACAATACATTAATGATCATGAGTGTGAATCTATTAAAGCATTTCTTCAAGACAATTATACAAGGTAAGAACATTCAAGTTTGCAAATTCTTTCACTCAAAGAGATATTTCTACAGCTTAATTCACCCAAGCAGAATCAGGTGTTGAGGTTTTGAATGTTGTTGACTTAAACACGTTTATGTTCTCACAACTTCAATTTCTAAAAGAATTCAAGCAAGAACCAAGCAATTGAATATGATCATGACTTGCAAACTGAAAAGAATTGGAAGAGAAAGAAACTTACAGACGTCATAAATGTGTATAGCAGGTCTTGTAATTGAAAATATCAATAGAGAGATACACAGAGAAGATGATACCAAAAAGCGTCTAATTGGAGATCTAGATGGCGATTTCAGTTGAAGGAATAATAAGTACAAAACGAAGTGGTGCATCAATTTGAAAATTAGTTGTCGCTTCCATGACCCCCACCCCACCCCCCTGGGCCCCCACGCAATGTCAGATCACACACGCTAAAAAACGCTATTATGAGTCTTGACAAAAGTGCATAATGCTAATTGTTTTCCGCTTGAATCAATAAGAAAGAATATATTAAGAAGGGATATGTCCAAATAGACCAATCTATTAGGCATAATATCATAACTTTACCATCAGTTAATTTTATGGTTTCACAGGGCGGAGCCAGAACATTTGATAAGGGGGTTCAAGAAAATTAAAAAATAAACACGCGAAGAAATCAAAATAAACACAATTCTCTATTGAAAGTGCAAGTATATTACTACAACTGTACACGACGAGGTTTCATTCCTTGAAATGTTTTTATAATAACATCATTAGAAATCCTATTAAACACATCTTTTTCGACATAAGGCACCAAGCAACCACTAAAATAACTCTCATTCATTCCACTCTGCAAGTCATTCCTGATAAACTTCATTGCCGAAAAAGTTCTTTCAACAGATGCAGTGGCAACTGGCAAAAGCAAGGCAAGTTTCACTAAGCGGAATACAAGAGGATAGTTTGAATGCTTCTTTGTCTGAACTAATCTTTTTGAAAGATCACAAAGTCCTTTTAGATCGGAGAACCTTTCATCAAGATCACGAACATCAATAATGTAACTCGCAAGTTGATTCTCAAGAGCCCCCATACTAAATTCATCAAAGTCATCAGGATAATGTTCAGCCATTCTCATTATTTTCCTGAGATCAAAACTAGAAAATGAGTCAATTGGATTTAAACAAGGAATTCCATGAAGCAAATCAGTCGTTACTTCGTCAAAACGATAAGAAAGCTCTTGAATTTGCCAATTAATAACTTTGCAAAACACTTCAACGTAATAATGGTGTGAGACATTACAACCAGCAAGTTTACGCCGTGATCTCAAAGAGGTAAAGTACGGCTCATCTAAATTAGGTATCAAAATTTGATACTTGATACAAAATTTAGATACTTTATCAATAAGCGAACCCCATTCTTCCTCCCTTAACTTTTGCAACCTTTTCTTTGCTACTTGAACAAGTAGCATGGCATTTGCGATATCTTGCTCCTTTTTCTGTAAGCATTTGTTAAGCTCATCTGTGATTGCTAAAATATCTCTCATCAAATGCAATATGAATGCAACATCAACTGTTTGACATGCTCTGAGAAATCCCATTGCCTTGGCACTTTCATCTGGACAATATGAATCAACAACAATATCATCAAGTACATCAACAATTGAACCAAACATAAGAATAAAGTTACTAAAAGATTTGTAGTAGGATCCCCAACGAGTATCACAAGCTCTAGTAAGACCAAATTCTTGATGCAAGCCTCTACCAGTTTCAAGTTCACCCATATCTAATGCCTCTTGAACTCTTTTCTTTTGAGATTCTCGATATTCATCCATGTGTTTAAAAGAAGCTCCCAACATATTCAAAATATTCGAAACCAATAGTACAAGCTCCCCCACTTCAACACACTTTTTAGAAACCGCAACAAGACTTAGTTGAATTTGATGAGCAAAGCAATGAACAGAATGAGCCGATCTACTTTCTTGCCTAGTCAACATTTTAAGGCCATTGATTCTACCTTGCATATTACTTGCCCCATCATAACATTGTCCACGTACATAAGAAAGACTCAAGGAATGTTGATCAAGTAAATTAACAATTGCTTCTTTTAGAGATGATGCACAAGTATCTTGAACATGAATAATGTCAATAAGTCGCTCCATCACAAATCTCATTCTATCAACATATCGTAAAACAACAGCTATTTGCTCCTTGCGCGACACATCAAAAGATTCATCAACCAACAAGGCAAAGTAATCTGCATTTAATTCTTCTATGATAGCCTTAATTATTTCAATTTTGCATGCAGTCACAATTTCTTTTTGAATCATTGGAGAAGTCATCAGATAATTTTGTGGAGCATGATTCAATACAAATCTTTAATGTTATCACACCTTTCAGAATACCATGAAAGAATTTCAAGAAAATTACCTCTGCTCAATGATGATTTAGATTCATCATGACCTCGAAATGCCAATCCTTGATTCAAAAGAAGCCTTACAACATCAACTGAAGCAGTTAAGCGGAGCCGATACTCATGCTTAAATTGAGAATCTTGCGTCACAAGTGCAGATTGAATAGATTGTTCTTGTCGCACTAGATCTTCACAATTCTTTCTTGCCCGATTATGAATGTTATTTCTGCCACCAACATGTTTTTTTTAAAACTCTTCTTTTTTTGCCAACTCCTAAACCCTATGGTCGAAAATACATCACCTCCTTGATGAATATTATCGTCTGCAAATAGATAGCAATTCAAACAAAAGACTGCATCTTTACTTTCACTATACTCCAACCAATTAGAATATTCACTAAACCACTGAGGATTAAAACGACGCATGTATCTAGAAACTTTTGTTTTAGGATACTCTTTAAGCCGAGGTTGACAAGGACCTCTCCTAAAGTATTCTCTTCGAATGACATCACGATGATTTGGATGAAAGTCCAAGATTTGAGTTCTTTCACCCGGATCATGCTTTGAAGAATTCAAATCAAATTCCTGAGAAGAAAGCAATTGTACTTCTGAGTGGTTGACATTTTCTTCTAGATTAAGTTGATCATGAGAGTTCAAACTTGATTTTGGAACTTTGGTAAAATAATTCTTCACTGACTTTTGAGACTGAATTATAATAAAAAAATTAGTTAGAATTAAAGGCACAATGTCAATCTTAAAAGCCAATAAAACAAAGCCTATTTAAGGACATCTAACTGTGAGAATAAAAACTCAATCTTGTATATAGCAATAGAACAAAAAATAATCAGTAACCTTAAGCATATCCCATTTCAAATGCCTACAGATGATCCTATATTATAAAAAAACTCTATCAAATGTCTCAATAAGCAAGAAAACAACTTAACCACAATCCAGCACACATAAAAAGGAATTGATTACTAAATAAAAATCTACACTTTGATTCTTTTATCAGCTAAATATAAATATCTGGAAGACCAATTTTGCAAACAAACAACATTTAAGAATTAAAACAATCATGGCTTGGGGTTCGTGGATGGAAAATGGGTCAGCTACCCATTTCACAAAATGGGTTGATTAACAACTAACAAGAAACAATAATGGGTTTGTTGTGATTTTGAGTATGGTGAAAAAAAAGAGAGAGAAAAAAAAGAAAAACCTTGGAATTGGAAGCCACGGGCGAAGGCCCAAGAAGATGACAGAGTAGGCGCAGGGGTGGAGAAGATAAACAGGAGCAAAGGACCTTTGAAGTTTGAACAAAAAAGGCAGCTAGCAGCAGCACAATTGAGTTGACAAAGAACAATGTCAACACGTTTTGAAATTAGGGATTCTTTTATCCCAAATGGCTCACGTTTTTCTTTAATAATAATAATAATAAATAAAGTCCAGCACGACGTCATTTCTGTTAATTTTTTTTTTAAAGGGACTGGATGAAAAAAGTTAAAAAGGTGCCGAGAATCGAACCCGCAACCGCGGGCTCAATCATAGGTGCCTCATCCACTAACCTGAAATCTCCATTGTGTTAAGGGGATGCAAAAATAATATTTATACATGAATAAAAAAATTCACCATATATATATAGTGCAATTTTCCGACGAAGGGGGTTCGATTGCCACCCCTTGCACCCCTGTAGTTCCGCCCCTGGTCATTCATACTTTACTGTTTTTAATTAAATTTTCTCGTATCTGAATGATCAGGAGTGGAATCCAACAATACACGTCTACCAATCTATTAGGCATAATATTATAATTTTACTATTCATTCATTTTGTGGTCATTTATGCTTTATCGTTAGCAAATTGTCTTGTATCTACCTTTGACTTTAAAATATCAGTTTAGACTAAGTAAACTTCACTTGTCAAAATACCTCCGGGAAAAATGTCCAAATTTACCTATATAAGAAAAATGTATAAAGATAATGAACTACACATTCACTTCGATTCCCTTGAGTACAAGTCTTGGATTTACCTATGTCTTTGACGCGCCGCCCTACACATTTGTTGCAGTAAAGACAAGACTAAACATGGATTGAAGTCGTAATTATGAAAGTGTTTTGTGGTTATAAGTTCATTGGTCTATTTTCAGAAAAACACACAACCAAATTAAAATAATGACCAAGACGTAAGTATTGGTGGAAGTTTACGATAAAAATCAGATCTCCTTCAGTTCACCTTTCTTTAACGTTTTTTGTTCGATGGTAACAAGTGAGAAATGAATATGCAGAGATTTTTTTTATTTTAAACACTATTATGTATTGTTTTGATATCAGATGTCTTACTTTACTTTCGGAAATATCTCACATTTGGTTCTTATATCTTTATCAGTCCAAATAAAATATATACGAAAAAGGTACGTAAAAAAGAGGTTATGTTGTTAGTGAAAAATAATATTGCAAGCATTGAATTTTGCAATTTTACTCTATAATGACTAGTGTTAGTGCATGCATAAAGTTTGTAAGCTAAAAAAACTGAACATTTCTTTGATAGTTTCATACATCTAAAAACTAATAAGTTCTTTTTAGATAAATTTTGTCGTCAGACAGGATGCCTATTGCTTTTTATTAATAAATAACCAAAAAATAAAATCTACATGAATGTTAAAAATTGGAACTTGACGGAATCATAAAAAATAGATTTAAAGTTGAAGTTATAGTCTATAATCTAATAAGTGTTTAGCCTTAAAATTCCTTTATTAGGCAAACCACTCATGTAACACCTCGTACCTCCTAATTAAGCTATGTTCATGATTGAGAGACTTAGAAACAAACAGGAAGTGTTAGGATTGAAAAATCGCTATAATTCAGAGAATCACGTTTTTCGTCAAATTATACGGACCATACTTATAAGTACGGGCCGTATTTTTTGGGCGTACATCGCCCCCAGAAAATCCTAGCTACTGGAATTTGACAATCGAGATACGGTCAAGAAATACGGACCGTACATTTACGTAGGGGCCGTACTTTCTTATCGTACTTTTTATACGGGCCATACTTGAAAATACGATCCGTACTTTCCAAGCGTATTTTCTTCCTCTAGAAATCACAGTTTCTGGATTATGACAATCCAGGTACAACCCACAAATACGGGCCGTATTTAAAAGTATGGACCGTACTTGTTGCTCGTACCTTCCCCGTCTCAGCAAACAGTATAAATACGGGACTTCAGTTTTTAATTCCACTTTTCATACTCTCAAGCCCTAGCACGAAGGTTTTCTTCTCCCATCAATCCAATACATTAAGGTAAGTCTATTCCAAGCCTTTCAAGTGAATTCTAACCTATATCCATGATCTCTAAATTAGAATTCATTGTTCCTACCCTAAGGTTTTCAAGAAAACCCATCTAAGGGATTCAAGACTAAGGCTTTTGGATTTCTTCAAGTTCAGATTTTTATAAAAGTTTTGGAGCGTTACAGGTATGTAGGGTTTCTATCCACGTGTAGGAACATCATTGTTCTTCCCCACGCCACGTTAATCCATAAAAACACGAAGTTTGATAAATCTAGGGTTTCTATTATAATTCATAATAACCCTAAGTTACCAGTATCATGCTACACCATGTTTGTATTACTAATTCGTTATTATAATCTTGATATCAATAGCCGTCCTACCTTGGTAGGAGTAAGGTCTGCGTACACTCTACCCTCCCCAGACCCCACGTTGTGGGATTTCACTGGGTTGTTGTTGTTGTTGTTGTTGTTGTTGTTGTTGTTGTATTCTTGATATTCCATTTTGGTTGTTGAGAATCCGTCTGTAATCCATGAATACCCATGTCTTGAATTCCATGGGTTCTTAAATGAAAGATATTAATTATTATGTCTATTTTCATGAAATTCTACATGCTTCCATGTTTTCATACAAGTTATACTAAATACCTATCTTCATGTTATATTACACTCATGAATCACGTTTACAACCATGTTTATGTAATTCATGGGCTTCTAAGCCAATTATATCCATGTTCATGTTTTGGGAGTTGCATAGATTACCGAGAAGGCTCAGACATCCTGAAACTACGTATGCCAGAGTAGGATAAGGATTGCTCCACCTAGTTAGCAAGATTCCTTCATGTTTACCCATTGCGGGTCATTGGATCCATTCATTTAATGTTCATGTCTCGTACCCCGGTAAGGTATCAGATGGCTTAGCTGATGGGGCAGAGACCAGACGCCACGTGTTTACGTGGGGGTTACATGTCGGTTATACTAATGCACTCCCAAAGATATCTTTACAGACTACAAATATTTTGTACATGCTATACATATTCATGTCAGATGATATTCATGTTCATGTTCAGCTTGCAGTTTCATTTCTATTATTCATTGTGCCATGTTTATTTCATTTAGTTTCTTTACATACCAGTACAATTCAAGTGTACCGATGTCACGACCCGACTCGGGGCCGCGACGAGCACCCGGTGCTAGCCCACCCGGGCACCCTCTTAGCTTACTCTTATGCTTACATCTAGATGAGCCACATAATTATACATGCATTTCCATTCATTCGTCAACTGCTCCCATATGGACAACCGCACATTTATATCATCATAGGCATTTATGCCACATCAATATACATGGGCCAACGTGGCCGACAAAATGATATACAAGACATAGGCCGACAAGGCCAAACACATCTACCCACACACACATGTCTACGAGCCTCTAAGAGTATAACATATCACACTAGCGGGAAAGGACCCCGCTATGCCCATAATTATATACACAAAAGAATGAGTACCCAAAAGATATGGCTCCGAAGGAAATGGAGCTCTCTATGTAATCTCCGAATAGGCAGCTATGGATCAAGTCTGTCTCCCTGTGCACCTGCGGGCATGACGCAACGTCCACAAACAAAATGACGTCAGTACGAAGAATGTACTGAGTATGTAAAGCATGAGCAACATCAATAAATAAGCATCATGAACAACGTATGAATTAGCATAGGAGAGGGGCGGGGGGGGGGAGACAATAATATCATCGTCCTAGCACTTACCTGCCTTCCGTAGGAATTTCCATTTTTCATACGTATTTGTACACCTACGTCATCATCCGTATTCCATAATAGTACGCGTACCACACTTGTGCTCATGTTCGTGTACATGCCCTTATTCGTATTCTTATACATAGTCTTATCACATTCATATTCATATTATATACATAGTCATTTCATATACATAGCATTTACATAACATACCCGACCTCATGGGATCGGTGTTTCATACATACTTGGCCAACCAAGGCTCAAGGTTACTCATACCTGGCCCTACCAAGGCTTCAGGGTTATCCGTTCCATCTGCAGAGGTGTGCGCGCGTTTCGTAATCGTATACATACTTTATACATATTCATATACATATATCCTACTCGGCGTTATAAGCTCGGGGTGTCGTTATAGCCCTTCATAGGCACATGTAAGTATAATAGCCTGTAGGCACCTTTAGTATAATTATTATTATCATCGTTATCGCTACATCTTTATCATTGGCTTACTCGTCATATAGGGTGCATAGTAAAATCGTAGTACATATCAAGGATTGTGAGCTTAGGAGCTCGAAATGTCAATCATTTGGAGACAACATACTCATATAGAGGATTTAAGAGTTTGGCCAAAGAACCATGCCTTATGAAAGAAGGGTTAGCCTTACATACCTTTTCGTCGAACTATTCTACACTTGCACGTACTCCTCCGATGCTCACGTTTCTACCTTTATTAAAGTCGTACCATCATTAGAATCGACAATTTGCACACATGGATAAAACTAGAGAAAATCGGACAACATTTTCTTTATTTATATAACATTCCTCCATATCGCAATTCAACTTCCAAACGTCAACAATACATTCACAACATCATAATAATAGCCTTTAGTCATCTACATCATCCACATTCTTAATTCACTTCCATTTATCTCTATTTATGGTCACAACACCCAACTTCGTCCATTCATATACAATGTCTATTTCATGATCTTAACGTCATTTATAACTCATTCATATCACAGCACAACAACAATCATGATTCAATTCAAACTATGTCTCAAAATGTCACTATTCATCATTCATAACCCATTTTGCTATTCTCTTCTAATGACCAAGCATTTTAACTCTCAAATACCTTAAACAACATATAAATATCATGAATCTTACCTTAGATGTTGTAGGAACAAGCCTTAGTTGATAATATTCCACTTTGAGCAAAACCCTAGTTTTTCTCCATTTGGATTTCTTGACTTTAGATGATCCTAGATGGGTTCTTGCTCTTGATTCACTTATTTAATGTTGTTGATGGCTTATAATCCTTGAAAACTTGTATAATAAATGTAGAGAGATGTTTTAGAGAGAGGGAGGAAATGTTGAAATGATTTCATGAACTTGGTCCTTTATTTAATAACATTCCACTGATCTGTCGGGTTCCACTATACGGTCCATTATACGGTTCGTATAATGGTTATATGGTCCGTATAATAGACCGTGAAATGGGTCTGCCTGCACCCCTTCACTGTGACCATTTGACGGTTCGTTATACGGTCCGTATAACTGACCGTAAAATTCCACCAGCAACCAACCTCCACTGTGATGGTTTTACGGTCCATTATACGGTCCGTAAAACATTATATGGTCCGTATAATGAGCCGTAAAACTCATCAGTTCACTGAACTTATTCTCATCACTTCGTTTGATCTCCGATCCTTGCGGAACCTTCTTAACACTTGTTCGACACTTCAATACCAATCTAAGGGATGTTATAACTCTTCTCCAAGACATCACTAAGTCCTGGCTAACTCGTTGCTCGTAAATCGCTTTCCGATATTCGTTCACTTGCGTACCAACGGAAAATTTCCGAGGTGTAACATTCTTCCCCCCTTAAGAACATTCGTCCTCGAATGTTAGGCACTCGGGGATTCTACAGAAAGTTCGCCAGAGTTTCCCTTATAATATGGCACTACCAACCTGTCACAACAACCCACAATATCGATGCCTCACAGGGCCACAACACAATAGCATTTAAAATTTGGCCACACACGACCCAAAAGAATAAAAAGGAAATCATGTATACCTTATGATATTGACGTCTCATCTTGGCCCTCGTCTAAAGGCTGAAATAAATGTGGGTATTTGGATTGCATACTCTCTTCTGCTTCCCACGTCATTTCCTCTCGATTGTTGTTCCTCCATAAGACCTTAACTGAGGCCACTTCCTTGTTTCTAAGTCTCCGTACTTGCCTATCTAATATGACAATGGGTATTTCATCATAAGTTAACTTTTCTCTCACTTGAACATCATTTACTGGGAAGATCCGCGTAGGATCTCCAACACATTTCCGAAGCATCGAGACATGGAAAACTGGATGAACTGACTCTAACGCTCGAGGTAAATCTAACTCATAGGCCACTTTGCCTACCTTGCGCACAATCTCATAAGGCCCAATATACCGGGGACTAAGCTTCCCCTTTTTGCCAAACCTCATGACGCCTTTCATTGGCGACACTTTCAAGAATACCCAATCCTTAACTTGGAACTCTAAGTCCCTTCGACGATTATCCGCATAGGACTTCTGGCGACTTTGAGCCGCTAACAACCGATCTTGTATAAGCTTGACTTTCTCTATATCTTGCTGGACCAAATCTGGCTCTATCAACTTGGCCTCTCCAGTTTCGAACCACCCAATCGGGGATCTACACTTTCGCCCATATAAAGCCTCATACGGCGCCATTTGAATGCTAGAATGATAACTGTTATTGTAAGCAAACTCAATGAGTGGCAAATGGTCATCCCAATTTCCTCCCAAATCTATCATACATGCCCGTAACATATCTTCAAGAGTCTGAATAGTACGTTCAGCTTGCCCATCGGTCTGTGGGTGAAATGCCGTGCTAAGGCGCACTTGGGTCCCTAAGCCCTCTTAGAACGATCTCCAAAACTTGGCTGTAAACTGGGTCCCTCTATCGGAGATAATAGATACTGGAACGCCATGGAGTTTCACTATCTCTTTAAGATAAAGCTTCGCATAATCTTCTGCCACATAGGTCGTCCTGACCGGTAAGAAATGCACTGACTTTGTGAGTCTATCCACGATCACCCATATAGAATCATACTTACGTCGAGAACGGGGTAACCCTGTAATGAAATCCATATTAATCACTTCCCATTTCCAAGTTGGGATTTCTATAGCTTGCAATAATCCACCCGGCTTTTGGTGTTCAATCTTCACTTGTTGGCAATTAGGACACTGAGCTACGAATTTCGCTATATCTTTCTTCATTACATTCCACCAGTATATAGACTTAAGATCATGATACATTTTCGTCGCTCCGGGGTAAATGGAGTAACGGGAACAATGAGCTTCCCTCAATATTTGGTGACGTAGACCTACCACATCGGGAACACATAACCTGCCTCGACATCGGAGAACTCCATCTTCTGAAATATCAAATGATGACTCCTCCTTCTGAGGGAGTGTATCTCTGTACTGCATTAGCATGGGATCCTCATATTGTCGCTCTTTTACTTCCGCTACTAGCGATGAAACTGCTGAATTCTGAATAGTGGTCCCCCGGCTACCTGAGTCCATCACTCGGACTCCTAGGCTAGCTAGCTGTTGGAGCTCACGGGTCATTTCTCTCTTCTCTTGTCGCACTTCACATAGACTTCCCATGGATCTGCGGCTAAGACCGTCATCCACAACGTTAGCCTTTCCGGGGTGATACAAGATGTCAACATCGTAATCCTTTAGCAACTCCAATCATCGTCGTTGTCGCAAATTCAACTCTTTCTGCTTGAAGATATACTGAAGGCTCTTATGATCTGTATAAATATCCACATGGACACCATATAAATAATGTCTCCATATCTTTAATGCATGGACCACCGCAGCCAATTCTAAATCATATGTTGGATAATTCTGCTCATGTTTCCGTAACTGCCTTGAAGCATACACAATCACCTTATCGTTCTGCATCAATACACAGCCTAGCCTAACACCTGAAGCATCACAATAAACGACATACCCCTCCAATCCCTCTGGAAGTGTCAAGACTGGGGCAGAAGTCAATCGGTCTTTCAACTCTTGGAAACTACGCTCGCAAGCATCTGTCCATTGAAACTTAGCTGACTTCTGAGTCAACTTGGTGAGTGGCGCAGAAATAGAGGAAAAACCCTCAACAAATCTTCTGTAATATCCTGCTAAGCCCAAAGAGCTACGAACCTTCGTAGGAGTCGTGGGCCTTGGCCAAGTCTTCACGGCCTCAACCTTTTGGCTATCCACTCGAATACCGTCAGCTGCAACAATGTGGCCCAGAAATGATACCGAGTTCAACCAAAACTCGCACTTGGAGAATTTTACAAACAACTCTCGACCTCGAAGAACTCCAAGGACAATTCGCAAATGATCCGCATGCTCGTCCTCGGATCTAGAATACACTAAGATGTCGTCGATGAATACAATTACAAATAGATCCAGAAAAGGTCTGAATACATTGTTCATTAGGTCCATAAACACTGCCGGTGCATTAGTTAACCCGAACGACATCACTCGGAACTCAAAATGACCGTATCTTGTTCTGAAAGCTGTCTTAGGGATATCTTTCTCCCTAACTCTTACTTGGTGATACCCGGACCTCAAATCGATCTTTGAAAACCACTTGGAACCTTGAAATTGATCAAATAGATCATCAATCCTCAGAAGAGGATATTTGTTCTTAATCGTCACCTTATTTAATTGCCGATAATCAATGCACATTCTCAAAGAGCCATCCTTCTTCCGGACGAACAATACGGGTGCTCCCCATGGGGATGAACTAGGCCTAATGAAGCCTTTTTCAAGCAATTCTTTCAATTTCTCCTTCAACTCTTTCAACTCTGCGGGTGCCATCCTATAAAGAGGAATAGATATGGGTTTAGTGCCTGGCAACACATCAATAGCAAAATCGATCTATCGCTCGGGAGGAAGGCCTGGAAGCTTTTCCGGGAACACATCCGGAAATTCGTTCACTACCGGGACTGATTGAAGAGTCGGCGACTCAGCTTCTACATCTTGAACTCGCACTAGGTGATAAATACACCCTTTCGTGATCATCTTCCTTGCCTTTAGATAGGAAATAAACCTACCTTTTGGTGATGCCGCATTCCCTTTCCATTCTAAGACTGGTTCTCCTGGAAACTGGAAACGAACCACCTTCATTCGGCAATCAACATTGGCGTAACAAGAAGCCAACCAATCCATGCCCATAATAACGTCAAAATCTACCATTTCTAGCTCATGCAAATCAATAATGGTACGACGATCACAAATCACAATCACACAATTCCTATATACTCGGCTAGCTATTGCCGAGTCACCCACGGGTGTAGACACCTCAAAAGGTGTGATAGACTCCGGCTCAATTATAAATCGACTCGCAATATATGGAGTAACATATGATAATGTGGAGCCCGGATCAATCAAAGCATATACATCATGAGAGAATACCGATAATATACATGTGACCACATCAGGAGAAGACTCAAGATCTTGGCGTCCAGCCAAAGCATAAATACGGTGCTGAGGACCGCTAGCACTGGGAGCTCTGCCTCTACCTCTACCTTGGCCGACTGGCGCATATGAACCTGGCCCCGTAGGGCGTACAGATGCCGAAGATCCGGCTACCGACCCTGATGGCTGGGTCCTACCTCTACCATGCACTGAGGGGCAATCACGCATAATATGGCTCGGTCGACCACATGAATAGCAAACATCTGAACCCAATCGGCATTGACCCCAATGTGACCTCCCACACTGGGAACATTGTGGTATAGGTGGCCTTGACTGGCCTGAATCACCTCTAAACTGGGACCCCGAATAACACTGACTCAGCCCTGAACGAACAGATCTATCAAGGCCCTGGTCTGGAAACCGTGGAGGTGCACTGGTTATAGAATAGCCCGAATGTCTAGGGAACTGTTGCCTGTGTCCGCCTCTGGACTCACTTATTGGGCCCGAAGATCTGGCCCTCTTGCTATGTCCTCTATCCTGTTCGCGTTCACTTCTCCGCTGCTGTAGGCTTTCCTCTAAGTTCTGAGCATGTGCCTGAATGCGTGCAATATCCATACCGTCCTGAAGGGACGCAGTCAAGCATTTGTCCATCAGATGGGGCCCTAGGCCCTTTACAAATCGGTGTACCCTGTCGCCCATATCTGCTACCATGGCCGAAACATACCTGGCCAAGGAGTTAAAACGGAGGCTATACTCTAGGGCACTCATACTGCCTTGCCTCAAATTTAAGAATTTATCGGCCTTAGCCCGCCGAACTTCTGGGGACATGTAATGACGGAGAAAAGCATCAACAAACTCTTGCCATACCGGGGGAGGTGCATTGGCTCCCCGCGAAGCCATCCATACTGTATACCACTGAATCGAGACATCTCTCAATCTATAGGACGCTAGCTCTACCGACTCGGTGTCTGAAACATGTATCAACCGGAGCGTCCTTAGCATACTATCAATAAAGTCCTGGGGATCCTCCTCCGGTTTAGACCCAAAGAATTCCGGAGGGTTCAAAGTAATGAAATCACGGGCTCTTGCACTAACAACCCTATCACCATACCCCGAACTGTGCCTCTGAGCCTGGGCCGCAACCAATTGAGTCAATAAAGTAATGGCTTCTTTTACATCTTGGCCCGAAGCATTGGGTGGAGGAGCCGGAGCTGGGGCTGAGGCTCCCACGTGCTCCTCGGTAATAGGCACTGTCTGGGAGGGCTGAGATTGAGCCGTACTCTGGGACTCATCTTCCTCTACTACCGGTGGCGGTGCTCTTTCAGCCCGCTTTTCTGCCACCGTCTTGCCCTTTTGGGCTGCTGTAGCCTTTTTCTTTACAGGCATTCTCTGAAATACACAACACACTATTAAGGAACAAGACTTTCTTACATCATAGCTCTATCGCACGATTCTTATGAAGAAAGAAGGTCATTTATTCCTAAAATGTTCGCAGCTTCCTGTTTATAAGTGTGGCGCGCAACACACCCATAACTAGGACTCTACTAGACACGGCTCGTAGACACACCCTAGGACTGAACTGCTCTGATACCACTTTTGTCACGACCCGACTCGGGGCCGCGACGAGCACCCGGTGCTAGCCCACCCGGGCACCCTCCTAGCTTACTCTTATGCTTACATCTAGATGAGCCACATAATTATACATGCATTTCCATTCATTCGTTAACTGGTCCCATATGGACAACCGCACATTTATATCATCATAGGCATTTATGCCACATCAATATACATGGGCCAACGTGGCCGACAAAATGATATACAGGACATAGGCCGACAAGGCCAAACACATCTACCCACACACACACATGTCTACGAGCCTCTAAGAGTATAACATATCACATTAGCAGGATAGGATCCCGCTATGCCCATAATTATATACACAAAATAATGAGTACCCAAAAGATATGGCTCCGAAGGAAATGGAGCTCTCTATGTAATCTCCGAATAGGCAGCTATGGATCAAGTCTGTCTCTCTGTGCACCTGCGGGCATGACGCAGCGTCCACAAACAAAAGGACGTCAGTACGAAGAATGTACTGAGTATGTAAAGCATGAGCAACATCAATAAATAAGCATCATGAACAACGTATGAATTAGCATAGGAGGGGGAGGGGGGGGGGGGGGGAGACAATAATATCATCATCCTAGCACTTACCTGCCTTCCGTAGGACTTTCCATTTTTCATACGTATTTGTACACCTACGTCATCATCCGTATTCCATAATAGTACTCGTACCACACTTGTGCTCATGTTCGTGTACATGCCCTTATTCGTATTCTTATACATAGTCTTATCACATTCATATTCATATTATATACATAGTCATTTCATATACATAGCATTTACATAACATACCCGACCTCATGGGATCGGTGTTTCATAAATACTTGGCCAACCAAGGCTCAAGGTTACTCATACCTGGCCCTACCAAAGCTTCAGCGTTATCCGTACCATCTGCAGAGGTGTGCGCGCGTTTCGTAATCGTATACATACTTTATACATATTCATATACATATATCCTACCCGGCGTTATAAGATCGGGGTGTCGTTATAGCCCTTCATAGGCACATGTAAGTATAATAGCCCGTAGGCACCTTTAGCATCATTATTATTATCATCGTTATCGCTACATCTTTATCTTAGGCTTACTCGTCATATGGGGTGCATAGTACAATCGTAGTACATATCAAGGATTGTGAGCTTAGGAGCTCGGAATGTCAATCATTTGGAGACAACATACTCATATAGGGGATTTAAGAGTTTGGCCAAAGAACCATGCCTTATTAAAGAAGGGTTAGCCTTACATACCTTTTCGTCGAACTATTCTACACTTGCACGTACTCCTCCGATGCTCACGTTTCTACCATTATTAAAGTCGTACCATCATTAGAATCGACAATTTGCACACATGGATAAAACTAGAGAAAATCGGACAGCATTTCCTTTATTTATACGACATTCCTCCATATCGTAATTCAACTTCCAAACGTCAATAATACATTCACAACATCATAATAATAGCCTTTAGTCATCTATATCATCCACATTCTTAATTCACTTCCATTTGTCCCTATTTATGGTCACAACACCCAACTTCGTCCATTCATATACAATGTCTATTTCATGATCTTAACATCATTTATAACACATTCATATCACAACACAACAACAATCATGATTCAATTCAAACTATGTCTCAAAACGTCACTATTTATCATTCAAAACCCATTTTGCTATTCTCTTCTAATGACCAAGCATTTTAACTCTCAAATACCTTAAACAACATATAAATATCATGAATCTTACCTTAGATGTTGTAGGAACAAGCCTTAGTTGATAATATTCAACTTTGAGCAAAACCCTAGTTTTTCTCCATTTGGATTTCTTGACTTTAGATGATCCTTGATGGGTTCTTGCTCTTGATTCACTTATTTAATGTTGTTGATGGCTTATAATCCTTGAAAACTTTTATAATAAATGTAGAGAGATGTTTTAGATAGAGGGAGGAAATGTTGAAATGATTTCATGAACTTGGTCCTTTATTTAATAACATTCCACTGATCTGTCGGGTTCCACTATACGGTCCATTATACGGTTCGTATAATGGTTATACGGTTCGTATAATAGACCGTGAAATGGGTCTGCCTGCACCCCTTCACTGTGACCATTTGACGGTTCGTTATACGGTCCGTATAAATTTATACGGTCCGTATAACTGACCGTAAAATTCCACCAGCAACCAACCTCCACTGTGATGGTTTTACGGTCCATTATATGGTGCGTAAAACATTATACCGTCCGTATAATGAGCCGTAAAACTCATCAGTTCACTGAACGTACTCTCATCACTTCGTTTGATCTCCAATCCTTGCGGAACCTTCTTAACACTTGTTCAACACTTCAATACCAATTTAAGGGACGTTATAACTCTTCTCCAAGACATCACTAAGTCCTGGCTTACTCGTTGCTCATAATCCCTTTCCGATATTCGTTCACTTGCGTACCAACGGAAAATTTCTGAGGTGTAACAACCGACGTCCCCTTTTATTTCCTGGGGCCTGCATTTCACGATGCATATTTATAGGACGACGGATCAACTCGTTAGGACTTGCTCGTATCAGCTATTAGTGAGCCCAGTCTATTCGTGGTGTTATCTTTACTGCGCTTTCATGTTAGTTGTGCAGTTAAGGTATGCCGTGGGCCTTCTCCTGGAAAACAATTTAGCAGTCAGATTCATGTCAGAGGTTTCATAGGCTAGTTCAGTTATGTCATGTTAGATGTTCAGAGTCGTATAACCAGCATTGTCTCAGTGCTTGATATATTTCAGATTATTTCCGCATCATGATATAAACAGTATTTGCAGTAGTTCTATGATGTCACATGGTCAATTCAGACTATGAATAGTTATATTATATTCCACATCAGTTCATGCCCCATGTTGATTTAGCAAGCCATGTGGTTTAATCGATTACATGCAGCAAGGCATAGAGTGTCGTGTTACACCCAGGCCATGGTTCAGGGTGTGACAAAGCTTGGTATCAGAGCCTAGGTTCAAGTGTCTTAGGGAGTCTATGAAACCGTGTCTAGTTAGTTCACTCTTATATGTGTGTGCACGCCACACATATAAATAGTTGACCACTAAGACATCCAGGATTATGTCACTTCTTTCATTCTCTAGATCGTGCAGTTAGAGCTATGCTTTCAGGAATTCTTCTAACTCGTGCGTATATTTTAGAAAATTCCAGGACATCAACCACTAGCCAAAGGGCTAATGCTGAGGACTCTCAGACTTAGGAAGTTCACTCCGAGGCTCAGGGGCTTGCATCAGATGCAGTGCCCACGACTGTACCTCTAACTACAGAAAGGCCTGCGGAGGTCCGTCCCACAGTTACTTCGCAGCCCAGTGCCACTAACATGGATGTTAGGGGATCTATCCAGCTGCTCACCCAAATTGTTGCTAACAAAGCTCAATGTCAGGAAGCGGCTCCTAGTACAAGCGTTAGTAGAGGGACGAACAATTTTAGGACCAAGGAATTTCTGCATGTGAAACCTCCCGTGCTCACAGGGACTGTTAAGGGGGATAATCCCCAAAACTTCATCGATGGGCTTCAAAAAGTCTTTCATGTTATGCGTGCTACTGAGATAGAGGCAGCAGAGTTGGGAGGTTGTAAGTTACAAGATGTTGCTCATATTTGGTATGAGACGTGGGAACAATCTCGCGGGGAAGATGCGTCTCCAACAACTTGGGACGAGTTTGTAGATGCCTTCATTAATCACTTCCAGCCACTTGAGGTCAGGGAGGCAAAGGCTTATGAATTTGATAGACTTAGGAAGAATGACATGAGTGTGAATTCTTCAAAAATAGATCATCAGGACCAGCTCCATCTGCAGCTAGTGCCCAGCCTCTAAGTTCAAGAATGATAAGAAGAGGCAGAATTTCAGGCCAGCATACTCCTATTCTCAGTCTAGTATAGGTCAGAAGACATGTGATAATCCGGTCTACAGCAAGTGAGGTAAGAGACACCCAGAGGAGTGTCACATGGCTATGGATATATGTTATGGGTGTGGCCAGCGGGGCTATTTTCAAAGGGTCTGTCCATCAGCGAGATAGGTACCGAAGGTAATGTGGTTCAGTCCACAAATTCAGCAGCTCCTTGAAATTCTCAAGCCTAGTCAGGGCATGGTACAACTAAGTCTGGCAATGCAGGCGGAGGTTGGAACCACTTATATGCTTTAGTAGGTCGTCAGGATGACGAGGCATGTGCAAATGTTGTCATAGGTACATTAACAGTTTTCACTTTCAACGCTTATGACGTTATTGACCCAGGATCCACCTTATCTTACGTAACCCCATTTATTTCTGAGAAATTTCGGATAGAACTAGAAAATTTGCATGAACCCTTTAAAGCGTCCACTCCAGTTGAAGATTCGGTTATAGCTATATGTATTTATAGGGGTTGCCTATCTAGAAGTCTTTCCAGAAGATCTTCCCGGAGTTCCTCCCGATAGGGAGATATACTTTGGAATTGATCTACTTCCCAGTACTGAGCTGATATCTATTTCGCCATACAGAATGGCTCCAACAGAGTTAAAAGAGTTAAAAACCCAGTTGAAATATCTTCTTAACAAGGGATTTATTAGGCCAAGTGTCTCACCTTGGGGCACGCCAGTTTTGTTTGTCCGAAAGAAGGATGGATCCTTACGCATGTGTATTGATTACCACCAGTTGAACAAAGTTACCATTAAGAACAAATATCCTCTCCCCAGAATAGATGATATATTTGACCAACTTCAGGGTGCCTAGTGTTATTCCAAGATTGAACTCAGATCAGGATTCCATCAGTTAAAGGTTAAAGAAACTGATATTCTGAAGACCGCGTTCAAAACCCACTATTGTCATTTCGAATTTCTTGTCATCTCGTTTGGGTTGAAAAATGCACCAGCTGCTTTCATGGACCTCATGAACAGGGTCTTCAAGAGGTATCTTGATTTATTCGTGATTGCGTTTATTGATGATATTTTGGTGTATTCCCGTAGTGAGACTGATCATGCAGAATATCTCAAAATAGTGTTGCAAACACTTCAGGACCGTGAACTTTACGTCAAATTTTCAAAGTGTGAGTTTTGGCTTAAGTCAGTGGCGTTTCTAGGCTATGTAATCTCATGTGAAGGTGTTAATGTGGATTCTCAGAAGATAGATGCCGTAAAAAATTGGTCCAGACCCACCTCTGTATCCGATATAAGAAGTTTCTTGGGTCTGGCAGGCTATCATAGATGTTTCGTAGAGGGATTTTCTTCTATCTCAGCTCCATTGACTAAGTTGACTTAGAAAAAGATCAAATTTCAATGGTCAGATGCGTGTGAGCAAAGTTTCGAAGAGTTGAAGAAGAGGTTGACTTCTGCTCTAGTTTTGACGCTACCAGAAGGAACTGAAAGGTTAGTAGTATATTATGATGCTTCAGGAATTGGTCTCAGATGTGTCTTCATGCAGCATGGTGAGGTTGTAGCTTATGCATCCCTACAACTTAAGGCCCATGAAACGAATTATCCGACTCGTGACTTGGAATTGGCAGTTGTGGTTTTTGCACTTAAGATATGGCATCATTATTTGTATAGAGTGCATGTTGATATTTTCACCGATCACAAAAGCCGGCGGTATATTTTCAAGCAAAGAGAGAGCTAATAGACAGAGAAGATGGCTCAAACTGCTAAAGGATTATGATGTAGGTATCCTCTATCATCCAGGGAAGGCGAACGTTGTAGCCGATGCTCTTAGTTGGCGTTCCATGAGAAGTTTAGCTCATGTTGAGGCAGATAAGAGAACTATGACCAAGGAAGTTCACCGCTTACCTAGACTAGGAGTTCAACTTTTGGACTCCAAATATGGTGGGGTTGTTATGCAGAACAGGGTTTATTCCTCCCTAGTGGCCGAAGTGAAGGAGAAGAAGTTTAATGATCCCTTTTCACTACAGCTGAAAGAGGGGATTCATAAGAATAAGATAACAGCTTTCTAGCAAGGGGATATGATGGCACCTTGAGGTATCAAGGCAGATTATATGTTCCAGATATTGATTATCTTATAGAGCAAATTATGTCAAAAACTCACAACTCCAGGTATTCCATCCATCTAGGTTCCACGAAGATGTATCATTACCTTAAGGAAATTTATTAGTGGAATGACATGAAGAAGAATGTAGCAGATTTTGTCATCAAGTGTCTGAATTGTCAGCAAGTGAGCACCAGAGGCCTGGTGGGTTGGCTTAGAATATTGACATTCCTGTTTGGAAATGGGAAATGATAAACATGGACATCATAATAGGTCTATCTCGCTCGTCGCTAAGACATGACTCGATTTGGGTGATTGTGGACCGACTTACTAAGTTAGCACACTTTTTGTCAGTCAAAACCACAGATTCTGCAGAGGATTATGCCAAGTTATATATTCATGAAATTGTCAGATTGGATGGGACCCTAGTGTCTATTATTTCAGTTCATGGTGCTCAGTTCACAGTGAACTTTTGAAAATCCTTTCAGAAAGGATTGGGTACCAAAGTAAACCTCAGCATAACTTTTCATCCACAGATAGATGGCTAGGCATAGTGTACTATTCAAACTCTTGAAGATATGTTGAAAGCATGTGTCCTAGATTTAAAGGAAATTGGGATGATTATTTTCCTCTCATTGAGTTTTCCTATAATAACAGTTACAATGATAGTATCAAGATGGCACCGTTTGAAGCTCTGTAAGGGTGAAGGTGTAGATCACCCATTTTTGGTTTAAAGTTGGTGAAACCGAGTTGTTGGGACTAGATTTGGTCTATCAGGCCATGGAAAAAGTTAAGTTGATTCAAGAGCATTTGAGAACGGCTCAGAGTCGCCAGAAGTCTTATACAGATGTGCGGTATAGAGGCTTAGAGTTTCAAGTTGATGATTGGGTGTTCTTAAAGATTTCACCTATGAAAGGTGTGATGAGATTTGGCAAGAAAGGGAAACTCAGTCCCAAATATATCGAACCTTATAGAATCTTACGAAAGGTTGGTCAAGTAGCTTATAAGCTTGAGTTGCCACAAGAGTTTGCTGCTGTGCACCCAGTGTTCCATGTATCCATGTTGAGGAAGTGTGTGGGAGACCTGTCATTAGTTGTCCCTACTGAAACTATAACGATTAAGGATGGCCTAACGTATGAGAAGATCCCTGTGGCTATTTTTTATCGTCAGGTTCGCAAGTTGAGAACTAAGTATGTTGCCTCAGTAAAGGTCTTATGGAGGAATCAGAAAGTTGAAGAGGCTACATAGGAAGCCGAAGAAGACATGAAATCTAGATATCCCCATCTGCTTGAAGAGCCAGCAGAAAGCGTTCAAGGTAAATACCTCGGTATCCATGCCATGTCCCTTACATATTCATGCCTCATGTCTCACGTTCACGTTCATGTATTCTCTATTCATGTTTCATGTCTCAATTTTCATGTTATCACGAACCATGTCATGTCAGTTCAGTTCCCATGTTCCATGTCGTGTTTCTTCACGTTCTCGTATTTAAGCCATGTCTAGTTGCGTTCTTAACCACGACCCATCATTCGAGGACGAATGATCCCAAGGGGGAGATATTGTAATTCCTTGTACCTCCTAACTAAGCTATGTTCATAATTCAGAGACTTAGAAACCAACAGGAAATGTTAGGATTGAAAATTTGCTAAAATTCAGTGAATGACATTTTTCGTCAAATTATATGAAACGTGCTTATTAGTACGGGCCATAATTTTTGGACGTACATTGCCCCCAAAAAATCTTAGTTACTAGAATTTGACAATCACGATACGGTCAAGAAATACGGACAATACATTTATGTATGGGCCGTACTTTCTGACCGTAGTTTTTATACGGGCTGTACTTTCCATGCTTATTTTATTCCTCTAGAAATCACAGTTTCTGGATTTTGACAATCTAGGTACGGCCTATAAGTACGGGCCGTATTTAAAAGTACGGACCGTACTTGTTGCTCGTACCTTCCCCATCTCAGAAAACAGTATAAATACGGGACTTCAGTTTTTAATTCCACTTTTCATACTCTCAAGCCCTAGCACGAAGGTTTTCTTCTCCCATCAATCCAATACATCAAGGTAAGTCTGTTCTAATCATTCCGGGTGAATTCTAACCTATATCCATGATCTCTAAATAAGAATTCATTGTTCCTAACCTAGGGTTTTCAAGAAAATCCATCTAAGGGATTGAAGACTAAAGCTTTTGGATTTCTTCTTCAAGTTCAGACTTTTATACAAGTTTTAGAGCATTACAGGTATGCAGGATTTCTATCCACGTGTGGGAACATCATTCTTCTTCCCTACGCGACGTTCATCCATGAAAACACGAAGTTCCATAAACCTAGGGTTTCTATTATAATTCATGTTAATCCTAAGTTAGTAGTATCATGCTACACTATGTTTGTATTACTAATTCGTTATTGTATTCTTGACATTACATTTTGGTTGTTGAGAATCTGTCCATAATCCATGAAAACCCATGTCTTGAATTTCATGGGTTCTTAAATGCAATATATGAATTATTGTGTCTATTTTCATGAAATTCTACATGCTTCCATGTTTTCATACAAGTTATACTATATACCTATATTCATGTTATATTACACTCAGGAATTATATATACAACAATTTTTATGTAATTCACGGGCTTCTAAGACAATTATATCCATGTTCATGTTTTGTGAGTTGCATATATTACCGAGAAAGCTTAGATAGCCTGAAACTACGTATGCCAGCGTAGTATAAGGATCGCTGCGCCCAGTTAGGACGACTCCTTCATGTTTACCCATTGCGGGTTATTGGATCCATTCATGTCATGTTCATGTCTTGTGCCCCAGTAAGGTATGAAATAGATTAGCTGATCGGGCAGAGATCAGACGCCACGTGTTTGCGTGGTGGTTACATGTCGGTTATACTAATGCACTCCCATAGATATCTTTACAGACTATAAATATTTTATACATGTTATACATATTTGTGTCAGATGATATTCATGTTCATGTTCAGCTTACAGTTACAGTTACAGTTTAAGTTTCAGTTCTATTATTCCTTGTTCTATGTTTATATCATTTTGTTGCTTTACATACCAGTACAATTCAAGTGTACTGACGTCACCTTTTATTGCATGTGGGCCTGTATTTCACGATGCAGATTTACAGGATGACGGATCAGTTCGTTAGGACTTGCTCGTATCAGCTATTGGTGAGCCAGTCTATTCGTGGTGTTATCTTTACTTTGCTTTCATGTTAGTTATGCAGTTAAGGTATGCCAGAGGCCTTTTCCTTGAAAACAATTTAGCAGTTAGACTCATGTCAGAGGTTTCATAGACTAGTTCAGTTATGTCATGTCAGATGTTCAGAGTCGTATAGCCAGTATTGGCTCGTACTTGATATATTTCAGAATATTTCTGAATCATGATATAAACAGTATTTCCTATATTTCTATCATGTCTCATGTTCTATTTAGACTATGGATGGTTACATTATATTCCGCATCTGTTCATGCCCCATGTTGATTCAGTAAGCTATGTGGTTCACTCGGTCACATGCAGCAAGGCACCGAGTGTCGTGTTACGCCCAGGCCGTGGTTCGGGGCGTGACAAGTCAAACTCTTTTGATAATGTTAATGTAATAGGAATAAAGATACAAAAATAACAAGTTGATTAACCAAATTGAAATAATGGATAAAAGAAGAGATAGGGAGATTTTTATTGTAGTTCCGCTGATGGGCGACGAGCAATGGTCTAGAACTACAATAATTGGAATAATTTGCAATAACAAGTATAGTAACGTATTATATTCAGGTGAATTCATATAGATACAATGATGGGGAAGTGAGGGAATTTATAGGACAATTTAGTAGTAACTGCTGACGCGATTCTCTTCCATTTCAGCCGTTACATATATAGTTGAGATCGTACGCATTAAATAAGATTAAATTAAACTCTGAAAATCTCGTAATCTTGTCATTGTTTGAGTTATCTCTTGCCGGTCACTCTGTACCTTGTAGGATGAACCGTTTCAGGCTTGTACTGACTAGTGCGAGTGATGCGGGTCCGGGAGCTGATCACAGTTGGTAAACAAGTCTTTGGTGTAACTGGAGTTTGACTGACTTGATGGTTGATTATGGTCTTTTTCATGCTTGCCAAGTGCCTGGTCAAATAGTCTTTACTTTCGGTATATTTTCACCGATATAGATTTTATCCCTACTTTCTGGACTAGTCTCAGGAGTTGTCGGGAAATTCTGATGACTCGAGACAGGCGGACAAGGATACCCAACGGATTTATGATCAGCGAAGATCCATCACCTCCATATTCCACCACTTCCGGCACCTAAGTGACGTACCGTGCTTTCTAGTATGACCAATGGCATGCAACTTTATTACGATCTTTTGAGTAAAAAATTTTTGATCTTTCATCACAAAGGGTTGTGATGTCAATAGATGTTCAAAATGGATAGCTCGAATCACTAGCGACGGGAACTATTTCATCAACAGAGATGGGTACCATTGAGTTTGGGCATGCGATATGATGTCATTCCTGAATAATAATTCTATGCATTTAAATTTCTCGTGAGGCCATGGCTCTAATTCCTTACCGGCCCTACATTTCTCCCTTTCGCTACTGTTATACCTTGGAATTTCGGGTCGCTCGCATTATGAATATGCCAATGTAAACCTAAAGTGGAAATAAATTCCTTGTTAGGTTAAGAAGGATGTTTGATGATTCTAATTAAGATTCCAAAGGCATTTGAGGCTAAAGAAGTAAGTTCGTCGGAGAAAGTTAAGGTTGAGCCATGTTTTTGGAAATTTCATATCATTTTAGCTATGCATTGCGTAGAATCACCTTGAGGAAGAGATATGAGGTCCCTTAGATGGATAATGAAGTTCTAGACAAGTGCCTAGAAGGTTCCATAAGGATTGGAGATCCAACGAATCGAAAAGATCGCATTTTCGCGAAATCAGGAGAAAGTGGGCCGTGTGCGGTCGTACACTCAATGTACTGACCCACACACTGGGTTCCAACTTGCCAAAATGGCTGGACTTTCTTCCCAAGATACTCCCCAAGCCAAGAGTGGAGTGTGCGGCCGCACAGTCAGTGTGCTAGGCCGCATACCCTGCGCCAAGTGCGTCGGGGTGTGATTTGGGCACCTTTTTAAAACCCAAACGACCCCAAATTCATTTCCACCCTTTCACACTTATTTCCCTACCGTTATATAGTTTTATTGAGATATTTTGAAGGTTCCCTAACCCTCCTCACCTTTCCATATCATCAAGAGAGAAGATCAACATCAAGAGTTTAAGGTGATCCAAGGGAGGTAATTGTTCTTGTTTTTCATCAAAGTGGTGGTGAACTTGAGCTTGGAGGAAGTTGAGTCAAGTGAAGTTCCTTGATTATAAGGTATGTTCTTCATTTTATCCTTATGGTTGATTTGATGCAAAGAGTAGTACTCCATAGTGAGGAAAAGAACTAAGGTAGAGAAGCCATGGATGGTGTAATGAAGAAGATGACTATGAGTGAACTTAAAAAGAGGATTTTGGCTAGACTTGGGATCTAATTGAATATAAATTCTTGATTGTGATATTATGGGTTTTGTCATTGTTATTTGGGAGTTGTTTCATCATTTGGTGGAAGTTGATAAAATAGGGGAAGTGCTACCCAAATTTCGTTAACTCGTTAATTATGCTAGTTTGAGCTTAAGTGTGTTTCTTCAAGACTTAACCTTGGTGTAATTCCTCTTGAAGGTAGACTTTTTCGACTTGGAAGGAGAACGTTAAGTGACTAATAAGACGATAAGGTATGTTAAGGCTATTCCTTCTTCATTCTGGCATGATCCTATGTTATGAGCCAACAAGCGATTAAACGGGCTTCCATATTACTCTACTCTTAGAAGCACTAGGAGTACTTTAGTCTTTGATGTTCCTATACCCCGTTTATGATTGTTCCTTCTGTCCATGGGTCTTGAGATTTCTTATGTTGATAATTTTAGCTCAAAAGATGTTCATCGGAGCTAGTACGACCTTATGTCACTCCGAGAGTTCCATGTATTCAGTTTATACATGCATTGCATTCATATATTCATATGCATATTGACCCGTGACCAGAAGGCTTTATATACGCGAATATTATATGTATATAGGGTATAGGGAAAGGGATAGGCGTTATATACGCATTACCACCTGATCAGCTGGTGCACCTTAATGATGATATATGGATCGGGCCATACGTTCCTCAACACTATTTTATATGGATCGGGTTGTACGTTCCTCGGCATTATGATATGATATATGGATCGGGCCATACATTCCTCGACACTATTATGTGGGATATGGATCGGGCTGAACGTCTCTCAGCACTATGACCGATATTTATATGCTTTAGCATGGTTATCGTTGAGAGCATGCATATTATGCCCCCGTAGAGGCATTGTCAATTATACAGGTTTATGCGCATACTTACAGATACTGGTTCATACAAATCTATGTGGACAGTCAGAGACATTTAAGTTCTAGATTCCGTTCATGATTCATATGCTTATGCTTATGTTATTCTTATGCCTTACTTACTCAGTACATTATTCGTACTGACTCCCCTATTGCTCGGGGGGCTGCGTTCATGCCCGCAGATACTGGTAGACAGACAGGTGGTCCAAGTCAGTAGGACCTCTATATCCAGCAGTGGTCAATGCGCTCAATTTGATCCGGAGTTGCAGTCTATTTTGGTATGCCATTCTTTTGAGATGTATATGCATATGGGTACGACAGGGCCCTATCCCGTCCTCTCTACAACTTTATTCTAGGAGAGGTCTATAGACAGTTGTATGTATATGTCAGATGATGCAGCTTTGTCGGCTTCTATTCTTTTGTGTACAGTATATGTAGCGGCCTAGTTGGCTTGCACTGTTCTTTCAGCATATATATATATATATATATATATATATATATATATATATATATATTTAGATTGTGCAGAGTTCATGAGGTCACCCTTTTATGAGGTAGTATGAGATCAGTTTGAGTTTCTTATGGGCCCTTGATGTTCATTATTTTCCATATATAAGTATAGGGGTTTTTGGTCACTAGAGATCAGACACTCGTCACAATTCTTCGGTTTGGGTCATGATCGAAGTGGTATCAGAGCAGTTCTGTCCTAGGGTTGTCTGCAGACCGTGTCTAGTAGTGTCTTGTTTATGGGTGTGTTGTGCACCACACTTATAAATAGGAGGCTACAGGACATTTAGGAGGATTTCATTCTTTTCACTTTTAGATCGTGCGATAGAGCCATGAGTTGAGAGTTTGCCTTCTGCTGATTTTTTCTAATTTCAGTGATGCCTCGCAAGAAAGCTACAGCTGCCCAAAAGGGCAAGAGAGTGGCCGGTGAGGCCACTAGCCGTACTCAGCAGGCTATGAGGGCTGGAGATGAGATTCAAGGTGAGAGCCCGTCTGAGACTTCGCATACCCCGCCTTCAACACCTGCCCTAATTCCTCAGCAGGATGCACCGGGCCAGGATGTGTGGGATGATGTACATTTATTTGCCAGATTGGTAACCACCCAGGCTCAGCGGCAAGCGGTTGGTGTAGGTCAGGCAGAAAGGGTTGGTAGTTCTAGGGTTAAGACTTTCCTCGGATTAGACCCTCAAGATTTTTCGGTCATAAAGCAAAATATGGACCACAAGACTTCATTGATAGTATGGAGAGGATCTTGAGGGTTATGCACGCGGATGAGGTCGAGTCTTTGGAGCTGGATTCGTGTGGGCTTCGTGATATTGCAGTACTGTGGTATCAGACTTGGGAGCTATCTAGGGGAGAGAATTCCCCTCCAGCTGTTTGGCGAGAGTTTTCAGATACTTTTATTTGCCATTATTTACCTCCAGAAGTCCGACGAGCCCGAGCAGATAGGTTTCTGCGTATTGAGCAGGGCAATATGAGTGTCCAGGAGTATTGTGTGTATTTTGATTCTATGGCCAGATGTGCCCCAGACATGGTAGCTGAGATGGATGAAAAAGTTCATCGCTTTATGGCTGGTCTATGGCCACATTTGATAGATGCTTGTACGACTGCCGCATTGCAGCCGGGCATGGATATCTCTTGTATACAGGCATAAGCACAGAATCTAGAAGATCGTAAGCGTCAGAAGAGAACAGAGCGTGACCATGACAAGGGCCATAGTAAGAGGGCTAGATCTTTAGATATCGGGGATGAGTCCAGGGGAAGACAGAGGCAGCAGTATTCCCGATATCCCTTCCATTCGGTAGGGCGTGCACCTTCGCGATTTTTAGGTCTGAGATTTGATCGGTCTTTTTATTCCGGAGCGGGCCAGAGTTCTAGAGCATCAGGCTCTCAGTACAGACCAGAGTCAGGCTGGATGAGACCCCTTTTGCCGTGGTGTGCCCAGTGTGGAACGTTACATCCAGGTCCATGCCGGCTAGGATCAGATGTTTGTTATGCTTGTGGCCAGCCAGGTCATAGGATGCGGCAGTGTCCGATGAGAGAGAGTGGGGGTAGGGTTCAGCCTACAGGGTCTATGGCTTGTTCTTCCTCTGCAGTACGCCATTCAGGGCAAGTTCTCCAGACACCAGCAGGACGAGGTAGAGGGAGGAGTGAAGCATCCAGCTCGAGCGGTCCTCGGCACCGCGTTTATGCATTGGCTGGGTAGGCAGGATTGTGAGTCATCTCTTGATGTCGTCACAGGTATATTATCAGTCTCCTCCTATGATATGTATGCACTGATTGACCCAGGTTCCAGTTTATCATATGTTACGCCATTTGTTGCTGGCAAGTTTGGGATAGAGCCCGAGTCGGTTCAATCTTTTGAGTTGTCTACGCCGGTTGGTGATCTGGTTATAGCTAAGTGAATATATCGAGGCTGTGTAGTGATATTTTGCAATCGCCATACCCTAGCAGATTTGATTGAGTTAGACATGCTTTATTTCGATGTTATTATGGGTATGGATCGGTTGGCTTCCTGTTATGCTAATGTTAATTGCAGAACGAAGATAGTTCGATTTCAGTTTCCAGGTGAGCCAGTCCTAAAATGGAAGGGTAAGGCTACTTCGCCGAGGGGTAGGTTTATTTCCTACCTTAATGCGAGCAAGATGATTAGAAAGGGGTACATTTATCACTTGGTTCGGGTTCAGGACGTACAAGCAGAGTCACCGACCCTTTAGTCTGTCCCTGTGGTTAATGATTTTCCCGAGGTGTTTCCCGATGAGCTTCCAGGCATTCCGCTAGAGCGGAAAATCGTTTTCGCTGTTGACCTATCACCAGATACTCAGCCAATATCTATTTCTCCCTATAGAATTCCACCTGCGGAGTTGAAAGAATTGAAGGAGCAGTTGAAGGATCTATTTGCGAAGGGCTTTATTAGGCCCAGTACATCGCTGTGGGGAGAGTCGGTATTATTTGTGTTACACCCCGGAAATTTTCCGTTAGAATGTGCAAAATAGGCTAATAAGGATAAAATATGTGTGTGGCATTTTGAAGGCAAGTAATAAGGTCCCGTAGATTGGTATCGAGGAGTTGAACAACTTTTACGAAGGTTCCATAAGGATCGGAAATGAGACCAAGTCAAGAAAATAAGCTTCAGTGAACTGGGAGTATACGGTCCATTATACGGACCGTAAAAGTGTTTTACGGTCCATTATACGGACCGTATAAGTGTCACAGAAGAGGCTGGCTGAAGGGTGAGTTTTACGGTGTACTATACGGACCGTATAACGGTTTGACGGTCCGTAAAATGAATCGTCAAAGTGTCACAGAATGAGGTTGAAAGAAGGTCGATTTTACGATGAATTATACGGACCGTATAACGATTATACGGCCCGTCAAATGGATCGACAAATGGTTACAGAAAGAGGTGATCTCTGGGTCCATTTTACGGCCAGTTATACGGGACCGTATAAATTTATACGGGCCGTATAACGAACCGTATAATGACATCGGGACTGAAGTTGAATTTTATAAAATATGATCCAAGTCTCATTTTCTTCATTCCCACTTTCTACTACACGATCCTCTCTCTCTCTCTAGAATATTCTACACTCTCCCAAACCAAGAACACAAGTAGAAATCTAAGATCAAATTCATCAATTCACCATAACCTAGTGCAAGAACACATCAAAAGGGATTATCTGAGTCAAGAAATTCCTAGAAGGAGGACCTAGGGTTTTGTTGGAGCGAAGCATTTCAACTCAAGGGTTGTTCAATCACCATCCAAGGTATGTTTCATGACCTTATTAAGTTATTTAAGTGTTAGAAACATAGGAAAAGCTTGAATTGTAGGAAGACATAGAAAAATGGGTGAATAGTGCCACCATTGAGTGATGATGGAATTGAATCATATAAGTTGAAGTGTTAAGGTGATGAATATGCTAGAAATGATGATTTTACCATGAAATAAGTATTAAAGGTGTGAAAACACGATGATAAGCTAGGTAGGAAATTATTGAAAAATTGGAGGAAAATGGTGAAATGTGATGAGTCGATATGAATGATGGTTGTTGGTGGTAATGTTGTGGGTATTATTGTGAATGTTGGGAATTGATATAGACGATGGGAAAAGTAGAATAAACAAAGGAAGTGCTGCCCAATTTTCTTTAGAAAATAGCGACGCGTTCTTATAGCCCACTAACTAACGATAATTCGAATTCCCTTATGAAGGTAACGACGCGATATTGCAGAAGAGCAAGTGAACGGTATTCTAGCTAAGCGACCAAGGTATGTGCGGCTAGTCCCTTTCTTCAAATGGCATGAATCCCATAGCATAATATCCCCTTCTTTCCATGAGCTAATAGATATGATATGATAATGCTAAAGCGATGATTATGTCCTCATTGTCTACACTCACCTCATGTACTAATTCCTTCGAGGTGAGGCAGAATGTCAGAAATTGCTCCATAAAGAGATCGGGGGATCACGACCTTACGTCACCCCGGTAGAGTACAAATGATCATGAGCTCACGCATGTATTATGATAAGATAAGCATGTTTTTAAAAGTATATGATGATAAGTATTTTATGTTAAGCATGTCATGATTGCATTTACACCGCGCCTAGTTGGCCGGGCAGACACCGCTTCGGCGGGCGGCTACACGGATACACCATGACCCTCTCGGGCATGGGCAGACACCACTAGTGGGTGGCATGAGATGGTACCCCGGACGCGGGAGGCCTGGACGCGGGCTTATATTATTGGTGATCACACCGTTCCGACATGGACGAGCAGCTTGCATGATATGTATACATGATATGATAAAGAGTATGAGTAAGACAACATGCATCATCCTTCCTATGATTATGATTCATCTTCACATGTTCACTTTGATGTTCATTAGGTTGTTATTGTTTCTCTCTTCATTATTTATGCCTCTTATACTCAGTACAATGTTCGTACTGACGTCCTTTTCTTTGGACGTTGTGTTCATGCCCACAGGTAGACAGGGAGACGAGCTAGATCCAGAGCCATAGGGGCAGTCAGCTGTTGAGAGCACTCCATTGTTCGGAGGTGCTTGTGATTTCTTTTGTGTATACGTACATATATATATATCCATTTTGGGGCATGACGGAGTCTTGTTCCTTCCATTGTATATCACGTCAGTAGAGGCTCGTAGATGCGTAGTGTGGGTTAGATGGTTCCACAAGATATTACTATATGTATATACTATCTTGATAGCCGTATGGCAAATGTATGTAAAGCAAGTATGTTTCTTGTAAAGTATGATTTTCACATGTTTCGTCTATAAATTCTGAAAGAAGTATTTAATGAGTAATTGAGTATTAAGAAGAGCGGTGCTCGGTGGTTAGCCCCCGGTACCCGTCGCGGCCCCTAGCCGGGTCGTGACAAAAGTGGTATCAGAGCAGTTCAGTCCTAGGAAGTGTCTACGAGCCGTGTCCAGTAGAGTCTTGTTTATGGTGGGTAGCGCGCCACATCAATAAACAGGAGGCTACAGGGCATTTAGGAAAATGACCATCTTTCTTTTCAGAGATCGTGCGATAGAGCCGTGTGTAGGATTTTATTCTCTTCTAAAAGTGCATTATGATTTCAGAATGCCGCCAAAGGGGAAAGCTACAGCTGTCCAGAAGGGCAAAGCTACGACACAGAAACGAGCAGAAAGAGAGCCTCCGGCGAATGTGGAAGAGGGTGAATCCCAAAATGAGGCATTGCCTAATGTAGAAGGGCAAGGAGGAGCCTCGGCTCCGGTTCCTCCACCAGTTGCTTCGGGTCAATAAGTGACCGAGGCCATACACTTATTGACTCAGTTGGTTGCCGCCCAGGCACAACGACAACGTGCGGGCTCGAGTGATCGTTCAGCTAGTACAAAAGCCCGTGATTTCATGACTCTAAATCCCCCGGAGTTCTTTGGGTCTAAGCCGGATGAAGACCCGCAAAACTTTATTGATGATATGATGAGAACCCTAAAGATTATTCATGCTTCCGAGACAGAATCCGTAGAGTTGGCTTCTTATAGACTCCACGATGTGGCGGTGCTATGGTATAACAACTGGATGGCATCAAGGGGAGAAAATGCACCCCCTCCGGTTTGGCAAGAATTTGCGGATGCTTTTGTTCGTCATTACTTGCCACCCGAGACTCGCCGAGCTAGAGGAGACAGGTTCCTGAATTTGAAACAAGGGAACATGAGTGCCCGAGAGTATAGTATGCAATTCAATTCTCTGGCCAGGTATGCTCCGAGTATAGTAGCCGATATGGGCGATCGTGTGCACAGATTCGTGAGTGGTTTGGGGCCACATTTGTTCAGAGAATGCTTGACGGCCTCTTTGCAAGATGGGATGGATATTTCCCGAATACAGGCCCATGCACAGAATCTTGAGGAACGACGACAATTACAGAGAAGTGATTATGACAGTGACAGGAGACAAGGAAAAAGGGCTAGATCGATGGGAGCAAGTAGCGAATATAGAGGGGGGTCGAGGTAGATGCATTCTAGGCACTCAGGTCAGTCAGCGACCAGTGCCCCTTCTAGGTTCCCAGATAAGAGGGTTGATCGTTCTTTTCAGCCAGGACAGGGCCAGAGTTCGAGAGCCTCAGATTCCCAGTTCAGGGGAGATTTCAGTCAGCGGAGACCTCCGGTACCACGGTGCAGTCAGTGCGGTAAATTGTATTCCGGGCAGTGTCGTCAGGGTTCAGATGCATGTTACGCCTGCGGGCAGGTTGGTCACCTTATGAGAGATTGTCCTTCCGCGAGAGGCAGAACGGGGACTCAGCCCACAGGTTCAGCAGTGGGTTCTTCTTCAGCACGCCCGACAGCACAAACTTCTCAGACTACAGCAGGTAGAGACAGAGGTAAAGGGGGAGTATCCACTTCAGGTGCTATTCAGCCCCACGTATATGCTTTAGCCGGGCGACAGGATCTTGAGTCCTCCTCAAATGTTGTCACAGGTACATTGATTATATTTTCCCGTGACGTGTATGCCTTGATTGATCCAGGCTCTACTTTCGCTTATATTACTTCGTATGTTGCTGGTTGCATTGGGGCGAGGCCTGAGTCAATTAAGCCCTTTGAGGTACTTACTCCGGTTGGTGAACCCATGATAGCTAAACAAGTATACAAAAATTGTGTCGTTGTTATGTGTGACCGCCAGACTAGAGCCGATTTGATTGAGTTAGAAATGGTCAATTTCAATGTAATTATGGGTATGGACTGGTTGGCGTCATGCTATGCTAATGTTGATTGCCGGACGAAAGTGGTCCGATTCCAATTTCCGGGAGAACCCGTACTTGAATGGAAAGGTAACACTGCATCCCCAAAGGGTAGGTTTATTTCCTACCTTAAGGCGAGGAAGATGATAGCAAAGGGTTACATTTCTCATCTAGTTCGATTTCATGATATCGAGGCAGAGCCGCCAACTTTTCAAACAGTTCCGGTGGTAAACGAATTTCCAGACGTATTCCCAGATGAACTCCCAGGTCTTCCTCCAGAAAGGGAGATTGATTTCGCTATCGATGTATTACCTGACACCGAGCCTATTTCTATTCCTCCGTACCGAATGGCACCAGCAGAGTTGAAGGAATTAAAGTTACAGTTGAAGGATCTACTCGAGAAAGGGTTTATAAGGCCTAGTTCATCGCCATGGGGAGCACCAGTCTTGTTCGTAAAGAAGAAAGATGGATCTCTGCGAATGTGTATCGACTACAGGCAATTGAATAAGGTGACAGTAAAGAATAGATACCCTCTTCCCAGAATTGATGATTTGTTTGATCAATTGCAAGGCGCTAAATGGTTCTCCAAGATAGATTTGCGATCGGGTTATCATCAGGTGAGAATCAGGGAAGCAGATATCCCCAAGACTGCCTTCAGGACGAGATATGGCCATTATGAGTTCCGAGTAATGTTGTTCGGGTTAACGAATGCCCCGGCAGTGTTCATGAACTTGATGAATAATGTGTTCAGACCATTTTTGGATCTCTTCGTGATAGTATTCATCGATGACATCTTGGTATATTCTCGCACAGAATCAGAACATGCAGATCATTTAAGGATTATCCTTGGCGTTCTCCGAGCCCGAGAATTATATGCAAAGTTCTCAAAGTGAGAGTTTTGGCTTAAATCTGTGGCATTTTTAGGCCATATTATTTCAGGTGAAGGCATCCGAGTCGACACTCAGAAAATTGAGGCTGTGAAGACTTGGCCAAGGCTTACGACACTGACAGAAGTTCGTAGTTTCCTGGGTTTGGCAGGATACTATAGGAGATTCGTAGAGGGGTTTTCCTCCATTTCAGCTCCCTTGACGAAGTTAACTCAAAAGTCAGCAAAATTTTAATGGAACGACGCTTGTGAGCGCAGTTTCCAAGAATTGAAAGGAAGGTTGACTTCCGCCCCAGTGTTAACACTTCCCGAAGGACCAGATGGCTATGTGGTATATTGTGATGCTTCCGGCATGGAATTAGGATGTGTATTAATGCAGCATGGCAAGGTTATTGCATATGCCTCGAGACAACTGCGTAAACATGAACAAAATTACCCAACTCATGATCTTGAATTGGCTGCAGTTATTCATGCTTTGAAAATATGGAGGCATTACTTGTATGGAGTGCACGTCGATATATATACAGATCACAAGAATCTCCAACACATCTTTAAGCAGAAGGAGTTGAATCTGCGACAGAGACGGTGGTTAGAATTGTTGAAGGACTATGATGTAAATATCCTGTACCACCCTGGAAAAGCAAATGTGGTAGCCGACGCGCTTAGCCGTCGATCGATGGGTAGTTTATGTGGAATTCCCTCAGACAAGGAAGAAATGGTCCGTGAGCTTTGTCGATTAGCCAAACTTGGAGTGCGTGCAATTGATTCGAGTAAAGCAAGTATCAGCATTAATGACCCCACAGTTTCATCTTTAAATGTAGAAGTGAAGGAACGACAATATGAAGATTCTCAACTAAGCCGTTACCGAGACCTATCTTGTGAGAAGGAAAAGTCTTCATTTGAAGTTTCCATGGATGGAGTTCTACGATATCAAGGCAGGCTATGTGTGCCGGATGTGGAAAATTTGCGCCAACGGATCTTAGAGGAAGCACATCATTCCCGGTATTCTATCCATCCCGGTGCAACTAAGATGTATCATGACCTCAAACTAATATACTGGTGGGATGGCATGAAGAGGGATGTAGCAGAATTTGTAGCGCAATGCCCAAATTGCCAGCAGGTAAAAGCAGAACATCAGAAGCCAGGAGGGTTGTTACAAGCCATGGAAATCCCTATGTGGAAATGGGAAACCATCAATATGGATTTTGTTGTAGGATTACCCCGTTCACGAGGGAAGTATGATTCTATATGGGTGATCGTGGACAGGCTCACGAAATCAGCTCATTTCCTCCCAGTCAGAACTACGTACTCGGCGGAAGATTATGCCCGGTTATATCTAAAGGAAATTGTGCGACTCCATTGAATTCCTTTAGCCATTATTACGGACAGAGGGGCACAGTTCACAGCCAAGTTTTGGAAGTCGTTTCAAGAGGGCCTAGGTACCCAAGTCAAATTTAGTACGGCATTTCACCCACAGACCGACGGGCAGGCCGAGCGTACTATTCAGACCCTAGAAGATATGTTACGAGAATGTGTGCTGGATTATGGTGGTAGTTGGGATGAGCATCTACCCCTCATTGAGTTTGCTTACAACAATAGCTACCATTCCGGTATTCAAATGGCTCCATACGAAGCTTTGTACGAAAGAAAATGCAGATCTCCAGTTGGCTGGTTTGAAATAGGAGAATCACAATTAATAGGTCCCGACCTGATTCAACAAGCGGTCGAAAAAGTCAAGATTATTCGGGATCGATTTCTAACAGCCCAAAGTCGCCAAAGGTCTTATGCAGACAATCGCCGACGAGACCTGGAGTTTCAAATTGGTTATTGGGTGTTTTTGAAAGTGTCGCCGATGAAGGGAGTGATGAGATTTGGCAAGAAAGGGAAACTAAGTCCCAGGTATATCGGACCCTATGAAATCGTTCGTAAAGTGGATCAAGTAGCTTATGAATTGAAATTGCCTTCGGAGCTTGAATCAGTTCATCCAGTATTTCATATTTCGATGCTCCGCAAGTGTATTGGGGACCCCACAAGGATTGTTCCGGTAGAAGATGTGCAAGTGACAGAAAAGCTAACACACGAAGAGGTACCTGTTGCTATTCTAGACAGACATGTGAGAAGGCTTCAGAACAAAGAGGTAGCATCAGTCAAAGTTCTATGGCGGAGCAATAATCGAGAAGAAATGACTTGGGAAGCGGAAGAAAAGATGAAGTCCAAGTACCCCCAATTGTTTCAAATCCCAGAAGAGACTAGACATGAAGCAACGACAAATTTAGGTATGTACGCTTTATTTCTATGATGTTGGTCGTGTGTGACCATAGATGTATTGATATTGTAATATAGCCATGTGGGGAAATGATATTATGGGTTCCTGTGACAAGTTAATAGTGCCAGATTACAGAGGAAACTCTAGCGAAATTTCTGTAGAATCTCGAGTATTTAACATTCGAGGACGAATGTTCCAAAAGGGGGGAAGAATGTTACACCCCGAAAATTTTCCGTTAGCATGTGCAAAATAGGATAATAAGGATAAAATATGTGTGTGTAATTTTGAAGGCAAGTAATAAGGTCCCGTAGATTGGTATCGAGGAGTTGAACAACTTTTACGAAGGTTCCATAAGGATCGGAAATGAGACTAAGTCAAGAAAATAAGCTTCAGTGAACTGGGAGTATACGGTCCATTATACGGACCGTAAAAGTGTTTTACGGTCCATTATACGGACTGTATAAGTGTCACAGAAGAGGCTGGCTGAAGGGTGAGTTTTACGGTGTACTATACGGACCGTATAACGGTTTGACGGTCCGTAAAATGAATCGTCAAAGTGTCACAGAATGAGGTTGAAAGAAGGTCGATTTTACGGTGAATTATACGGACTGTATAACGATTATACGGCCCGTCAAATGGATCGACAAATGGTTACAGAAAGGGGTGATCTCTGGGTCCATTTTACGGCCAGTTATACGGACCGTATAAATTTATACGGGCCGTATAACGAACCGTATAATGACATCGGGACTGAAGTTGAATTTTATAAAATATGATCCAAGTCTCATTTTCTTCATTCCCACTTTCTACTACATGATCCTCTCTCTCTCTCTCTCTAGAATATTCTACACTCTCCCAAACCAAGAACACAAGTAGACATCTAAGATCAAATTCATCAATTCACCATAACCTAGTGCAAGAACATATCAAAA
This sequence comes from Lycium barbarum, assembly GCF_019175385.1. Classification (NCBI taxonomy): domain Eukaryota; kingdom Viridiplantae; phylum Streptophyta; class Magnoliopsida; order Solanales; family Solanaceae; genus Lycium; species Lycium barbarum. The sequence continues at coordinate 67,538,421 of NC_083347.1, read as the reverse complement.
GGGATTATCTGAGTCAAGAAATTCCTAGAAGGAGGACCTAGGGTTTTGTTGGAGCGAAGCATTTCAACTCAAGGGTTGTTCAATCACCATCCAAGGTATGTTTCATGACCTTATTAAGTTATTTAAGTGTTAGAAACATAGGAAAAGCTTGAATTGTAGGAAGACATAGAAAAATGGGTGAATAGTGCCACCATTGAGTGATGATGGAATTGAATCATATAAGTTGAAGTGTTAAGGTGATGAATATTCTAGAAATGATGATTTTACCATGAAATAAGTATTAAAGGTGTGAAAACACGATGATAAGCTAGGTAGGAAATTATTGAAAAATTGGAGGAAAATGGTGAAATGTGACGAGTCGATATGAATGATGGTTGTTGGTGGTAATGTTGTGGGTATTATTGTGAATGTTGGGAATTGATATAGACGATGGGAAAAGTAGAATAAACAAAGGAAGTGCTGCCCAATTTTCTTTAGAAAATAGCGACGCGTTCTTATAGCCCACTAACTAACGATAATTCGAATTCCCTTATGAAGGTAACGACGCGATACTGCAGAAGAGCAAGTGAATGGTATTCTAGCTAAGCAACCAAGGTATGTGAGGCTAGTCCCTTTCTTCAAATGGCATGAATCCCATAGCATAAAATCCCCTTCTTTCCATGAGCTAATAGATATGATATGATAATGCTAAAGCGATGATTATGTCCTCATTGTCTACACTCACCTCGTGTACTAATTCCTTCGAGGTGAGGCAGAATGTCAAAAATTGCTCCATAAAGAGATCGAGGGATCACGACCTTAAGTCACCCCTGTAGAGTACAAATGATCATGAGCTCACGCATGTATTATGATAAGATAAGCATGTTTTTAAAAGTATATGATGATAAGTATTTTATGTTAAGCATGTCATGATTGCATTTACACCGCGCCTAGTTGGCCGGGCAGACACCGCTTCGGCGGGCGGCTACACGGATACACCATGACCCTCTCGGGCATGGGCAGACACCACTAGTGGGCGGCATGAGATGGTACCCCGGACGCGGGAGGCCTGGACGCGGGCTTATATTATTGGTGATCACACCGTTACGACATGGACGGGCAGCTTGCATGATATGTATACATGATATGATAAAGAGTATGAGTAAGACAGCATGCATCATCCTTCCTATGATTATGATTCAGCTTCACATGTTCACTTCGATGTTCATTAGGTTGTTATTGTTTCTCTCTTCATTATTTATGCCTCTTATAATCAGTACAATGTTCGTACTGACGTCCTTTTCTTTGGACGCTGTGTTCATGCCCACAGGTAGACAAGGAGACGAGCTAGATCCACAACCATAGGGGCAGTCAGCTGTTGAGAGCACTCCATTGTTCGGAGGTGCTTGTGATTTCTTTTGTGTATACGTACATATATATATATATCCATTTTGGGGCATGACGGAGTCTTGTTCCGTCCATTGTATAGCACGTCAGTAGAGGCTCGTAGATGCGTAGTGTGGGTTAGATGGTTCCATAAGATATTACTATATGTATATACTATCTTGATAGCCGTATGGAAAATGTATGTAAAGCAAGTATGTTTCTTGTAAAGTATGATTTTCACATGTTTCGTCTATAAATTCTGAAAGAAGTATTTAATGAGTAATTGAGTATTAAGAAGAGCGGTGCTCGGTGGTTAGCCACGGGTACCCGTCGCGGCCCCTAGCCGGGTCGTGACAATTTGTAAGAAAGAAAGATGGCTCCTTGCGAATGTGTATTGATTACCGGCAGTTGAATAAAGTGCCTGTGAAGAATAAGTACCTACTTCCGAGGATTGATGACTTGTTTCATCAGCTACAAGGTGCCAGATATTTCTTGAAGATAGACTTGAGATCGGGGTATCACCAGGTAAGGGTGAAAGAGGAAGATATTCTGAAGACGGCATTCCGGACAAGATATAGACACTATGAGTTTCGCGTTATGTCGTTCGGGTTAACTAATGCTCCAGCAGTATTCATGGACTTGATGAATCATGTATTCAGACCTTTCCTAGATCTGTTCGTGATTGTGTTTATAGATGATATTTTGATTTATTCGCCGTCAGAGGCTGAACACGCAAAACATCTATGAGCAGTGCTTAGAGTTTTTCCAGGTAGATATTTGTATGCCAAGTTCTCCAAGTGTGAGTTCTCGTTGAACTCTGATGTAAGTTCTGGTTGAGCTCTGTGCCTTTTCTAGGCACATTATTTCAGACAAAGGCATTAGAGTAGATGCTCAAAAGATTGAGACTGTGAAGAATTGGCAAAGGCCCATGACACCAACGGAGCTACGTAGTTTCTTGGGTTTGGCTGGTTATTACAGAAGGTTCATAGAAGGATTTTCTTCTCTTTCATCCCCGTTGACTAAGCTGACTCAGAAATCAGCTAAGTTTCAATGGACAGATGCGTGTGAGCAGAGTTTTCAGATATTGAAAGACAAGTTGACCTCAGCACCCGTTTTGACTCTTCCCGAGGGAGCAGATGGCTATGTGCTTTATTGTGATGCTACAGGAATTGGGTTGGGCTGTGTATTGATGCAGCACAGTAAGGTTGTTGCTAACGCTTCTAGACAGCTGAAGAAGCACGAGGAGAATTATCCAACCCATTATCTTAAGTTAGCGGCGGTGATCCATGCTTTAAAAATGTGGAGGCATTATTTATATGGTGTTCATGTTGATATCTATACCGACCATAAAAGCCTCCAATACATCTTTAAGCAGAAGGACTTGAATTTACGTCAAAGGGGATGGCTAGAGTTGCTAAAGGATTATGACGTTGATATTCTATACCATCCTGCGAAGGCCAATGTAGTAGCCGACGCTCTTAGTCATAAGTTTATGGGTAGCCTGTCCTATTTGCAACCAGAGAAGAGGGAGCTAGCCCGTGATGTTTGTCAGTTAGCCTGTTTAGGAGTCCGGTTGATAGACTCAGGTGATGCAGGAGTTATATTTCAGGATACAACGATGTCATATTTAGTAGCGGAGATAAAGGAGCGTCAGTACGAGGACCCTATTTTAGTTCACTACCGAGATACAGCTCCACAGAAAGAAAAGACACCTTTCGTGATCACAGGAGATGGAGTACTCAGATATCGAGGTAGATTGTGCGTTCCTAATGTTGCAGGCCTCCATTAGCAGGTTATGGGAGAAGCCCATTATTCTCGCTATTCTATCCATCCGGGCACAACAAAGATGTATCATGATCTCAAGGAAGTGTATTGGTGGGATGGTATGAAGAAAGATGTAGCAGAGTTTGTCGCTTAGTGTCCAAATTGTCAGCAAGTCAAGATAGAGCACCAAAAGCCCGGAGGTTTATTGTAGGCTATAGAGATTCCGACATGGAAATGGGAGGTAATTAATATGGATTTTATTATAGGTTTTCCCCATACGCAATGGAAGTATGATTCAATATGGGTCGTAGTTGATAGACTTACAAAGTCTACTCATTTCTTGCCTATCAGAACTACTTATGCAGCCGAAGATTATGCGAAAATTTATCTTAAGGAGATTGTACGACTTCACGGTGTTCACTACAAGAAAAAAGGTCTTTAGCGAGGGGAAATCCTGTCAATAAAAGACTAAATCCGGTCGCTATAGGTTAATAACGACCAGAAAAAACTCGGTCATCACCGGTCATTAAAAGCTCCGTCTTTAAAAGTTAACGACCGGGTTTCAAGTCCGGTCGTTAAATATCCTTTAGCGACAACACAAATTCCAGTCGTAAAACCTAACTTTTGGCGACAAAATTTTCCCTTCGCTAGTTGACACACCAGTCGTTAAAAACAATTAACTACTAGTACATACTACTGATTCGACTGTTGAAAATATTTACGCCCAACAAATCCAATTGTTACAGGTGCTTTTAATAAAAATTATTGGACACTTGAAAATAAAAAATCATCACATTACTAAAAAGAATATAAAAATATACACATTCAGATTACATGACATTATATTTGTCAAATCCAAACAAAAGAGAATAAAATTATAGCTTTTACAAATGTGACATTTCTAAACAGATTGTAACAAAACCAAAGTAGATTGCTTCAATTGTTCTGCACTTTCTTCAAGGGTAGCAGGCCAGTTCTTTAGAATCCAGCTTGTATATTGTAAATCTTGATCTGTTAAAAGAAGAAAGGTCATCTCATTATAGTAACAAAACTCCTAATAGATAGGCAAGAGAATGTGCAAGCCAAGAGAAAAGGATTCTCTATCTCGTAAAGCTCAAGCTCTAGAGTATCGAAATTCTAATTCAAGATTCCCCTGATTGATTGATGTCCAACTTTTAGTTCCAAGTATGAAACCTCATACATAACTTTATTCCATCAAATTAGAGCAAATAATGAGGAAATCTCCTAAACAGGACCTAAACCACTTTTCATATAGGTTTAGTAATAAAAATATCATGACATCTGTATTTTATTTAATGAATAGAATAATCATGACTCTTCTAACTTATCCATACTCATTATCTTCACATAGCAACAAATCACAAAACTTTAATAAGTACATCAACTTAAAACAATTAAAAGGTCTTGGTTTCGCATCACAGATTCTGAAGCCTAGGATCAAAAGGAATCGGTAAGAATATGGAATAATGAAACATATTCTATCAGTTGTTTTCAATACTACCAAAAAACTACTGGAGAAACTCTTTACACAGAAGATTGGAAAACAGATACTCCTGTTATTAGAAAGTGAGTTACTTCTACTAATATGTTTAAGGAATCAGCTTTGGTATAGAAGGCATGTTATTGTAGAACCTGGTATAAATTGAATGATACCGGACATCATTTTCCAGTTTTCCAAATCTGAAAAAAATTACAAATGGATGTGTTATATACATGACAAAGGATGAATTACTTTTGTATCCAGAAAATAAATTTGAAATAATAAAAGTAGAGGCATGCTCAAGCAGATGACACAACAAATAAGATGAAACAAACTTTTCTAATCTCTATGGATGAGATTTAATAACAAGAGCCACTTAAAGTAGAAAACAGAAACACCAACAAGTAACTAATTATTGAATAACCATAAAAAAACATGTCACCACCAAACTTATCTCAGTCTTCAAATTCTTGACCTATTAAAAGTTTCAAATTTATGTCAGTTTATTAGCAAAGACTAAACTTATGAAAGAAAAAAAGAGAAGACCACAATATTAGGAATTAGTACCAACTATGTACTATGATCCAAAATGCAGTAATGCAGACGGAGTACCAATAGCATAAGAATTTTCTACGATCATGATTCACCTCCATTATTATATATTGGTAACATAATCCTCAAGTCCTGCTTATGCCAAAATACACTGTACAAATAGGGATAAGAGATGAGCTTACTTCATGAGAATATAATGGAACACAAATTCAATGCAGAGAACAAGCTATCTCCACATCTTTGATAGCCAGTATAGTGGATGCACTACTATCCAACTTACGGGCTGCAAATTCTCAAAATAAAAAGAATTAAATGTCAACATAGAAGTTGCATCATGGACAAGTATTCTAATATATATGGGAAAAAATATTGAACCTTGCATCTGTCACCATGATGCTCATATTGCAGTAGCAGCGATATAAGATCAGAGAATAGAAGAGAAAGAAAAAAAAGTAGCAGCAGCAGTGATATCAGAAAAGAGAAAAGAAGAAGGGGAGAAAAAATGCCGCAGTAGCAGCAACATAAGATAAAAGAAAAAAAGAGAAAGAAAAAAAAAACAGCAGCAACGATGATATCAGAGACGAGACGAAGAAGAGAAGAGGAGGAGGGGAAGAAGAAGAAATAATCATACATGTAGCTTGAAGTATAGAAACCAGACCAAGGAAGAGAGCAGCAAAACTAGTAAGAAAGTTGAATCCTTTTCTGTTTAAAGTCAACTTTTTATTAAAATAAACGAAGCGCATGCTTCTCGCTTCTCCTCCACTTCGATCTTCTTGAGGAGAAGAGTTCCTTCTTTCTACCAGCGTCGCCTCAGCCTTCTGAAGCACAAGCCAGTCGCCTTACCTCAATGCTTTAGGCGACGAAGCGAGCGCTTTTAATAACACTGAGTTTCACAAGTCCAATATAGCATATCAACCATTTTCTTTACAGATTCTGACAAATCAAATAGAAAATAACTCAACAAATACAATGATATAAGCTCACAAGTATTTCGTTTTCATTTGTAAAAGAATAAAATGAGAAGGCAAAACAAAAAACTCATGTTTTAAATCCTTATAGTCACAGCTGCCCACATGTGATCCAACTTATAATCCTCGATGTCTGCCCATTAATGTACCCGCAATGGACACATATTACGATCATTAACTAATATAGCTAAGTGTCTCGCTGAGGCATGATGTTTCCCAACAATTCGATTGTGGTAAAAAGTGACACTCAACATTACTCCAGGTTTGAGTCCTGCACCTGATCGACACTCTCACATTTTTTTGCCTTTTAAGGTTCACATGGACCGCAGATTTCAATTTAAGTCAATCATAAAAAAAGTTCCAGTCCGATAACAACAAAAGTAGATTACAAAATGAGACAATAAAACACTTATTTCGTTTCTCTGAGTATTTGCATTAGTTCAGCTTCTTTAGAGAGGGAAACATAGTCTTCCTATGGATCAAAACCAGGAGCGTGCAAGACTCTCATTCTGAGCTAGCTCATTCAGATAAGAAGTTGTTGTATTACACTTTTTACTTTTGCCAATCGGAGGTCTTTGTTCAGAATTTACTCTTACTAAACTCAAAGCTCTAAAGCTTTTCCCTTGTCCTTTTGCTAAGGCACCAGGTGGAATGAATGAATGTTTTGCAGCCTTCAAAGTTGATTCCATTTCATACTTTTGAGATTTTGACGGATTCAAGTCAATCTAATCTAACCAAAAAACATAACATTATTAAGCCACACCAGAAAATAATTCAGTACGTTTTCAATAGGAAAAGGGATGCCAAATAGCACTTCGACTATTCCTAATACATGACAACACACTACGACCTTAACCAGAAAAGCGAAGTGCCCGATCAGTGAGCTAGCAATTGCAGGATGTTCCGAGAAAGATATGAAAATGGAGATTCATCTATTGGTTCACTTAGTTGTCCAGGAAAATATGAATTTCATATATGCACAGTGAAAAATTTCGACGAAGCGGTGCCCCGTGACACTGTTTCCCCTAAGGTGGCTCCGCCCCTGCCTACCATAGAATAATAGAATAACCATTACAAAGGCAAAAATATTAACTGTAAAATAATTTATGTGGAAGTTTCTGTTTCAAAAATGAATAGACAAATCAAGGATGAAGCAGTATAGAAACTTCAACTATTGCCTCCTCTGTCCAGCCAACGTACAGAATACTCCATGTCCTCTTATTTTTTTTGGTTCAATCTGATAAGTCGTTCATGATACCAAGAAATATCTGCGAGAGAACAAAACTTCTCCAACTGCATGTTTTCTCCAAATAATTCAAGATTGTGACAGACATGTAGGGAGCATATTACAGAATAACTACAACTAGTAGATGAAATAAAAGTATACGGAATGACCAAAGACTTTTATGATTTTAATCAGCTGCTAAAAACTTTTAACTAAAGGCAGACATGTGAGCAACAAAGAATTTAGTAAGAATTTATGGCAAATTGTCAATGGTTCATCTTCTTATGATATATCCTCTAAAGCTAGAACTTCTCCGTTTTGAAACAACACTCAAATACACATGAGTTGGAGAAAGACAAAATAAAAAACACCTCATGTTAACACTGCATTGCAAATGGTTTCCTGAATTGAAAAGCAACTTGGTCTCGTCATTAGAAAGCAACCAAAAGCAAAAAGAACTCAACTGGCAGGGAATGACCAAATTACGTAATTTAGGTCCACATTCAATTATGAACTCAAAATGTTCGACATGCTTCTACAACTACTAATATTCTATCCACCCTTCACAAGTTCCATAGGTTATTACATTTAACAATTCAAGCTTTACACTAGGATCCTTATTGTTTAAAGTTCGGTTCAAGGTAGTTGCAAAGGCATTCGCTATTAAATTATTTTTTCTCCAGGTTTCAAACTGGTCGATCATAAATAAGTAGATTATAGAACAACAATAACAACATACCCAGTGTAAATAAGTAGACTATGACAATGGAAAATAGCCAAAAACCAACGCTAACAGCCAACCAAAACAGTAGCACAACTCAATCACAAGAAATTCTTCAATGATACAATTACCACAACTACCATATTAGCAAAAACAAAACACCTTATAATGCCACATCACAGTTTCTATAGACAAAGGATCAGAAATCAATTCCACAATTTAATCCTAATTTTTCTTATTATCGCTAATGTCACGACCCAACCCGTAGGCCGTGACTGGTGCCTGATCTGGACACCCGTATACATACTGTTTAACTATATGTTCATTTCACAACAAATTCAATATGGATCATATAATGACCAAACCATGGTCTCAGAACTGTCACATAAATATTCATATAAATGCAAGCCGACAAGGCTGCTACATCAACATGATAATATTTGCAAGCCGGCGAGGCTACTACCATGATAGAATAAGCATACTGATAACACACACACAACTGATCACGTCTGAATACGACCCACACACATGTCCACAGACCTCTAAGAGTTTAACAGTAAAATATGACGGGACAGGGCCCCGTCGTACCCTTAAACAACATATGCATATATTTAGATCAAAGGGTCTATACCAAAGTCTGGGCTCCGGAACAACGGAACTCTCCAAGATAGCAGAAGGGAAATCTTAAGTTGTCGGATCACCAAAGTGAGTATCTGCACCTGCGGGCATGAAACGCAGCCCCCCGAAGAAAGGGGGTCAGTATGGAATATGTACCGAGCATGCAAAGCATGAAATACAGTAAACGGGATCATAACTGAAATAAGAGGTACAGAAAATGAGTACAATAACCAGAATACCAAGTAATTGCTTTTGAAACATAACTCATGCACATCAATATCATATGTCAGATCTGGCCCCATTATGGGACTCGGTGAACATGGTCGCCACCCCGTCTCTGGCGCCATAACACAACATACTCTAGAATATAATATAACTCCATAACACAGCATAACACCGTAACACAGCATAACATCATAGCACAGCATAACACCATAACATAGCATAACTCCAGAATATATATATATATATATATATATTGTACCTAGCCCTTTAATGAGGGACTCGGCGAACAATACAGTGGAAGTGTGCACGATAACATACCCGGCCCGGGACTCGGTGAAAGATATATTGAAGTATGCACGAGCAGAGTAGTGAGAAACTATATGCAATTCAAAACATTTTTAAGGACTCAATAGGATAGTCAACACGAACCATCGTTCGCAATTTCAAATAATAGTCATACCATATACCTTTCGGATGTCCCTGTGGATCATATCAAAATGGAACTTTGAAATCATGTGTACATATCAATATATATAAAACAAAACATACGTTATGGGAATCAAGATCAATAGCCATCCTAGTGGCTCTAAGAATAGGAATTTCCTTTGGAATCGTATATATATATATACATATATATATATATATATATATATATATATATATATATATATATATCGTATATTCATTTCACAACGATCATGCCAAAAAGAAAGAAGGTTTAGCTTCACATACCTTTAGCGCTTATTCGTCACACAGTATGCATACGCTGCCCAATAATATTTCAACCTATATTAAGATGCCAACAACTACGTTTAAGTTACGGGGAGATTCATAACATATTCTAACGTTAGTAACTCCTTTCTAGATGTTTAGACGACGTTTTCTCTTGTATCCAAACCAACCACACACAACCAATCCAACAGCAATAATTATGTGTTCAATACCAATCCGGACAGCCCACACAACATTCCAAACAGCCCACATTCATAACATGCAATAACGATTCACATACGGCTACGACATTCTCAAGTTACTTCTAATAGTTTGTAACCTTAACGTTTGCATGTAACAACTTATAACAGCCCATCCAACATACAATATGATGTATACTCTTAACTTATAATTAGTCTTTCCAACTTAATGAAAACACAAGTCCAAAACAGTCCCTAACCAACAACACATCCAAAACAGTCCCTAACCGACAACATAACAATGTTCGGAATTCTTGCAAACGTTTACGAACATACTAAGCCAACCACATACGATTTTTACACATCATTTCATGTCTTCTTTTCATATAATTTCAGTAAGTTATGACCAGCTATCCACACGACAAGTACAACATCAATTCATACGCAACTACGCTACATCGTCATTTCTATAATCCTTACAACAACTCACAAACGACTTTTGTTTCAACTCCAACCATTAAACACCTTCATTTCCATCATAAATTTCATGATAATAACAATAGAAATATCAAGTAAAAACAGTTCACTAACTTCCTCACAAAACAGTCCACACACGGTTTCAACATGCTTCAACATCACTCACATAAAATCATAGATTCACTTTATTTTCATACTAACACAACTTCACCTTTAACCTTCCAATTCTTTTCATTCTTTTTACCATGAGATCTATGATAGGAACATCCATATTTATTAAAGAAAATTAGTTCATTAATTCCACCAAAACAGTCCCCTCGGCCACATAGTCATTCCAACACCAACATTCATGATTTTATGCATGCGATTCATGTTCTTCAAAGTTACAACCATACTTCAACATCAACACATATAACCTCATGGTTACTATCATGTTCCAACATCAACACACCTTATTTCATACATACAACTTATATCTACTCATCTACATCACCCTTAATGCATGGAAAAGAAAGTTAGATCTTACCTTGACAACTTGACTTCTCTACTTGGCTAGAGTTGGTGACTTGAGATGAAAATGGTTCTTGTTGCTCCAAAGACTATCTTCACGTTTTAGGGACCTTCTAAAGGGTTGAAACACCTTGTAAAATAATTTTTGGATCAAGACTTAAAGAGCTCAAAAATCAGCCAAGCTTGGCCGAATGCTCTCTCTCTCTAGGCTTAGGTTTTCGTTCTTTGTGTTGTGTAGTTGAAATGAATTGTGACGGCTGATTTCTTGGTCATTATTTGGTTCAGATTTGATGCCTACAAGTTGTCACATGCTCCACTTATGGCATGAGTCACTCCTTTAAATTTACACCTAAAAGTTTCTTTCTTTTCCCCTCTACTTTTGGCTATATGGCCGAATTTGTCTCCCTTTGTTTCGTTTCTTCTTCTTTCTTTTCAATTGTTTACAAGACAATCTCATGTGTGGTGAATGATTCACACACCACCCTTTGTCCATTGTAATCATTCCAAGATGAATGATCCATATTTAATGTGAAATGATCCCTCCACCATGTTATGTCTTCCTAAAATAATGTATACTTTCATAAAGTAGTGGATGCTTAAATATTCAATTGCATGCTTCAACTTTTTCTCCTCAAATTTTCAGCTCTTGGCCGAATTTCACACTTGGTTATGAAGTGTATTTTTGTTGTCCACAATATATTAAAAATTTAGTCGATGAATCAACATTTAATTGCACATTTGTATGTCTTCCATTAGCGTTATTTTAGATGACTTTGAGTCATCCTTTTACCTTGGCACGTTGGTTTTCCTTCTTAGTTCATTGTTGTCACAATTTTTTTTTTACTTAACACCACAATTAAGTAATTCCTAATCTACAATGACATTTTTATACTAAGTAAAATTTATAACCGATTAGTTCTAGTTTAGAAATTAAAGATTCGAGTTTTCTATCTCACGTCGATTCTTTCGCGAATAACTCGACGTTTATAATACAGGGTCTAACATTCTCCCCCCCTTTAGAACATTCGTCCTCGAATGTTGAATTGGTCCCGTACGGTCCTATAAGAATTTTTGGAAAGGTTTCCCGTATCGTCATAACATATAGTCTTATCGGACAATCAATATAATCAAGTGAGGAGTTGAAGTTACCTGTAGGTGTAGAGAACAAGTAAGGATACTTGTCCTTCATCTCCTCCTCGGCTTCCCAAGTCATCTCTTCCATGTTGTTGTTTCGCCATAATACTTTGACGGAAGCCACGTCCTTAGTCCGTAACCTCCTAACCTGTCTATCAAGTGTGGCTATAGGCTGCTCCTCGTAGGATAATTCCTCTGTCACTTGGACCTCGTCTACGGGAAATACCCTGGAAGGATCGCCTATACATTTGCGAAGCATTGACACGTGAAAGACTGGATGCTCTGCTTCCAAATCAGTCGGTAGGTCTAACTCGTAGGCAACCTGGCCTACTCTACGGATAATCTGATAAGGTCCAATATATCTCGGGCTTAGCTTCCCTTTCCTGCCAAATCTCATGACACCTTTCATGGGCGACACCTTCAGGAACACCTAGTCACCAACCTGAAATTCCAAGTGTCGACGTCGATTATCTGCATATGATTTCTGCCGACTCTGGGCCGCCAGTATTCTCTCCTGAATGAGCTTCACCTTATCAACAGCCTGCTGAATCATATCTGGGCCTATCAGCTTGGTCTCACCAACATCAAACCAGCCAATAGGTGATCTGCACTTCCTCCCATACAAGGCCTCATACGGTGCCATCTGAATACTCGAATGGTAGTTGTTATTATAGGCGAACTCAATACGTGGCAAATGATCGTCCCAGCTACCCCGGAAATCCATAACATAGGCCCGTAACATATCTTGTAGTGTCTGAATGGTACGTTCGGCCTGTCCGTCAGTCTGAGGGTGAAACGCCGTACTGAGACTCACTTGTGTCCCCAATCCCTCCTGGAAGGATCTCCAAAAGTTAGCTGTGAACTGGGCTCCTCTATCAGAGATAATAGTTGTGGGAACCCCGTGAAGTCTCACTATCTCCTTAAGGTACAATCTGGCATCATACTCAGCTGAATATGTAGTCCTGACTGGAAGGAAATGAGGTGACTTTGTCAACCTATGAACGATGACCCAAATAGAGTCATATTTTTGCAGAGTGCGAGGTAAACCTGTGACGAAGTCCATATTAATCACCTCCCACTTCCAGGTCGGAATCTCCATCTCTTGTAATAGTCCTCCGGGCTTCTGGTGTTCGACCTTAACCTGCTGACAATTCGGACACTGAGCAATAAATTCTGCTATATCCCTCTTCATGCCATCCCACCAATACAAGCATCTGACGTCATGATACATCTTCGTTGACCCTGGATGAATAGAATAACGGGCACAGTGTGTCTCTCCCATCACCTGTTGTCGTAACCCTGCAACCTCAGGTACACATAATCTATCTTTGTATCGTAGTACCCCGACAGGTGCAACCTTAAATGGGGTCTCTTCCTTTTGAAGAGCTGCATCCCTATGATGTACAAGGATAGGGTCCTCGTACTGGTGTCTCTTTATCTCTTCTATGATAGAGGACTCAGCAACTCCCCGAACAGAAACCCTGCTGTTATCAGAATCGGTCAAACGGATTCCTAAATTAGCTAGCTGGCGAATCTCACGGACTATCTCCTTCTGCTCTGGTTGCACGTCTGCCAAACTACCCATAGATCTACGGCTTAGTGCATCTGCTACAACATTTGCTTTCCTTGGGTGGTATAGAATATTAACATCATAGTCTTTCAGCAACTCTAGCCACCGCCTCTGCCGCAAATTCAGCTCCTTCTGCTTAAAGATGTACTGAAGACTCTTATGGTCTGTATAAATGTCAACATGCACGCCATATAAATAATGTCTCCATATTTTTAAACCATCGATCACCGCTGCTAACTCCAGATCATGGGTGGGATAATTCCTTTCGTGCTTTCTGAGCTGTCAGGAGGCATAGGCTATGACCTTGCCATGCTGCATCAGCACACAACCTACCCCAACACCAGAAGCATCACAATAAATGACATAGCCATCCGGTCCCTCAGGAAGCGTTAGAACTGGCGCCGTAGTCAATTTTCCTTCAGCAACTGAAAATTCCGCTCACAAGCATCGGTCCACTGGAACTTAGCTGCCTTCTGGGTTAGCCTCGTTAAAGGCACTGAAATTGAGGCAAACTTCTCTACGAACCTTCTGTAATACCCTGCTAGCCCCAGAAAGTTACGTACTTCAGTAGGTGTCGTAGGTCTAGGCCAAGTCTTCACCGCCTCAATCTTCTGCGTATCTACCCGAACGCCATCAGCTCCAATAATATGCCCCAAGAATGCTACTGAAGTCAACCAAAATTCACACTTAGAGAACTTAACATACAATTTCTGGTGCTGGAGCACCCTAAGTACCGTTCTCAAGTGATCTGCATGATCCTCTTCTGATCGTGAGTAGACCAGAATATCGTCAATGAATACGATTATGAACAGATCAAGAAATGGCTTGAACACTCTGTTCATCAAATCCATAAATACCGCTGGAGCATTGGTCAACCCAAAGGACATCACTCTAAACTCGTAATGCCCGTATCGGGTCCTGAATGCAGTATTCGGAATGTCTGTCTCTTTTACCCGCACCTGGTGATTACCTGACCGCAGGTCTATCTTCGAGAAACACTTAGCACCCTGCAACTAGTCAAATAGATCATCGATCCTGGGGACAGGATACCTGTTCTTTATTGTTACTTTATTCAGCTGCCTATAATCAATACACATCCGCAGCGACCCATCCTTCTTCTTTACAAATAATACCGGTGCTCCCCAAGGTGATGTACTGGGCCTTATGAAACCCTTTTCTAATAAATCTTTCAGTTGCTCCTTTAGTTCCTTCAGTTCCGCCGGTGCCATTCTGTAAGGAGGAATAAATATGGGCTGAGTGTCTGGTAACACGTCTATAGCGAACTCTATCTCCCGCTCAGGCGGAAGGCCTGGGAGTTCATCTTGGAATACATCGGGAAACTCGCTAACCACCGGCACTGACTGAATAGTGGGCGCCTCTGCCTTCAGGTCGTGTACCCGTACCAGATGATAGATATAACCTTTTCTGACCATCTTCCTTGCCTTGAGGTATGAAATAAACTTACCCCTCGGCGATGCTGTATTTCCCATCCACTCTATCATCGGCTCTCCCGGGAACTTAAATCAGACTAACTTGCCTCTACAATCAACATTAGCATAACAAGAAGCTAACCAATCCATACCCATAATAACATCGAACTCAGTCATATCTAGCTCTATCAAATCTGCTTTGGAGCAACGACTAAATATGTTCACCTAACAGTCTCTATATACTTGTCTTGCTATAACAGAATCTCCTACTGGTGTAGCTACCTCAAATGGTTCTATCGATTCGGGTTTTATCCCAATTCTACTAGCAACAAGTGGGGAAATATATGATAATGTGGAGCCTGGGTCTATCAATGCATACACATCTCGAGAGAAAATCGATAGCATACCTGTAACCACATTAGGTGACGCCTCCTGATCCTGCCTAGTAGACAAGGCATATATGCGGTTCGAAGGACCGCTAGAACTGGAAGCTCCGCCACGACCTCTACCACGGCCTGCTGGTACTTGGAAACCCTACCCCATAGGGCGCACAGCCACAGAAGAATATGAACCAGCCACTGATCCAGTAGGCTGAGCTGCACCGCCTGGACTACCCCCGAGTGGGCAATCCCTCATAATATGGCCCTGATGGCCGCAAGAAAAGCAAGCACCTGTAGCGCGATAACATTCGCCAGAATGCTGTTTCCCACATCGAGAACACCGAGGCAAGGGTGGCCTCAACTGACTCGGAACCCTAGGCATTTGTGAACCCGAAGCCTTGGAGTTCTGACCAGCTCATGAACACCCGGTATTATCAAATCTCCTACTAGTGAGTTGTGGGGGTGTACTCCGTGCTGGCTGAGAAGGATATTTACTGTGCTGCTCCTGAGGCTGCCTGCCTGGAAATTCACCCGGATGGCCAGCTGACATAGCTCTCTTGTGCTGGCCTCTATCATAGTCTCTATCGGGCTGACGCCCCCTGTGTCGAACCTCCATCCCCTGGGCATACGCCTGTAACCAAGCAATATCCATCCCTGGCTGGGAGGCCATTACCATACAGCTATCAACCATATAACGATCCAAACCCATCACATATAGATGCATCCTATCGGACATATCAGCTACAATGATAGGCGCATATCTAGCCAACGAATCGAACTCGAGACTATAATCCCGAACGGTCCTGCCATTCTGCCTCAGTCGTAAGAATTTATCGACTCTGGCTCACCGCATTTCTGGAGGCAGAAAATGGCCAAGGAAAGCCTCCACGAACTCATCCCACACTGCTGGAGGAGCATCCGGGCCCCTAGACAACTCCCACGACTCATACCAGTTGACAGCTACGTCCCGCAGTCGATACGAAGCTAACTGCACAGACTCAGTCTCAGAAGCCTTAATTAACCTCAGCGTACGCTGCATCTGTCGAACGAACTCCTGCGGGTCCTCCTCGGGCTTCGACCCAAAACATTCTGCAGGGTTACAACTTAGGAAGTCACGTGTTATACCCCAAAAAAAAAAATCACGTTACCAAAACTGTAGACGGCTTAGTACGGGCCAAAGTAAGAGTAAAGTTACGGCAGGTTTAAGGAGGTTAAGCTTCCGAGGCTTTGAAAGAAAGTTAGGCAAGGTCTGATATGAATATTTTGGTCTAAATGGAAGAAATTATAGTTTCTAGTATAGTAAGAGTTTTGAAGTAAAACAAAAGTTTAAAGTGAATTCGGGAAGTCTAGTTTCCAACGGAACAAACAGCTCCTCAATCGGACGTCGGGGTAAGGAGATATGGACATTACAAGTTGGATGGGCAAGCCAAAAAAATGGTCTGCGCGAACGCGCAGAAGGCCAAAGGGCCAATACAGCGCGAACGCGCTGAACAAAAATTTGAAAATCAAGTTCGGAATGAAGGTTGTGTTATAAGAAGGTAATAATAACATATATATGACATTTGGAGACCACATGGTGTAAATTAGTTCATATGTTAATTGACGAAAAGTCCTCGCTGCCGCGAGCTAAGTGGGACCCACATGTCGGAGTTTTATGAAAGACGTGAGAAGGGACATGTGAGTAGTATATGGAAAGTTGAGTAAGTCCTAAGAAGGATCCATGAGCCAAAAATGAGTATAGACCCTCCAAAAAGACGATTTAAGAAAACGTTTTTTGGGTGATCCGACTTGGAGGGCAAATATGGTATTATAAGTTTGGAATTTGGGAAAACTCTCAGAAATAAAGGTTGTAGATAATTGAATTAGATTTCCAACCATAGGTCGTGGGACCTCACACGATATCGGGATCAAGCGTTACGACCATTTTACTGAACGAACATCCAGTCAGAAAATTTTAACCTGCGCGAACGCGCAGAAGGAAATTATTTAAACCTGCGCGAACGCGCAGAAGAAAATTAATGTCGGTTCAAACAGAACCGAAACAATTATAAAAAGGGGGAGACCCCCTCATTTTCAGCCAAGAACACACGAAAAACACTCCAAAAATTCCAGAAAATTCCCCAACTTTCCACCACCAAATTTTAGCCCAAACCAAGTATAATTTCCCAATCCAGTCCGGATAGCGTATAGTTTTCGCTGCAGAATCGTATGGTGGTGTGTTGTGGCATAAAACTAAAGTGAAAAATGGAAGATACAGCAATGTTAAAGGGAGAAAGGTATGAATCTCTTCCTATTTGTGTTAATACCAGTTTATTTACGAAGAAGACGCGATTAAATAATTGTATACTGAGTTAATTAGTTATAAAAGTTGGAAAACAGCGTGTGGGCTGTTTTATGAGATATTTTGGGGCTGGAAATATTATAATTGATGTTGGTATTGTTGTTGTTGGTTGCTGAATTAAGAATTCGGACTAGGCATATAAACAGGGGAGGTGCTGCCCGATTTTCGGCAGAAAATAAAAATAGTATAATTTGAAATATGGTATGAATGTACGATGAAGAGGCTAATGCTTGTGTAAATTCTCTTAAATGTAAACTTGCAAGCTTGGACAAATAAGCGTAGCTTAGAAAGCGGGCAAGGTATGTAAGGCTTTCCTTCCTTCTGGCATGATCTTTATGAAATAAGTAAATGACGTACATGTATGTTTCCAAAGATATCCCTAATCTTAGAGCCACTAGGATGGCTAACGTCTTTGACCTCCATAAGCCGCTTCATATGGTTTCGATACGTGTTCACGATCCTGAAGCTCTATTTTATAAGTTCCTCGTCTGTCTACGATCTCTATTGGCTTATTGACACGAGTGTACGTAATATGGCTAAGATTATTGCATAATTGGATAATAAGCTAAGTATAAGAATTCATGTCCTTAAAATGATTTTATGAGTACTAATATTTTAACTCTGCATATAGTCTCGGATCGGGCCGAACGTTCCTCGGCACTAATATGTTATATCTATGGATCGGGCTGCACGTTTCGCAGCAACACCATGTACGATGTCCTATGAGTATGCGTGCGTGAATCCGTTGTATGTATAGATATATGAAAAATGATGTCGGCATGATATCCAAAGACCTATTTGATATGTTCCTTAGTTGGTATTAAAAGATAAGTGATATAATTAAGGTCTTGATACGCTTTGATATGTACGTATGAATCCAAGTTATATTTGATTTGACTTATACGTCATCCTAAAGATACCTGTTATGACTATTACTTCGGTTTTCCGAAAAGAAAAAAAAATGTCTTCTGAAACATTTATAGAGCGTTCTGTACTTCAAACGCTCGTAACTTTCATATACTAATTCCGATTGACCCGAAACTTGTTTCTGGACCTTCAGATGTCGATAGTATGTTTGCATATAAGTATGTTTATATCTCGGGTCTTGATTTGCGTGTATATGGTTTCGCTCTACTCTGTTCGTGCAAGCTTCAGTTTGGATTTCACTGAGCTCGGGCCAGGATATGTTCTCGTGCGTACTTCTCTGCATTGTTCACCGCGTCCCTCTCACTTGCGGACCGGGGCACGATATATTTATGATATGATGATGGGGCGGTGGCCAGGATGGCATATGATGATTTTATTCACCGCGTTCCGCAAAAGAGGGCCGGGGCACGTTACATGCACATATGATATATGATATTGGCATCCATGATATATGATTCACCGCGTCCCTCACTGAGGGCCGGAGCACGTTATATGTATACATGATATATGATTTACCGCGTCCCTTACAGAGGGCCGGGGCACGTTATATGCATAAGTGATATACGATATTGACATATATGACTTCTTCCACCGCGTCCCTCAATGGAGGGCCGGGCACGTTATTTTATATATGCATATATGATACATGATTCTGATCTGCATGATCCGTGTTTTGAAAGTAAGTTCCTTGTCACTCTAAAGGACCCATTTATTTTCTATATTTCCTTTGATATACGATAGCGGCATATATAGTTTATGTCTCGAAGGTAAACGTTTTAGTATTCTGGATAGTGCTCTTACTCTGGTACTGGATATTCGTTTACAGTTCTGTTTTCTATATTTCATGCCTTACATACTCATTACATATTCCGTACTGACCCCCTTTTCTTCGGGGGCTGCGTTTCATGCCCCCAGGTACAGACGATTATAGAGGTGATCCGCCATCCTAGGGTATACACTCTGCTGTTTGAAGTGCTCCTTTGATCCGGAGCCCACATTTTCGGTACAGATCTTTCTGTTGTACATATCTTTATGTTTATGACTATTTTGGGTACGACGGGGCCCTGTCCCGTCATATGGTTCTGCTGTCTGTATTAGAGGCCTGTAGACATGTATGTGGGTCATGGGTCGTGTTTGTTTAGTGATGTCTATGTGGTTTGCATCCGGTTTTTCTCCTACACCACGTAACTTGATCGATTTATATGTTATGGTATAAGTAACGACTTAAATGATATGTACATGATTTTGTATGCACGGAATTCATAATATGTAAACGCAAATATAAATCGGTTAGTGAATATGTACGGGTGCCCATGTTGGGCACTAGTCGCGGCCTACGGGGTTGGGTCGTGACATCACGGGCCCTCAGACTGTCATGTCTATCCGCCTGGTCAACCCCTAGTCCTTGCCTGCGAGTCTGTCCGGCCACTAGTCTGGTGAGTAACAGAACTGCATCCCTCATAGCTCTATCCTTCGCCCCTGGTTGAGGAGCTGGAGGCTCATGTGCTAGGTCCTCGGTAGCTGGCGGTGGAGCCGCCCCCTGACCCGGAGTTGTCGCTGCCCTAGGTTCCTCTTGAAATGGCGGTGTGGCAGAACTCGCGGACTGAAGCAAAACCTCAGGCAAAATCTGAGCACGAGCCCTAGTAACTCTCCTAGTCTGGCTAGTTTCTCCTGCTATTGATTTACCCTTCTGGGCAGCTGTCGCTTTCTTCGGAGGCATAGTTGTAAACGTAATAGTCTGTTAGAAAAAGATCACCCTAATAATATAGCTCTATCACACGATCTAAGATAGAAAGGAAAGATGACATCCTAAATATCCTGTAGCTTCCTGTTTATAGATATGGCGCACAACACACCGATAAACAAGACTCTACTAGACACGGTCTGTAGACACTCCGAGGATGAACTGCTCTGATACCACTTTTGTCACGACCCAACCCCGTAGGCCGTGACTGGTGCCCGATCTGGACACCCGTATACATACTCTTTAACTATATGTTCATTTCACAACAAATTCAATATGGATCATATAACGACCAAACCATGGTCTCAGAACTGTCACATAAATATTCATATAAATGCAAGCCGACAAGGCTGCTACCACAACATGATAATATTTGCAAGCCGGCGAGGCTGCTACCATGACAGAATAAGCATACTGATAACACACACACAACTGATCACGTCTGAATAGGACTCACACACATGTCCACAGACCTCTAAGAGTTTAACAGTAAAATATGACGGGACAGGGCCCCGTCGTACCCTTAAACAACATATGCATATATTTAGATCAAAGGCTCTATACCAAAGTCTGGGCTGCGGAACAACGGAACTCTCCAAGATAGCAGAAGGGAAATCTTAAGCTGTCGGATCACCAAAGCGAGTATCTGCACCTGCGGGCATGAAACGTAGCCCCCCGAAGAAAGGGGGTCAGTACGGAATATGTACCGAGAATGTAATGCATGAAATACAGTAAACGGGATCATAACTGAAATAAGAGGTACTAAAAATGAGTACAATAACCAGAATACCAAGTAATTGCTTTTGAAACATAACTCATGCACATCAATATCATATGTCAGATCCGGCCCCATTATGGGACTCGGTGAACATGGTCGCCACCCCGTCTCTGGCGCCATAATACAGCATACTCCAGAATATAATATAACTCCGTAACACAGCATAACATCATAACACAGCATAACACCATAACACAGCATAACTCCAGAATATATATATATATATATATATATATATATATATATATATATATATATATATATATATATATATATATATATATATTGTACCCGGCCCTTTAATGAGGGACTCGGCGAACAATACAGTGGAAGTGTGCACGATAACGTACCCGGCCCGGGACTCGGTGAAAGATATATTGAAGTATGCACGAGCAGAGTAGTGAGAAACTATATGCAATTCAAAACATTTTTAAGGACTCAATAGGATAGTCAACACGAACCATCGTTCGCAATTTCAAATAATAGTCATACCATATACCTTTCGGATGTCCCTGTGGATCATATCAAAATTGAACTTTGAAATCATGTGTACATATCAATATATATAAAACAAAACATACATTATGGGAATCAAGATCAATAGCCATCCTAGTGGCTCTAAGAATAGGAATTTCCTTTGGAATCTTATATATATATATATAAATATATATATATATATATATATATATATATATATATATATATATATATATATATATATATATATATATATATCGTATATTCATTTCACAACAATCATGCGAAAAAGAAAGAAGGGTTAGCTTCACATACCTTTAGCGCTTATTCGTCACACAGTATGAATACGCTGCCCAATAATATTTCAACCTATATTAAGATGCCAACAGCTACGTTTAAGTTACGGGGAGATTCAAAACGTATTCTAACGTTAGTAACTCCTTTCTAGATGTTTAGACGACGTTTTCTCTTGTATCCAAACCAACCACACACAACCAATCCAACATCAATAATTATGTGTTCAATACTAATCCGGACAGCCCACACACATTCCAAACAGCCCACATTCATAACATGCAATAACGATTGACATACGGCTACGACATTCTCAAGTTACTTCTAATAGTTTGTAACCTTAACGTTTGCATGTCACAACTTATAACAGCCCATCCAACATACAATATGATGTATACTATTAACTTATAATTAGTCTTTCCAAATTAATGAAAACACAAGTCCAAAACAGTCCCTAACCAACAACACATCCAAAACAGTCCCTAACCGACAACATAACAATGTCCGGAATTCTTGCAAACGTTTACGAACATACTAAGCCAACCACATACGATTTTTACACATCATTTCATGTCTTCATTTCATATAATTTCAGTAATTTATAACCAGATATCCACACGACAAGTACAACATAAATTCATACGCAACTACGCTACATCGTCATTTCTATAATCCTTACAACAACTCACAAACGACTTTTGTTTCAACTCTAACCATTAAACACTTTCATTTCCATCATAAATTTCATGATAATAACAATCAAAATATCAAGTAAAAACAGTTCACTAACTTCCTCACAAAACAGTCCACACACGATTTCAACATGCTTCAACATCACTCACATAAAATCATAGATTCACTTTATTTTCATACTAACACAACTTCACCTTTAACCTTCCAATTCTTTTCATTATTTTTACCATGAGATCTATGATAGTAGCATCCATATTTATTAAAGAAAATTAGTTCATTAATTCCACCAAAACAGTCCCCTCGGCCACATAGTCATTCTAACACCAACATTCATGATTTTATGCATGCGATTCATGTTCTTCAAGTTACAACCATACTTCAAAATCAACACATATAACCTCATGGTTACTATCATGTTCCAACATCAACACACCTTATTTAATACATACAACTTATATCTACTCATCTACATCACCCTTAATGCATGGAAAAGAAAGTTAGATCTTACCTTGACAACTTGACTTCTCTACTTGGCTAGAGTTGGTGACTTTAGATGAAAATGGTTCTTGTTGCTCCAAAGACTATCTTCACATTTTAGGGACCTTCTAAAGGGTTGAAACACCTTGAAAAATAATTTTTGGATCAAGAATCAAAGGGCTCAAAAATCAGCCAAGCTTGGCCGAATGCTCTCTCTCTCTAGGCTTAGGTTTTCTTTCTTTGTGTTGTGTAGTCGAAATGAATTGTGACGGCTGATTTATTGGTCATTATTTGGTGCGGCTTTGATGCCTACAAGTTGGCACATGCTCCACTTATGGCATGAGTCACTCCTTTAACTTTACACCTAAAAGTTTCTTTCATTTCCCCTCTACTTTTGGCTATATGGCCGAATTTGTCTCCCTTTGTTTCCTTTCTTCTTCTTTCTTTTCAATTGTTTACAAGACAATCTCATGTGTGGTGAATGATTCACACACCACCCTTTGTCCATTGTAATCATTCCAAGATGAATGATCCATATTTAATGTGAAATGATCCCTCCACCATGTTATGTCTTCCTAAAATAATGTATACTTTCATAAAGTAGTGGATGCTTAAATATTCAATTGCATGCTTCAACTTTTTCTCCTCAAATTTTCAGCTCTTCGCCGAATTTCACACTTGGTTATGAAGTGTATTTTTGTTGTCCACAATATATTGAAAATGTAGTGGATGAATCAACATTTAATTGCACATTTGTATGTCTTCCATTAGCCTTATTTTAGATGACTTTGAGTCATCCTTTTACCTTGGCACGTTGGTGTTCCTTCTTAGTTCATTGTTGTCACAAAATGTTTTTACTTAACACCACAATTAAGTAATTCCTAATCTCCAATGACATTTTTATACTAAGTAAAATTTATAACCGATTAGTTCTAGTTTAGAAATTAAAGATTCGAGTTTTCTATCTCACGTCGATTCTTTCGCGAATAACTCGACTTTTATAATATGGGGTCTAGCATTCTCCCCCCCTTTAGAACATTCGTCCTCGAATGTTGAATTGATCCCGTAAGGTCCTATAAGAATTTTTGGAAAGGTTTCCCGTATCGTCATAACATATAGTCTTATCGGACAATCAATATAATCAAGTGAGGAGTTGAAGTTACCTGTAGGCGTAGAGAACAAGTAAGGATACTTGTCCTTCATCTCCTCCTCGGCTTCCCAAGTCATCTCTTCCCTGTTGTTGTTTCGCCATAATACTTTGACGGAAGCCACATCCTTAGTCCGTAACCTCCTAACCTGCCGATCAAGTATGGCTATAGGCTGCTCCTCGTAGGATAATTCCTCTGTCACTTGGACCTCATCTACGGGAAATACCCTGGAAGGATCGCCTATACATTTACGAAGCATTGACACGTGAAAGACTGGATGCACTGCTTCCAAATCAGCCGGTAGGTCTAACTCGTAGGCAACCTGGCCTACTCTACGGACAATCTGATAAGGTCCAATATATCTCGGGCTTAGCTTCCCTTTCCTGCCAAATCTCATGACACCTTTCATGGGCGACACCTTCAGGAACACCCAGTCACTAACCTGAAACTCCAAGTGTCGACGTCGATTATCTGCATATGATTTCTGCCGACTCTGGGCCGCCAGTAATCTCTCCTGAATGGGCTTCACCTTATCAACAGCCTGCTGAATCATATCTGGGCCTATCAGCTTGGTCTCACCAACATCAAACCAGCCAATAGGTGATCTACACTTCCTCCCATACAAGGCCTCATACGGTGCCATCTGAATACTCGAATGGTAGCTGTTATTATAGGCGAACTCAATAAGTGGTAAATGATCGTCCCAACTACCCCGGAAATCCATTACACAGACCCGTAACATATCTTGTAGAGTCTGAATGGTACGCTTGGCCTGTCCGTCAGTCTGAGGGTGAAACGCCGTACTGAGACTCACTTGTGTCCCCAATCTCTCCTGGAAGGATCTCCAGAAGTTCGCTGTGAGTTGGGCTCCTCTATCAGAGATAATAGTTGTGGGAACCCCGTGAAGTCTCACTATCTCCTTAAGGTACAATCTGGCATAATACTCAGCTGAATATGTTGTCCTGACTGGAAGGAAATGAGCTGACTTTGTTAACCTATCAACGATGACCCAAACAGAGTCATATTTTCGCAGAGTGCGAGGTAAACCTGTGACGAAGTCCATATTAATCACCTCCCACTTCCAGGTCGGAATCTCTATCTCTTGTAATAGTCCTCCGGGCTTCTGGTGTTCGACCTTAACCTGCTGACAATTCGGACACTGAGCAACAAATTCTGCTATATCCCTCTTCATGCCATCCCACCAATACAAGCATCTGAGGTCATGATACATCGTCGTTGACCCTGGATGAATAGAATAATGGGCACAGTGTACCTCTCCCATCACCTGTTGTCGTAACCTTGCAACCTCAGGTACACATAATCTATCTTTGTATTGTAGTACCCCGTCAGGTGCAACCTTAAATGGGGTCTCTTCCTTTTGAAGAGCTGCATCCCTATGACGTACAAGGATAGGGTCCTCGTACTGGTGTCTCTTTATCTCTTCTATGATAGAGGACTCAGCAACTCCCCAAACAGAAACCCTGCCGTTATCAGAATCTGCCAAACGGATTCCTAAATTAGCTAGCTGGCGAATCTCACGGACTATCTCCTTCTGCTCTGGTGGCACGTCTGCCAAACTACCTATAGATCTACAGCTGAGTGCATCTGCTACAACATTTGATTTCCTTGGGTGGTATAGAATATCAACATCATAGTCTTTCAGCAACTCTAGCCACCGCCTCTGCCGCAAATTCAGCTCCTTCTGCTTAAAGATGTACTGAAGACTCTTATGGTCTGTATAAATGTCAATATGCACGCCATATAAATAATGTCTCCATATTTTAAAAGCATGGATCACCGCTGCTAACTCCAGGTCATGGGTGGGATAATTCCTTTCGTGCTTTCTGAGCTGTCGGGAGGCATAGGCTATGACCTTGCCATGCTGCATCAGCACACAACCTACCCCAACACCGGAAACATCATAATAAATGACATAGCCATCCGGTCCCTCAGGAAGCGTTAGAACTGGGGCCGTAATCAATTTATCCTTCAGCAACTGAAAACTCCGCTCACAAGCATCGGTCCACTGGAACTTAGCTGCATTCTGGGTTAGCCTCGTTAAAGGCGCTGAAATTGAGGCAAACTTCTCTACGAACCTTCTGTAATACCTTGCTAGCCCCAGAAAGCTGCGTACTTCAGTAGGTGTCGTAGGTCTAGGCCAAGTCTTCACCGCCTCAATCTTCTGCGTATCTACCCAAACGCCACCAGCTCCAATAATATGCCCCAAGAATGCTACTGAAGTCAACCAAAATTCACACTTAGAGAACTTAGCATACAATTTCTGGTGCTGGAGCACCCTAAGTACCGTTCTCAAGTGATCTGCATGCTCCTCTTCTGATCGTGAGTAGACCAGAATATCGTCAATGAATACGATTACGAACAGATCAAGAAATGGCTTGAACACTCTGTTCATCAAATCCATAAATACCGCTGGAGCATTGGTCAACCCAAAGGACATCACTCTAAACTCATCCTGAATACAGTCTTCGGAATGTCTGCCTCCTTTACCCGCACCTGGTGATAACCTGACCGCAGGTCTATCTTCGAGAAACACTTAGCACCTTGCAACTGGTCAAATAGATCATTGATCCAGGGGACAGGATACCTGTTCTTTATTGTTACTTTATTCAACTGCCTATAATCAATACACATCCGCAGCGACCCATCCTTCTTCTTTACAAATAATACCGGTGCTCCCCAAGGTGATGTACTGGGCCTTATGAAACCCTTTTCTAATAAATCTTTCAGTTGCTCCTTTAGTTCCTTCAGTTCCGCTGGTGCCATTCTGTAAGGAGGAATAGATATGGGTTGAGTGTCTGGTAACACGTCTATAGTGAACTCTATCTCCCGCTCAGGCGGAAGGCCTGGGAGTTCATCTGGGAATACATCGGGAAACTCGCTAACCACCGTCACTGACTGAATAGTCGGCGCCTCTGCTTTCAGGTCGTGTACCCGTACCAGATGATAGATATAACCTTTTCTGACCATCTTCCTTGCCTTGAGGTATGAAATAAACTTACCCCTCGGCGATGCTGTATTTCCCATCCACTCTATCATCGGATCTCCCGGGAACTTAAATCGGACTAACTTGCCTCTACAATCAACATTAGCATAACAAGAAGCTAACCAATCCATACCCATAATAACATAGAACTCAGTCATATCTAGCTCTATCAAATCTGCTTTGGTGCAACGACTATATATGTTCACCGAACAATCTCTATATACTTGTCTTGCTATAACAGAATCTCCTATTGGTGTAGCTACCTCAAATGGTTCTATCGATTCGGGTTTTATCCCAATTCTACTAGCAACAAGTGGGGAAATATATGATAATGTGGAGCCTGGGTCTATCAATGCATACACATCTCGAGAGAAAATCGATAGCATACCTGTAACCACATTAGGTGACGCCTCCTAATCCTGCCTAGTAGACAAGGCATATATGCGGTTCGAAGGACCGCTAGAACTGGAAGCTCCGCCACGACCTCTACCACGGCCTGCTGGTACTTGGAAACCCTGCCCCATAGGGCGCACAGCCACAGAAGAAGATGAACCAGCCACTGATCCAGTAGGCTGAGCTGCACCGCCTGGACTACCCCCGAGTGGGCAATCCCTCATAATATGGCTCTGACGGCCACAAGAAAAGCAAGTATCTGTAGCACGATAACATTCGCCAGAATGCTGTTTCCCACATCGAGAACACCGAGGCAAAGGTGGCCTCGACTGACTCGGAACCCTAGGTATTTGTGAACCCGAAGCCTTGGAGTTCTGACAGGCTCATGAATACCCGGTATTATCAAATCTCCTACCAGTGAGTTGTGGGGGTGCACTCCGTACTGGCTGAGAAGGATATCTACTGTGCTGCTGCCGAGGCTGCCTGCCTCGAAATTCACCCGGATGACCGGCTGACCTAGCTCTCTTGTACTGGCCTCTGTCACAGTCTCTATCGGGCTGACGCCCTCTGTGTCGATCCTCCATCCCCTGGGCATACGCCTGCAACCGACCAATATACATCCCTGGCTGGGAGGACATTACCATACAGCTATCAACCATATAACGATCCAAACCCATCACATACCGATGCATCCTATCGGTCATATCAGCTACAATGATAGGCGCATATCTAGCTAACGAATCGAACTCGAGACTATAATCCCGAATGCTCCTGCCA
This sequence comes from Lycium barbarum, assembly GCF_019175385.1. Taxonomy (NCBI): domain Eukaryota; kingdom Viridiplantae; phylum Streptophyta; class Magnoliopsida; order Solanales; family Solanaceae; genus Lycium; species Lycium barbarum. The sequence continues at coordinate 67,510,017 of NC_083347.1, read as the reverse complement.
TTCTGCCTCAGTCGTAAGAATCTATCGACTCTGACTCGCCGCATTTCTGGAGGCAGAAAATGGCCAAGGACAGCCTCCACGAACTCATCCCACACTGCTGGAGGAGCATCCGCGCCCCTAGACAACTCCCACGACTCATACCAGTTGACAGCTGCGTCCCGCAGTTGATACGAAGCTAACTCTACAGACTCAGTCTCAGAAGCCTTAATTAACCTCAGTGTACGCTGCATCTATCGAACGAACTCCTGCGGGTCCTCCTCGGGCTTCGACCCGAAATATTCTGGAGGGTTACAACTTAGGAAGTCACGGGCCCTCAGACTGTAATGTCTATCCGCTTCGTCAACCCCTAGTCCTTGCCTGCGAGTCTATCCGGCCACTAGTCAGGTGAGTAACTGAACTGCATCCCTCATAGCTCTATACTCCGCCCCTGGTTGAGGAGTTGAAGGCTTATGTGCTAGGTCCTCGGTAGCTGGCGGTGGAGTCGCTCCCTGACCCGGAGCTGTCACTGCCCTAGGTTTCTCTTGAAATGGCGGTGTGGCAGAACTCGCGGACGGAAGCAAAATCTCAGGCAAAATCTGAGCACGAGCCTTAGTAACTCTCCTAGTCTGGCTAGTTTCTCCTGCTATTGATTTACTCTTCTGGGCAGCTGTCGCTTTCTTCGGAGGCATAGCTGTAAACGTAATAGTCTGTTAGAAAAAGATCACCCTAATAATATAGCTCTATCGCACGATCTAAGATAGGAAGGAAAGATGAAATCCTAAATATCGTGTAGCTCCCAGTTTATAGATGTGGTGCACAACACACCGATAAACAAGACTCTACTAGATACGGTCTGTAGACACTCCGAGGATGAACTGCTCTGATACCACTTTTGTCACGACCCAACCCCGTAGGCCGTGACTGGTGCCCGGTCTGGACACCCATATACATACTCTTTAACTATATGTTCATTTCACAACAAATTCAATATGGATCATATAACGACCAAACCATGGTCTCAGAACTGTCACATAAATATTCATATAAATGCAAGCCGACAAGGCTGCTACCACAACATGATAATCTTTGCAAGCCGACGAGGCTGCTACCATGATAGAATAAGCATACTGATAACACACACACACAACTGTTCACGTCTGAATACGACCCACACACATGTCCACAGACCTCTAAGAGTTTAACAGTAAAATATGACGGGACAGGGCCCCGTCGTACCCTTAAACAACATATGCATATATTTAGATCAAAGGGTCTATACCAAAGTCTGGTCTCCGGAACAACGGAACTCTCCAATATAGCAGAAGGGAAATCTTAAGCTGTCGGATCACCAAAGCGAGTATCTGCACCTGCGGGCATGAAACGCAGCCCCCCGAAGAAAGGGGGTCAATACGGAATATGTACCGAGCATGTAAAGCATGAAATACAGTAAACGGGATCATAACTGAAATAAGAGGTACAGAAAATGAGTACAATAACCAGAATACCAAGTAATTGCTTTTGAAACATAACTCATGCACATCAATATCATATGTCAGATCCGGCCCCATTATGGGACTCGGTGAACATGGTCGCCACCCCGTCTCTGGCGCCATAACACAGCATACTCCAGAATATAATATAACTCCGTAACACAGCATAACATCATAACACAGCATAACACCATAACACAGCATAACTCCAGAATATATATATATATATATATATATATATATATATATATATATATATATATATATTGTACCCGGTCCTTTAATGAGGGACTCGGCGAACAATACAGTGGAAGTGTGCACGATAGCATACCCGGCCCGGGACTCGGTGAAAGATATATTGAAGTATACACGAGCAGAGTAGTGAGAAACTATATGCAATTCAAAACATTTTTAAGGACTCAATAGGATAGTCAACACGAACCATCGTTCGCAATTTCAAATAATAGTCATACCATATACCTTTCGGATGTCCCTGTGGATCATATCAAAATTGAACTTTGAAATCATGTGTACATATAAATATATATAAAACAAAACATACGTTATGGGAATCAAGATCAATAGCCATCCTTGTGGCTCTAAGAATAGGAATTTCCTTTGGAATTGTATATATATATATATATATATATATATATCGTATATTCATTTCACAACGATCATGCCAAAAAGAAAGAAGGTTTAGCTTCACATACCTTTAGCGCTTATTCGTCACACAGTATGCATACGCTGCCCAATAATATTTCAACCTATATTAAGATGCCAACAACTACGTTTAAGTTACGGGGAGATTCAAAACGTATTCTAAAGTTAGTAACTCCTTTCTAGATGTTTAGACGACGTTTTCTCTTGTATCCAAACCAACCACACACAACCAACCCAACATCAATAATTATGTGTTCAATACCAATCCGGACATCCCACACAACATTCCAAACAGCCCACATTCATAACATGCAATAACGATTCACATACGGCTACGACATTCTCAAGTTACTTCTAATAGTTTGTAACCTTAACGTTTGCATGTAACAACTTATAACAGCCCATCCAACATACAATATGATGTATACTCTTAACTTATAATTAGTCTTTCCAACTTAATGAAAACACAAGTCCAAAACAGTCCCTAACCAACAACACATCCAAAACAGTCCCTAACCGACAACATAATAATGTTCGGAATTCTTGCAAACGTTTACGAACATACTAAGCCAACCACATACGATTTTTACACATCATTTCATGTTTTCTTTTCATATAATTTCAGTAAGTTATGACCAGCTATCACATGACAAGTACAACATCAATTCATACGCAACTACGCTACATCGTCATTTCTATAATCCTTACAACAACTCACAAACGACTTTTGTTTCAACTCCAACCATTAAACACCTTCATTTCCATCATAAATTTCATGATAATAACAATAAAAATATCAAGTAAAAACAGTTCACTAACTTCCTCACAAAACAGTCCACACACGGCTTCAACATGCTTCAACATCACTCACATAAAAGCATAGATTCACTTTATTTTCATACTAACACAACTTCACCTTTAACCTTCCAATTCTTTTCATTCTTTTTACCATGAGATCTATGATAGTAACATCCATATTTATTAAAGAAAATTAGTTCATTAATTCCACCAAAACAGTCCCCTCGGCCACATAGTCATTCCAACACCAACATTCATGATTTTATACATGCGATTCATGTTCTTCAAGTTACAACCATACTTCAACAGCAACACATATAACCTCATGGTTACTATCATGTTCCAACATCAACACACCTTATTTCATACATACAAATTATATCTACTCATCTACATCACCCTTAATGCATGGAAAAGAAAGTTAGATCTTACCTTGACAACTTGACTTCTCTACTTGGCTAGAGTTGGTGACTTGAGATGAAAATGGTTCTTGTTGCTCCAAAGACTATCTTCACATTTTAGGGACCTTCTAAAGGGTTGAAACACCTTGGAAAATAATTTTTGGATCAAGACTCAAAGAGCTCAAAAATCAGCCAAGCTTGGCCAAATGCTCTCTCTCTCTAGGCTTAGGTTTTCTTTCTTTGTGTTGTGTAGTTGAAATGAATTGTGACGGCTGATTTCTTGGTCATTATTTGGTTCAACTTTGATGCCTACAAGTTGGCACATGCTCCACTTACGGCATGAGTCACTCCTTTAACTTTACACCTAAAATTTTCTTTCTTTCCCCCTCTACTTTTGGCTATATGGCCGAATTTGTCTCCCTTTGTTGCCTTTCTTCTTCTTTCTTTTCAATTGTTTACAAGACAATCTCATGTGTGGTGAATGATTCACACACCACCCTTTGTCCATTGTAATCATTCCAAGATGAATGATCCATATTTAATGTGAAATGATCCCTCCACCATGTTATGTCTTCCTAAAATAATGTATACTTTCATAAAGTAGTGGATGCTTAAATATTCAATTGCATGCTTCAACTTTTTCTCCTCAAATTTTCAGCTCTTGGCCGAATTTCACACTTGGTTATGAAGTGTATTTTTGTTGTCCACAATATATTGAAAATGTAGTGGATGAATCAACATTTAATTGCACATTTATATGTCTTCCATTAGCCTTTTTTTAGATGACTTTGAGTCATCCTTTTACCTTGGCACGTTGGTGTTCCTTCTTAGTTCATTGTTGTCACAAAAATTTTTTTTACTTAACACCAAAATTAATTAATTCCTAATCTCCAATGACATTTTTATACTAAGTAAAATTTATAACCGATTAGTTCTAGTTTAGAAATTAAAGATTCGAGTTTTCTATCTCATGTCAATTCTTTCGCGAATAACTCGACGTTTATAATACGGGGTCTAACAGCTAATGTTTTTTTATTTTATTTTTTAAATCGTGAAATGTAGGGTTGTTAAAATGGAGGATGACATGAGTTGTAAGAGAGGCCCAATTTTGTGAACTACACAACTGAGAAAGTTAAAAAATTACCTCTAATTTGTAAGCTTGTAACTCAATTTTGCTCTTGGCAACAAAAATATTATGATACCTTGATGAGAGAAGAGATGGAAACCTAAAGAGAGATTCCAAACTAGAATTCTGTAGATATTCGATTCTCCAATTTTATCGATTGGAACTGTTCTCGTGTTCTCGACGATCTGTTCTGAAAGAGTTTTTCTTTTTCTTTTGTTTAGGCTTCTGGGTTAGGGTGCGGAGGGGGGGGGGGAGCACAAGATGGTGGGTTGGGGAACATTGTAGGAAAATCTAGCACCTCTTTTTTGGGTTAATTAATTTTAACGACGGGATATTTTATTTTTTAACGACTGAATTTTATCCCCTCGTTAATGGTGAATGAAAATCTGACCGGAAAAAATTGGTCACTATAATTATGCAAACAACGACTGGATTCATATCCCGTCGTTAAGAAGTGGTCGTTAAAACCCATTTTTCTTGTAGTGGTTCCTACAACCATTATTTCAGACAGAGGAGCACAGTTCACAGCTAATTTTTGGAAATCTTTTCAGAATGGATTGGAGACTCAGGTGAGTCTTAGTACTGCATTTCACCCACAGACAGATGGACAAGCGGAGCGTACTATACAGACACTTGAGGATATGTTGAGAGCTTGTGTATTTGATTTCAAGGCAGTTGGGATGATCATTTACCTCTTATAGAGTTTTCCTTTAATAACATTTATCATTCCAGTATTCAGCTGGCTCCTTATGAGGCTTTATATAGACAGAGATGTAGATCCTCTATAGGGTGGTTTGATATTGGATAAAACCAGTTAGTGGTCCCAGATTTAATTCAATAAGCAGTTGATAAGGTGAAAATGATTCAGGAAAGGTTTCTAGCAGCACAAAGTCGACAGAAATCCTATGCGGATAATCAGCGATGCGAGTTAGAGTTTGAGGTAGGCGATTAGGTTTCCTCAAAGTTTCGCCTATGAAAGGAGTAATGAGATTTGGAAAGAAAGGAAAATTGAGCCCTCGATACGTAGGACCATATAGAATTATCCGTACAGTGGGTAAGGTGACATATGAGTTGGAGCTACCTTCTGAGTTGAAGTTTGTACATCCAATATTTCATATGTCCATGCTCTGTAAGTGTATAGGAAATTCTTCGAGAGTCGTATCGGTAGATGATATCCAGGTGACCGAGCAGTTATCATACGAGGAGGTCCCCATAGCTATATTGGATTGACAAGTTCGTCGATTGCGGACTAAGAATGCAGCTTTTGTTAAAGTGCTTTGGAGGAACAAAAATGTTGAGGAAATGACTTGGGAAGCTGAAGAGGAGATGAAGACAAAGTACCTGTACTTGTTTCCGTCATTCCAGGAGACTCAGTGTGATGCATCATCGTCCCCAGGTATCGTTTTATTTATAGTTGTTGTGATTGGTCGTGTGAGGCCATAGTATTGATTTATGGTTGTTGTGATTGGTCGTGTGAGGCCATAGTATTGATTTATGGTTGTTGTGATCAGTCGTGTAAGGCCACGGTGTTATATATTTTAGTATGTGGCCCTGTGAGGCATTATTTTGGGTTGCTGTGTACAGGATGGATTGGTACATTTATAGGAGAAACTCTGACGAAATTTTTACAGAATCCTTGAGTGCTTAACATTCGAGGACGAATGTTCTTAAGGGGAGGAGAATGTTACTCCTTGGAATTTCGTGTCGCTCGCATTATGAACATGCCAATGTAAACCTAAAGTGGACATGAAGCCCTTGTTAGGTTAAGAAGCATGTTTGATGATTCTAATTAAGATTCAAAAAGCATTTGAGGCTAAAGAAGTAAGTTCGTCTTTGAAAGTTAAGGTTGAGCCATGTTTTGGGAAATTTTGTATCATTTTAGCTATGCATTGCCTAGCATCACCTTGAGTAAGAGATATGAGGTATCTTAGATTTTTTAATGAAGTTCTAGACAAGTGCCAAAAAGGTTCCATAAGGATTGGAGATCCAACGAATCGAAAAGATCGCATTTTCGCGAAATCGAGAGAAAGTGGCTGGCCTTTCTAACCAAGATACTCCCCAAGCCAAGGATGGCCACCTTTGTAAAACCCAAACGACCGAAATTCATTTCCACCCTTCCACACTTATTTCCCTACCTTTCTAGAGTCTTTTTGAGATCTTTTGAAGGTTCCCTAACCCACCTCGCTTTTACATATCATCAAGAGAGAAGATTAATATCAAGAGCTTAAGGTGATCCAAGGGAGGTGATTTCTTGTTTTTCTTCAAAGTGGTGGTGAACTTGATCTTGGAGGAAGTTGAGTGAAGTGAAGTTCCTTGATTATAAGGTATGTTATTCATCTTATCCTTATGGTTGAGTTGATGTAAAAGGTATTACTCCATAGTGAGGAAAAGAACTAAGGTAGAGAAGCCATGGATGGTGTAACGAGGAAGATGACTAAGAGTGAACTTAAAAAGAGGATTTTGGCTAGACTTGGGATCTAATGGAATATAGATTCTTGATTGTGATATTATGGGTGTTGTTATTATTGTTTGGGAGTTGTTTCATCATTTTGTGGAAGTTGATAAAATAGGGGAAGTGCTGCCCAAATTTCGTTAACTCGTTAATTATGCTAGTTTGAGCTTAAGAGTGTTTCTTCAAGACTTAACCATAGTGTAATTCCTCTTGAAGGTAGACTTTGTGAACTTGGAAGGAGAACGTTAAGTGACTAAGAAGATGATAAGTTATGTTAAGGATATTCCTTCTTCATTCTGGCATGATCCTATGTTATGAGCCAACAAGCGATTAAACGATCTTCCATATTACTCTACTCTTAGAATCACTAGGAGTACTTCAGTCTTTGATGTTCCTATACCCCGTTTATGATTGTTCCTTCTGTTCATGGGTTTTGGGATTTCTTATGCTGATAATGTTAGCTCAAACGATGTTCATCGGAGATAGTACGACCTTGTGTCACTTCGAGAGTTCAATGTACTCAGTTTGTACATGTATTGCATTCATATATTCATATGCATATTGACCTATGACCAGAAGGAATTATATAAGCAAATATTATATGTATATGGAGTATGGGGAAAGGGATAGGCGTTATATATGCATTACCACCGGATCAGCTAGTGCACCTTGACGATGCTGTATTGATTGGACCGTCGTTCCTCGGTACTATTATATATGGATCGGGTCGTACATTCCTCGGCATTATGATATGATATATGGATCGGACTATACGTCCCTCGACACTATTATATGGGATATGGATCGGGCTGAACGTTCCTCAGCACTATGACCTATATTTATATGCTTGAGCATGATTATCGTTGAGAGCATGCATATTATGCGCCCACAGTAGCATTGTCAGTTGTATAGATTTATGCACATACTTACAAATTCTGGTTCATACAAATCTATGTCGACAGTTAGTGACATATGAGTTCCAGATTCCATTCATGATTCATATGCTTATACTTATGTTACTCTTATGCCTTACTTACTCAGTACATTATCTGTACTGACTCCCCTATTGCTCGGGGGGTTGTGTTCTTGCCCGTAAGTACAGGTAGACAGACAGGTGGTCCAGTTCAATAGGACCTCTATATCCAGCAGTGGTCAGTGCACTCCATTTGATCCAGAGTTGTAGTCTATTTGGTATGCCACTATTTTGAGATGTATATGCATATGGGTATGACGGGTCCATGTCCCGTCCTCTCTATAGCTTTGTTACAGTAGAGGTCTGTAGACAGTTGTATGTATATGTCAGATGATGCAGCCTTGTCGGCTTCTATTCTTTTGTGTACAGTATATGTGCCGGCCTAGTTTGCTTGCGCTGTTCTTTCAGCATGTATATATATATATATATATATATTTATTCAGATTGTGCAGAGTTCATAAGGTCACCCTTTTATGAGGTGGTATGGGATCAGTTTGAGTTACTTATGGGCCTTTGATGTTCATTATTGTCCAGATATAAGTATAGGGGTGTTTGGTCACTAGAGGCGAGACACTCGTCACGATTCTTCGATTTTGAGGACGAACGATTGTTTAATTGGTATATAATCAAACGACCTGTTTGGTTATTACAATTTTTTCTTCTCTTTCCCAAATACCCCTTGTTCAGGTTCCCGCCAAAGGTCATTACGCATGGGAATTACGGGTGAGAGTGACCTTTAATCGATTTTAGATAGAACTTCTACTTAGAAAATTTCAGAAGCAATGATCTGCTTCAGAGTCGATGGGCCGCTTAAGCGAGCCCGCAACGGCGATGCATCTTCCGCCTTAGCGAAAGTCCTGAAAAAAATTAAAGAACCTGCATCTGAGGACTACTGTCCCGCTGAAGCGGTATTGCGTAGGAGAGTGATTTCCGCTTAAGCGGGAACTGCTGAATATGACCTAGCTTTTAAATTCTCTATTTCAGGATTAGACTCCATCTTCTCCAAATTTCATTATTCCAAAAGCTGGTTTGAGAGCTGTTTTCAAGGAGCTCATGAATTCTTGGAGACGTAAATCTAAATCTATCTCATGCCTCCCCTTCTTGTCCCCCATCATTTTTTGTTTTGAGGATAAGTTGAGATTCTTTGGATTTGGGGGTAACTCTTTTGATTTATAAAACTTTAGGTAGGATAATGGTGTCTTTAATTAATATAATGGGTGTCTAGGAATAATAATCTATTGTTTTACTTGGGGAACTAGTTCCTAATTTAAATCTCTATTTCCACAAATGGATTTTTCAAATGGGTTAGTATATAGTTTTTTGGAAAATTGGGGGTTTTGGTAATGAAAAGATTTGGAAGCTCATTGGGGTTAGATAAGCATGAAGTTAGGGGTTTGATGTCACGACCCAACCGGAGGGCTGCGACGGGCACCCGGTGCTAACCCACCCGGGCACCTCTTATCATACTTTCACATTTACATCTAGGTGAGCCATATAGCTAAATCACATTTTCCATCCATTATTCATACTAATCCCATTAGGCAACGATACATATATATATATATATAAATATCACCATCAATAACAATGACCATATCAATGTACATAAGCCGACGAGCCTAACAAAATGATATCCAAAATATAGACTGACAAGGCCAAACACATCAAACCATATACAAATGTCTACGAGCCTCTAAGGAGAGTATGTCATACCATATAGGCGGGACAGGACCCCGCTATGCCCATAAATATGTACACAAAAGAATAAGTACCAAAAGCTGTAACTCCGAATGAAATGGAGCTCCACTATGTAGTCCCAGAGTAATAAAGCTATGGATCAAGTCTGTCTCCCTGGCCACCTGCGGGCATGACGCAGCGTCCACAAATAAAAGGACGTCAGTACGAAGAATGTACTGAGTATGTAAAGTATGATCAACATCATTATGGAAGCATAATAGAAAACATAGAAATAGCATAGGATGGGAGATAGTAGTATCATCGTCACAAACACTTACTTGCTTTTCGTAGGGACTTTCCATTTCTAATGCGTGCTTGTGTACATACATCCGTATCCGTATCATATTCATATCCGTACTCTGTTACATTTTGTATCCATTTTCATATTCATATACATATTCATTTACATAGCATACCCGATCAAGAAGGTTCGGTGTTTCCCGTACCCGACCATGGCTAGACTCGGTGATTATACATACCTGGCCCTACCAAGGCTCAGGGTTACACATACCTTACCCTACCAAGGCTCAGTGTTATCCGTACCCAACTGCAGTGGTGTGCGCGCATTATATAGATATATATTCTACCCGGCCATATAAGCTTAGGGTTTCATAATAGCCATACATAGGCACATATACATAAAAGCTCATAAGCGTCTTTAGCATCATTACTATCGTCATTCATTACATCTATCCCTAGAGGATTGCTCATCATAGGAGGGATTTAGTACAATCGTAACATATCGAGAATCATGAGCTTAGTAGCTTTTAAGGATAGAATCATTAGAAGGACATCATAGGCTCATAGAAGATTAGATATTTGGCCAAAGAACCATGCCTTATGAAAGAAGGGTTAGCCTTACATACCTTTCCGTTCAACTACTCTATCACTTGCACGTTCTCCTTCAGTGCTCACATTTCTACCTTCATTAGAGTTATACTATCATTAGAAAATCGACAGCTTAGCATACATGACTTAAAGCTAATGAAAATTGGACAGCATCTCCTTTATTTATACGACTTCCTCCATATCATATGTCAACTCCCAAACATCAATAATACATTCACAACATCATAACAATAGTCTTTGTTTACCTACATTATCCTTACTTCTCAATTCACTTCCAATCATCCATCGTCATAGCACACTATTACCGTTGCTCATATACGATGTTTATCCCATGTTCTCAATATCATTTATAACATGATTTGTTACACCCCAAAAAATTTTGCGTTACCAAGACTGTCGACGACTTAGTATGAGCTCAAGGGAGAGAAAAGTTACACAAGGATTAGGGATAAAGATTATATTACCTGAGTATAAGAATGTATATATATGACATTTGGAGATCGTATGGGGTAAATCGGTTAACAAGTTACTTGATGATAGCCCTCGTAACCATAAGTTAAGGTGGGGCCCACATGTCGGAATTTTATAAAGGACATATTAAGAGATATATGAGCAGTACATGTGAAGTTGAGCAAGTCAAAAGAAGGACCCTTAAACCAAATATGGACGTAAGCCCTCCAAAAGAATGATTTAAGGATACGTTTTCAGATGACCTGACTTGGAGGGGCAAAAACGCTATTATACGTTTGGAATTTGGGAAAACCCCCAGAAATAAAAGTTGTAGATAATTGAATTAGCTTTCCAACGGTATATCGTGGACCCACACACGATGTCAGGATCAAACGTTATGGCCATTTTAAGAGCAAGACCTCAAGCTGTCAAAAAGGGTTCCGCGGGCCCCACATAGAGAAGTCGGTGGAACCGACCCAAGGGCCTATAAATACCCCCATCAACCCGTTTTGTTTCAGCATATTAACATACCAAACAGTCCTAGAAGTCTCTCAAAACTTCTCCCAAATATTATAGTCCGATAAATCAAGAATTTAACAAGATTTCGCCAAACTAGTCCGTGAAAGGTGATTGTTCTTGCTTCTACACAAGTGTGGCGTTGGAGAAAATTGATGTGGCTGAGTTTCTTCAAGTATAAGGTATTTTATTAATCTCATCTCTTGTGTTGAGTTTATTTGAAGGTCTAGCAATCTTTAAAAAATGAAAATAATTATGGAGAAAGGGTCATAAAGTGTTGTGTTGAAGCTATTGTGTTTATGGGCTGTTTTGAACATGTTGTGGCCGTGTGTATGGACCGATTTATATATGTAAAGATGGTATATAATGTTGTTAGTGTTTTGACGAGATTATACTCCTCGATTGGGACGAAAGGAAGTGCATATTGTTGTTGTATGTTGAAAAACATCGTGTGGGATGTTTATGGAATATATTGGTATGAATAATAGTGTTGTGATGTTGATATTATTGGCATGATTGTTGGTATTGTTGTTGGTTTGGCCGAGTTGAATTCTCGGGTTTGTGGATGATGATTTGAGCCGAGATAGAATCTCGGGGATGGAGAATTTACAGGGGAGGTGCTGCCGAAATTTCGGCAGACCATAAGTGAATGTACTTGAAAGTCTAAGACAAGTATATGTCGATGAATCTAAGGATAGTGTCAATCTTCTTGAATGTAGACTAACAAGTTGGACGAATAAGCGTAGCTAGTAAGGCGCGGCACAGGTATGTTAAGGCTCGACCATTTCCTTCTATGGCATGATCTCTATGTCGCAAGTTTACGAATGTTTTCATAGTCCCCTTATTTTCAAAAGTTAGAAGCCTATGACACTAAGGTATAAGTCTCTCACTAATAGTTTACAAACTGTTTTCCAAAATGCCCATATTTTTCCAAAAACCTAGTTTTAAGAAGTTGAAAGCTTTTATGACTAAAACGACGAATAAGATTCTTATAATGACGATGATAATGCCAGATATGAGAAAACGTCTATGATGATGAGTATGTAATAACGGTTCCATGTTGGGAAATCCTAAGTTATGGGTTCGATACGAATATGAGAATATTGAGTTATTTCTTGATTCTCAATTTTACTTCTTGATAACAATTCTATTTTTTTCAAAAAAACTTCAAAGCATATGATTCAACGTCTTATGAAATGTATGATCCTATCTCATGTTATTTACTATTAGTCTCATCTTATATAATTGTTCCTTCAAGGTGAGACATGATGACCATGATGATTCCATAATACAATCGGAGGTTACCGACCTTACGTCACTCCGATAGAGTTATAGCTTTTCTTTGGGCTCTCCTGCATGCTATGATATGATATATGTATATATATGTATATGGGGAATATGGGGAAAAGGGCAGAGCGCTATAGACGATGGGATATACACACGGTACATGTATCCGTATTTGACTTGATATCATCCCGGACGCGGGATGCCCGGACGCGGGATATATAAATATATATATATTTATTTATGGTTAAATGGATCGGCTGCCGACGCCTCGGCAATATGACACGTTCTATTTTCATATGTATAAGAGCAAGAAATATTTTTCAAAAGGAAAGCTAAGCATGCATGGTATCTGCCAAAGGGCACTTATACGTACAGGTTATCTTTCTACCTCCGGACATGCTTTATGTTTCTTTTATGTTATTATTCTCGTTCTATATTTTCCGTATGTTATTATTCATGCCTTACATACTCAGTACAATGCTCGAACTGACGTCCCTTCTTGCGGACGCTGCGTTTCATGCCGCGCAGGTACACCCAGACGTATTGAAGCCGTTATAGAAGATGTTCCAGCGAAGGTGGCGAACTCCATTTGGCCCTGGAGTGTAGCCGAGTCAGAGTGCTATGCCATGATGTCTTGTTCGAAGTTAGAGACTTTGCAGACAGAGTCGTGGGTATTGGGAGTCAATCTGTCAGCGGCTCCATCAGCGGATGTGTTCTTATGTTTTGTGTTACAGATGTCACATAGCCAGATTTTGTTTTTCGTAGAGGATTTAATAGCTTTACTATACTTTCCACTTCTTATTGATGTAAAAGTTTAAAGAGGTTACGTATGTATTATGAGTCAGCGGGTTCGCTCGGCTGCATATACGGGGTCGGGTGCCCATCACACCCTAGTTAGATCGGGGTGTGACAAAGTGGTATCAGAGCAGGTCGGTCTAAGGGTTGTTTGCAAAGTCGTGTCCAGTAGAGTCCTGTTTATGAGTGTGAAGCCGGCCACATTTATAAACAAGAGGCTGCGGGGCATCTAGGGATTGTTGACCTTCTTTCTGTCTTAGATCGTGCGATAGAGTCAAGTCAAAAAAAAAATAGAAATTCCTTATATAAGCCTCACGTACGACGGAAGAAGCGGGGGAAGAGAATACTGCGGATCGGCAAAAAGTGAGATGTGTTGTTTCGGAAAGGCTATGGATTTGGCGTGGCGACGAAGTGGTGATCGCTACCCTCGGGAATCTGGGAATCTAGGATGACAGATAGTTATGCACAGGAGTGAAAAGTGAATACTGGAAACTGAAAAGGGCGAAATGGTAATTGCAAAGGAAAGGACGTGTTACGAAAATGTCTCGGAGTCTGTGAAACCTCGACTTGCTCCAGAATATGTAATAAATGTCATGTGAGGAAGCGGACACGAAAATATCAGCATTAAGACACCGAATTTCAGTGAAGTTTTTGGGTTAAGCGTGCTCAGGTGGGAGCAATTCCATGATGGGTGACCCCCTGGGAAGTTGGCAAGAAATTATATAGATTGAGATATAAGAGACAAATGAAAAGCTAGGGTATTCTAAGGAAAACTAGGATATACGGGATGGTTGGAGACCATAGGAAGACGCGTAGGACGAGGCAAACTAGATCGGTGAAGAGATAGAAAGTGCATCACAACTTTGGAATTAGGATAGGCTTGAACAGTGGTTGGAGGTATTTTGTTGGCTAGATGATAGTAAATATATATATATATATATATGGAGGCGTAGGATATCCCACATATGATTGTATCGGTAGGCGTGTGTGCCCCAGCAACCGGAGCTACGGTGAAGAAGGCGTTAATCAAGTAAGGGTAACGAAGTTTGAGTGATAGCAAAAATAAATGGTACAAGTGTTGCAAAGTAAGCTGCTGTTAATTTACTATAGGTTAAGATTGGAAATTCTAGTATAACGATATTTGGAAAATAAAGAGATCAAAGTGTCGGAAGGAGGTGAAAGGTAAGAAACCTCAGTAAGTGAAGCTCCCGAAAGAAACTACCGGCAAAGCGCAAGACTATTTGGGTAAGAATTCAAAGTAGGCATGTGAAAAGAGATAGAGTGTGGCAAAAGGAAATAGGAGAGGAGTGTATGAGGTTGGAGAACTGACTTCAACAAGTGGGGCTAAAGGAATAGTGATTAGGATAGGGAGAGTGAAAGTTGTAAGGATTCTGTGCTGAGAACAAAAGTAGCAGCACGCTTGAGAGATATGGACACACAGCTACGGCACAAACGCGCAATTAAGGAAGAATTACGAACAAGAGAATTAAGCAAGTGAAAGGATGAATAGTGGATGAAAAGGTATGGAAATGTAGACAAATGAGGACATAGACCATAGACAGAAAGTGAAAGAAAAATTTAGGGTAAGAAGTTTTCGATATGTTAGGCACAGAATTGGAAGAAAGGTGAGGAATAAGGAATAAACGAAGACTTTATAGAAGGACTGTTGGCATATAAGGAACCTCTTAAAGGGGGGGAGAACATATCACATCAGACTCGAAGGATATTTTCATGATAACAATTATTATAATAAAAGTACCAACCATTGGTAGTCTGAAATTTTGAAGGAAAGGAACGACGCAGTGCTTGTGAATGAAATGAAAAGAATTCGTCGAATACTAGAAAATAGTTCATGGACTATCAATTATACGGGGCATGAGAATATACGCTATAAATTTTATGAATCATTGACGTGAAGCGGTGCTCGATCATATTTGTAAGGAGTCCGCACCGGAGAGCCAACAAGAACTAACAGTGAATACTTATAGCATGGTAAGCGAGACTGTGATACTGTAGACAAAAAGAGAGCAAGGAACACCCTGTGGCCATATTGGATCATCAAGTGAGAATCGCGTACCGAAGACATGGCTTCCGATAAGGTGTGGCACCGAAACAGTAACAAAGAAGAGACGATCTGGGAAGAACAAGGATAATGAGTTAGCACAGTGAATTAGGTAACCTATGACATGGAATGAGGATTCATGTAAAGACCAAGAAGTTCGATTATAAAGGAAATAGGGTGAAAGGTAAGGAGTGGTCATGAAGGAAAGGACAACTATGGAAGGGACCCCCCCCCCCCCCCCCCGAAGTATTATAAGACCCCATAAGATCAGTTGAACATTCGAGGACGAATGTTCTAAAGGGGGGGAGGATGTTACACCCCGAAAATATTTGCGTTACCAAGACTGTCGACGACTTAGTATGAGCTCAAGGGAGAGAAAAGTTACACAAGGATTAGGGATAAAGATTATATTACCTGAGTATAAGAATGTATATATATGACATTTGGAGATCGTATGGGGTAAATCGGTTAACAAGTTACTTGATGATAGCCCTCGTAACCATAAGTTAAGGTGGGGCCCATATGTCGGAATTTTATAAAGGACATATTAAGAGATATATGAGTAGTACATGTGAAGTTGAGCAAGTCAAAAGAAGGACCCTTAAGCCAAATATGGACGTAAGCCCTCCAAAAGGATGATTTAAGGATACGTTTTCAGATGACCTGACTTGGAGGGGCAAAAACGCTATTATACGTTTGGAATTTGGGAAAACCCCCAGAAATAAAAGTTGTAGATAATTGAATTAGCTTTCCAACGGTATGTCGTGGACCCACACACGATGTCAGGATCAAAAGTTATGGCCATTTTAAGAGCAAGACCTCAAGCTGTCAAAAAGGGTTCCGCGGGCCTCACATAGAGAAGTCGGTGGAACCGACCCAAGGGGCTATAAATACCCCCATCAACCCGTTTTTTTTCAGCATATTAACATACCAAACAGTCCTAGAAGTCTCTCAAAACTTCTCCCAAATATTATAGTCCGATAAATCAAGAATTTAACAAGATTTCGCCAAACTAGTCCGTGAAAGGTGATTGTTCTTGCTTCCACTCAAGTGTGGCGTTGGAGAAAATTGATGTGGCTGAGTTTCTTCAAGTATAAGGTATTTTATTCATCTCATCTCTTGTGTTGAGTTTATTTGAAGGTTTAGCAATCTTTAAAAAACGAAAATAGTTATGGAGAAAAGGTCATAAAGTGTTGTGTTGAAGCTATTGTGTTTATGGGCTGTTTTGAACATGTTGTGGCCGTGTGTATGGACTGATTTATATATGTAAAGACGGTATATAATGTTGTTAGTGTTTTGACGAGATTATACTCCTCGACTGGGACGAAAGGAAGTGCATATTGTTGTTGTATGTTGAAAAACATCGTGTGGGATGTTTATGGAATATATTGGAATGAATAATAGTGTTGTGATGTTGATATTATTGGCATGATTGTTGGTATTGTTGTTGGTTTGGCCGAGTTGAATTCTCGGGTTTGTTGATGATGATTTGAGCCGAGATAGAATCTCGGGGATGGAGTATTTACAGGGGAGGTGCTGCCGAAATTTCGGCAGACCATAAGTGAATGTACTTGAAAGTCTAAGACAAGTATATGTCAATGAATCTAACGATAGTGTCAATCTTCTTCAATGTAGACTAACAAGTTGGACGAATAAGCGTAGCTAGTAAGGCGCGACACAGGTATGTTAAGGCTCGACCTTTTCCTTCTATGGCATGATCTCTATGTCGCAAGTTTACGAATGTTTTCATAGTCCCCTAATTTTCAAAAGTTAGAAGCCTATGACACTAAGGTATAAGTCTCTCCCTAATAGTTTACAAACTGTTTTCCAAAATGCCCATATTTTTCCAAAAACCAAGTTTTAAGAAGTTGAAAGCTTTTATGACTAAAATGACGAATAAGATTCTTATAATGACGATGATAATGCCAGATATGAGAAAACGTCTATGATGATGAGTATGTAATAACAGTTCCATGTTGGGAAATCCTAAGTTATGGGTTCGATACGAATATGAGAATATTAAGTTATTTCTTGATTCTCAATTTTACTTCTTGATAACAATTCTATTTTTTTTCAAAAAAACTTCAAAGCATATGATTCAACGTCTTATGAAATGTATGATCCTATCTCATGTTATTTACTATTAGTCTCATCTTATATAATTGTTCCTTCAAGGTGAGACATGACGACCATGATGATTCCATAATACAATCGGAGGTTACCGACCTTACGTCACTCCGATAGAGTTATAGCTTTTCTTTGGGCTCTCCTGCATGCTATGATATGATATATGTATATATATGTATATGGGGAAGATGGGGAAAAGGGCAGAGCGCTATAGACGCTGGGATATACACACGGTACATGTATCCGTATTTGACTTGATATCATCCCGGACGCGGGATATTTACAGGTTATCTTTCTACCTCCGGACATGCTTTATGTTTCTTTTATGTTATTATTCTCGTTCTATATTTTCCGTATGTTATTATTCATGCCTTACATACTCAGTACAATGCTTGTACTGACGTCCCTTCTTGCGGACGCTGCGTTTCATGCCGCGCAGGTACACCCAGACGTATTGAAGCTGTTATAGAAGATGTTCCAGCGAAGTTGGCGAACTCCATTTGGCCCTGGAGTGTAGCCGAGTCAACGTGCTATGCCATGATGTCTTGTTCGAAGTTAGAGACTTTGCAGACAGAGTCGTGGGTATTGGGAGTCAATCTGTCTGCGGCTCCATCAGCCGATGTGTCCTTATGTTTTGTGTTACAGATGTCACATAGCCAGATTTTGTTTTTCGTAGAGGATTTAATAGCTTTACTATGTTTTCCACTTCTTATTGATGTAAAAGTTTAAAGAGGTTACGTATGTATTATGAGTCAGCGGGTTCGCTCGGCTCCATATACGGGGTCGGGTGGCCATCACACCCTAGTAAGATCGGGGTGTGACATGATTATAATCATAACATAGCAAGAATCATTACTCAACCCAAGCTACTACTCACAAACGTCACTATTCTCACATTCAAGACCCATTTTCTATATCCTTCTACAATCCAAGTGTTTCAACTTCTCAATACCTTAAACCACATGGAAATACCATAAAACGTACCTTAGATGTTGTAGGAATAAGCTTTGGGTGGAAATACTTCACTTGAGCCAAAACCCTAGTTCACCTCCAATGAAATTTCTTGACTTTGATGATCTTTAATGAGTTTCTTACACTTGGTTTTCTTAGTTTGATGAAGTTGATCATAAATTTCTCTTCTGTTCTTGTAGATGAAGAGTGTGGAAGGTTCTAGAGAGAGTTCTTGAAGTATTGGCTGAAAATGAGAATGAAATAAATGAACTTGGGGTGCTCTTTTATAAAATAAAAATCTGTCCCGACATTATTATACGGACACTTATACGGTCCGTATAAATTTATACGGTCCGTATAAGTGACCGTGAAATCATCCCTACCACACTTCGCTTCTGGAATCATTATACGACACATTATACGGTTCGTATAATTTTATACGATCCGTATAAGTGACCGTAAAATTATCCCAGCAACAACTCATTCTGTGACCATTATACGTCACATTATACGGCCCGTATAATTTTATACGGTCCATATAAGTGACCGTATAATCCCACCAGTGAGGGACTTCACTGTGATGATTCTGCGGACCGTATAATCAGCCGTGGAACCCATTTTTTCTCTGATCTTGTTCTCGTTAGTTCGTTTGATCCCAATCCTTATGGAACCTTCTTGATACTTGTTTAACACCTCATTAACGATCTAAGGGACATTATAATTCTTCTCAAAGACACTATTAAATCATCATTAACTTGTTACTTGTAAATCCTTTCCGATACACATCGTATGCCTTGCCCTGTCTTGGCAAACCTTCTTCTCTTACTCCGAATGTCTATGCAAATCTCAATTAGGGTCATCAAATGTCATTCTTTACTTATTGAAATACCATATACTTCGTGCTATTCATTAGTCTATTCACTGTGCATCAACGGCGAATTTTCCAAGGTGTAACATTCTTCCCCCCTTAAGAACATTCGTCCTCGAATGTCAAGTCCTCGAGGATTCTATAAAAATTTTGCCAGAGTTTTCCCTGTAATATGGCACGACCATCCTGTCACGACAGCCCATAATAACAATGCCTCACAGGGCTACAACATAATAGCAATAGAGTTTGGCCACACAAGACCCAAATGCATAAAAAGGAAAACATACATACCTTATGATCTTGATGTCTCCTCTTGGATTTCTTCTAGGGGCTGAAATAAGTGCGGGTACTTGGATTTCATAATTTCTTCCGCTTCCCATGTCATTTATTCTCGGTTGTTGTTTCTCCATAAAACCTTAACTAAGGCCACTTCTTTGTTTCTAAGCCTCCGTACTTGCCTATCTAACATGGCAATGGGTACCTCTTCATAAATCAACTTTTCTATCACTTGAATATCATTTACTGGCATGATCCTAGTGGGATCTCCGACACATTTACGAAGCATCGAGACATGAAAAACTGGGTGAACTGACTCCAAATCAGGAGGTAGATCTAATTCATAAGCCACTTTGCCTACTTTGCGCACAATCTCATAAGGCCCAATGTATCGGGGACTAAGCTTCCCCTTTTTGCCAAATCTCATAACACCCTTCATTGGTGACACCTTTAAGAATACCCAATCTTTCACTTGGAACTCTATGTCCCTTCGACGATTATCTGCATAGGACTTTTGACGACTTTGGGCTGCTAATAACCGATCTTGTATGAGCTTAACTTTTTCTATGGCTTGCTGGACCAAGTCTGGCCTTATCAATTTAGTCTCTCCTACCTCAAACCACCCAATTGGGGATCTACACTTTCGCCCATATAAAGCCTCATACGGTGCCATTTGGATGCTAGAATGATAACTATTGTTATAAGCAAATTTAATGAGTGGTAAGTGATCATCCCAATTACCTCCAAAATCTATCATACATGCTCGTAACATATCCTCAAGAGTCTGAATGTCACGTTCATCTTGCCCATCAGTCTGCGGGTGAAATGTCGTGCTAAGGCTCACTTGAGTCCCCAAGCCCTCTTGGAAGGACTTCCAAAAATTAGCTGTAAACTAAGTTCCCCTATCTGAGATAATAGATGCTGGGACACCATGGAGTCGCACTATATCTTTAACATAAAGCTTTGCATAATCTCCTGCCCCATATGTCGTTCTGACTGGTAAGAAATGAGCTGACTTCGTGAGTCTATCCATAAACACCCCTATAGAATCATACTTACGTCGAGAACGGGGTAAGCCTGTAATGAAGTCCATGTTAATTACTTCCCACTTCAAAGTTGGAATTTCTATAGCTTGCAACAATCCGCCCGGCTTTTGGTGCTCGATTTTCACTTGTTGACAGTTGGGACATTGAGCTACAAATTCCATTATATCTTTCTTCATCCCATTCCACCAATATATAGATTTAAGATCATGGTACATTTTCGTTGCTCCGGGGTGGACAGAATAGCGGGAGCAATGGGATTCCCTCAATATTTGGTGGCGTAAACCTGCCATATCAAGAACACATAATCTGCCTTGGCATCGAAGAACTCCATCTCCTGAGATCTCAAATGATGACTTCTCCTTCTGAGGGAGTGTATCTCTGTAATGCTTTAACATGGGATCTTCGTATTGTCGCTCTTTCACTTCCACTACTAGCGACGAGACTGCTGAATTCTGAATGGTAGTTCCCCTGCTACCTAAGTCCATTACTCGAACTCCTAGGCTAGCTAACTGCTGGAGCTCACGAGCCATTTCTCTTTTCTCTGGTCGTACATCACACAAACTTCTCATGGATCTACGGCTAAGAGCATCAGCCACAACATTTGCCTTTCCGGGGTGATATAGGATATTAACATCGTAATCTTTTGGCAATTCCAACCATCGTCGTTGCCGCAAATTCAACTCTTTTTGTTTGAAGATATACTGAAGGCTCTTATGATCCGTGTAAATATCCACATGAACACCATACAAGTAATGTCTCCACATCTTTAATGCATGAATCACTGCAGCCAATTCAAGGTCATGGGTTGGATAATTCTTCTCATGTTTCCGTAATTGCCTTGAAGCATACGCAATCACCTTACCATGTTACATCAACACACAGCCTAGCCCAACACCTGAAGCATCGCAATAAGTAACATAGCCATGCAATCCCTCTGGAAGTGTCAGGACTGGGGCAGAAGTCAATCTGTCTATTAGCTCTAGGAAACTACGTTCACAAGAACCTGTCCATTGAAACGTTGCTGATTTCTGGGTCAGCTTTGTGAGTGGTGCAAAAATAGAAGAAAAACCTTCAGCAAATCTCCTGCTAAGCTCGGAAAGCTACGACCCTCCATAGGAGTTGTGGGCCTTGGCCAAGTCTTCACGGCCTCAATCTTTTGGCTATATACCCGAATACTATCGGCTGAAACAATGTGCCCTAGAAATGTCACTGAGTTCAACCAGAACTCACACTTAGAAAATTTGGCGAATAGCTCTCGAGTTCGAAGCACTCTAAGGACGGTACGCAAATAATCCGCATGTTCTGCCTCAGATCTAGAATACACCAAGATATCGTCGATGAATACAATCACAAATATATCTAGGAAGGGCCTGAACACGTTGTTCATCAAATCCATAAATACTGCCGGTGCATTAGTTAGCCCAAGTGACATTACGCTAAACTCAAAATGGCCATATCTTGTTCTGAAGGCTGTCTTAGGGATATCTTTCTCCCTAACTCTCACTTGATGATACCCGGACCTCAAATCTATCTTTGAAAACCATTTGGCACCTTGTAATTGGTCAAATAAGTCATCAATCCTCGGAAGAGGATATTTGTTCTTGATCGTCACCTTATTCAGTTGCCGATAGTCAATGTACATTCGCAAGGAACCATCTTTCTTTTGGACAAACAATACGGGTGCTCCCCACAGGGATGAACTAGGCCTAATAAAGCCTTTCTCAAGAAAGTCTTTCAATTGCTCCTTCAACTCTTTTAATTCTGTGGGAGCCCTTCTATAAGGAGGAATAGATACATGCTTGGTGTCTGGGAACACATCAATAGCAAAATCAATCTCCCGCTCGGGAGGGAGGCCTGGAAGCTCTTCCGGGAATACATCTGGTAACTCATTCACTACGGGAACTGACTGAAGAGTCGGCGGTTCAGCTTCTACATCTTGAACCCGAACGAGATGATAAATGCAACCTTTTGTGATCATTTTCCTTGCCTTTAGATAGGAAATAAACCTACCTTTTGGTGACGCAGTATTCCCTTTCCTTTCTAAAACTAGTTCTCCCAGAAATTGGAAATGAACCATTTTCATTCTACAATTAACATTGGCATAGCAAGAAGCCAACCAATCCATGCCCATAATAACATCAAAATCCACCATTTTTAACTCATGTAAGTCAACCATAGTATGATGGTCACAAATCACAACTATGCAGTTTCTATATACTCGGCTAGCTATTACCGATTCACCAACGGGTGTAGACACCTTAAAAGGATTGATCGACTCCGGTTTGACCCTAGACCAACTCGCAATATACGGAGTAACATATGACAATCTGGAGCCCGTATCTACCAAAGCGTATACATCATGAGAAAATACTAATAATATACCTTTGACCATATCAGGAGAAGACTCAAGATCTTGGCGTCCAGCCAAAGCATAAATACGGTGCTGAGGAGTGCTAGAACTGGGGAAACTCCCTCTGCCTCTACCATGGCTGACCGGCGCATTTGAACCTAGCCCCATAGGGCGTATAGACGACGAAGATTCGGCTACCGACCTTGAAGGTTGGATCCTACCTCTGCCACCAACCGACGGGCAATCACGCATAATATGGCCTGGCTGACCATATGAATAGCATACCTCTGAACCTAATCAGCATTGACCCTAATGTAACTTCCCACACTAGGAACATCGTCGCACGGGTGGCCTCGCCTGACCCGAATCACCTCTTAACTGCGAACCAAAAAAACTCTGACTTGGCCCGAAATGAGTAGATCTATCAAATCTCTGGCCTGAAAACCGTGGAGGCACACTAGTCATAGAATGGCCTGAATGCCTAGAAAACTGCTGTCTATGCCAGCCTTTAAACTCACTCATCAGACCCGAAGATCTAGACAACTTGATATGTCCCCCATCATGCTCACGCTCACTCCTTTGTTGTTGTAGGCTTTCTTCTAAATTTTGAGCATGGGATTGAATGCCTGAAATATCCATATTGTCCTGAAGGGACGCAGTCAAGCACCTATCCATCAAATGTGGCCCTAGGCCTTTCACAAATCGGTGCACTCGGTAACCCATATCCGCTACCATGGCCGAAGCATACCTGGCCAAAGAATTGAAGCGGAGACTATACTCTAAAGCACTCATGCTTCCTTGGCTTAAATTCAAGAACTTATCGGCTCTAGCTTGTCGAACTTCTGGAGGAAAATAATATCGGAGGAAGGCATCTACAAATTCTTGCCATATCTGTTATATCCCGTGTTTTCACACGTTGGAAAAATTTGGAGATATTCTTGACTTGTAAGAAATAAGGTCATAATTAATTTTTATTTGACATAGGAGTTGTGTATGAAAGAATATTAATGTGGAAGTGTTGAATAAGGCTAAGGGAAAATTTGGAATTTTGGAAATTAGTTTCAGGAATTACAAAATTTGATTCACAAGTCATTGGGCTCAAAAAAATTGAATTGAAATTGAGGCCCAATTATAGTGCATGGCCGGCCATGGGGTGGCCCAAACCCATGGCCTTATAATATTTTTTCCCATGTGATTAATTAACATAAAAAACCTTATCTTATAATAGTCTTCATCTCTTAGAAGACTCAAGAAAGAAAACAAAACAAGCCAAGCAAGGCAAAGAGAGAGGGTTTCGGGTTTGGTGGGGAAATTTGACCCCCAAAAATCTTGCTCCTAAAATTTTTCTTTGGTGGTATTTCTACTAAGTTGAGTACCCTTGTCAACTTGGTGTAGTTGGTTTGGAGAAAGAAGCATCAAATTCATCAAAGTGACCATACCTCCAAGTGAAGAAGACTAGAGGAAAAGGTAAGAATTTATCCCTTATTCTTGTGTTATGAAATCTTGTTTGTGTTGTAGTATGTGGAAATGTGTTGATTGTATGGAGAAATGGAAGTTTGCAAAGTGGGTGTGTGGTATATATGTGTAGCCGTGTGTATATGTATATTGTATAGCCATAATGTGTGGAATTCATGTTATATTCTAGTTGTGGTGGTAGTGAAATGTATATGGGGAATGAAAGTTGAATGAATTGAGTTGAAGTTGAGAAAACGAACATATGGCCGTGTGGTGTGGAGTGTGTGGAATGGGAATGGATTAAGTTTGTTTAGTGTGTTAGTTGTGTTATTGTGATGCTTGTAATGTAAATGAAAGTAAAATGATATAAGTTTGTTATGAAATGGAATGTAGAAGTTTATGTCGTTTTAGAATGATTTTACGACATTATGAAAATGAAGTTATTATGTTGCAAATTATGATGAGTATTGATGAAGTTGGAAGCTAGAAACATATTATGAATATGTATGCCAAAGATTAGAAGTTTTGAACTAGTTATGACTTTGGGCGGAAAGTTCGTATATTATGTATATCGTGTGCATAATTGAAGAAACGATATGAAATGCTTCTAAACTATGTTATGATGATCTAGATTGATAATGAATGTGAAACCATTGAGATTGGTTTGAAATTGAAGTTAAAATGAAGGTTAGGGCATTATGTCGACAAGTAGAACTAGTTGTGCCATATTGTGTTTCTAATGTTTGTTGTTGATGTTGTTGTTGTTGTTTGGGTTGTTGTTGATGGTTTTGAGCCGAGTTGAATTCTCGGGGATGCTATATGTATAGGGGAGGTGCTGCCGAAATTTCGGTAGACATATATGAGTTAAATTGAATTCGTAGCATCTATAACTTACAATTGGTAAATGTGACCATTTGCAGATTTTCGACGGAACGGAGAGTGAGCTTGGATAGGCTTAAAAAGCTCAAAAGGTATGTAAAGCTACCCCGATCCTTCTTTTGGAATGCCTAAGTGTATTAGAATCAAATTCGGGCCTCGAAAGACTTTCTTCCCCTCGGAATCCGCAAGTGAAAATATCACTTTTTCTTTCAACAAGATTGAACTCTTTTGGTATGTTTTCATGGAAATTATGCAAACTTTCTCTAAACCCGTTGGAACGCTATAGAATGTCCGTAGAACCTTTATAGGTGACCCCATAAGCTTAAAGGGCGTGATTTGAGCCCACCGCCTTGCTTGTTCCGAGGTGGGCCCACTATTCCCGATTTTGCCCTTATTGTACTTAAGTCCCATTTTCGAGCGGTTTTTGAAAGAAATGTTTTGACTACCATTCTAATTACCTAAAAAACATGGTTTTAAATATTCCATTAAGTCTGATAAATTGTTTTGACACTCGAAACGACTTCGGGCAGGTTAAACTCTGTAATTCCTTATGATGTCCGAAACTCATTTATTATGATCCCTTCCGACCTCATTGGATCGGTTTATCTTTGATATGTCTCATCGAGTCTATGGAAACGTTTATGATATTTTAATTGCATTATTCTCTCACTACTCCACTTGTGGATACCCCAATGTTTCCCACACTGAGCCCGGGCCAGGATATGTTGTCAAGCGTGATCCTCTGCATTGTTCGCCGTGCCTCGATGTGAGGGGGCAGGTATATGCGTACATTGGTTTGTGGAGTATGATGTGCCATGTCCGCTTGTTCTGATATGATTTGCTATGGCTATTCGATATGACATATTATGTTACGGGGTTATGCCCCTATTCTGATTCTTTTGTGTTGTGGCACCAGCGTCGGGAGGGTGGCCACGTTCTGTCTGCCGAGGCCCTTGGCAGGGGCCGGATTTGATATGACATACGTTTCTGTACACACTCTGCATGATTTGAAAATATGTATCTGATACTTTGGATTTTCCGTTTACTTTCTGTATGTTCTGTACCAGTTATGAGTTTGTTTCTGTAATTCAGGCTTTACATATTCAGTACATATTTTGTATTGACCCCCTTTCCTCGGGGGCTGCGTTTTCATGCCGCGCAGGTACCGACGACAGGTTTGCTGATCCGCCCGCTTAGGATCTTATTCTGCTATTTTGGAGCGCTCTTTTATTCAGAGCCATCTTTTGTTACAGTCTGTCATTTCTATATATGTATATTCTCGTTCATGGGTATGGCGGGGCCCTGTCCCGTCATATGATTCTGTCGGTCTGTTTAGAGGTCTGTAGACATGTTTGTGGGTTGGGGTCTTTCTGTACAGATGTGTGTATATGTTGTGTTTGGGCGATCCCATTCGCCGCGGCGGCCGGTCCGCATATATTTAAATGTTGCTCTGTTGGCCCTGTGTGGCCTTTGTTGGTATTTTCTGTGTGCAGGGTATTTGGGATAGTCCATAAAACAAAGGAGACTCTGCCGAAATTTTTCTGGAAATTAGCTAAATTTGAAATAAAGCCTTGTCGGCTTCTGCCATATACTGGAATGCGTTTGAGTGCCCAGATCGGGCACTAGTCACGGCCTACGGGGTTGGGTCATGACAAAAGTGGTATCAGAGCGAGGTTCGTCCTCGGAATGTCTACAGACCGTGTCTAGTAGAGTCTTTTTTATCGGTGTGTTGTGCACCACACCTATAAACAGGAGGCTACAGGGCATTTAGGATACTACCCTTCTTTCCATCTTAGATCGTGCGATAGAGCTGTGTTATCAGGATAATTCCTCCTTAACGAATTGTTACATTTGCAGTTATGCCTCCAAAAACGGCGTCAGCGGCCCAAAAGGCCAAGGCAGCAGCTGTGGGAGAGACTAGTCGGGCCCAGAGGACTACCAGGGCCCATGCCCATATTACTCCTGATATTTTGCCCCCGGCAGAGGGCTCTTCCACACCGCCACACGTAGAGGAGATTGGAGCAGCAGCAGCTGCAGGTCGTGGGACGGCTCCACCGCCAGCTCCCGAGATTCTAGTACCTGAGCCCCCAGCCCCACGGCCAGGCACTGAGGATCAGTCTATGAGGGAGGCAGTCCAGCTATTGACCAGACTTGTGGCAGGACAGGTTCAGGGGCACGGTTTGGGAGGTGACCGGGCTTACAGGCGTGACAGTTCGAGAGCCCGTGAGTTTTTGACTTGTGGCCCTCCAGAGTTCTTCGGGACAAAGCCCGAGGAGGATCCTGAGGAGTTTATCAGGAAGATGCGGCGCACTTTACAGCTGATTAATGCTTCCGAGACAGAGTCAGTTGCGTTGGCCTCGTACCGGCTGTATGATGTGGCGGCTAATTGGTACAAGTCATGGGAGTTATCTAGAGGGGACGGCGCTCCCCCAGCAGTTTGGGATGATTTTTCTCAGGCTTTTCTTAGCCATTTTCTGCCTCCGGAGTTACGGCGGGCCAGGGCTGACAGATTCTTATTGCTGAGACAGAGGGGCCGCAGTGTTCGAGAGTACAGTATGGAGTTCGACTCATTGGCCCGATACGCACCTGCTGTGGTATCTACTATGGCTGACAGGATGCACAGGTATATTATGGGGCTGGACCGGTATTTTGTCGACAGTTGCTTGGTATTGGCCGCTCAGCCCGATATGGATATTGCTCGGATTCAGGCGCACGCCCAGGGCATGGAGGACCGGCACAGGGGTCATCAGCCCGATAGGAGTCAGGATCGGAGGCAGCCCAAGAGGGCCAGATCATCCGGGTATTCTGGAGATTTCCGGGGCAGACAGCCTCAGCAGCCGCAGCAGCCTAGCAGATATCCATCCCAGCCGGCACAGAGCGCACCTCCACAGCCTACAGGTCGCAGATTTGATAGCTCAGGTTATTCAGGAGCAGGCCAGAGCTCCAGGGCTTCAGGTTCGCGGACAGATAGGGGTTCTGGTCAGACGAGGCCACCTAGGCCTCAATGTTCTTATTGTGGCAGATACCATCCGGGGGAGTGCTACAGGGCCACCGGTGCATGTTTTTCTTGTGGCCGTCAGGGCCATTCTATGAGAGATTGCTCGTAAAAGGGTAGTTCGGGCGGTGCAGCGCAGCCTACCGGATCAACCGCCGGGTCATCATCTTCATCAGTGGCTATGCGCCCTACAGGGCCGGGTACATCAGCACCGGCGGGTCGCGGCAGAGGTCGTGGTGGAGCTTCGGGTACTAGCGGTCCTTCGAACCGCATTTATGCTTTGGCCAGCCGCCAGGACCAGGAGGCATCACCTAATGTCGTTACAGGTACATTATTGGTTTTCTCTCGGTCTGTGTATGCATTGATTGATCCAGGTTCGACTTTGGCATATATTTCGTCTCTGGTTGCTAGTAAAATTGGTATAACGTCTGAACCTATAGAGCCGTTTGAGGTAGCCACACCGATTGGGGACTTTATTGTAGCGAAATAGGTATATAAAAACTGTTCTGTAATTGTATGTGGCCGTGACACTAAGGCAGATCTGGTGGAGTTAGATATGATCGAGTTTGATGTTATTATGGGTATGGACTGGCTAGCCTCCTGTTATGCTAATGTTGACTGCCAAAATAATGTAGTTCGTTTCCAGTTTCCCGGGAAGCCAGTTATAGAATGGGCCGGTAATTCAGCATCGCCGAAAGGTAAGTTTATTTCATACCTTAAGGCAAAGAAAATGATCAGAAAAGGTTATATTTATCATCTGGTTTGGGTACAAGACTTGACAGCAGAAACGCCGACTCTTCAGTCAGTTCCCGTGGTTAATGAATTTCCAGATGTGTTCCCAGATGAGCTTCCAAGCCTTCCTCCAAAGCAAGAGATAGATTTTTCTATTAATTTGCTTCCAGATACTCAGCCGATATCTATTCCCCCGTACAGAATGGCACTGGCAGAATTGAAAGAATTGAAAGAGCAGTTGAAGGATCTGTTAGAAAAGGGCTTCATTAGACCCAGCACTTCGCCTTGGGGAGCCCCGGTATTATTTGTGCGTAAGAAAGACGGGTCGCTGCTTATGTGTATTGATTATCGGCAGCTGAATAAGGTAACCATAAAGAATAGATACCCCCTCCCCAGAATTGACGATTAGTTTGATCAGTTGCAGGGCGCCAAATATTTTTCGAAGATATACCTTCGGTCAGGCTATCACCAGGTACGGGTACGAGAGGCCGATATTCCTAAGACAGCATTCCGGACCAGATATGGGCATTATGAATTCAGAGTTATGTCTTTTGGGCTGACTAATGCTCCTGCGGTATTTATGGATTTAATGAACCGGGTATTCAGGCCATTCTTGGATATGTTCGTAATTGTATTTATCGATGATATTCTGGTTTATTCGCGGTCCGAGGCAGAGCACGCAGATCATCTGAGAGCGGTATTGGGGGTACTTCGGCATCAGAAATTATATGCAAAATTTTCTAAATGTGAATTCTGGCTGGCTTCAGTGGCATTCCCGGGGCATATTATTGCAGCTGATGGTGTCCGGGTGGATACACAGAAGATTGAGGCCGTGACGAATTGGCCCAGACCCACGACGCCCACAGAGGTACGTAGTTTCCTGGGGTTAGCAGGTTATTACAGGAGATTTGTGGAAAAGTTTTCTTCGATTTCAGCGCCTTTGACAAGACTAACTCAGAAGGGAGCTAAGTTCCAGTGGACCGATACATGTGAACGAAGCTTCCAGTTGCTGAAGGAGAAGCTGACTACGGCCCCAGTTCTGACTCTATCAGAGGGACCCGATGGATATGTTATTTATTGTGACGCTTCTAGCGCGGGATTGGGCTGTGTATTGATGCAGCACGGCAGAGTTATAGCTTATGCTTCTCGGTAGCTGAAAAAGCATGAAAGGAATTATCCTACCCACGATCTGGAGCTTGCAGCGGTGATTCATGCTCTGAAGATATGGAGACATTATTTATATGGCGTTCATGTTGATATCTATACAGATCATAAGAGTCTCCAGTATATTTTTAAGCAGAAAGAGCTAAATTTGCGGCAGCGGAGGTGGCTAGAGCTCCTGAAAGACTATGATGTGGATATTCTGTATCATCCGGGCAAGGCTAATGTTGTTGCAGATGCACTTAGCCGGAAATCTATGGGCAGCTTGGCAGATTTACGGCCAGACAGGAAAGAGATAGTACGTGACATTCATCAGTTGGCTAATCTTGGGGTTCGTCTGGCCGATTCTGGCGGTACACGGATTTCTGTTCGAGGGGTTTCTGAATCATCTATTAAGAAAGATATCAAACGGCATCAACATGAAGATCCTGTTTTAGCTCAGTACAGAGACACATCCTATGATAAGGAGAAGACTCCGTTCGAGTTTACACCGGACGGGACTTTATTATACAGGGGCAGGTTGTGTGTACCTGATATTGCAGGCCTTCAGCAGCAGGTTATGGGCGAGGCACACTATGCTCGCTATTCTGTTCATCCTGGTTCTACGAAGATGTACCATGATCTTAGATGCATATACTGGTGGGATGGTATGAAACGGGATATTGCAGAGTTCGTCGCCCAGTGCCCGAATTGTCAGCAGGTCAAGATTGAGCATCAGAAGCCGGGCGGATTGTTACAGGAGATGGAAATTCCGACATGGAAGTGGGAGATAATCAATATGGACTTCATTACAGGTTTGCCTCGCACTCCACGGAAGTATGATTCCATCTGGGTTATTGTGGATAGGCTGACGAAATCAGCCCATTTCCTCCCTGTCAGAACTACTTATTCCGCCGAGGATTATGCTAGGCTTTATATTAAAGAGATAGTGAAGCTTCATGGAGTTCCTATATCTATTATCACTGACAGAGGTGCCCAATTCACAGCGAACTTCTGGAGATCCTTTCAAGAAGGATTAGAGACTCAGCTGAGCCTGAGCACAACTTTCCATCCTCAGAGTGACGGACAGGCCGAGCGCACTATCCAGACGCTTGAAGATATGTTGCGGGCCTGTGTTATTGATTTCAGAGGTAGCTGGATGATCACTTGCCATTGATTGAGTTTGCTTATAATAACAGTTACCATTCCAGCATCCAGATGGCTCCGTACGAGGCCTTGTATGTGTTATATCCCGCATTTTAGTACAATCGGATAACTCAAGGTAATTGCGGGGAGATGACAAACAAGGTCTTACTTTTATTTTGTTAAGCATATGAGTTGCTTATGAAGAATTTTGAAGTGAGAGTATTAAGAAAGGTCAAGGGCATGAAGGGAAATTCGCAATATGAGTCGTGGAAATATGGAGGAAGACGATGGGAAAATTTGGAATTCGGAAAAAAAAAATAGTTTTCATGAATTTCAAGAACTAGCCAAAATGATAATTGGGCTTGGAATTTTTTTAAGAAAAAAAAGAGGCCCAACCGGCCATGGAATGGGCCAAGCCCATGTAGGGGCTTAATCCACAAAATAAAAAGAAGACAAAGTCTTCTAATTGTCCAAAATTCTCTAGAAGCTCCAAGAACATAGAACACAAGAAAGAAAGAAAAAAGAGAAGTGGCCATTCGGCCTTGAAGAAAAAAAAAGAAGAGAAGAGTTTCAACTTGTTTTTCTTAGCCAAACAATTCCTCAAAAAGTTCTTAGCAAGTTGAAGGGGTTGTTGGAACAAGAAAAACACATATTCACAAGTTGGAAATTCAAGCAAGTTGAAGAATTAAGGAAGAAGGTAGGAATTCACTTTCTTTTTATGTTATGGATGCTTGTGCATGTTGTAGTGTACAAAAGTGGATGAAATTCATGAAGGAGATAAAAATAGGGGTGTGGCCGTGAGGTGTGGAACATGTATATGTGTGGAGAAATTATGTTTTAATTAATTTATCTAGTGTTTGGTTGTTATTGTTGTGGATACTATTTTGATAATGGAAGTTGAATAAATTTGGAGAGGTTGTAGTGTGTATGCTTGATGTTGGCCGTGTAGTTGTAGTGTAATATGGAAGAAAATGAGTCAATTTTATTTAATGTTTTGGTTGTTGTTGTGTGGTGGATGCTATGTTGTTAACGAATGCATCATAATCTTGTGAAGTTGTAGTAGGTGGAGACTTGTTTTAGAAGTTATGTAAATTGAATGTAAGGTTCTTGCATGCATGAAAGATAACGTGGTTAGTATGATGTTGTTGAGATATGAATTATTAGGTTGTTATTATTGGAGTTGGAAGGTTTTGAAAGAAGTAGTAAATTGATTGAGTTGTTATAAGGTATCTTTGATTGAATATGGAAATCGTTAGTATTGTTGTTGGCATTGTTATTGATAATTTGGCCGGGTTGAATTCCCGGGATTGTTGTTGATTGAAATTGGCCAAGTTGAACTTGGTGGGATGGAGTATTTACAGGGGAAATGCTGCCGGAATTTCGGTAGCCAAGTATTATCCTAAGATTTCCAATGTTAGATGTTCTAATAGAAGTTTGGTAAATGTGACCAATTTGTAGATTTTGGCGGATTTGCGACTTGAATTCGGGATAGCATAAGGAGCGGCAAGAGGTATGTAAGGCTTCATCCTTCCTTCTATGGCATGTCTTAGACGTAATAAGTTGGATACGAGCCTCGGGGACAACCCCATTCTCCGGAATCCGTACCTAAAGTTTCCCCTTTTTCATTCAGTGGAATTGAACTAGGAATTGTGCAAAATGTTGAAAAGCCTTCCTAAACCTCTAAAACTTGCATAAAGAGGACCCGATTACCTTAAAACCCTCATAAGTAACGCCATGACACGTAACATATGTAGATTGTGTACGCTATCTCATTCGGCCCGAGGTGGGCCCATTGTTCCCGGATTTTCCCTATCGCTTCGTTTGACTTGTTTTGGAATAGAATCCTAAGGAAACTTTTGATCCTTGTTCCGATTATCAAACGATAAGTACAGCACCATCCTAATGTAAATATGTCTATGATGACCGTGATGACGATGGATTCAAAGATGAGAAAATGCCTACGATAGATATGCTGACGATATGTTCTGCTATAAAAATGGAAATCTGGAAATGTTAAACTATTTCTTGATATCTCAACTCTATTACCGGTAACGACTGCTCTAAAGGTTCTAAGTGGATGAAACTATACCTTATGACCCTATTTGATATTTTTTTCTCATAATGACACTTTTCATTGGTAGTCTCGCCTTATAATACTCGTCCCTTCAAGGTGGGACAAAACGACTATGGCTGATTCCATAATGTAATCGGAGGTTACCGACCTTATGTCACTCCGATGGATATGTAACTTTCTTTGGGCTCCCATGCATGCTGTTTATATGATACATGTATGTGTGTATGGATATGTATATGTATATGTAAATGTATACGGGAAAAGGGAAAGGGCAACTGTTTTATCACCACCTGATTCAGCTGGATTCTGTCCCGGACGCGGGATGCTCGGACGCGGGATATGGGAGAGCCGTACGCGACGTCTGTATATGTGATGCATGATATATATGATATGATATGTGGGGACACCGTTGGGGACGGGGGTGGGAGAGACGATGTATTCGGCGTCTGTAAATGTGAGTAAAAGATACCGTTTTCTGAAATGTACTGTTTTCCGTATACGAGAATAAGAAACACCGTGTTCTGAAAAAGGGGCTAAGCTTGCATGGTATCCACCTACAAGGCATACATATGTACAGGTTACTTCTACTCCAGGATGAGCTCTATATGTCTATTCTGTTATTATTTATACTCTATATGCAGTTACTATGTTATCATTCATGCCTTACATAC
Source organism: Lycium barbarum (assembly GCF_019175385.1). NCBI lineage: Eukaryota > Viridiplantae > Streptophyta > Magnoliopsida > Solanales > Solanaceae > Lycium > Lycium barbarum. Next base: position 67,475,729 of record NC_083347.1, on the reverse strand, counting down.
TCGGTACACTATTCGTACTGACGTCCCTTCTTGTGGACGCTGCGTTTCATGCCGCGCAGGTCAGCAGGCAGACGGACCAGATTCCTAGGAGTTCTATCAGCAGTATTGGCAGCGCTCCAGTTGTCCCAGAGCCTCAGCTCCTTGGTACTATTTTTGTGTATATATTCGGGCACAGCAGTATTCGGCCCTTCCTATGTATATGTGTACTATGTTTAGAGGCTCGTGGACAGACATGTACAGTTAGATGTTTCGTACTTTTGAGGGTCCTCGTCGATGTATAATGTGCTAGTAAAGTTTGTTCGCCTATGTTTATAGCTATGCTACTAATGTTAATGTTCAGTGGCGAAGAAGAAAAAAAATGGCATAGGTCATACGGCCCACTTTGTAATAAGGATATGATGCGAGATAAGGGGTGCTCGGTACAAGTATCGGGTACTCGTCACGGCCCCTAGTTGGGTCGTGACAGAAGTGGTATCAGAGCAGTTCGGTCCTAGGGGTTTGTCTACGAGCCGTGTCCTGTAGAGTCCTGTTTATGGGTGTGTAGCGCGCCACACTTATAAACTGGAGGCTGCAGGGCATTTTGGAAATATGACCTTCTTTGTCTTCTAGATCGTGCGATAGAGCTATGTTACTAGGCTTCCTTGTCCTTTTCTTAATTCTATGTTACAATTTCAGTAATGCCGAAGAAGAGGAAGACTACGGCGGCCCAGAAGGGCAAGTTGGCGGCTGGAAGCAGAGTTGAACAGGAGCTAGAAGAAGACGAGTCCTATACTGAAGCTCCCCCTCAGACTCCTCCTGCTTCCCCTGTATCAGCAGAGCAGGAAAGAGTTCCAGCTCTAGCCCCAACACCTCCAGTTCCACCGCCAGCAGCTCCGGGCCAGCAGATGACAGAGGCCATCCAGTTATTGACTCAGTTAGTTGCCGCACAGGTCCAGCGGCAAGATGTAGACCCGAGGGACAGGGCGGTGAGTGCAAGGGCTCATGACTTTATTACCCTGAAACCTCCGGAGTTTTATGGATCGAAACCGGAGGAGGACCCGCAGAGCTTTATAGACGAGATGCTGAGGACACTGAGAATCATACATGCCTCGGATACAGAGTCAGTGGAATTGGCTTCATACAGATTGCGGGATGTGGCAGTTCTGTGGTATAATAGCTCGATATCTTCGAGGGGAACAAATGCGCCCCCTCCGGTTTGGCAGGAGTTTACTGAAGCATTTCTACGGCATTTCCTACCACCAGAGGTTCGACGAGCTCGAGCCGATATGTTCTTGAACCTTAGACAGGGAAATATGAGCGTTCGAGAATACAGTCTCCGTTTTAACTCTTTGACCAGGTATGCTCCAGCTATTGTGGCCGATATGGGGGATCGGGTGCACCGGTTCGTAAGTGGATTAGGGCCACATTTAGTCAAGGAGTGCTTGACGGCTTCACTCCAGGATGGGATGACTATTACTCGTATTCAGGCCCACGCCCAAAACCTGGAGGAACAGTATCAGTCACGAAGAGAGGAGCGTTATTCAGATAAGGGTTCCAGAAAAAGGGACAGATTTTCTGGGACTAGAAGTTAGTATAGAGGGGGGCAGGCACAGGGGCAACCTAGGTATTCAGGCCAATCAGTGGCCAGTGCGCCACCTCGATTTGCAGATAGGGGATTTGATCATCCTACCTATTCAGGACCAGATCAGAGTGCCAAGGCTTCAGGATCCCAGTACAGAGCTGATTTTAGCAGGACGGGGCTTCCCCCACCACGATGTGCTCGGTGTGGCAAGCCACACTCTAGGCAGTGTTACCTAGAAACCGGTGGTTGTTTTGCCTGTGGTCGAACTGACCATTTGGTGCGTGACTGCCCACTAAAGAATGAAGGAGGCCAAACTCAGCCAGCCGGATCAGCAATTGGTTCATCGTCGACCGTGCGCCCTCGTGGACAGACTTCCCAGGCTCCAGCGGGCCGCAGCCGAGGTAGAGGAGGGGCACCTAGTTCAGCCGGTCCTCCGCACCGTATATACGCATTGGCAGGACGGCAGGATCCTACACCTTCCCCAGATGCGGCTACAGGTACACTATCGGCATTTTCCTATTATATGTATGCGTTAAATTGATCCAGGTTCTACTCTATCGTATGCTACTCTTTGTGTTACTGGAAATAGTGGAAATTTGCAAACTCAGGACGAAAAGTAGCCGTACACATAGGAAAAAGGGTGAATACTGAGGATTGCGAAGGCTAAAATAGTAATTAAAAGGCAAAGATACGTTACGAGAGCGGTTCGAAAATTGTCAAGATTCCAACTCGCCCCATGTTACGTGATATGGGTAGTGCGGAGGAGTGGAGGCCAATATATTAGAATTAAGGCACTAAAACGCACTGAAGTTTTGAGGTTAAGCGTGCTAGGGTGAGAGTAATCTCAGGATGGGTGACCCCCTGGGAAATATGCTGAAAATTTCATAAATGTAGGAATAAGAGACGAATGTGGAATTAGGTAGCCTAATGTAAATTAGAGTGTGTGGAGTGGTTAGAAACCCTATAGAAGTCATGTAGGCTGAGACGGGCTAGACTAGCAGAAGGAGAGAAAGCATGACAGAAAAGGTATTCAAGACTAGAGAAAGTTTGAATAGCTTTGGGGAGTGTTTGTAAGTAAAATAGCGGTGGAAATGCATATATGTACATGACATATTATCTGTGACTGTAGAACCCTAATAAACAGTGTCGCGATACATAGAACATGCTAGCTGGATGGAATTCAAAAGACATGATGAAGGATATAAGTACAGATGTCGCAGGGTAAGACCGATAACGAGCCACACTAGTTAAGGCTAGAGAGCCCTAATACGGTGATATACGGGAGCATATCTAGCGAGGGAATAGACGCGGCAGGCTCCACGGAAAAGGGAATCACAATTGTAAAGGATCGCGGAAGGCGACGATTATTAAAAAGGGCATAGGCATGTGTAGACCCTCTTAATAAAGGAGGGGAGGACATGTTAGACCTAAAATGGACTATGACGATTCGAGATCCAATAAAGGAGACTTATTAACGCAGGGCCAGCGTTTGGAGCTAACTCAATTGGCCTACGACATAAAGACAATCTAAGCTCCTAAAATGGACATGTTAAGCGACATGTGAGATATCTACGAAGGAGACCTCCCCGAAGTATTATAACACACTATGAGGCCAGTTTAACATTCGAGGAGGAATGTTCTAAAGGGGGGAGGATGTTATATCCCGCATTTTAGTACAATCGGATAACTCAAGGTAATTGCGGGGAGATGACAAAGAAGGTCTTACTTTTATTTTGTTACGCATATGAGTTGCTTATGAAGAATTTTGAAGTGAGAATATTAAGAAAGGTCAAGGGCATGAAGGGAAATTCGCAATATGAGTCGTGGAAATATGGTAGAAGACGATGGGCAATTTTGGAATTCGAAAAAAAAAATAGTTTTCATGAATTTCAAGAACTAGCCAAAATGATAATTGGGCTTGGAATTTTTTTAAGAAAAAAAAAGAGGCCCAACCGGCCATGGAATGGGCCAAGCCCATGTAGGGGCTTACTCCACAAAATAAAAAGAAGACAAAGTCTTCTAATTGTCCAAAATTCTCTAGAAGCTCCAAGAACATAGAACACAAGAAAGAAAAAAAAAAAGAGAAGTGGCCATTCGGCCTTGAAGAAAAAAAAAAAAGAGAAGAGTTTCAACTTGTTTTTCTTAGCCAAACAATTCCTCAAAAGGTTCTTAGCAAGTTGAAGGGGTTGTTGGAACAAGAAAAACACATATTCACAAGTTGGAAATTCAAGCAAGTTGAAGAATTAAGGAAGAAGGTAAGAATTCACTTTCTTTTTATGTTATGGATGCTTGTGCATGTTGTAGTGTACAAAAGTGGATGAAATTCATGAAGGAGATAAAAATAGGGGTGTGGCCGTGAGGTGTGGAACATGTATATGTGTGTAGAAATTATGTTTTAATTAATTTATCTAGTGTTTGGTTGTTATTGTTGTAGATACTATGTTGATAATGGAAGTTGAATAAATTTGGAGAGGTTGTAGTGTGTATGCTTGATGTTGGCCGTGTAGTTGTAGTGTAATATGGAAGAAAATGAGTCAATTTTATTTAATGTTTTGGTTGTTGCTGTGTGGTGGATGCTATGTTGTTAATGAATGCATAATAATCTTGTGAAGTTGTAGTAGGTGGAGACTTGGTTTAGAAGTTATGTAAATTGAATGTAAGGTTCTTGCATGCATGAAAGATAATGTGGTTAGTATGATGTTGTTGAGATATGAATTATTAGGTTGTTATTATTGGAGTTGGAAGGTTTTGAAAGAAGTAGTAAATTGATTGAGTTGTTATAAGGTATCTTTGATTGAATATGGAAATCGTTAGTATTGTTGTTGGCATTGTTATTGATAATTTGGCCGGGTTGAATTCCCGGGATTGTTGTTGATTGAAATTGGCCAGGTTGAACTTGGTGGGATGGAGTATTTACAAGGGAAATGCTGCCGGAATTTCGGTAGCCAAGTATTATCCTAAGATTTCCAATGTTAAATGTTCTAATAGAAGTTTGGTAAATGTGACCAATTTGTAGATTTTGGCGGATTTGCGACTTGAATTCGGGATAGCATAAGGAGCGGAAAGAGGTATGTAAGGCTTCATCCTTCCTTCTATGGCATGTCTTAGACGTAATAAGTTGGATACGAGCCTCGGGGACAACCCCATTCTCCGGAATCCGTACCTAAAGTTTCCCCTTTTTCATTCAGTGGAATTGAACTAGAAATTGTGCAAAATGTTGAAAAGCCTTCCTAAACCTCTAAAACTTGCATAAAGAAGACCCGATTACCTTAAAACCCTCATAAGTAACGCCATGACACGTAACATATGTAGATTGTGTACGCTATCTCATTCGGCCCGAGGTGGGCCCATTGTTCCCGGATTTTCCCTATCGCTTTGTTTGACTTGTTTTGGAATAGAATACTAAGGAAACTTTTGATCCTTGTTCCGATTATCAAACGATAAGTACAACACCATCCTAATGTAAATATGTCTATGAGGACCGTGATGACGATGGAGTCAAAGATGAGAAAATGCCTGCGATAGATATGCTGACGATATGTTCTGCTATAAAAATGGAAATCTGGAAATGTTAAACTATTTCTTGATATCTCAACTCTATTACCGGTAACGACTACTCTAAAGGTTCTAAGTGGATGACACTATACCTTATGACCCTATTTGATGTTTTTTTCTCATAATGACACTTTTCATTGGTTGTCTCGCCTTATAATACTCGTCCCTTCAAGGTGGGACAAAGCGACTATGGCTAATTCCATAATGTAATCGGAGGTTACCGACCTTATGTCACTCCGATGGATATGTAACTTTCTTTGGGCTCCCATGCATGCTGTTTATATGATACATGTATGTGTGTATGGATATGTCTATGTATATGTAAATGTATACGGGAAAAGGGAAAGGGCAACTGTTTTATGACCACCTGATTCTGCTGGATTCTGTCCCTGACGCGGGATGCCCGGACGCGGGATATGGGAGAGCCGTACGCGGCGTCTGTATACGTGATGCATGATATATATGATATGATATGTGGGGACACCGTTGGGGAGGGGGTGGGAGAGCCGATGTATTCGGCGTCTGTAAATGTGAGTAAAAGATACCGTTTTCTGAAATGTGCTGTTTTCTGTATACGAGAATAAGAAACACCGTGTTCTGAAAAAGGGGCTAAGCTTGCATGGTATCCATCTACAAGGCATACATATGTACAGGTTACTTCTACTCCAGGATGAGCTCTATATGTCTATTCTGTTATTATTTATACTCTATATGCAGTTACTATGTTATCATTCATGCCTTACATACTCAGTACACTATTCGTACTGACGTCCCTTCTTGTGGACGCTGCGTTTCATGCCGCGCAGGTCAGCAGGCAAACGGACCAGATTCCTAGAAGTTCTATCAGCAGTATTGGCAGCGCTCCAGTTGTCCCGGAGCCTCAGCTCCTTGGTACTATTTTTGTGTATATATTCGGGCACAGCAGTATTCGGCCCTTCCTATGTATATGTGTACTATGTTTAGAGGCTCGTGGATAGACATGTACAGTTAGATGTTTCGTATTTTTGAGGGTCCTCGTCGATGTATAATGTGCTAGTAAAGTTTGTTCGCCTATGTTTATAGCTATGCTACTAATGTTAATGTTAAGTGGCGAAGAAGAAAAAAAATGGCATAGGTCATACGGCCCACTTTGTAATAAGGATATGATGCGAGATAAGGGGTGCTCGGTACAAGTATCGGGTACTCGTCACGGCCCCTAGTTGGGTCGTGACAGTATGGCAGGAAATGGAGGTCACCTATCGGCTGGTTTGATATTGGCGAGACAGAGTTAATTGGCCCAGATATGATCTAGCAGGCCGTTGATAAGGTGCAACTTATCCGAGAGCGACTATTGGCAGCCCAGAGTCGACAGAAATCATACGCTGATAAACGGCGTCGACCGTTGGAATTCCAGGTAGGCGATTGGGTATTCCTGAAGGTATCGCCTATGAAAGGCGTGATGCGGTTCGGCAGGAAGGGTAAGCTCAGTCCGCGTTATATTGGGCCTTATCAGATTATTAGAAAAATTGGAAATGTCGCCTATGAGTTAGATCTGCCATCAGATTTGGAAGCGGTACATCCGGTATTCCATGTGTCTATGCTCCGCAAATGCATTGGTGATCCCTCCAGAATATTTCCTGCGGATGATATTTAGGTGACGGAGCAGTTATCTTATGAGGAGCAGCCCGTAGCTATCTTGGACCGCCAGGTAAGAAAGCTCCGGAACAAAGATGTAGCCTCTGTCAAGGTGCTGTGGCGAAATGATAATAGGGAGGAAATGACCTGGGAGGCCGAAGAGGAGATGAAGTAGAAATATCCTCATTTGTTCCCTACGGCCACAGGTAATCCTGAACCCTTACTTAATTCTGTTTCAATAATGAATGTGCGTCATATGTGTTGTCTATAAACATAAACTCCCCCAAAGTATTCTCAGACCCTATAAGATTAATTTAACATTCGAGGATGAATGTTCTAAAGGGGGGGAGGATATATCCCGTGTTTTCACACGTTGGAAAAATTTGGAGATATTCTTGACTTGTAAGAAATAAGGTCATAATTAATTTTTATTTGACATAGGAGTTGTGTATGAAAGAATATTAATGTGGAAGTGTTGAATAAGGCTAAGGGCAAATTTGGAATTTTGGAAATTAGTTTCGGGAATTACAAAATTTGATTCACAAGTCATTGGGCTCAAAAAAATTGAATTGAAATTGAGGCCCAATTATAGTGCATGGCCGGCCATGGGGTGGCCCAAACCCATGGCCTTATAATATTTTTTCCCATGTGATTAATTAACATAAAGAACCTTATCTTATAATAGTCTTCATCTCTTAGAAGACTCAAGAAAGAAAACAAAACAAGCCAAGCAAGGGAAAGAGAGAGGGTTTCGGGTTTGGTGGGGAAATTTGACCCCCAAAAATCTTGCTCCTAAAATTTTTCTTTGGTGGTATTTCTACTAAGTTGAGCACCCTTGTCAACTTGGTGTAGTTGGTTTGGAGAGAGAAGCATCAAATTCATCAAACTGACCATACCTCCAAGTGAAGAAGACTAGAGGAAAAGGTAAGAATTTATCCCTTATTCTTGTGTTATGAAATCTTGTTTGTGTTGTAGTATGTGGAAATGTGTTGATTGTATGGAGAAATGGAAGTTTGTAAAGTGGGTGTGTGGTATATATGTGTAGCCGTGTGTATATGTATATTGTATAGCCATAATGTGTGGAATTCATGTTATATTCTAGTTGTGGTGGTAGTGAAATGTATATGGGGAATGAAAGTTGAATGAATTGAGTTGAAGTTGAGAAAAAGAACATATGGCCGTGTGGTGTGGAGTGTGTGGAATGGGAATGGATTAAGTTTGTTTAGTGTGTTAGTTGTGTTATTGTGATGCTTGTAATGTAAATGAAAGTAAAATGATATAAGTTTGTTATGAAATGGAATGTAGAAGTTTATGTCGTTTTAGAATGATTTTACGACATTATGAAAATGAAGTTATTATGTTGCAAATTACGATGAGTATTGATGAAGTTGGAAGCTAGAAACATATTATGAATATGTATGCCAAAGATTAGAAGTTTTGAACGAGTTATGACTTTGGGCGGAAAGTTCGTATATTATGTATATCGTGTGCATAATTGAAGAAACGATATGAAATGCTTCTAAACTATGTTATGATGATCTAGATTGATAATGAATGTGAAACCATTGAGATTGGTTTGAAATTGAAGTTAAAATGAAGGTTAGGGCATTATGTCGACAAGTAGAACTAGTTGTGCCATATTGTTTTTCTAATGTTTGTTGTTGATGTTGTTGTTGTTGTTTGGGTTGTTGTTGATGGTTTTGAGCCGAGTTGAATTCTCGGGGATGCTATATGTATAGGGGAGGTGCTGCCGAAATTTCGGTAGACATATATGAGTTAAATTGAATTCGTAGCATCTATAACTTACAATTGGTAAATGTGACCATTTGCAGATTTTCGACGGAACGGAGAGTGAGCTTGGATAGGCTTAAAAAGCTCAAAAGGTATGTAAAGCTACCCCGATCCTTCTTTTGGCATGCCTAAGTGTATTAGAATCGAATTCGGGCCTCGAAAGACTTTCTGCCCCTCGGAATCCGCAAGTGAAAATATCACTTTTTCTTTCAGAAAGATTGAACTCTTTTGGTATGTTTTCTTGGAAATTATGCAAACTTTCTCTAAGCCCGTTGGAACGCTATAGAATGTCCGTAGAACCTTTATAGGTGACCCCATAAGCTTAAAGGGAGTGATTTGAGCCCACCGCCTTGCTTGTTCCGAGGTGGGCCCACTATTCCCGATTTTGCCCTTATTGTACTTAAGTCCCATTTTCGAGCGATTTTTGAAAGAAATGTTTTGACTACCATTCTAATTACCTAACAAACATGGTTTTAAATATTCCATTAAGTCTGATAAATTGTTTTGACACTCGAAACGACTTCGGGCAGGTTAAACTCTGTAATTCCTTATGATGTCCGAAACTCATTTATTATGATCCCTTCCGACCTCATTGGATCGGTTTATCTTTGATATGTCTCATCGAGTCTATGGAAACATTTATGATATTTTAATTGCATTAGTCTCTCACTACTCCACTCGTGGATACCCCAATGTTTCCCACACTGAGCCCGGGCCAGGATATGTTGTCAAGCGTGATCCTCTGCATTGTTCGCCGTGCCTCGATGTGAGGGGGCAGGTATACGCGTACATGGGTTTGTGGAGTATGATGTGCCATGTCCGCTTGTTCTGATATGATTTGCTATGGCCATTCGATATGACATATTATGTTACAGGGTTATGCCCCTATTCTGATTCTTCTGTGTTGTGGCACCAGCGTCGGGAGGGTGGCCACGTTCTGTTTGCCGAGGCCCTTGGCAGGGGCCGGATTTGATATGACATACGTTTCTATACACACTCTGCATGATTTGAAAATATGTATCTGATACTTTGGATTTTCCGTTTACTTACTGTATGTTCTGTACCAGTTATGAGTTTGTTTCTGTAATTCAGGCTTTACATATTCAGTACATATTTCGTACTTATCCCCTTTCCTCGGGGGCTGCGTTTTCATGCCGCGCAGGTACCGACGACAGGTTTGCTGATCCGCCCGCTTAGGATCTTATTCTGCTATTTTGGAGCGCTCTTTTATTCAGAGCCATCTTTTGGTACAGTTTGTCATTTCTATATATGTATATTCTCGTTCATGGGTACGGCGGGGCCCTGTCCCGTCATATGATTCTGTCGGTCTGTTTAGAGGTCTGTAGACATGTTTGTGGGTTGGGGTCTTTCTGTACAGATGTGTGTATATGTTGTGTTTGGGCGATCCCATTCGCCGCCGCGGCCGGTCTGCATATATTTAAATGTTGCTCTGTTGGCCCTGTGTGGCCTTTGTTGGTATTTTCTGCGTGCAGGGTATTTGGGATAGTCCGTAAAACAAAGGAGACTCTGCCGAAATTTTTCTGGAAATTAGCTAAATTTGAAATAAAGCCTTGTCGGCTTCTGCCATATACTGGAATGCGTTTGAGTGCCCAGATCGGGCACTAGTCACGGCCTACGGGGTTGGGTCGTGACAATATCGGGGGAGGCGCATTGGCTCCCTGTGAAACCATCCTAACCGTGTACCAATGAACCGCAACATCCCTCAATCTATAGGGCGCTAACTCCACTGATTCGGTGTCCGAAGCATGTATCAACCGAAGCGTCCTCAACATTCCATCAATAAAATTCTGAGGGTCCTCATTCGGTTTTGATCAAAAGAATTTTGGAGGGTTCAAACTAATAAAATCACGGGCCCTTGCACTAACAACCCTATCACCTTGCCCTGTACTTTGCCGCTGATTCTGGGCAACAACCAATTGAGTAAGCAAATGAATGGCCTCTTTTACATCTTGGCCTGAAGCATCCGGTGGAGGAGCCGGAGGTGCTGGAGCTGGGGCTGAGGCTCTCTCACGCTCCTCAGAAATAGGCACTGAATTGGGGGGACTGAGATTGAGCCGCATTCTGGGACTCACTTTCCTCTACAACTGTTGGCGGTGCTATTTCAGCCCGCTTTTCTGCCACTGTATTGCCCTTTTGGGCTGCCGTAGCCTTTCTCTTTACAGGCATTTTTGAAATACATAACACACGGTTAAGGAAGAAGAAGTTCTTATGTCATAGCTCTGTCACACGATCTCATGAAGAAAGAATGTCATTCATTCCTAAAATGCCTGCAGCCTCTTGTTTATAAGTGTGACGCGCAACACACCCATAACAAAGACTCTACTGGACACGACTCGTAGGCACACCCTAGGACAGAACTGCTCTGATACCACTTTTGTCACTACCCAACCGGAGGGCCGCGACGGGCACCCGGTGCTAACCCACCCGGGCACCTCTTATCATACTTTCACATTTACATTTAGGTGAGCCACATAGCTAAATCACATTTTCCATCCATTATTCATACTAATCCCATTGGGCAATGATATATATATATATATATATATATATATATATATATATATATATATATATATATATATAAATATCACCATCAATAACAATGCCAATATCATTGTACATAAGTCGACGAGGCTAACAAAATTATATCAAAAATATAGGCCGACAAGGCCAAACACATCTAACCATATACACATGTCCACGAGCCTCTAAGGAGAGTATGTCATATCATATAGGTGGGACAGGACCCCGCTATGCCCATAAATATGTACACAAAAGAATAAGTACCAAAAGCTGTAACTCCGAATGAAATGGAGCTCCGCTATGTAGTCCCTGAGTAATAAAACTATGGATCAAGTCTGTCTCCCTGGCCACCTGCGGGCATGACGCAGCGTCCACAAACAAAAGGACGTCAGTACGAAGAATGTACTGAGTATGTAAAGTATGATCAACATCATTATGGGAGCATAATAGACAACATAGAAATAGCATAGGATGGGAGATAGTAGTATCATCGTCACAAACACTTACTTGCTTTTCATAGGGACTTTCCATTTCTAATGCGTGATTGTGTACATACATCCGTATCCGTATCATATTCAGATCCGTACTCTGTTACATTTCATATCCATTTTCATATTCATATACATATTCATTTACATAGCATACCCGACCATAAAGGTTCGGTGTTTCGCATACCCGACCATGGCTAGGCTCGGTGATTATACATACCTAGCCCTACCAAGGCTCAGGGTTACACATACCTGGCCCTACCAAGGCTAAGGGTTATCCGTACCCAACTGCAGTGGTGTGCGTGCATTATATAGATATATATTCTACCCGGCCATATAAGCTTAGGGTTTCATAATAGCCATACATAGGCACAAATACATAAAAGCTCATAAGCGTCTTTAGCATCATTACTATCGTCGTTCATTACATCTATCCCTAGAGTATTACTCATCATAGGAGGGATTTAGTACAATCGTAACATATCGAGAATCATGAGCTTAGTAGCTTTTAAGGATAGAATCATTAGAAGGACATCATAGGCTCATAGAAGATTAGATATTTGGCCAAAGAACCATGCCTTATGAAAGAAGGGTTATCCTTACATACCTTTCCGTTCAACTACTCTATCACTTGCACATTCTCCTTCAATGCTCACGTTTCTACCTTCATTAGAGTTATACTATCATTAGAAAATCGACAGCTTAACATACATGACTTAAAGCTAGAGAAAATTGGACAACATCTCCTTTATTTATACGACTTCCTCCATATCATATATCAACTCCCAAATATCAATAATACATTCACAACATCATAATAATATTCTTTCTTTACCTACATTATCCTTACTTCTCAATTCCCTTCCAATCATCCATCGTCATAGCACACTATTACCTTCGCTCATATACGATGTTTATCCCATTTTATCAATATCATTTATAACATGATTATAATCATAACATATCAAGAATCATTACTCAACCCAAGCTACTACTCACAAACATCACTATTCTCACATTCAAGACCCATTTTCTATATCCTTCTACAATCCAAGTGTTTCAACTTCTCAATACCTTAAACAACATGGAAATACCATAAAACTTACCTTAGATGTTGTAGGAATAAGCCTTGGGTTGAAATACTTCACTTGAGCCAAAAACCTAGTTCACCTCCAATGAAATTTCTTGACTGGGATAATCTCTAATGAGTTTCTTACACTTGGTTTTCTTAGTTTGATGAAGTTGATCATAAATTTCTCTTGTGTTCTTGTAGATGAAGAGTGTGGAAGGTTCTAGAGAGAGTTCTTGAAGTATTGGGTGAAAATGAGAATGAAATAAATGAACTTGGGGTGCTCTTTTATAAAATAAAAATATGTCCCGACATTATTATAATGACACTTATACGGTCCGTATAAGTGACCGTGAAATCATCCCAACCACACTTCGCTTCTGTAATCATTATACGACACATTATACGGTCCATATAATTTTATACGGTCCGTATAAGTGACCGTAAAATTATCCCAGCAACAACTCATTTTGTGACCATTATACGGCCCGCATAATTTTATACGGTCCGTATAAGTGACCGTATGATCCCACCAGTGAGGGACTTCACTGTGATGATTCTGCGGACCATTATACTGACCGTATAACATTATACGGACCGTATAATCAGCTATGGAACCCATCTTTTCTCTAATCTTGTTCTCGTTACTTCGTTTGATCCCCAATCCTTATGGAGCCTTCTTGATATTTGTTTAACACCTCATTAACGATCTAAGAGACGTTATAATTCTTCTCCAAGACACTATTAAATCATCATTAACTTGTTACTCGTAAATCCTTTCTGATACACATCGTATGCCTTGCCCTTTCTTGGCACACTTTCTCCTCTTACTCCGAATATCTATGCAAATCTCAATTAGGGTCATCAAATTTCATTATTTACTTATTGAAATACCATATACTTCGTGCTCTTCATTAGTCTATTCAAAGTGCATCAACGGGAATTTTTCAAGGTGTAATATTTGATTGGTTGAAGAATAGTAAACTAGTTTTGTTACGCCTCGGACATTTCATGTCATTGTGCTATGAATGGACTAAAGCAAGATCGAGGTGAAAATGAAGTCCATATGACCTTAAGGAGGATATTTGGTAGCTTAAAAGTGTATACTACAAGATTTTTGAAGTATTACTGTTATAGCCCGTATATTGTACGTTTGGAAATTCTAAAGTCGTCGTGGAAAGTTAAGGACGAGACTATTTACAAAAAGGGTTGTAATGTGCAAGTGGTTATAAAAATTATTTATGAATATTATTGCATGGAAATATTGAGAAAGGTTAAGGGTAAAAATGAAAATTCACAAAATGGCTTGTGGTAATATTGAGAAAAGTCGAGGGGCAAAATGGAAATTTCACAAAATTCTTGAAAGTTCATAAAATTTCCATGTTGGTTGTGTGGCATAAGTATATGCCCACATTTCTTTGGGGGCTAAAGTGTACCAAGGAAAACATTTGGTCTTCTTTGACCAAATAAAACAATTCAAAAAAAGGAAAGAAAAATCAAGAAAATGGAAGAGTTTTCTAGAGAGGGGCATGTGCCCCTCATATGCTTTGATATATGTATATATATATAGAAGTTACCTTTTAATTTAAGACAAAAAGGAAGAACAAAAAAAAGAGGGAAGAGGAAAGAAAAAGAAGGAGAGGTTTCGGCCAACCCATGGGAAATTTGACCATGGGAAATATTGTTCCAAAAATTATTTTCTTGTGGTATCTCCACTAATTCAAGGGTCCCCTACAACATGGTATAATTGTTTCGGAAGATAAGTCATCCGTTTCATCCGTTTGAAGAAGAAAGGTGAGTTTTAATCTTGTTTCATGTGTTATGAAGGGTTTATATGTGTTGTAGTATGCTAAGATGGAAGAAATTCATGATAGAAATCAAGTTGAAGTTGAGCCGTGTGAAGTGTTGTTTGGCCGTGTGTTATGTATAATGTGTAGAAATAATTAACTAAGTGTATTTAGCATGATTATGTGTTGTTGTGATGTGCAGAAAATAAATAAAAATCATGGGATGTTTGTGTTGTGGTGTTGGCCGTATGTATGAGATGTTGTGTAAAGGAGAATGCATTAAAGTTATGTGGTGCATTGGTTGTTGTTGTAATGTGTTATAATGTGTAGAAAAGAATGGGAATTTATGAAAATATGCATGTAGTTGTTGTAGCCGAATGATGGGTGATTTGGTAAGTTGAAGTGAATTGATCCTAATTAATGTTTTAGTTGTTGTGTTGTGAAGTTCATGATGGAAAAATGAAAGTTGCATGATTTGAAATGAAGTTGAAATCATTCGTGGATTATGGAAGAAGTTACTAATATTGGTATACATTTTGAATTGATTATAGAAGTTGAAATATAAATGTTGGTATTGTTATTGATAAATTGGCCGAGTTGAATTCTCGGGTGTGCTGTTGTTGATTTGGGGCCGAGCCATATTCTCGGGGTTGGTATATTTACAGGGGAGGTGCTGCCGAAATTCCGGCAGAATATAAGTGAATGTGTTTGAAAGGTTAAAGCAAGTATATGGTAATGAAACTAATGAATGGATGAATTCTTTTGAATGTAGACTAACAAGTTTGGACGGAAAAGCGTAGCTATTAAGGCGCGGCACAGGTATGTAAGGCTTACCGTTTCATTCGTTTGGCATGTCCTAGCGCTAAGTAGGGTATGACATTGATATGTACCTTGGGTTATTCCATTGTGTGATTCCGAGTCTGTTTGTGATCCGTATGTCCTCCCTAATGTAAGTATCTAATAATCTGGATAGGCGAATTCTGACTTAAGTATTCTGACATCCGTATGTTGACATAAGTATTCTAGTCTGAGAATTTTGACATAGATATTATGATGAAAGTATATGGCATAAGCGTTCTGATATGAAAAGTTTTGATACAAATACGTATTCTTATCTGAATATTCTGATATAAGTACGCCGATACGGATAATCTGATATGGGTATCCCCACCTTTGATATAAGTATTCTGAAGTAAGTATTCTGACATAAGTACGCTGAGATAAGTATTCTGACATAATCCTTTTGATATAAGAATTCTGGTATAAGTAATCTGTTAAGGACATTTGGATAGTACGGTAGATTAATCCATTGAGTCTTAGTTATGTGCATTTAGTTTCTCATTTTCTGTTCGTGCATAGAGTCTACTTCCTTCACCGAGTCTCGGGCCGGTTTATATCGTGCGCACGGTTCCCGAGCTCCTCGCCTGAGGGACGGGCGCCGTATATGAATTCTGAAGTATGATGTGTTACGAAGTATGATGTGTTTGGTTCGCTGAACCGCCTATATGTATATGTACATTCGGATATTATGATGTGTGTCGGAGACAGGAGCAAATCTTCTGAAGTATGATGTGTGTGGCGCCTAAGGCCGGGAGGCGACCACGTTTTCCCCAGGTCCTGTAAAGGACCGGATACCGTTCTTGGCATGCATGGTCCGTATCCCAGTAAGTTGTTTCTGTTATTCTGCTTATTGCACGTATGCTCTGTATATCTGAGTCTGATTATGTTTCCGTCTGTTATACTTCTGTACTTTTGATTCTGATTATGATTCTGTTTACTGTATTCTTGCCTTACATACTCAGTACATATTCCGTACTGACCCCTTTTCTTCGGGGGCTGCGTTTCATGCCACGCAGGTACACCCAGATGGTCAGAAGACTTGGCTAGGAGGTTTCAGCGGGATTGGCGAGCTCCACCTCTCTCCGGAGTGTCGCCGGGTCTGAGTATATATACAAGTTGTGATTGCTGACTTGTGTTAGAGACTTTGCAGACAGAGTCGTGGGTACTGTGAGTCAGTCCGTAAGCAGCCTCATATGTCTACAGATTCTGTTTGGTCTGGTCTGAGATCAGGTGTCGTAGGCGGCCCTGTTTGCTATGATGGCCTAAACGGCCTATACGTTCGTATATGTATGTATGTTCAGGCGATGTACATTCTGCCTGCTTACGGCATTTGATATGATATGTTTGATGTGTTTGATACACGTGGCCGCTTAAGACGATGTCGGTTCTCTGTTTCTGTTATTAGTCCTATTGTACGTTTCGTGTGATCAGAGTCTGCGGGTTCGCTCGGCTCCGTAGGTGGGGTCGGGTGCCCATCACACCCTAATAAGGTTAGGGTGTGACAAAATGGTATTAGAGCGAGGTTTGTCCGTGGGGTTGTCTGCAAAGTCGTGTCCAGTAGAGTCCTGTTTATGGTGTGAAGACGGCCACATTTATAAACAGGAGGCTACAGGGCATTTAGGGATTGTCGACCTTCCTTCTGTCGTAGATCGTGCGATAGAGCCAAGCCATAGGAAATGAAATTTCTTATATAAGCCTTACATACGACAGAAAAGGTAAGTGGCGACATGGAAAGTCACAGGGGTAAGTATTGTCGTATTTGACTTGCTACCTGGAATTGGCAGTTCCGGATGGCCAGAATATGATATGGCCGTATGCTCTGTAAGGTGTTGTTGATATTTGTTGTGTACAGGGGAAATGGTATAAGAGCAACAAGGTCTGATGGAGGGCTCAGAAAGTTTACAATTAATTCTGCTGCCGATTATTATGTAAAAGCGGTAAGTAGGAAATTCGAACGGACTGATATCCGGGAATTTATGAAATAATGGCAACGAAGGTGTATCTGTTATCATCAGGGGTCTGGGAACCTAGGATGAAAAGTAATTACATACGAAAGTGAAAGGTGAGCACTGAGGGCCGAAAAGGGTAAAATGGAAATTGTGGAGGAAAAGACGTGTCACGAGGATGACCCGGGACTTGTAAGACCTCGACTAGTCCCGAATCATGTTGTAAAGGTCATGCGCGGAAGCGGACCCGAAAATATCAGCAATAAGGCATCGGATTCCACTAAAGTTTCAAGGTTAAGCGTGCTCAGGTGGGAGCAATCCTAGGATGGGTGACCCCCTGGGAAGTTTACAAGGAATTCTACATATTCTGACATAAAAGACAAATGGAAAACTATAATAGCCTGAGTGAAACTAGATTATATGGGATGGTTGGAAACCTTAAGAAGACGCGTAGAATGAGGCAGATTAGCTCGGTAAAGAGACAAAGAGTACGCTACAGCTCGGGAATCAAGATAGGCTTGAATAGCGTTCGGAGATATTTTGTGGGTTAGTTCATAGTAAAAATATATAAGGGTATATGTGAATGTGTGGGATATTCCACATATGATGACGTCGATGGCGTATGTGCCCTAGCAACCGGAGCTATGGTAAAAGAAGGCATTGATCGCATAAGGGTACCGATGTTCGAGGGACGGCAAGAGTAAATGGTACAAGTGTGGCGAAGTAAGATGTTATTATAGGGAAAGGTTGGGAGTTCCAGTATAATGGTGTTAGAAGAAGGAAGAGAGTGAGCAGATAGGAAACAGAGAGATCGGAATATCGGAAGGAGGTTCGAGGACCAATGTGGATAAGTGAGGATAAAGGAATAGTGAATAAGGATAGGGGGATACGAAAGAGGAATGCTTAGGTCTGTAATAATGATAAGATGAGAGATTCATAGAAGAACAAGTATGTAGCTATGATGATGTATAAGTAAGGATAAAGAGAGTAAGGATTCTGTACCGAGGGCAAGAATAGCGGAACGCTGGAGAAATATGGATGTACAGTTATAGCACAAAAGCGCAATTAAGGAAGAATCACGGGTAGGTGGACCAAGCAAGTAAAAGGACGAGTTGTGGATGGAAAAGTATAGGAAATGTGGACAAAATGACGACGTAGACAGAAAGCAAAGGAAGAATGTACGATAAGAAGTTTTCGATATGCAGGCATAAAGTTGGAGGAAAGTAAGGGATAATGTATAAATGAAGACTTCATGAGAGGACTGTTGGCGTATGAGGAACCCCTTAAAGGGGGGGA
This sequence comes from Lycium barbarum, assembly GCF_019175385.1. NCBI lineage: Eukaryota > Viridiplantae > Streptophyta > Magnoliopsida > Solanales > Solanaceae > Lycium > Lycium barbarum. The sequence goes on along the minus strand of NC_083347.1, from coordinate 67,457,238 downwards.
GACCATATCATCTTAAGACAACAAGGGGTCGAAATATCTTCAAGTCCTAGAAAAAGAAACCCATAACATAGAATGAGGACTCGTGTAAGGATTCAGGGGTATGATAATGAGGAAAGTAGGAAAAAAGGATATGGAATGGGCATGGAAAAAAAACAAAAGGTCAACTGTAAAGGAACCCCCTCCCGAAGTGTTACAAGACCCTATAAGGTCAGTTGAACATTCGAGGACGAATGTTCTAAAGGGCGGGAGGATGTTATAGCCCGTATATTGTATGTTTGGAAATTCTAAAGTCATCGTGGAAAGTTAAGGACGAGACTATTTTCAAAAAGGGTTGTAATGTGCAAGTGGTTATAAAAATTATTTATGAATATTATTGCATGGAAATATTGAGAAAGGTTAAGGGTAAAAAGGCAAATTCACAAAATGGCTTGTGGTAATATTGAGAAAAGTCGAGGGGCAAAATGGGAATTTCACAAAAGTCTTGAAAGTTCATAAAATTTCCATGTTGGTTGTGTGGCATAAGTATATGCCCACATTGCTTTGGGGGCTAAAGTGTACCAAGGAAAACATTTGGTCTTCTTTGACCAAATAAAACAATTCAAAAAAAGGAAAGAAAAATCAAGAAAATGGAAGAGTTTTCTAGAGAGGGGCATGTGCCCTTCACATGCTTGGATATATGTATATATATATATATATATATATATATAGAAGTTACCTTTTAATTTAAGACAAAAAAGAAGAACAAAAAAAAGAGGGAAGAGGAAAGAAAAAGAAGGAGAGGTTTCGGCCAACCCATGGGAAATTTGACCATGGGAAATATTGTTCCAAAAATTATTTTCTTGTGGTATCTCCACTAATTCAAGGGTCCTCTACAACATGGTATAATTGTTTCGGAAGATAAGTCATCCGTTTCGTCGTTTCCGCATTCGGGGCAAGTTGAGAAGTTGAAGAAGAAAGGTGAGTTTTAATCTTGTTTCATGTGTTATGAAGGGTTTATATGTGTTGTAGTATGCTAAGATGGATGAAATTCATGATAGAAATCAAGTTGAAGTTGAGCCGTGTGAAGTGTTGTTTGGCCGTGTGTTATGTATAATGTGTAGAAATAATGAACTAAGTGTATTTAGCATGATTATGTGTTGTTGTGATGTGCAGAAAATAAATAAAAATCATGGGATGTGTGTGTTGTGGTGTTGGCCGTATGTATGAGATGTTATGTAAAGGAGAATGAATTAAAGTTATGTGGTGCATTGGTTGTTGTTGTAATGTGTTATAATGTGTAGAAAAGAATGGGAATTTATGAAAATATGCATGTAGTTGTTGTAGCCGAATGATGGGTGATTTGGTAAGTTGAAGTGAATTGATCCTAATTAATGTTTTAGTTGTTGTGTTGTGAAGTTCATGATGGAAAATTGAAAGTTGCATGATTTGAAATGAAGTTGAAATCATTCGTTGATTATGGAAGAAGTTACTAATATTGGTATACATTTTGAATTGATTAAAGAAGTTGAAATATGAATGTTGGTATTGTTATTGATAAATTGGCCGAGTTGAATTCTCGGGTGTGCTGTTGTTGATTTGGGAACGAGCCATATTCTCAGGGTTGGTATATTTACAGGGGAGGTGCTGCCGAAATTCTGGCAGAATATAAGTGAATGTGTTTGAAAGGTTAAAGCAAGTATATGGTAATGAAACTAATGAATGGATGAATTCTTTTGAATGTAGACTAACAAGTTTGGACGGAAAAGCGTAGCTATTAAGGCGCGGCACAGGTATGTAAGGCTTACCCTTTCATTCTTTTGGCATGTCCTAGAGCTAAGTAGGGTATGACATTGATATGTACCTTGGGTTATTCCATTCTGTGATTCTTAGTCTGTTTATGATCCGTATGTCCTCCCTAATGTAAGTATCTAATAATCTGGATAGGCGAATTCTGACTTAAGTATTCTGACATCCGTATGTTGACATAAGTATTCTGGTCTGAGAATTTTGACATAGATATTCTGATGAAAGTATATGGCATAAGCGTTCAGATATGAAAAGTTTTGATACAAATACGTATTCTGATCTGAATATTCTGATATAAGTACGCCGATACGGATAATCTGATATGGGTATCCCCAACTTTGATATAAGTATTCTGAAGTAAGTATTCTGACATAAGTACGCTGAGATAAGTATTCTGACATAATCCTTTTGATATAAGAATTCTGGTATAAGTAATCTGTTAGGAGTAATCTGGTAAGGAAATTTGGATAGTACGGTAGATTAATCCATTAAGTCTTAGTTATGTGCATTTAGTTTCTCATTTTCTGTTCGTGCATAGAGTCTACTTCCTTCACCGAGTCCCTGGCCGGTTTATATCGTGCGCACAGTTCCCGAGCTCCTTGCCTGAGGGCCGGGCGCCGTATATGAATTCTGAAGTATGATGTGTTACGAAGTATGATGTGTTTGGTTCGCTGAACCGCCTATATGTGTATGTACATTCGGATATTATGATGTGTGTCGGAGACAGGAGCAAATCTTCTGAAGTATGATGTGTGTGGCGCCTAAGGCCGGGAGGCGACCACGTTTTCCCCGGGTCCTGTAAAGGACCGGATACCGTTCTTGGCATGCATGGTACGTATCCCAGTAAGTTGTTTCTGTTATTCTGCTTATCGCACGTATGCTCTGTATATCTGAGTCTGATTATGTTTCCGTCTGTTATACTTCTGTACTTTTGATTCTGATTATGATTCTGTTTACTGTATTCTTGCCTTACATACTCAGTACATATTCCGTACTGACCCCTTTTCTTCGGGGGCTGCGTTTCATGCCACGCAGGTACACCCAGATGGTCAGAAGACTTGGCTAAGAGGTTTCAGCGGGATTGGCGAGCTCCACCTCTCTCCGGAGTGTCGCCGGGTCTGAGTATATATACAAGTTGTGCTGGCTGACTCGTAGGCGACCCTGTTTGCTATGATGGCCTAAACGGCCTATACGTTCGTATATGTATGTATGTTCAGGCGATGTACATTCTGCCTGCTTATGGCATTTGATATGATATGTTTGATGTGTTTGATACACGTGGCCGCTTAAGACGATGTCGGTTCTCTGTTTCTGTTATTAGTCCTATTGTACGTTTCGTGTGATCAGAGTCTGCGGGTTCGCTCGGCTCCGTAGGTGGGGTCGGGTGCCCATCACACCCTAATAAGGTTAGGGTGTGACAAAGTGGTATCAGAGCGAGGTTTGTCGGTGGGGTTGTCTGCAAAGTCATGTCCAGTAGAGTCCTGTTTATGGTGTGAAGCCAACCACATTTATAAACAGGAGGCTACAGGGCATTTAGGGATTGTCGACCTTCCTTCTGTCGTAGATCGTGCGATAGAGCCAAGCCATAGGAAATGAAATTTCTTATTTAAGCCTTACACACGACGTAAAAGGTAAGTGGCGACATGGAAAGTCACAGGGGTAAGTATTGACGTATTTGACTTGCTACCTGGAATTGGCAGTTCCGGATGGCCAGAATATGATATGGCCGTGTGCTCTGTAAGGTGTTGTTGATATTTGTTGTGTACAGGGGAAATGGTATAAGAGCAACAAGGTCTGATGGAGGGCTCAGAAAGTTTATAATTAATTCTGCTGCCGATTATTATGTAAAAGCGGTAAGTAGGAAATTCGAACGGACTGATATCCGGGAATTTATGAAATAATGGCAACGAAGGTGTACCTGTTATCATCAGGGGTCTGGGAACCTAGGATGAAAAGTAATTACATACGAAAGTGAAAGGTGAGCACTGAGGGCCGAAAAGGGTAAAATGGTAATTGTAGAGGAAAAGACGTGTCACGAGGGTGACCCGGGACTTGTAAGACCTCGACTAGTCCCGAATCATGTAGTAAAGGTCATGCGCGGAAGCGGACCCGAAAATATCAGCATTAAGGCATCGGATTCCACTAAAGTTTCAAGGTTAAGCGTGCTCATGTGGGAGCAATCCTAGGATGGGTGCCCCCCTGGGAAGTTTACAAGGAATTCTACATATTATGACATAAAAGACAAATGGAAAACTAGAATAGCCTGAGTGAAACTAGATTATATGGGATGGTTGGAAACCTTAAGAAGACGCGTAGAACGAGGCAGATTAGCTCGGTAAAGAGACTAAGAGTACGCCACAGCTCGGGAATCAAGATAGGCTTGAATAGCGTTCAGAGATATTTTGTGGGTTAGTTGATAGTAAAAATATATAAGGGTATATGTGAATGTGTGGGATATTCCACATATGATGACATCGATGGCGTATGTGCCCTAGCAACCGGAGCTATGGTAAAAGAAGGCATTGATCGCGTAAGGGTACGGAAGTTCGAGGGACGGCAAGAGTAAATGGTACAAGTATGGCGAAGTAAGATGTTATTATAGGGCAAGGTTGGGAGTTCCAGTATAATGGTGTTAGAAGAAGGAAGAGAGTGAGCAGATAGGAAACAGAGAGATCGGAATATCGGAAGGAGGTTCGAGGACCAATGTGGATAAATGAGGATAAAGGAATAGTGAATAAGGATAGGGGGATACGAAAGAGGAATGCTTAGGTCTGTAATAATGATAAGATGAGAGATTCATAGAAGAACAAGTATGTAGCTATGATGATGTATAAGTAAGGATAAAGAGAGTAAGGATTCTGTACCGAGGGCAAGAATAGCGTAACGCTGGAGAAATATGGATGAGGACTCGTGTAAGGATTCAGTGGTATGATAATGAGGAAAGTAGGAAAAAAGGATATGGAATGGGCATGGAAAAAAAAAAAAGGTCAACTGTAAAGGAACACCCTCCCGAAGTGTTACAAGACCCTATAAGGTCAGTTGAACATTCGAGGACGAATGTTCTAAAGGGCGGGAGGATGTTATAGCCCGTATATTGTATGTTTGGAAATTCTAAAGTCGTCGTGGAAAGTTACGGACGAGACTATTTTCAAAAAGGGTTGTAATGTGCAAGTGGTTATAAAAATTATTTATGAATATTATTGCATGGAAATATTGAGAAAGGTTAAGGGTAAAAATGCAAATTCACAAAATGGCTTGTGGTAATATTGAGAAAAGTCGAGGGGCAAAATGGAAATTTCACAAAAGTCTTGAAAGTTCATAAAATTTCCATGTTGGTTGTGTGGCATAAGTATATGCCCACATTGCTTTGGGGGCTAAAGTGTACCAAGGAAAACATTTGGTCTTCTTTGACCAAATAAAACAATTCAAAAAAAGGAAAGAAAAATCAAGAAAATGGAAGAGTTTTCTAGAGAGGGGCATGTGCCCCTCACATGCTTGGATATATGTATATATATATATATAGAAGTTACCTTTTAATTTAAGACAAAAAGGAAGAACAAAAAAAAAGAGGGAAGAGGAAAGAAAAAGAAGGAGAGGTTTCGGCCAACCCATGGGAAATTTGACCATGGGAAATATTGTTCCAAAAATTATTTTCTTGTGGTATCTCCACTAATTCAAGGGTCCTCTACAACATGGTATAATTGTTTCGGAAGATAAGTCATCCGTTTCGTCGTTTCCGCATTCGGGGCAAGTTGAGAAGTTGAAAAAGAAAGGTGAGTTTTAATCTTGTTTCATGTGTTATGAACGGTTTATATGTGTTGTAGTATGCTAAGATGGAAGAAATTCATGATAGAAATCAAGTTGAAGTTGAGCCGTGTGAAGTGTTGTTTGGCCGTGTGTTATGTATTATGTGTAGAAATAATGAACTAAGTGTATTTAGCATGATTATGTGTTGTTGTGATGTGTAGAAAATAAATAAAAATCATGGGATGTGTGTGTTGTGGTGTTGGCCGTATGTATGAGATGTTGTGTAAAGGAGAATGAATTAAAGTTATGTGGTGCATTGGTTGTTGTAATGTGTTATAATGTGTAGAAAAGAATGGGAATTTATGAAAATATGCATGTAGTTGTTGTAGCCGAATGATGGGTGATTTGGTAAGTTGAAGTGAATTGATCCTAATTAATGTTTTAGCTGTTGTGTTGTGAAGTTCATGATGGAAAAATGAAAGTTGCATGATTTGAAGTGAAGTTGAAATCATTCGTTGATTATGGAAGAAGTTACTAATATTGGTATACATTTTGAATTGATTATAGAAGTTGAAATATGAATGTTGGTATTGTTATTGATAAATTGGCCGAGTTGAATTCTCGGGTGTGCTGTTGTTGATTTGGGAACGAGCCATATTCTCGGGGTTGGTATATTTACAGGGGAGGTGCTGCCGAAATTCCGTCAGAATATAAGTGAATGTGTTTGAAAGGTTAAAGCAAGTATATGGTAATGAAACTAATGAATGGATGAATTCTTTTGAATGTAGACTAACAAGTTTGGACGGAAAAGCGTAGCTATTAAGGTGCGGCACAGGTATGTAAGGCTTACCCTTTCATTCTTTTGGCATGTCCTAGAGCTAAGTAGGGTATGACATTGATATGTACCTTGGGTTATTCCATTCTGTGATTCCGAGTCTGTTTGTGATCTGTATGTCCTCCCTAATGTAAGTATCTAATAATCTGGATAGGCGAATTCTGACTTAAGTATTCTGACATCCGTATGTTGACATAAGTATTCTGGTCTGAGAATTTTGACATAGATATTCTGATGAAAGTATATGGCATAAGCGTTCTGATATGAAAAGTTTTGATACAAATACGTATTCTGATCTGAATATTCTGATATAAGTACGCCGATACGGATAATCTGATATGGGTATCCCCAACTTTGATATAAGTATTCTGAAGTAAGTATTCTGACATAAGTACGCTGAGATAAGTATTCTGACATAATCCTTTTGATATAAGAATTCTGGTATAAGTAATCTGTTAGGAGTAATCTGGTAAGGAAATTTGGATAGTACGGTAGATTAATCCATTAAGTCTTAGTTATGTGCATTTAGTTTCTCATTTTCTGTTCGTGCATAGAGTCTACTTCCTTCACCGAGTCCCTGGCCGGTTTATATCGTGCGCACGGTTCCCGAGCTCCTCGCCTGAGGGCCGGGCGCCGTATATGAATTCTGAAGTATGATGTGTTACGAAGTATGATGTGTTTGGTTCGCTGAACCGCCTATATGTGTATAGTACATTCGGATATTATGATGTGTGTCGGAGACAGGAGCAAATCTTCTGAAGTATGATGTGTGTGGCGCCTAAGGCCGGGAGGCGACCACGTTCTCCCCGGGTCCTGTAAAGGACCGGATACCGTTCTTGGCATGCATGGTCCGTATCCCAGTAAGCTGTTTCTGTTATTCTGCTTATCGCACGTATGCTCTGTATATCTGAGTCTGATTATGTTTCCGTCTGTTATACTTCTGTACTTTTGATTCTGATTATGATTCTGTTTACTGTATTCTTGCCTTACATACTCAGTACATATTCCGTACTGACCCCTTTTCTTCGGGGGCTGCGTTTCATGCCACACAGGTACACCCAGATGGTCAGAAGACTTGGCTAGGAGGTTTCAGCGGGATTGGCGAGCTCCACCTCTCTCCGGAGTGTCGCCGGGTCTGAGTATATATACAAGTTGTGCTTGCTGACTTGTGTTAGAGACTTTGCAGACAGAGTCGTGGGTACTGAGAGTCAGTCCGTAAGCAGCCTCATATGTCTACAGATTATGTTTGGTCTGGTCTGAGATCGGTGTCCTAGGCGGCCCTGTTTGCTATGATGGCCTAAACGGCCTATACGTTCGTATATGTATGTATGTTCAGGCGATGTACATTCTGCCTGCTTATGACATTTGATATGATATGTTTGATGTGTTTGATACACGTTGCCGCTTAAGACGATGTCGGTTCTCTGTTTCTGTTATTAGTCCTATTGTACGTTTCGTGTGATCAGAGTCTGCGGGTTCGCTTGGCTCCGTAGGTGGGGTCGGGTGCCCATCACACCCTAATAAGGTCAGGGTGTGACAATTACGAATCGGGGAAATTAAGTTCGTTCAAGGAAGTGAAGCATAAGTTGTGTTTGTGAAGGTTTAGCAATTATCAAGGTAATGATTGTTTAGTAATGTATTGGGAAGGAGCTATAGGGCTCCTTAGATAGTTAATGAAGTACTGTACATTTGTCAAGAAGGTCCCACAAGGATTGGAAGTCAAACGAATCAACGAGAATAATTTCAGAAAAGTTGAGTTATACAACCATTGATACGGTCCATATAACTTTATACGGTCCGTATAAGGGTCCGTATAACTTTATACGGTCCGTATAAGGGCCGTATAACTTTATACGGTCCGTATAAGGGTCCGTATAACTTTATACGGTCCGTATAACCATTCCAGAGAAGGTCAGTCCCTGGTAGTATTATACGGTCACTTATGCGGACCGTATAAGTGTCCGTATAACTCAATCGGGTCGGAGTTTTCTCGAATTATATATATGTGACCCAAGTTCTTATTTCTCATTTCCCACATTCTCCACAACTCTTGAAGTCTCTAGAACATTCCCTATGTCATATTAACACTAATCCAAGAGAAATCAAGGATTAATTACCAAGAACCAAGAGAATTAAGTGCAAAGAAGCTCACTAGGGTTTGTAGAAGTCAAGAATTCCATTGGTATTGAAGTTGGGGTTTATCTAAAGTGAAGTATATTCATCCAAAGTTCATCCTTACATGATCAAAGGTGAGTTTTACATCTATTTCATGTTATTAAGAGTATTTGTTTGCTGAATAACTTGAAGGAAGGGAGGAAGAAGAATATGAAGCTCAAACATGGAGTTAATGATATTCTTGAATAGTAACTTGACTTGAGTCATAATTCTTAGTATGCTATGAGTATAATTTTGTTGTGGATGATACTAATGATGTTGAGGAAGTATTATATGTGAACGAATATGGTGTTGTGTTGTACTTATGGTTATGAATGACTTTGAAAAGAAGTTTTGAGGATTGAACAATGTTTAACTTGAAAATGTCTATTGATTATGGTATTGTGGGTATTGCTATTGATGTTTGGGAGTTGTTTTTTATATGGAGAAAGTTGTTGAAACAAAGGAAATGCTGCCAAATTTTCGTTAGCTCTTAGTCGCTTTAGTTTAGATTTAAGCATGTTTTAAATGATCTAATTTAGTATGAATGCTCTTGCATGTAGAGTTGCGAGCTTGGAAGGACAACGTTTAGTCATTAAGAAGACGTAAAGGTATGTTAAGGCTAGTCCCTTTCTTTCAAAGGAATGACTTCTATATTATGATTTCCTCTCTATGTTTTCATGACCTTCTTACATCCCAAAAGTTGAAAGTTAAAGGTTCTTAAGAGCTTCTTATGAGAAAGAGAAAAGATGTGTTCTGTGATAAGGATAATGATGATGATTCTATTTCTAGAGATTCCAAAGCTTATGAATTGATGCTAGTATGAGCTTAATGACCTTGTTTTATAATTTCCTTGATGTTATTCATTATTGGCTATCGCACCTCATGATACTCGTTCCTTCAAGGCGAGACATGACTATTATGAATGTTTCATAATATAATCGGAGGTTACCGACCTTACGTCACTCCGATAGAGTTATAGCTTTTACTTGAGCGCTCATGCGTGCTTTGTGTTATGTAAATGATGATAATTACACCGTGCCTAGTTGGCCGGGCAGACACCACTAGTGGGCGGCATGAGATGGTTACCTCGGGCGCGGGCTAATGATGATCACACCATACCTATATGGTCGGGCAGTTTATTTATGTATATATATTATATGATGTTATTTTAATATAAAAGTTAGCATGCATGACTCCGCTTTAAGAGGCAATCAGTTACTGGTTATCCCTTCATCTTGTGCTCTCTTATTTCTTTATTATGTTGTTACACATGTCTTGCATACTCAGTACATTGTTCGTATTGACGTCCTTCTTTTTTGGACTCTGCGTTCATGCCCGCAGGTAGACAGGGAGACAGTACGGATACATAGGATCTTGTCAGCCGTTATACAGGAGGATTCCACTACTCCGGAGGTGCAGCTTATTAGTATATTCTTTTGTGTATATATTTGGGGCATGACGGGGTCCTGTCCCGTCCTTATGATTTCAGTACTCCAGTTAGAGGCTCGTAGATACATATGTGTGGGTAGTAGATATTATGTGATCTCTTAGTGTGTGTGCTCTGTTTATCATTTTGTAGCCTTGTGGGCTTATGTATATATATATGTTTTGAGAGATAATCGAAGATCATTTCATGATAAGCTTGTGTTGAGAGTGGTGTATGTTGAGGTTGAGTTTGATGATAAGTCTGACAGGAGGTGCTCGGTATGCTAGCTTCGGGTACCCATCATGGCCCTGTAGTTGGGTCGTGACTAGTTTAAAGGAAGAAAGTTTCGATTTTACCCTTGTGGGCCCGGGGTGATTTTCTTAGGTGTACTAAAATTCTTCTAGAGTGGTAGTAAATCGTATATTCTCAATGTGTTACTCACTTGATTTACTTACGTTATTAGACCTCTTTTTTTTTTTTGGCCCTGCTCGAAGAAGGAAGGTGAAGTTCAAGTGGATTCGTGGCACCTGTTTGGCTTCGAGGTATGTTACGGCTTACTTGAGTTAGACTCTGGTTAGGATTTCATATGTAATTAGTAGTTATTGATGGAGAAAGCATGCATAGGTCTTTGGACATGAATTTGGGATGGATTCTCTTAGGTTGGTATTGTCTTATGTGTGGCTTGTCGCCATCTACTGATGTTGTCTTGTTATTGTGTTTATGATGCTGGGCTTGCCGCCCATATGGTGATGTTGTGTTGATACCCTCTTAATTAGGACTAGACGTTTTTGTGAGCTTGATTTGTGGATTGAGAATATTCTTAGAGCAATACGTCTTTTCCTTTATCTCTTGTCATTCTTGGTATGCCTACTCGTATTATTACGTTCTATGTATAAATTGTGATTATGAGGAAGTCTAAATTATTGATTGACTTGCTTGGGAGTTAGAAGCTCTATCTAGGATTATGAATTGAGCAGTGAGTTACTTGTATATGTGCTCGAGGTGAAATTGTGTGTTGAATCCCTGGGTTATGTTAGATTGGTTATGGATATTACACTCTCATGATTACCCTTGTTGAGTTTGACATTCATGCATGCATTTCGTTCCGCATTTTTCATGGTTACTTGATGTGGTTCTAATGGAAATGATGGCAAAAGTGATATGGTTCTGATGATATATTTATGGCAACAACGATAAAGAAATGTGGTTATTTGATGAAAGTATTATGTGAATCTGTGATCCGAGGTTGTTACTCATGATTCGAGGGTTCATTCCAGAGCGAGTGGTACACGGAATGTGTTCCCCGTGGTCATGACTGCAGAGATGTCGATATTCCATCCGTAGCATGTGTGTATAGGTTGAGATACTGGCCATTGCATTACATTTCTTCACATTCATATGCATTGCATTTATCTCTTTGTGGATTTCCCTTATCTTGTCCGCTCTTTGGTTTGTGATGTGTAAATTGATTGTTGGTTGTGTAGAAGACATCTTGGTGAGTTGAACATATATATCAAGGTTTAGAATTTAGATAAGGTTATGATTTGAGTGTAGCGAGACTCTTTTACACTAAGTGTTGTGACTCGTTGAGTTGTTGTTTGAACTTTCTGGTTTGTTTCCTATGATACTCATCTATTGATTTCCACTTGTTTATATTTGTCTTACTAATCGTTATCGGCCCATGATGCTTACCAGTACGTGTGTTATACTGATACTACTCTTGCTACACTCTTTTTGGGGTGTAGAGTTTGTTGCTGGTTGATATTCGAGATTCCGTTAGCTTCCGAGGATCTCATCGAGTTCATTACAAGCTTTCTGTTAATTCTCATTCCAGCAGAAGTTGTACTTAGTTTGAGGTTGTATTTCATCTGAAGTTGTAAATTTAGAATGCTCTTGTACGAGTCTAGACCCGGTTTTGGCCATGGTTTATCTAATAACAATATCTCCTTGTTTATTTTCAATTCTTTTAAAATAGTGATTGAAATGGTTAGCTTATTGTTTCATTAAAATGTGTAATTAGGCGGCGCAAGGAGGCCGACGGGGAGTACCGCCATACAGAGGAGGTGGCGATAGAGAACGTGGTGGCAGAGGGGTGCTGATAGAGGACGTGGTAGTAGAGCACACCATCTGGTAGATGAGCCCGATGAGGCCACTCCCATTCGAGTCCAGCCGCAGCCATTCAAGCCCCGCTACAACTCAGCTCGTACATCGACTTCATCCCTACTGTCGACACCTGTGTTTATGCCGGCGCGCCTATTTGCGGATATACCCAAGTCTTCGTCTTAGCAGAGCTAGAATAGTATCTCGGGATACGTGATGACATGGATTGGGCTGGTCTTCACGGATCATTATGTGAGGAGCGGCCAGGGAGAAATGTAGACGGTCCCAGGTTTCTTTATTTCTCGAAGTTTCTTTTCTCGGTTACTATTTAAAATACTTATTTAAAACATTAAAGTATATATGGTACTTATTATTTTGTAATTTTTCATATTTTAGGATTAGCCGACAGTAGGTCCATCAAAGCCACCCACTTAGGTGTTTTCTCATGAGCCTGCCGAGCCACAAGTGTCTTCTCATGAGCCTGCCGAGCCACATATGTTTTCTCATGAGCCTGCCGAGCCACATGTAAGATTTTTCGTAAAACATAATTTTGTTCAATATAAGTTGAATATTACTTTAATTTTTTTAACATTTATTTGGACGTCGAATAGCACACCGCTCCAGCTCCAATCATACAAGATCCCGTAAATGAGACTGTTTCAGGTCCTACACCAGACCCCTTTCAGGAGCCGCTCGGGCGCAGGCTCAGGAGCCCGTCGACACATAGGTTTGATTTTTAACAAAAGTTTATGTATTCAATAGAAATTAAAATTAGTACTAATGTTTAATATGTTTCTTCAGGTTCATCCTTCGGCACCTGCGGACCTGTCTCCCGATCAGCTGGATGAGGAGGGTGATGTTGAGCCATTCAACCCTACTAATCCCAACAGATTGTCTCCAGTCGTAGAAGTTGCCAAATAAAGTTATGCACTAACTAAAAAGTAACGCGCTTAAATCTAAACCCTAAAAAATATAACACTTAAACCTAATGATAACAAGTTTCAAACTTACTTTGAGCACTTTACAACCTCTAAAATGACGATCCGAACTATTAGGTATCCTTGATGTATTGTGTCACGACCCAACCGGAGGGCCATGACTGGTACCCGGTGCTAACCCACCCGGGCACCTCTTATCGTACATTTGTATTTACATCTAGGTGAGCAACATAGCTTAATCATACTTTCTATCCATTATTCATGCTAATCTCATTGGGAATCAATACATTTATATCATCATCAACACAATGCCCATATCCATGTACACTAGCCGACGAGGCTATCAAGATAATATACAAAATATAAGCCGACAAGGCTAAAGACATCTAATCATACACAACTGTCTACGAGCCTCTAAGAAGGGTAGGTAACATCATATAGGCGGGACAGGACCCCGCCGTGCCCATGTATGTACACCAAAGAATAATACCAAAAGTTGTAGCTCCAGATGAAATGGAGCTCCTCTATGTAGTCCCTGAATAAGAAAGTTATGGTTCAAGCATTTCTCCCGGCCACCTGCGGGAATGACGCAGCGTCCACAAACAAAAGGACGTCAGTACGAATAATGTACTGAGTATGTGAAGCATAATTAACATCATAATAGGAGCATAAGAGACAGCATGAGAAACAACATAAGATGGGAGAATAGGGAGATAGGAGAGCCGTCATCACAATTACTTACTTGTCTTTCATAGGGACCTTCCATTTCTAATACGTGCCCGTGTACATACATATAAACATATACATATATCTATATCCGTGTCCATATTCGTATCCGAATCCATATACATATTCATATCCATAGCATACCTGACCATGAAGGTTCGGTGGTTTCACATACCCGGCCACGACATGGCTCGGTGATTATACATTCCTGGCCCTACTAAGGCTCAGTGTTATCCGTACCCAAATGCAGTGGTGTGTGCGCAATAGGTATCATACCCGGCCATATAAGCTCAATGTTATGTAATAGTCATACATACTTCAAGTAATCACACTACATTAGCCTTCAACAATTCATCCTTATGATCAACTCATGCCAAGAACTTCACACCCATTTAGCACATTTTCATATAATACTTCTTCTTCACCATTATTACATCCCATAACATGATTATATCCGTATCATGCTAAGAATCATGACTCATATTAGTTTACTACTCACAATCATCACAAAAGCTACATATAGACTTCATTTTCTACTTTCTTCTTCTACCCAAGATTTGCTACAACCAAACATACTCATTAACATGAAATAAGCATGGAAACTAACCTTTTTATCCCATAGAAACATGCTTTGGAGTAGCTATCAACGTGTGCCAAAAACCCTAGCTACAATGCCCAAGTTTTCTTGAAATCCACCAACCCTAGAAAGCCTTCTTACACATGAACACTTCATTCTTGCTATTTAATCTTTATAATCTCTTGGGCTTGAGTAAAATATGTTTAGAGAAGGGTTTTGGAGCTTTGGAGAGTTTGGATGAATTGTGGGCAATGAAAAATAAGTAAGGGTCGTTCCCCTTTTAAAACAAAAATCTGACCCGACCCGATTATACGGCCTATTATACAGGCCGTACAATTTATAAGGTCCATATAATTGGACCGTATAATCATACCAGGGATCGCCCTTCCCTGGACAAATCCTACGGACCATTATATGGTCCGTACATATGGCCGTATAACTAGAAAATTCTGATTTTCGTTCTCGTTGACTCGTTTGACTTCCAATCCTCATGGAACCTTCTTGACACTTATATAACACTTCGTTAACCATACATAGGCCTTATAGCAGCCCTTCAAGATATTACTAAATAAACATTAACTCAATTGTAGTGGAAACCTTTCTTAACATGACTTACATTTCACCTCCTTCAACATACTAAACTTCACATATTCCTATAACTTCGAAATCTTATGGTATGAACCTTAAGCTATCTAATACTTCCCGTAATCTCATAAGGATTTCATAATCACCTTAAGCTGACATTAGCCTATCCACAAGGCAACACATATGGCATTTCTGAGGTGTAACATTCTTTTCCCCTTAAGAACATTCGTCCTCGAATGTTAGGTTCTTGGGAATTCTATAAAAATTTCGCCAGAGTTTCCCCTATAATATGGCACTACCATCCTGCACAGCAACCCAAAATACATCGCCTCACAGGGATATAACAACAATGACAATAACCATGGCCACACATGACCAAGAAAAACATTACATACCTGAGGATAATGACGTCTCTGCCTGAGTCTCCTCTGAAGGTGAAAATAAATGTGGGTACTGGAATTTCATGTCTTCTTCGGCTTCCAAGTCATTTCCTCTCTATTATTATTCTTCCATAAAACTTTAACTGAAGCTACCTCTTTGGTCCTAAGCTTTCGTACTTGCCTATCTAAAATGGCAATGGGGACTTCTTCATAAGACAATTGTTTAGTAACTTGAACATCATCTATTGGTACAACTCTTGAAGGATCTCCAATGCACTTACGAAGCATCGATACATGGAAAACTGGGTGAACTGACTCCAAATCAGGAGGTAGATCTAATTTGTAAGCCACTTTGCCTACCTTGCGTATAACCTCATAAGGTTCAATGTAGCGGGGGCTAAGCTTGCCCTTTTTGCCAAATCTCATAACGCCCTTCATTGGAGATGCCTTCAGGAATACCCAGTCTTTCACTTGGAACTCTAAGTCCCTTCGACGATTATCTGCATAGGACTTCTGACGACTCTGAGCTGTCAATAATCGATCACGTATAAGCTTGACTTTATCTATAGCTTGTTGGACCAAGTCTGGCCTTATCAATTTGGTCTCTCCTACTTCCAACCACCCAACTGGGGATCTGCACTTTCTCCTATATAAAGCCTCACACAGGGGCATTTGGATACTAGAATGATAGCTATTGTAATAAGCAAATTCAATAAGTGGTAAGTGATCATCCCAACCACCTCCAAAATTCAATGTACATGCCCGTAACATATCCTCAAGAGTCTGAATGGTACGTTTAGCTTGCCCATCCATCTGAGGGTGGAATGTCTTGCTAAGACTCACCCGAGTCCCCAAACCTTCTTGGAAAGATTTCCAACAATTAGCTGTAAACTGAGTTCCTCTATCGGAGATAATAGAAACTGGAACACCGTGAAGCTGCACTGTCTCTTTAACATAAAACTTTGCATAATCTTCTGCTACATATGTAGTTCTAACCTATAGAAATGAGCTGACTTCGTGAGTCTATCCACAATCACCCGTATAGAATCATACTTACATCGAGAACGGGGTAAGCCAGTAATGAAGTCCATGTTAATTACCTCACACTTCTATGTTTGGATTTGCATAGCTTGCAACAATCCGCCCAGCTTTTGGTGCTCAATTTTCACTTGCTGACAATTGGGACATTGGGCTACGTATTCAAGTATATCTTTCTTCATCCCATTCCACCAATATATAGATTTAAGATCATGATACTTCTTCGTTGCTCTGGGTTGGACAGAATAACGGGAACAATGGGCTTCCCACAATATTTGGTGGCGTAATCCTGCAACCTCAGGAACAACATAACCTGCCTCGACATCGGAGAACTCCGTCTCTCGAAATCTCGGATGATGACTTCTCCTTCTGAGGGAGTGCATTTCTGTAATGAATTAGCATGGGATCCTCATACTGGCGCTCATTCACTTCAACCACTAATAATGAGACTGCTGAATTCTTAATGGTAGCTCCCATACTACATGAGTCCACTACTTGAACACCTAGGCTAGCTAACTGCTGGAGCTCATGAGCTATCTCTCTTTTCTCTGGCTGAACATCACATAAACTTCCTATAGATCTACAGCTAAGAGCAGCAGCCACAACATTTGCTTTCCCGGGATGATATACGATGTCAACATCATAATCCTTCAACAATTCTAACCATCGTCGTTGTCGTAGATTCAGTTCTTTCTGTTTGAAGATATACTGAAGGCCCTTATGATAGGTATAAATATCAACGTGGACACCATACAAATAATGTCTCCACATCTTTAATGCATGAATCACCGTAGCCAATTCAAGATCATGGGTCGGATAATTTTTCTCATGTTTTCATAACTGCCTTGAAGCATACGCAATCAGCTTACCATGTTGCATCAACACACAGCCTAGCCCAACGCCTGAAGCGTCACAATAAACAACATAACCTTCCAATCCCTCTGGAAGTGTCAGGACTGGGGCAGAAGTTAATCTATCCTTTAGCTCTTGGAAACTATGTTCGCAAGCATCAACCCATTGAAACTTAGCTGATATCTGGGTCAGCTTTGTGAGCGGTGCAGAAATAGAAGAAAATCCTTCTACAAATCTCCTGTATTAGCTTGCTAAACCTAGAAAACTATGAACTTCCATAGGAGTTGTGGGCCTTGGCCAAGTCTCCACAGCCTCAATCTTTTGGGTATCTACCCAAATTCCATCGGCTGAAACAATATGTCCCAAAAAGGTCACTGAGTTCAACCAAAACTCACACTTAGAAAATTTGGCAAATAACTACTGAGCTTGAAGAACTCTAAGAACAGTGCGCAAATGATCCGCATGCTCTGCCTCGGACATAGAATATACCAGGCTATCGTCGATGAATACAATCACAAATAAATCTAGGAAAGGCATGAACACATTATTCATCAAATCCATAAATACATCCAGTGCATTAGTTAGCCCAAAGGACATTACCCGGAACTCAAAATGGCCATATCTTGTTCTGAAGGCTGTCTTAGGGATATCTCTTTTCCTAACTCTCACTGGATGATACCCGGATCTCAAATCTATCTTTGAAACCCATTTGCTGCCTTGTAATTGATGAAATAAGCCATCAATCCTCGGAAGAGGGTATTTGTTCTTAATCGTCACTTTATTTAGCTGCCGATAGTCAATGCACATTCGCAAGGAACCATCTTTATTTCGCACGAACAACACAGGTGCTCGCCACGGGGATGAACTAGGCCTAATGAAGCCTTTCTCAAGCAAGTCCTTCAATTGCTCCTTCAATTCTTTCAACTCTGCGGGCGACATTTTATAAGGAGGAATACATATGGGTTTTGTATCCGGTAATATATCTATAGCAAAATCAATCTACCGCTCTGGAGGGAGGCCTAGAAGCTCTTCCGGGAATACATTCGGGAACTTATTCACCACGGGGACAGACTAAAGAGTTGGCGGTTCAGCTTCTACAACTTGAATCGAACTAGATGATAAATACAACCTTTTGTGATCATTTTACTTGCCTTTAGATAGGAAATAAACCTACCTTTCGGTGACGCGGTATTTTCCTTCCATTCTAAAACTAGTTCTCTTAGAAATTGGAAGCGAGCCGTTTTCATTCTACAATCAACATTGGCATAGCAATAAGCCAACCAATTCATACCCATGATAACATCAAAATCCACCATTTTTAACTCATGTAAGTCAACCATAGTATGATGGTCACAAATCACAAATACACAATTTCAATATACTCGACTAGCTATTACCGGTTCACCAATGGGTGTAAATACCTCAAAAGGTTTGATCGACTCCGGTTTGACCCCAAACCGACCCGCAATATATGGAGTAACATATGAAAATGTGGTTCCCGGATCTATCAAAGCATATACATCATGAGAAAATACCGATAATATAACTGTGACAACATCAGGAGAAGACTCAACATCTTGGAGTCCAGCCAAAGCATAAATATAGTGTTGAGGACCGCTAGAACTGGGAACTCTCCCTCTGCCTCTACCATGGCTGACTGACGCATGTGAACCTGGCCCCATAGGGCATATAGATGATGATGACCCGACTACCGATCCTGAAAGCTGGGTCTTACCCCTACCACCAACTGAGGGACAATCGTGCATAATATGGCCTGGCCGACCACATGCATAGCAAACCTCTGAACCTAGTTGATACTGGCCCCAATTTAAGTTCCCACACTAGGAACATCATGGTACGGGTGGCCTTGCCTGACCCGAATCACCCCTGAACTGAGAACCAGAAGTCCTGAAACTCTAACTCGGCCCGGAATAAGTAGATCTATCAAATCTCTAGCCTGTAAATCGTGGAGGCACACTAGTCATATCATGACCTGAATGCCTAGAAAACTGATATCTCGGCCAGCCTCTAAACTCACTCGTCGGAGCCGAAGATCTCGCCCTCTTGTTATGCCCTCTATCATGCTCACGCTTTCTTCTTTGCTGTTGTTAGCTTTCTTCCAGCTTGAATGCATGAGATATCCATGTTGTCCTAAAGGGACGCAGTCAAGCACCTATCCATCAAATGTAGCCCTAGGCCTCTCACAAATCGGTGCACTCGGTCACCTATATCTGCTACCATGGCCGAAGCATACCTAGCCAAAGAATTGAAGCAGAGACTATACTCTAAAGCACTTATACTCCCTTACCTAAGATACAGAAATTTATCGTCTCTGGCCCACCGAACCTCTGGAGGCAAGTAATGTTGGAGGAAGGCATCCACAAATTCTTGCCATACCGGAGGAGGTGCATTGACTGCCCGTGAAGCCATCCAAACCGTATACCAATGAACCGCTACATCCCTCAATCTATAGGATGCTAACTCCACCGATTCAACATCTGAAGCATGCATTAACTGAAGTGTCCTCAACATACCATCAACGAAATTCTGTGGGTCCTCTTTCGGCTTTGACCCGAAGAATTTCGAAGGATTCAAGCTAATAAAATCACGGGCCCTTGCACTAACAGCCCTATCACCTTGCCCTGTACCTTGCCGCTGAGTCTGGGCGGCAACCAACTGAGTAAGTAAATGAATGGACTCTTTTACATCTTGGCCTGAAGCATCCGGTGAAGGAGTTGGAGCTGAGGCTGAGGCTCCCTCATGCTCCTTAGAAATAGGCACTGAGCGGGAAGACTGAGATCGAGCCGCATTCTGGGACTCACCCTCCTAATATCTGTTGGCAGTGCTCTTTCAGCCCACTTTCCTGCCACTGTCTTGCCCTTTTGGGCTACCGTAGCTTTTCTCTTTACAAGCATCTTTGAAATACATAACACACAGTTAAGGAAAGAGAACTCCTTATATCTTGGCTCTATTGCACGATCTTTTGAAGAAAGAAGTTCATTCATTCCTAAAATGCCCGCAGCCTACTGTTTGTAAGTGTGGCGCGCAACACACCCATAAACAAGACTCTATTGGACACGGCTCGTAGACACACCCCAAGACAGAACTGCTCTGATACCACTTTTGTCACAACCCAACTGGAGGGCCATGAGGGGTACCTGGTGCTAACGCACCCGGGCACCTCTTATCGTACATTCGCATTTACATCTAGGTGAGACACATAGCTTAATCGTACTTTCTATCTATCATTCATGCTAATCTCATTGGGCAACAATACATTCATGTCATCATCAACACAATGCCTATATCCATGTACACTAGCCGACGAGGCTATAAAGATAATATACAAAATATAAGCCGACAAGGCTAAAGACATCTAATCATACACAACTGTCTACGATCCTTTAAGAAGGGTAGGTAACATCATATAGGCAGGACAGGACCCCTCTGTGCCCATGTATGTACACAAAAGAATAATACCAAAAGCTGAAGCTCCGAATGAAATGGAGCTCCTCTATGTAGTCCCTGAATAAGAAAGCTATGGATCAAGCCTGTCTCCCTGGCCACCTGCGGCATGACGCAGCGTCCACAAACAAAAAGAAGTCAGTACGAATAATGTACTAAGTATGTAAAGCATAATTAAAATCATAGTAGGAGCATAAGAGATAGCATGAGAAACAATATAAGATGGGAGAATCGGGAGATAGTAGAGCCGTCATCACAATTACTTACTTGTCTTTCATAGGGACCTTCTATTTCTAATGCGTGCCCGTGTACATACATACAAACATATACGTATATCTATATCCGTGTCCATAGTCGTATCCGTATCAATATACATATTCATATCCATAGCATGCCCGACCATAACGGTTCGGTGGTTTCACATGCCCAGCCATGACAAGGCTTGGTGATTATACATACCTGGCCCTACCAAGGTTCAGTGTTATCCGTACCCACCTGCAGTGGTGTGCGCGCAATAGGTTTCATACCCGGCCATATAAGCTCAATGTTATGTAATAGTCATACATACTTAGTCACGTATACCTAAGAGCTCATAAGTATCATCAACATCATTACTATCATTGTTTCATTACATCTATCCTTAGAGGATCAACCATCATATAAGGAAAGTAGTAGAATCGTAAAAGTATCGAGAATCATTAGCTTTAGTAGCTTTAGAGATAAAATCATTTGGAGGAAATTATAGAACTCATGAAGGGATATATATACATATAGCCAAGGAACCATGCCTTATTGAAATAAGGGTTAGTCTTACATGCCTCTTTGTCTTCTTAACTATTTACGATCACCGTCGAAGCTAGAATAATCTACATTTAGAAGAATTCATACCATGGTTAAACCTTAATCATACTATTAAACTCAAACTAGGATCATTCATGATCTAATGAAAATTGGGCAACATTTCCCCTATTTCGTCAACTTCCACCATTTTACAAAATAACTCCCAACAACCACAATAACATCCATAATACACTCATAATATCATAATCAAGTAATCACACTACATTAGCCTTCAATAATTCATCCTTATGATCAACTCATGCCAACAACTTCACACGCATTTAGCACATTTTCATATAATACTTCTTCATCACCATTATTACCTCCCATAACATGATTATATCCGTATCATGCTAAGAATCATGACTCATTTTAGTTTACTACTCACAAGCATCACAAAAGCTACATTTAGACTTCATTTTCTAATTTATTCTTCTACCCAAGTTTTGCTACAACCAAACATTCTCATTAACATGAAATAAGCACGGAAACTAACCTTTTTATCCCATAGAAACAGGCTTTGGAGTAGCTATCAACATGTGCCTAAAACCCTAGCTACAATGCCCAAGTTTTCTTGAAATCCACCAACCCTAGAAAGCCTTCTAACACATGAACACTTGATTCTTGATATTTAATCTTTATAATCTCTTGGGCTTGAGTAAAATATGTTTGGAGAAGGGTTTTGGAGCTTTGGAGAGTTTGGATGAAATGTGGGAAATGAAAAATGAGTAAGGGTCGTTCCCCTTTTAAAACAAAAATCTTACCCGACCTGATTATACGGGCCATACAATTTATACGGTCCATATAATTGGACAGTATAATCATACCAGGGATCACCCTTCTCTGGAAAAAGCCTACGGATCATTATACGGGCTGTATAATTTATACGGTCCGTACATATGGACGTATAACTGGAAAATTCTGATTTTCGTTCTCGTCGACTCATTTGACTTCCAATCCTCGTGGAACCTTCTTGACCCTTATATAACACTTTGTTAACCATACAATAGGCCCTATATCAGCCCTTCAAGAAATTACTAAATAAACATTAACTCAATTGTAGCGGAAACCTTTCCGAACACGACTTACGTTTCACTTCCTTCAACATACTAAACTTCACATATTCATATAACTTCAAAATCTTATGGTATGAACCTTAAGCTATGTAATACTTCCCGTAATCTCATAAGGATTTCATAATCACCTTTAGCTCACATTAGCCTATCCACAAGGCAACACATACAGAATTTTCGAGGTGTAACATATTAACTCTACATTATTGTTCGCACAAAAAAGCTTCGAGTTCTATTTAAAATATTGAAGTTCCGGAATTTTTTGACATGGCTAATCTTCAGCCAAATTATGAAAATTGAGTGAAAATATAGAGTGAAATAAGAGTTGGAAATTTTTGTAACCTTCTATAACATAGGAATATCCTACGTTATAGGAGTTAACCCATATAACGCAGCAAATTGCTACGCTAAAGGTGTTAACCATGCCATTATGGTTAACTCCTTTAAAACAATTTGTTGCGTTAAGGGTAGTTTGGTAATTCTTTTTTTTCTTGGGGTATTTCTATTCATTTTTTTATTGGGTCAGTTAGGTTCCGGACTCAGAACATAATCAGAGTCACAGAGCTGGACAAGGGTAAAGACATGATTTATTCCATCAATGAATAAATCTAAGTGAAGAAATACAAACATAGAGTAAAGAGAAGGATGTTATGAAACAGGTCTATCAACATGTTCCATCATCCATCACAAAAACAGGCTTAAGATAAAGTCAGAGGAATGAACGAGAAGGGGATGATGAAACAGGTTTGTGAACATGTTCCATCTCAGAAAGTACAGAGATTCAGAGGTGGACAAACATGGTGGATGAAACAGGTTCATGAAAATGTTCCAGTGCAAGTCCTACAGCAACTAGAATTTGCAGTTTTATGGTAAAGATTTGGCGGTCAAGATTGTAGGATTCCTTGCCATAATTAAACAATGTTCCTAAAACTCCTACAAGGAAAATGAAGTCGATCCAAAAGGCAAGAATCCCAATTCAACACAAACCCTAATATATCTCATAGGCTTACTCAAAGAGGGTTTTGTGTTTGCCAACTTGTTGTGCACTCAATGCTATATATATCCAAGTCTTACCAAGAAGAAGGTTTGCGCACCCACAAAGAGAGATTACAGAATATCGAGCAATCAAATGATTTATCAAAAATATTTAGAATATAGGTATGTGTCCCTAGTACGAGAAGAAGATTGAAGAAGCCTTTAAATAGAGTTGATGTTTTACAATTCTTGAGTCTACAAAACTTGTATTAAGTTGTTTATCGAGTTGTACTTTATTTGCTTTCATAGAAGCATACAGTTAGTACATAAACATTGTAAATTCAACTTCAAGTTGGAGGTCAACTTGAAGGTTTCTTGCTAGCCAGAGGTTGATTAGTAAGATTGGGATCAGAGGTTAGTTCCTAGGTTGTAACTTGACTTTACAGAGGCTCACCGTTGTTGTGAAGTTTGGGGTAAATCCTACAGAGGTGTAGGTCATGGTTTTATCGCCCTTGTGAGCTGGGTGATTTCTGGGTAAAACTCATCATGTCCTTTACTTTCCTGTTCATTAATATTGTGCAAACACATACGTACAACAAGTAGAGCAACATGTTCTATCCTTAGGTGAAAATTAGGTATTGATCATGATAGACACTTCGATCGTGCAACTCTAACAAATGGTATCAAAGCATATTCTGTTTGAAGAGGCTAACACCTTAAGGGGAGATCATGATTCATGAATAATGCTGCACCATCTATAGGACGCTCTGAGGGTCAATTAACCAGAAGGCCACCGCTGTTCAATGGACAATATTATCAATTGTGAAAGGCTCACATGGAGGATCACTTGTAAGCTGAGGATTATGAGTTATAGGACAGTTTCATCAATGGATGTAGAAGATGGAATGGAGGTAAAGAAAGAAAAGGTTGAATATGTTGAAAGCGACTACAAGATTCTCGAAAATAATGCAAAGGCCAAGTACGCTCTAATCTGTGGTCTTGGATCTTATGAATACAACAGGATCTCAGGATGTACAATAGCGAAATAGATATACGATGCCTTGAAGACTGCTCATGAAGGAAGCAGCCAAGTAAGGAAATTTAGAAAGGCTATGCTCTCCACTGATTATGAAAATTTCAGAATGAAGCCAGGAGAGACAACTGTTGAGATGTTCGCTCGATACACCTCTATTGTGAATGAGTTAACCTCACTGGGAAAGGTCATCTCCAATGAGGATTTAGTTGATAAAATTTTGCGAACCCTGCCAAAGTCCTTCAAGATGAAAGTCTGATAAGAATCGAATTGGGAAAGAACCAATTCAATCTAAAACGCGAAATTTAAAGATACGAAGAAAAGGGGATGACGAATAGAGGGTAAAAGTAAGACCCAATTAGGGAGAATTTATGGACAAATCTAAGTATATTAAACCTAGACCCTTCCAATTGAATCCGATCCTAAAAGAACCACTACTATTTGAAACTCAAGGCAAGAGATTCAATTTGAATCCACAAATAGCAATCTCTTCATTAATATCAATGGACATAAAAGGTTCACAAACCAACAATGGATTCCACCATCATATTGACTAAGATATCTCTAGAATCTACACAACAATCTATCACTAAAAATATGAGTATCTCTCAAATATTCATCATCAAAATCTAAGTAAATGAAATTAAATGAAAGACAAGCTATATATACAAGCTAAGTAAAGAAGACTAAAGTCAATTACAATGCTACCCTTAATGAAGTACGGGCCTTGTTTGACTAGTCTTCTTAGTGTAGTCTTCAATTCACGAATTGGCCTTCAATGGCCAAACACTCCCCTCCTTGCATAGATGACGCTCTAATCAACCTTGCGTGCATGGCCTTCTTGCAAACATAACCTTTCTTGCACAAATAGCCAACTCCTGATCTTGTCCAAGTTTGCACGTGTAGCCAATTTGCAGAAATGTCCCTGTTTGCAGGTTTGGCCACTGTGCGCATTTGGTCCCCTTTCTAGTAGCTTCTTCTTCAATCAACTCCCAAGCCACCTTCCACACATCATAAGCCATCTTGTGTGGCTTGTAGGAACCTTCAAAGGCCTTCTATGCCATCCTTGTCATCCACGCCGCTTGTAGTGTTTGAAGTTCCATGGCTTGGCCTTGGGTGGATGGCTTAAAGTGAAGTGTGCCAAGTAGGATCATATCAAAGTCACGACCATCAAGGAAGCAAAAGACATAGAGGAGATGTCTCTAAATGAACTTGTGGGAAATGTAAAGACCTATGAGATGAACATACAGAATGCTAGAATAGAAGAAGCAAGCTCAGAAAGGTCTTTAGAGCTCAAAGCCACAAATAAAGAGGATGAAAATGACATGACCCTAATTACAAGAAACTTCAGGAAATTCCTAAAACGAGAAAATCAACGGAGAAAAGGAAACACTTCTGAGGGAACAAGAAGTTTTGATAAAGCCCAGACAGGAAGATATTTCAAGTGTGAAAAAACTGATCACATAATCAAAGATTATCCATTATGGAAAGTTGAATGGAATGAGAGAGGGAAGAAAAGGAGAAAAAGAGCAGGCGAGCAAGAACAAGGAAACCTCAAAATTGATGGTAGCTACCCAGGGTTCTGATGATGACTCTGATGAAGAGGTTGACCACATTGCTCTCATAGCTGCTAATCATTTAGAATCAGAAACAGAGGAGGATATCAAGGTAATCACTTGTGGGTTCAAAGATAAGTTAGATCAAATCTCAAAGAAAGAAACCTTGATGAACACCTTAATTGATGAATATCAAGAGATGAGCACAAAGAGAGTTGAGCTACAGGGCGAATTTACAAGCTTAAAGGATCAGCTGTTGAATTGCGAAGTTTCCAAAGACATAATTGAAATGAGAATTTACTGTTGAAAGAACAGGTTGCTCAACTTGTTTCATTAGTCCTGGCTCTTCAATCCAAAGTTCTTAAGCAGACTATTAAACCAAGATAAAGTAAGTCTAGTAGTGAGCCACTTGAGGTTGAGTTTGAACTGCAAAGGGTAAAAGGGAGCTACATCTGGAGAAGGAAACATCTAGAGACCTTATAGGAAAGCTGCTTAGAACATAGCATGATCTTGAAAGGGAAAATCGTTGGACTCAAGCTTCTTAATTGCTCTCAAGTCTCACCAGTCAAATGCATAATATAACTACTAGACTTGGATTTCACATAAATGCCAAACAAGAATTATCAGGAGAAGAATTATGCACTCTTTCTGGTAGATGGGGCATTGCAAGATTGAATGACCGGTGGACATGAGCTACAAGGCGAGAAATCTGAAGATTGCAACTAGAAGCTCCAATTCAATCAAGAAGGGTGCAACTGGTGTTCGAAATAGGTTCAACTTGGGCTCTGCCTGAATGTACAAAGAAAGAGATAATCCATCCGATGGTCAAAGAAAAAGGACCTAAGCTTGCCTGGGTGCCTAAAATTAACCCTTGATTGTTTTGCAGGTAAGAGCAGCGGAAGAGCAAGCTATAATAATATATGAATAGTGCTTTCTCAAGCAAAAAAAAAAAAGAATCATAAGATTAATTCTGCTCACTCTCAGAATAGAGAAAAAAAGAATGTTGCAAAAGAAGTTCATTCAGTCCACTTAAACAAGAAGACAATCAGACAGGGGGAACCTTGGATGAAAAAAGTAGATGAACCCGGTTCACCACTGAAAGACAAGCAAGACATTCTATGCAGGACTTCAAGTGAAAATCTAAGATGAAGAAAACACCTCCTATGAAGAAAGAATACTGCACAAAGATAGGGGGAACATCTGATGTAGCGACTATGGAACCAATCAAGGTCACTACACTTACAAGGAAAGATGAACTGTCAAGGATTAAAGTCTTAGGAGGAGTCATACAAACAAGGAACAAACTTCAAATGATGAGTTTAGGTGAAAGACAAAAGCTGGAATAAAGGAGAAAGCAATTGTCCACAAAAGCAAAATGGAGGATCAACAGAATTGCGATTACTCATGCGTCTATCAAACAGGTTCAGGAACCTAATCTTCAAAATAAAAGAAGGTAGTCAACTGGAACATGTATTGTCCACTCTTGAGAATAAGGGCTAAAATTCTGGATCACAAAGGAAGCAAAAAGGAGGGAACATTCTTGAAATATATGCAATACTTCTAGAATTCCAGCTTAGCTCAAGGTGCTATGACACACTAAATAGGGGGTAGATTAATCCTAGTGGCTGACAAGATTAAAGAAGTCTTCCCAAGTGGCTTATAAAAGAAAGAGTTATGTTGGTGTTGGGAATGATTAAAGCTGCACATAGGTTCCTTAAAATTTGGCTAGGAAGGTTGTCTTAGACTGTGTGCTTCTTTGAGTAATCAAGATATTTTACTCAGTCTTGTATATTTAGTTGTATGTCCTATATCATAATAGGTTCATGATATTTTTAAAGTCTAACCGTATGACTGTCGCAGAAGCAGGCCTGAAATCAAAGATTATACATGGTTAGTCAATGCTTCTGATTTGTATTCTTCTCCCTCTAATCAATTGCATACTCAGATCATGGAATAACTTGCACAACCTGTTCTTCCTATCCTAGTCTAGTCTAGCTGTCATTAAGGGTGTATTGAGAAGAGAAAAAGTGAGTCATGATGATAATCTTGAAAAGCTACCACAATCAAATTGCTCCATTCCCAAAAAGACTCTTCAGCTACCCTCGTCATCACGACATAAATCGGCTACAACTCCTTTAAATCTCATTCAATACACTCTTTCACCATGGAATCAAATTGAAAAAAAAATGTCTGATTCCTCATCAGGTTCCGATCAACCTCCCTTTTCCACACACTCCCTTGATTCCTCAAAATCAGATTATACTCATCACTTCATCCTTGTTAACCCACCTTTACGAATATATATATATACCAATTGGAAATGCGAAAGGAGACAAAAAATGGGTTGGATTTCATAAAAAAGGGAATACATTAAAAACCCAATAATAGGGAAGAATACGGAGAAGATCAGTGATACCATAATTCCTCGAAAAAATGAGTTATTTACCACCTCTATCTCATCTGAAAATGATACAATTGGCTATTATGAAAAAGGAGCTATAGAGACATAAGGGTTCATGGAGAAGTATGGAAGGTTGAAATAGAATAGAACCCTCCACCATCAAGGAAAGAAGAGAAGTCCAGATATTTGGGAAAAACCGGTGGAAAATATGGTGGGTCTTCTTGGGGGAAAAGGATGGATAAAAATGGAGATATATCCAAGAGAAGGAACTGATTCAAATGGAGATTACAGGGAAATAGATGAAGAAGAGATATCCTCCCCTTCCAACAAAAGTCATTCTGCACCTTCCAGCAAGAATCCCCTAAGACAAAGATTGTAACCTCCACATTGGTAACATTCACTTTAAGGTGACTAAGTTCTCTCTAATTTATCCATGAATAAATCTTAGAGTCTAGTTCTAATGATCTGTTATGTATGGTTGTACTCAAGGGACTTGAATTGAACTTGTTGAAGTTAATGGAAAAAACTATTGCATATCTTAAAAATCAGTGCCTTATTTGTGTGACATGAATGTTTTTTGACTTAAATGAGTAAATGTTCTTATCTTGTGTATATGCGACAGCCCCAGTGGCTGTGAGTTCAATATTGATTAAAATTAACTGGCCCTAATCTAAATTAACTTTTTAATGATGCCAAAATGGGGAAGATGATCACTGTGCTTGTGATGCTTACTTTCTTTATGACTCATACACTAACATGGTTTAATCTTAATTCAAATTGAAGCTATGAGATATTTGGAATAGGTTGTTCATGGCGTAAAGAGCACAGGGTTTGTCATCATCAAAAAGGGTAATTTGTTGGCATTGGCAAGTCTAAAAGCACATCTGGGTTTTGATGATTGACAAAGTGAACAGAGTGAACATACAAGGTGAATATAACAGGTATAGAAACATGGTTCACACAATGCATTTGAATAAAGCTAGACAGATGGTTGAGGTTCAGATGTTCCCACACAGTGATATGTCTGAAAGAGCAAGCAGCGCATGATGGTTAGAATAGGTTCATAGACATGTTCCATTGCAATGAAGCTACTGGAAAGAGCATACTCATGAACCCAGATTGCAAGCATGTGTGTCAATGCAAAGACAAGTGCAATGATCAGATCAGAGAGAGAATTAACCATCCACATACATGGTCTATCACTAAGACAGATGTAGAGCAAAGGAGATGAAGATGATTCAGTCACAGAGCAGTTCATTGAAGAATAGAACAAGTTTGAAAACATGTTCTATCACAAAGAGTCATCAGGTGCAATGTTGAAAGAATTAGGATAGAAGTGATCATGAGGAGAAAAGGTGAAGATGACTCAGAATTATTTTGTTCAAGTAAAAAGAGTTGCTAACAAAACATATGAACCAGGTCTGCAAACATGTTTCAACAGAGTGCAAGAACATGATCAGAGTCACAGAGTTGGACATGGTTGAATACATGATTTATTCCAGCAATGAATAAATCAAAGTGAGGAAATACAGACACAGAGCAAAGAGCATGATGCAATGAAATACGTCTGTCAATATGTTCCACCATCCATCACAAACGTCGGCCTCAAGATAGATTGGAGGAATGAACGAGAAGGGGATGACGAAACAGGTTCATGAACATATTCCATCTCAGACAGTGCAGAGTTTCAGAGGCGGACAAACCAGGTGGATGAAACAGGTTCATGAACATTTTCCAGCGCAAGTCCTACATCAACTAGGATTTGCAGTTTTATGGTAAAGACTTGGTGGTCAAGATTATAGGATTCCTTGCCATAATTAAACAAGGTTCTTAAAACTCCTACAAGGACAACGAAGTCGATCCAAAAGGCAAGAATCGCAATTCAACAAAAACCCTAATATATCTCATGGGCCTACTCGAAGAGGGTTTTATGTTTGTCGACTTGATGTCCACCCAATGCTATATATATCCGAGTCTTACTAAGAAAAAGGTGTGTGCACCAACAAAGAGCATAATATTGAGCTATCTAAATATTATCAAGAATATTCAGAATCTAGGCGTGCGTCACTAGTACGAGAAAAGATTGAAGAAGCTTTCAAATAGAGTTGATGTTTTACAGTTCTTGAGTCTAGAAAACTTGTATTAGGTTTTTTATCGAGTTGTACTTTATCCGCTTTCATAGAAGCATACAGTTAGTATAAAAACACTATAAATTCAACTTTAAGTTGGAGGTCAACTTGAAGGTTGTTTTCTAGTTAGAGGATGATTAGTAAGATAGGGATTAGAGGTTAGTTCCTAGGTTGCAGAGATTTGCAGAGGCTCATCGTTGTAGTGGAGTTTGGGGTAAATCCTACAGAGGGTTAGGTCGTGATTTTTATCGCCCTTGTGAACTCGGTGGTTTCCACGTAAAAATCATCGTGTCCTTTACTTTCCTATTCATTATTATGACGCAAACACATACGTAGAACAAGTAGAGCAATGTGTTCTATCCTTAGCGAAAATCATGTATTGATCATGATAGACACTTAGGTCGTGCAACTCTAACACCTTTTATGTTTGTTTTCGAGACAAGAACATAATGATAAACACGAGTTATGACAAAAGAGATGGTGAGATGTGTATGTTGTTGCACCTAATTGTTTACCTCCAATTACTTTATTTAATTATTCGGCGTTCTTAAAGTTCGAACGGAATGAAATATGCAAGTTTACAAATCAAAATGATTTTTACTAAATTATTTTGATAACATTTTTCCATTTTATTTGGCAAACTAGTTTCAAATATATATTGTAGCTCGTTTTAAGTATTTTGGCATATTTTCCCATAAATAGTAAGTACATTTGTCAAAATTAATTCAAAATAGTTGAAACAAATATCTAATTATTTGTTTAAATTATAAGTACCAAAATTGAAAAGTATTTTACTTTTATATTAAGAAATTGATTGACTGAATAATTAATCAATTACGGCTCAATTTTATGATTTATTTGGCTATAATTGCAATCATTTCCAAAATTGACTACAAATTGATTTTTCTGTCAATTGCATGAGTCACTTGTGGCCATAATTGAAATAGTCAATTACTTTCTATGTTTAATTGAGGTTATAATTGAAATAGTTAATTTATCTTATGCATCTGGTCACACTTGAAACGACTTAATTAATTTCTGTTTTAATTTTGTTAATTATGTCATACTTTTAGTCTTGGTTATTTTTTTAAATTGACTAATAGCACGTTACACCCTGTTTGTATACCGATATATACACATATATACATGTATATGCACATGTATACACGTATACATATGTATTAGGGCCTTTTTTCTTTTTCTTTTTTTAAAGGCCGAGCCCAGTCCGTTAAGACTAGACCCGACCCAATCCCACAAACAAACAAACACAGATATAAGCCAAACGACCCCTTTGTTCATAGAAACAAGATTTTCTACATGGAACCCTAGCCACTAATATGCCTCTCTCTCTCTCTCTCTCTCTCTCTCTCTCTTTCTTCTCCGTCACTTTGCCAAGAACAGCAAAAACGCAGGTGTATGTTGCCTTTTTAAGGCTTGGTATAGCCGGTTGAGGCAAGCATTTAATGCTCACCTCTCTCTCTCTCCACCTTGCTACAACCAAACAAGGTATAACCCCTCTTGTACTTTGCTTTTCTGCATTTTTATGGTCAAAAGAGTGGAAAGCCTTAATGTTTTTTTGTTTTTACTCGATTTTGAACTCTCAATTTTTATTGGCTGATATCGGTTTGAGAGTGAACTCAAGATATCCCACTATTTCACACACCTTCACAAGCTCAAAATTTCGAATTGCTACACAGGTATTTTGAAATAGAGCAAAACAATTCCAATTAAACTAGGGTTTAGCTTTGAGCTGAAACCCTTAAGTAATTGGAATTCTTAGTCTAAAATTTGTTTTTCCTTTGTGGCTGAGTTGGGGCATTGTGGAGCAAGGAATTTCCAATTTCATTCTCGAAAAGGTTGCGCAAAGAAGGGTAAATTCCTTCCCTTTTATTTATTTTCAGTAATTTATGTGTTTATTTTGTTTAATTATGTGTTAGTTGAGTTGCTAATATGTTTAGTTAGTTATTAGTATGCTTGGTAGTAGTTTATTTGTTAGTAGGTTTGTTTACATGCATGTTTAGAATGATTACCTGTTTAGCCTAATATGATTAGTTTAAAGTACTATAAATATGCCAAGTCTATGGGTTGATCGATCTGATTACTTTTGCACATAAGTAGCTTCAATATTAGTCTGTCGGCTTGAACCACAATTGTATGAGCCTTGGGCGGTATATGATTTGTTGTATGTGCTTCTTTGTGGATCTGTGATGCTATTTGAACATGGTTCTGATCTAAATCCTAGCCAGTATGAATTGACTTGTGTTTTTATAATTAACATACTAGTCTAATAATGGGAACAACACAATCTAAATGGATATTTTGAGTTCAATAAGTCTAATTTAATCATGTTAAGTGTCACGACCCAAATTCGGGTCTGCGCGGACACCTACTTATTCCCACCGAGTAGGCAAACCCTTCCCTTACCAATTAACACATTTAAGGAACGAATTTAAAATAAATTCATCAATACACCATTTCTCCTTCATAAATGTAAAAATGTATACAAGACTTTACACGTTTCCCAAAATCTGGTCTGGACTAGCACAAGAGCTTCTAAGACTTTACTAGAACTGAATTTTAAATACAATAAAAAAAACGTAACCGGAACAACCCTGTTAGAATGAGATAACAGAGTCTTCAAGATAGCACTGGCAAGTCCACGGAACTAGCTAAACCACGAACTCAACCTGAAACAGATCTATGCCCAAAGGGTATAGCAAGTACAGTATCAGTACACAACACTTTACTGGTAAGTATCATTGGCCGACAACGATTAGGAAATCATAAAAGCAATAAATAACAATGGACAAGTATGGTAGGCAGCAAATTAGACAATAAGCAATTAAACAAAGTGGAAAGGGAAAAGAGAACTCCACCATCTCCAAATCGCACAAGGAGCAACTAACTAGATAAACCCCCAACACCATTTTGATCCACCTATACTCGCTAGGAAACACACCACCCAAACTAACCATGGTAGGACAAGTTCCAAAACAGAAGGACCCACATAAAGGGTAAGCCTCGCCCGCCATCTAACGCACGTCGACACTACCTCGATCTATACTTTCGTAATCCAACACTAAGTCGACTATTAATAGAAAGGCATAAGATACACAACTCAAGCTCCCAAATGCGTACCACTAGTGCTTCTAGAACAAATCTAGGCACACCTCCATGCTCAATCAATAAATAATGCTAAGCCAGGATACGCTTAAGGTCACACTTCCCACCCCACCCCATAGTACAAACCTAAGTCGAATTCCCAAGTCCAATCTACCTTCCCAGAACCACTAATAAGCCAGAGTAATTGCCCAAAACAAATTACAATCCAACATATACAAATTAGTAGAAAATACCAACATCTCACCTCAGATCCCTCATAAGTCCGAAACATAACCACAATAACCTCTATCAGTCTCGCACAAATCACCAATTAGTCAATGTCAATCCAACCAATCAATATAAGAAATAATATGAATGCAAATGTAGATAAACTGTAATGATACACACACGCTTCGAGCGGACGATGTCTATGCTCCAACAGTTATAACCCATGGGGGACCAATAAGTCCATGTACCTGCTGTGGCGCACAGCCGGATCCAATAGTCAGTGTTGCGGAATGTGTAACCCGATCCCAGTCAGTGTTATGGTACGTGCAACCCGATCCAAGTCAGTGTTGTGGCGTGCAACCTGATCCCAATATATAAGAGCTAATGAGCGGATGCATGATAATAATGACAACATGGATAAATGAATGAATACTCATGCCACGCATGGACACCCATCACAACAACAATCACAATATTAATATCATAACTTTACTCTCCATCCAACTAGTCTCCCATAATGCATAGAATCCTCCAATTACTATAGTAATCATTAAGCGTGATTCCTAAAGTACTAACAGGCCATAAGCCTGAACACGTAAAGCCACAACAGCACATAGAACACAACAAGGTGACAAGCCACATTCAGCAGTACCAGCCTATGAATTTCATCCCAACTTCATACCCGAAGGTGCACATGTTGTCTCCATAAATTCTTGATTCAAACCACAATCATAAGTACAATCACCAACCTAGAATAACCATCCCAACTCCTCACCTGAGGACCTAGGCATGCTTTCTCCATCACTTTCTATTTGCATATTTATGAATTACTAATCAGAGTCTATCAAGTAAACTGAAACCTACCTCGAGGCCAGTTGCCTCGAACATCCCGCCGATCTTCAGCTTCGCATTTCCAAACCGTGACCCACAACGGAGAGTCATGGAAAACCAAGGAACCCCAATGAACAAGAGTTAATATTCTAGGAATTTATTCAGGCTTCAGGTTTTGCAAGGAAAAGATTTGAATCTATTCTCAACTAGATTTGCTAGGTTTTCAGGAACTAATAATCCAGTTTTTATTGTTAACTAAGTCACCAAAGTAATTATAAATATTCTACCTCTTATAAAATCCCAATTTCAAGAACTAAGGTTGAAACCCATTTACAAAATAGAGGAAAGATTAGAAACTAGAGGTTGGTTAATTTTCCTAGAGTAAGACCTTGAAGGATTCTTTCAAGAATGCCCATATTTTAAGCTTAGAAATTCCATTTTATCATCTTAGACTAAATAGTTAAGAAGCCTCCAATTTTATTTGTTTGGAAGATGAATTCTTAGTGAAATGGAACATTAAATGGAAAGAGAGATGAAGTAAATGAGATAGAGGGTTCATCTTCTCCAAGAAACCATGAGATTACCTCCCCAAATACCCCAGGTGGCGGTTGAGATTTTTATGATTTTGAGAAAAATGAGGTCAAGTCTCGAAATGAGGTTTAAATATTAGGAAAATCTGTGTTGTCCGTTGGGCAGAACTGTATGTCCACCGCAGCGGTCACGCTATAGTGGAGAAGGCGATCGCTGTGGCGGTCCTTGAAAAAGTTAACTCACCGCTATGGCGGTTGAGAGGGCGGCCATGCCAGTTGCGCCATGGCTGCCCTCTAGTCGCATGGCGCCTTACTGGGCCTCAATAGCCCTTTACAATTTTAATTCTTTCCAGCATGGTTCCAGGTTAATTTAATAGGACAATTTTCCCCGCGTGACTAAGTTTCCCTGATCGAAAGACATTTTAGGATGCAAAACTCGAGGAAATCGCGGTAACAACCCAACGGATCATTACATCATATACCAATTAAATAACTGTTCGTCCTCGAATGGAATAGGATAGGGAGGAATTTAGCAAAATCGGTTTAACATGGAACGAGGATTTACCAGGGTCAACATTACACCATAGTACCTAACCAACATCTGAAATCTTTTCCCACATTTGAACTGTCAGCGTCTACAAGTCAGAAATGTCCATGCACGAATGCACTTTATCGCTCCACTACTAGATATCAATTATAGAGGTGTTCTAATTTAACCGAATCGTGTCTTAAGTATTTTCCACAAGAAAAATAAATAAAATAAAATAAAATTGATAATAATGAAAGAAATCTAGGAGCACCGCCGTGGTGGTGACGAGGTGCGCTGGCACGTCCAGCATGACACTATGGCGGTCTGGGGAGAAAAGGGATGGGACGCTGCGGCGGCTTGACCAACCGCTGCAGCGCACCTGTTGACGCGGCAAGGGGACCTCCATTGCAGTCACCGGGTCAGTCTGATAGTTAAGGTGATATTCCATCTTTCCTATTCCCACTTTAATCCCTCTACCCGAAATATTTCCCCCCTTCCCCTTCCCCTTCCCACTGCCTCCCTCACTCAAATATTACCCCCCCCCCCCCCCATCTGCTAACTTAATCCCTACCCTACCCATTACACCACCCAAACATTAAGGAAGAGCAAGAAAAAAAATTCTTTGGCAAGGAGGCTTCCATCTCAAGGTGCAATCTCTTTCAAATATTTGATTTAAGGTACGTAATCGCTCCTAATCATGTTAGAACAAGTATATCACTATAATTTCAGACTAAGTATGCTCCATTTTTGGAAAATTGGAGTGAAAATTTGAACTTGTGGGGGTTAGGTCACGGGTTGGTGGGGGAGGGGGAAGGACTCGAAATTGAACTTTGATTAACGTCGAAATGATGCTATCACTGCGTAATACCTTAGGTTATACTAATTTTGAGGCCTTAACCATGAAAGTAAGAAACGGGTTTTTCTCAATTTTTGGGATTTGAATAGTTGAAGATTTGGGGTTGTTTTGTTATTAGAAATCACTCCTTATGTGGTTTAGAAGACTTGCATGCGTGTTTAGGACTCGATCTGTGAGTAAAATTCCAATTTGGGTCCAAAAATTTGGAGAAAATTTTTGGAGGATGGCTGTTGGGGAGGATAAGCCGCTGTGGTGTTCATCGTGACCGATTGCGTAGTTACACCATGGAAAACCTCAGGTGCGCTGGGGCGGTTAGGAGAGAAAAGTGAACGGGCCGCTATGGCGGGGCCTTCACCCGTCGTGGCGTGTCCGCTGCGGCGGTACCAAATGTCGCTGCAGCGCAGACTGCCTCTGAAACTTGGCAGAAACATGGGCGATCGAATACGAGTTTATTTTTGCTAAGTTCTTTGGTTCGTATAAAACAAATTGTTGACTGTTCTAGGCGATTTATTGACCAAAACGTTCATTCTCGTTGCAGGTATCCCTTTTTCAAGGCATGGCTCAATATGATCTGTAACGGTTTGCATTTTTCCAGGCAGTGTTAGTGCTCAGAAAAGCTACTTTGAAATCATTGGTGCTCTTTCGGACTTTGTTTTAAAAGAGTCGCCACCTAATTTTTAGAAAATTAGGAAAATCAGATTTGAAGGGTTTATTCATACACCTTAAAAAATCCTTCTTAATCAAAAGTTCTAGGTAAGGGCTCTGGTGATCCCCTATGAAAGGTGTTAGGCACCGTAGTATTAAGGATCCGTCCTATATGGTTGACCTTTTTTTTTTAATTGAAACCATCATAATGATGGGGATTTATTAAAATAAAAAATTTGTACCGAATAACAACTCCAGAATATGAGAATTTGAAAACAAAAAAGAAACTAAGAAAACAAAAGAAACAAAAAGAAAAGCTAAACAAACTAAGAGACTAAGCTAAAAACAACATTGAAAAAGCTCTTGGAAGTACTAATTCTGGTGCCTTGATCTTCCTCCATTATCACACCTCTAAGCTCTCACCAGGTGGTATGGAAAAAGATCTAGATGAATATATTTTAGGCCTCCAAAACAGTTTTCAACTCACATTTCCTGCAGTTTTCAGCTTAAGCAATCCAGCAGGTATTCCTTGTGCCATATGTCCCATTCCTGTTGTGTTTTGAAACTAAAACAACTGCAAACTCTCTGCATGGGAATGACCAAGTGATCACACTATACGGTTGAATTCGAATTTCAATGTGTGAGTATTTGCATGAACCTTTAACTTAGTGTTTATTTTCCCGAAAAAAAGTCTATTATTTTGCATCACTTTTGAAAAGAATTGAATATACTTGTAACAAACCGTCCGGTCGTTATTTAATATTTCGCGAAACCATGCCCAACCTAGATAAATGATTGTAAATAATAAGCTCCAAGATGTATTTTAAGAGTTAAGAGTGGGAAAAATCAATTTCGGAAGGATTTGGAAATTTCGGGCCAGAAAATAAAGCGGGCCGCTATAGGGGTCAGTGGACTGCCATAGCGGCTTAGCGACCGCCGCAATGGTCCACGTGGAACAGTAGCCCGATTTTCTGTACTTAGTCTATTTTTCTCTCCCTTTTCAACAAAGGACTCTCAAGGGCTACTCCTAGGGTTCCTCATGAAAGAAAAACCATGGACCCAAAGAAAAAAGAAAACCCTTCTAATTTCTTTTCCACCCTTCCCTACGAACATTATCGCTTATGGAATCGAATAAAGGCAAAGCAGACAAGAAATTCTTGGAGATTCAAATATTTGTTCGTCAAAGAGGTAGGTTATGGTTTACATTAGTTAGACTTCTATTAGGGAATCGTATATGCATTTTGAGTTGACGGGAGAATGCATGCTTAGGTCTTCGAACACGGAGTTCGGGTGGACGGACTTGTTAATGTGATTAAAATATGGTATAATTAGGGCTATAAAAATAATGATTTAGTTTAATAGGAAGTGATGTCGTCACTACGGAGATACCTCGAGATTACTTTTATACAACCCTAGAAGGGGGTGAATCCGTTTGTATGTCCTATTTTGTTGAACGTTCATAAGGTTGTTTCCTTGAAATTAAGAGGTCCTATTAAAAGACTTACTTTGAGTTGGGTTGACATTATACTCATCAAGATCTGGAATTATGATTGATTGGCATGTAGATTCGTGCATTGCAGTGCATGGTTCGTGCTGAGATACAGGTAACAGGCAAGGCTGAGTATGGGCATTGTATTATCTGGCCTTGTGGCCGTTGAGCTGAGTACATGAATTACATCTATGTATATGTTTTGGATCCGCGACCGAGGTTCGTTCCGGGGCAGAGGTTTGTGCTTGGGTTCTAGAGGTATTCCAAAACGAGTGGTACATAGACATCAAGGGTCCCCTGTAGGTCATAGCTACTGAGCAAAGACATCAGATAGCGTGTATGCACAGTGTGTTTGGGCCCTGCATCGCATTTGCATTGCACTATATCTCATGATTTTATGTTATACATATGTGTACTACTGTCGTTAACATTGCTCATTTATTTCATGTGTGTTGTTGAGAGTGATTGGGAGAGTGAGAGTTACTATGTTGGATGAAGGTAGGAAATGATTATGATTTAGTAGAATCCCTTATATTTTTTGGAATAAAAGAAGTGAGCTTCGAGGGTAACAAGGCACGCGAGTTAATGTTGTAGTAATATTTAAATTTTGAGGTTCATTGACTTAATTGCGTATCTTGTTGACTTTATATTGTATTGTGTGAACTAATCTTAGTCGAACTATGATTCTTACCAGTACGTGTGGTGTACTGATACTACTCTTGCTACGCCTTCATCGTGTGGATCTATCAAATATTCTCCTACAGCTTTGCCTATCTCACTTTCGGCGGAGTTTGTGTCATTTATTTTGTCTTCTTGTATTTTAAGAGCTCTTGTACCTCTCTAAACTAGATCCCGGGGAATTCTTTAAGATTTTTGTTGTATTTGAAGCGAGTCTGTAAGAAGTGTCTACTTTAAATGTTGTAAATTTTACAGATGCTGGTCATGTTTTAATGGTTGGGTCATTGGTAAGGGTTAGCCTACTAGGTTAGTAATATGGTAGGTGCCCGCATAACCCGCAGTTTGAGTCGTGACAGTTGGTATCAAAGCCCTCGATTACTGGTCTCACAAGTACAAGAGCAAATGTCTAGTAGAGTCTTGCGGAACGGTACGATGACGTCCGTACCTGTCCGCAAGAGGCTATAGGGCATTTAGAAGTTTCTTTTCGTTCATTCTATCATGCCACCCCAATACGCCGTCCCCTAGTTGGATCCAATTGGTATCTGGTCGATTCCAATTGGTATCTTGACGGGCTAATTGGTATCTGTCGATTCCAATTGGTGTTTCTCTATTTCGACTCAAGGCAGACCTTTCATAAGTAGGTGCGTAGATAATTATGTGACCAAGTGAAAGTTCCGTAGTAATGTTAGTGTTGTAGACTGGGTAATTCTTCTGGGACCATTAGCGAAGTTAATAGCGCATTCATACTTACGTGCTAAGCAATTTAGTGAACCCCTACGCGACCTGGGCTGGGATACCGGAAAGAACCAAAAAAAAAATTCAGTCACTGGCACTGTAGCACCGCTGCAGCAGTACAGGGACCGCTACAGCGGGATCGCTATAGCGGGCCCAGAATTTCTTCCAAGAACGCTATAGCGGTGCGCTTACCACCATAGCATTACCGCTGCAGAGGTCAAGTGACTGCCACAGCGGTACTATCTGATCGGTAGCCTCCTCCTTTCGCCCCTGTTTTGACAAGTTGTGTAGTTCATCAACAAAACAAGAATAAATCAATTTCCAAAACAGACACATCCATAAAAACATCCGGCCCACGAGGGTAATTGTGTTACGAGCCCCCTTAAACGGGGCACCCGCGTCAAAACAACCAAAATAAAGATTATCCAAACATGTTAAAACACAACCAAAGCAGTAAAATTGTCCAAACATCAGGGCCAAACACGGGCGAGTGCTAACCAAGCTGAAAATAAAGGGGGGAGGGATCTCTAAGCTACTCT
This sequence comes from Lycium barbarum, assembly GCF_019175385.1. Taxonomy (NCBI): domain Eukaryota; kingdom Viridiplantae; phylum Streptophyta; class Magnoliopsida; order Solanales; family Solanaceae; genus Lycium; species Lycium barbarum. Next base: position 67,416,458 of record NC_083347.1, on the reverse strand, counting down.
TTGGCTAGTCACCTCATCGCCACCATCCTTTGAGTCACTAGAGTCCTTACTACCAAGTCCGGACTCGCTGAGAAAAGAGAACTGGGAGGCATCTCTGGCAGTCACCTTCGGAGGCTTCACCTTTGGAACTAAGGCCTTTAGGAGACTTTTTACACCCTTCCACATCCTCACAAATAGCTTGTCCCTAGCCTGGGTCTTCTTCTTCTCCTTGTCCAAATCTTCAACCAAGCTGAAAATAAAGGGGGGAGGGATCTCTAAGCTACTCTTTGGCTAGTCACCTCATCGCCACCATCCTTTGAGTAACTAGAGTCCTTACTACCAAGTCCGGACTCGCTGAGAAAAGAGAACTGGGAGGCATCTCTGGCAGTCACCTTCGGAGGCTTCACCTTTGGAACTAAGGCCTTTAGGAGACTTTTTACACCCTTCCACATCCTCACAAATAGCTTGTCCCTAGCCTGGGTCTTCTTCTTCTCCTTGTCCAAATCTTCACGAAGATCCACATGAGCTTGAGCTACAGATCCATAGGCGCCCTGTAAGTCATCAACAGCTTCTCCCATCTTAGTCTAGGTCTACATGTAAGCCTTCATTTTGTCAGTCGTAAAGTAGCCAGTACCCGTAGTGCTGCTAGATAACCCAGCCTCCATGGAAGGCCATGTAAATCCCATTATGGCTGCCCTCACCGCAGCCATATCAGCCTCCATGCGCTCTAGAGTACCTGGGGTCTGTGATTGACCACTCCCATTTGGTGGGCCACCGCTGTCCTCGCTGTCATCTGAGCCAGTCCTCTTCCTCTTCCCCTGCCCTGTGACCCTTTGACCTTCAATGGGTCAAAAGCAACATCGCACTCCATAATACAGTCCGTATACTCTGTGGGCACACTGGCATTACGGCAGAGATGGGTAATCGGGGAGGAAAACATCAAGATCGGGCAAGCCTTAGCCATAAAATCCCGCCACTCCTCGATCACCTACATACCCACATTCACGGGCACACCATCCAGAATGCAAGCCACCACGAAGGCTCGTGGGTAAGTGACATCAGTAATATTGCTTGAGGGGAGAACCTGTCGGGCAACGAGGTTTAGCCACCTCCGGGCTTCAGTAGTAAAGTGTCGGCTCTTTATAGCCAATCGTGAGACAACCCGAGTAGCCTTCTTCCTATTTTATTCTTGTACCAATATCCTTACCAGCCACGATCCGTTACTATCAACATCCTCGGCCCGAAGGTCATCCTGTGGTGGGTTGGGCAACCCGTGAACAGCATTGTTGGCCTCGGCACTCACCGCTACTGCGACCTCCCGAATAGTAATCTGCTGCTGCAGGGCAGTCCAATCCACAATAGAGAGCATAGCATAAAAGTCCCTGACCCAGTTGCAGTTGACATCACCGGGCTCCTCAACTAACTGGGCCCAACTAATACGATATAGGGTCTGGTAAAATTCTAGGGCCATTTTTTCGACCCGGTCCATAACAAAAGCCCTCTAATGAAGCTGACCCTTGGTCTGCTGCTCCATGAAACATCCCTTGCAAGCGTTTTTTGGGAACCTAATGTATGCGGGGGGAGCTGGGGGTTGTTGTCCTCTGTTGTTGATCCACCATGATTAAGTGAGAGACTTAACCTGCAAAAGTGAAAAGCGGAGTTAAAATAGTGTGGCGTAAAGAATTAATGGGGATAGGCCATGCATGAAATAATAGAAAAAGCCAAAAATTTGATTCTACCTGAAGCAGCTCCACTGCGGCGGTGGTATAGCCGCTGCAGGGAAGCCGCTAAAGCGGTAAGAGGGTCGCTACAGCGGCCAAGGCCCTGTGCTTGGTCACTATAGCGGGCTGGCTATAGCGAGCAGGTCACCGCTATAGCGGCTACCTCCCAAACTTCATGGGCCGCTCCCAGCGACGGTTCCATCGCTATAGCGGTACCGCTATAGCGGTGGAAGGACCGCCGCAGCGGTCTCATTTGCTCTCGTCTGAAAAATTCATACCCCAATTTTTTTCAAAAACTCAAATTTCACCATGGTTTCCCCATTTTTGTCAAGGATCAAGTAGTATGATAGCATGCATGATTTTTATAACTTGTTCTACCCTATTTCAACTACCATAAATACTAAAATTTAGAGCAAGAACACCAAAATTTGCACCACTACAAATCATCCCACCCCAACATAAACTACCCCATATTTAGCAGATCTTCAGTATAAAGTGTTGCTAAGACATTCTGAACGTGAATTAACCCTCCATGATCCAAGGAACTACCCTCCCCAAGGACCAAAAACCCCTTTTTGCCTAGAAAACCAAATTTCTTCCTAATATAGCAAGTTAAGCATGGATATTCCAAAATAAATAGTCATATACAAGTTATTGGTTAGTAAAGGAGAACATATACCTTGAAATGAGGGGAGATCTGCAAGCCTGGCAGGGGAAAAAATGAAATTTTTGATATAACACAAACCCTTGCCTTTCAGATTTTGTGTAAGGATTTTGGTAAATAGTAAAGGATAGGGTGGTTATAAGGGAGTGGGGAGGGAGATGAGGGGTTGAGAAGTGTATGGGGGGGGGGGGGAGAATTTTCATGGGAAATGGAGAGGTTTTCGGTTATGGGGGATAAGGGAAGTGGGAGTTCACCCCCTTTATTTTTATTTTTTGATTCTGCCCGCTGCGGCCGGTGCTTGGACTACTACAGTTGTACCGCTATAGCAGCTGCTATAGTGGTAGCAGTGAAATATTTTCATTTTGTTGTTTTGTTTGTCGTTCATTCTTTCCCCATAGCAATGACTCGAAAACCCTGTTCTCATAGAGGATGACCCAGGAGAGTGACCCTTACCTCCCCCACCCATTCGGGGACGAACAATAGTTTAATTGGTATTTGGTGTAATGACCCGTCCAGTCGTTATTTAATATTTCTCAAAACCATACCTGATCTAGGTAAAGGATTGTAAATAATAAGCTTCATGATGTGTTTTAAGAGTTAAGAGTGGGGAAAATCAATTTCGGAAGGATTTCAAAATTTTGGGCCAGAAAATAAATCGAAACGCTATAGCGGTCAGTGGACCCCCATAGCGGTACCGCTATAGCCGCTTAGCGACCGCCACAACGGTCCACGCGGAACAGTAGCCCGAATTTCCGTACGTATTCTATTTTTCTCTCCCTTTTCAACAAAGTACTCTCAAGGGTTGCTCCTAGGGTTCCTCATGAAATAAAAACCATGGACCCCAAGAAAAGGAAAACCCTTCTAATTTCTTTTCCACCCTTCCCTATGAACATTATCGCTCATGGAATCAGATAAAGGATAAGTACACAAGAAATTCTTGGAGAGTCATATATCTGTTCGTCAAAGAGGTAGGTTATAGTTTACATTAGTTAGACTTTGACTAGGGAATCGTATATACATTTAGAGTTGACGGGAGAATGTATGCTTAGGTCTTCGGACACGGAGTTTGAGTGGGCGGACTTGTTAATGTGATTAAAATATGGTATAATTAGGGCAATAAAAATAATGATTTAGTTTAATAGGAAGTGATGTCGTCACTAGGGAGATACCTCGTGTTTACTTTTATGCAGCCCTAGAAGGGGGTGAATTCGTCTATATGTCCTATTTTGTTGAATGTTCATAAGGTTGTTTCCTTGAAATTAAGAGGTCGTATTAACAGACTTACATTGAGTTGGGTTGAAATTATGCTCATCAAGGGCTGGAATAATGATTGATTGGCATGTAATTTCATGCATTGCACTGCATGGTTTATGCGGAGATACAGGTAACTGGCAAGGATAAGTATGGGCATTGTGTTATCTGGCTTTGTGGCCGTTACGCTGAGTACATGAATTACATATATGTGTATCTTTTGGATCTGCAACCGAGGTTCGTTCTGGGGCGGAGGTTTGTGCTCGGGTCTGAAGGATATTCCAGAACGAGTGGTACAAGGACACCATGGGTCCCCTGAAGGTCATGGCTACTGAGCAAAGACATCAGATAACATGTATGTATAGTGTGTTTGGGCCCTGCATCTAATTTGCATTGCACTACATCTCATGATTTTATGTTATACATGTGTGTACTACTGTCGTTAACATTGCTCATTTATTTCATGTGTGTTGTTGAGAGTGAGTGGGAGAGTGAGAGTTACTAGGTTGGATGAAGGTAGGGAATGGTTATGATTTAGTAGAATCCCTTATATTTTGGGAATAAAAGAAGTGAGCTTCGAGGGTAACAAAGCACGCAAGTTAATTTTGTAGTAATCTTTATTTAGAATTTTGAAGTTCCTTAACTTAATTGCTTATCTTATTGACTTTATATTGTATTGCGTGAACTAATCTTAGTCGACCTATGATGCTTAACAGTATGTGTGGTGTGCTGATACTACTCTTGCTACGCCCTTTCTTGATGTAGATGTTTTGCAGGTCTTAGCGAAAGTTTCATCGTGTGGATTTCTCGGATATTCTCCTACAACATCGCCTATCTCACTTCCGGCGAAGGCTATGTCATTTATTTTGTCTTCTTGTATTTTAAGAGCTCTTGTACCTGTCTAGATTAGATCTCGGGGAATTCTTTCGGATTTTTGTTGTATTTGAAGCGAGTCTGTAAGAAGTGTCTACTTTAAATGTTGTAAATTTTACAAATGGTGGTCGTATGTTTTAAGGGTTGGGTCATTGGTAAGGGTTCGCCTACTAGCTTAGTAATATAGTAGGTGCCACACGACCCGCGTTTGGGTCGTGACAATACTCCCTTTACATATAGGGTATTTGGGTTCGGATTTATAATATCCAGATTTAATTAGTTCCTTTTACATATAAGGATAGTAGTTTTTCTATAAAAAAAAAAATAGAGAGTTTATTTATTTATTTTATAGTCTGGACGAATAGGTTTTATTCATGCTTGACTCACACAAGGACCGGGTTAATCCGTTTAATACATTTCTAGAACATCCTTACCTAAACTTTTATAATTATGGACGTATAAAGACTGGACCATTTTCGTTTTACCAAAAGCGGGAGATAATTTTAAACATATTGGACGTTTATTAGTATTATTATTATTATTTTAAAAATGAAATTTAGTTTCATGGCCCAATGACTTTTATTTCTTTTGTAAAAGGATGCTCGCTCTTCCTTCTGTTTAAGCAAAGTCTCAGGCTTATTTAAGGAAAAGTTTGACTTGTTTTTTTTTTTTTTGGCCCGAAACAATTTATTTTAGCTATTCAAAACGTGGGCCTTAGCAAACATTTCTTAGCTATAGATTTATACAAAAAAGAGTCAAGTGGGATGTTAGCCCAAAAAATGACTTATATCATTTGTTTTTCAAACGACCAAACTGTATCGGATCTGGCCCGAAAATATTTCTTTGAAAACATTCGCTTTTCTTTTAAAAAAGACTTAGGTGGGCTCTGGCCCAAACTACCATATCTTTGCCAACTTAAAACCCAGAAAAACGTGTTTCAACAATTGAAAAGGATTTTTTATCTAATTTACTCATCCCCTTAGCTTTGAACAATACGTTGTACTAATTTGTCCTAAAAAACCTCTTTAGTCTTGTTGCTATTAAGACAAATGCAGTTTTGCTTCCTATTTTTTTTTTTCAAAATCAGTACGTGTTTTCCAGATTTTCAAAAGAATTATTTTAAGGATCTAGAGTTAATCTAAACACCATATGCACTGTTTTCCTAAGATGCCTAATTCGAAACATAAATGATTCCAATAATATTTTTGGGTTTTTACATGTATGAATACAATAAAAAAAAAAGAAAAAAAAACACTTTAAGCAAGTAAAGAGGGCATAAATATATAAGTAAGGTAAACTAGGGGTGTACCAAACTCCTAGTAACCATTTTCACCCATGGTTGAGCCTTCGTGTAATTTTCATTCATGACTGGGCGTTCAATATATTAGCTTCCCTTTTTTCTTTTCTTCTTCGACTCAACGAATTTGTATGAATTTCCCTATTGGACCTTTGACCCAATAGGGTGGCTGGACCTTGGCCCAAATGGGTTTGCAGTGAAGAGGAAAAAAAACCAAGATCCCGGTTAGTTTATATTTTATTGCTCTTACCATATATATAACTACACACACATACATACACAGTGTCCTATTTATTTGTAAATCCTATCATATACACAAATATACACACATACTAACATAATATCCTATTTATTCACAAGCTCACATAATGTGCATATGTATTTCCATGCCTTTAAACTCAATCCCCAAACCTGGGCGGTGGGAAGGCAAAGTCATCACCTCCCTTATTCCTGATGCCGCACAAGTTCCAACAGGTTTCATGAACCATCGGCATGGCTGGTCACTAGGGGAAGGTTCAAACCAAGCCCCCCTCCCACCTAAACTGCCTCTCTCAACCAACATAGCCATAGAAGACACAAATCCACATATCCCCATACATGGCTTGGAATAAATAGGATAGGTCTAATATACACAGTTATAGAACAATTGTAAATCAACAAGAACAGATGAGAACAAGAAGAGGAGATGGATGGTCTCAGCAGGTATGTTACTCATATAAGCCTAGGCCAAGGCACTGAATATTATTTAGACATAAAAAAGAAAGTAATCTGTATGCACATAATGTGGCCAAAACTGAACTGAACCAAATAGTCATACCATAGACAATCACATAGAAGTAGCATAGTCCCAACCAGTGTTGAATCAAGTAGATATGGTGAAGTAAGTGAAGGCATGTATACACAGGATAAGCTAGCTTCAATACATGGTACAATACAACAGAGAAGATTAGCAGATTTAGCATTTACAAAGAACAGGTAGAGTCATTCATACAAAACCTTCAAGCAAGTCTAGGTGTCCTATTCACAACCCTGAGTAAAGATTCTTGCCATTCTTTAGGGATCATATTTTAAAGTCTAGGTGATTCTCACAAAGAAAGCAGAAACTAAACAGGAGAACAAAGTTGTAATCCTCACAGACATGATATGGACAAACTCAGCTAGGTGAAATCAGAGTTCCTGTTGTTGACACAGTCATTTACCAGTATGCAATGCACGAGGGAAGCAACTGATTCCTTAATCACTTATGCCATTAACAGAAACAAGAGCATAGGTAGATCCACTTATTCCAAGGAAGTATAATAAAGGTCATGGATTTATTAGCCTTAACAAACACAAGTGAGGTGCTGCATTACATTCAGCAGAGTTCAGTTAAAGGTTAAAACACAGACAAATTGGAATTCAAGCCAAGATCAACTCTAGACAATGCTAAAAGACTTTGAGTTCTAATGATTCTATATAAAATATACAGTTTTAAGTACAACAACTACATTTTTCCACACACCTTAAGCAACTAGAAAGACCCAAGGTCCCAAGGATGCACAGAAGATTCAACATTTAAATTTCAGAGTTTGAAATCCATTTTAGACATTTTCCCCTGATCTTATTCTATTGCAAAAAGAAACAAGTTGGTTTTAAAAGAGGATGCACATGATTTAGACATGCTTTCAAGTAGTGGCCTACTCCTAGTTTTTTCATTTTTTAAACTGGACAAGTATTCCTTACTCACCTGACATTATTTCTAAGTCCACTTGTTGTTAGTATACCCTTAGCTGGCTTTTAATACTGCACAAAGTGGGAAGCACTATTCAACAGGACTAAGTTCATTCATTATCTTCTAACTGGATTTTAGACTAACAAACTCGAGGACACATCTCAAAGTTGGAAACATGATACATTAACTAGAGTATCACAAAGAAGGAGTCAAATATATGCCTAAGACACTATTCTGCCACCCTAAGTTGGTGTAAACCATTGCTTTCCTTTCTTTTAATGTCTTAATGCTTCTTAGAAATAGAGAAAAAATAGAGCATCTTTCAAACATAGATGAAATCAAATCAATGCACACATACTTCCATGTCGATCTTAATTATGAACCCGGCCTAACCAGATATTAGGGAGTCTATTATACTTTATTAAATTATCCACATAAAACATTTCTTGCCTTATTTTCCAACAAACAGTATTCCTACTTGAAGCCTTTTCCGCTTTCCAATTTTAAGCAATGACTGTAATCTTCAAATTACTATACATTATCTAGCCTATCAACCTATCCCCAAGGCATATATGAGCAGATCAGCAAAGTTCATTTAAATCCAAAGTCAAACATCAAGGCCAGGTTTAATAATCCAAGTGAACAGTTATTAATGCATAAGAAGTTCATTTTTAAGTGTCACGACCCAACCCCGTAGGCCGCGACTAGTGTCCGACGTGGACACTCGTATATACTTACCCACCAAATCTCACTTATGCCTATATATTATGAATCTCGTGCGTCCCAAATTATAAACCTATCTTTTAAACCATTATTTATATCATAAAACATAGATCGATCATATTAACGTAGTGTAGGGGCAAACTGGGCACAAACCAAGTAAACATCACTGACCAAACACGACCCATGACCCACATACATGTCTACAGGCCTCTAATACAGACAACGAAATCATATGACGGGACAGGGCCCCGCCGTACCCAAAATAACCATAAACACGAAATCATATACAACAGAGAGTTCTGTACCGAACATATGGGCTCCGGATCAAAGGAGCACTCCAAGCAGCAGACTGTGTACCCTAGGCTAGCGGATCACCACAATAAGCGTCTGTACCTGCGGGCATGAAACGCAGCCCCGAAGAAAGGGGGTCAGTACGGAATATGTACTGAGTATGTAAAGCATGGAATACAGAAATCAGAACTATAGTCGAAACAAGCGGTAAAAGAATGAGTACATGGTCCAGAATATCAAATCACTCACTCCCCAGACCCAGATCATACAGATCATCACAAATCATACAAACCGATATAACCTGTCAAAAAGGTTGCCAAACGTACAGGGTTTCCAGAAGCAACTTGTGCCTACCTAGCTCATGTGTCAGACGGAGTGTATGACATACAGAATACTCAGATGACATCATATATCAGAAGGAATACGGGACTTACCGAGTACTCAGATGATATAGTATACCGGTTGGAATACAGGACGTACAGAGTATCAGAACTTACTTTTCAGACACAGATCACACATACTGCACATTATAGTCATATGCCATATCAGGACGCCGTAGCGTATCGGATCAAACGCTGTAACCTGCGAATCATATGATGTCTACAAGGAGTGTGACACCTCGAGCTCAGCCCAGTACAGTGGTCACACCATACATAAACGTATCGTATCAGGCGGCGTACAGCCGGAGTATATCATATCAGATCGTATCATATCATATCAAAACACGCGCCTACAAGGGGTATGCCACCTCGAGCTCGGCCCAGTACAGTGGTCATCCCATGCAGGAACTGCCCGTTTTTCCCGCTCGAGCTCTGCCCAGTACACGGGTCACGGATCAGTCTCGGGAGCTCGAGCTCTGCCCAGTACACTCCCAACGCGTCTGCCTGGTATCAGATTATGCAGCGCAGATACTGTCCGCTTTGGGGATCGAGCTCAGCCCAGACCACCCCTCACGGTTTTATTTCAGAACACAGTAGACAACATAGGGGAACAGCGCACGATAACATATCCTGGCCCGGCTTAGTGAATAGACATGCTAAGGCTCACACGAGCAGAGTAGTGAGAAACCAGATACACATAGAAACCAAGACTCGACAGACAAGCGTCCTTACCGATACCTGGAGGCTTGGAACAGATTTCAGGTCAATCCAACGTAGTATGAGAAGGTTACGAGCGTTAGAAGTACAGAACGCTTTATAAGCATTTCAGAAGCCTTTTTCGGAGAATCAGAGTCATAGTCATACCAGGCACCTTCAGATGTCCTTACGAATCAGATCAAACGGAGTTTTTGGAACCATATGTACATACAGAAAGATCATGAACGTTTTTGGTACCGGAACCTCTTCGGACACTTCTAAACAATCCGATGTCGTATACGAAAGTTGGAGACGCTAAAGCTTACAGAGAACATTCATATTGGATACTCACATCAGAGTACTTGTATCAGAATACTCATAGAAGAATACTTATAATAGAACACTTACATCAGAAATCTTATTTCAGAATGCTTATGTCGAATAGTTATTTCAGAAGACTCATATCATAATACTTTATCCGGATACTTATATCAAAATACTTACATCAGATTACTTATATCAAAATATTTATATCGGAATACTTATATCAAAATACTTCTAGCGGAGTACTTGTATCGGAACACCTATGCCCGGATACTCATGTCAACAAAAGGGCATACGGTCGAATTGTCATAGTGCGCGTGATCAATAACCGGCCCGGGAACCGGTGAACGATATCGTAATAAAGGGGCACGAGCAGAGTCATGAGCGACTAATACAATTTATAAATCGAAATAGTTATAAAACTTGATATAATCATGTATCAGCTCATTAGTCAAACTAGTTCGAACAATTGGTCAATACAGGATTTATTTCACGAAAGTACTTCCAAAGTTACATTTATAGTTCGAAATGTAATTTAGAACGTCAGGGACAGTCAAGACATTATTCTATCATAGCCAAAGTCATAAACAATAGTCTTTTTCCGACACTATACAAAAATACGCCTATTAGAACAAACAAAGGAGTCTCGGGATTAGTGGGCCCACCTCGGGTCATGTCGAGGTGGCGGACCTGAATCACAAGTATTAGGATCTATGGAATCATCAATGGAAGTTTCGAAGCGATTCTATTACATTTACCAAAGTTTCGGACGTTTGATCAATTTCCAACAAAATGTGAGGTTTTCTAATTCAATTAGATTGAATGAATAGTACTCAAATTCAAATTCGAATTTCCATGAACGGAATTGTCCCCGAGGCTCAAGTATCGACCTAGTATACTTAGGACATGCCAAAAGAAGGAATGGGGTAGCTTTACATACCTTACGTGCGTCTTTCGCTCGCTTAAACTCAAATCCCGTTTCGCCCGGAATCTACAAATGGTCAAAGTTACCAATTGTAAGTTATGGATTCTAAGGATTCAACTTAAAGTCATAGTTGTCTACCGAAATTTCGGCAGCACCTCCCCTATAAATATAGCACCCCCGAGAATCATCTCGGCTCAAATAGCAGCAACAACAACCCAACAACATCAACAATGCCAACAATCATCACAATAATGCATTATATCAACAATAGTCTACTTTTCTATCCCACTTCCCATTATCCAACTAACATCAACATTTTCCATATTCATTAGCTAGTTCAAGATCATCCAAATACATTCAATAGCATTCCAAACAATATTCATGAATTCAAGTAATCCCGCTAATTTCATATTCCATCCGATGTTTCTACAAATGTAACGAAACTTCCAACTCACATTGTTTTCCTTTCTAACTCATTAACAACAACCAAATTCACATTTGAATCTTACTTCCATACTTATATAAAAGTCATGCAAAATTTACATAATTTCTCATAATTACATACAAGCAAATTCTAGGCTAATTCAAGTCGTTAAATCTTCATTTGCGTCACAATGGTCACAACGACGCAACTAACGGACTAAATAAAATTTAACTCACCGCTTTCTACCAACACCATGGCACGCGGCCATACACCACCACACACACACACACGGCTTCACACACATATCACAAGTCCACAATTCTCATCTAATTCTAACCATTAGAACATATATACTTATTCCATAACATAAAACATAAAATTCATACCTTTCCTTCAAATTTCAACTTTCCCGCAAACGTGGTTCTTTCGCTAAACTAATTATACCACGTCGAAGAGCGCCTTGAACTTATTAATAATTCAAGAAAGACAAGATTTTTGGATTGAAATCAAAGGCTAGGAAAAAAAAATCTTTTTTTTTTCACTAGGGCCGAATGCCCTTTTTTTTTGGTGTTCTTCAAATTGTTGTGATTGTTCTTGAATTTTCTTGAACATTATCTCCTTTTATATTAATTTGTCACATGACTTAGTCACATGACAAATTAATAACATGGGCTTGGGCTAGCTTCATGGCCGGCCACCCCTATAAATTTGGGCCTCAATTTTCTATTTTTTTTTAGCCCATGTTGTTAGAATTCTTGTTTTGTAATTCCCGAAACTAATTTCCGAAATTCCAATTTTGCCCTTGGCCTTCCCCGATGTCTCCGCGTCAACACTTTTCATAAACAACAACATATAGGTCCGATGAAATCAAAATGTGGCCTTATTCTTTACAAGTCACAATTACTCCAAATTTTCCGAATACGCGAAAACACGGGATATAACATTAAGATCCATTTAACTCAGCAAAATGGAAAAGAAAACACCAAGTGTGCAAATGTAGCAAGTTACACCCCATAGACTTGTGGGACTTGCCATGACAATCTCTTATTTTGGGAAGAAAGATACTATGGGGCAAGTGGTACCTGACCCTTTCTCAATCTTCTCCTAAGATGTCTTCAAAAGACTTTCCCATTAGTCAAGTGGTTTTAACTCACACATCTACACTTTTTGTCCTCTTTTCTTATCCTTGAACCCATATACCAAAAGGATACTACACAATTCATACATTAAAGCTAACCTTTCTTAAGGTTTCTGCTACAGTTTCCCTCCCCTCTTTTTCCTTCTTTTTACCCTCTTCTTTTACTCTGATAGGATTTATAAGATCTTACCTACTTATCCCCATCTTTTAAGCCTAAACAATCAATGATCATGAGTATTATCAAACCATATTCTTCATCCATGGACAAAGAAGAGAAAACAGACCTCACATTCCAAAAGCAAGCCTCAATTCCTAAACTGTTCAAGACTTGACAAAACATGACCAAACTACTTCATTTCACCCTTCTCCTAATACTTTAAACTATTAAATTTGAACACCTAGGATCATCTATTAAACTAGAGTCAATTCATGAACAAATATCAATGCAGATGCAAGATTGTATGGCATACCAGTCTACTTTCATGACACAAGTTACTTCACTAATTAGATAAGACAAATGATTGGGATGGGAAAAACAAAGAAGAGATCGGAGATAGCAGAACATATTTTTCAGATCCTTGACAATTGTCTCCTTCCATTTTTATATCTTTCAACTCCCAAAGTGATCACTAATCAAGTTACAGACTAATAACCATCTTGCTAGCTAATTAGACTAATTAGATTGATCCTAATTAACTTTAAGTGATGACTTGGTCCTATAGTCCCTAAAGGCTTATCCTTTCATTTTCATTTTTTACCAGAACTTCTTAACACTTAGGGACAGACCATTTTCAAATGTAGGACTTGTGACATGGATTATACAAGATGAGTTATGAACATCATATGTTTAAGCAACAAGTTCAGACAAGAGATTAGAGCATTGGTCAAACCAAAGAAGATGGATTTCATACTCAAGATCCTTAATCACATTAGTTTTAAGGTTTTCTACAAAACATAGACAAATTAGCACACATTCTGGCCTAAACTAAGTGAGAACATGATCACAGGTGTTTCCATTAATAGTTTACCAATCCACAAACCAAATTGAACCTGATTCCATTTTTTAATCTTCATATTACTTGGTAAAAGAAGTAAACTGTTAACTAGTCCTAACTTTATTCTATTCTTCCTGAGTAAGTCACTTAAGAAAGAAAAAGAAAAAAAATTAATGTTCAAGGCACCTCAACCATACTATTTCACAGTTGACATAGAAACATTTAAGCCACACAAACAAACAAGCCACCATGAAATCCAATCCGCCTATTTTAAGTGAGTATCAACATAACATTCAAACTGATAGGACAACCTTTCACAATAGGAATCACCATTAGTAAACATTAAACATCAAGCAGTCTAACTAATGTAAATACACTTAGGCTAGGCCAAATTATAAATAAGAAAATAAAATGAATCAAGAGTTACCTTTTGTGTGCGCAGCCAAGAAAAGAATGGACTTGGGAGCCTTATGCTTCCAACCTTAACACTCAGCCATGCGAAACAAAAATAAAGTAAGAAAATATTTTTAGAACTGAGAAAAACCCCAACTATTTCAGTCTAAGTATTAAAATTTTACTAAGAAGCTTTTAAAAATATAAATTTTTCAGCTTTATCAACTTTCAAACCTTTTCCTCTCTTGTTTACTCTATTTTTTATCTGCCTATTTTTCTCCTTATTGTTCGACCTCTTTTTTTTTTGTGAGAGTGGGGTTCTATAATAGAACCCCAAAAATTCATCCAAGACTAACATGAGCGATGTGGGACAAATCCATTTCCAGAACCAACCACTCAACAAATGAAATCAACAACCCAGATCTAAAGGCATGGCCACACATGTGGTCAAATCTAACCCTTCTTGGGTCGATATGAACCAATGGTCAAGGACCAATAAGAAATCACAAAAAACAATAAACAATATAACCTAAAAGAAAAAGAAAATCATAAGTTTGACTGGAAATCTGAAAAGATAAGTAAAAATAAAGATCTATTACGGTGTTCGGATAAAAAATCATGAAATCGAGGGGAACATTAAATGTTTTCACCATAACGGACATGCAATAGTTGTATTCGTCTGCTATACTCTGCAACTTTGCCATTTTTGGCGGAGAGAGAAGATGAAAACTCAAGGCGGCGGCTAAGGTTACACCGAAGAGGGAGAGAGAGAAACGAGTGGGGTAGGGTTCGTTTTTGAAAAAGTGGAAAATGAAATAAAGGGGGTATAACCCCCCCCCCCCCCCCCCAATCTATATAAGCAATTGGGCTGGGTCTCAGCCTGGCTTGGGCTGGACTCGGTCCAAATTTAAAGGTATTAAAAGAGGCCCTATACATATATTTACATACTAAGTGTATACATGTATATGTATACCTCGTGTATACATATATGCATGTGTACCTTGTCTATACATATATGTGTATACCCTTTATATATATGTGTTTGTGTATATATATATGTGTATGTATACCTGGTACATATACAAACAGATAAATAATTAAATAAAGATCAAAATCGATGAAATTTTAATTATAGATAAGATTAGGAAACAATCATTTTATTAAAATAGTTTAAAAATTGGTCAAATTGTGTTAATGGGCCTAAAATTGCGATCATGGACTTAATTAATTCTAATTTGGCTGATCGTTTCAATTATGGCCTTGTTTGGCCTAATGTTACACCTCGGAAAAATCCTCCATTGTTGCCCAAGTGAATGGACCCGCGAGGAGTACGAGTATCCGATATTTTCATGAGTAAGAAATAACATACATTTGACTAACCTAAGTAAGATTCCGAAGGCAATTGCAATAAGAGATACGTTATGCTCCATAATGAATAATTATAGGTTCTGAAAATGTGAAAAGTTGCAGATCTGCATTTTGGCCAGTTGCACCTAAAATGAAATGCGGACCGTAAAGTGGTATACGGCCCGTAAACTGCCATGTCGTATTTTGGCTTCCAAAACTTCAACTTTCTGCCAAATGATCAAATGGTTAAATACGACCTGAAATACGGACCGTAAAGTGGTTTACGGCCCGTAAACTGTGTCCATAAATAACCACGTCTCAGCTTGAGTTTCTGGTTATGTTATGATTAAATACGACCACGAAGGATGGTCAGTAAACTGGAATACGGACCGTAAACCAAGTTTACGACCACTGTGTTGTTCACTCCAGACCAGATTTTAAGTCATTAAATAAGGGATCCAAGTTTATTATTTCATTTCCACATTTCATTCCTTCTCTCCAAAAAAATCTCTCTACATTTATTCCACAAGATTTCAAGGATTATTAGTCATCAACAACACAAATCAAGTGAATGAAGTGTAAGGAAACCCATTAAGATTATTCAAGTCAAGAAAATCTTATTGAAGGAAAATTAGGGTTTTTGCTCAAGTGGAGTATTTCGACCAAGGCTCGTTCCTACAACATCTAAGGTAAGATTTACGGTATTTATATGTTGTTTAAGATATTTGAGAGTTAAAATGCTTGGACATTAGATGAGTATAGAAAAATAGGTCATGAATGATGAATAGTGACATTTTGAGATATAGTTTGAATTGAACCATGATTCTTGTTGTGTTGTGATATGAATGTGTTATAAATAATGTTAAGATCATGAAAATGGGTATTGTATATGAATGGACGAAGTCGGGAGATATGACCATGAATATGGGTGAATTGGGAGCGAATTGAGAAATCTAGATAATGTGGTTAATGTAAATGATTAATGGCCATTGTTACGGTATTGTGAATGTATTGTTGACGTTTGGTAATTGAATTATGATATGGAGGAATGTTGTACAAATAAAGGAGATGTTGTCCGATTTTCTCTAGCTTTAGCCATGTGTGCTACTTGTCGATTCTAACGATAGTATGTCTTTAATGAAGGTATAAACGCAACCGTTGAAAGCGAACGTGCAAGTGGTAAATAGTCGAATGAAAAGGTATGTAAGGCTAACCCTTCTTTCATAAGGCATGGTTCTTTGGCCAAACGTCTAACCCTTCTATAAGACTATGATTTTTTCAAATAATTTGATCTTCCGAGCTAGTAATCTCACGATGCTTGATACGTTATTGTTGTACCAAGTTCCTCATATGACGGGTAGGCCTATAAGATAGATGTAATGATAAAAACGAAGATAGTGTTAATGATAGTAATGATGATGAGAATAATATGATGCTAAACATGCCCACGGGCTATTGTATGTATGTGTGCCTATGAAGGGCTATAATAAGACCCCAAGCTTATGATGCCGGGTATAATGTATGTATATGAATATGTATAGAGTATGTATATGATTACGTAACGCGCGCACACTTCTGCAGAAGGTACGGATAACCCCGAAGCCTTGGTAGGGCCAGGTATGTATGACGTTAAGCCTTGGTTGGCCAAGTATGTATGAAGCACCGATCATTTATGGTCGGGTACGCTATACAAAAGCTATATATATATATGACATCAATATGAGTACGAATATGCTAAGGATATGTAAATGTTGTGCAAAGGCTATGTAAATGTTGTGCAAAGGCTATGTATAAGCAATGTATATGAGATGTAGACGATAGGAATATGAATATGAATGGGAACATGAATATGAATACGAAAATGAATGTGAAGGTAAATAAGTACGGATATGGATGTATGTACACAGATACGCAATAGAATTGGGTTGTCCTTGTGGAAAAGCAAGTAAGTGTCATGACGACGATATTATTACCTCCCATCCTATGTTGTCTCATATGTTGTATATTATGCTTCTATATTGTTGTTGATCATGCTTTACATACTCAGTACATTCTTCGTACTGACGTCCTTTTGTTTGTGGACGCTGCGTCATGCACGCAGGTGCACACGGAGACAGGCTCGATCCATAGCTTTTGGGTACTTATTCTTTTGTGTACATAATTATGGGCATAGCGGGGTCCTGTCCTACTTATGTGATATGTTATACTCTTCTTAGAGGCTCGTAGACATGTGTATGTGGTTAGATGTGTTTGGCCTTGTCGGCCTATATTTTGTATACCATTTTGTTGGCCTTGTCGGCCTATGTACATTGATGTGGCATAGATGCCTATGATGATATAAAGAGGTTGTTATCCAAAGGGACTAGTATGATTGATGGATAGAAACGTATGTTTTACTATGTGGCTCACCTAGATGTTATGTGAATGTATGTAAAGGGGTGCCCGGGTGGGATAGCACCGGGTGCTCGTCGCGGCCCCGTAGTCGGGTCGTGACAAAAGTGGTATCAGAGCAGTTCAGTCCTAGGGTGTGTCTACGAGCCGTGTCTAGTAGAGTCTTGGTTATGGGTGTGTTGCGTGCCACACTTATAAACAAGAAGCTGCGGATTTTTTAGGAATAAATGACCTTCTTTCTTCATAAAAATCATGCGATAGAGCTATGATTTAAGAAATTCTTGTTCCTTAATCGTGTGTTGTGTATTTCAGAAATGCCTAGAAAGAGAAAAGCTACAGTAGCCCAAAAGGGCAAGACGGTGGCAGAAAAGCGGGCTGAAAGAGCACCGCCACGGGTAGTAGAGGAAAGTGAGTCCTAGAATGTGGCTTAATCTCAGTCCTCCCAGACAGAGCCTATTACTGAGGAGCATGAGGGAGCCTCAGCCCCAGCTCCAGCACCTCCGGTTCCTCCACCGGACGCTTTTGGCTAAGATGTGAAAAAGGCCATACATTTGCTTACTCAGTTGGTTGCTGCCTAGACTCAGAGGCAAAGTACAGGGCAAGGTGATAGGGCTGTTAGTGCAAGGGCCCGTGATTTCATTACCTTAAACCCTCCAGAATTCTTTGGGTCAAAGCCGAAGGAGGACCCTCAGGATTTCATCGATGGTATGTTGAGGACGCTTCGATTGATACATGCTTCGGACACCGAATCGGTTGAGTTAGCGTTGTATAGATTGAGAGATGTCTCGATCCAATGGTATACAGTTTGGATGGCTTCACGGGGAGCCAATGCACTTCCCCCGGTATGGTAAAAGTTTATTGATGCTTTTCTCCGACACAATATGCCTCTGGAAGTTCGGCGAGCTAGAACCGATAAGTTCTTAAATTTGAGGCAAGGTAGTATGAGTGCTCTAGAGTATAGTCTCCGCTTCAATTCCTTGGCTAGGTATGCTTCGGCCATGGTAGCGGACATGGGTGACTGAGTGCACCGATTTCTGAAAGGCCTAGGGCCATACTTGATGGATAGATGCCTGACTGCGTCCCTTCAGGACGGTATGGATATTGCGCGCATTCAGGCCCATTCTCACAACTTAGAAGAAAGCTTGCAACAACAAAGAAGTGAACGCGAGCAAGATAGGGGCCATAGCAAGAGGGCCAGATCTTCGGGTCCGATGAGTGAGTTTAGAGGTGGGCACAAGCAGCAGTTTTCCAGGCATTCAGGCTATTCTATGACCAGTGCACCTCCACGGTTTTCAGGCTAGAGATTTGATAGATCTGCTCGTGCAGGGCCGAGTCCGAGTTCTTCAGGGTCCCAGTTTAGAGGTGCTTCGGGTCAGGCGAGGCCGCCCGTGCCACGATGTTCCCAGTGTGGGAAGTTGCATTGGGGTCAATGCCGATCAGGTTCAGATGGTTGCTATTCATGTGGTCGGCCAGGCCATATTATGCATGATTGCCCCTCGGTTCATGGTAGAGGTAGGACCCAGCCTTCAGGGTCAGTAGCCGGATCTTCATCTTCTATGCCCCCTATGGGGCCAGTTTCACAGGTGCCAGTCGGCCATGGTAGAGGCAGAGGGAGAGCTCCCAGATCTAACTGTCCCCAGCACCGTATTTATGCTTTGGCTGGACGCCAAGATCTGGAGTCGTCTCCTGACGTGGTCACAGGTATATTATCGGTATTCTCTCATGATGTATATGCTTTGATTGATCCGGGCTCCATATTGTCCTATGTTACTCCTTATATTGCGGGTCGATTTAGAGTCGAACCGGAGTCAATCAAACCTTTTGAGGTGTCTACACCCGTGGGTGAATCGGTAATAGCTAGCCGGGTATATAGAAATTGTGTAATTGTGATTTGTGATCGTCGTACCATGATTGAGTTGTATGAGTTAGAAATGGTGGATTTTGATGTTATTATGGGCATGGATTGATTGGCTTCTTGTTATGCCAATGTGGATTGTAGGATGATAATGGTTCGTTTCCAATTTCCGGGAGAACCAATTTTAGAATGGAAAGGGAATACGGCATCACCAAAAGGTAGGTTTATTTCCTATCTAAAGGCAAGGAAAATGATCACGAAAGGGTGCATTTATCATCTAGTGCGAGTTTAAGATGTAGAAGTTGAGTCGCCGACTCTACAGTCAGTTCCAGTGGTGAATGAATTTCCGGATGTGTTCCCGGAAGAACTTCCAGGCCTTCCTCCCGAGCGGGAAATTGATTTTGCTATTGATGTGCTGCCAGGCACTATGCCTATATCTATTCCTCCTTATAGAATGGCTCCCACAGAATTGAAGGAGTTGAAAGAGCAATTGAAAGACTTGCTTGAGAAAGGCTTCATTAGGCCTAGTTCGTCCCCGTGGGGAGCACCCGTATTGTTCGTCCGAAAGAAAAATGGCTCTTTGAGAATGTGCATTGATTATCGGCAGTTGAATAAAGTGACGATTAAGAACAAATATCCTCTTCTGAGGATTGATGATTTATTTAATCAATTGCAAGGTGCCAAATGGTTTTCAAAGATAGATTTGAGGTCCGGGTATCACCAAGTGAGAGTTAGGGAGAAAGATATCCCTAAGACGGCCTTCAGGACAAGATATGGTCATTTTGAGTTCTGGGTAATGCCTTTTGGGCTAACAATTGCGCCAGCAGTGTTTATGGATTTGATGAACGATGTGTTCATGCCCTTTCTAGATTTGTTAGTGATTGTATTCATCGACGATATCTTGGTGTATTCTAGATCCGAGGCAGAGCATGCGGATCATTTGCGTATTGTCCTTAGAGTTCTTCAAACTCGAGAGTTGTTCGCAAAATTTTCTAAATGTGAGTTTTGGTTAAACTCAGTAACATTTCTAGGGCACATTGTTGCAGCCGATGGTATTCGAGTAGATAGCCAAAAGATTGATGCTGTAAAAACTTGGCCACAACCCACGACTCCTACGGAGGTTCGTAGCTTTCTGGACTTAGCAGGATATTACCGAAGATTTGTTGGAGGTTTCTCTTCTATTTCAGCACCACTCACAAAGTTGACCCAGAAATCGGCAAAGTTTCAATGGACAGATGCTTGTGAACGTAGCTTCCAAGAGTTGAAAGATAGATTGACTTCTGCCCCAGTCTTGACACTTCTAGAGGGATTGGAAGGATATGTTGTATATTGCGATGCTTCAGGTGTTAGGCTAGGCTGTGTATTGATGCAACATGGTAAGGTGATTGCATATGCTTCAAGGCAATTACAGAAACATGAACAGAACTATCTGACCCACGATCTAGAATTGGCTGCAGTGGTTCATGCATTAAAGATATGGAGACATTATCTATATGGTGTCCATGTGGATATTTATACAGATCATAAGAGCCTTCAGTATGGCTTCAAGCAGAAAGAGTTGAATTTGTGGCAACGACGATGGTTAGAATTGCTAAAAGATTATGATGTTGATATCTTGTATCACCTCGGAAAGGCAAATGTTGTAGCAGATGCTCTTAGCCGCAGATATATGGGAAGTTTATGTGATGTACGACCAGAGAAGAAAGAAATGGCTTGTGAGCTCCAGCAGTTAGCTAGCCTAGGAGTTCGAGTAGTGGACTCACGTAGTAGGGGAACTACAATTCAGAATTCGGCAGTCTCGTCGCTAGTAGCAGAAGCGAAAGAGCGGTAATACGAAGATTCCATGCTAATGCAGTACAGAGACTCACTCCCTCAGAAAGAGGAGTCATCATTCGATGTTTCAGGAGACGGAGTTCTCCAATGTCGAGGCAGATTATGTGTTCCCGATGTGGCAGACTTACGCCACAAAATAATGAGGGAAGCCCATTGTTCCTGTTATTCTATCCACCCCAGAGTGATGAATATGTATCATGATCTTAAGTATATATATTTGTGGAATGGGATGAAGAAAGATATAGCGGAATTCGTAGCTAAATGTCCCAATTCTCAACAAGTGAAAATCGAGCACCAAAAGCCGGGTGGATTGTTGCAAGCCATAGAAATCCCAACTTGGAAATGGGAAGTGATTAACATGGACTTCATTTCAGGCTTACCCCGTTCTCGATGTAAGTATGACTCTATATGGGTGATTGTGGATAGACTCACCAAGTCAGCTCATTTCTTACCGGTCATAACGACCTATGTGGCAAAAGATTATGCAGAGCTTTATCTTAGGGAGATAGTGAGTCTCCATGGTGTTCCAGTATCTATTATCTCTGATAGAGGGACTCAGTTTACAGCTAATTTCTGGAAGTATTACCAAGAGGGTTTAGGGACCCAAGTGAACCTTAGCACGGCATTTCATCCGCAGACCGATGGGCAAGCTTAACGCACCATCCAGACTGTTGAAGATATGTTGCGAGCATGTATGATAGATTTTGGAGGTAATTGGGATGATCATTTTCCACTCATTGAATTTGCTTACAATAATAGTTATCATTCTAGCATTCAAATGGCACCGTATGAGGCTTTATATGGGCGAAAGTGTAGATCCCTAATCGGGTGGTTCGAAACAGGAGAGGCTAAATTGATGGGGCCAGACTTGGTCCAGCAAGCCATAGAGAAAGTCAAGCTCATACAAGATAGGCTGTTGGCCGCTCAAAGTCATCAAAAGTCCTATGCGGATAATCGTCGAAGAGACTTAGAGTTCCAAGTGAAACATTGGGTGTTCTTGAAAGTATCGCCAATGAAGGGCGTTATGAGATTTGGCAAGAAGGGGAAGCTTAGTCCCCGATACATTGGGCCTTATGAGATTGTGCGCAAAGTGGGCAAAGTGGTCTATGAATTAGATCTACCTCCGGATTTGGAGTTAGTCCATCCAGTTTTTCATGTCTCAATGCTTCAAAAATATGTTGGAGATCCTACTAGAATCTTCCCAGTAAATGATGTGCTAGTGACAAAGAAATTGACTTATGAAGAGGTACCCATTGCCATACTAGATAGGCAAGTATGGAGGCTTAGAAATAAAGAAGTGGCCTCAGTCAAGGTTTTATGGAGAAGCAGTAAATGAGAAGAAATGACATGGGAAGCGGAGGAAAGTATGCGATCCCGATACCCGCATTTGTTTCAGCCCTTGGAGGAGATCCAAGATGAGATATCAAGATCATGAGGTAGGTATGTTTCCTTTTATGCTTTTTGGTCGTGTGTGGTCAAATTCTATTACTATTATGTTGTGGCCCTGAGAGGCATCGATATTATAGGTTGTTGTGACAGGATGGTAGTGCCATATTATAGGGGAGACTCTGTCGAAATTTTTATAGAATCCCGAAGACTTTAACATTCGAGGACGAATGTTCTTAAGGGGGGAAGAATGTTACACCTCGGAAAAATCCTCCATTGTTGCCCAAGTGAATGGACCCGCGAGGAGTACGAGTATCCGATGTTTTCATGAGTAAGAAATAACATTTGACGACCCTAAGTAAGATTCCGAAGGCAATTGCAATAAGAGATAGGTTATGCTCCATAATGAATAATTATAGGTTCTGAAAATGTGGAAAGTTGCAGATCTGCTTTTTGGCCAGTTGCACGTAAAATGAAATACGGACCGTAAAGTGGTATACGGCCCGTAAACTGCCATGTCGTATTTTGTCTTCCAAAACATCAACTTTCTGCCAAATGATCAAATGGTTAAATACAACCTGAAATACAGACCGTAAAGTGGTTTACGGCCCGTAAAATGTGTCCGTAAATCACCACATCTCAGCCTGGGTTTCTGGTTTTGTTATGATTAAATACGACCACGAAGGATGGTCAGTAAACTGGAATACGGACCGTAAACCAAGTTTACGACCACTGTGTTGTTCACTCCAGACCAGATTTTAAGTCATTAAATAAGGGATCCAAGTTTATTATTTCATTTCCACATTTAATCCCTTCTCTCTAAAACATCTCTCTACATTTATTCCACAAGATTTCAAGGATTATTAGTCTTCAACAACACAAATCAAGTGAATGAAGTGTAAGGAAACCCATTAAGATTATTCAAGTCATACCGTACTCGGCCCGTTAAGGGACTCGGTAAAAGAAATTATGTGCACATATACCGTACCCGGCCCATCAAAGGACTCGGTGCCATAGTCATATCATCATATAAATATGCCATACCCGGCCCTCTAACGAGGGACTCGGTGAACAATGCAGAGGAATACGCACGATAACATGTCCTGGCCTGGGACTCAGTGAATAGACATATTAAGACTTGCACGAACAGAGTAGTGAGAAACTATATGCATATAAATCAAGAGTCAACAGATAGGTGTGCAAATTGACACTTGAGGATCATAACTGAAACAGAGATTCACCAGAATCGAACATGATCTTTAAAACATCAAAGCACTTGCCCTTTTAAACGAAAATCATGTATGCCGTCATCATAAGTCATAAATGATAGTCATGTATCAATATAATACCGTGGAACGTACGGCCCGATTCATATAGCATACTATATCAATTTAATGCTGTGGAACGTACGGCCCGATCCATATATAACATATTACTGCCGAGGAACGTTCGGCCCGATCCATATACGACATATATCAATTCTAAGACTCGACGGATACGTATACTTACCGACACCTGAAGCCTCAGAATCAAGTTTTGGACCAATCCGAGTTAGTATGAGAAAGTTATGATCGTTTGAAGTACAGAACGCTCTACGAACATTTCAGGAGCCCTTTTTGGAAAACCGAAGCGACAATCATATCAAGTACCTTTCGGGTATCGTATGGGTCAAATCAAATATATCTTTTGGAACCATATGTACGTATCAGAACGTGTCAAAGATTCATTGGAACTTACAGAACTCTTTTAGGAACCAAACTCTTTATGCACATCTCATTGTTCAATCATATAGTAGGCTCGAACATATTAAGCACACTCATACCCAGAAGTACGTGAGAATCGTAGACAGACTCGGGAACATATCAAATAGAACTTCGGAAATCATAATTACGCATCAAACCATATGAAACGACTTACGGAAATCAAGAACGTTGCCATCCTAGTGGCTCTAAGATTAGGAATTTCTTTGAAGTCATACATATACGTCATTTGCTCATTTCACACAGATCATGCCAAAGAAAGAAAGGGTAAGCCTTACATACCTGTGCCACGCCTTATTAGCTACGTTTATTTATCCAAGCTTGCTAGTCTACATACAAAAGAATTCACATAATCTGTCACACCCCGACCTCACTAGGGTGTGATGGGCACCCGACCCTTACTTAGGGCCGAGCGAACCCTCAGACTCTTGGTGCACATAAAATCACGTCATATTTTTTTTAAATCAAATAATAAAGTACATAGCAAAACTTTTCTTTCAGAAAAATTATTTCTCGTGGCCCTCAGGCCGAACAAATTTGTGAACATACAAAATTCATTACATACACAGACCGACAACCGACACCCACAACACTGTCTGCAAAGTCTCTAACCAGATTACGAGCGCATAACATACAGACTTTGACTCGGCAGCACTCCGGGAACAAATGGAGCTTGCCATCTGTGCTGGGATATCTTCCATCTGTCCTCACCTCAACTGGGAGTACCTGCGCGGCATGAAACGCAGCCCCCGAAAAACAGGGGTTCAGTACGGAAATGTACCGAGTATGTAAAGCGACCATGTAACAATATAATCAAAACCCGAGCCAGAAGTATAGAAGTACAACAGGTAGGATCGGACCCGAGTCCGAAACAGAAATACAGAGTGTGTGGGCAGGACCACGGCATATATCATAAGCACGGGGTGTAGCCGTCTGAATCGTGATATGAAACAGAGGCACAGAGCTTAACTGACAGGATCATCGTGCGGATCGGGGCACAGAGTGCGACTGACATACCCGCAACCAAAGCTAGGGGTGCAGAACTATAGCCGACTGAATCATAGTCCGGCTCAGTCATACAGAAGCAACACCGACAGAATCATTCTCTGAATCAACTGTCTTGAAGTGTAACAGGCAGAACCATGCATACAGAATCATAACTTATACAAGTACAGATAATATACATTTATATCAGGTTTCAGCCCTTTAATGAGGGGCGCAGTAGGCAGTGCAACGGAGTGTGCACGAATAACCAGGATGCCACAATGTCACCTCTGACGTGCAAGTCACACACAAGAGGTTCCGGCTGACGAATACGGCAATTAGAATGCCAAAATGCATTACTTTCTTTTGAAAATCATTTTTGTTTCATGCATACAAAAGAATCAAACGCACACTTACCGTGGCCATAAGTCCAGCGGTCGCCATCACGCATACCGCGGCCCAGTACCCAGCGGTCATTATCACACATACCGCGGCCAGGGGTCCAGCGGTCACAATCACACATACCGCTGTCAAGTATCCAGCGGTCACAATCATACATACCGTGGTCAAGTATCCAGCGGTCACTACCACAATTTTGACATACCGCGGTCAAGGGTCCAGCGGTCTATGTCGGGCATAATCACAAGTGCGGCAGACGCGGTCAAGGGTCCAGCAGTCAATGCCACACGTCCGGCATGACGCGGTCAAAGGTCCAGCAGTCAATGTCGGACACGCCGCGGTCGAGGGTCCAGCGGCCAATATCACATATGCGCATATTCACATAACCGGGTCGGGACTCGGTAAAACAGAAAAAAACCATACAGGATACCAAATCACTACTTCCCAAACATAAATCACACGTGCCAGGATCATGCGTCACACAAGATTCAGGTATGCCAAAATCGTATATCAGAAAATACAGAAGATAAGTAGTTTATCCAAATTATCAGGGTAAGATTTTCAAAACGGTTTAGATGTCAAAATATTTTATAAGGCTCATAAAGGTGGTCATAGCACCTATCGTGTAGTAAACAGCATAATAACCAGGAGCTACTTGTGAGCTCCGGACAAAAGTGAGCTGGCTAAAGCCATTCCGAAGATATCAAGGTTTCTGTCTCCACAATCGTTTCAATAAACATTAAATCAAACTCAGAATAGTTAAAATAACTCCCGTTTAGTAGTCGGAACAATAACCATAAGTTCCCTTGACTTATCGTACAAGAATGAAACAAACAGGACCATAGAAGAGAAGTCGAGGATAGCGGGCCCACCTCGGGTCAAGTCGAGGTGGCAGACATGAATCACGCACATTATACTCTACGGAGTCACCCAGGAAAGTTTCAGAGCGATCGGATTACATTTGTGAAAGTTACGGATGCTTAACCATTTTTCTAACAAAATGCACCTTTTGTAGTTCAATTGCATTGAATGAATAGTACCAAAAATCAATCTCGGATTTCTATGAGCAGAATTGCCCCCGAGGCTCAAATCTCAACCTAGTATGTCTAGGACATGCCAAAGAATGAAGGGGAAGGCTTTACATACCTTAGTTGCGCTCTACGCTCGTCCAGACTCGATTCCCGTTTCATCCAAAATCTGCAAATGGTCACTTTTACCAATTGTCAAATTCAAGCCTTAAGGACCCAACTTAAGCACATACTTGCCTACCAAAATTTCGGCAGCATTTCCTTTATAAATATAGCATCCCCGAGAAACATCTCAGCTCAAATAATAGCGAAAACAACCCAACAGCATCAACAAAGTCAACAACCATTACAATATAGCACAATATAAGGCAACTAGCTCTATTTTCCGACATAATGCACTAACGTCCATTCCGACTTCACACTTCCAAACTAAGCTCAATATTTTCATATTCATCGCTAATCAAGATCATCACCATATAGGTTAGAAGCATTTCATATCGTTTTCACAAAATATTCACACGATATACAAGATATACAATTTTCCACCAAGATCATATTTCATCCAAAACTTCTAGTCTTTGGCATACATATCCATAACATGTTTCCACCTTCCAAATCCATCAATGATCATCATAATCATATCCTTAACAACTCCATTTTCATAATGTCATAAAATCATCACAAAACGACATAGACTTCTACTTTCCATTTCAATGCAAACTTATATCATTTCATCTTCATTTATATTGCAAGCATCACATTAACACAATTAACATATTAAACAAAAGTGATTTATTTCCATTCCAATTTCAACATCACACGACCAACCTACTCATTTCCCACTTCAACCAAATTCATTCCACTTTCATTCTCAATGCAATTTCCACAATTATCACAACTAGAATACAACATAAATTTCCATTCATCACATGCACACATTAATACACACACGGCCACACATGGGTATGCACTCCCACTTTGTAAACTTCTATATTTTCATGAATTCTACTCATTTCCATATACTACAACACAAACAAACCTTCATAACTTAATAATATGGAATGAATTCTTACCTTTTCTCTTCAACTTCTTCACTCAAATATGTTGTCCCATTGAAGAAACTAGTGCCCTTTCTTCCCAAATAATTGCACCATGTTGTAGAGGGACCTTGAATTAGTGCAAATACCACAAGAAAAATATTTTGGAAGCAAGATTTCCAAGACCCAATTTCTTAGGGTCTTGGCCGAATGGCTTGCCCCTTTGTTCTTCATCTTTTTTTTTTTGTTTTGTTTCTTGATCCTTCTAATGGCTAAGTGTATATATATAATATGAATACTTTGATTAGTGACCACATGGAAATCGCATGACCATTTTATGGGTTTGGGCCATGCTTTGGCCGGCCACCTTCTTCAAATTGGGCCTCCATTTTCTTATTTATTTTGAGCCCAATAATAATAATTCTCGTTTTGTAATTCCCGAAACTAATTTTAAAAATTCCAATTTTTGCCCTTGGCCTTCCTCCGTGTTTCCACACCAATATTTTTCATGAACAACACACCCATATGTGAATTCAAATCAACATATGGCCTTATTCCTTGCAAATCAAAATCATTCAAATTTTCCCGAACATGCGAAAGTACGGGATATAACATAATCATTAGATTCATTGTCATTCACTTGCCTTAGACTTTGAAATGAATTCACTTATATTCTACCGAAATTTCGGCAGCATTTCCCCTGCAAATGCAACATCCCCGAGAATTCAACTCGGCCAAACATACAACAATGAATCCGAGAACTTAACTCGGCCAACTTAGCAACACAATGCCAACAATTATTCCAACAATATCGACAATCAATTCAAAACACATTCCAACGTTCACAACTTCTTTCTACAAACTTTGACGATTTTCCATTTACGTTCAATTCATATTTGCTCATACATTCTAGTACTAATCCGATGCCACTCAAACAATATTCAAGAATACTTCAAACAATCCGTACAATATTCAAATAATCCAACCCATATGCTATGCCACCCGAAATCTTCCAAATGGAATAAGAACAATAACAACACATTTTCTTTCTTCAATTTCATGAACTTTACCAACAATTCACACACTAACAACATTATTTTCCATATGTGCAAGAACACTATATTCAATTCACCTTAACTTCTAAAACAATTTTCCAACAATTACAACTTGGACTAGAATCATCAACTTTTCATTATCAACATAGGATCCACAACAACAACTAAAACACTAAATAAAATAATTGAACCATTGTTCCTACACACCACATACATACACGGCCACCACACTATATCCATATTTTCATGAATTTCACTTATCTCTACACACTACAACATACACAAACCTTCCATAACACATAAGAGAAGACTAATTCTTACCTTTTCCCCTTGATTTTCTTCTTGTCTTGAATTATGAACTTGCAACCAAGAGTAGCTTTCTTGCTATAATAATTATATCATGTTGAAGAGGACCCTCAGATTAGTAGGGATACTACAAGAAATAATTTTTCTGATCAAGATTTCCAAGAGCCAAATTTGGCTATGCTTAGCCGAATGGTGGTCTTTCTCTTCTTTTTTTTTTTTTCTCAAGGTTTCTTGAATCTTCTTATGGGAAAGATGAAAATGATAACGGACCACCCTTTTATTTAGTTGTATTCAATCTCCACATGGGCCTTGGCCCATTTTTGTTTTTTGGACGGCCAACTTGGCCTTTTTATGTCCAAGCCCATATTTGTTTTTCATGACAAATTTGTAATTCATGAAAACCATTTTTCCTAATTTCTGATTTTTCCCTTAGCCTTCCTTAATATTTCCGCATCAATATTCTCATGAACATCTTATGTATTAAACAAGATCAAAAATATAACTCTTCTCTTAACTTCCCGCAATTATCCTGAATTATCCGATTACGAAAAATGCAGGATATAACATCCTCCCCCCCTTTAGAACATTCGTCCTAGAATATTCAACTGACTTCATGGGGTGTCATAATACTCCGGGAGGGTCCTTTTTATAGTTGTCCTTTCCTTCATACCCGTTCTTTATCTTTCCAGTTTTAATCTTTCATTTTGAATATTTACTCAAAACATAGGTACGCAACGTTTCTTTGCCAATTATTATCCTTCGCAGTCCAGTCGCGCTTATGGTGATTTATGATCCGAATTCACCTAACTTCTTAGCTCCCAACATCTTGAGTTCTTACTACAACTTTTTCTTTATTCCTTCTCTCACATTTCTCGACACAAGTATACTTGTTTTTTTTTTTTGATCTGTTTGTATTGGCGCTCATTTCATCCTTCGTTATTTCTTGTTGGTTCTCCAGTGGGGATTCCTTGCAATTATGATCGAGCATCGCTTCACATCGATAATTCATATAAATTCATAGCGCATATTCTTATGCTCAGTATCATTAATGGTCCATGAACTACTTCCTAGTATCTAATGAACGCTTTTAGCTCCTTCATAAACACTGCGTTCTTTCTTTCTTTCAAAGTTTCCCAACCGACAATCGTAAGTACTTTTATTACAATAGTCGTTGTCATCCGAAATATCCTTTAGGTCTTATCCTTCTCTCCATCATTCTTTGCAAACTTAGCTTGTAAGCATCTTCTTATTACTCTTTGCCACATGTCGCTGCGTACTTGGATACTACGCAATATTTGCTCGATATGGGGGATTCAAATTATGGTCCAATCATATCATAGTTCATGTCGGCATAAAGCATTTTCTTACGGTGTCTTTCATTCTTCCCCTCATGTCGCCCTCACGGTATACTCATTGTCAATTCGTTTCTCCTCCTTTCATACATTCTCTTGGTATGCCGATATATTTAAGCTCCGGCCTCGAGCTAATAGATTTCCTTTCTTGACGCTTGAAGATGTTGTGATTCCTTTCTAAGTCTAACATAATATGGTCTCCCCCCCCCCCCCCTTCAAAGGGGCTCCTTGTATGTCAATAGTACTTTTGTGAAGTTTTCGTTTATATCTTACTCCTCCCCTTTCTTTCCAACTCTGCTCACCTCATACCGAAAATTTTGATCCTAAGTTTTTCTTTTTACTTTCTGCTTATATCATCACTTTGTCCATATTTCCATACCCTTTCTTCCACTATTAATCCTTCTACCCTTTCCTACTCTAGCATCTTTCTTTTCCTTTTTTCCTTTGGTGGCATTGGCCTTGAAGTTCGTGAAATTTTACTTTAAACGCGCAAATCCGTCTTATTCTCAAGTCATCCTTTCAGGAAAACATTTCCATGTCCGAGGCAATCACATTAACATAGCTGCACATTTACTCTTTTATATACCTTTCGAGGGTCTAAGTCTCTTAACATCTTCGCAAGGCCTAAGCATCCTTGTCGTGGTAACTATTCCTTTAGCCCTGCTTATTTAGAATTGGTTCTCGAACCTCACACATTCCCTTTTCGTTCCATATTACCACACTTGCAGTTTTATCCAAGTAACTATTCCTATCCTTGCAGTTTTATCCAAGTAGTCTCATGCTTTACCGGTAGTTCCTCTCGGCTTCCCTTACCGAGATTTCTTACCTTTCACCTTTTTCCGACGTTTTGGTCTCTTTGTCTTCCATCTACTCATTTTCTTTCTTTTTCAAATATCGTTGTATTATAACCTTTCCAGTCTTAACCTGTAGTGAAAATAATAACAGCTTGCCTTATAGCACTTGTACCATTCACTTTTCCTGTCACTTTTGCTTTGGTACCCTTTCTTAATTGAGGCCTTCCATACCACAGCACCAATCGCTGGGGTACCCATCATATGCCCGCCGGTACCATCACATATGGGATGTCGTACGCATTCATATATACGTATATAATTATTACCCACTAGCCCCACAAAATACTTCCAAACGCTATTCAAGCCTATCCTAATTCCAGAGCTGTGATGCACGTTTTGTCTCTTCACCAGGCTAGCCTGCCTCGTCCTGCGCGACCTCTTGTGGTCTCCAACCATCTCGTATACTCTAGTTTCACTCAGACTATCCTAGCTTTCCATTTGTCTCTTATGGCTAAATCTTTAGGATTTCTTGCGTACTTCCCAGGGGGTCACCCATCCTGAAATTGCTCCCACCTTAGCACGCTTAACCTCGAAACTTTGATGAAATACAGTGCCTTAATGCTGATATAATCGGGTCCGCTTCCTCGCATGACCATTATTACATGATTTGGGGCGAGTTGAGGTCTTACAGATCCCGAGACACTCTTGTAACACATCCTTTCTTTTGCAATTACCGTTTAGCCCTTTTTGATTCCCAATGTTCACCTTCCGCCTGTGTGTATGACTACTTCCTGTCCTGGACTTCCAGATTCCCGATGGTAGCAAACGTACCTTCATTGCCATTACTTATACATACTCGAGTATCTGCCTGTCTGAATTCCTACTCACCATTTTTACATAATAACCTGCAACAGAATTTATTGTCGACTTTCTGAATCTTTTGTCAGACCTTGTTTCTATTATACCATTCTTTGTTTTCAAAAAAATCGGTACACAACAAATATCAACAATGCCTCACAGAGCATACGGCTATATATCGCATTCTAACCATCCGGAACTGCCACCTTCAGGTAACAGAACAAATATATCCATACTTACCTCCTTCCGTCGTATGTAAGGCTTATATACGGAGTTTCATTTTCCTATGACTTGGCTCTATCGCACGATCTATGACAGAAAGAAGGTCAACAATCCCTAGATGCCCCGTAGCCTCCTGTTTATAAATGTGGCGTGCTTCACACCATAAATAGGACTCTACTGGACACGACTTTGCAGACAACCCCTAGGACAAACCTGCTCTGATACCACTTTGTCACACCCTAACCTCACTAGGGTGTGATGGGCACCCGACCCCATATCCGAAGCCGAGCGAACCCACTGACTCTTATTACACACATAACGGCTTAGAACTTCTTAAATCAAATTAAAATGAAATACATAATAAAGCTTTCAGAAACTTTTTTTTTCCTTGTTCTCAAATCAACAAAATCTGTAATCATATAAAACTTATAGCATAACACAAATGACACATCGGCTGATGGAGCCGCTTACAGAACTAACAACCAATACCCACGACTTTGTCTGCAAAGTCTCTAACATCGAACAAAACTTCATAGCACACATACTCTGACTCGGCAACACTCCTGGAGCAAATGGAGTTGCCAATCCAGCTGAAGCATCTCCTAACAATGTCCTTTACTAATCTGGGTGTACCTGCGTGGCATGAAATGCAGCCCCCGAAGAAAGGGGGTCAGTACGAAAAATGTACTGAGCATGTAAGGCAAGAATCACAGTAAAAGAATCATAACTGACATAAGGAGTACAGAAACATATACAATGCCCAGAATACCAAAGTTCGTGCCTTTAGAACAAAAATCATGCATATCATTATCACATATCGTACCCGGCCCGTTATGGGACTCGGTGAATGAAATCATGCGTGCCAACATCATATATCATATACATACCGTACCCGGCCCGTTAAGGGACTCGGTGATAAAGTAATGTCATCCTGCTTTCATATCATTATGCATGCATATACATATACATATCTATACCGTACACGACCCTCTAGTGAGGGACTCGGTGAATGAAGTCATACCGTACCCGGCCCGTTAAGGGACTCGGTAAATGAAACCATGTGCACATATACCGTACCCGGCCCATCATGGGACTCAGTGCCATAGTCATATCATCATATACATATACCATACCCGGCCCTCTAATGAGGGACTCGGTGAACAATGCAGAGGAATACGCACGATAACATGTCCTGGCCCGGGACTTTGTGAATAGACATATTAAGACTTGCACGAACAGAGTAGTGAGAAACTATATGCATAACTGAAACAGAGATTCACCAGAATCGAACATGATCTTTAAAACATCAAAGCACTTGCCCTTTTAAACGAAAATCATGTATGCCGTCATCATAAGTCATAAATGATAGTCATGTATCAATATAATACCGTGGACCGTACGGCCCGATTCATATAGCATACTATATCAATTTAATGTCGTGGAACGTACGGCCCGATCCATATATAACATATTACTGCCGAGGAACGTTCGGCCCGATCCATATACGACATATATCAATTCTAAGACTCAACGGATACGTATACTTACCGACACCTGAAGCCTCAGAATCAAGTTTTGGACCAATCCGAGTTAGTACGAGAAAGTTATGATCGTTTGAAGTACATAACGTTCTACGAACCTTTCAGGAGCCCTTTTTGGAACACCGAAGCGACAATCATATCAAGTACCCTTCGGGTATCGTATGGGTCAAATCAAATATATATTTTGGAACCATATGTACGTATCAGAACGTGTCAAAGATTCATCGGAACTTACACAACTCTTTTAGGAACCAAACTCTTTATGCACATCTCATTGTTCAATCATATAGTAGGCTCGAACATATTAAGCACACTCATACCCAGAAGTACGTGAGAATCGTAGACAGACTCGGGAACATATCAAATAGAACTTTGAAAATCATAATTACGCATCAAACCATATGAAACCACTTACGGAAATCAAGAACGTTGCCATCCTAGTGGCTCTAAGAGTAGGAATTTCTTTGATGTCATACATATACATCATTTGCTCATTTCACACAGATCATGCCAAATAAAGAAAGGGTAAGCCTTACATACCTGTGCCACGCCTTATTAGCTACGTTTATTTTTCCAAGCTTGCTAGTCTACAAACAAAAGAATTCATATAATCATTAGATTCATTGTCATTCACTTGCCTTAGACTTTGAAATGAAAACACTAAATAAAATAATTGAACCATTGTTCCTACACACCACATACATACACGGCCACCACACTATATCCATATTTTCATGAATTTCACTTATCTCTACACACTACAACATACACAAACCTTCCATAACACATAAGAGAAGACTAATTCTTACCTTTTTCCCTTGATTTTCTTCTTGTCTTGAATTATGAACTTGCAACCAAGAGTAGCTTTCTTGCTATAATAATTATACCACGTTGAAGAGGACCCTCAAATTAGTAGGGATACTTGAAGAAATAATTTTTTTGATCAAGATTTCCAAGAGCCAAATTTGGCTATGCTTGGCCGAATGGTGGTCTTTCTCTTTTTTTTTTGTTCTCAAGGTTTCTTGAATCTTCTTATGGGTAAGATGAAAATGATAACGGACCACCCTTTTATTTAGTTGTATTCAATCTCCACATGGGCCTTGGCCCATTTGTTTTTGGACGGCCAACTTGGCCTTTTTATGTCCAAGCCCATATTTTTTTTTCATGACAAATTTGTAATTCATGAAAACCATTTTTCCTAATTTCCAATTTTTCCCTTAGCCTTCCTCAATATTTCCGCATCAATATTCTCATGAACATCTTATGTATTAAAACAGATCAAAAATATAACTCTGCTCTTAACTTCCCGCAATTATCCTGAATTATCCGATTACGAAAAATGCAGGATATAACATCCTCCCCCCCTTTAGAACATTCATCCTCGAATGTTCAACTGACTTCATGGGGTGTCATAATACTCCGGGTGGGTCCTTTTTATAGTTGTTCTTTCCTTCATACCCGTTCTTTATCTTTCCCTTTTTAATCTTTCATTTCGAATATTTACTCAAAACATACGTACGCAACGTTTCTTTGCCAATTGTTATCCTTCGCAGTCCAGTCGCGCTTATGGTGATTTATGATCCGAATTCACCTAACTTCTTAGCTCGCAACATCTTGAGTTCTTACTACAACTTTTTCTTTATTCCTTCTCTCACATTTCTCGACACAAGTATACTTTTTTTTTTTTGATCTCTTTGTATTGACGCTCATTTCATCCTTCGTTATTTCTTGTTGGTTCTCCAGTGGGGATTCCTTGCAATTATGATCGAGCATCGCTTCACATCGAGAATTCATATAAATTCATAGCGCATATTCTTATGCTCAGTATCATTAATGGTCCATGAACTACTTCCTAGTATCTAATGAACGCTTTTAGCTCCTTCATAAACACTGCGTTCTTTCTTTCTTTCAAAGTTTCCCAACCGACAATCGTAAGTACTTTTATTCCAATAGTCGTTGTCATCCGAAATATCCTTTAGGTATTATCCTTCTCTCCATCATTCTTTGCAAACTTAGCTTGTAAGCATCTTCTTATTACTCTTTGCCACATGTCGCTGCGTACTTGGATACTACGTAATATTTGCTCGATACGGGGGATTCAAATTATGGTCCAATAATATCATAGTTCATGTCGGCATAAAGCATTTTCTTACGGTGTCTTTCATTCTTCCCCTCATGTCGGCCTCACGGTATACTCATTGTCAATTCGTTTCTCCTCATTTCATACATTCTCTTGGTATGCCGATATATTTAAGCTCCGGCCTCGAGATAATAGATTTCCTTTCTTGACGCTTGAAGATGTTGTGATTCCTTTCTAAGTCTAATATAATATGGTCTCTCCCCCTTTAAAGGGGCTCCTTGTATGTCAACAGTCCTTTTGTGAAGTTTTCGTTTACATCTTACTCCTCGTCTTTCTTTCCAACTCTGCGCACCTCATACCGAAACCTTTGATCCTAAGTTTTTCTTTTTACTTTCTGCTTATATCATCACTTTGTCCATATTTCCATACCCTTTCGTCCACTATTAATCCTTCTACCCATTTAATTTCATGCTCGTAAGCCTTCTTAACTATGCGTTAGTGTCATCGTTGTGCGACCGTGTTGTTTCGAGCGTCCTGCCACCTTTGCTCTTAGCGTAAAATCCTTACTGCTTACGCTCTCTTTATCCTAGCTCGTCGAACCCTTAACTGTATTTATGACGCCATGACTGAGCGGCTTCCCATGTACGTTCCTTATATTTCATTCCATTCCCTTTAAGATCAAACCTTTCAGACCTCACATGAATTTTCGCTCTACACCTTAAATTTCCAACTCAACAATGTCGACCCATTATCCTTATTCTTTCCTTGGTGCGTAACCGGGTTCCTATCGCTAATTTGTTAAGGTATCTTTCTTACATCTATGGTTAGAGGTTTTCAATTATTTTGCTCTCAAATGTTCTACTCTTCCTTCGACCAACCCATTAGTATACCTTTTCTACTTTCATCCTTAACCCTTCTTGGGTTTCTTCCTACTCGAGCATCTTTCTTTTCCTTTTTTCCATTGGTGGCATTGGCCTTGAAGTTCGTGAAATTTTACTTTAAACGCGCAAATCCGTCTTATTCTCAAGTCATCCTTTCAGGAAAACATTTCCATGTCCGAGGCAATCACATTAACATAGCTCCACATTTACTCCTTTATATACCTTTCGAGGGTCTAAGTCTCTTAACATCGTCGCAAGGTCTAAGCATCCTTGTCGTGGTCACTATTCCTTTAGCCCTGCTTATTTAGAATTGGTTCTCGAACCTCACACATTCCCTTTTCGTTCCATATTACCACACTTTATCCCTTTCACGTGCCTATCCTTGCAGTTTTATCCAAGTAGTCTCATGCTTTACCGGTAGTTCCTCTCGGCTTCCCTTACCGGGATTTCTTACCTTTCACCTTTTTCCGACATTTTGGTCTCTTTGTCATCCATCTACTCATTTTCTTTCTTTTTCAAATATCGTTGTATTATAACCTTTCCAGTCTTAACCTGTAGTGAAAATAATAACAGCTTGCCTTATAGCACTTGTACCATTCACTTTTGCTGTCACTTTAGCTTTGGTACCCTTGCTTAATTGAGGCCTTCCATACCACAGCACCAATCGCTGGGGTACCCATCATATGCCCGCCGATACCATCACATATGGGATGTCATACGCATTCATATATACGTATATAATTATTACCAACTAGCCCCACAAAATACTTCCAAACGCTATTCAAGCCTATCCTAATTCCAGAGCTGTGATGCACGTTTTGTCTCTTCACTAGGCTAGCCAGCCTCGTCCTGCGCGACCTCTTGTGGTCTCCAACCATCTCGTATACTCTAGTTTCACTCAGACTATCCTAGCTTTTCATTTGTCTCTTATGGCTAAATCTTTAGGATTTCTTGCATACTTCCCAGGGGGCCACCCATCCAGAAATTGCTCCCACCTTAGCACGCTTAACCTCGAAACTTTGATGAAATACAGTGCCTTAATGCTGATATAATCGGGTCCGCTTCCTCGCATGACAATTATTACATGATTTGGGGCGAGTTGAGGTCTTACATATCCCGAGACACTCTCGTAACACATCATTTCTTTTACAATTACCGTTTTGCCCTTTTTGATTCCCAATGTTCACCTTCCGCCTGTGTGTATGACTACTTCCTGTCCTGGACTTCCAGATTCCCGATGGTAGCAAACGTACCTTCATTGCCATTACTTATACATACTCGGGTATCCGCCGGCCTGAATTCCTACTCACCATTTTTACATAATAACCTGCAACAGAATTTATTGTTGACTTTCTGAATCCTTTATCAGACCTTGTTTCTCTTATACCATTCTTTCTTTTCAAAAAAATCGGTACACAGCAAATATCATCAATGCCTCACAGAGCATACGGCTATATATCGCATTCTAACCATCTGGAACTGCCACCTTTAGGTAACAGAACAAATATATCCATACTTACCTCCTTCCATCGTATGTAAGGCTTATATACGGAATTTCATTTTCCTATGACTTGGCCCTATCGCACGATCTATGACAGAAAGAAGGTCAACAATCCCTAACATCGAACAAAACTTCATAGCACACATACTCTGACTCGGCAACACTCCAGGAGCAAATGGAGTTGCCAATCCAGCTGAAGCATCTTCTAACAATGTCCTTTACTAATCTGGGTGTACCTGCGTGGCATGAAATGCAGCCCCCGAAGAAAGAGGGTCAGTACGAAAAATGTACTGAGCATGTAAGGCAAGAATCACAGTAAAAGAATCATAACTGACATAAGGAGTACCAAAGTTCTTGCCATTAGAACATAAATCATGCATATCATTATCACATATCGTACCCGGCCCGTTATGGGACTCGTTGAATGAAATCATGCGTGCCAACATCATATATCATATACATACCGTACCCGACCCATTAAGGGACTCGGTGATAAAGTCATGTCATCCTGCTTTCATATCATTATGCATGCATATACATATACATATCCATACCGTACCCGACCCTCTAGTGAGGGACACGGCGAATGAAGTCATACCGTACCCGGCCCGTTAAGGGACTCGGTAAATGAAATCATGTGCACATATACCGTACCCGGCCCATCATGGGACTCGGTGCCATAGTCATATCATCATATACATATACCATACCCGGCCCTCTAACGAGGGACTCGGTGAACAATGCGGAGGAATACACACGATAACATGTCCTGGCCCGGGACTCAGTGAATAGACATATTAAGACTTGCACGAACAGAGTAGTGAAAAACTATATGCATATAAATCAAGACTCAACAGATAGGTGTGCAAATTGACACTTGATGATCATAACTGAAACAGAGATTTACCAGAATCGAACATGATCTTTAAAACATCAAAGCACTTGCCCTTTTAAACGAAAATCATGTATGCCGTCATCATAAGTCATAAATGATAGTCATGTATCAATATAATACCGTGGAACGTACGACCCGATTCATATAGCATACTATATCAATTTAATGTCGTGGAACGTACGGCCCGATCCATATATAACATATTACAGCCGAGGAACGGTCGGCCCGATCCATATACGACATATATCAATTCTAAGACTCGACGGATACGTATACTTACCGACACCTGAAGCCTCAGAATCAAGTTTTGGACCAATCCGAGTTAGTATGAGAAAGTTATGATCGTTTGAAGTACATAACGTTCTACGAACATTTCAGGAGCCCTTTTTGGAAAACCGAAGCGACAACCATATCAAGTACCCTTCGGGTATCGTATGGGTCAAATCAAATATATCTTTTGGAACCATATGTACGTATCAGAACGTGTCAAAGATTCATTGGAACTTACACAACTCTTTTAGGAACCAAACTCTTTATGCACATCTCATTGTTCAATCATATAGTAGGCTCGAACATATTAAGCACACTCATACCCAGAAGTACGTGAGAATCATAGACAGACTCGGGAACATATCAAATAGAACTTCGGAAATCATAATTACGCATCAAACCATATGAAACCACTTACGGAAATCAAGAACGTTGCCATCCTAGTGGCTCTAAGAGTAGGAATTTCTTTGAAGTCATATATATACGTCATTTGCTCATTTCACACAGATCATGCCAAAGAAAGAAA
Source organism: Lycium barbarum (assembly GCF_019175385.1). Lineage (NCBI taxonomy): Eukaryota > Viridiplantae > Streptophyta > Magnoliopsida > Solanales > Solanaceae > Lycium > Lycium barbarum. The sequence continues at coordinate 67,376,372 of NC_083347.1, read as the reverse complement.
GGGTAAGCCTTACATACCTGTGCCACGCCTTATTAGCTACGTTTATTTATCCAAGCTTGCTAGTCTACATACAAAAGAATTCACATAATCATTAGATGCATTGTCATTCACTTGCCTTAGACTTTGAAATGAATTCACTTATATTCTACCGAAATTTCGGCAGCATTTCCCCTGCAAATGCAACATCCCCGAGAATTCAACTCGGCCAAACATACAACAACGAATCCGAGAATTTAACTCGGCCAACTTAGCAACACAATGCCAACAATTATTCCAACAATATCGACAATCAATTCAAAACACATTCCAACGTTCACAACTTCTTTCTACAAACTTTGACGATTTTCCATTTACGTTCAATTCATATTTGCTCATACATTCTAGTACTAATCCGACGCCACTCAAACAATATTCAAGAATACTTCAAACAATCCGTAAAATATTCAAATAATCCAACCCATATGCTATGCCACCCGAAATCTTCCAAATGGAATAAGAACAATAACAACACATTTTCTTTCTTCAATTTCATGAACTTTACCAACAATTCACACACTAACAACATTATTTTCCATATGTGCAAGAACACTATATTCAATTCACCTTAACGTCTAAAACAATTTTCCAACAATTACAACTTGGACTAGAATCATCAACTTTTCATTATAAACATAGGATCCACAACAACAACAACTAAAACACTAAATAAAATAATTGAACCATTGTTCCTACACACCACATACATACACGGCCACCACACTATATCCATATTTTCATGAATTTCACTTATCTCTACACACTACAACATACACAAACCTTCCATAACACATAAGAGAAGACTAATTCTTACCTTTTTCCCTTGATTTTCTTCTTGTCTTGAATTATGAACTTGCAATCAAGAGTAGCTTTCTTGCTATAATAATTATACCACGTTGAAGAGGACCCTCAAATTAGTAGGGATACTAGAAGAAATAATTTTTCTGATCAAGATTTCCAAGAGCCAAATTTGGCTATGCTTGGCCGAATGGTGGTCTTTCTCTTCTTCTTCTTTTTTTCTCAAGGTTTCTTTAATCTTCTTATGGGTAAGATGAAAATGATAACGGACCACCCTTTTATTTAGTTGTATTCAATCTCCACATAGGCCTTGGCCCATTTGTTTTTTTTTTTGGACGGCCAACTTGGCCATTTTATGTCCAAGCCCATTTTTTTTTTCATGACAAATTTGTAATTCATGAAAACCATTTTTCCTATTTTCCAATTTTTTCCTTAGCCTTCCTCAATATTTCCGCATCAATATTCTCATGAACATCTTATGTATTAAACAAGATCAAAAATATAACTCTGCTCTTAACTTCCCGCAATTATCCTGAATTATCCGATTACGAAAAATGCGGGATATAACATCCTCCCCCCTTTAGAACATTCGTCCTCGAATGTTCAACTGACTTCATGGGGTTTCATAATACTCCGGGAGGGTCCTTTTTATAGTTGTCCTTTCCTTCATACCCGTTCTTTATCTTTCCCTTTTTAATCTTTCATTTCGAATATTTACTCAAAACATACGTACGCAACGTTTCTTTGCCAATTATTATCCTTCGCAGTCTAGTCGCGCTTATGGTGATTTATGATCCGAATTCACCTAACTTCTTAGCTCGCAACATCTTGAGTTCTTACTACAACTTTTTCTTTATTCCTTCTCTCACATTTCTCGACACAAGTATACTTGTTTTTTTTTTTTGATCTCTTTGTATTGGCGCTCATTTCATCCTTCGTTATTTCTTGTTGGTTCTCTAGTGGGGATTCCTTGCAATTATGATCGAGCATCGCTTCACATCGATAATTCATATAAATTCATAGCGCATATTCTTATGCTCAGTATCATTAATGGTCCATGAACTACTTCCTAGTATCTAATGAACGCTTTTAGCTCCTTCATAAACATTGCGTTCTTTCTTTCTTTCAAAGTTTCCCAACCGACAATCGTAAGTACTTTTATTACAATAGTCGTTGTCATCCGCAATATCCTTTAGGTCTTATCCTTCTCTCCATCATTCTTTGCAAACTTAGCTTGTAAGGATCTTCTTATTACTCTTTGCCACATGTCGCTGCGTACTTGGATACTACGCAATATTTGCTCGATACGGGGGATTCAAATTATGGTCCAATCCTTACTGCTTACGCTCTCTTTATCCTTGCTTGTCGAACCCTTAACTGTATTTATGACGCCATGACTGAGCGGCTTCCCATGTACGTTCCTTATATTTCATTCCATTCCCTTTAAGATCAAACCTTTCAGACCTCACATGAATTTTCGCTCTACACCTTAAATTTCCAACTCAACAATGTCGACCCATTATCCTTATTCTTTCCTTGGTGCGTAACCGGGTTCCTATCGCTAATTTGTTAAGGTATCTTTCTTACGTCTATGGTTAGAGGTTTTCAATTATTTTGCTCTCAAATGTTCTACTCTTCCTTCGACCAACCCATTAGTATACCTTTTCTACTTTCATCCTTAACCCTTCTTGGGTTTCTTCCTACTCGAGCATCTTTCTTTTCCTTTTTTCCATTGGTGGCATTGGCCTTGAAGTTCATGAAATTTTACTTTAAACGCGCAAATCCGTCTTATTCTCAAGTCATCCTTTCAGGAAAACATTTCCATGTCCGAGGCAATCACATTAACATAGCTGCACATTTACTCCTTTATATACCTTTCGAGGGTCTAAGTCTCTTAACATCGTCGCAAGGCCTAAGCATCCTTGTCGTGGTCACTATTCCTTTAGCCCTGCTTATTTAGAATTGGTTCTCGAACCTCACACATTCCCTTTTCGTTCCATATTACCACACTTTATCCCTTTCACGTGCCTATCCTTGCAGTTTTATCCAAGTAGTCTCATGCTTTACCGGTAGTTCCTCTCGGCTTCCCTTACCGGGATTTCTTACCTTTCACCTTTTTCCGACATTTTGGTCTCTTTGTCTTCCATCTCCTCATTTTCTTTCATTTTCAAATATCGTTGTATTATAACCTTTCCAGTCTTAACCTGTAGTGAAAATAATAACAGCTTGCCTTATAGCACTTGTACCATTCACTTTTGCTGTCACTTTAGCTTTGGTACCCTTGCTTAATTGAGGCCTTCCATACCACAGCACCAATCGCTGGGGTACCCATCATATGCCCGCTGATACCATCACATATGGGATGTCATATGCATTCATATATACGTATATAATTATTACCAACTAGCCCCACAAAATACTTCCAAACGCTATTCAAGCCTATCCTAGTTCCAGAGCTGTGATGCACTTTTTGTCTCTTCACTAGGCTAGCCTGCCTCGTCCTGCGCGACCTCTTGTGGTCTCCAACCATATCGTATACTCTAGTTTCACTCAGACTATCCTAGCTTTTCATTTGTCTCTTATGGCTAAATCTTTTGGAATTCTTGCATACTTCCCAGGGGGCCACTCATCCTGAAATTGCTCCCACCTTAGCACGCTTAACCTCGAAACTTTGATGAAATACAGTGCCTTAATGCTGATATAATCGGGTCCGCTTCCTCGCATGACCATTATTACATGATTTGGGGCGAGTTGAGGTCTTACAGATCCCGAGACACTCTCGTAACACATCATTTCTTTTACAATTACCATTTTGCCCTTTTTGATTCCCAATGTTCACCTTTCGCCTGTGTGTATGACTACTTCCTGTCCTGGACTTCCAGATTCCTGATGGTAGCAAACGTACCTTCATTGCCATTACTTATACATACTCGGGTATCCGCCTGTCTGAATTCCTACTCACCATTTTTACATAATAACCTGCAACAGAATTTATTGTCGACTTTCTAAATCCTTTATCAGACCTTGTTTCTCTTATACCATTCTTTCTTTTCAAACAAATTGGTACACAGCAAATATCAACAATGCCTCACAGAGCGTATGGCTATATATCGCATTCTAACCAACCGGAACTGCCACCTTCACGTAACAGAACAAATATATCCATACTTACCTCCTTCCGTCGTATGTAAGGCTTATATACGGAATTTCATTTTCCTATGATTTGGCCCTATCGCACGATCTATGACAGAAAGAAGGTCAACAATCCCTAGATACCCCGTAGCCTCCTGTTTATAAATGTGGCGTGCTTCACACCATAAACAGGACTCTACTGGACACGACTTTGCAGACAACCCCTAGGACAAACCTGCTCTGATACCACTTTGTCACACCCTAACCTCACTAGGGTGTGATGGGCACCCGACCCCATATCCGAAGCCGAGCGAACCCACTGACTCTTATTACACACATAACCGCTTAGAACTTCTTAAATCAAATTAAAATGAAGTACATAATAAAGCTTTCAGAAACTTTTTTTTCCTTGTTCTCAAATCAACAAAATCTGTAATCATATAAAACTTATAGCATAACCCAAATGACACATCGGCTGATGGAGACGCTTACAGAACTAACAACCAATACCCATGACTTTGTCTGCAAAGTCTCTAACTTCGAACAAAAGTTCATAGCACACATACTCTGACTCGGCAACACTCCAGGAGCAAATGGAGTTGCCAATCCAGCTGAAGCATCTTCTAACAATGTCCTTTACTAATCTGGGTGTACTTGCGTGGCATGAAATGCAGCCCCCGAAGAAAGGGGGTCAGTACGGAAAATGTACTGAGCATGTAAGGCAAGAATCACAGTAAAAAGAATCATAACTGACATAAGGAGTACCGAAACATATACAATGCCCAGAATACCAAAGTTCTTGCCTTTAGAACATAAATCATGCATATCATTATCACATATCGTACCCGGCCCGTTATGGGACTCGGTGAATGAAATCATGCATGCCAACATCATATATCATATACATACCGTACCCGGCCCATTAAGGGACTCGGTGATAAAGTCATGTCATCCTGCTTTCATATCATTATGCATGCATATACATATACATATCCATACCGTACCAGACCCTCTAGTGAGAGACTCGGTGAATGAAGTCATATCGTACCCGGCCCGTTAAGGGACTCGGTAAATGAAATCATGTGCACATATACCGTACCCGGCCCATCATGGGACTCGGTGCCATAGTCATATCATCATATACATATACCATACCCGGCCCTCTAACGAGGGACTCGGTGAACAATGCAGAGGAATACGCACGATAACATGTCCTGGCCCGGGACTCAGTGAATAGACATATTAAGACTTGCACGAACAGAGTAGTGAGAAACTATATGCATATAAATCAAGACTCAACAGATAGGTGTGCAAATTGACACTTGAGGATCATAACTGAAACAGAGATTCACCAGAATCGAACATGATCTTTAAAACATCAAAGCACTTGCCCTTTTAAACGACAATCATGTATGCCGTCATCATAAGCCATAAATGATAGTCATGTATCAATATAATACCGTGGAACGTACGGCCCGATTCATATAGCATACTATATCAATTTAATGCCGTGGAACGTACGACCCGATCCATATATAACATATTACTGCCGAGGAACGTTCGGCCCGATCCATATACGACATATATCAATTCTAAGACTCGACGGATACGTGTACTTACCGACACCTGAAGCCTCAGAATCAAGTTTTGGACCAATCCGAGTTAGTATGAGAAAGTTATGATCGTTTGAAGTACAGAACGTTCTACGAACATTTCAGGAGCCCTTTTTGGAAAACCGAAGCGACAATCATATCAAGTACCCTTCGGGTATCGTCTGGGTCAAACCAAATATATCTTTTGGAACCATATGTACGTATCAGAACGTGTCAAAGATTCATCGGAACTTACAGAACTCTTTTAGGAACCAAACTCTTTATGCACATCTCATTGTTCAATCATATAGTAGGCTCGAACATATTAAGCACACTCATACCCAGAAGTACGTGAGAATCGTAGACAGACTCGGGAACATATCAAATAGAACTTCGGAAATCATAATTACGCATCAAACCATATGAAACCACTTACGGAAATCAAGAACGTTGTCATCCTAGTGGCTCTAAGAGTAGGAATTTCTTTGAAGTCATACATATACATCATTTGCTCAATTCACACAGATCATGCCAAAGAAAGAAAGGGTAAGCCTTACATACCTGTGCCACGCCTTATTAGCTACGTTTATTTATCCAAGCTTGCTAGTCTACATACAAAAGAATTCACATAATCATTAGATTCATTGTCATTCACTTGCCTTAGACTTTGAAATGAATTCACTTATATTCTACCGAAATTTCAGCAGCATTTCCCCTGCAAATGCAACATCCCCGAGAATTCAACTCGGCCAACATACAACAACGAATCCGAGAATTTAACTCGGCCAACTTAGCAACACAATGCCAACAATTATTCCAACAATATCGACAATCAATTCAAAACACATTCCAACGTTCACAACTTCTTTCTACAAACTTTGACGATTTTCCATTTACGTTCAATTCATATTTGCTCATACATTCTAGTACTAATCCGACGCCACTCAAACAATATTCAAGAATACTTCAAACAATCCGTACAATATTCAAATAATCCAACCCATATGCTATGCCACCCGAAATCTTCCAAATGGAATAAGAACAATAACAACACATTTTCTTTCTTCAATTTCATGAACTTTACCAACAATTCACACACTAACAACATTATTTTCCATATGTGCAAGAACACTATATTCAATTCACCTTAACTTCTAAAACAATTTTCCAACAATTACAACTTGGACTAGAATCATCAACTTTTCATTATCAACATAGGATCCACAACAACAACAACAACTAAAACACTAAATAAAATAATTGAACCATTGTTCCAACACACCACATACATACACGGCCACCACACTATATCCATATTTTCATGAATTTCACTTATCTCTACACACTACAACATACACAAACCTTCCATAACACATAAGAGAAGACTAATTCTAACCTTTTTCCCTTGATTTTCTTCTTGTCTTGAATTATGAACTTGCAACCAAGAGTAGCTTTCTTGCTATAATAATTATACCACGTTGAAGAGGACCCTCAAATTAGTAGGGATACTAGAAGAAATAATTTTTTTGATCAAGATTTCGAAGAGCCAAATTTGGCTATGCTTGGCCGAATGGTGGTCTTTCTCTTTTTTTTTTTTTTTTTTTCTCAAGGTTTCTTGAATCTTCTTATGGGCAAGATGAAAATGATAACGGACCACCCTTTTATTTAGTTGTATTCAATCTCTACATGGGCCTTGGCCCATTTTTTTTTTGGACGGCCAACTTGGTCTTTTTATGTCCAAGCCCATTTTTTTTTTCATGACAAATTTGTAATTCATGAAAACCATTTTTCCTAATTTCCAATTTTTCCCTTAGCCTTCCTCAATATTTCCGCATCAATATTCTCATGAACATCTTATGTATTAAACAAGATCAAAAATATAACTCTGCTCTTAACTTCCCGCAATTATCTTGAATTATCCGATTACGAAAAATGCAGGATATAACAGATTTGATCTTCCGAGCTAGTAAGCTCACGATGCTTGATACGTTGCGGTTGTACCATGTTCCTCATATGACGAGTAGGCCTATAAGATAGATGTAATGATAAAAACGAAGATAGTGATAATGATAGTAATGATGATGAGAATAATATGATGTTAAAGATGCCTACAGGCTATTGTATGTATGTGTGCCTATGATGGGATATAATAAGACCCCGAGCTTATGATGCCGGGTAGAATGTATGTATATGAATATGTATAGAGTATGTATATGATTACGTAACGCGCGCACACTTATGCAGAAGGTACGGATAACCCTGAAGCCTTGGTAGGGCCAGATATGTATGACGTTAAGCCTTGGTTGGCCAAGTATGTATGAAACACCGATCCTTTATAGTCGGGTACGCTATACAAAAGCTATATAAAAGCTATATATATATATATATATATATATATATATATATATATATATATATATATATATATATATATATATATATATATATATATATATATATGACATCAGTATGAGTACGAATATACTAAGGATATGTAAATGTTATGCAAAGGCTATGTATAAGCAATGTATATGAGATGTAGACGATAGGAATATGAATATGAATGGGAACATGAATACGCATACGAAAATGAATGTGAAGGTAAATAAGTACGGATATGGATGTATGTACACAGATACGCAATAGAATTGGGCTGTCCTTGTGGAAAGGAAAGTAAGTGCTATGACGACGATATTATTACCTCCCATCCTATGTTATCTCATATGTTGTATATTATGCTTCTATATTGTTGTTGATCATGATTTACATACTCAGTACATTCTTCGTACTGACGTCCTTTTGTTTGTGGACGCTGCGTCATGCCCGCAGGTGCACATGGAGACAGGCTTGATCCATAGCTACATTCTAAGAGACTACATAGCAAAGCTCCATTTCCTTCGGAGCCATAGCTTTTGGGTACTTATTCTTTTGTGCACATAATTATGGGCATAGCGGGGTCCTGTCCCGCTTATGTGATATGTTATACTCTTCTTAGAGGCTCGTAGACATGTGTATGTGGTTAGATATGTTTGGCCTTGTCGGCCTATATTTTGTATACCATTTTGTTGGCCTCGTCGGCCCATGTACATTGATGTGGCATAGATGCCTATGATGATATAAAGAGGTTGTTGTCCAAAGAGACTAGTATGATTGATCGATAGAAGTGTATGTTTTACTATGTGGCTCGCCTAGATATTATGTGAAAGTATGTCAAGGGGTGCCCGGGTGGGATAGCACTGGGTGCTCGTCGCGGCCCCCTAGTCGGGTCGTGACACCTAATTAGCAAATTTTGAAACCAATGAACTGGTTATTTCAAATTAAACGACTAATAGGATAATTTTGCAAAAAGACTCTAATTTCTCTAAATCATGAACTGATTAATTTAATCGTGGCCATAACAAAATATTCAGACAAATAAGAATTAAAAAATCAATTTGCAATAATGATCACCTTTTTTTTTTAAGCGAAGCCAATCAGCCTGATGCTGTTGGATTTTATTAAAATAAATAGAAGTATTTACAGAAAAAAGAAATAAAATAAAAATAAATGAAGGAAAAATGTAAATGCAATAATTATCATCTAATTAATTAATTAGCCTAATTAAAACATTATGGACAATTATGCATATTTTGACAAATCATGCAATTATACAAAAATTAAAGATTTAAAGAGTTAGATGGTTAATTACTTAGATTACTCAACCTTCATGGATTAAAAGGAATAAAGTATTTGAGAAATTTTGATTTTTGATAATTTAAACAATTAAATAAATGATTATCTTCTAAACAAAAGACCCCCCCCCCCCCTGCCCCGCTCTCTCTCTCTCTCTCTCTAATTAAATTTAACAAGCATCTCATAAAATATCATAGCCATTAATTTCTCAATAAATTTATGATGCCATAAAAATCCCTTTTATCAATTTAAGGGAGTGAAATATTGACTTGAACAATTTATAAATATTATTTAAACCTTTCAAGATTCCAACTCATTTTATTTATGTTACACCTTAGAAAATATTCCGTTAACGCACAGTGAGTAGACTAATGAAGGGCATGACGTATACGATGTTTTGATAAGTAAGAAATAGCATTTGATGATCCTAATCGAGATTCAAAGACATTTGACGTAAGGGAAGAAAGTTGTTAATGAAAGCCCGGGATATGTTGTGTGTCGGGAAAGATTTACGAGTGTCAAGTTAAGGATAGCATAATGATGTCTTGGAGAAGTGTGATAATGTCCCTTAGATTGGTATTGAGGTGTTAATCAAGTGTCAAGAAGGTTCCATAAGGATTGGAGATCAAACGAATCAACGAGAATAAGTTCGGATGAACTGGCCATTATACGGCCCAACATACTGGCCGTATAAATTATACTGGCCGTATGTCTGGCCGTATAATCAGCCCAGAATGGCACACCTCACTGGACCAGATCTATGGCAAGACATACGGTCAGTATAATTTATACGGACCGTATGTTGGTCCGTAGAATCTGATCGGGACAGATTTTAAATGTTGATATAAGGACCCTCTCTCATTAATTCATTTCATTTTCTCCTCTCCAAACTTCAAGAATTCTCTAGAATCATCTCCACTCTCCACCCACAAGAACCCAAGCGAAATCTATGATCAACTACATCAAACCCACAAAATCAAGTGTATGAAACATACCAAAGTGCATCTAAGCCAAGAAATCCCAAGGGAAGTGAACTAGGGTTTTGGTACAAGAAGAGAATCTCCACTCAAGGCTTATTCTTCCATTATCTAAGGTGAGTTTTATGATCATTCTATGTTGTTTAAGGTGTTGAAAGTTAAAACACTTGGATTGTAGAAAGATATAGAAAATGGGTCATAAATGTGGGAATAGTGTCATTGTTGGGGAAAGACTTGGATTGAGTCATGATTATCGATATGTTGTGATTGTAAGTATGTTATGAACGACATTTAGAACATGGAATAAGTATTATATGTGAGAAAATGCAATAATGAACTATGACCATGACTATGGAGAAATTGGAGTGAAATTGCGAAATGTGGGTAATGTAGATGAATGATGATTGTTGCTTGTGATATTGTGAATGTTGTTATAGATGTTTGGGAGTTGATATGGAATGTGGGGAAAGTTGTATAAACAAAGGAAATGCTGCCCAATTTTCTTTAGCTTTAGTAAGCACGTTTATGTAAGCGATTAGCTAATGTTAATGCGAATTCTCTTGAAGGTAGAAACGTGGGCATTGAAGGAGATCAAGTAAGCGATAGATTAGTTAAAAGAAAAAGGTATGTGAGGCTAGTCCGTTCTTTCTAAGGCATGAATCATGTGGCATGATTTTTCCTTCTTCTCCCTGAATCTCCTACATCCCGGAAAAATAAGAGTCTATGTTCATGAATAGCCATATGAGATAAGAGATGCATTATGAGCCCAATAATGATGATAATGAGCTTAAGTCTAATGATTCTAGAGTTCATGATGTGATGTTGTTTATTGTATACACTCACCTTATATGCTATTTCCTTCAAGCTGAGGCAGAATGCTTATAAATGCTCCATAATGAAATCGAGGGTTCACGACCTTATGTCACCTCGATAAAGTATAATTGTCTATGAGTTTTTATGCATGCATTGTGATGAGTACATATTGATGATATTACACCGCGCCTATATGGCCGGGCAGACACCGCTAAAGCGAGCAGCGTATACACCATGTCTAGATGGCATGGGCAGGCTCCACTAGTGGGCGGCATGAAATGGTACCCCGGACGCGGGAGGCCTGCACGCAGGCTAATGATTATCACACCGTACCTATATGGTCGGGAAGCTTATACATATATGCATATATGATATGATGATGATTATGAAGTAAGCCAGCATGCATTATTTCTTTTATAATTGACAGTCAGTTACAGGTTGCTCCTGATTTGATGCTTCCTTTATTTCATTGACGTATTATTATTAAATATGCCTCTCATACTCAGTACAATGTTCGTACTGTCGTCCATTTTATTTGGACACTGTGTTCATGCCCACAGGTAGACAGGGAGGTGATCCAGACTCGTAGGTGCTATTAGCTGACTTGAGAGCACTCCATTGTTCCGGAAGTGCCTTTGATTATTCTTTTGTGTATATATGCATATTTTAGGTACGACGGGGTCCTGTCCCTTCCCTATGTCTAGCACTCTAGTAGAGGCTCGTAGATACGCATGTGTGGGTTGTATGGTCTCACGAGGTCCTCTTCGTATATATTATTTTGATAGCCGAAGGGCTTATGTATAAAGTAATTATGTTTCCAAACGAAAAATGACTTTTTTCTATGATTTGAGTATGAATTTGATAAAAGTATGCTTAAGGAGTATGATGAGTAGCAGAATGAGTGGTGCCCGGTGGTTAGCCCCGGGTACCCATCACGGCCCATAGTCGGGTCGTGACAAAAGTGGTATCAGAGCAGTTCAGTCCTAGGAAGTGTCTACGAGCCGTGTCTAGTAGAGTCTTGTTTATGGTGTGTTGCGCGCTATACTAATAAACAGAAAGCTACAGGGCATTTAGGAAAAATGACTATATTTCATCTTAAGAGATCGTGCGATAGAGTGGTGTTATAAGATTTCCTCCTTCTGAATAGTGTGTTATGATTTCAGAAATACCGCCAAAGGGAAAAGCTACAGCAGCCCAAAAGGGCAAGACTACGACAAAAAACGGGTAGAAAGGGAGCCGCCAATGAATATAGAAGAGGGTGAATCACATAATGAGGCTCCATCTAATGCTTCTTCCACCCTACCTATTACAGAAGAACAAGAAGGGGCTTCAGCTCCAGCTCCTACGCCTCCAGTTCCCCCACCGGCTACTTCGGGTCAACAAATGACCGAGGCTATCCATTTATTGACGCAGTTAGTTGCCGCCCAGGCACAGCGGCAGACTGTGGGTTCAAGTGATCGGGAAGCTAGTACCAGAGCTCACGATTTTATGAGTTTGAATCCTCCGGAGTTTTTCGGGTCAAAGCCGGATGAAGACCCGCAAGGTTTTATTGATGAGATGCTGAGAACATTGAGGATTATTCATGCCTCCAAAACTGAATCGGTGGAGTTGGCATCTTATAGACTCCGAGATGTGGCGGTATTGTGGTACAATAATGGGCTAGCATCAAGAAATGAAAATACGCCTCCTCCCGTGTGGCAAGAATTTGTAGATGCTTTTATCTGCCACTATTTGCCACCCGAGGTCCGTCGAGCTAGAGTGGATAGGTTCTTAAATCTAAAGCAAGGAAATATGAGTGCTCGGGAATATAGCCTTCAGTTTAATTCATTGGCTAGATATGCCCCGACTATGGTGGCCGATATGGGAGATAGGGTACACAGGTTTGTGAGTGGCTTAGGACCACATTTATTTAAGGATTGCTTGACGACTTCATTGCAAGATGGGATGGAGATTTCCCGAATACAAGCCCATGCCCAGAATTTAAAAGGACAACAACCTCCAGAAAGGGATGATCTTGATTTCGATAGAAGGCAAAGCAAGAGGGCCAGATTTATGGGGGCAGGAACTGATTATAGAGGGGGATCAAGGCAGACACATTCTAGACACTCAGTCCAATCGGTGACTAGTGCACCTCCACGATTACGAGTAGGTGATTTGATCGCTCCTTTCGTTCAGGACAGGGTCAGAGTTCGAGGGCCTCAGATTTTTAGTTTGGGGGAGATTATAGCCAGGGGAGACCTCCAGTACTGCGATGCAGCCAGTGCGGTAGATTGCATTCCAGACAGTGTCGGCAATGTCACGACCCAACCCCGTAGGCCGTGACTAGTGCCCCAGCTGGACACTCGTACACACCTGTTAACTATAATCCATTCGAACTGAACATAACACGGAAATTCTTAGGAATGATATGTCATCTCAGAACTGTCACACATATATATATACCAAGGCAACCTATCTCCTGTGGAGTCACACTATCAACGGATAACATCGTACATAAGCCGACAAGGTATCATAACATATGGGAACGTCCCAACCATACACATACGCAAGCCGACAAGGCTGCCACTACGAATGGGGACGTCCCAAAACACAAGTCATGCTAACACAACTGAACAACATCTATATACAACCCACACATATGTCTACAGACCTCTAAGAGTATCAATAGTAACATATGGCGGGACAGGGCCCCGCCATACCCCTGAATGAACATATACATATATTCAGCAGATCTGTGCCAAAATTCTAGACTTCGGAACAACGGAGCACTCCAAGACAGCTGAGTAGAAGTTCTAAGTTGGAGGGTCACTAAATCATGTATCTGTACCTGCGGGCATGAACGCAGGCCCCCCCCCCCCCCCCCCGAAGAAAGGGGGTCAGTACGAGATATGTACTGAGTATATAAAGCATGAAATACAATATGGAAGATCATAACTGAAGTAAAGATTCCAGGAGACAAGTATGATAATCAATAAATCACTGTACCTGTGCCTTACAAAACAAATCATGCATATCATTATCATATACCGTACCCGGCCCATCATGGGACTCGGTGGATAGTCATATCATCAAATACCGTACCCGGCCCACTACGGGACTCGGTGAATAATCATATCATCGTATACCGTACCCGGCCCATTATAGGACTCGGTGAATAATCATATCATCGTATACCGTACCCGACCCATTATGGGACTCGGTGAATAATCATATCATCGTATACCGTACCCAGCCCATTATGGGACTCGGTGAATAATCATATCATCATATACCGTACCCGGCCCATTATGGGACTCGGTGAATAATGTAGTAAAACTGTGCATGATAACATACCCGGCCCGGGAGTCGGTGAAAGATGTAACAACAGTATGCACGAGTAGAGTAGTGAGTAACCACATGCAATTAAATCATCATCTGAGACTCGATAGACAAGTAGACTAGCTAACATTTGAGTGTCAAAGTGATAGTCATGTTAAGTACTCTTTAAATATCATTATGAACTATATCAAAAGGGAGCCTCAGGAATTATAGATATGCATCGAGATAATATGAAACAACTTATGACGTCAGAGACAATAGTCATCATAGAGTCTTTAGGAATAGAAACTTATACATCCGATTATACTGTCCAACATATAGAAAGCTCGAGGGCAGTAGCTTAACTACTTTAAAAGCTCTAACATCAAGAAGTGAATAAGAATCATGAATCATATTCGGAACTTATGAATGGAATTACCCCAAAGCTCATATCATTCATCACTTATGTCTAAGACATGCCAAAAGAAAGAAGGGATAGGCTTTACATACCTTTAGAGCTTATCCGTAACGCAATACGTATACGCTGTCCAAAGTGTCTCAACCTATATTAAGACGTCAAGAACTATGGTTAAGTTACGGGAAGATTCAAAACGTATTCTAACGTTAGTAACGCTTTTCTAGAAAATTAGATGACGTTTCCCTTATATTCAAATCAACTTCATAACAACTAAGCCAACATCAATACCCACACGTTCATGTACTATATCGAGGCTATTCAAGACAATACTCGAAAACACCCGAACAGACCGCACAACATTCCAAATAGCCCACATTCACAACACTCGATAACAATCCACATACGACTACTACATATTCAAGTTATCCGTAATGATCCATAGTCTTAATGTTTTCATCAGACTATCTTCTAACAGCCCAACCAACATAACACCATAATGTATAATCTTAACTATACTTGATCTTTCATCTCAACAAGAACAACAACATACTCAAAACAGCCCCTAACTAACAACATAAAAAGATGCTCGAAAATCTTGCGAACACCTACGAGCACACCAAGCAAACCACATACGATTCTTATACGTTATTTCATACAATCCTTTTCATCCAAATTCGTGATTTATACCAGCCCACACACGACAACAACGTCATTCATTCATATGCAAGAAAACTATGCTAATATCACCACAAATTCTACAACAGCCCAAAAAAACAAATTCAACTTCAACTTTAACCATTTAATTCCTCCACTCTCATTACATAATTCATGATAACAACAACCAAAATACTACTTAAAATTAATTCATCAATTCCAACTGCAACAACCCCCTTACACGGCTCAACAACACTTCAACATCAACATACATAATTCCATGTATTCAATTCATCTCTACCAATTTATAACAAGTCCAAATCACCTCTAAAACATGTAAAAAGGATTAAATCTTACCTCAATAAACTCAGCTCCTTAACTTGCTGAAATTGATAACTTCAATTAATAAACACTCTTGCTGCCCTCAGGGACCAATTCACGTTACCATAGACCCTTCAAATGGTTGAACTACCTTGGAAAAATTATTTTTGGACCACAACTAAGAACTTCAAGTTCAGCCAGCCATGGCCGAACTCCCCTTCTCTCTCTATAGCTCACAAATTGATGAAGATGAAATGAATACATAGTTGATTCATTAGTCATCAATCTTATATATATATGTTGCCCGTGGAAGTGACACATGTCCAGCCATGACATGTGTCCCACTAAGATTCATGAGCCAATCATAATTTTTCATGTATTTTAGTAGGGCCCACTTAATAATCTGATTAGGCTAGTTAATCCTAAATCCCCACTTAATAATCTAATCATGGTAAATTAATCCCAAATCTCCACTAATATTTAATTTCTATACCAATTAAAATTTATAAGCAATTCGTGCATTAACAAAAATCGGGGATTAAAAGTCCTTCTCTCATATCCATAAATAATCTTGTCCTTGGACTTATACCGATTAGCTTACGAATAATCCGTCGTATAAAAATACGGGATATAACAACCAAGGTTCGGATGCTTGCTATGCTTGCGGCCAGGTTGGGCATATGATGCGAGATTGCCCATCGGTGAGTGGTAGAGTTGGGGTTCAGCCCACAGGATCAATGGCTAGTTCCTCTTCAGTGCGCCCAGTAGGGCAGACTTCCCAGATTCCAGCAGGCCGAGGTAGAGGCCGAGGGGAGCATATACTTTGGGTGCCACTCAGCCCCGTGTGTATGCTTTAGCCGGACGACATGATCTTGGGTCCTCTCCGGATGTGGTTACAGGTACATTATCCATATTTTCCCATGATGTGTATGCATTGATAGTTCCGGGTTCTACCCTATCTTATATTACTCCGTATGTTGCTGGTTGTATTAGGGTGAAACCTGAGCCAATTAAACCTTTTGAGGTATCTACTCCGGTTGGTGATCCCGTGATAGCTAGACAAGTGTATAAAAATTGTGTAATTGGCTATGCGATCGCCAGACCAAAGATGATTTAATTGAGGTGGAAATGTTAGATTTCGATGTGATTATGGGTATGGATTGGTTGGCCTCATTTTATGCAAATGTTGATTGCCGAATGAAGATAGTTCGATTTCAATTTCTGGGAGAGCCCGTGTTTGAATGGAAGGGTAATACAGCCTCTCCAAGACGTAGGTTTATTTCCTACCTTAAGGAAAGAAAGATGATAGCTAAAGGCTATATTTATCACTTAGTCCGAGTTCAGGATACCAAATCAGAGCTGCCACCTTTCCAGTCTGTTCCAGTAGTGAATGAATTCCCAGATGTTTTTCCAGATGAGCTTCTAGGTCTTCCACCAGAAAGAGAGATTGATTTTTCTATTGATGTGTTGTCGGACACCAAGCCAATTTCTATTCCTCCATACCGAATGGCTCCGACAGAATTGAGAGAATTAAAGGCACATTTGAAAGATCTGCTTGAGAAGGGATTTATTAGATCGAGTTCATCACTGTGGAGAGCACCAGTCTTGTTCATGAGAAATAAAGTGTTACACCTCGGAAAAATCTTCCGTTGGTACGCGAGTGAATGACCTAGTGATGAGCACGAGTGTATGATGTTTCCATGAGTAAGAAATGACATTTGATGACCCTAAATATGATTCCAAAGGCAATCGCAATAAGAGATAGGTTATGCTCCATAACGAATAATTATAGGTTTTGGAAATGTGAAAAGTTGCAAGTTTGCATTCTGGCCAGTGGTCGTAAAATGAAATACGGACCGTAAAGTGGTATATGGTCCGCAAACTGCCATGTCGTATTGTGGCTTCCAAAACTTCAAACTTTCTGCCAAATGATCAATGGTTAAATACGACATGGAATACGGACCGTAAAGTGGTTTACGGCCCGTAAACCATGATCGTAAATCACCATGTCCCAGCCTGCGTTTCTGGTTCTGTTATGATTAAATACGACCACGAAGGATGGTCCGTAAACTGGAATACGGACCGTAAACCAAATTTACGACCACTGTGCACTTCAAATAAGATTTTTAAGTCATTAAATAAGGGGACCAAGGCTTATTTCATTTCACTTCTACATCACACCCCTTCTCTCTAGAACATCTCTCTACATATATTCCACAAGAATTCAAGGATATTTGGTGATCAACAACATAAATCAAGGGAATTAAGTGTAAGAAAACCATCAAGATCATCCAAAGTCAAGAAATCCAAATGAAGATAAGCTAGGGTTTTGCTCAAAGTGTAGTATTATCAACTAAATCTTGTTCCTACAACATCTAAGGTAAGATTCATGATGTTTATATGTTTTTTAAGATATTGGAGAGTTGAAATACTTGGAGTGTAGAAGAATATGGTAAAATGGGTCATGAATGATGAATAGTGTCATTTAGAGAATTAGTTGGAATCAAATCATGATTGTTGTTATATTGTGACATGAATGGTTATAAATGACGTTGAAAGACCATGAAATAGACATTGTATGTGAATGGACGAAATCATGTGTTATAGCCATTGATATGGGCAAATGAAAGTAAATTGTGGAATATGGATAACGTGAATGAGTAATGGCCATTGTTATGATATTGTGAATGTATTGTTGACGTTGGGAGTTGAATTATGTTGTGAAGGAAATGTTGTCCGATTTTCCCCTAGTTTTAGCCATGTGTGCTAATTATCGATTCTAATGATAGTATGACTTTAATGAAGGTAGAAACGCTAACGTTGGACGGGAACGCGCAAGTGTAGAATAGTGTGTCGGAAAGGTATGTAAGGCTAACCCTTCTTTCATAAGGCATGGTTCTTTGGCCAAACATCTAAATCCTCTATACGAGTATGTTGTCTTCCAAATGAATTGATCTTCCGAGCTTGTAAGCTCACGATTCTTGATACGCTACGATTGTACTAAGTTTCTTGTATTACGTGTAGGCCTATTAAGGTAGAAGAGGTGGATGACGATAGTAGTGATAATGCTATTGATGATGACTATAATGATAATAACGGTGACGATTATTATAACGATGATTAAAAGTAAAGATGTTTATGAGCTATTATGTATATGTACGACTATTATAGAAACCCGAGCTTATGAGGCCGGGTATGATATGTAAATAAGTATGTATACGATTACGTAACGCGCGCGCACCTCTGCAGAGGGTACGGATAACCCTGAAGCCTTGGTAGGGCCAGGTATGAGTAACCTTGAGCCTTGGTTGGCCAAGTATGTATGAAACACCGATCCTACGTGGTCGGGTATGCTATGGAAATACTATGTATATGATATGAGTACGAATATGATATGACTATGTATATGAATGTGAATAAGGGCATGTATACGAATACCAGCAGAAATATGGTACGGGTACTATCACGGAATACGGATAATGATGTATGTACACAAATACGTATTCGCAAGGGAAAGTTCCTATGAAAGGCAAGTATGTGTATATGACGACAATATTGCCATCTCCCATCCTATGCTATTTCTTATGTTGCTATTTATGCTTCTATATTGATATTGATCATGCTTTACATACTCAGTACATTCTTCGTACTGACATCCTTTTTTTTTGTGGACGTTGCGTCATGCCCGCAGGTGCACAGGGAGACAGGCTTGATCCATAGCTGCTTTCTCAAAGACTTCCCAGCAGAGCTCCATTTCATTCGGAGCCATAGCTTTTGGGTACTTAATCTTTTGTGTACATAATTGTGGGCATAGCGGGGTCCTGTCCCGCTCATGTGATATGTTTTACTCTCCTTAGAGGCTCGTAGTCACGTGTGTATGATTAGACTTGTCCGGCCTTATCGGCCTATATTTTGTGTATCTTTTGATAGCCTCGTCGGCTTATATACATTTGATGTGGCATAGATGTCAATGATGATTTAAAGATGTTGTCGTCCAATGGGACTAGCGTGATTAATAATAATAAAAAAAGATGTATGTTTAATCGTATGACTCACCTAGATGTAAGTATATATGTAAGCCAAGGGTGCCCGGGTGGGCTAGCACCGGGTGCTCGTTGCGGCCTTCTAGACGGGTCGTGACAAAAGTTGTATCAGAGCAGTTTTGTCCTAGGGTGTGTCTACGAGCCGTGTCTAGTAGAGTCTTGGTTATGGGTGTGTTGCGCGCCACACTTATAAACAAGAAGCTGCGGACATTTTAGGAATAAATGACTTTCTTTCTTCATAAGAATCGTGCGATAGAGCCATGATGTAAGAAATTCTTGTCCCTTAATCGTGTGTTGTGCATTTCAGAGATGCCTAAAAAGAGAAAGGCTACAGCAGCCCAAAAGGGCAAGACGGTGGCAGAAAAGCGGGCTGAAAGAGCACCGCCACCGATAGTAGAGAAAAGTGAGTCCCAGAGTGTGGCTCAATCTCAGTCCTCCCAGACAGTGCCTATTACTGAGGAGCGTGAGGGAGCTTCAGCCCCAGCTCCAGCACCTCCAGCTCCTCCACCAGATGCTTCGGGCCAAGATGTGAAAGAGGCCATTAATTTGCTGACTCAATTGGCAGCGGCCCAGACTCAGAGGTAAGGTTCAGGGCGAGGTGATAGGGCTGTTAGTGCAAGGGCCCGTGACTTCATTACTTTAAACCCTCCGAAATTCTTTGGGTCAAAGCCGAAGGAGGACCATCAGGATTTTATTGATGGTATGTTGAGGACGCTTCGATTGATACATGCTTCGGACACCGAGTCGGTGGAGCTAGCGTCATATAGATTGAGAGATGTCTCGATCCAATGGTATACAGTTTGGATAGCTTCACGGGGGGCCAATGCACCTCCCCCGGTATGGCAAGAGTTTGTTGATGCTTTTCTCCGTCATTATATGCCTCCAGAAGTCCGGTGAGCTAGAGCCGATAAATTCTTAAATTTGAGGCAAGGTAGCATGAGTGCTCTAGAGTACAGTATCCACTTCAACTCCTTGGCTAGGTATGCTTCAGCCATGGTAGCGGATATGGGTGACCGGGTACACCGATTTGTTAAAGGCCTAGGGCGACATTTGACGGATAGGTGTTTGACTGCGTCCCTTCAGGACGGTATGGATATTGCATGCATTCAGGCCCACCATCACGACCCGACTAAGGGCCGCGACGGGTACCCGGGGCTAACCACTGAGCACCCCTCGTTCTATTACTCGTCATACTCATTTACGCTCCTTTATCAAATTATATTAAAATCATAGGAAAATCATCTTTCATTTGAAACATACACACTTCCGTGTACATTGGCCTTTCAGCTATCAAAACAACATATATACATATACCCATAATAGCAACTTTGTGAGACCATAGAACCCACATTGCGTATCTACGAGCCTCTACAAGAGTACTAGACATATGGACGGGACAAGACCCCGTCGTGCCCAAAATACATATACATATATATACACAAAAGTATAAACCCGATTAGCACCTCCGGAATAATGGAGTGCTCCTGAATATCTGCTGATAGCTTCTATAGGTCTGCGCCGTCTCCCTATCTACCTGTGGGCATGAACACAGCGTCCAAAGAAAACGGACGTCAGTACGAATATTGTACTGAGTATGTAAGGCATGAATGAAATAAACATGATAGAAAATCATAAGTCATGAGGTGAAGGCAAAACCTGCGCGATCTTTAAGGATGAATGCATTTCATACATATACTACATATACATAATCATCGTACATGAATCATCATAGTGCATACAACGTCACGTCATATAATTCATCATCGTAATACCGTATTTGCCCATACACATATAACATTATCCGTATTCGGCCACGTAGGGCTCGACAACATTCGTATTCGACCACGTAGTGGCTCGACAGTATCCGTATTCGGCTACGTAGTGGCTCGATAGTATCACATACACAATATCTGTATTCGGCCACGTAGTGGCTCGACAGTATCACATATATATCTTATAAGCATATCGTAACCCTTCATTAATGCATACATTTAACTTTAAAGACAATCTATGAAAATCACATCATATTCGTAGCATGGACTTCATATGAATATCGTCAGATAGATCTCATAATCTCTAGGCTTAAACTCAACATTACCATTATCATTTATATAGCATATCTCTTACCTTTTGGTCTCATATGAAATCCTCTATAAACATAGACTCACAACTTTGCGGAACATTAGTCAAAGACGTGCATTAAGGCTTATGGACCATCTATAACAATGTCGGGGTGACATAAGGTCGAGAACCCCCGAGTCCATTGTGGAGCATTCATAAGCATTATGCCTCACCTTGAAGGAATTAGCATATATGGTGAGTGTAGTCAATGAACAATATCAATGGACCGTAATATGGATCATTAACCTTGTAGAACCATGATATTATAGGCCTTAGTATCTTTAGACTTAGACTCATCATCATCATTACTACATTCGTAACATATCTCTTATCTTATCCCAGATGGCTATTCATGAACATAGGCTCTTAGTTTTCCGGAAAATAGGAAAGTCATGGAGAGGTACGGAAAATACTATCGTAGGAGTCATATAAGGATCATTAACTTCGTAGGAATATCATATCATGAGCTTTATGACTTCTAGACTTAGATTCATTATCAACATCGTCATGCTCATAACGTGTCTCTTTTCTTTATCTTGTGATGCTCTTTATAATCGTAGACTCATAGTTTTTGACACGTAGGAAAATCATGAAGAAGGAAGGAATATCATATCATGGGATTCATGCCTTAGAAAGAAGGGGCTGGCCTTACATACCTTTGTCGTTTACTAATATGTCACTTGCTTGTTCTCCTTTAATGCCCACGTTTCTACCTTCAAGAGAAGTCGCATTAACATTAGTTAATCGGCTATAAGAACGTGTTACTATTTCTAGGGAAAATTGGGCAGCATTTCCTTTGTTTATACAACTTTTCCCATGTTCTATATCAACTCCCAAACGTTCATAACAACATTCATCATATCGAATCAACAATCGTCATTTGTCTACATTTACCACGTTCCACCATTTTTTTCTCCAATTTCTCCACATTTATGAGTTTTAGCTCATCATCACATTTTCTCATACATCACACCTATTTTATGGTCTACACGTCATTTATAACATATTTATACTCCCAACTCATCAACATTGATAATTTAATCCAACTATCATTTAACTATGGCACTATTCACATCTTATGACCCATTTACTACACTCTTCTATAATCCAAGTGTTTCAACGTATAAATACTTCAATCATCATGAGAAAGTCATAAAAATTACCTTAGATGTGGTAGGAACGAGCCTTGAGTAGCAATACTCTTCTACACCAAAAACCCTAACTCCCTTCCTTTGAAATTTCCTAGCTTGGATGAACTTTGATGTGCTTCTTACACTTAATTTTGTGGGTTTGATGAAGTGGATCTTTAGTTTCACTTGGATTCTTGCATATGAAGTGTTTGGAAGGCTCTAGAGAACTCTTAAGTCATGGAGGAGAAATGGGAATGAAAAAAAAAAAGACTTGGGTCTCTTATTAAAAGCTAAAACAATCTCACCCGTCGGCAATTCTACGCCAGTCAAACTGCCCAGTCAAATATGGGTTTCTGTGACCGTTTTCCGCTGGTCTGTGTCAATTTGACGGACCGTATAATTATTTTACGGTTCGTCAAAATATCTACGGACTGTCAAATGGTCCGTAGAACTTTTCTGCTCAGACAGTCTGTTGTAGAATGGCCATAACTTTTGATCCCGATATGCTGTGAGGTCCCACGACATATGGTTGGAAATATCTTTCAATTAACTACAACTTTCATTCTTGGTGTTTTTCTAAATGACAAACTTATAATAGCGTTTTGGCCCTTCCAAATCAGATTATCCGAAAATGTTTCCTTGAATCGCCCTTTTTGGATGGCTTGTGCCCATATTTGGCTTATGGGTCCTCCTCAAAACATACTTAACACTTTATTACCAATATAAGGGACATTATAATTCTTCTCCAAAATGTCATTAAGCTATCATTAATTCGATACTCATAATTCTTGCCCGACACACAACATATATCTTGCTTTCCTTAACAACTTTCATCTCCTACCTCAAATGTCTTTGAAATCTCATTTAGAATCATTAAATATTATTTCTTACTTATCAAAACATCGTATACATCATGCCCTTCGTCAGTCAATTCACTGTGCATGAACGGAAATTTTCCGAGGTGTAACATTCTTCCCCCCTTGGGAACATTCGTCCTCGAATGTTAAACTATCCGGGAATTCTACGAAAATTTCGCCAGAGTTTTCCCTGTAATATGGCACTACCATCCTGTCACAACAACTCATAATAACAATGTCTCATAGGGACACAACACAATAACAATATATTATGGCCACACCCGACCAAAAGCATGAAAAGTAAGCATACATACCTCATAATGTTAGTGTTTCATCTTAAATCTCTTCAGGGGGCTGGAATAAGTGCAGATACTTGAGCTTCATACCCTTATCTTCATAGAACATATTGACAATATAGTTTACATGATAAGGGAGCTTTCATTCATAACTAACTTACTCGGTAGCGTATGTCACTCTTTTTTTTTTTCTATCTAACTCTATCTTTTCTCTATCCTTCAGCAACTATTATCTTGGAAATTCTACTACCCATATCTTACTTCTTTAAAACTTAAGTACCATCGCCCCTACAATCCCCTTTAAGTTCCATCGGTAGTAC
The DNA here is from genome assembly GCF_019175385.1 of Lycium barbarum. Classification (NCBI taxonomy): domain Eukaryota; kingdom Viridiplantae; phylum Streptophyta; class Magnoliopsida; order Solanales; family Solanaceae; genus Lycium; species Lycium barbarum. The sequence goes on along the minus strand of NC_083347.1, from coordinate 67,351,895 downwards.
TTTTAAAAAGGTATTTCATAAAGATTACAGGTCTTGGATCAATAATGTCTCTCATAATATGACCTAACTAGCCGCAAACATAACAAACATCCGAACCCAATCGGCATGGTCCCCAATGTAGCTTACCGCACTGGGTACATTGTGGTATAGATAATCTCCTCTGGCCTAAATCACTCCTATGCCGAGAGCCCGACTCTGTGAAACACTGATCCGGTCTGGGATGACTGGAGAAGTCGGACCCTGGTCTACAACTCGTGGAGGTATACTAGTTACCGACTGACCTGAGTGTCTAGAACATGACTGCCTCGATCTCCCTATATAGTCACTATCAGCACCTATGGATCTGGCCCTCTTACTTTGTCCCTGACCCACATCACGCTCGTCCTTTTGCTGACGTCGTTGGTCTTCCAGATTTTGAGCATAGGCTTGAATACGGGAAATATCCATCCCGTCTTGCAATGAAGCCGTTAAGCAATCTTTGAACAAATGTGGCCCTAGACCACTCACAAACCTATGCACTCTATCTCCCATATCGGTCACCATAGTCGGGGCATATCTAGCCAATGAATTAAATTGCATGCTATACTCCCGGGCACTCATATTTCCTTGCCTCAAATTTAGAAATCTATCCGCTCTAGCTCGGCGGACCTCGAGTGGCAGATAGTGATGGATAAAAGCATCTACAAATTCTTGCCACACGGGTGGAGGCGCATTCTCTTGCCTCGATGCTATCCAATTATTATACCACAATACCGCTACATCTCGGAGTCTATACGATGTCAACTCCACGGATTCGGTCTTGGTGGCATGAATAATTTTCAATGTCCTCAACATCTCATCTATGAAGCCTTGCGGGTCTTCATCCGGCTTCGACCCGAAAAACTCTGGAGGATTTAAAGTCATAAAGTCACGGGCTCGGGTACTAGATGACCGATCACTTGGGCCCGCATTCTGTCGTTGTGCCTGAGTGGCAACCAACTGTGTCAATAGATGTATGGCCTCGGTCACTTGTTGACCCGAAGTAACTGGTGGAGGAATTGGAGTTGAAGCTCCTCCTTGTTCTTTTACATTGGGCGGGGTAGAGGAGGTATTAGATAAAGCCTCATTATATGACTCGCCCTCTTCTACATTTGTGAGCGGCTCTCTTTCCACCCGCCTTTTTATCACAGTCTTGCCCTTCTGGGCGGCTGTAGCTTTTCCCTTTGGCGGCATTCTGAAATCACAACACACTATTAGGAAGGATAAAATCTTATACACGGCTCTATCGCACGATCTCATAAGAAGAAAAATGGTCATTTTTCCTAAATGCCCTGTAGCTTATTGTTTATTAGTGTGGCGCGCAACACACCATAAACAAGACTCGACTAGACACGGCTCGTAGACACTTCCTAGGCCTGAACTCCTCTGATTGCATTTTTGTCACGACCCGACTAGGGGCCGCGACGGGCACCCGGGGCTAACCACCGAGCACCGCTCATTCTATTACTCATCATACTCATTTACGCTCCTTTATCAAATTATGTTAAAATCATAGGAAAATCATCTTTCATTTGAAACATACACACTTCCGTATACATTGGCCTTTCGGCTATCAAAACAACATATATACATATACCCATAATAGCAACTTTGTGAGACCATATAACCCACACTATGTATCTACGAGCCTCTACTAGAGTACTAGAGATAAGGACGGGACAAGACCCCGTCGTGCCCAAAATACATATACATATATATACACAAAAGTATAAACCCGATTAGCACCTCCGGAATAATGGAGTGCTCCTGAAAATCTGCTGATAGCTCCTATAGGTCTGCACCGTCGCCCTGTCTACCTATGGGCATGAACACAGCGTCCAAAGAAATCGGACGTCAGTACGAATATTGTACTGAGTATGTAAGGAATGAATGAAATAAACATGACAGAGAATCATAAGTCATGAGGTGAAGGCAAAACCTGCGCGATCTTTAAGGATGAATGCATTTCATACATATACCACATATACATAATCATCGTACATGAATCATCATAGTTCATACATCGTCACGTCATATAATTCATCATCGTAATACTGTATCTGCTCATACACATATAACATTATCCGTATTCGGCCACGTAGTGGCTCGACAGTATCCGTATTCAGCCACATAGTGGCTCGACAGTATCCGTATTCGGCCACGTAGTGGCTCGACAGTAGCACATACACAATATCCGTATTCGGCCATGTAGTGGCTCGACAGTATCACATATGCATCTTATAAGAATATCGTAACCCTTCATTAATGCATACATTTAACTTTAAAGACAATCTATGAAAATCACATCATATTTGTAGCATGGACTTCATATGAATATCGTCGGATAGATCTCATAATCTCTAGGCTTAAGCTCAACATTACCATTATCGTTTATATAGCATATCTCTTACCTTTTGGTCTCATATGAAATCCTCTATAAACATAGACTCACAACATTGCGGAACATTGGTCAAAGACGTGCATTAAGGCTTATGGACCATCTATAACAATGTCGGGGTGAAATAAGGTCGAGAACCCCCGAGTCCATTATGGAGCATTTATAAGCATTATGCCTCACCTTGAAGGAATTAGCATATAAGGTGAGTGTAGTCAATGAACAATATCAATGGACCATAATATGGATCATTAACCTTGTAGAACCATGATATTATAGGCCTTAGTATCTTTAGACTTAGACTCATCATCATCATTACTACATTCGTAACATACCTCTTATCTTATCCCATATGACTATTCATGAACATAGGCTCTTAGTTTTCCGGAAAATAGGAAAGTCATGGAGAGGTAAGGAAAATACTATCGTAGGAGTCATATAAGGATCATTAACTTCGTAGGAATATCATATCATGAGCTTTATGACTTCCAGAATTAGATTCATTATCAACATCGTCATGCTCGTAATGTGTCTTTTTTCTTTATCTTGTGATGCTCTTTATAATCGTAGACTCATAGTTTTTGATACGTAGGAAAATCATGAAGAATGAAGGAATATCATATCATGGGATTCATGCCTTAGAAAGAAGAGGCTGGCCTTACATACCTTTGTCGTTTACTAATATGTCACTTGCTTGTTCTCCTTTAATGCCCACGTTTCTACCTTCAAGAGAAGTCGCATTAACATTAGTTAATCGGCTATAAGAACGTGTTACTATTTCTAGGGAAAATTGGGCAGCATTTCCTTTGTTTATACAACTTTTCCCATGTTCTATATCAACTCCCAAACGTTCATAACAACATTCATCATATCGAATCAACAATCGTCATTTGTCTACATTTACCACATTCCACCATTTTTTTCTCCAATTTCTCCACATTTATGAGTTTTAGCTCATCATCACATTTTCTCATACATCACACATATTTCAGGGTCTACACGTCATTTATAACATATTTATACTCCCAACTCATCAACATTCATAATTTAATCCAACTATCATTTAACTATGGCACTATTCACATTTTATGACCCATTTACTACACTCTTCTATAATCCAAGTGTTTCAACGTATAAATACTTAAATCATCATGAGAAAGTCATAAAAATTACCTTAGATGTGGTAGGAACGAGCCTTGAGTAGCAATACTCTTCTACACCAAAAACCCTAACTCCCTTCCTTTGAAATTTCTTAGCTTGGATGAACTTTGATGTGCTTCTTACACTTAATTTTGTGGGTTTGAGGAAGTGGATCTTTAGTTTCACTTGGATTCTTGCATATGAAGTGTTTGGAAGGCTCTAGAGAACTCTTAAGTCATGGAGGAGAAATAGGAATGAAAAAAAAAGACTTGGGTCTCTTATTAAAAGCTAAAACAATCTGACCCGTCGGCAATTCTGCGCCAGTTTTTACGGGCCGTAAAAATTTCTACGGACCGTCAAAATGGTCCGTAAAACTGCCCAGTCAAATATGGGTTTCTGTGACCGTTTTACGCTGGTCTGTGTCAATTTGACGGACCGTATAATTATTTTACGGTTCGTCAAAATTTCTACGGACCGTCAAATGGTCCGTAGAACTTTTCTGCTCAGACAGTCTGTTGTAGAATGGCCATAACCTTTGATCCCGATATGCTGTGAGGTCCCACGACATATGGTTGGAAAGCGCTTTCAATTATCTACAACTTTAATCCTTGGTGTTTTTCCAAATGCCAAACTTATAATAGCGTTTTGGCCCTTCCAAATCAGATTATCCGAAAATGTTTCCATGAATAGCCCTTTTTGGATGGCTTGTGCCCATATTTGGCTTATGGGTCCTTCTCGAAACTTACTTAACACTTTATTACCAATATAAAGGACATTATAATTCTTCTCCAAAATTTCATTAAGCTATCATTAATTCGATACTCGTAATTCTTGCCCGACACACAACATATATCTTGCTTTACTTAACAACTTTCGTCTCCTACCTCAAATGTCTTTGAAATCTTATTTAGAATCATTAAATAGTATTTCTTACTTATGAAAACATCGTATGCATCATGCCCTTCGTCAGTCAATTCACTGTGCATGAACGGAATTTTTTCGAGGTGTAACACCCACGCTTAGAACATAGAAGAAAGTTTACAACAGCAGAGGAGTGAACGTGAGCAGGATCGGGGATATAACAAGAGGGCTAGATCTTCGAGTCCGATGAGTGAGTTTAGAGGTGGGCACTTGCAGCAGGTTCCCAGGCATTCAGGCTATTCTATGACCAGTGCACCTCTACGGTTTTCAGGCCAGAGATTTGATAGATCCGCTCGTTCAGGGCCGATTTTGAGTTTTTCAGGGTCCCAGTTTAGGGGTGATTCGGGTCAAGCGAGGCCACCCGTGCCACGATGTTCCCAGTGTGGGAAGTTGCATTGGGGTAAATGCCGATCAGGTTCAGATGTTTGCTATTCATGTGGCCGACCAGGCCATATCATGCGTGATTGCCCCTCAATACATGGTAGAGGTAGGACCCAGCCATCAGGGTCGGTAGCCGGATCTTCAGCATCTGTACGCCCTACGGGGCTAGGTTCACATGCGCCAGTCGGCCATGGTACAGGCAGAGGCAGAGCTCCCAGTTCTAGCGGTCCTCAGCACCGTATTTATGCTTTGGCTGGACGCCAAGATCTTGAGTCTTCTCCTGACGTGGTCACAGGTATATTATCGGTATTCTCTCATGATGTATATGCTTTGATTGATCCGGGCTCCACATTGTCATATGTTACTCCATATATTGTTGGTCGATTTAGAGTCGAGCCGGAATTGATCAAACCTTTTGAGGTGTCTACACCCGTGGGTGAATCGGTAATAGCTAGCCGAGTATATAGAAATTGTGTGATTGTGATTTGTGATCGTCGTACCATGATTGACTTGCATGAGCTATAAATGGTAGATTTTGATGTCATTATGGGCATGGATTGGTTGGCTTCTTGCTATGCCAATGTTGATTGTAGAATGAAAATGGTTCATTTTCAATTTCCGGGAGAACCTGTCTTAGAATGGAAAGGGAATAGGGCGTCACCAAAAGGTAGGTTCATTTCCTACCTAAAGGCAAGGAAAATGATCACAAAAGGTTGTATTTATCATCTAGTGTGAGTTCAAGATATAGAAGCTGAATCGCTAACTCTTCAGTCGGTTCCCGTAGAAAATGAATTTCCGGATGTGTTCCCGGAAGAGCTTCCAGGCCTTCCTCCCGAGCGGGAGATTGACTTTGATATTGATGTGTTTCCAGGCACTAAGCCTATATCTATTCCCCCATATAGAATGGCACCCGCAGAACTGAAAGAATTGAAAGAGCAATTGAAAGACTTGCTTGAGAAAGGCTTTATTAGGCCTAGTTCATCCCCGTGGGGAGCACTCGTATTGTTTGTCCGAAAGAAAGATGGCTCCTTGAGAATGTGCATTGATTATAGGCAATTGAATAAGGTGACGATTAAGAATAAATATCCTCTCCCAAGGATCGATGATTTATTTGATCAATTGCAAGGTGCCAAATGGTTTTCAAAAATCGATTTGAGGTCCGGGTATCATCAAGTGAGAGTTAGGGTGAAAGATACCCCTAAGACAGCCTTCAGAACAAGATATGGTCAATTTGAATTCCGGGTAATGTCATTTGGGCTAACGAACGCGCCGGCAGTATTTATGGATTTGATCAATAATGTGTTCAGGCCCTTCCTGGATTTATTTGTGATCATGTTTATCGACGACATCTTGGTGTATTCTAGATCCGAGGCAGAACATGTGGATCATTTGCGTACTGTCCTTGGAGTCCTTCAAACTCGAGAGTTGTTTGCAAAGTTTTCCAAATGTGAGTTTTGGTTGCATTCGGTGGCATTTTTAGGGCATATTGTTGCCGCCGACGGTATTCGAGTGGATAGTCTAAAGATTGAGGCCGTGAAGACTTGGCCAAGGCCCACAACTCCTACGGAGGTTCATAGCTTTCTGGGCTTAGCAGGTTATTACAGGAGGTTCGTTGAAGGTTTTTCTTCTATTTCGGCACCGCTCACAAAGTTGACCCGGGAATCGATAAGGTTTCAATGGACAGATGCTTGCGAACGTAGTTTCCAAGAGTTAAAGGATAGATTGACTTCCGCCCCAGTCTTGACACTTCCAGACGGATTGGAAGGATATGTCATTTATTGCGATGCTTCAGGTGTTGGGCTAGGCTGTGTATTGATGCAACATGGCAAGGTGATTGCGTATGCTTCAAGGCAATTGTGGAAACATGAGCAGAATTATCCTACCCATGATCTATAATTGGCCACGGTGGTTCATGCATTAAAGATATGGAGACATTATTTATATGGTGTTCACGTGGATATTTACACAGATCATAAGAGCCTTCAGTATATCTTCAAGCAGAAAGAGTTGAATCTGCGGCAACGACGATGGTTAGAATTGCTAAAAGACTATGATGTTGATATTTTGTATCACCCCGGAAAGGCAAATGTTGTGGCTGATGCTCTTAGTCGTAGATCGATGGGAAGTCTATGTGACGTACGACCAGAGAAGAGAGAAATGGTCCGTGAGCTCCAACAGTTAGCTAGCCTAGGAGTCCAAGTAGTGGACTCAGGTAGCAACGGAGCTACTATTCAGAATTCTGCAGTCTCGTCGCTAGTAGCAGAGGTGAAGGAGCGACAATATGAGGAACCCATGCTAATGCAGTACAGAGATACACTACCTCAGAAAGAGGAGTCATCATTCGATATTTCAGGAGACGGAGTTCTCCAATGCCGAGGCAGATTATGTGTCCCTGATGTGGCAAGTTTACGCCACCAGATTTTGAGAGAAACTCATTGTTCTCGTTATTCTGTTCACCTCGGAGCGATGAAAATGTATCATGATCTTAAGTCCATATACTGGTGGAATGGAATGAAGAAAGATATAGCGGAATTCGTAGCTCAATGTCCAAATTGTCAACAAGTGAAAATCGAGCACCAAAAGCCGAGTGGATTGTTGCAAGCTATAGAAATCCCGACTTGGAAGTGGGAAGTGATTAACATGGACTTCATTTCAGGCTTACCCCGTTCGCGACGTAAGTATGATTCCATATGGGTGATTGTGGATAGACTCACAAAGTCAGCTCATTTCTTACCGGTCAGAATGACCTATGTGGCAGAAGATTATGCAAGGCTTTACCTTAAAGAGATAGTGAGACTCCATGGCGTTCCGGTATCTATTATCTCCGATAGAGGGACTCAGTTTACAGCTAACTTTTGGAAGTCTTTCCAAGAGGGTCTAGGGACCCAGGTGCGCCATAGCACGGCCTTTCATCCGCAGACCGATGGGCAAGCTGAACGCACCATTCAGACTCTTGAGCATATATGTTACGGGCATGCATGATAGATTTTGGAGGAAACTGGGATGACCATTTGCCACTCATTGAGTTTTCTTACAATAACAGTTATCATTCTAGTATTCAAATGGCACCGTACGAAGCTTTATATGGCGAAAGTGTAGTTTCCCAATTGGGTGGTTTGAAACTGGGGAGACTAAATTGATAGGGCCGGACCTGGTCCAGCAAGCTATAGAGAAAGTCAAGCTCATACAAGATCGGTTGTTAGCAGCCCAAAGTCGTCAAAAGTCCTATGCAGATAATAGTCGAAGAGACTTGGAGTTCAAAGTGAAAGATTGGGTATTTTTGAAAGTGTCGCCTATGAAGGGTGTAATGAGATTTGGCAAAAAGGGGAAGCTTAGTCCCCGGTATATTGGGCCATATGAAATTGTACAAAAGATAGGCAAAGTGGCCTATGAGTTAGACCTACCTCCAGAATTGGAGTCAGTCCATCCAGTATTTCATGTCTCGATGCTTCAAAAATGTGTTGGAGATCCCACTAGGATCGTCCCAGTAAATGATGTTCAAGTGACAGAAAAGCTATCTTACGAAGAGGTACCCATTGCCATATTAGATAGGCAAGTACGGAGGCTTAGAAACAAAGAAGTCGCCTCGGTTAAGGTTCTATGGAGAAGCAGTAAACGAGAAGAGATGACATAGGAAGCAGAAGAGAGTATGCGATCCAGATACCCGCATTTATTTCAGCCCTTGGAAGAAGTCCAAGATGAGACGTCGAGATCATAAGGTATGCATGTTTTCCTTTTATGCTTTTTGGGTCGTGTGTGGCTAAATTTTTATGCTATTGTGTTGTGGCCCTGTGAGGCATCGATATTATGGGTTGTTGTGGCAGGATGGTAGTGCCATATTATAGGCGAAACACTGGCGAATTTTTTATAGAATTACCGAAGGCTTTAACATTCGAGGACGCATGTTCTTAAGGGGGGGAAAAATGTTACACCTCGGAAAAATCTTCCGTTGGTACGCGAGTGAATGACCTAGTGATGAGCACGAGTGTATGATGTTTCCATGAGTAAGAAATGACATTTGATGACCCTAAATAAGATTCCAAAGGCAATCGCAATAACAGAGAGGTTATGCTCCATAACGAATAATTATAGGTTTTGGAAATGTGAAAAGTTGCAAGTTTGCATTCTGGCCAGTGGTCGTAAAATGAAATACGGACCGTAAAGTGCTATACGGTCCATAAACTGCCATGTATTATTGTGGCTTCCAAAACTTCAAACTTTCTGCCAAATGATCAATGGTTAAATACGACCTGGAATACGGACTGTAAAGTGGTTTACGGCCCGTAAACCATGATCGTAAATCACCATGTCCCAGCTTGAGTTTCTGGTTCTGTTATGATTAAATACGACCACGAAGGATGGTCCGTAAACTGGAATACGGACCGTAAACCAAGTTTACGGCCACTGTGCACTTCAAATAAGATATTTAAGTCATTAAATAAGGGGACCGAGGCTTATTTCGTTTCACTTCTACATCACACCCCTTCTCTCTAGAACATCTGTCTATATATATTCCACAAGAATTCAAGGATATTTGTTGATCAACAACATAAATCAAGGGAATTAAGTGTAAGAAAACCATCAAGATCATCCAAGGTTAAGAAATCCAAATGGAGATAAGCTAGGGTTTTGCTCAAAGTGGAGTTTTATCAACTAAAGCTTGTTCCTACAACATCTAAGGTAAGATTCATGATGTTTATATGTTGTTTAAGTTATTGGAGAGTTGAAATACTTGGAGTGTAGAAGAATATGGTAAAATGGGTCATGAATGATGAATAGTGCCATTTAGAGAATTAGTTGGAATCGAATCATGATTGTTGTTATATTGTGACATGAATGGGTTATAAATGACATTGAAAGACCATGAAATAGACATTGTATGTGAATGGACGAAATCATTTGTTATAGCCATAGATATGGGCAAATGAAAGTAAATTGAGGAATGTGGATAATGTGAATGACTAATGGCCATTGTTATGATATTGTGAATGTATTGTTGACGTTGGGAGTTGAATTATGATGTGAAGGAAATGTTGTCCGATTTTCCCCTAGTTTTAGCCATGTGTGGTAATTATCGATTCTAATGATAGTATGACTTTAATGAAAGTAGAAACGCTAACGTTGGAGGGGAACGCGCAAGTGTAGAATAGTGCGACAGAAAGGTATGTAAGGCTAACCCTTCTTTCATAAGGCATGGTTCTTTGGCCAAACATCTAAATCCTCTATACGAGTATGTTGTCTTCCAAATGAATTGATCTTCCGAGCTTGTAAGCTCACGATTCTTGATACGCTACGATTGTACTAAGTTTCTCGTATTACGAGTAGGCCTATTAAGGTAGAAGAGTTGGATGACGATAGTAGTGATAATGCTATTGATGATGATTATAATGATAATAACGGTGACAATTATTATAACGATGATTAAAAGTAAAGATGTTTATGAGCTATTATGTATATGTACGACTATTATAGAACCTCGAGCTTATGAGGTCGGGTATGATATGTAAATAAGTATGTATACGATTACGTAACGCGCGCGCACCTCTACAAAGGGTACGGATAACCCTGAAGTCTTGGTAGGGCCAGGTATGAGTAACCTTGAGCCTTGGTTGGCCAAGTATGTATGAAACACCGATCCTACGTGGTCGGGTATGCTATGGAAATGCTGTGTATATGATTTGGGTACGAATATGATATGACTATGTATATGAATGTGAATAAGGGCATGTATACGAATACAAGCATAAATATGGTACGGGTACTATCACGGAATACGGATAATGATGTATGTACACAAATACGTATTAGGAACGGAATGTTCCTATGAAAGGCAAGTAAGTGTATATGACGACAATATTGCCATCTCCCATCCTATGCTATTTCTTATGTTGCTATTTATGCTTCTATATTGATATTGATCATGCTTTCCATACTCAGTACATTCTTCGTACTGACGTCCTTTTGTTTGTGGACGCTGCGTCATGCCCGCAGGTGCACAGGGAGACAGGCCTGATCCATAGCTGCTTTCTCAGAGACTTCACAGCAGAGCTCCATTTCATTCGGAGCTATAGCTTTTGGGTACTTAATCTTTTGTGTACATAATTGTGGGCATAGCGGGGTCCTGTCCCGCTCATGTGATATGTTATACTCTCCTTAGAGGCTCGTAGCCACGTGTGTATGATTAGAAGTGTCCGGCCTTGTCGGCCTAATTTTTGTGTATCTTTTGATAGCCTCGTCGGCTTATATACATTTGATGTGGCATAGATATCAATGATGATTTAAAGATGTTGACGTCCAATGGGACTAGCGTGATTAATAATAATAATAAAAAAAGATGTATGTTTAATCGTATGGCTCACCTAGATATAAGTATATGTGTAAGCTAAGGGTGCCCGGGTGGGCTAGCACCGGGTGCTCGTTGTGGCCCTCTAGATGGGTCGTGACAGAAAGATGGGACTTTACGGATGTGTATCGATTATAGGCAGCTGAACAAAGTGACGATAAAGAACAAATATCCTCTCCCAAGGATTGATGATTTGTTTGATCAGCTACAGGGTGCCAAGTGGTTTTCTAAAATAGATTTGAGGTCGGGTTATCATCAAGTGAGAGTTAGAGAAGAAGATATTCCTAAAACCGCTTTCAGAACGAGATATGGCCATTAAGAATTTCGGGTGACGTCGTTTGGGTTGACTAACGCTTCGGCAGTGTTCATGAATCTGATGAATAACGTATTCAGGCCTCTCTTGAATCTATTCGTGATAGTATTCATTGATGACATTCTAGTATACTCTCGCACAGAATCAGAACATGTCGATCATTTACGTATTGTCCTTGGAATTCTTCGAACTCGAAAATTGTACGCAAAGTTTTCAATGTGAGAATTTCTGCTGAATTCTGTGACATTTCTGGGTCATGTTATTTCAGATGACAGCATTCGAGTTGATACTCAGAAAATTGAAGTTGTGAAGACTTGGCCAAGGCCTACGATGCCTACAGAAGTCCGTAGTTTTCTGGGATTGACAGGGTACTATAGAAGGTTTGTAGAAGGATTTTCTTCTATTTCAGCCCCATTGACCAAGCTAGCTCAAAAGTCAGCTAAGTTCCAGTGGAATGATGCTTGTGAACGCAGCTTCCAAGAGTTGAAGGACAGATTGACCTCAGCTCCAGTCTTAACACTCCCAGAAGGGCCAGATGGCTATGTTGTATATTGTGATGCTTCCGGCGTTGGGTTAGGATGTGTATTGATGCAGTACGGTAAAGTCATTGCTTATGTTTTGAGGCAGCTGCGGAAACACGAAAAGAACTACCCAACTCATGATCTCGAATTAGCTGCAGTCATTAATGCATTAAAAATATGGAGACATTACTTGTATGGTGTGCATGTTAATATCTATACGGATCACAAGAGTCTTCAATACATTTTCAAATAGAAGGAACTGAATCTGCGGCAGAGGCGGTGGTTAGAATTATTGAAAGATTATGATGTAAGCATTTTATACCACCCTGGAAAGGCAAATATAGTAGCTGATGCGCTTAGCCGCCGATCAATGGGCAGCCTATGTGAAATTCCTCCGGAGAAGAAAGAATTAATTCATGAGCTCCACCAACTAGCTAATCTTGGAGTACGTCTAATTGATTCAGGTAGTGCAGGAATTGGTATTAATGATCCCACGGTTTAGTCCCTGAATATGGAAGTGAAGGAGCGTCAGTATGAAGATCCTCATTTGTGCCATTACAGAGATACATTTCATGAAAAAACGAATTATCCATTTAAAACTTCTGTGGATGGAATTCTCAGATACCGAGGCAGGCTATATGTTCCGAATGTCACAAAATTGCACCGTTAAATTCTAGAAGAAGCTCATTATTCTCAGTATTCTATTCACCCTGGTGCAACAAAGATGTATCATGATCTCAAGTTGATATATTGGTGGGATGGCATGAAGAGAGACATAGCAGGATTTGTAGCTCAATGTCCAAATTGCCAGTAAGTGAAAATCGAACATCAAAAGCCAGGAGGATTATTGCAAGCAATGGAAATCCCTACTTGGAAGTGGGAAGTGATCAACATGGATTTTATCGTGGGGTTACCTCGTTCTCGAGGCAACTACGATTCTATATGGGTGATTGTGGACAGATTAACGAAAGCAGCTCATTTTCTTCCAGTCAAAACAACGTACTCAGCAGAAGATTATGCAAGGTTGTATCTCAAAGAAATTGTGCGACTCCATGGTATTCCGATATCCATTATCTCGGATAGAGGAGCGCAATTTACAGCCAAGTTCTGGAAATATTTCCAAGAAGGTCTAGGTACTCAAGTAAAGCTTAGCACGGCATTCCATCCGCAAACCGATGGGCAAGCCAAAAGTACTATTCAGACCTTGGAAGATATGCTATGAGCATGTGTACTAGATTTTGGTGGTAGTTGGGATGACCACTTACCCCTAATAGAGTTTGCATACGACAATAGCTATCATTCCAGTATCCAAATGGCTCCGTATGAAGCTCTATATGGAAGAAAGTGCAGGTTTCCAATTGGATGGTTTGAAATAGGGGAAGTGCAGCTAATAGGCCCTGAGTTGATTCAACAAGCGGTAGAAAAAGTCAAGGTGATCTGAGATCGATTACTGACAGCCCAAAGTCGCCAAAAATCGTATGCGGACAACGGCCGGCGAGATTTAGAATTTCAAGTTGATGATTGGGTATTTTTGAAGGTGTCGGCAATGAAAGGGATGATGAGATTTGGCAAGAAAGGGAAATTAAGTCCTCGATACATTGGACCCTATAAGATTATCCGCAAAGTGGGTCAAGTAGCTTACGAATTGGACTTGCCTTCAGAGCTTGAATCAGTCCACCCAGTTTTTCATGTCTCAATGCTCCGCAAGTGTGTTGGAGATCCTACGAGGATTGTTCCAATAGACGATGTTCAAGTGAAAGAAAAGCTAGCCTATGAATAAGTGCCCATTGCCATATTAGATAGGCAAGTACGGAGACTTCGAAATAATGAAGTAGCTTCAGTCAAAGTCTTGTAGCGAAATAACAACCGAGAAGAAATGACTTGGGAGGTAGAAGAGAAAACGAAATCCACATACCCGCACTTGTTTCATCCCCTAGAAGAGATCCACGATGAAACATCAAGATTATGAGGTACGTATACTTTCTTTTTACGCATATTGGTTGTGTGTGGCCAACTTATATCGCTATTATGTTGTGGCCATGTGAGGCAATGTTATTGTGGGTTGTTGTGATAGGATGGTAGTGCCATATTACAGGGAAATTTTCGTAGAATTCCCGAGTGTTTAACATTCGAGAACGAATGTTCCAAAAGGGGGGTAGAATGTTACACCTTGAAATTTTTTCCGTTAACATACAGTAAGTAGAATAATGAAGGGCATGACGCATACGATGTTTTGATAAGTAATAAATAGCATTTGATGATCCTAATCGAGATTCAAAGACATTTGACGTAAGGGAAGGAAGTTGTTAATGAAAGCCCGGGATATGTTGTGTCTCGGGAAAGATTTACGAGTGTCAAGTTAAGGATGGTGTAATGATGTCTTGGAGAAGTGTGATAATGTCCCTTAGATTGATATTGAGGTGTTGAACAAGTGTCAAGAAGGTTCCATAAGGATTGGAGATCAAACGAGTCAACGAGAATAAGTTCGGATGAACTGGGCATTATACGGCCCAACATACTGGCCATATAAATTATACTGGCCGTATGTCGGGCCGTATAATCAGCCCAGAATGGCACACCTCACTGGACCAGATCTACGGATAGACATACGGTCAGTATAATTTATACGGACCGTATGTTGGTCCGTAGAATCTGATCGGGACAAATTTTAAATGTTGATATAAGGACCCTCTCTCATTAATTCATTTCATTTTATCCTCTCCACACTTCAATAGTCCTCTAGAATCATCTCCACTCTCCACCCATATGAACCCAAGAGAAATCTATGATCAACTACATCAAACCCACAAAATCAAGTGTATGATACATACCAAAGTTTATCTAAGCCAAGAAATCCCAAGGGAAGTGAACTAGGGTTTTGGTGCAAGAAGAGAATCTCCACTCAAGGCTTATTCTTCCATTATCTAAGGTGAGTTTTACGATAATTCTATGTTGTTTAAGGTGTTGAAAGTTAAAACACTTGGATTGTAGAATGATATAGAAAATGGGTCATAAATGTGGGAATAGCGTCATTGTTGGGGAAAGGCTTGGATTGAGTCATGATTATGGATATGTTGTGATTGTAAGTATGTTATAAACGCCATTTAGAACATGGAATAAGTATTAAATGTGAGAAAATGCAATAATGAACTGTGACCATGTCGATGGAGAAATTGGAATGAAATTGCGAAATGTGGGTAATGTAGATGAATGATGATTGTTGCTTGTGATATTGTGAATGTTGTTATCGATGTTTGGGAGTTGACATGGAATGTGGGGAAATTTGTATAAACAAAGGAAATTCTGCCCAATTTTCTTTAGCTTTAGTAAGCACGTTTATGTAAGCGATTAGCTAATGTTAATGCGAATTCTCTTGAAGGTAGAAACATGGGCATTGAAGGAGATCAAGAAAGCGATAGATTAGTTAAATGAAAAAGGTATGTGAGGCTATTCCTTTCTTTCTAAGGCATGAATCCTATGGCATGATTTTTCCTTCTTCTCCATAAATCTCCTACATCCCGGAAAACTAAGAGTCTATGTTCATAAATAGCCATATGAGATAAGAGATGTATTATGAGGCCAATAATGATGATGATGAACTTAAGTCTAAAGATTCTAGAGTTCATGATATGATGTTGTTTATTGTATACACTCACCTTATATGTCATTTCCTTCAAGCTGAGGAAAAATGCTTATAAATGTTCCATAATCGAATCGGGGGTTCACGACCTTATGTAACCTCGATAAAGTATAATTGTCTTTGAGTTTCTACGCATGCATTGTGATGAGTACATATTGATGATATTACACCGCGCCTATATGGCCGGGCAGACACCGTTAAAGCGGGCAGCGTATACACCATGTCTAAATGACATGGCAGACACCACTAGTGGGCGGCATGAGATGGTACCCCCGACACGGGAGGCCTGGACGCAGGCTAATGATTATCACACCGTACCTATATGGTCGGGCAGCTTATACATATATGCATACATGATATGATGATGATTATGAAGTAAGCCAGCATGCATTATTTCTTTTATAATTGACAGTCAGTTACAAGTTGCTCCTTATTTGATGCTTCCTTTATTTCATTGATGTATTATTATTACTTATGCCTCTCATACTCAGTACAATGTTCGTACTGACGTCTGTTTTCTTTGGACGTTGTGTTCATGCCCACAGGTAGACAGGGAGGTGATCCAAACTCGTAGGATCTAGTAGCTGACTTGAGAGCACTCCATTGTTACGGAGGTGCCTTTGATTATTCTTTTGTGTATATATGCATATTTTGGGTACGACGGTGTCACTACCCAACCCCGTAGGCCATGACTAGTGCCCGACCTGGACACCCGTATACATACCTATTAGATATGGTCAAACTGAACCTACGAACAATATGGAACTTTACAAAAGAACTCCGAAAGTTCATAGCATCATCATATATGTATATTCAGATAAACTGTCTCCTGAGGAGTCACAACTGATCAAATCATAAAATGATACGCAAGCCGACAAGGCTGCCACTACACATCAATATCATATCATATGCAAGCCGGCAAGGCTGCCACTATAGACGGACATCATATCATAGCACATCGCATAGACACAGCTGAACCGAACTTATACACAACCCACACATATGTCTACAGACCTCTAAGAATATTGATAGCGAAATATGACGGGACAGGGCCCCGCCGTACCCCTGGGTAAACATATATATATACAACATAAGATCTGTACCAAACGTCTAGACTCCGGAACAACGGAGCTCTTCAAGACAGCTGAGTAGAAGCCCTATGCTGAGGGGTCACTAAACCGACTATTTGTACCTGCGGGCATGTAACGCAGCCCCCCGAAGAAAAGGGGTCAGTACGGAATATGTACTGAGTATATAAAGCATGAAATACAGTAAAGAGGATCATAAGTGAAATAGAGAATACCAGAAACAAGTATGACTTTTAAAACATCAATACACTTGCCTTATGAAATGAAAATCATACATATCAATATCATATATCATACTCGGCCCATTATGGGACTCGGTGAATAAAGTCATCATATGCCCTCCTGGCCACCATAACATATCATCATATATATATATATATATATATATATATATATATATATATATATATATATATATATATATATATATACCGTACCCGGCCCTCTAGTGAGGGACTCGGTGAACAATGCAGTGAAACTGTGCACGATAACATACCCGGCCCGGGACTCGGTGAAAGACATATTAAGGCATGCACGAGCAGAGTAGTGAGCAACCATATGCAATTTAAAACATTATCAAGAGTCAAACAAAATAAGAAGAAGGGATTTACACCTGAGTATCAATAGCGGCAATCATACCAAATATCCCTCGAACGTCATCGTAAATTATATCAAAAGAGCCTTAAGAACCATAGACATATGTCAATATAGAATGAAACAACTTATAGAAGTCAAGGACATCAATTATCGTAGAGTCTCTATGAATAGGAGCTTATATATATCGACTACTATCCAACGTATAGAAAACTTGAGAGGGAGGCTCAATCATTTCAAGAGTTCTAACATCAAGAAGTGAATAGGAATCATGAATCACACTCGAAACTTATGAATAGAATTACCCCAAAGCTCATATCATCCGTCACTTAAATCTAAGACATGCCAAAAGAAAGAAGGGACAGCTTTACATACCTGTTAACGATTAATCGCAAACCCGTTCGCTTCGTCACTCTTTTAGCCTATTTAATATAAAAGTAACGTTATCATTAGTACTATACTTTCTAGTTCGTAATTCCGCAGCTTATCGCTTATAAAACTTATTCTTTAACTTATACTTTCTCGTTTAGGGTTTTTCATTAGTTAAGGACTTAACGAAAATCCGACAGCATTTCCCCTATATATTCACCTAACCCGAATTTCCAATTATTCTCCTGTTAACACAGAAATACCAACAATAGAGATATACATACAAAATTCTCACAATTCAGCCCATAACAATCCTAACAATCCAATTACCCTTTTTAATCCTTTTCAACCCACAATTTCGTATAACAACGATTTCATGGATTTTCTTAATTCCAATTTCGTCCAATCCAATTTTAATCCTTCCATTACAACACCATTAACATAATTACACCATAAAATAAGAAAATCTTACCAAATTTTTCTCGGAGGAATTTGTACGCTCAAATGCTCCAATTTTACAATTTCTTCTTCTCCAACTTAATATCCAATGTTGCTATCACCTCCTTGAAATTGTAATGCACTTAAAATATAACCAAAATAACAACAAAACATTTTTTTTTCTCAATCACCATGGCTGGCCGAGAGCAGCCATGGGAGTTTTTTTTTTCTAACTTTTAATTATTAGAAATGAGATGAAAATGTTTGTTGATTCACTAATCAACCATTTATATATGGTTCCCTTTAAGATGACACGTTCCCCTCTCCTTCTGACTCACCATGTTTTATTTTATAATTTTTTTTAATAAATTGGGTGGGGCCCACTCCTAATAATCAAATAAATTAATTAATTTTAATAAATCATTAATCCTTACTTAATAATCTAATCACAATTAATTAGTCCCTAATTTCCAATAATATTTCTACACTAAATAGAATTTATAAACAATTTGTAATAATTAAAATTGAAAATTAAAGGTTCCTATTTCGTGTCCGAAAATAATTCCGCCTTTAACTTGAGTCGATTTGCTTGCGAATAGTTCGACGTATGAATATACGGGGTATAACAGACGGGGTCCTGTCCCGTCCCTATGTCTATCACTCTAGTAGAGGCTCGTAGATATGCATGTGTGGGTAGTGTGGTCTCACGAGGTCCTCTTCGTATATATGTATATATTATTTTGATAGCCGAAGGGCTTATGTATATAAAAGTAATTATGTTTCCAAATGAAAAATTATTTTTTTTCTATGATTTGAGTATGAATTTGATAAAAGTATGCTTAAGGAGTATGATGAGTAGCAGAATGAGTAGTGCTCGGTGGTTAGCCCCGGGTACCCGTCACGGCCCCTAGTCGGGTCATGACAATTTATTATCCAAGGACTCTGAGTGACTGAAATAAATTATGGAAGGTAAAAAATTAGTTGTCAACATGATCAAGTTCCGGACAGCGGAGGGAAGTTATCATCTTGTTCTGGAGTACATGCCTAAGAATTTATTGCCGGAGAGAGGCTTTGATATGGATAAGGTGAATATTCGTGCCCCGAACTTCTATAACCGACTGCGTGCTATGAAACGGGGCAAACTAGTAGAAGATCCTGGCAAGGCGAATAAGACTTTGGTGCGAGAGTTTTATGCCATGTGGAAGACAGTTGATTTTTCTTCTCCTGATCTGGAGATTGTGATTAGGGGTGTGATAATAAAGATTGGACCTAAGGTTATCAATGCTCACTGCGGGTTAGATAACCACCCGGTGTCTGAGATGGAGGCAAGAGATGTGGAGGGAAATGGGGCTTGGTTGGTTTCTAAGCTTGTGCTGGAGAAGAAAAGGAGCAAGGTGTATTGGGCGAACAAGAAGACTGGAATCACTAACCATCACTTCACTGCTGAGGTGAAGAGGTGGCTAAATCTGATATCCCGACGAGTGTACCCTTTTGGGAACATCTCTGCTGTCACACATATATATAGGCTCTCATGATTTCCTATATTCTGGATAGCGTCCCGATGAACGTGGGTCACCAGATGGAGGGAGTTCGTGTCTGAGGCAGGAGGAGGTCTGAGTTTAATATTCCTTTCCCTTATCACTGACTTGTACGCGAAGGTTGAGGTTCCCCTGAGGATGGAAGATGAGTGGGCGGATTCGGATAACTCATTTCATCAGCTATTGGTGAGGGGTCATGGTTCGCTTGTTCATCATAGGAAGAGGGGACCGCAGGCCATTGCTGGGGCTACAGAGAGCTAGGGAGATGATTCATGAGCACCTCATGTTCAAGGGCCATTCCAGGTGTTGGGTGCCAAGGTGGATGAGGTGAAGCACTGTTGACTAAAGGTTTCGGGGCTGGCCTTCTGGCACTACCACTGGCTACTGTACCCGAGAGGAGATGGAGCAGTATTTGAAGACCTAGGGGTAGATGAAAATCCAAGTGAATGCTCTCTAAGCTATGTACACTACTATGGCCAAGGAACATGGGGATCGACTTACTAAGCTTCAGGAGGGTCTGGACAAGGAGAAGAAAATGGGTAAGGCACGGGGCAAGCTAGGGGCAGAGTGTGGAAGGGCTTCAAGGTCTTGTTCATGATGATGCAGCCGGGTGCGAGGCTTCCAGTTGAGGACAGAGATGACCCAGAGCAATACTCATTCCTGGATGACTCCGAGGATGGCGCTGATGGTGGAGAAGGTGGTGGCTCGGATGATGATGGCGATAAGGCGACTAGCAGGATGGAAGAGTAGGGGTGTGTTGCCCTTTTTGATGATGATGATGTTTCCCTTGTAGGGCTTATATTTCAAACAATCTTTTCATTTGTTTTTTTTCTTTCCTTGGATGTTAAAACAATTGGTTTTCTTTCTTTTTCTCGTTGTTTTTGGTGGTTTGGAGGTTTTGATGACATTGCCCATGTTGGGCTTTATGTTTATCGGATGGTTGTATTTTGGAATCTGTTTTTTGAATTTTTTGCTGAGTTAAAACAGGTTAGACAGTGTTATAGCCCGTATTTCGTACGTCTGGAAAATTCAAGGTAATGGGGAGAAGTCAAGAACAAGACTACGTTTCAAAAATTATTTTAATATACGAGTTGTTGAAAATATTATTTATGAATATTGTTAGTATGAAAATATTGAGGAAGACCAAGGGCAAAAGAGGAAATTCGTAAAATGGCTTATGGAAATATTGCGGAAAGGAAAAGGGCAAAATGGGAATTTTGCAAAGTCTCGAAAGTTCATGAAATTTCCATGTTGGTTGAGTGGCATAAGTATATGCCCACATTGCTTTGGGGGCTAAAGTGTACTAAGAAAAACATTTGGTCTTCTTTGACCAAATAAAACAAAGCAAGAAAAAGAAAGAAAAATCAAGGAAAATGGAGAGCTTTCTAGAGAGGGGCATGTGCCCCTCACATGCTTGGAAAATATATATATATATATATATATATATATATATATATATATATATATATGTGTGTGTGTGTGTTATCTTCCAATCCAAGACAAAACAAGAACAAAAACAAAAAAAAAAAAAAAAAAAAAAAAGGAAAGAAAAAAAGAAGGAGAGGTTTCGGCCACAACATGGAAAAATTGGCCATGAGAAATCTTGTTCTAAAAATTACTTTCTCATGGTATACCCACTAATTCAAAGGTCCTCTACGGCGTGGTATAATTGTTTCGGGAGATAAGTTATCCGTTTCGTCGTTTCCGCATTCGAGGCAAGTTGAGAAGTTGAAGAAGAAAGGTGAGTTTTAATCTTGTTTTATGTGTTATGAAGGGTTTACATGTGTTGTAGTATGCTAAAATGGAAGAAATTCATGATAGAAAACAAGTTGGAGTTGAGGCCGTATGTATGAAGTGTTATGTATGGAAGAATGGATTAAAATTATATGATGTATTGGTTGTTGTTGTAATGTGTTGTAGTGTGTAGAAAAAAAATGGAAATTCATGAAATATTGCATGTTTAAGTTGAGCCGTGTGAAGTATTGTTTGGCCGTGTGTTGTGTGCAATGTGTAGGAATAATGAATTAAGTGTATGTAGCGTAATTATGTGGTGTTGTAATGTATAGAAAATGGATGAAAATCATGGAATGTGTGTGTTATGGTGATGGCCGAAAATGGGCTGATTTAGTGTAGGCATGGTGGACTAATGTGATGTAGTATTTTGGTTGTCGTCGTTGTGAGTTTCATGATGGAAAATGAAGTTTTAATAATCCGAGTTGAGATCATAATCGTATGGGCCGAATTGGAAGGAAATGTAGTCTTGATATGGTTCCTTGAATTTATGAAATGAAGTTATAAATG
The DNA here is from genome assembly GCF_019175385.1 of Lycium barbarum. Taxonomy (NCBI): domain Eukaryota; kingdom Viridiplantae; phylum Streptophyta; class Magnoliopsida; order Solanales; family Solanaceae; genus Lycium; species Lycium barbarum. The sequence continues at coordinate 67,329,895 of NC_083347.1, read as the reverse complement.
TATGTATTGTGACATAATGTGTGAATTTGGAAGGAAAAGATGTGTTTGGTGTTGTTCTCGGGTTTGGGGATGAATTCGGGTAAGTTGGAGTGTTGGTTGGGTTGTTTGAAATATTGTGTGAATTTTTTAAAGGGTTTTGAATATTGTTCTGAACGGTTTCGGATTAGTAATTGAATGTATAAACGTTGATGTTGGTTTGAATGTAAGTAGTTGAATTGAATATGAGGTTATGTTGTTGAATTGTGTAGGAGTCATCAATGTTAAAATACGTTCAATTGACTCCTAACGACTATTGTTATGGTTGTTGGTATTGTTGCTATTGTTGTTGTTGTTGATTTGGAGCCGAGCCATATTCTCGGGGTTGGTATATTTACAGGGGAGGTGCTGCCGAAATTTCGGCAGAATATAAGTGAATGTGTTTGAAAGGTTAAAACAAGTATATGATAATGGAACTAATGAAGGGATGAACTTTCTTGCATGTAGACAAACAAGTTGGATGCACAAGCGTAACTAGTTGGTCGCAACACAGGTATGTAAGGCTTACCCTTTTATTCTTTTGGCATGTCCTAGAGCTAAGTAGGGTATGATAATGATATGTACCTTGGGTTATTCCATTCTGTGATTCTGAGTCTGTTTGTGATCTGTATGTCCTCCTTAAAGTAGGTAACTAATAATCTGGAAAGGTGGGTCCTGATTTAAGCAACCCGACACCCGTATTCTGATATAAGTATGTTGGTCTGATCATTCTGATATAAGTATCCTAGAGTAAGATTCTGATATAGGTATGCTGAAATAAATATTCTGACATAAGAAATCTGATATAAGAATTCTGGTATAAGAAATTTGTTAGGAGTAATCTGTTACGGACATTTGGATAGTACTGTAGATTAATCCATTGAGTCTTAGTTATGTGCATTTAGTTTCTCATTTTCTGCTCGTGCATAGAGTCTACTTCCTTCACCGAGTCCCGGGCCGGTTCATATCGTGCGCACGGTTCCCGAGTTCCTCGCTTGAGGGCCGAGGGCCGTAAATGAATTCCGAAGTATGATGTGTTACGAAGTATGATGTGTTTGGTTCGCTGAACCGCCTATATGTATTTGTACATCCGGATATTATGATGTGTGTCGGAGACAGGAGCAAATCTTCTGAAGTATGATGTGGTTGGCGCCAAGGGCAGGGCGGTGCCACGTTTCCTAAGGGACTGGATACCGTTCTGGCATGCATGGTCTGTGTTCAGTAAGTTTGTTCTGCTACTTTGTATACCGTACATACGATCTGTACATTTGAGTTTGGTTCTGATTCTGTTTGTTACATTTCTGTACTATGACTCTGATTATGATCCTGATTACTGTGTTCTTGCCTTGCATACTCAGTACATATTCCGTACTGACCCCTCTTCTTCGGGGGCTGCGTTTCATGCCACGCAGGTACACTCAGATGATCTGAAGAATCGTCTAGGAGATTCCAGCGGGATTGGCGAGCTCCACTTCCCATCGGAGTGTCGCCGGGTCAGAGTATACATGTGTTGTGTTTTTCTAATTTGTGTAGAGACTTTGCAGACAGAGTTATGGGTTCAGGGAGTCAGTCCGTGAGCAGCTGCATATGTCTACATATACTGCTTGGTCTGGTCTGAAATCTGTGTCCTAAGCGGCCCTGTTTGCTATGATGGCCTATACGGCCTATATGTTCGCATATGTGTATATGTTCAGGCGAGGTACATTCCGCCTGCCCTCTGGATCTGTTACGATATGTCTGATAAGTTTGAATACACTTGGCCGCTAAGTCACTGTCTATCCACAATTTCTGTCATATGGTCTGTTGTATGTTTCGAATGGTCAGATTCTGGAAACTTGGAAAAATATGTATGAAATCAGAGTCTGAGGGTTCGCTCGGCTCCGTATGCGGGGTCGGGTGCCCATCACACCATAATAAGGTTAGGGTGTGACAGACAGGTTAGGGCAGAATGCACATATCAACTGGTGTGTTTTGCGCTGTAGCGGACGAAAACACAGCTATAATGGCAGCGCTATAGCCGAAGGATTGTGCACTATGGCGGTATGAGGTTAATTTGAGGGTACTTTGTAGCGAACGCGAATCCACTATGGCAGTGCCGTTATAACAAAGCGGTGACACATCATGGCGGTAAGCAATTTTTCATGGGGGCTGCTATAGCATTCATGAAACCGCTAAGGCGGTCCTCCTATGGAAGACAATAGATCCGCTACGGTGACAACCTGTAACAGTGGCATTTTCTGATGCCACGTGACCTTGCCCAACACTAGAAATTTATCGAATTATTTTTCGTATATGAACAGACCACACCACGTCACAACAATAATGGACTTACCAATTAGAATCGACTAGATACCAATTGGACACATCTTAGGGATTCAAACTTCCGAAGTGTCACGATAGGTAGAAAAGAAGGGAAGAATTACTAAATGCCTTATAGCCTCCCGTGGATGGGCACGAACGTCTACGTACTATTTCACGAGATGCTACTAGAAACTACTCTTCTACTTGTAAGACCGGTAACCTAGGGCTCTGATACTAACTTGTGACGACCTAAATTCTGGTCCGTGCGAGTACCTACTTATTCCCACTGAGTAGGCGAACCCTTCCCTTACCAATTAACACATTTAAGGAACGAATTAAAATAAATTCATCAATAAACCATTTCTCCTTCATAAATGTAAAAATGTATACAAGACTTTACACATTTCCCAAAATCTGGTCTGGACTAGTACAAGAGATTCTAAGACTTTACTAGAACTGCATTTTAAATACAATAAAACAAAAGTAACCGGTACAACCCTGTCAGAATGAGATAACAGAGTCTTCAAGATAGCACCGGCAAGTCCTCGGAACTAGCTAGACCACGAACTCAATCTGAAGCAGATATACACCCAAAAGGGTGTAGCAAGTGCAGTATCAGTACAACACTAATACTGGTAAGTATCATAGGCCGACAACGATTAGGAAATCATAAAAGCAATAAATAACAATGGATAAGTATAGTGGGCAGCAAATTAGACAATAAGCAATTAAACAAAGTGGAAAGGGAAAAGAGAACTCCACTATCTCCTTATCGCACAAAGAGCAACCAACTAGATCAACCCCAACATCATTCTGATCCACCTATGCTCACTAGGAAGCACACTGCCCAAACTAACCATTGTAGGACAAGTTCCAACACAATCAGACCCACATCAAGGGTAAGCCTCACCCGCCATCTAACGCACACCGACACTACCTCCATCTACGCTTCTATAATCCAACACTAAGTCGACTATTAACATTAAGGCATAGATACACAACTTAAGCTCCCAAATGCGTATCACTAGCGCTTCTAGAACGAATCTAGCTACACCCTCATACTCAAGCAAGCAATAATGCTAAGCCAGGAGACGCTTAAGGTCACACTTCCCAAACCACCCTATAGTACAAACCTAAGTCAAACTCCCAAGTCCGGTCTACCTTTCTAGAACCACTAATAAGCTAGAGTAATCGCCCAAAACTAATTACAATCCAACATATACAAATTAGTAGCGAATACCAACATCTCACCTCAGATCCCTCATAAGTCTGAAACATAACCACAATATCCTTTATCAGTCTCACACAAATCACATATTAGTCAATGTCAATCCAACCAATCAATATAATAAATAATATGAATGCAAATGCAGATGAAATGCAATGATACACACACGCTTCGAGCGAATGATGTCCACGCTCCGACAGTCATGACCCATGGGGGACTGCTAAATCCATGTAACTGCTGTGGTGCACAGCCCAATCCAATAGTCAGTGTCACGGAACGTGCAACCCAATCCCAGTCAGTGTTGCAGTACGTGCAACGCGATCCATGTTCGTGTTGCAGCGCGCAACCTGATCCCAATATAAAAGAGCCAATGAGTAGATGTATGATGATAATGACAGCATGGATAAATGAATGAATGCTCATGCCACACATGGACACCATCATAACAACAATCATAATATCAATATCATAACTTTACTCTCCGTCCAACTAGTCTCCCTTAATGCATAGAATCCTCCAATTCCTATAGTAATTCTTAAGCATGATTCTTATAGTACTAACGGGCCACAAGCCCGAACACGAAAAGCCACAACCCCACATAGAACATAACAAGGCGACAAGCAACATTCAACAGTACCAGCCTAAGAATTTCATCCCAACTTCATAACCGAAGGTGCACATGTTGTTTCCATAAATTCCTGATTTAAACTACAATCTTAAGTACAATTGCCAACCTAGAATAACCATCCCAACTCCTCATCCGACGACCTAGGAATGATTTCTCCATCACTTTCTATTTGCATATTTATGAATTACTAATCGGAGTCTATGAAGTAAACTGTAACCTCGAGGCCAGGTGCCTCGAACATCTTGCTGATCTTCAACTTTGCATTTCCAAACCGTGACCCATAACAGAGAGTCTTGGAAAACCAAGGAACCCCAAAGAACAAGAGTCAATATTCTAGGAATTTATTCAGGCTTCGGGTTTTCCATGGAAAAGATTTGAATTTATTCTCAACCAGACTTGCTAGGTTTTCAGGAACTAATAATCCAGGTTTTATTGTTAACTAAGTCAGCAAAGTAATTATAAATATTCTACCTCTTATAAAATCCGAATTTCAAGAACTAAGGTTGAAACCCATTTACAAAATAGAGGAAAGATTAGAAACCACAGGTTGGTTAATCTTCCTAGAGTAGGACCTTAAAGGATTCTTTCAAGAATTCCCAGATTTTAAGCTCAGAAATTCCATTTTATCATCTTAAACTTGAATAGTTAAGAAGCCTCCATTTTTATTTGTTTGGAAGACGAAATCTTTGTGAAATGGAACATTAAATGGAAAAAGATATGAAGTAAATGAGATAGAGGGTTCACCTTCTCTAAGAAACCATGAGATTAGCTCTCCAAATACCCCAGGTGGTGGCTGATAGTTAGGGTTTTGAGAAAAATGGGGTCAAGTCCCGATATAGGGTTTAAATATTAAGAAAATCTGTGTTGTCCGCCACATCGGTAACAATATGGCGGAAAAAGAGGCCGTTATGGTGGTCCCTTGAAAACGTTAACTCATCGCTATGACAGTTAAGAGGGCGGTAGTGGCGGTTATGCCATGGATGTCCTCTAATCGCTATGGTGCTTTACTAGGCCCCAGTGGCCCTTTACGATTTTAAATTTTTCCAACATGGTTTTGAGTATATTTAGTAGGACAATTTTCCCTGCGTGAGTAAGTTGCACTGATCAAAAGACGTTTTGGGATGCGAAACTCAAGGAAATAACGGTAACAGCCCAACAAGTCATTACATCAAGTATCAGCCTACATATTAAGGGATCTTAGAGAATTATAAATTATCTTTGACAGAAAGGGGTGATTATGATGTCAACATCTAAATGAGTAGTTGATATCTATCTTGTTTGGCTGAGCTACATCATAAAAGCATGTTCATAACTCCAAGTGGCCGTTATCTGCATTTATGTATGAATGTGTTTATTTGTTTAAGAAGTTAAAGTGGTTGGCTTAAATAAGAATTGAGAATCTGAAACATTTAGGAGTTTAAAAGGTTAAATGCTTGCTCCTATCATGTTAATTTGAACTAGTGATTCATAAAGGCTAAATAATGACACTGTTTTTGTGAACATCTAAATACAAAGAGGTTTAAGAGACAGTCACTTAGATGTGTAAAGACATGGGAAGTGACTTACCTAGGGATAGAGAGGGTTTAGGAAGGGCTTTGAGTTATACTCAGCCCGGTACTGCCTATCTCAGGTTGCTGGGGTTCCTTCTTATGCACTTACAACATTATGGGACCCTCTAAAATCTCAATGGGTAAAAAGGAAAACCTATGTGCAGTTGCATGCTAAAGTTGAACACTATGGTCTGTGTGTGAATAAAAAGGGTGTTTCTATACTGCCTTGTCTTTCCTTTGGGTGTTTAGTTGGGTACTAATTTTTGTGCCATGAACTTGAAGAAATCAGAGTGACTTGTCCCCCTGGAACATCCTAAGCTGTGAACCTATCCATATTTGTTTGTTTTCTGCATACGGCATGTTTAGAGAGCTTGAGTCTTGCTGTATCTATGCTTAAGTGTGATTTAATAAATGTGTGATCAAGGTATACATGACTTGATACTGCAAGTAGTTGCTTAAAGTTGTGTTTAAACTGGAACTAAAATGATAATTACTAAAAAAAATCATTTCTTTGGAAGATTTGCCTGATTCAATTAAGTCATGTCCTAAGTTTACATATTCACATGATTTGTTCCCTACTTCTCCCTTTGTTTTTGTGGAAACTATTGATTATCAATTAATGTTACCTCACCTCATAGTGATATTTGCCATGCTGTTATCTACTTGTAAAAGAATCTCTGTTTATACTAGGGTCTGTGATTGTTTTCCTTGACTTTGAAATGTTTCCTTTTCTTCTCCCCCATGTGACTCTTAGTTTTGTTTGAATTGCTTTAGCTCTGGGGTTTATAGAAACTTCAACCACTGCCATGCCATAGGTTTGCTTGAGTATGAACCTCTGCTTGTGTGAAAGATCTGTGTCCATAATCTTTATGCTTTGAGATGCTTGATTAATGTTTTACCTCCTGTTTGAATGTTGAATCTTACTGAATTCCTCAATGAATATGAGTTTATAAGAGTATATAAGTAGTTTTATCTTTTCCTACACAAGCAGCTCAAATATTAGGTTCAAGAAAAATGCTAAATGAATGAGTTAAGTATGTGCTAAATACAACATTGGATATGCGTGTATACCTGATATACTGATAAGGAACGTCTTTGAAGCTTCACACTTTCTCCCTTCCTCCTTTGTTTTATGTTACTACTGTATGATATACATGAGATATGTAAGATATACACACCCCATATATAGCTCAGTGTATATTGGACCATATGTCATGTATACTGGTGGAATATCATGAAGAATATTTAAGTTGAATACCAGTTTGAGCGATTTTGGGCCTGCCCTTTTATTTCTCCTAAATGAAATTGACTTGGGCTTTGTTTCACCCTATTTGCATCTGAATATCAATGTGGGCCTCTATTTTCCATGCTTAAATATTGGGCTTACTCTATTGTGTTTGGTCTCTGCCTAGTTCATGATGATCAATGTATATTTTAGTTGGATATGCGGATATGACTGATATATATTCGTTTTTTGTATGAAGTTTATGCTTTGAGTAATATGCTACATATATTTGTTATGGTTGATTTATAAATTTAGATACCTTCTAAACAGTATTTCCTTCCCCCCCCCCCCCCCCCCTTTTATTGCATGGAATCGCTGTTGATCTGGCAATTTGGGCCAATCCTTATAAACCTTTATTGGGCCAGAGGCCCAATATCCTTCTTCTATTGAGTCCGAACAAACCATTGAAGGCTCAACCATGGGTAAAAATGGCAACTAGTGGGCTTAGGTAGGCCCACCATCCTATCTCCTTCATTATTATTTGTATATGTAATTGTCTAAATGCATGCTTGTACAAAAATATTGGAACCCGAGTGGATAGGACTTAGATGCCAAGTGGAGTTAATTAGAAAAGATTTCAAATGATTTTCGAACTTAGAATCACCCAAAGGATAAGTGATGCATGAAATATGGCAAACAACTTTCCTTAAACTAGATGATATTTTGAAACTGGATATGAAATAATAAATACGTATATGATTTTGAGAAAAGAACAAATAAAGATGTTGACTTTGAATTAAAAAACAAAACTGTCTAGATTGATATAACTAAGACTCTTCGGTAAAATTGGACTTTTAAAGGTTCAAAACTGATTTTAAAAATAAGGCAAGTGTTACAAATGAATTTCAAAATAAACTTAAGGTTCTTTCAAACATTTTTGGGGCCAAGCCCAAACTTTAAGTCAAATAAATAAAAGAAATACACTTAAACCTTAGTTTGGGGAATTGATCTTAAAGTAGAGTATGGTTGACCTAAATGTGGATAAAGATTGAATAAAGTGTTACAAAACCTTTTTTTATCTACTTGTATAAACCCATGGTATATTTACAAAAAGATACACTCAAATCATTTTGTAAATAAACTTATAAGGACCAAAGACATGACATTGGACCAAATAGTGGAACTCTACTTAAGAGAAATCTTAAGTATGTTTTGGTCCGAAAATGAAATGACTTAACCCTTATATACATTTTCAAAGAAAATCCAACTCTTTTATCATTAAAAGGACTTTTTGTCCAAAAAACACTTTATGATATGCCGTGACAGTTTTTACAAGGAAGAAAAACCATTTTAGCAAATAATTACAATAATCACACATTGAAGGTCCTAGGTCAACAGTATTCTACAGATCCTTAATACTAGGGTGCTTAAAATCTTCCCTAGGGGATCACCAAAACCCTTACCTCGAACTCTGATTTTAAAGAATTTTTTCTCTTGTTTGAATAAACCCTTTTTAACTCGGTTTTCCTAATTTTCCTTGATAAATTAGGTGCCGACTCTAAAAAGTATAAAAATCCAATAGAGTCCACAACTGTGAAGTAGCTTTTATGCCTCGCGTAAAAGTGAACCGTAATAGATGGCGACTCTGCTGGGGATTTTTAATAGGTTTTAACCATAAGGGCTTTAATATAATGTGTTTTATTGTAATTATTTGCTTAATTGTTTACTTTCTTGTATATATAACTATCATTTCATGCATATCATAAATTCTGACACCACTTGCAAAAAATTGCATGGTTTCAAAAGGGGACACGCGGGTTCGCGGTCTGGCCTTCACTAAAAAACTAAAATACTTTCTTTGGAACACGTTGAAGGTGGAGTTGGTTCGCGGTCGTCCAACAGCCGACAACAGTTCAGCTCGAGTAGTCCGCTCGAGTCTCAGTCATTTGAAAATCCCACTCTAGTATTGCCTAAGATAGAGCGAAGCCAAATCCTAACGAACTAGTGCATGCTTACCTAGACGGGCTTGGATATTTGAGACGTATCTTAGTCTATTAGGAGACTACCTCGTGTCAACACGGTCTATGACCCGAAGACACCGCATCCACTATGTGTTAATTTGAAACATATTATGTGCTCATATGCTAAACCATTGCCTTTGGGGGGAAAATTAACCATATTTTGTTTTGTAGATGCCGACCAATTTGAAGTTCGACATGGTTATTGAGGCTCCCCCTATGCTAGAGATTTGGTGGGGTTGGATGAACGAAGCACAACAAAAGACTGTCAGAAATTGTTTGGGACACCTACCCTCGTTGATCACTTTGAAGGGTTGTAGAAAGTTAATCGAGGTGATTACCCGGTTTGGGACTGTGTTAGAATGGATTTTAGGTTTGGAGATGCATACATGACCCCGAATTTGGAGGAACTCCGAGATTTCATAGACAATGTTGGGACCTATTTGAGAAGGAGGACAAAACCCGACCATAACCTACTTATCCTATATAAGCCTACCTTCGACCAAATCCTAAAATTATATCCTTATCCCATGCCAATTGGATCTTCGGTCCAACCGTAGCCTTTAGGGATTTGTACAACCAATTTGGACCTCAAAGGGAATTTGTGGAATATTCAACAGAATTCCGAACCTTTGCCGAATGGGAAGATAACCGACCTTTAGCCTTTTCCATATGCTTATTAGGGCTCATGTTGTTTCCCAAAGATAGATAGTTAGCCATAGATACCCGAACCATTTCTGTCACCCATGCTATCTTTCATGGCATAACCACAAATGGAGAAACCAAATACTTTGATTTAGTCCCTATCATCCTAGCTGGCATGTACCAAACATTAAGCTTATGCTGAAACCTCTACAAGTATTTCCATGGGTGAAATTTGCTATTACAATGGTGGATCATCAAACACATGAGCAAATTTGAGGGTTCCCAGTACCTAAGTGACCAGAAAAAGAAGGATTGACTTGCGTTCCACTATCAAAATTTTGGGTACTTTCCAAACAAGTTTGGGCTTTCATCTTTTCAAGGCTCAGGGAAGCCAACATACAATGGATGTTTCTTGATTTCATATCTGACGAGGTTGTAGTTAGAGGAAGGAAATATCTATTCCTATCACTTATGGGAGTTCGAGGGATTCGCCCTTATGCACCTGCTAGGGTTTTGAGACAATTTGGTAGAACCCAAGTGATACCCCAAGTTGGGAACATGGGAGATTATGATAGACTGTGAAGGAGATAAGATTCAAAATGCTGGGGATATAGTCCGAGAGTGGAATGGTCGCATAATTTGGGGTTCAGAGACCTTGGCTCATTGATAGGTTTAACCCGAGATGTGAAGAGGGTTACAAGGACTAATTAAGGGCACATTGGCAAGACACGCTCACCCCGAACCCAACCTTTATCATTGAGTCCAATATAAATCATCCAAGGCTGAGATTAAGGCCCGTTTAAATCAATGACGAGCCGATGACAAGGATGCTAAATATTTCGAAAAGATTGAACATGATCAAACCGTCATAGTTGGCTTGACACGCGAGTTGGGGTTCACACAAGAGTGCTTGGAGGATCTTAATGATCGGATGCCGAAATCATTGGATGAGATTGCACCCATGGCATTCACAGAGAAGGGGTTCTTGATGGATGTTGTGTTGAAATCGACTCACCTCCGGATCCAGGCCGCCCTCGGAAGGGCCACGAAGGCGAGGACGGAGAGAGCTTCTTCATCTGCAACTAAAGGACACTTCTTCTGATTTTACTTTTACGCTTTATTATCTTTCGTAATCCCTACGGGAAAGATATTATTAAATGAGAAGCTATAGTTTATAGAGGTAAAGGTTTAATGAAAAAGGTACATTTATGTTTCAAATCGATTAGGATCCTTGCTTTAAGAATGTGAGTAGTATAAATTATTGATTATATGATTGTGTGATTACATGCTTATGTGCTTCATGTATTTCATTTAAATGGTTGATTGATCCTACATTCTGATCACTACCCCAAAGAAAGACACAAAGAAATACCAAATAGCCAAAATCCCATATACTAAAGACTAACCATTTTCACCTCTCCCGAAGGTTGACTTGCTATCAGGGACATTCAAGGAAACATAGCTTCCGCCATCAAAGAGGAAAATGAGGAGTCACTCTAAAAGAAGATCCGTAGGCTAGAAGGGAAAATTCAAATGGTCAAGGCAAAGATCAAAGAGGCCGACCAGATTTTGAACTATGGAATTACGCCAAGAGAACCTGCTAAGCTAGAGGATTATCGAGAGAAACTCTTAGACGAGATCAAAGGAATGATACAAGGCTATATACCCCAGTTTAGTGAGTCTAAGACACCAAAGCACGAGACTGAGGGTCTCGAACAGGAATCCAAACCTCACGAGCAAGAACATAGCTGGCCATCTAAAGAGGCTACCACAGCCGCATCTGAGGCTGAAGCCAGTAATTATTAGATACCTCAAGGATTCACTCATCCACCGTCCCCAACTTGGTGTGAAATTTCCCTCAAAGCCTATGCGGGCCTGTCACGACCCAACCGGAGGTGCATGACGGGCACCAGGAGCTAACCCACTGTTATGTCCCGTGTTTTCGTATAATTGGAAATCGAGAAATAATTACGACTTGTGTGTTATAAGGACATAATTTGATTTTAGTGAATATGATTATGTTGGTTATGGAATTATTAATGTTAAGACCTCGGGAAAGGCCGAGAATAAATTTGGAATTTCGGAAATTAGTTTCGGGAATTACAAAACGGGACGTTTTATGAATTGGGCCAAGAAAATGGAATATAAAATTAGGCCCAAAGAGTGGGGTTGGCCGGCCATTGTAGAGGCCCAAACCCAAATTTTAAGGTCATGTGCTATGCACATGACCTCTAAATAATGGATATATACTAGCCTTGAGTTGGAATTATCAAGAAGCAAGATCAAAAACAAAAAAAAAAAAAAAAAAAAAAGGGGCATCAACAAGCTCTCGGCCGAGAGGTTAGGGAAAAAGAAAAAAAAATTGGCAAGCTTTGATCTTAGCCTTAAAAATCCTTGCTCTTCATATATTGTGAAGTACTCACGACCCTCTTCAACGGGGTACAATTTGTTTGGTGAAAGAGTGACGTTTGCGGCAAATCGGAATTTTAAGAACAAGGTAAGATTTCTATGTTTTGATGTTATGAAATGGACATGTATGTGTTAGTGATTGGATTAGTATGAAGATTATGGGATGGGGTTGTGTTTGTGCATGGTGTGTGTGTGTAGAAAGGGTGTGTTTGGCCGTGGCTTGTATGTAGTGCAAGACCATGTGCATTTGATTCCGTTTAGTCGTTTGAGGTGTCGTTGTAACCTTTGTATCGTAAATGAATGTTTGAAGAATTGATTTGGTGTTAGAAAATGATTTCGGACGTTATCGGAAAGTGTATGCCTTTGGTATATTTGTGTATATCATAGTATATTTATGATATTAAGGACTCTAAATATGATTTATGGTTGATGATAATGAATTCGGAATGAAACGACGTGAATTAGAATGTTCGTCGTGAATTTTGATATTTTAAAGAATTCTGGAAAATAATGGATTTTGGTGTAATTTCGTGTATGGCTTGGATTGTAGTTAGGATGTGATTGTATAAGTTTGAATGTGGAAATGAATACAATTTTGTAGATTTAGAATTGGAGTTTTGAAAGTTTGAATGAAAGTTGCCAACTTAGATAACAAAGTAGAACTTTGAAGCTAGAATGGTTTGATTGTTGTTTGTTGATGTGTGGGCTGTTGTGGTTGATGTATTTTGAGCCGAGCTAAGCCTCGGGGATGTTAGATTTATAGGGGAAATGCTGCCGAAATTTCGGTAGGCAAAATTGAAGTTAAAGGCATTTTTAAGCCTAAGAATCTCAATTGGTAACTTTGACCATTTGCAGATTTTTGACGAAACGGGACTGGACTTTTGGAAGAGCATACGACGTCTGTGAGGTATGTAAAGCTTCCCACTCCTTCATTTGGCATATCTTAGTGTGTTAGACGAATATGAGAACTTCCGGAGCATTTCTGCTCCTCGAAACCCGATCCACAGAAAAGTTACTATTCATTCAATTCGATTGAAGCCTAAGGGCTCTATTTTGGCTAGAATGCCACCGCTCGTCCGAAACCTATCGAAATGTGGTCGGGTAACCTAGAAACGACCATGTATGACCTTTGGCACATAAATGTTCGTAAAGATAAGTTCGCCACCTCACTTTGACTCGAGGTGGGCCCGCTACCCTGAAACGCCCTATTTGCCTTATTGGGCTATCTCTGTGAATAAAGTTGGATACGATACTTTCGATTGTGAAACTCCCTCCTATGAGATGTATTTTGAATATTATGGTACGCTAAGTTACGTTTTGAGCTATACGTACTATTTGGAAATGTTTTGTGAAATGAAGCTTTATATCGGCTAAGTATCCGACTATTTTGCATTATGATATGACTTATGGGTTTACTTCGTTTTGGAAAACTATTTTGAAGTACGAATTGCATTGGTTTGCTCATGACTCCGCTCGTGCCTTATTATGACTTCGTTCACCGGTTCCCGGGCCGGTTTTGATTCGTGCGCCTTATGATAATTCGGCCGTATGCTATGTTACGGTTCCCGAGGCTTCGCCATAGGGCCGGGTTCCGTTTGGAGTTATGCTGTGATATGGCTCGTGATGCGATACGCTCACCTATGATTATGCTTGTGTTCGGGGATGTACGGAGATTTGAAACCTTCTGGTGTTATGCTGTGTGTGGCGCCAGCGTCGGAGTGGCGACCACGTTCCTAAGCGTTTGCATGATTCATTGCATTATGTATAAGTATATGATTTCGATATAGATTTTGATCTACCCATTTGTACTCCACTTTGACATTTGATTTGCTTTCGGTTTTGATCCATATTTCTGTACTCCGTGCTTTACATACTCAGTACATATTTCGTACTGACCCCCTTTCTTCGGGGGCTGCGTTTTATGCCCGCAGGTGCAGATATCGGTGATCCTCCGCAGTAGGCTTCACTTCTTGCTATTCCGGAGTACTCCTATTTGATCCGGAGTACTCCTATTTGATCCGGAGTCCACTTTTAGTACAGACTCTTTTTGCTTTGTATATATTCGGTATATTTGACTATTTGGGTACGGCGGGGCCCTGTCTCGCCATATGTCTTTGTTTTGAGTTCGTAGAGGCCTGTAGTCATATATGTGGGGCGAGGGTCCTATGTATGTTTGTCTGATTCCGTTTTCTGGTTTTAAGGCGGTCTGTTTGTTATGCCGGCCCCAAATGGCCCTTATGCTTATATTTGCACTTTTGACCGGCGATGTCCATTTCGCCGCTCAGTTTGTATTTGATATGATATTTTGATTTGGCACGACCGCTTAAGACATATTTGATATAAATTATGTTCGATATGATTTCGAAAAATTATGGAATGAGTTTGGATTTGAAAATGAATGTGTGATTCGGTCTGGGTACCCAGGTAGGGTGCCAGTCGCGGCCCACGGGGCTGGGTCGTGACACCCACCGGGCACCTCTCGTAGCACATTCACATTAATCTCTCGGTGAGCCATATGGTCTATTAACAATCCTACGCCTCAATAACACCATTTCCAATGACTAAAACACTTTTATATATATATTAACGCCAACAACTATGCCCATACACATATACACAAGCCGACGAGGCTAACCAAAATAAAAAGCCAAAATATGAGCGGACAAGGCAAAAGACATCTACTATACAAGACTGTCTATGAGCCTCTAAGAAGAGTACGGAACATCATCATAAAGACGGGACAGGGCCCCGTTATGCCCATATATACACAGAAGAATAGTACCCACAACTACAGATCCGGATCAAATGGAGCTCCTCTAAGCAATCTCTAGATAAGCAGCCTAAGGATCAAGTCTATCTCCCTGTCCACTTGCGGGTATGACGCAGCGTCCACAAAGAAAAAGAACGTCAGTACAAATAATGTACTGAGTATGTAAAGCATAATCAAGAGCATAATGGCAGCATGAGAAAATACATAAAATAGAAGAGTCATGGGAGGATAAAGCCATTTATACCTCTAACGTCATTCATTGTATTTACTTACCCTCTTTCTAATGGGGACCTCCCATTTCATACATTTATACTTATAGTAGTATCATACCCGACCGTAGAGGTTTGGTGTCTTACGTACCCGACCATGATGAAGTTCAGTGTTATACGTACCTGGCCCTACCAAGGCTCAGTATTACCCGTACCCAACTGTAGTGGTGTGCGTGCGATAGATATCATACTCGGCCATGTAAGCTCGGTGTTCTTAATAGTCATACCTTGATACATATATGTATACATATATATGTATATATGTATATACATATGTATATATGTACATAGATGTATAGATATACATATATACATATATATATATATATATGTATATACATCTATGTACATATATACATATATATATATATATGTATATATATATATGTATATATAGGTACATACGTATCCTCAACCTCATCATCGTCATCATTACTTCATTATATCCTCCCTAAGAGGATCAACTATTATAGGATGAGACCAAAGTATCGTAAGACCAATACATATATATGTACATATACGTAAATATGTATATATATGTACATATACGTATATATATATATATATATATATATATATATATATATATATATATATATATATATATATATGTATATATAGGTACATACGTATCCTCAACCTCATCATCGTCATCATTACTTCATTATATCCTCCCTAAGAGGATCAACTATTATAGGATAAGACCAATAGTATCGTAAGATTTTCAAGAATCCTAAACCTTAGTGATTCTAAGGACGGAATAATCTTGGAAGACAATATGGAATTCACATGAGGGTATACAGCGATGGGATCATGCCTTAAGAAAGAAGGGTTTGCCTAACATACATCCTTGTCTTCTTAACTACTTTACATTCACCGCCAAAGCTTGAGAAATCTACATTTAAAAGGATTCATACCTTGGTTAAGCCTTAAAGATACTCTTAAATTCAAACTAGAACAATTCATGAGTTAATGAAAATTGGGCAGCATTTCCCCTATTTCATCGACTTCCACCATATTACAAAACAACTCCCAAACAACCATAATAACATCCACAATATCATTGCCACGTAATCACATTCCATTAAGTCTTCAAAATTCATTTTCATATTCAACTTATACTAACAACTTCACATCAACCCAGCACATTTTCATACTACGCTTCCTCATCATCATTATTACCTTTTATAACACAAATATATCCATATCATACTAAGAACCATGATTCAAGTTAGCCTACTACTCACAAACATCATGGAAACTATATTTAAAACTCATCCTCTACTCTCTCCTTTCACTGAAGATATGCAACAACTAAGCATTCTTAATAACATGAAATAAGCATGAAAACAAACCTTTTATCTCATAAGAATGAGCTTTGGAGCAAGCTATCAACTTATATGGAAACCCTAATTTCAATACCTAAGTTATTCTAGAAGTCTACTAACCCTAGTGAGCCTTCCAACACATGAACACTTTAATTTTTGCTATTTGATCTTTGTTCTTCCTTGGGTTTGGGTGTAATATGATTATAGAAGGGTTTTAGAGCTTTTAAGAGCTTGGAGGAAATGTGGGAAATGAAAAAGGAGCAAGGATCGTCCATGTATATAAAAAGAAAATCTGATCCGACCCGATTATACGGCCAATTATACGGGCCTTATAATTTATACGGTCCGTACCATTGGACCGTATAATTCTACCAGAAAGTCACCCTTCTCTGGAAGCATTCTACGGACCATTTATATGGGCCGTATAATTTATACGGCCCGTATAAACTGGAAATTCTCGAAACTCATCCTCGTCGATTCGTTCGACTTCCAATCCTTATGGAACCTTCTTGGTACTTATGTAACACTTCATTAATCATCTAAGAGGCCCTATATCAGCCCCTCAAGACATCACTAATTATATATCAAATCAACTAATGCAAAAACCTTTCCAAACACGGCTTACATTTCACTTTGTTCAACAAACTTAGTTCCATCGATTCATATAACGTCAAAGTCTTATGGCATGCTCTTAAAACTATTAGATACCCTCCTTAATCTCATAATAACCTCACATTCATCTTAAACTCACCTTAGTCTATTCACAAGACAACAAACCCGGAATTTCTGAGATGTAACATTTGTCCCCCCTTAGGAACATTCGTCCCCGAATGTTAGGTTCTTGAGGATTCTATAAAACATTCGCCAGAGTTTCCCCTGTAATATGGCACTACCATCCTGTCACAGCAACCCAAAATACATCGCCTCACAGGGTTACAACAACAACATCAATAACCATGGCCACACACGACCAAGAAAGCATCAAGGAAAGCACTACATACCTGAGGACAATAGAGTCTCTGCCTGAGTCGCTACTGGAGGTGGAAATAAATGTGGGTACCTGAACGTCATATCTTCTTCTGCTTCCTAGGTCATTTTCTCTCTATTATTATTTATCCATAAAACTTTAACTGAAGCTACATCTTTAGTCCTGAGCCTCCGTACTTGCCTTTCCAGAATGGCAATGAGAACTTTTTCATAAGACAATTGTTGGGTGACTAAGACATCATCTACTGGTTCAATTTTGGAAGGATCTCCAATGCACCTACGAAGCATCGATATAAGGAAAACTGGGTGAACTGACTCCAATTCAGGAGGTAGATTTAATTCGTAAGCCACCTGGCCTACCTTGCGTACAATCTCATAAGGCCTAATATACCAAGGACTAATCTTGCCCTTTTTTCCAAATCTCATGACGCCCTTCATGGGCGAAACCTTCAAGAATACCCAGTCTTTCGCTTGAAATTCTAAATCTCGTCGATGATTATCTGCATAAGATTTCTGGCAACCCTAAGCTATTAATACCCAATCCTGTATGAGCTTAACCTTTTCTATGGCTTGCTGGACCAAGTCTGGTCCTATCAACTTAGTTTCCCCTACTTCGAATCACCCAATTGGTGATCTGCACTTTCGCCTATATAAAGTCTTCTACGGGGCCATTTGGATGCTAGAATGATAACTGTTATTATAAGCAAATTCAATAAGCGGTAAGTGGTCATCCCAACTAACTCAAAAATCCAACACACATGCCCGTAGCATATCCTTGAGAGTCTAAATGGTACGCACAGCTTGCCTATCAGTCTGTGGATAAAATGTTGTGCTAAGACTCACCTGAGTCCCCAAACCTTCTTGAAAAGATTTCTAGAAATTAGCCGTAAACTGTGTCCCCCTATCAGAAATAATAGATAATGGAACACCATGGAGTCATACTATTTCTCTGACATAAAGCTTTGCATAATCTTTCGCTACATATGTAGTCCTGACCGGTAGGAAATGAGCTGACTTCATAAGTCTATACACAATTAGACATATAGAATCATATTTGTGCTTAGAACGAGGTAAGCATGCGATGAAATTCATATTTATCACTTCCCATTTCCAAGTCGGAATTTCCATAGCTTGCAACAATCCACCGGGCTTTTGGTTCTCAATTTTCACTTGCTGACAATTAGGACATTGAGCCACGAACTCCACTATGTCTTTCTTCATTCCATTCCACGAATATGTGGATTTAAGATGATACATTTTCATTGATCCGGGGTGGACAGAATAACGGGAACAATGGGCTTCTCTCAATATTTGGTGGCGTAACCCTGCAACATCAGGAATACACAACCTGCCTCGACATCGGAGAACTCCATCTCCAGAAATCTCAAAAGATGACTTCTTCTTCTGAGGGAGTGTATCTCTGTAATGAACTAGCATGGGATCCTCGTATTGGCGCTCTTTCACTTCAACCACTAGTGACGAGACCGCTGAATTCTGAATGGTAGCTCCCACATTACCTGAGTCCACTACCAGAACTCCTAGGCTAGCTAGTTGCTGGAGCTCACCGGCTAACTCTCTTTTCTCTGGCTGAACATTACATAAACTTCCCATAGATCTACAGCTAAGAGCATCAGCCACAATGTTCGCCTTCCCGGGATGGTATAGGATATTAACATCGTAATCGTTCAACAACTCCAACCATCGCCGTTGTGGTAAATTCAATTCTCTTTGCTTGAAAATATACTGAAGGCTCTTGTGATCCGTATAGATATACATATAGACACCATACAAATAAGGTCTCCACATCTTCAATGCATGAATCACCGTAGCTAATTCAAGATCACGGGTCGGATAGTTTCTCTCATGTTTTCGCAACTGCTTGGAAGCATAGCAGATTACCTTACCATGCTGCATCAACACACATTCTAACCCAATGCCTGAAGCATCGCAATAGACTACATAGCCTTCCGGTCCCTCTGGAAGTGTCAGGACTGGGGAAGAAGTTAATCTACTCTTTAACTCTTGAAAGCTACGTTTACAAGAATCCATCCATTGAAATTTTGCTGATTTCAAAGTTAACTTTGTCAATGATGCAGATATAAAAGAAAAGCCCTCTACAAATCTTCTGTAGTAACCTGCTAAGCCCAGAAAACTACGAACCTCCGTAGGTGTTGTAGGCCTTGGCCAAGTCTTCACGGCCTCGGCCAAGTCTTCACGGCCTCAATCTTTCCGGTATCTACCTGAATGCCATTGGCTGAAATAATATTCCCCAGAAAGGTCACTGAGTTCAACCAAAACTCGCACTTTGGAAATTTTGCAAATAGCTCTCGAGTTTGGAGAATCTTAAGGATAGTACGTAACTTATTCGCATGTTCTTCCTTAGACCGAGAATATACCAGGATATCGTCAATAAACACGATCACGAATAAACCTAGAAAAGGCCTAAACACATTGTTCATTAAATCCATAAATACTGTCGGCGCATTAGTTAGCCCAAATGACATTACTCGAAACTCAAAATGGCCATATCTTGTTCTGAAAGACGTCTTAGGAATATCTTTCTCCCTAACTCTCACTTGATGATACCCAGATCTCAAATCTATTTTTGAAAACCATTTGGCGCCTTGTAATTGGTCAAATAAGTAATCAATCCTTGGAAGCGGATATTTATTCTTGATGGTCACCTTATTTAGTTGTCGATAGTCAATGCACATTCGCAAGGAGCCATCTTTTTTCCTCACAAACAACACGGGTACTCTCCACGGAGATGAACTAAGCCTTATGAATCCTTTCTCGAGCAAGTCCTTCAATTGCTCCTTCAACTCTTTCAACTCTGCGGGGGCCATTCTGTACGGAGGAATGGATATGGGCTTGGTATCCGGTAGCACATCAATAGAAAAATCAATCTCCCGCTCAGGAGGGAGGCCTGGAAGCTCATCCAGGAATACATTCAGAAACTCATTTATTACGGGGATAGACGGAAGAGTTAGCGATTCGACTTCTATATCTTGAACCCGGACTAAATGATAAATACAACCTTTAGTAATCATTTTCCTTGCTTTGAGATAGGACATAAACCTACCTCTCGGAGATGCGGTATTTCCTTTCCATTCTAAAACTGCTTCTCCCGGAAACTGAAAGCAAACCATTTTCGTTCTACAATCAACATTGGCATAGCAAGAAGCTAACCAATCCATGCCCATAATAATATCAAAGTCCACCATTTTCAACTGATGTAAATCAGCCATAGTACGATGATCATGAATCACAACTACAAAATTTTTATATACTCGGCTAGCTATTACCGGTTCACCAACCGGTGTCGATACCTCGAAAGGTTTGATTGACTCCGGTTTGACCCCAAATCGACCCGCAATATATGGAGTAACATATGACAATATGGAGCCCGGATCTATCAATGCATATACATCAACAGAAAATACCGATAATATACCTGTAACAACATCAGGGGAGGACATAAGATCCTGCCGTCTAGCCAAAGCATAAATACGGTGCTGGGACCACTAGAACTGGGAGCTCCTCCTCTACTTCTACCGCGACTAACTTGTGTCTGAAAGCCTTGACCCAAAGGGCGTATAGATGATGAAGACCCGACTGCCGACCCCGAAGGCTGGATCCTACCCCTACCACCAATCGAGGGGCAGTCACGCATGATATGGCCTGGCCGGCCGCATGCATAGCAAACATCTGAGCCTAATCAACACTGACCCCAATGTGACTTCCCGCACTGAGATCATCGTGGCACGGGTGACCGTGCCAGACCCGAGTCACCTCTGTAATGAGAACCTGAAGCTCTAAAATTCTGACTCGGCCCGGAGTGAGTAGACCTATCAAATCTCTGGCCCATAAATCGTGGAGGCGCACTAGTCATGGAATGGCCTGAATGCCTAGAAAACTGTTGTCTTTGCCCTCCTCTAAACTCACCAATCAGACCCGAAGATCTAGCTCTCTTGTGATAACCTCTATCTTGCCCTTTTGGGCTGCTATAGCTTTCTTCTTCACAGGTATTTCTGAAATACATAACACACGGTTAAAGGAAAAGAAATCCCAATATCATGGCTCTATCGCATGATCTTATGAAGAAAGAAGGTCATTCATTCCTAAAAAGGCCCGCAACCTCCGTTTTATAGGTATGGCGCATAACACACCCATAAACAGGACCCTACTAGACACAGCTCGTAGACTAACTCTAGGACGTAACTGCTCTGATACCACTTTTGTCACGACCCAACCGGAGGGCCATAACGGGCACCCGGATATAACCCACCGGGCACCGCTCATAGCACATTCACATTCATCTCTCGGTGAGCCACATGGCCTATTAACAATCCTACGCCTCAATAACACCATTTCCAACGACTATGCCCACACACATATACACAAGCCGACGAGGCTAACCAAAATTATATGCCAAAATATGAGCCGACAAGGCAAAAGACATCTACTATACAAGACTGTATATGAGCCTCTAAGAAGAGCATGGAACATCATTATAAAGACGGGACAGAGCCCCGCCATGCCCTTATACACAAAAAAGGAATAGTACCCACAGCTGCAGTTTTGGATCAAATGGACCTCTTCTAAGCAATCTCTAGATAAGTAGCCTCAGGATCAAGTCTATCTCGCTGTCCACCTGCGGGCATAACGCAGCATCCACAAACAAAAGGACGCCAGTACGAATAATGTACGGAGCATGCAAAGCATAATCAATAGCATAATGGTAGCATGAGAAAATACATAAAATAGAAGAGTCATGGGAGGATAATGTCATTTACACCTCTAACGTCGTTCATTATATTTACTTACTCTTTCTAATGGGGACCTCCTATTTCATACATTTATACTTATAGTACTATCATACCTAACCATCGAGGACGAATGTTCTTAAGGGGGGAAGGATGTTATATCCCGTGTATTCGCACATTTGGAAAATTAGAAATAATCTTGACTTGTAAGAAATAAAGTCATAATTGATTCCATCTAACACATGAGTTGTTTATGAAAGAATATTAATGTGGAAGTGTCGAGGAAGGCTAAGGGCAAAACGTGGAATTTTGGAAATTAGTTTCGGGAATTACAAAAATAAAATTTGTAGCCAATTGGGCTTGTAAAATAAGAAACAAATGAGGCCCAAATCAAGGGGGGGGGGGGGGGGGGGGGGGGTGGCCGGCCAACATGGCCTTGGCCCAAACCCATTTAAGTAGTCATGTGCTTGGTCATGTGACAAACAAGATAAAAGGAGATAAGTCTTCATTTCTTCAAGAAAATTCAAGAAAAATCAAACAAGCAAAAGAGAGAGCAAAGAGTAGAGGGTTCGGCCATGTCCATGATTTTTCACCCCTCAAAAATCTTGTTCTAAAAATTGTTGTCTTGTGATTTTCCTACTAAATTAAGTGCCCTCTACAACTTGGTGTAGTTGTTTTGGAAGAAGGAACACTTGATACCTCAAGTTGATCATATATTCAAGTGAAGAAGATTGGAGAGAAAGGTAAGAATTCATTTCTTTTTATTGTGTTATGAAGTCTTGTTTGTGTTGTAGTATGTAGAAATGAGTTGATTGTATGGAAAAATGGAAGATTTCAAAGTGGGTATGGAATATAGTGTATGGCCGTGTGTGTATATACATTGTATGTTTATGGTGAATTGAATTTATGTTGTAGTCTAGTTGTGTGTATGATGGAATTCACATTGAGAATGGAAGTGGAATAAATTGGGTGGAAGTTGTAAAAAGAAGCATTGGCCGTGTGGTACCTCTTAGAGGAATGGGAATGAATCAATTTTGTTTAACATGTTAGCTGTGTTGTTGTGATGCTTGCTATGTAAATAAAGATAAATGATGTGAGTTTGTATTGAAATGGAATGTAGAAGCTTATGTCGATTAGGTATGATCTTACGACATTATAAAAAATGAAGTTGTTAGGGTGCAAATTATGATGATCATTGATAGATTTGGAAGATGGAAAGATGTTATGAATACGTATGCCAAAGATTAGGAGTTTTGGATAAATTATGACTTTGGCGGAAAGTTTGTATATTATGTATATCGTGTGTATAATTTGAGGAAACGATATGAAATGCTTCTAAATTATGTTGTGATGCTCTAGATTGATGATGAATGTGAAACCATTGAGATTAGTTTGGAATTTAGGGGAGGTGCTGCCGAAATTTCGGTAGACAAGTATGAGTTAAGTTGAATTCGTAGAATCTATAACTCACAACTGGTAAATATGACCATTTGCAGATTTTTGACGAAACGGGAAATGAGCTTGGAAAGGCGTAAGGAGCTTGAAAGGTATGTAAAGCTACCCCGGTTCTTCTTTTGGCATGTCCTAGGTGTACTACGATTGGATTTGCACCTCGGAAGACATTCTGCCCATCTGAATCCGCATTTGAAAATACTCCTTCTTCGTTCAATAGAATTGAACCCCTTAAGCATGCTTTATTGAAAAATTACGCAAGCCTCTCCAAACTGCCTAGAAAGCTAGGGAATACCCCTAAGTCCTCTGTAGGTGACCCCATAAGCTTAAGATACGTAATTTGAGCCCGCCGCTTTGGTTGTCCCGAGGTGGACCCACTATTTTTTATTTTACCCTTATGGTAATTTGTGACTTGATTTCAAGCGATTTTCAAGGAAACATCCTAACTAATTTTCCAACTACTAATGATACTTATCTTAAATACTTTATTGAGTCTATGTAAAGGTACGATATGTTGGGTTGCATTTAGTCTCCCACTATTCCCGCTTAGCTTCTATTTGTACTATTGCCTTATTTTCGAACAATATAAAATGAAACGTTTTAACTATCCTTTCAACTACTAAAGGAAATTGTTTTAGTGATTCCTTCGAGTTTGGTAAGCTATTTTGGAATATGAAAATGATTTCAGGAGGATTATTCTTCCGCAACTCATTATGACATATGACATACACTTACTGTGATTCCGTCCGACTTCATTGATTTGATTTGTCATTCGATATGCCTCACTGAGTCTCTGGAAATCGATGATATTTTTATTGCATTCAGTTTCTCACTACTCCATTCGTGGATGCCTCAATGTTTCCCACACTGAGCCCGGGCCAGGATATGTTGTCAAGCGTATTCCACTGCATTGTTCGCCGTGCCTCGATGTGAGGGGGCAGGTATATATGTACATGGGTTTTGGAGTATGCTGTGCCATGTACACACATTCTGATATGATATGATCTGATATGGCCATCTGATATGATATGTTATGTGACGGGGTTATCCCCTACTCTGTTCTTTATGTATGGTGGCACCAGCTTCGGGGGGTGGCCACGTTCTGTTTGCTAAGCCCCTTGGCAGGGGCCGGATATGATGTGATATATGTTTCTGTACACCCTCCTCATGTCTTGAAAATATGCATTTGATACTTCGGATGTCACATTCACTGCTCTGTAAGTTCTGTTTCGGTTAAGATCTTGTTCCGCAATGGGACCAGGTACGACATATGTTTTCAACAAATACTATTTATGCTTTATGATCAGTATTTTGCTAATCTGGATATTCTGTCCATTTTCTATACCTTCGGCTTTGATGATGACTTTGTTTACTACATTCTGTGCTTTACATACTCAGTACATATTTCGTACTGACCCCCTTTCTTCGGGGGCTGCGTTTTCATGCCGCGCAGGTACAGAAGACAGATTTGCTGACCGCCTACCTAGGACATCTATTCTGCTATATTGGGAGCGCTCTTTTGTTCAGAGCCGGTATATTGGTACAGTCTGCCGCTATTATATATATGTAAACTATTCAGGGGTATGCCGGGGCCCTGTCCCGTCTCATGAGTCTGACATGTTCTGTAGAGGTCTGTAGACATACTTGTGTGGGTTCTGTATATGTTTGGGTATGATATGATCTGTGACAACCTCACCGGCTTTCATGTACTGCGTCGGTTCGTTTATGATCATTACTAACGCCAAGTGACTTTTATATTTGAAAATATTCTGTCGTTTGCTAATTTGGGTTATTGGGTACGTTTGGGTGTCCATCACGGACACTAGTCGCGGCCTATGGAGTTGGGTCGTGACAAAAGTGGTATCAGAGCGGTTCGTCCTCGGAGTGTCTACAGACCGTGTCTAGTAGAGTCTTGTTTATCGGTGTGTTGTGCACCACATCTATAAACAGGAGGCTACAGGACATTTAGGGTGTTACGTTTCTTTGATTCTTAGATCGTGCGATAGAGCCAACTGTAGGAAATGAGTTTCTTTCTTTACTAACCCTTGTTTGCAGCTGGAGAACGGTATCGACATAAGACTGCGACTGCTGATATTGGAAGCTACACAGTACTCCGGTAAGCAATGGTATGAAAGACGTATGCTGGGTAAGGTATTCTGAAGTACTATTAAAACATAAAGTCGAACATTAAAAAGAGAAACAAACATGGAAAGTGTAACAGGTGCAGTTCGAGTTGGGCATGTGAGGTAAGCCTCGGCATTCTGATACTTTTTATTTGGAATTTCTAGCCCCGTGTGGTTGTGATGCGACGTGATATGATATGGATATACGTATATGTGTTGGCCCTGTGAGGCATGGTTGGTATTTCCTGTGTACAGGTTTTGGGATAGTAAGAAATACAGAGGAACCTCTGCCCAAATTTTTCTAGAAATACGGAAAGGGAAATGAGATATAAATTTTTAACTTGTCTTGAAGGTCGATACCGATAGGATAAATCTATTGTGGTAGATTAAAATTTTAAGAGGTACCCTCCATGTCATTTGTAAGAAGCATTACCCTTATCGGGAAAATTTTATCTCGAGAAAGCATATACGAGTAGCGAATTCGTAATTTAATTGGAGGGACCAGAAATATGTTCTAACCCCATTTTGTTTTAGCATAGCCCACGTGAAGGGCAAAAATATGTGGAAGGGAAAAAATGTCCAACGATCAAGTTTCCTCTAATTGAAAGAATACAAAACGTATGACAAGCAGGCGGGAATTGAGTGGTTTGCCCACGGCTCATATATATAAATATGGAGGTAATTATGTGAATTAAGTACTAAAAGATTCCGTGAAGTTCGTCGGACTTTAACTTTCTCGTGCTGATGATCGTAAAATGCCTTGCAGTAGCATTTTATCAGTTTCCATCGACTAATTGGAGATGGAATTTGTGGGATACAAATTTAAACTCGTGGGCTGTCTAGAATTATTTGTATGCACACATGGAGATAAATATTGAGGATTTACAGGGGGCGACACGGTAGCTATAAAGTCAGAAAAGTAAAAGAATCCTCTCTAGATCGGGGTGGGACCTGCTACGAGAACGTTTTGAAAGTTGTTAAGACCCCGATTTGCCTTAAATTATGTGATAAAGTTCGCGTGGGGCAGTTGATGTGATTATACCGGCCTTAACGCACCTAAATGCATTAAAGTTTTAGGGTTAAGCGTGCTAGGGCCAGAGCAATTCTGGGATGGGTGACCCCCTGGGAAATGTACAAAATTTTCACAAAACTAGATATAAGAGACGAATAGGAAATTCTGGGTAACCAAAAGGGAATTAGGATATGTGGAGTGGTTAGAAAATTTATAGGGGTCACACGAGCTGAGACGGATTGGATTGCTAAAAAGAAAGAAAAAGCAGCGCAGCTCTGAAATTAGAGTAAATTTGAATAAATGATTGGAGATGTATTGTAAAAGAAATGGCAGTGATATATATACGTATGTGTAGGCCCCCCATTTATGATGATGTCGATTGATTGGTGACCCCTAATAGCCAGTGTTGTCATATACGAAAAACATTAACTGGAGAGGATGTACGAGAAAAGGGGAAAGGTGTGGTACCAATGTTACGAAATAGATTGATACTTATTTTGCTACCGGTTGAGATTGGAAGATCCAAATGTCAGAAGAAGTGAACCGTGAGAAACGTAATTAAGCGGAGCCTCTGAAAGAGTCGACGGGCAAAGCACGAAGTTAATTGTGAAAGCAAACTAAAATGGAATAGTACAGGCAAAGAAAAACTTACGGCATGAAATGATGAATTATGTGAATATCAAATAATTCGATTATTGAGAAAACAGAACGACAGATAAGGTATGGGTATGAAGGAAGAATGTGATTACTAAGAGATAAACTGCTACACTAGATATATTACTTGAGTGTCTGCTAGCGGATAAGACTTTGTACTACATAATCGCGATTTTGTTAAGGTCTCGTACGACGATAATCAAGCTATAGGTTAAAAAGAAAAGACATGGATGTGGTATAAGTATAACCCCAAAGGGGGGAGCGGATGAGAGTAAAGTAAGTATAAATGAAAACAATTGACACACAGAAGATTGAAGCGATAAGGAATTGGCCTACACCTTCGACATCGACTGAAATACGCAGTTCCCTGGGATTGGTCGGATTATAGTCTATGTTCCTCGGCAGCTCAGACCGTACAAGAGGAAATTATTTCGCTCATGATCTGGAATTAGCTGTGGTGATTCATGCTTTAAGATATAACGGCATTACGTACATGGGGTCCACGTTGATATTTATACGGACCCTAAGAGCCTCCATTATATTTAAGCAGAATGAGCTGAATTTGTGGCAGAGAAGGTGGCTTGAATTATTGAAAGATTATGAAGATGCTAATTTGTATCACCCTGGAAAAGCTAACGTTGTGGCAGACGCATTTAGTCGCAAATCTATGGGCGGTTTGACCGGCGTGTATCCGGAAAAAAGGAATTGGTTTGTAAAATACATCAGTTAGCTAGCCTTGGAGTCCGTTTGGTTGATTCTGGAGACATTGGGATTTTGTCTGAGAAGTTGCTGAATCGTCGATTACGGAAGAGGTAAAACAGCATCAGTTCGAGGATTCTGTTCTGGTATGGTACAGAGATACAACCCTGGATAAGGAAAGAACCCAGTTTGAGGTCCCACCTGATGGGGTATGGTTGGTAGGCTAACAAAATCAGCCCATTTTCTCCCCGTCAGGACCACTTATTCAGCTGAGAATTATGCCAGGCTATATATTAAAGAAATAGTGAGACTTCACGGAGTTCCTATATCTATTATCACTGACAGAGGTGCCCAGTTTACGACGAACTTCTGGAGATCTTTTCAGGAGGGATTAGGGACTCTGGTGAGTCTGAGCACAGCATTCCATCCTCAGAGTGACGGGCAGGCCGAGCGCACTATACAGACGCTAGAAGATATGTTGCGGGTCTGTGTTATTGATTTCAGAGGTAGCTGGGATGATCACTTGCCACTAATTGAATTTGCTTATTATAACAACTACCATTCCAGCATTCAGATGGCTCCGTACGAGGCTTTGTATGGCAGAAAATGCAGGTCACCGATCGGCTGGTTTGATATTGGCGAGACAGAATTAATTGGCCCAGATATGATCCAGCAGGCCGTTGATAAGGTGAAACTTATCCGAGAGCGACTATTAGCAGCCCAGAGTCGACAGAAGTCATACGCTGGTAAACGGCGTCGACCTTTGGAATTCCAGGTTGGTGATTGGATATTTCTGAAGGTATCACCTATGAAAGGCGTAATGCGATTCGGCAACAAGGGTAAGCTTAGTCCGCGTTACATTGGGCCTTATCTGATTGTTCAGAAAATTGGAAATGTCGCCTATGAACTAGATCTGCCATCTGATTTGGGAGCTGTACATCCGGTATTTCATGTGTCTATGCTACGCAAATGTATTGGGGATCCCTCCAGAATATTTCCAGCAGATGACATTCAGGTAACGGAGGAACTATCATATGAAGAGCAGCCTGTAGCCATTTTGGATCGCCAGGTAAGAAGATTGCGGAATAAAGATGTAGCTTCCGTCAAGGTGTTGTGGCAAAACAATAACAGGGAGGAAATGACCTGGGAAGCCGAAGAGGAAATGAAGAAGAAATATCCTCATTTGTTCCCTATGCCCACAGGTAATCTAAAATCCTTGCTTAATTATATTCAACAATGAATGCGTATCATATGTGCTGACCATAAACAGAAACTCCCCCGAAGCACTTTCAGACCCTATAAGACTAATCTAACATTCGAGGACGAATGTTCTTAAGGGGGGGAGGATGTTATATCCCGTGTTTTCGCACATTTGGAAAATTAGAAATAATCTTGACTTGTAAGAAATAAAGTCATAATTGATTCCATCTAACACATGAGTTGTTTATGAAAGAATATTAATGTGGAAGTGTCGAGGAAGGCTAAGGGCAAAACGTGGAATTTTGGAAATTAGTTTCGGGAATTACAAAAATAAAATTTG
Source organism: Lycium barbarum (assembly GCF_019175385.1). Taxonomy (NCBI): domain Eukaryota; kingdom Viridiplantae; phylum Streptophyta; class Magnoliopsida; order Solanales; family Solanaceae; genus Lycium; species Lycium barbarum. The sequence continues at coordinate 67,300,276 of NC_083347.1, read as the reverse complement.
TAGCCAATTGGGCTTGTAAAATAAGAAACAAATGAGGCCCAAATCAAGGGGGGGTGACCGGCCAACATGGCCTTGGCCCAAACCCATTTAAGTAGTCATGTGCTTGGTCATGTGACAAACAAGATAAAAGGAGATAAGTCTTCATTTCTTCAAGAAAATTCAAGAAAAATCAAACAAGCAAAAGAGAGAGCAAAGAGTAGAGGGTTCGGCCATGTCCATGATTTTTCACCCCTCAAAAATCTTGTTCTAAAAATTGTTGTCTTGTGATTTTCCTACTAAATTAAGTGCCCTCTACAACTTGGTGTAGTTGTTTTGGAAGAAGGAACACTTGATACCTCAAGTTGATCATATATTCAAGTGAAGAAGATTGGAGAGAAAGGTAAGAATTCATTTCTTTTTATTGTGTTATGAAGTCTTGTTTGTGTTGTAGTATGTAGAAATGAGTTGATTGTATGGAAAAATGGAAGATTTCAAAGTGGGTATGGAATATAGTGTATGGCCGTGTGTGTATATACATTGTATGTTTATGGTGAATTGAATTTATGTTGTAGTCTAGTTGTGTGTATGATGGAATTCACATTGAGAATGGAAGTGGAATAAATTGGGTGGAAGTTGTAAAAAGAAGCATTGGCCGTGTGGTACCTCTTAGAGGAATGGGAATGAATCAATTTTGTTTAACATGTTAGTTGTGTTGTTATGATGCTTGCTATGTAAATAAAGATAAATGATGTGAGTTTGTATTGAAATGGAATGTAGAAGCTTATGTCGATTAGGTATGATCTTACGACATTATAAAAAATGAAGTTGTTAGGGTGCAAATTATGATGATCATTGATAGATTTGGAAGATGGAAACATGTTATGAATACGTATGCCAAAGATTAGGAGTTTTGGATAAATTATGACTTTGGCGGAAAGTTTGTATATTATGTATATCGTGTGTATAATTTGAGGAAACGATATGAAATACTTCTAAATTATGCTGTGATGCTCTAGATTGATGATGAATGTGAAACCATTGAGATTAGTTTGGAATTTAAGGTTGAAGTGAAGGTTATGACATTGTGTTGGAAAGATAGCTAGTTGTGTTATATTGTGTTTAGTGTGATTGTTGTTGTTATTGATGTTGTTGTTGGGTTGTTGTTGATTGTTTTGGCCGAGTTAAATTCTCGGGAGTGCTATATGTATAGGGGAGGTGCTGCCGAAATTTCGGTAGACAAATATGAGTTAAGTTGAATTCGTAGAATCTATAACTCACAACTGGTAAATATGACCATTTGCAGATTTTTGACGAAGCGGGAAATGAGCTTGGAAAGGCGTAAGGAGCTTGAAAGGTATGTAAAGCTACCCCGGTTCTTCTTTTGGCATGTCCTAGGTGTACTAGGATTGGATTTGCACCTCGGAAGACATTCTGCCCATCTGAATCCGCATTTGAAAATACTCCTTCTTCGTTCAATAGAATTGAACCCGTTAAGCATGCTTTATTGAAAAATTACGCAAGCCTCTCCAAACTGCCTAGAAAGCTAGGGAATACCCCTAAGTCCTCTGTAGGTGACCCCATAAGCTTAAGATATGTAATTTGAGCCCGCCGCTTTGGTTGTCCCGAAGTGGACCCACTATTTTTGATTTTACCCTTATGGTAATTTGTGACTTGATTTCAAGCGATTTTCAAGGAAACGTCCTAACTACTTTTCCAACTACTAATGATACTTATCTTAAATACTTTATTGAGTCTATGTAAAGGTACGATATGTTGGGTTGCATTTAGTCTTCCACTATTCCCGCTTAGCTTCTATTTGTACTATTGCCTTATTTTCGAACAATATAAAATGAAACATTTTAACTATCCTTTCAACTACTAAAGGAAATTGTTTTAGTGATTCCCTCGAGTTTGGTAAGCTATTTTGGAATATGAAAATGATTTCAGGAGGATTATTCTTCCGCAACTCATTATGACATATGACATACTCTTACTATGATTCCGTCCGACTTCATTGATTTGATTTGTCATTCGATATGCCTCACTGAGTCTCTGGAAATCGATGATATTTTTATTGCATTCAGTTTCTCACTACTCCATTCGTGGATGCCTCAATGTTTCCCACACTGAGCCCGGGCCAGGATATGTTGTCAAGCGTATTCCACTGCATTGTTCGCCGTGCCTCGATGTGAGGGGGCAGGTATATATGTACATGGGTTTTGGAATATGTTGTGCCATGTACACACATTCTGATATGATATGATCTGATATGGTCATCTGATATGATATGTTATGTGACGGGGTTATCCCCTACTCTGTTCCTTATGTATGGTGGCACCAGCGTCGGGGGGTGGCCACGTTCTGTTTGTTGAGCCCCTTGGCAGGGGCCGGATATGATGTGATATATGTTTCTGTACACACTCCTCATGTCTTGAAAATATGCATTTGATACTTCGGATGTCACATTCACTGCTCTGTAAGTTCTGTTTCGGTTAAAATCTTGTTCCGCAATGGGACCAGGTACGACATATGTTTTCAACAAATACTATTTATGCTTTATGATCAGTATTTTGCTAATCTGGATATTCTGTCCATTTTCTATACCTTCTGCTTTGATGATGACTTTGTTTACTACGTTCTGTGCTTTACATTCTTAGTACATATTTCGTACTGACCCCCTTTCTTCGGGGGCTGCGTTTTCATGCCACGCAGGTACAGAAGACAGATTTGCTGACCGCCTACCTAGGACATCTATTCTGCTATATTGGGAGCGCTCTTTTGTTCAGAGCTGGTATATTGGTACAGTCTGCCGCTATTATATATATGTACACTATTCAGGGGTATGACGGGGCCCTGTCCCGTCTCAGGAGTCTGTCATGTTCTGTAGAGGTCTGTAGACATACTTGTGTGGGTTCTGTATATGTTTGGGTATGATATGATCTGTGACAGCCTCACCGGCTTCCATGTACTGCGTCGGTTCGTTTATGATCATTACTAACGCCAAGTGACTTTTATATTTGAAAATATTCTGTCGTTTGCTAATTTGGGTTATTGGGTACGTTTGGGTTTCCAGCACGGACACTAGTCGCGGCCTACGGAGTTGGATCGTGACAGATATCATACCCGGCCTTGTAAGCTTTGTGTTCTTAATAGTCATACCTTGATGCATATATATATATATAGGTACATACATATCCTAAACCTCATCATCGTCATCATTACTTCATTATATCCTCCCTTAGAGGATCAACAATTATAGGATGAGACCAATGGTATCGTGAGATTTTCATGAATCCTGAACCTTAGTGATACTAAGGACGGAGTCATCTTGGAAGAAAATGATGGGATCATGCCTTAAGAAAGAAGGATTAACCTTACATACCTCTTTATCTTCTTAACCACTTAACGTTCACCGCCAAAGCTTGAGAAATCTACATTTAAAAGGATTCGTACCTTGGTTAAGCCTTAAAGATAGAATAATTCACGAGTTAACAAAAATTGGACAACATTTCCCCTATTTCATCGACTTCCACCATATTACAAAACAACTCTCAGACAACCATAATAACATCCACAATATCATAGTCACGTAATCACATTCCATTAAGTCTTCAAAATTCATTCTCATATTCAACTTATACTAATAACTTCACATCAACCCTTAGCACATTTTCATACAATGCTTCCTTATCATCATTATTACTTTTTACAACAAGAATATATCCATATCATACTAAGATTCATGATTCAAGTTGGCCTACTACTCACAAACATCATGAAAACTATATTTAAAACTCATCCTCTACTCTCTCCTTTCAACCAAGTTATGCAACAACTAAGCATACTTAATAACATGAAATAAGCATGAAAACTAATCTTTTATCTCATAAGAATGAGCTTTGGAGAAAGCTATCAACTTATACCCAAGTTATTCTTGAAGTCTAGTAACCTTAGTAATCCTTCTAACGCATGAACACTTTAATTCTTGCTATTGATCTTTGTTTCCTTGGGTTTGGGTGTAATATGCATAGAGAAGGGTTTTAGAGCTTTGAAGAGCTGGAGGAAGTGTGGGAAATGAAAAAGGAGCAAGGGTCGTCCATGTATATAAAAAGCAAATCTGACTGACCCGATTATACGGCCAATTGTACGGGCCATATAATTTATACGGTCCGTACAATTGGACCGTATAATTCTACCAGAAATTCACCCTTCTCTGGAAGCATTCTACTGACCATTTATATGGGATGTATAATTTATACGGTCCGTACAAACTAGAAATTCCCCAAATTCATCGTCGTCAATTCATTCGACTTCCAATCCTTGTGGGACATTCTTGGTACTTACGTAACGCTTCATTAATCATCTAAGAGGCCCTATAGCAGCCCCTCAAGACATCACTAAATATCTACCGAATCAATTATCGCGAAAACCTTTCCAAACACGGCTTACATTTCACTTCCTTCAACAAGCTTAGTTCCATCGATTCATATAACTTCAAAGTCTTATGGCATGCTCTTAAAACTATTAGATACCCTCCTTAATGTCATAAGAACCTCGTGTTCGTCTTAAGCTCACCTTAGTCTATTCACAAGACAACAAACACGGAATTTTCGAGATGTAACAGTGCCCCTACAAGGTCACCCCAAGGCATGTGAGATGTGAGGAAATCTATGAGAAGATGACCGTGCGGGCCACGTGCCTCAGTCACGAGAAGCTACCACCTTGCGCTCCAATCTTCGTGCATAAAACATGCCTGTTCCATAGGAATAAATCGGGCCACACTACCAATGAATGCATGGCCCTCATCAAGAGAATCATAAGATTGATCGACGATAAGACAAATCGCAATTTATGGGGATCGCAATTTATGGGGTCCGGTCCATGACACGATCGTTCCAAATGTAGGAATCACACTCAACACTCACATCTTTCACTATGATTTTACCATCTTCAAGTACTCATACCCAAGCAACTCCCAAAAGATAGCAAGCACTGAAAAGATCCATCTGATTGAGGCTTCTTGGAAATCCTCGCCCGCCGAACAAAGCCAAAGAAAGATTTTCTTATTGCATTCTGGGGCACCCGGTCACGACATTGAAGAATGTGAAGCCTTTAAGTTTGAATTGGAGCATTTTGTCCATATGGGGGAGATTTGGGTAGTACTCCCTCCTAATTACTAAGAAGTAGGGACTTTGGCCGAGTGCGTGTTTGTAAGGACAACAACTCGTTTCGATCTCAAAGAGAGGTCATTTTTTGGGTATATCTAGGGGATGCCTTTTTGTGATTCTAAAGTTTGTCCCCCCCCCCCCCCCCCCCCCCGATTTATATGTACAAGAAACTACATCCTACCTGATGTCCCAAGGAGGGATACGTAGGAATCCCTTATCGAGCCTGGTCCGGGAAAGCTTTTGGGTAGAACAAACATAGGAGTTTTTTTTTTGGTGTAAACCAAACTACGGAAGGGCCTCATTTCTCGAGGAGGGATATGTAGGAAATCTATGTAAGACTCGGTCCCTATATTATATAAAATATATATTTTCCCATTTTTACTTCTAGTATAAGTAAGCGTCAAGAAAATCGGTTAAAGCAAGTCAACCATGGACTCCCAAACCAAAATCCACAAATGACTCAAAAGTGTCGGATACCCAAAACCTCGAAATGAAGGATCAATCCAACGTTTGAATCAAATACATGAATTTTATATGCTTTATGTGTTTATGTGCCAACTATGTGCGATATCTTGCATCATTTGTTATTGCCAAACGTACTAACGTCATTTGCCATTGAGTTATTCTTTCCTTATAGAAAAGGTTAATCTGTGTTGCTCCACGCTAGTATAATTCAATAGATCAAAAGTTGCAATAGCAACCCTTTTAGAGCAAGACAAAGGCAAAGAAAAATGACTAGTACTTTGGAAGACGAACACAACAGAAATGAACTTGTCATCAGGGATTCAACATCGCCAAACCCGAAAGAACCCTCGAATTCTGAGGACGTGATCAATATGCTACTCAAGAAAGTTTTTGACCTTCAAGAGAAGGTCGCAAGAGCTGAAATGACCAGTGCTGCCAAAGAAACATCTGCTGAGGCAAGAAGGCCTCCTCTACTCTTTCCATCTCTCAGTTCCCCATTGCCCTACCATTTCCCCACCTACCCTGCTGGCATTATGCCATCCACTCAAATCCCGCTTACTACTGAACCAACACACATTGGTGAGTCATACCACAGCCCACCACCTCTCAACACTACCCAAGTCCCAGGAACTACCCATTTTGTGTTATTGTACTCCACCCAAGCACCGTTTATCTACCAAACCCACGAAACACCCATACACCCAAAAGTCACCCCGCATATCCCACAATATCCTTCCACACCCCTGTCAACTCAAATGCCTTCTCCCCTAAACACCATGAGCTCGATCACTACGAGGAGATGGAAAAGGCCTGGAGAGCAGAACAAGACAGGCGCGACAAAGAGATGGAATGCAAAGTGGCTGAAATACTAGAACAATCCATGAGAGGCCCTCGTAAGGCAATTGGTCTAAGATACGACGACCTCTGCATGCATCCAGACATCTTACTATGATCAACTGGTCGAGGTAAAGAAGAACCAAGTACTCATCATGAGGCTATTTAGTCAAAGCTTGATTGGAGAGGGTGTCGAATGGTTCACCGGGGCAACCACGGATGAGCGAGAAAGAACTAGCTTTCGTCTTTATCCGGTCACAAAAAATGGATTTCTATGACCGAATGCTATCCATGGCCGGGAGGCCGTTCTCCGAATTAGTAAAAATGGAAGAGGCTATAAAAGATAGTCTCAAAACTGGAAGAATCATCTATGTGGCCAAAAAAGCCGCCATTCAATGCACTATGGAGCCCGCTAGGAAGGAAAAAGTGGACGTGGCAAATGTCTCCCATTCACCTAGCCCAAAACTCAAAAAGCGAGAGGAGCTGCAGTCTCCCCTCAAAATCTATCAATCACCACCACCCCAGTGCAGACTTACCTACGCCATACAGCCCTGTTCCTGGCTACTATGCACAACCCCGTTTCCAAACACCGCCACCAAATTATCAACCTCCACAAATAAATTTCCAAATGCCTCTACCAAATTACCAAGCTCCACAGCCAAATTACCAAGCTTCGGCACCTGCTTATCAAGCCCCACAAAATAACTAACCAGTAAACTACCAAAACCAACCACCTCCAAACACATACAACTTCTGACGTCCTAACTTTGAGAAGGATCCACCTCGGGTGTTCACTCCACTAATGGAAACACGAACAAGCTATTAGAAAAGTTAAGTGCTGCGGGTCTAATCCAAATAGTCCCACCAAAGGTAGTCAACCCAGGGAATCATTTATTCCGACCGAATCAAACATGTGCTTACCATTCCGGCGGGAATGGACACAGTACCGAGGATTGTATTAACTTAAAGCATAAGATACAAGACTTGATCGACAAAAGAGATATCACTCTCCAAACTGCTCAGCTAAATGCGAACACCAATCCGTTGCCTAGCCATGGCAATAATACCATTCACATGATCAAAAGAAAGGAAGATTGGACTATATGCAAGCCACTAGCTCAAGCCACCGTCAAAACACTTGAGAAGACAGTGGCCTCACTAAAAATTCAGGAATGCCCATAGTTCAAGGTACTAATCCCTGCACCAATCTTAACGCCAGCAACCTGAGAAATGATATTAGCATCAAGGAAAGAATTTGTTGTCTAGGCAGTATTCGCCCATGGAATGACTCAATCAGGGAGATGTTATTCTCTCGAAGAATTGGCCCAAGGAGCAGCAAGAAATGAAGGAAATTCAAAGAGGCCCATCACTGAAGGAGCGACCGAACTGGCGATGAGTGCAGCCAAAATAATACTCTATTGTAGAGCATCTAAAGAAGACGCTAGCCTAAATATCGGTGTTGACCTTGCTATTTAGTTCCCCTCAACACCGTCAAGCTTTGATGAGAGTGTTGGATGAGGCTCATGTCCCCGTAGGCACAAGTAGCGAAGATCTGGCTAACATGGTGTCCCAAGTCATAAAGGAACATCAGATCTCTTTCACTAAGAGAGAGTTGCCCAAGGAGGGCACGACACATAACAAAGCACTATACATTATCATCATGTGCCGTGATAAAGTCGTGACCCAAGTATTGATCGATAATGGGGTTGGCCTCAATATTTGTCCTGATTCTACCCACAGCCAATTGGGGTATGATCTCGAAAAAATCTGCCAGAGCCGTACGAATGTAAGGGCATTTGATGGAGCTTAGTGTGATCCCATTGGGGAAGTAGACCTTCGTGTCCTAATGGGGCCCACCGAGTTCACCAACGACTTTCAAGTAGTGGAGATCGCTGCTAATTACAATTTGTTGTTAGAGAGACCATGGATTTATGCGGCCGGAGTCGTGCCATCATCACTCCACCAAGCAGTGAAATTTATATGGAAAGATCATGAGGTCATGATCCATGTGGAGGGTAGCAGTCACAACTACCCAAATAACTTTGTGCCTTTAATTAAAGAAGCTCCAAAAGGCAATCATTTCCACGTAATGGAAATAGTAGGGGTTGCTAATAAGGAAGACTCTGTGCCAAACCCCATGCCTGTGGTCTACAAAATGATCGTGTCCACAATGCTCCAAAATGGGTTCGAACCCGGCTGAGGTTTAGGTCGAGACTTTCATGGCATCGTAGAGCCGATCCCGATTCCCCGAGAAAACTTTTATTCTGGTCTGGGGTATGTTCCCAATGATGATGAGGCTCTGGAAGCTAACAGAAAATAGAGGGGTCCTCTAATGCAACCCAAGCCAATTCCGAACTTATACCACTCATTCCTGGTCCGAATGTCCATGTCTAATGACGAAGACTTTCAGGAAGGGTTAGGGATGCTATTTTGAAAGGAAGATCACCTGGTGATACTGGGAAAATGCAAAGAGGCGCCCACCATCCGCGACGTTGATTCGGGCGAGCAACCCTCCAACTGGACCTCTACCCCGCTCTTAGCTCTTTGGTTGAGATATTAAATTTAAATGCTTTATGAAATCGGCGAGAATCGGTTGAGGCCCGATTACTCACCATTTGCATTTCTTGAAATTATCTCGTGATGTTTTAAAAAACGAAAATGACTCGATGTTGATCCGAGTCAGGACCACAGTTTGTACTTCCTTTTTACTAAATTAATGAAGCCGCAACTTGTGAAAAAATAGTCCTTTGGTTTACTTATGCATATGTTTATTTGTAACCCATGCTTTGCCTTTCTTTTTTCAGTAATAGTAATAAAACAACCTTAAATTTCATGACATGTCGCAAAACGAGTGAGACAAATGACCTAAATGAAGAAGAGTACAAAGAGAAAATGATGTTACCCGAAGGTCTCTTAGAAGAGGTAGAACAGATTGAGAATGAACAGAAACCCAACCGAGATAAAAAAGAGGTAATTAATCTAGGAGATGAGAAAACGATCAAAGAAACAAGGATAAGCGCACACTTTGAGGCATCCTAAAAGGAAGAATTATAAATCTGCTAAAATATTTTTGCTTGGTCATATGCTGATATGGGTGGGTTGAGCACCGACATAGTGGCCCACAAATTGCCCATTAATGAAGGCTTGCCCCAGTTAAACAAAAAACAGGCAGTTTAAGCTGGATCAGAGTAAGCGAATCACAAATGAAGTAGAAAAACAAATCAAGTCTGGAGTGGTGAAAGCAACTTCGTACCCAAAATTGTGTCAGTTCCAAAGAAGGACGAAAAGATATGAATCTGCGTGGACTATCGCGACCTTAACAAAGCTAGTCCCAAGGACAACTTCCCACTCCCAAACATCCACATAATCATTGACAATTTTGCAAAGCATGAGCTGCAATCATTCGTTGATTGCATCGCTAGATATCATCAAATCTTGATAAGTGAAGAGGATTCAGAAAAAACAGCCTTCATCACTCCATAGGAAGTGTATCATTACAGAGTGATGTCGTTTGGCCTTAAGACTGCCGGTGCCACTTACATGAGGGCTATGACTACTATGTTTCATGATATGATCCATAAAGAAATAGAAGTATGCATGGACGACGTCATTACCAAATAGAGATAAAGTTCAGAGCATAACACGCATTTACGAAAGTTCTTTGACAGACTCTGAAAGTTCAATCTGAAATTAAATCCATCCAAGTGCGCATTTGGAGTACCTGCCAAAAAACTACTTGGGTTCATAGTTAGTCGAAGGGGCATAGAACTAGATCCATCCAAGATCAAAGTTATCCAAGAGCTACCACCTCCAAAAACTAAAAAGAAGGTCATGAGTTTCCTAAGAAGATTTAAATACAGTGGTCGTTTCATAGCCCACTGCACCGTGATTGTGAAACCTATACTCAAGTTGCTAAAGAATGACGCGCCCATAGAATGGACCGAAGAGTGCCAGAAAGCTTTCGATACCATCAATAAATATCTTTCCAATCCACCGATCTTGGTACCTCCTAGATCGGGAGTCCATTATAACTATATCTATCAGTATCGGACAATGCCTTCGGATGCATGTTAGGACAACACAATGAAACTGTCAAAAAAGAGTGTGCCATCTACTACTTGAGTAAACAGTTCACCGCCTGTGAGGCAAAGTATACTCTAGTGGAAAACACATATTGGTCAATATTATAGGTAACTTAGAAGCTAAGGCCTTACTTGTCATCATACACCACTCATCTCATATCCAAGATGGATCCACTGAAGTATATCTTCCGCCAACCCATGCCTATAGGGAAATTGGCTAAATGGCAAATGTTGTCAAGTGAATTTGACGTCACATAAATAGTGCAGAAAGATGTCAAAGGACAAGCCTTAGCCCACTTACTGGGAGAGAGCCCTATTGATAATAATAGTTTCGAACCACTCCGAACGTATTTCCTAGACGAAATAGCCGAGCCCCACTCAGGATGGAGATTATTTTTTGACGATGCAATTAATTACAATGGTTTCGGAATTGGAGCAGTCTTGTTATAAAAAACTAGAAAGCATTATCCGATGGCCGCGAAACTCAAGTTTCGATGCACCAACAACATGGCAGAACACATTTTAGGCCTCAGAATGGCTTTGGATATGGGCATCCATGAGTTATTGGTCATTGGCGATTCAGATCTATTGATTTATCAAGTACAAGGCGAATGAGCCACGAAGAATGCCAAGATCTTTCCATACGTAAATCTCGCACAAAGGTTGTGCAAAAAGTTCAAAAAGATAGACTTCAAGCATATGCAGAGGGCTCAAAATAAATTCACCGATGCTCTTGCTACTATAGCATCCATGATATAGCATCCCGAAAGCAGCTATATTGACCCACTGGAGATAAGTCTAAGGGAAGAACACGCTTACTGTTCCCATGTGGAAGCGGAGACCGATACAAACCATGGTTTGCTGACATAAAACTAATCTGGAAAAGGGGGAGTATCCCGAGAATACTACAAGCAATCAAAAGAAATCAATCTAGAGAATGGCCAATGGGTTATTCCTAAACAAGAAAATACTCTACAAAAGAATGTCGGATCTCGGACTACTCTGATGTGTGGATGCCTCCGATGCCACAAAACTACTGGAAAAATTACACGCTGGAGCTTGTGGACCTCACATGAATTGTTTCGTTCTAGCGAAGAAAATCCTCCGAGCAGGTTATTATTTGATGGCAATAGAAAGTGATTATTGCAAGTTCGTACAAAGATGTCATCAATGCCAAATCCATGGTGATCTGATCAAAGTCCCACCAAGAGAACTCAATGTCATGAGCTCACCTTAGGCATTCGTCACTGGGGCATGGACATCATTGGACCCATTGAACCAGCCGCATCTAATGGACATCGATTCATTCTGGTTGCCATAGATTACTTTACCAAATGGGTGGAAACCATGTCGCACAATTCAGTAACGAAGGAAGTAGTAGTCGACTTCGTACGAAGCAACATCATATGTAGATTAGGCATACCAGAATCCGTCATTACGGATAATGGGGAAAATCTGAACAGCCACTTAGTGAAAGGCATCTGCGAGCAGTTTCTGATAACCCATCAGAACTCCACCGCCTATCTGCCACAAATGATTGGAGCCGTAGAGGCAGCCTACAAGAACATCAAAAGGATATTAAGGAAAATGACAGAGAACTATAAGTTTTGGCATGAACAATTGCCCTATGCATTACTTGGATACCGAACAACATCTCGGACTTCAACCGGGGCAACCCTGTACGTTCTTGTCTATGGCACTGAAGCAGTTATATCTGACCAAGTTGGAAATACCATCGCTGAGAATCATTCAAGAAGCAGAGTTGGACAACGCAGAATGGGTTCGAAACCGATACGAGTAGCTGGCTCTAATTGATGAAAAGAGAATTATTGTCGTATGTCATGACCAATTGTATCAACAAAGGATGGATCGTGCCTTCAACAAGCAAGTCAGAGCTCGACTTTCCAAATAGGAAAAATAGTGCTCAAGCGAGTGTTCCCACACCAGGACAAGTACAAAGGAAAATTCATACCCAACTGGCAAGGCCCATGTGCGATCCACAAAGTACTCTCCGGAGGAGCCGTGATACTGGCAGAAATGGACGGCCAAGTGTGGCCTAAGGCAATCAATTCAGAAGCAATCAAGAGGTATTACGCGTGAAGACATGCTTTGCAATTTGTAATCGCACGTTTTCTTGTAATCACTACATTAAGACCAATCTCTTATGATAGAGACACGTAGAAAATCCATATCAGATTTGGTCTTCTCTTTTGTAATAGATAGAAAAGCCAAATAAGTTCCTTGTAACATGAAATGTGCAATGACCTAATTTCCTAAGGTGGGATGTGTAGGTAGTCTATATAGGACCCGATCGCATTATTAGAAAAAAAATCATTTACTTTTTTTCCGAACTATGTTCGACCTGATTCCTGCTGCGATAGGATACGTATCGCTCCACGAGCTCGGTCATACCAATCAAAAACCCTAAGAAACCCCAAAGAGGACACAGAGATAGGACTTCAAAGGAACTCAGGGTTGGCACGAGAGTTTGCCACACATAGTCAACTGGGATAGAATTTTTTAGAAGATCTCAAAAATTCTTTCACAACAATCCGGAACAAGGGTCAACCGAGCCAAAACCCTAAAATTAGGGAAATTGTTTTGAGAAATTCACAAAGATTCAGCATGAGAGTTCGCTGAAATGAGACTTCAAACTGGGGCCACTCAAGGAAGCCAGAAATTTCGCCACAAGATACAGTGAATCACTAAAGATTCTCACTTAATTGCACCTGTCATGACGATTAATTTAAATAGTTTTCAAAATTATATTCTTTACAATCAAAAGCTTGAAAAAAATTATGATCAACGATGTGTTAAAATGTTTTTACTTTAAAATGAATTCATCTCTCAAACTACCGAATCTAAGAGGATTGAACTTAGGAATATAACCAGAAAAATGGTGCAACAAGAGCCGACGACATGGGTAAACCTTATAGGAAACTAACACTTTTTAATGAAGGTCCCCAGTGTCGTTAGGAGGATGACAAATTATTGCTGATGTAACGACTCGCTATGTCGTTATAGGAGTGACTTAGAAAACTAGACCTCCATTTGGAATTTTGAGGTTGCGGATGAGTCTGCAGAGTGTTTTTATGTATATGTGTATGTTTTTTTGCATATGTAGGTCCTCGAATTGGTGTTGGGATTTTTGGGTGAAAATTGGTGGAAAAACTCGAGCTACTGGTCAAAATGAACCGCTGCAGTGGTTGGAGGACCGCTTTAGCGTGGTCGTCGTAGCAGGACGAGGCTCGCCGCTATGGTGGTTAGGGAATGAATAAAGTTCTCAATTGCGTGAGGGTTCCCACTATTACGAGACCGCTGCAGCGGGACATCGACTGCTGCAGCAGTCAACGGGAGGCAGAATCAGAGTTTAATATTCTTTATTCTGAACCCATTCCCCACATAACTCCAAAACAGTTTCCAAGAACTCCTGTGGCGAAATGCTAAGGCTAGGGCTAAAACACTTTAGAAAGGTAAATATCAACCCTTCACTTTGTTCATTCCAACATATTGTTAGGTTCCATGATTTGTACATGTTCTCTAATGGTAAATGAAAGGATAGAACCCTTGAAGTTACGAACCCTTGAATAAATGAATGGGCTATTTATTTTATTGTTGTTTAATCATCTAGGAGTATAAATTATAACTTCCTAGGATGATAACTTGATTATTAACGATGAGAATGATATATTGAGACTTAGTGTTTCATAAAGAAGGTAGCTTTAGCATAAAAACTGCTTGTGAAGGGGTTGAATTGATTAGAAACCCATGAATGGGAATGGTATGATGGTTAGGGTTGATTGTATGATGAATTCACACTTAGTGATAGTTCACCCACTTGAAAAAGGGTAGAAGTAGTTGGGTTCTCTTCCCCAATTGTTATTTGTTGAGTAGATGACCCATTACTCACTTAGCCTTATGATTTTTAGACTTTGAACGTTCTAAATCTTTGCGAAAGGGAAAAGCTATTACGGAGTGATTACATTGTTCTAGTTCAGCCTTAAGGTAGGTTACGGTATACTTGAGTTAGACTTTAATTAGTTGATTGTATATGTTATGAAATTGATAGGAGAAGCATGATTAGGGCTTTGGACATAAAGTGTTGTTAAAAATTCCTAAGATTGATATTACTTGACTGATTGTGACATTAACTATTCTGTTCTGATAAAGAAGGAGTTTATGAATACTCTTCTTGTTGACTTGGAGTAATCCCTTGTTCAAGCGATTGATGAAATGATTCTTGTGTCTTGATATGACTGGTGGCATGGTGACTTATGTTTCTTGATATTATTTATCGATTTTTCATATTCCTTAATTGATTGTGGAACGGAAATACATTGTGATGGGAAAGATAATATAAATATGAAAAGGCACATTTGACAAGGGGTGAGTATGTGGCCTAGTTATGGGCTCGTGATTTGAGGTCAGTTCCGGAGTGAGTAGTACATGGACACCATGGGTCCCCTGCAGGTCATGAATAACCGAGAAAAACAATACCATTTAGCATGTGTGTACACGGTTGAGACACTTTTATTATTTATTGCATTTCATCGGACTCATGGCTATTTGGGTAAACATTACCATTTAGCATGTGTTTACGGATATGTGACAGAGTTTAGATAATTCGTGAGATATGGTTGTGTTGGTGATTTTATGACTTGAGGTACTCTTATTGTTACACCCAGAAAATTTCCCATTAACGTACAGTGAATAGACTAACAAAGGTCACGACGTATACGATGTTTTGATAAGTAAGAAATAACATTTGATGATTCTAAATGAGATTTCAAAGACATTTGAGGTAGGAGACAAAAGTTATTAAGGAAAGCGGGGTATATGTTGTGTGTCGGGCAAGATTTACGAGTATCAAATTAATGATGGCTTAATGATGTTTTGGAGAAGAGTTATAATGTCCTTAGATTGTTAACGAGGTGTTAAACAAGTGTCAAGAAGGTTCCATAAGGATTGGAGATCAAACGAACAACGGAGATCATTTCAGGGAAATGGGATTATACGATCGACTTATACGGTCCGTATAACATTATACGATCTATATAAGTGTCCGTATAACACCCAGCAGAGATGATGTTTGCCTGGTGGTAAACCACGACTACTTATACGGGCCGTGCAATGTTATACGGACCGTATAAGTGTCCGTGGAAGTCCCAACGGGCTGAGTTAAGTTCAATTATATAAATGTGAACCCACTTCACTAATTTCATTTTCCCACACTTTTTCATCTCTCTCAAGGCTTCTAGATGGTTCCACACACTTCTTCCATAAGATCTCAAGAGAGATTCAAGATCAACTTCATCAAACTAAGAGAGTTAAGTGTAAGAAGCTTACTAGAGTTCATCCAAGACAAGGAATCTAAGTAGAAGTGAAGCTAGGGTTTTGGTGCAAGAGGTGTATCTCCACTCAAGGCTTATTCTTTCACTATCTAAGGTAAGTTTTATGATCATTCCATGTTGTTTAAAGTAATGAGAGGTTGAAAGACTTGGATTGTAGCAAGATATAGAAAATGGGTCATGAATGTGAGGATAGTGACATTTTGAGTGGTAGTTTGGAATAAGTCATGAATATTGATAAGTTGTGATTATAATTATGTTAAAAATGACATTTAGGACATGGGATAATCATTATATGTGAGAAAACGTAATAGTGTACTATGACCATGATTATGGAGGAATTGAAGTGCAATTGTGAAATGTGGATAACATAGATGAATGATGATTGTTGCTTATGATATTGTGAATGTTGTTATGGATGTTTGGGAGTTGATATGTAATATGAGGAAAGTTGTATAAATAAAGGAAATGCTGCCCAATTTTCTCTAGCCTTAGTAAGCATGTTCTTATAATCGATTAGCTAATGTTGATGCGAATTCTCTTGAAGGTAGAAACGTGAGCGTTGAAGAAGAACAATCAATCGATAGAATTGTTAAACTAAAGAGGTATGTAAGGATAATACTTTCCTTCTAAGGCATGACTCCTATGGCATGAATCTTCCAATGTTTCCATAATCTTCCTAAATAATGGAAATTACGAGTCCATGACTATAAAGAGCTACATACGCACATGATAAAGAAAAGAGATACGATACGAGCATGATAATGATGATGATGAGTTTAAGTATAGAGAATCCTCGAGTAATATATGATGTCCATGAGGTTAATGATCCTAAGTACGGTTCCATTGATGCTTTTCCTTGTGTACACTCACCTTAAAATGTTAGTCCCCTCAAGGTGAGACATAATGATTATGATCACTCCATGATATAATCGGGGGTTCACGACCTTATGTCACCCTGACATCGCCACAGTTACCTTCAAGTTCTAATGTATGCTTTGACGATAAATGTATAATGATGCTAAGTTATGCTAAGGTCATGATATGCCTATGAGATGTACAATAATGTTAATTTTATGATGTGCTCACGTTGATACTATTCCACCGTACCTAAGTGGCCGGACATGTCACCGCAAAGGCGGGCTGCTTGTGATTCCACCGTGCTCAAATGGCCGGACATGACACCACTAAGGCGGGCTGCTTATGATTCCACCGCGCCTAGAAGGCCGGACATGATCACCACTAGTGGGCGGCGTATGATGTTTACCCGGACGCGGGTTAACGATGATGATATATATATGATATGATGGTACATGTACTACGAATATATATGATATATGTATGAAATGCATCCACTCTTAAAAGTTAAGCAGGTTATATCTTCATCTTATGTCTTATGATTTCTCTGTTATGTTCATTTCATTCATGCCTTACATACTCAGTACAATGTTCGTACTGACGTCCGTTTTCTTTGGACGCTGTGTTCATGCCCACAGGTAGGATGAGAGGTGATCCAGACTCATAGGAGCTACTAGCAGACTTTGAGAGCACCCCATTATTCCGGAGGTGCCATTGATTCATCCTTTTGTGAGTGTGTATATATATATATATATATATATATATATATATGTTTTGGGCATGACGGGGTCCTGTCCTGTCCATATGTCTAGTACTCTAGTAGAGGCTCGTAGATACGTATGTGTGGGTAGCATGGTCTCACGATGTCCTTATTGTATGTACATTATTTTGATAGCCGAAGGGCTTATGTATATAAAGGTAATTATGTTTCCACATGAAAAATGGTTTTCCTATGAGCGGTGCTCGGTGGTTAGCCCCGGGTACACGTCATGGCCCCTAGTTGGGTCGTGACACTTATTGATTTCTAATTGTGTGGATTTATCTTATTCCTATGTTGGCTGATATTTCGGGATTGGATGATTCTGTTGATAATTTCATATGGGTATGTGCTGTTGTGCCTATCTATTTATTCTATTGATTTGGTGATTTTATGCATGATACTAATCTTAGTCGACCTATGATATCTACCAGTACATAGTGTTTGTACTGATACTACCTTGCTGCATTCTTTTGAGTGTAGATTGTGATCCAGAGATATCTACCAGACCTAATATTTAGAGTGAGGCCAATTTCCGACAAGATTTGAGGATGAACTCTTATCCATGCCAGGTCGCCTGAAGATCTTCTCTTAATGATGTCTATTTCCATTCCAAACATTACTTATGTTATTTCAGACAGTCGTTATTTCCTAAGATTGTTTATATTTTAGAGTCCTAGTACGATGACTTTCGGATCTTTGGGGTTGTAATAGTTAGAACTTCCACATCTTTATTTATTTATGGCATGACTAGATCAGTTGGAGATTTTATTATCATTATATCATTGAATGTGTTAAAATTGACTAATTAGATGACGATTGGTTTAGGGGATTTGGTCACCCACTAGGAGATTTAGTGTGGGTCCCACTCACGGCTATTTGGGTCATGACAAAGTTGGTATCAGAGCCCTAGGTTCGTCGATCTCGTTGTACAAGGAAATTTCTAGTAGAGTCTTGTGGATCGGTACGTACATGTCTGTACTTATCTTCGAGAGGCTGTGGAACACTAGGAAAATTCAATTTCTTTCTTTCTTTTGTGCTACTTAATTCCAATTGCTATCTAGATGATTCAAATTGATATCTGACTTTTCTTTCTATTCTCTCACAGATGGTGAGGACTCGTGCGGTAATAGTAGCCAATGAGGTACCCGCGCCGGGCCGCTGGGGCAGTAGTTCGCAGTGGAGGTCAGGTTGCTGGAGCCGCAGTTCGTGGAGTAGGCCAGGCCAGAGGCCGTGGCCGTGGTAGAGGCAGGGGAGAAGTAGCACCATCCAAGGACAAGGCTCCTACTGCTGGTCAGAATCGCGCTGAGTCCCCTGAGCCTCAGGTGATTCCAGATAAGGCAATAGAGTTTGCAGCAGCACCAGCTCAGCCAGATATTATAACTGCTCAGTGTTGCCTGGCGTTATGGTTTAAGTGTTGAACCTACTAAATGGGTTGAAAGAGTCAGGTTGTTACCAGCTGTTCCAGGTGCTCAAGGTGCCAGAATGGGTGATCCAGCTCCAGGTGGGATTCGTGCTCCGAGGTTACAGCATGCTGCAGCTGTGGCACCTCGTTTGGATGAGGCTCCAGGATTAGAGGTATTTCCTAGGCCGTTGGGAGGTCCGGTTTTGACAGGGATGAGCTAGATTTGTTCTGGAGGTTCACTAAGATGAAGCCTCCAAAGTTCTTTGGTACTGAGGTTGAGGATGTTTATAAGTTCATCATGGATTGTCATTAGAGGCTCCATAAGACGGAGGCAGCGGAGAAATATGGTGTAGAGTTTGTGACCTTCTAGCTCTTCGGTGATGCCAAGCTATTGTGGAGGGTTTTTGTGGATTGCAAGCCAGCGGGATCGCCTCTGTTGACGTGGACTAAGTTCTATCAGGTGTTTCTAGATAAGTATGTTCCTTGTACTTTGAAGGACCGCATGCGTGATGAGTTCAGTAATATTAAGCAGGGTAATTTGTCTGTGGCTACTTATGAGGCTCGTTTTCATTCGTTCTACTGAGGAGGAGATAGTTAGGAGATTTGTAAAAGGGTTGAACACTGCTCGTCAGTTGTCAGCTCTTTAGCTTGCAGTGATAGGTGCTTCCTTTCAGGAAGTGGTGGATCATGTTAGGACTGTCGAGGGCGCGAGGTAGGACGGTTATAATAAGTACGTAGAGAAGAAGTCCTGAAAGGGTGGTAGTTTCAGTGGCTCTTTCTCTAAGGGCTAGAGTTCCCAGGTCTTTTCGGGATGCCCTGTTCAGTCAGCTATGCAGGCTGCAGTTAGGGGCCCATCAGGGGCCAGTCAGCACTAGACCTAAGCTCTATATTATAGTGGTTACTCAGCTTCGTCCGTTTCTATTCAGCGTCTGATGGTAGACCGTGCTTGCTTTGAGTGTGGTTTTTGAGGCATTTCAAGAGAAATTGTACCAGACATAGACAAGATGGCCAAGGTACTCAATTTTAGGTTTCCAAAGCACCAGCATCAGGTAGAGGGGGAGGATCTTATGGGGGTAACCACGCTCAGTCTGTACGTGGCGGTCACACGGCAGGTAGGGTTTGCACCCAGCCTAACTGACATGGGTTTCAATCTGGTAGAGGTGGACATCAGTCCGACAGGGTCGGAGCTCAGACAGGGCAGGTTGATCGCAATGGTTCACAGGCTACTGGAGGACAGGTTCATTGTTATGCCTTTCCTGGCAGGACAGAGGCTGATGGCCCAGATGCAGTTATTATGGGTATCATCTCAGTCTGTCATCGGATGGTTTCTGTATTGTTTGACTCAGGTTCTACATTTTATTATGTGTCCACATATTTCTCTATAGGTCTTGATATGGTTTGTGCTTTACTTGATGCCCTTAAACATGTATCTACTCCAGTTGGAGACTATGTGGTTGTGGATATAGTTTTTCGGTCTTGTACTATCACACTTATGGGGTATGGCACCTGGGTTGATTTAGTGATTTTAGACATGGTAGATTTTGATGTCATGCTGGGTATGAGTTGGTTAGCTCCTTATCACATAATTATGGGCTGTCAAGCCAAGACAGTCACCTTAGCTATGCCCGAGGTACCTAGACTTGAGTGGAAAGGTAGCCTTAGTCCCTCCCCAAAGAAAATCATTTCCTTTACTCATGCAAAGAAGTTAGTGGATAGGTGGTGCTTGGCTTATTTGGCACATATCCGTGATACTAGTATTGACAGTCCATCTCTTGAGTCAGTTCTTGTTGTATGTGAGTTTCCGGAGCTGTTTTCCACAGACTTGCCGGGCATACCACCGGACCGTGACATTGACTTAGAGCCAGGGACCCGCCCTATATCTATTCCTCCATATCGGATGGTATCGGCGGAATTAAGGGAATTAAAAGAACAACTTCAGGATCTTTTTAGTAAGGGTTTCATTCATCCGAGTGTCTCCCCATGGGGCGCTCCTGTTCTATTTGTGAAAAAGAAAGATGGGACTATGCGGATGTGCATTGATTACCGCTAGTTAAACAAAGTCACCATCCGAAATAAATACCCCATCCCTCATATTGATGACTTGTTTGATCAGCTTCAGGGGGCTTCTGTGTTTTCAAAAATCGACTTGAGATCGGGTTATCATCAGTTGAAAATTAAGGCAGAGGATATTCCCAAGACAGCGTTCCGGACGAGGTATGGGCATTATAAATTTCTGGCTATGTCTTTTGGGCTTACTAATGCCCTAGCTGCATTTATGGATTTGATGAATAGCATTTTTAAGCCATACTTAGACTCTTTTGTGATAGTTCTTATTGATGACATTCTGGTTTATTCAAAAAGTAAAGAAGATCATGAAAAACACTTGAGAGTTATTCTTGGTGCTGAGAGACAGGCAGTTGTATACTAAGTTCTCCAAGTGTGAATTGGCTCGCATCTGTGTCCTTCTTGGGACATGTGATTTTGAAAGAAGGAATTATAGTAGATCTGATGAAAATTGAGGCAGTGAGAGATTGGGCCAAGCCCACTTCTGTGACAGAGATTTGCAGTTTCGTGGGTTTGGCTAGTTACTATCGTCGGTTCGTGAAGGGGTTTGCTTTTATAGCTTTGCATTTGACCCGCTTGACTATGAAAGAAGTACCATTTCAGTGGTCCGATGAGTGTGAGGAGAGCTTCCAAAAGCTCAAGAATTTATTGATTATAACTCCTATCACGACCCAACCCCGTGGGTCATGACTAGTACCCGAACTGGGCACCCGTATACGAACCTGTTACATATAATCAACCTGAATCTATGAGTAGTATGGAAACTTGCAAAAGAACTCCAACGGTTCATAACGTCGTCATAAATGTATATTCAGATAAACTGTCTCCTAAGGAGTCCACTAATCAAATCATAAAATGATACGCAAGTCGACAAGGCTGCCACTACACATCAATATCATGTCATATGCAAGCCGACAAGGCTGCCATTACCGACAAACATATGCATAGCACAACGTTTAGACACAGCTAAACAGAACTTATACACAACCCACAGATATGTCTACAAACCTCTAAGAGTATCAACAGTGACATATGTCGGGATAGGGCTCCGCCGTACCCCTGGATAAAAATATATATACATTAAAAGGATCTGTACCAAAAGTCTAGGCTCCTAAACAATGGAGCACATCATGACAGCTGAGTAAGAGTCCTAAGCTGGAGGATCACCAAAGCGAGTATCTGTACCTGCGAGCATGGAACGCAGCCCCCCGAAGAAAGGGGGGTCAGTACGGAATATGTACTAAGTATATAAAGCACGAAATACAGTATAAAGGATCATAACTTAAATAGAGGGTACAGAAAACAAGTACAATGTCCAGAATACCAAGACACTTGCCCTTTTGAAACATAAATCATGCATCTCAATATCATACATCATACCCGACCCATTATGGGACTCGGTGAACACGGTCGCCACCCCGTCTTTGGCGCCATAACACAGCATAACTCCATAAACACATCATAACGCCATAACACAGCATAACTCCATCATATATATATATATATATATATATATATATATATATATATATATATATAAATATATCATATTTCGGCCCTCTAATGAGGGACTCGGTGAACAATACAGTGAAACTGTGCACGATAACATACCCGGCCCCAGACTCGGTGAAAGACATATTGAGGCATGCACGAGCAGAGTAGTGAGCAACCATATGGAAGTTAAATCATATCTGAGACTCAATGGAATAATCAAAACGAACCATAATTTGAAAATCAAGACAATAGTCACATCAAATACATTTCGAATGTCACTGTGGGTTATATCAAAATAGAACTTCCGGAATTATATACACGTATCGAGACATAATGAAATAGCTTCTGGAAATCAAGAAAATTAGCCATCCTATTGGCTCTAAGAATAGAAACTTCTTTGGAATCATCTATACGTCGTCTGTTTGCTTCACAAAGATCATGCCAAAAAAGAAAGAAAGGATAACTTTACATACCTGTTATAGGTTAACCGTTGTTAAGTTCTCTTCGCCATCCCTTTAGCCTATTCGATATAAAAGTAACGCTATCGTTAGTAAACTATACTTCCTAGCTTATAAATCTGTAATCAATCGCTTACAGGATTCATTATTTAATTCATACTCTTTTAATTAAGATTTTTATTAGTTAAGGACTTAGCGGAAATCGGGCAGCATTTCCCCTATATATTCGCCTAACCCGAACTTCCAATTAACCTCCTGTTATCACAGAAATACCAACAATGACGGTAACAGAAATAATCATATCAAATCTTTAAACTCCAGCCCATAAACAACTCAATCAACCACCAACAACCTACACGACACCAACCACAACAACCTATATGATTTGCAGCATAATTTTCGTAGTTCTCATCCCACAATTTAGCTATGACTTGGACGAAATTAAATGTATCTAGGAGAGCGGATTTCTTAACTTATATGCCAAGAAGTATCCTTTTGCCACCTTACTTCGCTTCAAAGAATAGCCCGAATTAAACAACGCGATCAAACGGAACAACGAAACCGAAGCGGTGCACAAATCCGTATGTTGTTCGTGAGAAAAAAATAATTTGCTTGCTTCTTTAATATTGTAGCTCACGTTGCTTTGGTTTGAAAATATTTTCTTCACCATTTGAGTATGGTCAAGGACGTTCCAGCCATGGAGAAGGTACTTGGCAAATGATCCATAATAGTATTATATGAAGGAGATAAATACCATACAAATTAGTGAAAAGAAAAAAAAATTCATCTACTTAGTGGATTTGCTAACGTGTAAGGCCATTCACTTTATATACCTCTTAGTCATCAATTAACCCCTTTTTATGGGTGTACACGTTAGTTCCCAACAACACCTGTCCATAGCCCAAACTAATACCACAAATAAATTCCTTATTTAACCTTTCACCGCATAATTAATTTCTCGGTCTCGATTTACTTAAATATTGATCACCTTTTTACACACTCCATATACCCGTTACCATGACCATGTGATATAATACTAGGTCATAGCCTCACTTGCCACGCATAAAATATCATTCTCAATCATTGTCGTCACACTTTTTCATCTTAAATCATTTCGAGACCTCATTCCTTATATACACCAAGTTTTTAATTTTCATCCTTGGATATGATCGGATTTTTCGGGCTCGGGTAAATTTGTTCCTGTTGGACGATTAAATGCTCTAGTCCAAAAATACGAGATATTTTAGCTTGGACCGTATTCCACTCGAATAAATGTTGAAACTCGACAAAACCTATTTTGTTCGATTGGTTTAACTTCAAATCCTTACGGTACAGGTGTACCCTCACTTTAACCACCTCTAAGCTTGGGGGATAACCTTGTGTCCGTTACTAATATCATTTAACTCGCACACTTTCCAACGCATGAGAACACGGGACGTAACATCCTTCCCCCCTTTAGAACATTCGTCCTCGAATGTCAAACTAGTCCTGCACTCCCAATACTTCCTCAAGTGTTCTTTTATTGAATTATGCCCTTCACATGCCTCTTTCGTTGGTCGATTCACTTCAATTTATTATAATGCATTTCAGGTCTCTAAGTAACCATTCCCGTAATATTTCCTCTTACTCTTATCTCTTGTCTTTACCCTGCTCTTTATTTCACAGTTGGTTGACAGTTGTATTGCTAGCTCTTCTGCTGAAATCTTACTCTCTCCCTACTGCACTTGGTCATAACTCAACTCTTTCTTCTTCTATAGTTACTCCCTTAAGATGTATCGTTCACTTCATCTTGCTTCTTAATCTTTGAATAAGATTTTATAACGCGCAGACGTCCCTCATCATTTTATTAGACTTTACAATCCCTGGAGTATTTCATGCCTCTGGCAACCTGTAGACCCTTCGCAGACTCTACGAATAAAATGAAATTTTCCAAGGTGTTACATTATTTTACTTCAATAACCTTACATTGCTCTACTGTTACAGTCCATATTCTAGAATCTTCAGTATCATGTATCACTTCTCGACTTTCACTGTCACTTTACCTTTTTGCTCTTATCTCGATCTTTAGAGTTGGCTATCAAGTAGCACTGGAGTTCCCTCATATTATAACTTTACATAGCTACTCTGTAATCTGTCTATCATTAACTGGTATAATTCTGAAAGAATTGTTTGGTCTGACATATAAATTCATTGTCTTCTAGTAACCATCTCGTTCTGATCATTTGTCGTTTCCTTATCTTTAATTCAAACTCTTCTATTGCTTCTGTACTCAGATTTGGCTCTTAGTTTTTCTGTCACACATTATGTTGCAGTCTTTACAAGAATATACGAAGGTGCTCAAATTAGTCCGAAAAATACCTTAGCGTCGTTTCGCTAGTCTTTGTGCTTCACCTTCCATTCTCTTCTTGTACCTTTCAATCGTTATCGGGGCTCAACAATGGCCATGTCCTATTCGCCCTCAGTACTAATCCTATTTCGGTAATCTAGCTCAAACCATCTTATGCCTCCCCTTAATATATCCAATCTTAGTCATAGTCTTTTCTTCTCCTAGTTTATTATGTTTTACGTAACTCACCCGTACTAAAGCTCGTTCGTAGCCTATCTCGTTATACTCTTTTCCATTCCTTTATTCACCCCTTGATTTTCTCATATAGCACTATAAGAGATTTTCTACCCCTTTCCTTTGTTACTTATAAGTCGCAATATCATTAGCGCACAACACTATTGCCAAATCTTAGCCTCTAACCTAGTATAGTATTGTTATCCTTTATAATATCTCTTAAGTTACTCGTTACCATTCTCTTGTCATACTCTTCCTTTTTATAAGCATCCATTTTTAATGTCCTTCTATTCAAGACCTTTACAAATGCTTCTCAGCTCTGTCTCAAATACCACCCTGTCTTCTATCCATTTATTGCTGGCTTCCAAATCTTACTAACTTGTTTTAGCAAGGGATCTCTACTGAAATTTAAACATCTATCTCAAATATATTACGGTGTCAATTGTTTCCATCTTACACCTGCATTCCTCTCACCCGATTTCCCCCTTTAGGGTGTACTTATATCATTATCTATGCATATTCTGCTCTATGTCCCCATTTTCAATCTCAAATTCATCTGACTATTTTCCAATTCACTTGGTATACTATACCATATCCATGTCCTTTCTTTATAATTTATAACTTTGATTACCCTCGTACGAGACCTTAACAAAATCATGAAGTGACGAGAACATTTCTATATATAGTATAAAATCTCATCTGATGATCTGTGCTTGAGCAATGCAACCCATATAGCAACTTATCCACGGCCACTTTCCACTTACTCTGATCAGTAATTAGTTAGTACTTGTAGTCGTTCCAAATTCCCAATTAGGTAACACTTCTATTCCGATGATAAGTATCCAAAGTTTTCTTGTAAAATTATCTTTATCCCAACTTGTATCATCTGTTTCCTCTAGTGAATTTACAATACATCATTTGTTCCGCAACCTACAGTCCCTGTCCTTTAAGGATTTCCCCGTTCCCAAGGTGAAGTCGTATACATGTAATACTCCTTTAAGCCTTATGCTCTTTCACCCTTGTTGTGTACCCGGTACCAACTTCTAACTTACTCAAATTCATATCGGGTTCATCTAAATGACAATCTTATCTTATAACCTCATCGTTGTACTATACCTTTAAGCTCGTAGCTATATATTTCCCCTTCGTTCTATACCCATACTCAATTAATTACATCAATCTTGGGTGATTCCATTAGTATTCCTATCATTTCTCTAGTCTATGTCCATCTTTTATCTTATGCACGAGGAATTTCATGCTACTCCTGTATCTTTCGGTAAACACTACTTCTACATAACCCCTTCTCATTTTCAAAACATATTCTGTTCATCCCTATTTGTTCTTATCATACCAGTAATTTCTGGCAGTCATTCTGTCTCGTTGCTCATCTTCCTTTAGGTTGGTCTTTCACAATTCTGTCGCTTATATTACTCGTTTTCCTAGCTATACACGTCATAACGCATCGCTACACTGTAATCTCACTCGCTTTCTTCTTATCTTCCTCCTTCTATTAACTCCTTCTCTTCCTGTGCTCACTTTCACTTTTGCTACCACTTGATCTCTATTCTGAACTTTCTCTGTAGGACTTTGTAAGTCTCTTTTTTTTTTGTTCTATATTTGCTTTTCCGTTTCATACTGATCACATCATATCCTTTAGTTACTTTCTCGCTAGGCTTTACTCATTTCTTTAACAATCCTTATGGTACTCACTTTACATCCCCGGTCGTAATCTATCCTATAACGTAACACTTCCAAACCTTGTTCACGATTCTTACTATGTCTTAATTACACTCTATGGACTAGGCGTACTTAACCCTTCACCCTTTCTGATCAATCTTACCCTTAATATCTCACAAGCTTTCTTATCAATACCTTTATAATTTGTCATAATTCTTCCTCCTCCGTACTTTTATCTCAATCATACTACTACTCCTTTTAACTGTAAACTCGTCGTAATTTATCCCTACTTATCGGTTCGCTCGATACCTCAATAAAACATTCTGTTAAGATTTGCCACCTTTTTCTAATTCATCCCTTAGTATCTCAAGCCCTCCCAAATTATCCAAGCATTTCATCAACAACACATGAAACACATGATCTAAGACAGCCCACAAGTTTGAGTTTTCCTTCCACAATTTCCATCTCCAATTAGTTTATTAATAACTAATAAAATGTCACCATGAGGCATTCTCCAACCACCACTAGAAGAAAAACTAGAATCTGACAAACACCACAGGACTTCTGGTGCTTGATTCACATGGTTTATCTCCAGATTTATTCTTGAGTCGTGACCGAATCATTTAGTTCATGAACTACTTGTTGTATGCTTTGTATTCTTCCAATGAAGTGAAACTTAATCGCGGGACGTTCTTTCCCTTCAACATGAGCTTTTCTAAGGTAAAAATGTGGCTGGAAAGTATTCTGGTCGATTCAAATGAATTCCAAACTTTGCTGCTCATATATACTTCTTCGAAATAAAATTTCCCAAATAAGAATGATGCCTCTGACGGATGACCTGGGGGGTATCTCTTAAAGCTTTAATCCAACATCATAAATTTACCCTATCGATATCGACCTTTCAGGACATATTATGAACCTATATCTCATCCTCTTTTTTTCTATTTTTAGGAAAATTTTGGCAGAGTTTCCTCTGTACTTCTTACTATCCCAAAACCTGCAGCAGGGAATTCCAACAATGCTTCGCAGGGCCAACATATATACATATATATCACATCATATCATAGCCACACAAGGCTCCCAATTTTCAAATAAAAAGTATAAACGTGTCGGAACTTACCTCACATATCGTACCTCGAGACGTACCTGACCCTTTAACGATCCGTCCTGTTATACATTCCTATCTACCTCCCCTTTCATTCTTCAACTTTACATGTCAATCATACTCCAATATTCTTACCTTATCCGACATTCCTCTTTCGCACCGTTGCTTACCTGTATGCTGTGTAGCTTCTAATATCACCAGCCACTTTCTGCCGTCGATGCCGTTCTTCAGCTGAAATCAAGGGTTAGTAAAAGGAATTTCACTTCCTATGGCTGGGCTCTATCGCACGATCTAGAATGAGAGAGAAAGGTAACATCCTAAATGCCCCGTAGCTTCCTGTTTATCGATGTGGTGCACAACACACCGATAAACAAGACTCTACTAGACACGGTCTGTAGACACTCCGAGGATGAACTGCTCTGATACCACTTCTGTCACGACCCAACCCCGTGGGCCATGACTAGTGCCCGAACTGGGCACCCGTATACGAACCTGTTACATACAATCAACCTGAATCTATAAGTAGTATGGAAACTTGCAAAAGAACTCCAACGGTTCATAATGTCGTCATATATGTATATTCAGATAAAATATCTCCAGAGGAGTCCACTAATCAAATCATAAAATGATACGCAAGCCGACAAGGCTGCCACTACACATCAATATCATGTCATATGCAAGCCGACAAGGCTGCCATTACAGACGAACATATACATAGCACAACGTTTAGACACAGCTGAACAGAACTTATACACAACCCACACATATGTCTACAGACCTCTAAGAGTATCAACAGTGACATATGATGGAACAGGGCTCCGCCGTACCCCTGGATAAAAATATATATACATTAAAAGGATCTTACCAAAAGTCTAGGCTCCTGAACAATGGAGCACTTCAAGACAGCTGAGCAAGAGTCCAAAGCTGGAGGATCACCAAAGCGAGTATCTGTACCTGCGGGCATGAAACGCAGCCCCCCGAAGAAAGGGGGGTCAGTACGGAATATGTACTGAGTATATAAAGCATGAAATACAGTATAAAGGATCATAACTGAAATAGGGGGTACAGAAAACAATTACAATGTCCAGAATACCAAGACACTTGCCCTTTTGAAACATAAATCATGCATGTCAATATCATATATCATACCCGGCCCATTATGGGACTCGGTGAACATGGTCGCCACCCCGTATTTGGCGCCATAACACAGCATAACTCCATAAACACATCATAACACCATAACACAGCATAACTCGATAAACACATCATAACGCCATAACACATCATAACTCCATAAACACATCATAACGCCATAACATAACATAACTCCATCATACATATATATATCATATTCCGGCCCTCTAATGAGGGACTCGGTGAACAATGCAGCGAAACTATGCACGATAACATACTCGGCCCAAGACTCGGTGAAAGACATATTGAGGCATGCACGAGCAGAGTAGTGAGCAACCATATGCAAGTTAAATCATATCTGAGACTCAATGGAATAATCAAAACGAACCATAATTAGAAAATCAAGACAATAGTCACATCAAATACCTTTCGAATGTCACTGTGGGTTATATCAAAATAGAACTTCCGGAATTATATACACATATCAAGACATAATGAAATAGCTTCTCGAAATCAAGAAAATTAGCCATCCTAGTGGCTCTAAGAATAGAAACTTCTTTGGAATCATATATACGTCGTCTGTTTGCTTCACAAAGATCATGCCAAAAAATAAATAAAGGATAACTTTACATACCTGTTATAGGTTAACCGTTGTTAAGTTCTCTTCGCCATCCCTTTAGCCTATTCGATATAAAAGTAACGCTATCGTTAGTAAACTATACTTCCTAGCTTATAAATCTGTAACCAATCGCTTATAGGATTCATTCTTTAATTCATACTCTTTTAATTAAGATTTTTATTAGTTAAGGACTTAGCGGAAATTGGGCACCCTTTCCCCTATATATTCGCCTAACCCGAACTTCCAATTAACCTCCTGTTATCACAGAAATACCAACAATGACGGTAACAGAAATAATCATATCAAATCTTTAAATTCCATCCCATAAACAACTCAATCAACCACCAACAACCTACACGACAACAACCACAACAACCTATATGATTTGCAGCATAATTTTCGTAGTTCTCATCCCACAATTTAGCTATGACTTGGACGAAATTAAATGTATCTAGGAGAGAGGATTTCTTACCTTATATGCCAAGAAGTATCCTTTTTCCACCTTACTTCCCTTCAAAGAATAACCTGAATTCAACAACGCGATAAAACAGAACAACGAAATCGAAGCAGTGCACAAATCTGTATGTTGTTCGTGAGAAAAAAAATAATTTGCTTGCTTCTTTAATATTGTAGCTCACGTTGCTGTGGTTTGAAAATAGTTTCTTCACCATTTGAGTATGGTCAAGGACGTTCCAGCCATGGAGAAGGTACTTGGCAAATGATCCATAATTGTATTATATGAAGGAGATAAATACCATACAAATTAGTGAAAAGAAAAAAAAATTCATCTACTTAGTGGATTTGCTAACGTGTAAGGCCATTCACTTTATGTACCTCTTAGTCATCAATTAACGCCATTTCATGGGTGTACACGTTAGTTCCCAACAACACTTGTCCATAGCCCAAACTAATACCACAAATAAATTCTTTATTTAACCTTTCACCGCATAATTAATTTCTCGGTCTCCATTTACTTAAATATTGATCACCTTTGACACACTCCATATACCTGTTACCATGACCATGTGATATAATACTAGGTCATAGCCTCACTTTCCACGCATAAAATATCATTCTCAATCATCGTCGTCACACTTTTTTGTCTTAAATCATTTCGAGACCTCATTCCTTATATACACCAAGTTCTTGATTTTCATCCTTGGATATGATCGGATATTCCGGGCTCGGGTAAATTTGCTCCTGTTGGACGATTGAATGCTCTTGTCCAAAAATACGAGATATTATAGCTTGGACCGTATTCCACTCGAATAAATGTTGAAACTTGACAAAACTTATTTTGTTCGATTGGTTTAACTTCAAATCCTTACGGTACAGGTGTACCCTCACTTTAACCACCTATAAGCTTGGGGGATAACCTTGTGTCCGTTACTAATATCATTTAACTCGCACAGTTTCCAACGCATGAGAACACGGGACGTAACAACTCCTATTCTATCTTTGCCCGTGAAGGGCAAGGACTTTGTTGTTTATTGTGACGCTTCTCGTTTTGGTTTGGGTACTGTTTTGATGTAGGAAGAGAAGGTGATTGCTTATACTTCCTGACAGCTGAAGATCCATGAGAAGAACTATCCTACTCATGACTTGGAGTTGGCAGCTCTAGTTTTTACGTTGAAAATTTGGAGGCACTATTTCTATGGTGCCTATTGCAAGGTATTTACTGATCATCACAGTCTTCAGCATGTGTTTACTCAGAGGGATCTTAATTCTAAGCAGCGGAGATGGATGAAGTTGCTGAAGGAATATGATATTACTATCTTGTATCATCCTGGCAAGGCAAATGTGCTAGCAGATGCCTTGAGCAGGAAATCAGCTAGCATGGGAAATTTGGGTCGTTTGATTTTGTCAGAGCGTTCGCTGGCCAGGGAAGTTTAGACTCTGGCTAACAGTTTCATGAAGCTTGATGTATCGGTTCGGGCAGAGTGTTGGCTTGTGTTAAGGCGAGATCATCATTTTTGGAGCAAATTAAGGTCAGACAGTTCGAGGATGCGAGTTTGAGTAAGATTTGCGATAAAGTCATGCATAGTGAGGCCAAGGACGCCGTGATTGATGATGATGGTGTCTTGATAATCAAGGGGCGTGTTTGTGTTCCTCGTGTTGATGATTTGATTAAAACAATTTTAGCGGAGGGTTACAATTCTAGATATTCCATTCATCCTGGTGCTACCAAGATGTACTGTGACTTGAGGCAGCACTACTGGTGGGCTAAGATAAAGAGTGATATAGTTGAGTTAACCTTGCCCCCAGGTTTGTCAGGTGTTTATCTAGTGTTCCATGTCTTTATGTTGAAAAGATATCATAGTGATGGTTCATTTATCATTCATCGGGATTCTGTCTTGTTGGATGAGGATCTATCTTACGAGGAACAGCCTATTGCTATTTTAGATAGAGAGGTTCGTAAACTAAGGCCGAAAGAGATAGCATCAGTAAAGGTTCAGTGGAAGAACCGTCCCGTTGAGGAAGCTACTTAGGAGACCGAATCCTATATGCGAAAGAATTATCCCCAACTTTTCACTGAGTACGGTACCTTTCCCTTTGATTCCTACCTTTGTCCGTTCGGGGACGAACGATTGTTTAATTGGTATCTAATGTAACGACCCGCTAGGTTGTTGTGGGGGTGACTTAGAAAACTAGACCTCCGTTGGGAATTCTGAGGCCGCGGGTACGTCTGCAGCGTGTTTTTATGTATATGTGCATGTTTCTTTACGTCTATAGGGCCTCGGAATGGTGTTGGAATTTTTGGGTGAAAACTAGTGGAAAACCCGAGCTACTGGTCAAAATGGACCACTGCAGCAGTTGGGGGACAGCAGCAGCGAGTCCGTCATAGCGGGGTGAAGCTCGCCGCTACAGGGGTTGGGGAATAAATGAGGTCCGCCATAGCGGGAGGGTTCCCGTTTTATAAAGACCGCTGCAGCAGGACATCGACTGCTACAGCGGTCAACGAGAGGAAGAATCAGCGTTTTATAATCTTTCATCCGAACCCAATCCCCACACAACTCCAAAAGAGTTTTCAAGAACTCCTGTGGCGAAATTCTAAGGCTAGGGCTAAAACACTCATAAAAGGTAAGTCTCAACCCTTCACTTTGTTCATTCCATCATATTGTTAGGTTCCATGACTACTGTTACACCTCGCACTTTCAGAGCATGAGCATGCCATGTACTTCACCGTATTAATGGATTATCGGCGACGTCCCATGAAATTTTGGAAGGTACAAACCATGGGAAAATGAAGTAAAGGATGAATTACGATCGCGTAAGTCGTAACCAGAAAGGACATGATCATTATCAAGTATGATTAATGATAAATATCATGTATGGAGAGTTTCGAAAGATTCCGTGACCAAGCAAATTGAAGAAAATAAGTTTGTTGAATATTTGGAAAAAAGTTGACATAATTTTGGGTCAACTTTGGAGGGGTATATCTACTGGTATATTAAGAGTTTGAACGTGTTTCAAAAGCCTAAAATGAAGTTTGTCGAGTCTAGTTTCCAACGCAACAAACCACTCATCGATACGACATTGGAGTGGAGAATTATGGACGTTACAGGTTAGGCTAAAAGAGCAAAAACGTGCGCTATAGTGCGCGCTGCTAAAGTAACCGGGCTGCTACAATAACCGAAGACTCATGGTCGGTCCAAACCGACTCTAGAGCAATAGAAAAGGGGTTTTACCCTTATTTTTTTCATCCAACGACTCTAAAATATTCCCCAACCCTCTAGAATATTTCCCCAACATCCACCCACGAAATTTTGGCCCAAAACAAATGGAAACAACCAAATCTTCTATCAAGAAAGTTAGAAACTACAAGAGTAGCAAACTTATGGTATTGTATCATGATTGAGGGTAAAGTTGAGCTGATTCGGCCGTGGTTCTTTGGTTTTATGCACTGCTTAAGGTATGTATAACACCCCTTTGGTCGTGTGTTAGCTTAATTAAATGTTGGTAAAGTTGTTGCTGGCCAAATACCACAAGACTATAACAAAATAAGTTAAGTTAAGCCATTGTTTTGTAGGGGCTGTTTTGAATGCTTAAATATGACTTCTAATGGTTGTAAATGGTGGATTATAACTTTAATATATTGTCCCTACAGTTATTGGGATTATTCATGTGTTAGTTGGAAAGATGGAGAAGAAAATATATGAAATCTACGAATAGAAAGTAAAGGGTGAGGCGTAGGAGTATGGATTGCTTTGGAATACATATAAGGATATTTATAAATAAAATATGATATAGTAAATATATGCATATTATTATGAAGCGTGTGGACTGAATTATGAACAGAGAGTTGGGTTTGAATGACGTTGTTATTTGTTAAAACGAGCTTGCCGCTCGATATGATTCTTAAAGTAATCAAAGAAGGTTATGTTGGATTATATTGTAGTCGTTGCTATTGTTTATTGTTGTTGTTGTTGTTAAGTTGTTTGATGACCCTTAGTGGTCTTTGGGATGTAATATAAACAGGGGGGATGCTGCCCGAATTTCGGCAAATTTTAAACGGAATTAAATTGAAGGCTTAAGATGAGCGCATGACATTTAGCCTAACAATAATATGAATGGTTTATATGTAGATTTACGGCTTGGAAGGATAAACGTTGAGTGGCTAAGGAGATCTAAAAGTATGTTAAGGCTTGTCCCTTTCTTTCAAAAGGCATGATTCCTATATTATGATTCCATTTATGTTTCGATAACCTCCTTACTTCCAAAATTTAGAAATTCATGATTCTAACAAGCTTCTCATGATACTAAAGATGAGATGTTTTCTATGATGAACATGATGACGATGATCCTATTTCTAGAGGTTCCAAAGCTTATGGATTTGATGCTATTATGAGATTATTGAGTTTATTCCATTATTTTCTTGATTTTATTCATTGTTGTTCATCTCACCTTATAATCATTGTTCCTTCAAGGTGAGATATAGCGATGATGACTGTTGCATAATATAATCGGAGGCTACCGACCTTACGTCACTCCGATAGAGTTGTGGCTTTTAATTGGGCTCTCATAACACCGCGCAGCCCCATAGGTGGCCGGGCAGACACACCACTGCAGTGGGTAGTTTATGCCCCGGACGCAGGCTAATGATGATAACATCGTGCCTATATGGCCGGCAGCATAACACCGCACTTATATGGTCGGGCAGTTTACTTACATATATATATATATATATATATATTTATAATGTTGATTTAAAAAGTTAAAGTTGGCATGCATGGTATCTGCCTAAAAAGGCAATCACATATACAGGTTATCTCTTTATCTCATGCTTCTTTATTCTTGTTTATGTTGTTATTCATGCCTTACATACTTAGTACACTATTCGTACTGATGTCCCTTCTTGTGGACGCTGTGCTCATGCCTGCAGGTAGGCAGGGAGATGGATCAAATCAGTTGGTGCTTTATCAGCGGATTCTCAGGAGAACTCCCCTCTCTTCGGAGCTGCAGTCTATTGTTATTGGTCTTCATGGTCACTTGTATTCTATGTAGAGGCTCGTAGACATGTGTGTATAGTTAGACGTTTCACAACCCTACCGGTTCATATCGTTTTATAGCATTTTAGTAGCCTTGTCGGCTGGTGACGATAAGCATAATTATTGAAGAATATATATATATAGAGAGAGAGATGTGTTGTTATGTTGTGATATATGTCCTTAAAGATTATGATATCCATGGTTATCTTTATGGTCCACCCAGAAATGATTATGCGACGTATGTTTAGAGGTGCTCGGTGTGTTAGCTCTGGGTGCCCTTCATGGACCTCTGGTTAGCTACCTTATGTCTACGAGCTATGTCCAATAGAGTCTTATTTATGGGTGTGAAGCGTGCCACACTTATAAACAAAGGGCTGCTGGGCATTTAGGAATTATTGACCTTTCTTTCTCATCTTAGATCGTGCCGTAGAGCTAATGGCACACCCTAATTTTGCTAGGGTGTGATGGGCACCCGACCCTTACTTAGGGCCGAGCGAACCCGCTGACTCTTACTACACACATAATCGCTTTGGACTCTTAAATCACATAACAATGAAATACATAGTAAAGGATTTCAAAAACATTCTTTTCGTCGTTCTCAAATCAAGTAAAATCTATAATCACATGAAACTTGTAACATGATGCATAATGACACATCGGCTGGTGGAGCCGCTCACAAGACTGACATTCTATACACGTGACTCTGTCTGCAAAGTCTCTAACATCGACCAATATACCATAGCATGAATACTCTGGCTCGGCAACACTCCACGAGGAATGGAGCTCGCCAATTCCGCTGGAGCATCTTCTATAATGGCTTCTACTCATCTGGGTATACCTGCGTGGCATGAAACGCAGCCCCCGAAGAAAGGGGGTCAGTACGGAATATGTACTGAGCATGTAAGGCATGAAATATAGTGGAGAGAATTATAACAAGAATGGAGATTTACCAGAAACAAGTATGACTTTTAAAAACATCGATACACTTGCCTTTTGAAATGAAAATCATGCATATCAACATCACATATCATACATACATATAACGTATCCCGGCCCTCCAGTGAGGGACTCGGTGGATAAAATCATGCATGTCCATATCATATATCATATATGCATAACGTATCCCGGCCCTCTACTGCGGGACTCGGTGAATGGAGTCATCACATGCCCTCTTGGCCGCCATCCCCGTATCATCATATCATCATATACATATACATATACCGTATACCGGCCCGCAAGTGAGGGACTCGGTGAACAATGCAGTGGAGTACGCACGAGAACGTATCCTGGCCCGGGACTCAGTGAAAGATACATTGAGGCATGCACGAGCAGAGTAGTGAGAGACTATATGCACATAAAACAATTTTTAGGACTCGATAGATAAGCACACAAACCGACACTGGAGGATCATAAACACGTTACGAGTCAATCCGGTTTAGTGTAAGAAAGTTATGGACATTTTAGTACAAAAACCTTTACGAACGTTTCAAAGCAATCCGAGACCGTCTACTAAAGTTAGGGACATTAAAACTTACAGAACTCTTTTAGGAACAGAAACTCTTTATGCTTATTCGTTAATTAATCATACAATGAACTCAACTATACTAAGCATGCTCATGACAAGAAATGAATAAGAATCACAAACAGGCTCAGAATCAAATAGTAGAGTTACCCCAAGGTGCGTGTCATACCTTACTTAGATCTAGGACATGCCAAAAGAAAGAAAGGGTAAGCCTTACATACCTTGTCCGCTTCCTAAGCTAATCCGAACTTAAGTCTCGGCTTTTCCAAAATCTACAACAATGTTAGTAAATACCAAACATTAGCTATAGCTACTTAAGAATCCAATTCTAAACTAACACTTTATCTACAGAAATTTCGGCAGCATTTCCCCTGTAACTACAACCAACCCCGAGAATCCAACTCGGCCAAATTATCAACAACAATCCGAGAATTCAACTCGGCCAAATTATCAACAACAATACCAACAATCATATCTCCTACTTCAACAATTAATTCAAAATGCATTGTAACACTAGCAATCCTTTCTACACAATTCGACGGCATTTCATTTATATTCAATTCAACCACATATAATCAAGCCAACATCAATACTTACGCATTTAAGCACTAGCCCAAGAGCTTCCAAACAAGACTCAAGAACACTTTAACAATCCGCGCAATGTTCAAAACGGCCCAAACAATATTTAACACCTCCCGAATCCTCTCAACTCAACCTAACCAACAACAACACATTCTTTCCTTCCAAATTCATGAAATATAACAACCACACGTTAACAATATCATTCATGCAAACATAAGAAATCATTCTAACGGCACATTAACTTCTACAACAATCCCATAATGATTACAACTTCATTTCAAGTCATCAAACCTTCATTTTCATCATGGAATCCACAACTATAACAACCAAAATACTAAATAAAATCAATTCATCATATCTACACAACACCACCCCTATTCGGCCATCACTTACACACACATATTTCATGAATTTCATCCATTTCTACACACTACAACATGTACATATCATCCATGCCACATGTAAAAGAAGATTAGACCTTACCTTTCTCACTTCACTTCTTAACATGGCTAGGGTTTGTAGATCAATCAAATAAATGCTTGGCTTGCTCCAACAACCACTCCACGTTGTTAGGGACATTCCAATTGGTTGGAATACTAGAAGAAAATAATTTTTCTTGATCAACTTTTGTAGCCTCCAATTCGGCTAGCTTGGCCGAATGGTCCTTCTTCTTCTTCTCTTCTTTCTTTCCAAGTTTTCTTATGCTAAAATGATATATAAATTGGCCATCTCTCATATATATATACTTAGTTTCTACAAATATCAAGTGAACACATGTCCCCACTTGTGGCTTGAAGCAATTGGCCAAGCCATGGGGTGGGGACCACACCCACAACTCACACGGCCAATGTGGCCCTTTCATGAACCTTCTTGAAGGTTTTGTGAAATTCCCTTTTTGCCCCTAGCCTTCCTCAATATTACCATGAACCACCTTGTGAATTTCCCTTTTTACCCCTAGCCTTTCTCCATATTTCCATAACACTAATATTTATAAGCAACTTGTGCACTAAGACAAACCGGAAAATAGTCTTGCCCTTAACTTACCACGTCTATCTTGAGATATCGGAATGTATAAAATACGGGATATAACATCCTCCCCCCCTTTAGACCATTCATCCTCGAATGTTAAACTGGCCTTGTAGGGTCTTATAACACTTCGGGGAGATCTCTTCTATAGCTATCATATACAGTTCATTCACCAATCAACATATCCATTTTAGAAGTTTAGATTGCCTGTAGGCATAGGAAATAAGTAGGGGTACTTCTTCTTCATCCGATCCTCGGCTTCCCAAGTTATCTCTTCTCTGTTATTGTTTCGCCACAATACCTTAATAGAAGCCACGTCTTTGGTACGTAACTTTCTCACCTGACGATCCAATATGGCCACAGGTTGTTCCTCATAGGATAGCTCCTCTGTCGCCTAAATATTATCTATGGGAAACACTCTGGAAGGGTCCCCAATTCTTTTTGAGATAATCTCCAAATGTCATATATAGGTCCTTATGCTCAAGTAATATAATCTCCATCCCTAATCCTTGTATAACCCTGCTTTCCCTTGAGCTCATACTAAGCCGCCCCCAATTTTTATAATGCAAAATTTTCCAGGGTGTAACATCCTTCCCTAACTCTTTTATTGCTTCCGGCCAGTTCCTACCACTTCTTTGCCCTCATGTACATGGTCGGAAATTAACTTGCACCTCGCTTTCGTTTTGTTTACAGTAGTGTAGTCTTTCTTAACATGCTATAAATATTCATCGGCCTTTAAGTATTCTCCTTTTTCTCGCTCCTTATTTCCTCGCTAGTGGGCCATTACCTTGCTTATATATGGCATACACTTTGTGTTTACCTCTTCAGTATCGTCTTGGGCTATCCTTTTTATACCCGTTGATCTTATACGTACACGTCATCGACTCCCTGTAGTTCATTAGTTTGACTCCCTGTTCCTTTACGTCTTTGTCATTCTCCCTTTTAACCTTACATTCTAAATATTTATCCAATCACGACCTTGTCGCTAATGAGCATAATGGTTCTGTTCCTTTCCCAGGTCAGTCATATCAATATCCAAAAATGTATATACGTAATACTGCTTCGCCATTTCTTATCCCTCGCAGTCCAATTATATTTATGGCAACTTATGATCCGAGTTCACTTAATTTCTTAGTTCGCAACATCTTTGAGCTCTTGCTATGACTTTTTCTTTACTTCCTTCCCTTACATCTCTCGACACAAGTATACTTGTCTTTGATTTCTTTGTATTGGCGCTCGTTTCGTCAATCGTTATTCCTTGTTGGCTCTCCGGTGTGGATTCCTTACGAATATGATTGAGCATCGCTTCACGTCGATGGTTCATATAATTCTATAGCGCATACTCTCATGCTCCGTATAATTAATAGTCTGTGAACTATTTTCTAGTATCCGGTGAACTCTTTTATTTCATTCACAGGCGCTGCGTTCTTTCTTTCTTTCAAATATTTCCAGACTACCAATTGTTGATACTTTCCTTATAATAGTCGTTGTCATCCGAAATATCCTTCGAGTCTTATCATTCTCTCCATTATCCTTTGTGAACTTAGCTTGTAGCCCTTTCCTGCTCTTTTTATTACTCTTTAAAACATGTCGCTGCGTACTTAGGTACGGCGCAAATTTGCCCAATATGTGGGATTCAAATCATGTTCTAAACATATCATAATTCATGTTGGCATGAAGCATTCTCTTAAGGTGTCTTCCATCCTTTCCCTTCATGTCGGCCTCATGGTACACTCATTGTCAATTCGTTTCTACTTCTTTCATGTATTTTCCTGATATGCCGATATGTTTTGAACTCTGGCCCCGAACTAATAAATTTTCCTCCTCTGGAGCCTGAAAATGTTGTGATTCCTTTAGAGTCTGATATAATATGTTCTCCCCCCCCCCCCCCCCCTCTTTTTAAGGGGCTCCTTATACGGCAACAGTCCTCGAGTATCCTCGTCTACGATAATTACCTACCACCATTTACTTTCTTCTTAAGGCCGGGGTTCTGTCACTGTATAGTCTGGTCTGTCTATCTTCTTGCTACTTACACCCTCGTATTTAACTAGAATACTTATAAGGGTATCCAATTCCGATGCCTCCTCTTTCGTCTTTCTTTCCAACTCTGCGCACAACATATCGAACTCCACCCTCTATTAGTCCTTTCGCCCATTTAGCTCACTTACTCGTAAGTCTTCTTAACCATGCGATTGTATTACAGCTATGCATCCATGTTGTCCCGAGCGTCCTGCTACTTTTGCTCTTAGCATAGAATCCTTACAGTTTACACTCTCTCTATCCCCGCTCATCGAACCTTTAATTATATTTATGATGCTATGACCGAGCGGTCCCCCATGCACGTTCCTTGTATTTCATTCCATTTCCTTCAAGATCGAATCTCTCAAACCTCACATGAATTCTCATTCCATGCCATTAATTTCCCAATTAACAGTGTCGACCCATCATCCTTGTTCTTTCCTCGATGTGTAATCGGGTTCCTATCGCTAACTCGTTAAGGTATCCTTCTTACTCCTATGGTTAAAGATTTCCAATTATTTTTCTCCTAAATGTCCTCCTCTTCCTTCGACTAACCTGTTAGTATACCTTTCCTACTTTCA
This sequence comes from Lycium barbarum, assembly GCF_019175385.1. NCBI lineage: Eukaryota > Viridiplantae > Streptophyta > Magnoliopsida > Solanales > Solanaceae > Lycium > Lycium barbarum. The sequence goes on along the minus strand of NC_083347.1, from coordinate 67,259,050 downwards.
TCCTTAACCCTCCTTGGGTTTCTTCCTCCTTGAGCACCTTTATTTTCTTGTTATATGCAGTATCAACTCTGAAGTTCATGAAATATTCCTTTAAATGCGCAAATCCGTCCTATTCTTAAGTCATCCTTTCAGGAGAGCTCTTCCATGTCCGAGGCAACCACATTAATATGGCTGCACATTTATCCCTTTATATACTTTTCAAGGGCCGAAATCTCCTAACATCGTCGCAAGGCTTAATCATTCTTTCTCTTACTTCACATTCCTTGTCATAGTCACTATTCGTTTAGCCCCACACATCCCTCTTTTGTCTCATATTACCACGCTTTATCCTTTTCACGTGCCTACCTTTGAATTTTTATCCAAATAGTCTCGTGCCTTGCCCGTCGTTTCTTTTGGAGGCTTTGCTCAATCATGTTTCTTACTTTTCACTTTTTTCGACATTTTGATCTCCTCGCCTTTCATTTACTCACTCTCTTTCTTTTCCGAATATCTTTGTATTAGGACTTTCCAATCTTGGCCTGTAGTACTTGTACCATTTATTTTTGTTGTCACTTGAACTTCGGTACCCTTACTCGATTGATGCCTTCCATGTGCCACTACGCCGATTGCTGGGGTACCCATACCTGTTGATATAATCACACATAGAATATCATATGCATTCATATATATGTATATATAATTACTACCATCCCGCCTACAAAATACTTCCAAACGCTATTCAACCTCATCCTAGTTCTAGAGCCGTGATGCACTTTCTTTCTCTTCACCGGTCTAGTCTGCCACGTCCTATGCGACCTATTAAGGTTTCCAACCATTCCGTATACTCTAGTTCCCTTAGGCTACTCTAGCTTCTCATTTGTCTCTTATGCCTAAATCTATAGGATTTCTTGCACACTTCCCAGGGGGTCACCCATCCTAATATTTCTCTCACCTTAACACGCTTAACCTTGAAACTTCGATGAAATTCGGTGCATTAATGCTGATATAATCGCGTTCCCCTTTCCGCATGACCTTCATTAACTGATCTGGAGCAAGTAGAAGTCTTACAGATTCCAAGACATTCTCGTAACACGTCTTTCTCCTTTACCATTACCTTTTTACCCTTTTCAATCCTCAATATTCACCTTTCACTTATGTGTATAACTACCTTTCGTCCTAGATTCCTAGATTCCCGATGGTAGTGAACACACCTTCGTCGCCGTTACTTATGAATACTCGATTATACACCTCTTTGGACTTCCGCTCGCCACTTTTTATATAATAATCTACAACAGAACTTATTTGTCGACTTTCCCTGAATCCCCCAATAAGCCTTGTTCCTACTAAACCTCAAATGTAACCCATTTTAATCCTTCGGACTGCTAATCGTATTTCTCGCAATCGTTCTTCATGCCATGCCAAATCCATAACTCCTCTAAAACAACGCATCCCACTTATTGTCTATTTACGATGTTTCCTTTCCACGCTTCTTCCTGTTAGGCGTACCTAACTAAATTACCTGATTTTGAACAATTCTAGCAGAATCTCCTTTACAATTCATACTATTCGAAATCTGTACGCAGCAAATACCAACAATGCTCTACAAGGCATATATATATATACGACATATTCCAGCCACCCAGGGCTCCCAATTTCAGGTAAAAGATTGGAAATATCAAACTTACCCCTGTGACTTTCCATACCCTCACTCGCCTTCTCCCGTCGACACTGCGCCTCTGCTAAGATCAAAGGTTAGTGCAAGGAATCTCATTTCCTATGACTTGATTCTATCGCACGATCTAAGACAGAAAGAAGGTCAACAATCCCTAGATGCCCTGTAGCCTGTTGTTTATAAATGTGGCCGGCTACACACCCATAAACAGGACTCTACTGGACACGACTTTGCAGACAACCCCTAGGACGACCTGCTCTAATACCACTTTGTCACACCCTAATTTCGCTAGGGTGTGATGGGCACCCGACCCTTACTTAGGGCCGAGCGAACCCGCTGACTCTTACTACACACATAATCGCTTTGGACTCTTAAATCACATAACAACGAAATACATAGTAAAGGTTTTCAGAAACATTCTTTTCGTCGTTCTCAAATCAAGTAAAATCTATAATCACATGAAACTTGTAACATGATGCATAATGACACATCGGCTGGTGGAGCCGCTCACAAGACTGACATTCTATACACGTGACTCTGTCTGCAAAGTCTCTAACATCGACCAATATACCATAGCATGAATACTCTGGCTCGGTAACACTCCAGAAAGAATGGAGCTCGCCAATTCCGCTGGAGCATCTTCTATAATGGCTTCTACTCATCTGGGCGTACCTGCGTGGCATGAAACGCAGCACCCGAAGAAAGGGGCTCAGTACGGAATATGTACTGAGCATGTAAGGCATGAAATATAGTGGAGAGAATTATAACAAGAATGCAGATTTACCAAAAACAAGTATGACTTTTAAAAACATCGATACACTTGCCTTTTGAAATGAAAATCATGCATATCAACATCACATATCATACATACATATAATGTATCCCGGCCCTCCAGTGAGGGACTCGGTGGATAAAATCATGCATGTCCATATCATATATCATATATGCATAACGTATCCCGACCCTCTAGTGCGGGACTCGGTGAATGGAGTCATCACATGCCGTCCTGGCCGCCATCCCCGTATCATCATATCATCATATACATATACATATAACGTATCCCGGCCCGCAAGTGAGGAACTCGGTGAACAATGCAGTGGAGTACGCACGAGAGCATATCCTGGTCCGGGACTCAGTGAACGATACATTGAGGCATGCACGAACAGAGTAGTGAGAGACTATGCACATAAAACAATTTTTAGGACTCGATGGATAAGCACACAAACCGACACTGGAGGATCATAAACACGTTCCGAGTCAATCCGGTTTAGTGTAAGAAAGTTATGGACATTTTCGTATAGAAACCTTTACGAACGTTTCAAAGCAATCTGAGACCATCTACTAAAGTTAGGGACATTAAAACTTACAGAACTCTTTTAGGAACAGAAACTCTTTATGCTTATTCGTTAATTAATCATACAATGAACTCAACTATACTAAGCATGCTCATGACAAGAAATGAATAAGAATCATAAACAGGCTCAGAATCAAAGAGTAGAGTTACCCCAAGGTGTGTGTCATACCTTACTTAACTCTAGGACATGCCAAAAGAAAGAAAGGGTAAGCCTCACATACCTTGTCCGCTTCCTAAGCTAATCCGAACTTAAGTCTCGGCTTTTCCAAAATCTACAACAATGTTAGTAAATACCAAAAATTAGCTATAGCTACTTAAGAATCCAATTCTAAACTAACACTTTATCTACAGAAATTTTGGCAGCATTTCCCCTGTAACTACAACCAACGCCGAGAATCCAACTCGGCCAAATTATCAACAACAATCCGAGAATTCAACTCGGCCAAATTATCAACAACAATACCAACAATCATATCTCCTACTTCAACAATTAATTCAAAATGCATTCTAAGAGTCTGTTTGGATGGGCTTATGTCTATAAGCTGTTTGCAGCTTATAAGCTAAAAAAATAAGTTGGGGTAGTCTAACTTTTTTTTTTTGGCTTATAAGCTGAAAACAGCTTATAAGCTGCTTTAAATAAGCTAAGTTAAATGGGCCCAGTTATTTTTTTGAGCTTATTTTAAGCACAAAATGACTTTAAGCTGGCCAGCCAAACACTCAAAAAAGCTGAAAACAGCTTATAAGCAACTTATAAGCCAATCCAAACGGGCTCTAACACTAGCAATCCTTTCTACACAATTCGACGACATTTCATTTATATTCAATTCAACCACATATAATCAAGCCAACATCAATACTTACACATTTAAGCACTAGCCCGAGAGCTTCCAAACAAGACTCAAGAACACTTTAACAATCCGCGCAATGTTCAAAACGGCCCAAACAATATACAACACCACCCGAATCCTCTCAACTCAACATAACCAACAACAACACATTCTTTCCTTCCAAATTCATGAAATATAACAACCACACGTTAACAATATCATTCATGCAAACATAAGAAATCATTCTAACGGCACATTAACTTCTACAACAATCCCATAACGATTACAACTTCATTTCAAGTCATCAAACCTTCATTTTCATCATGGAATCCACAACTATAACAACCAAAATACTAAATAAAATCAATTCATCATATCTACACAACACCACCCCTATTCGGCCATCACTTACACACACATATTTCATGAATTTCATCTATTTCTACACACTACAACATGTACATATCATCCATGACACATGTAAAAGAAGATTAGACCTTACCTTTCTCACTTCACTTCTTAACTTGGCTAGGGTTTGTAGATCACTCAAATAAATGCTTGGCTTGCTCCAACAACCACTCTACGTTGTTAGGGACGTTCCAATTGGTTGGAATACTAGAAGAAAATAATTTTTCTTGATCAACTTTTGTAGCCTCCAATTCGGCTAGCTTGGCCGAATGGTCCTTCTTCTTCTTCTCTTCTTTCTTTCCAAGTTTTCTTATGTTAAAATGATAGATAAATTGGCCATCTCTCATATATATATACTTAGTTTCTACAAATATCAAGTGAACACATGTCCCCACTTATGGATTGAAGCAATTGGCCAAGCCATGGGGTGGGGACCACACCCACAACTCACACGGCCAAAGTGGCCCTTTCATGAACCTTCTTGAAGGTTTTGTGAAATTCTCTTTTTTCCCCTAGCCTTCCTCAATATTACCATGAACCACCTTGTGAATTTCCCTTTTTACCCCTAGCCTTTCTCCATATTTCCATAACACTAATATTTATAAGCAACTTGTGCACTAAGACACACCGGAAAATAGTCTTGCCCTTAACTTACCACGACTATCTTGAGATGTCCGAATGTGCAAAATACGGGATATAACAGCTAAATTATAGGATGTGATGTCCCTAATTCTAATCCTAAATATTTTGATTGTGGAGAAGCAGTTGATTATGCCGCTATGAGGTGATTGATAAAAACTGAAGTTGATACTCCGAAAGGTATGTTCCTGCTTTATTGATATTGATAGACCTTGATATAAGAACTTGAGCTAGATGCTACGGGTATTTATGATCGCCCTGTGAGGCATTGGATGTGCTTTCTGGGTTGTGTGCAGGAATGAGGCAGTAAGTAGTATAGAGGAAACTCTGTCAAAATTTTTACAAATTGAATTGTTTGTATGTTTATGCTATAGAGAAAGGATGAAGGAAAAATGTGACAATCGGATGTTTGGTAAGTCTTGATTGAACGAACAATTATGAGATGCTTTCAAAGAGAAGTTTTAGAATGATTTTGATTTAATTTAAGGGAAGAACCTTGGAAGGAAAAAAATGATTAGTAATTAAAGGAACTGGAATGCGTTGCATTCAAGATTTCGGAGAATTGAGATTTGTTGAAGATATAGGGAAAGTTGACATTTAGAACTCAAATGCATTGTTACGATTTATAGATTGGTGAGTAAGAGATAGCAAAGAGATATTGATAAGGGAAACGAAGTTAACGAGTAGGGGAAAGTTTTACTCTAAAAGTTTATATATATATATATATATATATATATATATATATATATATATATATATATATATATATATATATATATATATATACATAAGATCAGGACGGGTTGATGACAGCCACTCAGACTCATTTTATCGAACTTTCCTATATGATATGAGTTTACATTAGGGTTTAGAAGTCACCAGTCATTCAACTTCCAGGGGATTCTGAGTATTTGATAGTTGGTACTATTCTAAGAATCATTATGGCTAAGTTACTTTGCGTATCAATGACGACCTTAAACTTAAGAATGAGAAATGGTTAGGTAAGTTGGATTGCAATTATGATTATCTTCTGAATTTCTTATACAACTTCTAAAGATGATGTTGCTTGGCCGACAAAGGAAGTAGAGATTGAATCAACCTTAGGAATATGTGGTGTGTTTTTAGCGAATTTTTATAAAAAGGCTTCACCTCATTTTTTTTCGGACGGGTGTTGTGAAGATTATTGACAATAGAAAAATTAGGTGCGATGTCGGTTTATGTGTAAGGAGAGAATAGAGTAGGTGTACAAGTGAAGATAAAGTATTGCAAGGATCAATTTGGTAGATACAAGTAAGTAAAGGATGTGAGGTTGATTATCTTAGACAAAGAGACAGGGTACAAGTACGAGTAAAGATTTTTAAGTAAAGGTATATCGCCAGGATTCACAGTTAGGACATAGGAAGGTATGTGTTACACCTCGGAAAATTTCATGTTGTTGCACAGTGAATGGACTAACGCAGGGTGAGGCATAGGCAATTTCCCTACAAGTAAGAAAGGTTACTTAACGATTCTAATTGAGATTTCAAAGACATTAGAGATAAGGGAAGAAATTTCGTTGAACAATGTAAGTATAAGTTGTCTTTTGAAAAAGGGTTAACAAAGTACCGAGCTAATGTTGATTTCATAATGTGTTGAGGAAAAGTTATAATGCTCCTTAGATTGGTAATGAAGTGTTAAACAAGTGTTAAGAAGGTTCCATAAGGATCGGAGATCAAACGAGATGACGGAAACAATTCTCGAAAAGTGGAGTTATACGACCACTTATACGGTCTGTATAACTTTATACGGTCCGTATAAGGGTCTGTATAACCCAACAGAAGAAATGGTTTCCCTGATGGTGAACCATGGACACTTATACGGACCGTATAATGTTATACGGACCTTATAAGGGTCCGTATGAGTCCCGACGGGCTGAGTTATTTTCAAGTATATAAATGTGTTCTCACTCTTATTTTCTCATTCCTTTCACTTCTCCATCTCTCTCAAGACTTCTAGAGGGTTATACATATTTCATCAACATAAATACAAGGCAAATCAAAGATCAATATCATCAATCCAAGGAAAACAAGAGTAAGGAAGCTCTTGGGGATTGCTAGAGTCAAGAAATCTCTTTGGGTTGAAGCTAGGGTTTTTCTTCAAGTGAAGCATTTTCATCCAAAACTTGGTCCTACACAATCAAAGGTGAGTTTCATGATCATTACATGTTATTTAGAATATTGAATGGTTGAAAGACTTAGATTATGGATGAAAGTGGAATATGGTGCTCAAGTGTGAAATTATGGTGTTCTTGAATAATAGTTGACATGAATCATAACCCTTGAGTTATTATGAGTATAACCCTGTTATAAATAATATTAAGAATGTTTGAGAAGCAAGATATGTGAATGAATGTAATGTTGTATTATGACCATCGTTGTGAATGACCTTGAGAGAAAATTGTGGGAATTTGATAATGACGAACTTGACAAAGTTATTGACTACGATATTATGAATGTGTTATTGATGTTGGGAGTTGTTACATCATATGGGGAAAGTTGTAGAAACAAAGGAAATGCTGCCCAATTTTGGTTAGCTTTAGCCTAAGCGTAAGTATGTCTCTGAATATCTAATCATAGCACGAATTCCTTTGAATGTAGAGTTACGAACTTGGACGGAAGCGTATAGTCGACAAGTTAGAAAGACGAAAAGGTATGTAAGGCTAGCCCTTTTTCTTTCATAAAGGCATGACTCTTATATTATCATTCTCTATATATTTCTATGACCTTCTTATATCCCAAAAGTTGAGAGTTCATGATTCTTAAGAGTTTCTTATGAGCTAGAGATGAGACATGTTCTACGATAACAATGGTGAAGATGATGCTATTTATGAGTTTGATAAACTTATTTTATGATTTGTCTTCCTTATCTCCCATGACCTTCTTACGTTCCAGAAATTATAAGACTATGACTATTAAGAACTACTTATGAGATAAAGATAAGAGATATGTCATGAATATGATAACGATGATGATGAGTTTAAGCCTAAAGATTCTAAAGCTCATGATATGATATTTCCACGAGGCTAATGATCCTTACATGATTCTTTGAGGTTATTCATTGTTGCTAGACCCACCTTATGATGCTAGTTCCTTCAAGGTGAGGTATGATAATTATGACTACTCCATAATGGAATCGGGGGTCCTCGACCTTACGTCACCCCGAAAGAGTTATAGTTTGTATTTGAGTTCTAATGCACGTTTTATGAGATGTATATGATAATGAGATTACATCGTGCCTAGATGGCCGAACATGTCACTCTGAAGGCGGGCTGCATATGATTACACTGTGCCTAGATGGTCGGATATGTCACCACGAAGGCGGGCTGAGTACGATTACACCGTGCCCAGATGGCCGGACATATCACCGCGAACGCGGGATACATATGATTACTCTGTGCCTATATGGCCAGACATGACACCACTAGTGGGCGGCGTGCGATGGTTGCCCGGACACGGGTTAACGATGATGGTATGTGAGATATGTACATGTGTTTCTTTTAAAAAGGTTAAGCAGGTTACATCCTCATCTCATGTTTCATAATTTCTTTATCATGATGATATTATTCATGCCTTACATACTCAGTACAATTTTCGTACTGACGCCCTTTTCTTTGGACGCTGTGTTCATGCCTACAGGTGGACAGCGAGGCGACCCAGATTCATCGGAGTCGATCAGCTGATTTACAGGAGCACTCCATTATTCTAAAGGTGCCATTTTGAGTTATATTATTTTGTGTATATACGTTTTGGGCATGGCGGGGTCCTGTTCCGTCCTTCTGTCTAGTACTCTAGTATAGGCTCGTAGATACGTACATGTGGGTAGTAGACGCACCATGACGACTACATTGTACTGGTGTGTATTATTTTGTAACCGTGAGGGCTTATGTATGTAGACATGTGATGCTTTGGAGATTATACACGTCTAGGTTAAGTATGATGATTAGCCCAATGAGAGGTGCTCGGTAGTCAGCTCCGGGTACCCGTCATATCCCCCTAGCCGAGTTGTGACAGTATGCTAGGAAGACCTACAGATTTAGACATACGAAAAAAAATATGAGGAACCAGAATAGCCCAGAGAAATTAGGAGTATATAAGCTTTACAATTATTATTCTTCTGCTAGCTGGGCAAAAAGAGAGGGAAGATGTATTAGAGCCACAGATTCAGGACAAAATCAAATGGCAACTGGATATCTCGCAAGAAAAGGTGTTGAAAAGCGATAAAAAGATAAGTCACGAGTGGCTACATCGAGTATTATGTATACCCTTATGATTGATGTTACGACATGTTAAAAATATTGATTGTGCCGTATGTTAAAATTGAGGTAGCAAGCACTACCGAAAGCATCAAGATTGGGTTGTCTTGGGAATTAAAGTCAGATAGCGGTAACACGACCAAATATGTAAGCATAAGCATTAGGAAAAAGGAGGTCATGATATCATGAAGGGGAGAGAAACTTGGAAAAGGAAAACATATACATATTGAGGATCAGGTAATATATTTGAGGAAAAGGTTAGGACCAAAGCAGGAAAGCAGTCGATAGGATCAAATTTAAATAAATCAACGGGAGATAGAGTAATGTTGTACGTGACAAGGAATGAACGTGAGGACCTTGGAACCAACCTATACGTTTTCATAACTAGAACCAAGAAGGTTGTAAATAATGAATAAAGGTGCATCCTTGAGAAGGAATAAACAGAACTTATGACAGCGATGACGAAATTTTAAAACTCCTAAGTTTTAACCAAGAGAATGGATGTGAACACATAATTGGTACACCTATTTAATGGGAGAAAGTACCCCAAGAAGAGATTTTCAGCATCAAATGGCTTGCCCAAGGGAAAACAAATTGAAATTATAAGGCAATGGTTGTGTGCAAGATGCAAAGATGCGATCATGAAGAAAATCGAGAAAATTCGAGATATATATCTATATATGTGTGTACAAGTTGTAGTATCATAAAGGAAGATGAAGACGCGACGAAAGAAAAGAGGAAAGGGTGTACTTTGTGAGGAGTTCATGATAAGAACAAGAACCAACAGAACACTAGAAGGACTATGATGCATAACGGTGATGCAAACAAGTAGTTAAGAAGAATTACGGGACAAAATGAGCTAAGCTAATAGAAGGACGAGTCGTGGGAATAGATGGTGTGAAGTATCAACTTTTAATGGTATAGTATAGACATAAATCGGAATTGGGAACCTAGACCAAGGAGAATTTCAAGGATATTAAGAAGGTAGTCGTGGAGGAAGACTAGGACTAAAGAAGCGTGGCATAGTCGGACACCCCATAAGGGGCCTAATGAATTCTGATGTCCCCCTAGAGAATTACTAGTCATGAAAGGTAGAGGTGATCAATAAAGAAAGTATCTGAATTATATCCGATATGTGTAAACATTTTACTTAGTACAAGAATCCAGTTAGCAAAAAGAAAATAAGTTAAACCATGCGATGAAAAGAACTCCGGCATTATATGAAATAGAGGAGTTGAAGGATCGCTAAGGTTGGCCAGATGACTATCAAAGATGGTTAACACTCAAAAGTTATGGTATATCAGAACATCCTTTAAAAGGGGGGAAGAACAAATTCAGTTCTTAGATGAACTACAATATTCCCGAGTTCAAAAGAAGGAAATGTACTGGCATGAAGGAGCCAAAATTCGAGATGAACCAATATATCAAGAATGTGTTAAAGAAAAGTGAGAATGGATTACATACAGGTATATCTGGAGACAAATATGGAAGGAGAATAAGTTTCGCCAATGCGATACGTTGTATTTCGTACTATGACTCGAATCACTCGCGCTGAAGAAATTTTAGGTACATTCAGATATGCAGTAAAGTACTCCAAGGGGTAGCAGAAGGAGTGAGGAAGGCCGCATGTGACCAGGGGTAAGTATAAGGGACAATCGAGGTTACTAATGTCACGACCCAACCCCGTGGGCCGTGACAAGTGCCCGACCCGGACACCCGTATACATACCTATTAAATATAATTAAACTGATTCTATGAACAATATGGAAACCCACAAAAGAACTCCAACGGTTCATAACGTCATCATATATGTATAGTCAGATAGACTATCTCCTGAGGAGTCACAACTAATCAAATCATAAAATGATACGCAAGCCGACAAGGCTGCCACTACACATCAATATCATGTTATTGCAAGCCGACAAGGCTGCCACTACAGACGGACATCATATCATAGCACATCGTATAGACACAGCTGAACAGAACTTATACACAACCCACACATATGTCTACAGACCTCTAAGAGTAACAACAATATCATATGACGGGACAGGGCCCCGCCGTACCCCTGGATAAAATACGTATACACCACAAGAGATTCTGTACCAAAATCTAGGCTCCGGAACAAGGGAGCTCTCCAAGATAGCTGAATAGGACTCCTAAGCTGGCGGGTTACCAACGTGAGCATCTGTACCTGCGGGCATGAATGCACCCCCCCCCCCCCCCCCCCGAAGAAAGGGGGTCAGTACGGAATATGTACTGAGCATGTAAAGCATAAATACAATAAACAGGATCATACTGAAGTGAGGAGTACAGAAAACCAATACAATAACCAGAAAACCACAAGGCTTACCTTTGAATCATAAATCATGGTGTCAATATCAGACTTAACTCGTTATGAAACTTAATGTCACCATTAGAGAATCATCCTGTTCATATGCATATGTATAACGTGTCCCGGCCCTCTAGTGAGGGACTCGGTAAATAAAATTATATCATCATCATGTATATATATATAACGTGTCCCGACCCTCTAGTGAGAGACTCGGTGAATAAGATCATCATGTGCCATCCTGGCCGCCATCCCCATATCATCATATCATCATGTCATCATATCATCATATACATATATATAACGTGTCCCGGCCCTCTAGTGAGGGACTCGGTGAATAATGCAGTGGATCTGTGCACGAAAACATGTCCTGGCCCGGGACTCAGTGAAAGATGTATTGAGGCATGCACGAGCAGAGTAGTGAGAAACCATATGCAAATTAAATCATATCTGAGACTCAATAGAATAATCAAAACGAATCATCATTTGAAAACCAAGACAATAGTCATATCAAATACCTTTCGAATGTCGCTGTGGATTATATAAAAATAGAACCTCAAGGATTATATACACGTATCAAGACATAATAAAATAGTGTCTGGAAATCAAGAACATTAGCCATCCTAGTGGCTCTTTCAATATCATTATGAACTGTATTAAATAACGTCTCAGGGATCATAGACAGGTATCAAATCAATACGAGACAGCTTATGAATGTTAAGGACATTAGTCATTATAGAGCCTTTAGGAATAGAGACTTATACATACGATTATACTATACAACATATAGAGAGCTCGAGGGCAGTGACTTAACTACTTTAAAAGCTCTAACATCAAAAAGTGAATAAGAATCATGAATCATATTCGAAACTTATGAATGGAATTACCCCAAAGGTCATGTCATTCATCACTTACGTCTAGGACATGCCAAAAGAAAGAAGGGACAGCTTTACATACCTCACGTCGTTCAAGAGCTCAGTCCATCCAAGAACTTCCATAATTAATATGATAAACCAATAATCGTAAGAATACGCACGTGACTTAAGAAGGCTTTCGTATATCATATATATTAATTGATGACTTAATTCTAAAACGAAACGGACAGCATCTCCTCTATATCATTAGCATCTCCCAACTTGGTATATCAGCCCAACAACAAATAAATCCCAAAAACACATCATATATATCCATAATGACTTCATAATACTTTATAATGATCGTCAAGCTCGAAGTAGGATCTGTACAACCCATGTCACCTTTTGTATGCTTCTTTCTTAACTTAATAAAATTCTCAACAAGATATGGAAGTCATTTACTACAAATTCTATCCTTATATCATATGATTATAACAAGAAAACAACCCACAAACTCCACTCTTTCCAAATGACGATTTTATTTTCAAGTTCATGTTTATTTCATCAATTCCCTCAATTTAGCCAAAATATCAACAATTACATATCCAAAATAGAATTAAATCCATTCTTAAATCACCTCCAAAACAGCCCATGTGATGACAACAACAATTTATCCGATCTCCGATATAATTTTCGTATTTCCTTTATCTTGCAATGTAGATATGACTTGGATAAATCAAATACATCTAGGAGAGAGGATTTCTTACCCTATATGTCAATATTTAATCTTCTTCCACCTTACTTCATTACGAAGAAAGTCCGGAGTCAACAACACGACAAAATGGAACAACAACATCGAAGAAATTAGTGAAACCCGTAAAATAGCAATGCTGCTCGACTTTTTCTTCATCGTGATGGGTAATCACGTTGTTGCTCAACTTGCTTAAAAAGCAAGGTACTTAATTCCAAGTGAGAGCTCTCCAAATATTGCTGTATAAAAATTTTGCTACAGCACCCTTATTTAGGAAGTTAGTCTACTGAATGGTGAAAATAAAATAAGAGCTCAAGTACACCCTTTTTCCTTTTGGACCGTGGGGTCCACTCCCTTGATGACTTTGATGAGATTTATCTCAATCTTAAAGGTGTCCACCCACCTTTTCATATTTTCATAGTCATTTGCTGCATTCGACATTTGGCACCAAGGAAACACGTGGAAACATAGATATTAACATTACACTTATCCCCTTATCCACTAATACCATAATTACCCCTTTACCCTCAAACCGCATTTCAACATTTAATCAAATACTCCCATAATTAATTTTTTGATCTCAATTCACTTACATAATAATTATTTTAACATACCCCATATATCCATTGCCATGCCCATGTGATATAACACTAGTTTATAGACTCATTTGCCACACATAAAATATTATTTTCAATCACTGTCGTCACACTTTTTCGTCTTAAATCATTTTGGGGTTTCCCCCTTTTATGCAATGAGCTCTTGATTTGCATGCTTGAATATGATCAAATTCCTCCGAACTCGGGTAAATTTTCTCATGTTCGGCGGTTCAATTTCCTAGTCCAAAAATACGGGGTATTATAGCTTGGACCGTATTTCCCTCAAATAAAATGTGAACCTCAACGAACTTATTTTCTTCAATTTATTTAACTTCTAATCCTTACGATACATCTATACCATCACTCTAACCACCTATAAGCTTAGGGAGTAACTTCACTTCCGTTACTAATGTTATTTAACTTGCAAGCTTTCCAACGCATGAAAACATGGGATGTAACATCCTTACCCCTTTAGAACATTCGTCCTCGAATGTTAAACTGGTTCTGCATAACTATACTGGTTATGGTGATCTCATAACGATTCAATTGTAACTCGAACACATCTGTCATGTTGTGCCTCTCTTTGCTTTGCCTAATGCCATTCTCCACTTGACATCTGTTAATATTGAATTTTCAAAGAAGGTGGTCATAATATAGCTACTTCCGTAATTGACTGCAACTTGCTATATCCATCTATACTTGAAGCTTAAGTCGAGTTTTTCTTATTTTGGAGTCATTTTTCCAGTAATATTGTAGAATAGGAGTTGTCTTTCCCTTAGGTAGGTTTGCCGTGGCATATTGGTTCCTCCTATTCGTTCTTCTAGTTCTTACAGGTCTACTCCCACTCTTTATTTAGGTCGCATAGTCCGCAGCGTACCTTTTTGTTGGAGTCATCATCTTAATCCTCTGACATGCATTATCTATAATATTTCCTTTGAGTAGTTGAACACGAGTTTCCTTCTTAGTAATGACTCTCGGTTGCAATACTCCCTTGACACCGCAGGAATATGCTTCCAAGAGATATAAATGAGTTACTCTCCGGATGTGATCCTCCTTGATATTTGAACCTGTCGATCTTTTCTCTTCCTCAATTAGTCTAATTAGTCTAGACATCCTTTGTCCTCATCGTTACTTCTTCCCATAACCTTATTTGTATAGCCATGAACTCTATACCGTATTATTAAATCAACCATATGAGTTCTTTGTGACATACCGATACCATGTCATCTCTTACCCTCTCGTGATTACTTAATAATCAGGAAACTTTTTCTTATCTTTGGAATCCTGTTCGGATATGTCTCTTCTCGCTTGACTTACATATAAACAAAGGTTACAATACATGATGTATCATCTTAAGGAATTCTAAATCCCATGTTAATCATATCCCGTAATGAATCTCTCGAGAGCACTCTTTTGAGATAAATAATCGTATCACATCTCGAGTGACACTGATGTAGGTAGTTTTCCCTATAACACTCTTATCATCACATTGAGGTAAATACCTCTTTTCTGTTACATGCCCATTTTTCAAATCTATTTCATAGTTTGCCGTACTTTTACGAAGTATTATATTGAACTTTTCGTCCCTCTTTCGTCCTTCGGTCCGTACATTTTACCATTTCATCCTTACATCTCTGTTTGACATATCACCTCATAATGCTGAAGATCAATTTCCCTTTGTTGTCTAATGTTTATAACTCTTTCACCGTAGGATAGATGCTGTCATACTCTTTTCTTTCCTTTATCTGTCCCTTGATTATCACATCTTATATTCTCTATAGAAAACTTTATGTCCCTTCCTATTTGTCACTTATAAATTGCAATATCATTAACAAACGACTCTACTGTCAATTCCTTCGCCACTATTCAAGTATAGCATCGCTATCCTTCGTAATATTCCTTGACTTATTTGCTCTCAATGTCATGTTGTTCAAGGTCTTCACGAATGATTTTTAGTACAGTCTTAGATACCCGCTCAATTCTCGTTCATTTGTTTAGTGTCTATTAGGCATATTTATGCCTAACTCTCGCTTTTTGTTTTAGAGTCTATATCTGTCATATCTTAGGATTCGTCGTTTCAATCTTTACACTTGTATTTTCCTTACTCACTTCCCCCCTTAAGGGTCTTACTTATACCATTCTCAAATCCGTTAGCTCACTTTCAACCTTGAATACATGTATCCTTCCCTTATTAAACTAAATCATATTCATGCCATTTCCCATAATTTATAGATATAGTAATTCATGTGTGCAGTCTTAGCATACTCATCTTGCAGTTTTGTGGTCAAGTAATACAACTAACATAGCAATCCAAAGAATGATGTATTTTACTTAGCTCAATCATTAGTTATGAGTCAATGTCTAAATCCGCTCCAATTAACAACTCCTGTCCCATAGGGATACTCGAAATAGTAGTATGTCTAGCTATCTGTGCCATTCCTGTAATGTCACTTATCCCATTCTTCGATACGCAGAGTTCACTTATAGCACCATCTTTGTTTTCAAGAATCTAAATCTCATGCGCAACTAATACCCCTTGTGCTTCATACTCTTTTACTCTTGTGTTGCACTCAACATTGATTTCAAAACTAAATCATAATCATATCGTATTGGTCGTTGATGATAGCCTTGCTCTATCGCTTTATCGTTTTATGGTAAACTCATAACTCATGGCCACATTTTCCTTTCCAACTTATTCCTTTACATACTTTACTCGTTTTGTCTTGGTATAAGATATTCGTAGGAGATGCATCTTACTTTTTTCATAATACGAGTACTTCTGCGTACTTCTCATATTTCCTTTTCTTGTGCTCGCTATCATTTTTGTTATCGCATAATCTTTATTCTGAACTTGTCTTTCTTATTCATTCTATAGCTCGCCTTTCCGTCTCACACTTGCCTTTATACTTTAGTCACATAAATCACGTCATAACTTTTAGTCACTTCCTCACTGGGCTTTACTCATTTTCATAAAAATCCTTATTATAATCACATTATATCCTGTTCGTATTCAATCCCATAGTGTAACACTTCTTAACCTTATTCATGATCCTTACTATGGGTTAATTACACTCGGTGGAGTAAGCGTACTTAACCTTGTACCCTTCCTAGTCAATCTTATCCTTAATATCTCACAAGCTATCTTATTAATACATTCATATCCACCACAATTCTCTTTCCTCTGTACTCTTGTCTTAATATATCACTCTATCAAGATCTACCAGTCTTTTCTAAGTCATCTCTTAGTATCACAAGTCCTTTCCAAATTCTTTTTACCATATCAGTATCGACCTCCTAATTATTATTACCATCAATTCAGTAATTAACTTATTTCTCGAGGTCCACCGTACTCGCAACTCAGTCAAATCCTATCATTACTATTGGCACAACCTTCCAAGACATATTACAAACCTATATCCCACTCTCTTTTTATTTCTAGAAAAATTTTGGTAGAGTTTCCTCTATATTTCTTACTACCTCAAAACCTGCACGCAGGAAATACCAACAATGCCTCACAGGGCCAACGTATATACGCACATATCATATCGTATCATCGCCACACAGGGGCTCCCAATTCCAAATATAAGTTACAAAGGTGTCAGGACTTACCTGTCATATCGCACCTCAGGACATAACTGACCCTTTAACGACCTGTCCTGTTATATCTTCGTATCTACCTTCTCTTTCATCCTTCAACTTATATTTCGATCGTATCCCATTATTCTTACCTTACCCGACATACCTCCTTCGCACCATATCTTACCTGCGTGCTGTGTAGCTTCCAATGTCACCGGTCGCTTTCATCTGTTGATGTCGTTCTTCAGCTGAAATCAAATGTTAGTGTAAGGAATTTCATTTCCTATGTCTGGGCTCTATCGTACGATCTTAGATATGAAAGAAAGGTAACATCCTAAATGCCCTGTAGCTCCCTGTTTATAGATGTGGTGCACAACACACCGATAAACAATATTCTACCAGACACGGCTTGTAGACACTCCAAGGACGAACTGCTCTGATACCACTTTTGTCACGACCCAACCCCGTGGGCCGTCACTAGTGCCCGACCTGGACACCCGTATACGTACCTATTAAATATAATTAAACTGAATCTATGAACAATATGGAAACCCACAAAAGAACTCCAACGGTTCATAACGTCATCATATATGTATAGTCAGATAGACTGTCTCCTGAGGAGTCACAACTAATCAAATCATAAAATGATACGCAAGCCGACAAGGCTGCCACTACACATCAATATCATGTCATTGCAAGCCGACAAGGCTGCCACTACAGACGGACATCATATCATAGCACATCGTATAGACACAGCTGAACAGAACTTATACACAACCCACACATATGTCTACAGACCTCTAAGAGTAACAACAGTATCAAATGACGGGACAGGGCCCCGCCGTACCCCTGGATAAAATACATATACACCACAAGAGATTCTGTACCAAAATCTAGGCTCCGGAACAAGGGAGCTCTCCAAGATATCTGAATAGGACTCCTAAGCTGGCGGGTTACCAACGTGAGCATCTGTACCTGCGGGCATGAACGCAGCCCCCCGAAGAAAGGGGGTCAGTACGGAATATGTACTGAGCATGTAAAGCATAAATACAATAAACAGGATCATACTGAAGTGAGGAGTACAGAAAACCAGTACAATAACCAGAAAACCACAAGGCTTACCTTTGAATAATAAATCATGGTGTCAATATCAGACTTAACTCGTTATGAAACTTAATGTCACCATTAGAGAATCATCCTGTTCATATGCATATGTATAACGTGTCCCGGCCCTCTAGTGAGGGACTCGGTAAATAAAATCATATCATCATCATGTATATATATATAACGTGTCCCGGCCCTCTAGTGAGGGACTCGGTGAATAAGATCATCACGTGCCATCCTGGCCGCCATCCCCATATCATCATATCATCATGTCATCATATCATCATATACATATATATAACGTGTCCCGACCCTCTAGTGAGGGACTCGGTGAATAATGCAGTGGATCTGTGCACGAAAACATGTCCTGGCCCGAGACTCAGTGAAAGATGTATTGAGGCATGCACGAGCAGAGTAGTGAGAAATCATATGCAAATTAAATCATATATGAGACTCAATAGAATAATCAAAACGAATCATCATTTGAAAACCAAGACAATAGTCATATCAAATAACTTTAGAATGTATCTGTGGATTATATAAAAATAGAACCTCAAGGATTATATACACGTATCAAGACATAATAAAATAGTTTCTGGAAATCAAGAACATTAGCCATCCTAGTGGCTCATTGAATATCATTATGAACTATATTAAATAACGTCTCAGGGATCATAGACAGGTATCAAATCAATACGAGACAGCTTATGAAAGTTAAGGACATTAGCCATTGTAGAGCCTTTAGGAATAGAGACTTATACATACGATTATACTATACAACATATAGAGAGCTCGAGGGCAGTGGCTTAACTACTTTAAAAGCTCTAACATCAAGAAGTGAATAAGAATCATGAATCACATTCGGAACTTATGAATGGAATTACCCCAAATCTCATGTCATTCATCACTTACGTCTAGGACATGCCAAAAGAAAGAAGAGACAGCTTTACATACCTCACGTCGTTCAAGAGCTCAGTCCATCCAAGAACTTCCATAATTAATATGATAAACCTATAATCGTAAGAATACGCACGTGACTTAAGAAGGCTTTCGTATATCATATATATTAATTGATGACTTAATTCTAAAACGAAACGGGCAGCATCTCCTCTATATCATTAGCATCTCCCAACTAGGTATATCAGCCCAACAACAAATAAATCCCAAAAACACATCATATATATCCATAATGACTTCATAATACTTTATAATGATCGTCAAGCTCGAAGTAGGATCTGTACAACCCATGTCACCTTTTGTATGCTTCTTTCTTAACTTAATAATATTCTCAACAAGATATGGAAGTCATTTACTACAAATTCTATCCTTATATCATATGATTATAACAAGAAAACAACCCACAAACTCCACTCTTTCCAAATGACGATTTTATTTTCAAGTTCATGTTTATTTCATCAATTCCCTCAATTTAGCCAAAATATCAACAATTACATATCCAAAATAGAATTAAATCCATTCTTAAATCACCTCCAAAACAGCCCATGTGATGACAACAACAATTTATCCGATCTCCGATATAATTTTCGTATTTCCTTTATCTAGCAATGTAGATATGACTTGGATAAATCAAATACATTTAGGAGAGAGGATTTCTTACCCTATATGTCAAAATTTAATCTTCTTCCACCTTACTTCATTACGAAGAAAGTCCAAAGTCAACAACACGACAAAATGGAACAACAAGATCGAAGCAATTAGTGAAACCAGTAAAATAGCAATACTGCTCGACTTTTTCTTCATCGTGATGGGTAATCACGTTGCTGCTCAACTTGCTTAAAAAGCAAGGTACTTAATTCCAAGTGAGAGCTCTCCAAATATTGCTGTATAAATTTTTTGCTACAGCACCCTTATTTAGGAAGTTAGTCTACTGAATGGTGAAAATAAAATAAGAGCTCAAGTACACCCATTTTCCTTTTGGACCGTGGGGTCCACTCCCTTGATGACTTTGATGAGATTTATCTCAATCTTAAAGGTGTCCACCCACCTTTTCATATTTGCATAGTCATTTGCTGCATTGGCCATTTGGCACCAAGGAAACACGTGGAAACATAAATATTAACATTACACTTATCCCCTTATCCACTAATACCATAATTACCCCTTTACCCTCAAACCGCATTTCAACATTTAATCAAATACTCCCATAATTAATTTTTTGATCTCAATTCACTTACATAATAATCATTTTAACATACCCCATATATTCATTGCCATGCCCGTGTGATATAACACTAGTTTATAGTCTCATTTGCCACTCATAAAATATTATTTTCAATCACTGTCGTCACACTTTTTCGTCTTAAATCATTTTGGGGTTTCCCCCTTTTATGCAATGAGATCTTGATTTGCATGCTTGAATATGACCAAATTCCTCCGAACTCGGGTAAATTTTCTCATGTTCGGCGGTTCAATTTCCTAGTCCAAAAATACGGGGTATTATAGCTTGGACCGTATTTCCCTCAAATAAAATTTGAACCTCAACGAACTTATTTTCTTCAATTTATTTAACTTCTAATCCTTTCGATACATCTGTATCATCACTCTAACCACCTATAAGCTTAGGGAGTAACTTCACTTCCGTTACTAATGTTATTTAACTTGCAAGCTTTCCAACGCATGAAAACACGGGATGTAACAACTAAAAAGAACTTGTAGCACTAGAAGAGATGGAGGCTTTAAAAGAGGAATATTTATAGGAAAGTTCAATGATCTTCAAAGGCAAGAAAGAAGTGTGCCTATGGATAGCAAGACAACAGTACTGCCTGAGATTAGAAAGTACCTCATATGTCTAGAAATTCCAAGTCACCGATTATATCAATTGTGAGAGTGTATGACATAGAACCATATAAACAATCATCGTAATGAAACGGCCAGCAGAATGGTGCAAGGTCGACGAGTACAAAAAAAAAAGGATAATCTAAAGTAGCACCGGAGAAGCAAGCAAGGAAAGGTGCCATATCTGAACAAGAGAATTTGTCTACTAGTAGAGAAATAAGGAGCAAGGCAAAAGAGTACAACAATTAAGATTTCTCAGAGACCAACAAAGAGCCGTAGTAATTATGAGTTAAGACCATCCTAATGGCAATAGGTCCCAGGAAGGTAGCTAGATATCAGTTGACCACTGGGTACATACATAAGAACATGAGGATATGGAACTAATGAATGAGTTCGACAAATAATTGGGAGACTATGAAAGAAGACTAATGAGCCCATAGTATAAGAGCATGGAGATCAGGAACTAAAGGAGAACAACCAGTTCAATAAATTAATGATAGCATAGTAAGCTCGCAAGCTATAACATTCGAGGACGAATGTTTGTAAGGGGGGAAGGATGTTACACCTCGCACTTTCAGAGCATGTAGCATGCCACGTACTTTACTGTATTAATGGAGTATCGGAGACGTCCCATGAATTTTTGGAATGTACAAGCCATGGGAAAATAAAGTAAAGGATGAATTACGATCTCGTAAGTCATAACCGGGAAGGACATGACCATTATCAAGTATGACTAATGATAAATATCATGTATGGAGAGTTTTCGAAGATTCCGGGATCAAGAAGATCGAAGAAAATAAGGTTGTCGATGATTTGGAAAAAAGTTGATAGAATTTTGGGTCAACTTTGGAGGGGTATATCTTTAGGTATATTAGTAGTTTTAAGGTGTTTCAAAAGCCTAAAATGAAGTTCGTCGAGTCTAGTTTTCAATGCAATAAATCGCTCAATGATACGACATTGGAGTAGAGAATTATAGATGTTACAAGTTAGGATGACAGAGCAGAAATGCGCGCTACAGTGCGCGCTGCTACAGTACCGGGCTGCTACAGTACTGAAGACTCCAGGTCGGTCCAAAGCGACTCTAGAGCTCTAGAAAAGGGGTTTTACCCTTATGATTTTTCATCCAACACCTCTAAAACATTCCCCAACCCTCTAGAATATTTTCCCAACATCCACACACAAAATTGTGGCCCAAAACAAGTGGAAACAACCAAATCTTCCATCAAGAAAGTTAGAAACTACAAGAGTAGCAAGCCTATGGTATTGTGTCATGATTGAGGGTAAAGTTGAACTGATTCATCCGTGGTTCTTGGGTTTTATGCACTGCTTAAGGTACGTATAACACTCCTTTGGTCGTGTGTTAGCTTAATTAAATGTTGGTAAAGTTGTTGGAGGCCAAATACCACAAGACTACATCAAAATAAGTTAAGTTAAGCTACTGTTTTGTAGGGGCTGTTATGAATGTTTAAATATGACTTATAATGGTTGTAAATGGTGGATTATAACTTGAATATATTGTCCCTATTGTTATTGGGATTATTGATGTGTTAGTTGGAAAGATGGAGAAGAAAATATATGAAATCTACGAATAGAAAGTAAAGGATGAGGTGTAGGAGTATGGATTGCTTTGGAATACATTTAGGGATATTTAGAACTAAAATATGATATGATAAATATATGCATATTATGAAGGGTGTGGACTGAATTATGAAAGGAGAGTTGGGTTTAAATGACGTTATTATTCATTAAACGAGCTTGCCGCTCGATATGATTCTTAAAGTAATCAAAGAAGGTTATATTGGATTATATTGTAGTCGTTGCTATTGTTTATTGTTGTTGTTGTTGTTGTTGGGTTGTTTGATGACCCTTACTGGTCTTTAGGATGTAATATAAACAGGGGAGATGCTGCCCGAATTTCGGTAGATTTTAAACGGAATTAAATTGAAGGCTTAAGATGAGCGCATGACATTGAGCCTAACAATAGTATGAATGGTTTATATATAGATTTATGAGCTTGGAAGGATAAACGTTGAGTGGCTAAGGAGATCGAAAGGTATGTTAAGGCTTGTCCATTTCTTTCAATAAGCATGATTCCTATATTATGATTCCATATATGTTTCCATAACCTCCTTACTTCCAAAAGTTAGAAGTTCATGATTCTTAAAGCTTCTTATGATACTAAAGATGAGATGTTTTCTATGATGAACATGATGACGATGATCCTATTTCTAGAGATTCCAAAGCTTATGGATTTGATGCTATTATGAGATTATTGAGTTTATTCCATGATTTTCTTGATTTTATTCATTGTTGTTCATCTCACCTTATGATCATTGTTCCTTCAAGGTGAGATATAGCGATGATGACTGTTCCATAATATAACCAGAGGCTACCGACCTTATGTTACTCCGATAGAGTTGTGGCTTTTAATTGGGCTCTCATGCATACTTTATATATATATATATATATATATATATATATATATATATATGTATGTATGTATGTATTTTAATAACACCGTGCCTACATGGTTGGGCAGTATAACACCGCGCTGCCCCATAGGTGGCCGGGCAGACACACCACTGCAGTGGGCAGCTTATGCCCCGGACGCGGGCTAATGATGAAAACACCGTGCCTATATAGCCGGGCAGCATAACACCGCACCTATATGGTCGGGCAGTTTAATTACATAAATAAATAAATATATATGTATAATGTTGATTTAAAAAGTTAAAGTTGGCATGCATGGTATCCCCCTAAAAAGGCAATCACATATACAGGTTATCTCTTTATCTCATGCTTCTTTATTCTTGTTTATATTATTATCCATGTCTTAAATACTCAGTACACTGTTCATACTGACGTCCCTTCTTGTGGACGCTGCGCTCTTGCCCGCAGGTAGGCAGAGAGACGGATTAGATCCATAGGTACTTTATCAGCGGATTCTCAGGAGCACTCCACTTACTTCGGAGCTGCAGTCTATTGTTATTGGTCTTCATGGTCACTTGTGTTGTATGTAGAGGCTCGTCGACATGTGTGTACAGTTAGACATTTGATAACTCTACCGGTTCATATCGTTGTATAACATTTTAGTAACCTTGTCGGCTGGTGACGATGGTCATAATTGTTGAAGAATATATATATAGAGATATGCTGTTGTGTTGTGATATATGTCTTTACAGATTATGATATCCATGAGCTATCTTTATTTTCCACCCAGAAATGATCATGAGACGTATGTTTAGATGTGCTCGGTGTGCTTACTCTGGGTGCCCGTCATGGCCCTCTGGTTGGGTCGTGACAATTATTATAGGTGTTCTAACGGTGAATGAAAGGATAGAACCCTAGAAGTTGTGAACCCATGAATAAATGAATGGGTTATTGATTTTATTGCTATATAATCATCTAGGAGTATAGATTATAACTTTCTAGGATGAGAACTTGATTATTAATGATGAGAATGATGTATTGAGACTTAGGGTTTCATAAAGATGGTAGCTTTAGCATAAAAACTGCTTGTCAAGGGGTTGACTTGATTAGAAAGCCCATGAATATGAATGGTATGATGGTTGGGGTTGATTGTATGATGAATTCACACTTAGTAATAGTTCACCCACTTGAAAAAGGGTAGAAGTAGTTGGGTTCTCTTCCCTAATTGTTGTTTGTTGAGTAGATGACCCATTACTCACTTAACCTTATGATTTCTTGACTTTGAACGTTCTGAAGCTTTGCAGAAAGGAAAAGCCATTATGGAGTGATTGCATTGTTCCAGTTCGGCCTTAAGGTAGGTTACGGTCTACTTGAGTTAGACTTTGATTAGTTGATTGTATTTGTTATGAAATTGATAGGAGAAGTATGATTATGGCTTCGGAGATAAAGTGTGGTTGGAAATTCCTAAGATTGATTGATTATGTGATTAACTATTCTGTTGTAATAAAGAAGGAGTTAATAAATACTCTTCTTGTTGACTTGGAGTAATCCCTTGTTCGTGCGATTGATGAAATGATTCTTGAGTCTTGATATGACTTGTGGCATGGTGATTTATGTTCCTTGATATTTATTCATTGATTGTTCATATTCCTTAATTGATTGTGGAACGGAAATACATTGTGATGGGAAAGATAATATAAATATGAAAAGGCACATTTGACAAGGGGTGAGGATGTGGCCTAGTTATGGGCTCGTGATCCAAGGTCAGTTCTAGAGCGAGAGGTCCATGGACACCATGGGTCCCCTGCAGGTCAAGACTGACTGGGGAAAACAGTACCATTTAGCTTGTGTGTACACGGTTGAGATACTTTTATTATTTATTGCATTGCATCGGACTTATGGCTATTTGGGCAAACATTACAATTTAGCATGTGTGTATGGATATGTGATAGAGTTGAGATCATTCGTGAGATACAACTGTGTTGTGATTTCATGCCTTGAGTTACTCTTATTGATTGCTAATTGTGTGGATTTATCTTATTCCTGTGTTGGCTGATATTTCGGGGTTGGATGATTCTGTTGATAATTTCATATGGTTATGTGTTGTCGTGCCTATCTGTTTATTCAATTGATTTGGTGATTTTATGCATGATACAATCTTAGTCGGCCTATGATATCTACCGCTACATAGTGTTTGTACTGATACTACCTTGCTGCATTCTTTTGAGTGCAAATTGTGATACAGAGATATACCAGACCTCATATTTAGTGTGAGGCTAGTTTCCGACAAGATTTGAGAGTGAGCTCTTATCCATGCTAGGCCTCCTGAAGATCTTCTCTTACTGAGTTCTATTTCCATTCCAAACATTACTTATGTTATTTCTGATAGTTGTTATTTTCTTAGATAGTTTATGTTTTAGAGTCATTGTATTATGACTTTTGGATCAATGGGGTTATAATAGTTAGGACTTTCGCATCTTTATTTATTTATGGCATGACTAGATCAGTTGGAGATTCTATAACCATTATATCCTTGAATGTGTTAAAATTGACTAGTTAGATGACAATTGGTTAAGGGGATTGGTTCGCCTACTAGGAGATTTAGTGTGGGTACCACTCATGATTATTTGGGTCGTGACAGGTGACCTTGTTTTTTCATATTGACAAAACAAGTAAGAAGCGGCTCATCGGAAGAGATCCCAGTTCGCATCAAATGCACCAAGAACGAAGAAACAAAGAACGCCACTAGGGTGGCTCAATTAAGCCGAAGAGGCAGCAGAAAGATAGAAAGAGCCACAAGGGTGGCCCACTCAGGCCAAGAAGGCTACAGAGTGACAAAGTGCCACAAGGACGGCCCACTCGAGCCAAGAAGGCTACAGAGGAACAAAACCCCACAAGGATGGCCCACTAGAGCCAAGAAGGCTACAAAGGAACAAAACGCCAGAAGGGTGGCCCACCCTAGCCAAAAAGGATACAAAGGAACAAAGCGCCACAAGGATGGCCCACTCGAGCCAAAAAGGCTATGAAAAGACTAGAAAGCGCCACAACGGCAACAATCTAGCCAAGAGGACTATACAAAGCGAAATGCCACAAGGGCAACAATCTAGCCAAGATGGCTAAAAAGAGCATAACGCCACAAGGGCAACAATTTAGCCCAGAGGGATACAATGGACAAAACGTCATAAGGACAACATTATTAGGCCAAAAGGGCCACACAATGAACAAAGCGGCATATCGGACCAAGAGGATCACAGCCGACATAAAGGACGAAAGAAAGACAATCCAACCAAAAGGGTCATATCTATCATATGCATGCCAAGAGGATCATTCATTCAAACATATTATCACAACCCAACCCGCCATGACTGGGACCCATCTAAATCCTAGTGGGCGAACCAATATACAAGACACCTATCCATTCAATCCGGTTTTATATTAACCAAACTAAACAGTATTAATCATTCAAACATCAAAAGAACAAAATAAATCATGCCAAAAATACTGAAATAAGTGCGGAAGTTCTAACTATTACAAATCCCCAAAATCTGAAAGTCATCGTACAGGACTCTAAGCTAAAAATATGTCTAAGAATCTGAAGTCTAACAAATATGTAATCCATAATGTCCAGAGTACGAAAAGACATCGTAGCAAGAAGATCTTCGGGCGGCCTGGCATGGGAAAAAGCTCACCATAAAATCTGTCAACAATTATCCTCTACGCTAGATGTAAGGATGAGCAACGATCTCTATATCACAATCTGCACTCAAAGAATGCAGCAAGGTAGTATCCATACAAACACTATGTACCGATAGCTATCATAGGCCGACTAAGATTAGTATCATGCATATTTCATAAAATCAATAGAATAAAACAAGCTAGTCAATAGACATGAATATCAATAAATTATAGCAAGTCAACCAAGGACAATCACAATCAAATCACCAAGATGTCAAGCATCACAATCATGTAAGCCACAACCGAAATAAATTTACCACAATAACCTCACTCGCTGTACATACATGCTTGTTGATATCTTAGCTCAGTAGTCATGACCTGCAGGGGACCCACGGTGTCCATGTACCACTCGTTCCGGAATACTCCTCGGACCCGAGCACAAACCTCCGCTGCGGAACGAACCTCGGTCGCTGGACATATCAAAGTACCTCTCGTTTCCGGAACGATACTCTGACCACGAGCCCATAATCTAGGTCACATGAGTACCTTTCTATACCTCTTACAGAACAATGTTTCTTACCTTCCCAATATCAAAAATCAACTCAGCATTTCATGTCACAATACCCTTGAGAATATTATATTAGCTTCTCATCACAACACATCCACTGTAGATTCAATCACACAGGAATAATGGCACGGAGCCTACACAATCACTTTTTTTTTATTGAAAACCACCAAACCAAGTTTGGCAGTGTTTTATTAAAATAGAAAGTTTTTTGTACAAGAAAGGAAAAAAGAAAACAAATAAACAAAGATCCTAAAAAACAGAAATGAAATGTAAACTACATCCAAAGACTATATAGAATCTTGTCTACTGCAGATCCTTTGGCCTTGCCTCGATACCATGTCAAACACCTACAAACTCTCACCTGGTGCTATGTCAAAATGAATGCATATTCAAGCTTCCAGGATGGAGTAGAATTCATCCATTTTCTTCAGATGTAGCTGCTATCTCCTTGTCTTTATGTTGCAATTTGTTTGCTATTGTCTCAAGTTTCCTGAATGAATAAATCTTTAGAAATCTTACAATTGAATGAGCATTATTCTAATACCACTCTTGTAATCCTGCCAAAGACACTTTCATATAAGTACATGCTGCTACCCATGGCATATTGAAATGTAGCCTTGTTGCTACTACTGTTCTCCAAATTTGCTATTAATGTCCAGGAATATGATGGTCCTTAGCTTTCCTGATCCTCGTGTATGGTATATTTGATTTCTCTGTGTTTAGAATTTTCCTTGCTTTCACAGGAAGTGAAGTAAAACTATGAAAATGGTGATCACCTGCAAAATCAAAAGCATAGTTAGTTAAAAAATCAGCCAGGCCATTTCCTTCTCTCAGAACATGCTCCACCCTCACTTCCTTATCCCTTCTCAGTCTTGAAATATCATTTATGATCATTGATATACTCCATGGAGTCACCCACTATCTAGTTAAAATCATCTTCATAGTCATTGAATCTGTTTCCATCACAACTGGTAACAGACTGTGTGTAACATAATACTTAAGACCCTCATGTAGTGCCACTGCTTCAACCACCAAATTTGAGCCATCTGATATTTTTCTTGCTGCTGCAAAATGGAAATCGCCTGCTGCATTTCTAATACAAAAGGCCACAGAGCTTGGTCGAGGATTTCCCCTAGAAGCTCTATCAGAATTACATTTAAACCACCCTGACATAGGAAATTCCCATTTCACTATCTTTCTCACAATTCTTGGCCTATATGCTTCAAAAACTTGTAGGATTTGAGGTATGCATCTTGGTAAGTTATTCTGCCATGTAAACCTCATTCTACACATTTGATATATGATCATGTTTATCTCATAAATCACTTTGTTGATGGACATCTTCCCTGCATGTAGGACTGTATTCCTCCACTTCTATATCTACCACATGGTGACCATTGTAATAGCTTTAAATATAGTTCTGAACTTTGAGGGGCAATTTGCATTCCACCAGACCTGATGAATTTGCTTGACTTGTTAAAACTGTGTTGTGATGCCAACATCAATTTTAACATAAGTCCAAAATTTTGTAGCAACATTTCCTGTAACAAACAAATGATCCACAGTTTCATATTTCTTATGATCACAGCAATAACATCTTGCCTCGGTATTTATCCCAATCCTTCTTACTACCTCTCCAACTGGTATTTTAAACTTCCACAACCTCCAGAAGAAGAAATGTATCTTAAATGGTACACCTGATATCCACATGCTCTTAAAGACATCTGACTTGACTGCTTTTCTCCTCAGAAGTTCCCATGCTGTGCCTACTGTGAATTTTCCTGAGCCTGTCATCATCCATCTTGGCCTATCCCACTCTTCTGTTGGTTCATGAAAATGCAAATCTTCTAAGATATGGTCCACAATATCCATGGGGAATAATTGTTGCAGTCTTCCTATGTTCCAACCATCCTGTAGCATAAGTTCTTTTACATCTTGAACACCCCCATCTATCACAAAATCATCAGGAATAATGTGATGTAGAGGCCCTAGCTTTGTCCAGTTGTCAAACCATACATTTTCAGTTCCACTCCTTGGTTCCCACTATATTTCTTGTTCTATATTATCTCTAACCTCTATCATTGCCTTCCATACTTGAGAACCTCCCCTCCACTGCACATTCTGAGGATTGTGCCTTTTGCAGTATTTGATCCACATGTAGTTTGCCCATAGAGTATTTGTTGTCCTGAATTTCCACTAAAGTTTTGCACATAAAGCTTTAGATACATCAAACAAAGATCTAAAGCCCACTCCTTCTTCCTCTTTTCGCATACACAAATTCAACCATGATGACCAATGTCTTCTTTTGCCTTCGTTACTATTATTCCAGAAGAATCTTACAAATATTTTGTGCAAATCATTGATAACACATTTTGGAGGTTTGATGGCTGACAACAGATGTATTGGCATGCTCATAAGAACATTAGTGATCAGAACAGCTTTTCCTCTAAATGATAGCAATCTTCCTTTCCAAGTTTGTAGCCTATTCTCGACTTTCTTGATCAGATCATTGTAATCAGCTTTCCTCTTCCTTGAATGTGTGATAGGACAACCCAAATATGTAAAAGGAAAAGTGCCTCTTTTAAAACCAGTAATGTTCTCCACTTGTTGTATCAACACATTAGACACTTTACTGTATACATAGAAGGAACTCTCGGCTTTGTTGATAAGTTGGCTTGATACCTGCTCATATTCATGTAATACCTCCATAATCAGCTCCAAAGACCTAGGATCAGCAGATGAAAAAATTATTTTGTCATCTGCATATGCCAGATGATTCAGACTTGCACTCCATTTGGGCATTCCATAGCTTCTAAAATCATTTTTCTCAAATAAAGAGTTTAATGCTCTAGATAAAACTTCAGCAGATAAGATGAACAAAGCAGGAGTGAGTAGATCTCCTTGTTTTACACCCCTGGTGGAGTGGACAAAAACCAGAAGCTTGGCCATTAAGGAGTATGGAATACCAGTTGTTTGCTATCAACCTCCACACCATATCTATGAACATTTTTGCAAAACCCATCTTCCTTAAAACTCTGATCAAGTAACTCCATGATACTCTATCATATGCTTTGGCCATGTCAAGCTTAAGCACAACATTAGCTGGTTTTCCTCTTAGTCTAATGTCAGTCACAATGTTATATCCCGTATTTTTGAACGTCAGATTAATTGCTGAGGTGGGACCCACACATCGAGATTTTTTTTGGGACATCTGAAAATTCATATGAATCACATATGAGAAGTTAAACACAACTCAAGAAGGACCCTCGGGCCAAATCAAAGTGGAAGTCCTCCAAACGAATATTTTTAAGAAAACGTTTTCGGGTGATCTGACTTCAAGGGGCAAACACGGTATTATAAGTTTGGAATTTGGAAAAGTACCAAGAAATAGAAGTTGTAGATAATTGAAGTAGCTTTCCAACCATAGGTCGTGGGTCCCCAGGTGACGTCGGTACAAGGAGATATGGATGTTTTAAGGTTGAAAGGTCAGTGGGCTAGGCCCAACTCGGGACCAAACCGAGTTGGCCCAAAAAAATAAAAAACAAATAAGTGGGCTAAGGTTTGGGCCTTGTTTGGCCGTCCATTTGGTGTGGGATTAAGCCCACATCAAGGTTAATGAGTAAATAAAGAGATGACCAAGTCATCGTTTTCATCAAACTCTCTAGAATTTTCAAGAAAGTAAGAACAGGAAAAGGAGGAGAAAAACTTGAAGGCCATTTCGGCCAAGATCAAAAACCAACAAGAACATTGATAAAAATTCTTCAAAAATCATTTTCTACCAAGTAAAGGGTGATTAACAAGGTGGAGTTGTTGTTGGAGCAAGAAAGATTCAAAATCATACAAGTTGTCAAGTTGTAGTCAAGTGAGAAGTTGAAGAAGAAAGGTGAGTTTTGATCTTGTTTTATGTGTTATATATGGTTTATATGTGTTGTAGTATGCTAAAATGAATGAAATTCATGAAGGAGAGAAATATAGTACATGGCCGTGTGTATGTATATATGTGTAGGAGTCATGCTTCAATTATTTTAATTAGCGTTTGGTTGTTATTGTTGTGAATGATATGTGGAAAATGGAAGTTGAATGAATTTTGAGAAGTTGTAGTGTGTATGTTGGTGTTGGCCGTGTGGTTATGGTGAAAAAATGGAAGAGAATGAGTCAATTTTATTTAGTATGATGTTGTTGGAATATAGATTATGAAGTTGTTATTGTTTTCATTAAAGTTAGAAAGTTTTTGGAAGAAGTAGTAAGTTGATTGAATATGGAAGTTGTTAGTATTGTTGTTGTTGGAATTGTGGTTGATATTTTGGCCGGGTTTGAATTCCCGGGATTGTTGTTGATTGAAATTAGCCAAGTTGAACTTGGTGGGATGGAGTATTTATAGGGGAAGTGCTGCCGAAATTTCGGTAGCCAAATGTTTCCTTAAGATTCTAACTCTAAGTACCCTAATAAGAGTTTTGGTAAACATGACCAATTTGCAGATTTTGACGAGATTGCGACGTGAATTTGGAATAGCAAAAGGAGCGGAAAGAGGTATGTAAGGCTTCACCCTCCCTTCTATGGCATGTCTTAGCTGTAATAAGTCGGGTACGAGCCTCGGGGACAACTCTAGTCCCCAGAATCCGCACCTAAAGTTTTCCACTTTTTGTTCAATAGAATTGAACTAGAAAGTGTGCAAATGATGGAAAGACCTCTTAAACCCTTAGAACTTGCACGAGTGGGACCCGATTACCCTAGAACCCTCACAAGTAATGACATGACACGTAATATATGTAAATAACATACGCCACCCCATCCGGCCCGAGGTGGGCCCGCTACTCTCGGATTTTTCCTTACAGTGTTGCTTGACTTATTAGAAGTGAATCCAAAGGGAACTTTTGATCCCGATTTCGTTACCAAATGATAAGTACTATGACTCCTCCAACGAGGACCCTTCCATGACGGTAATGATAACAATGACATTAGATAAGAGGATATGCCTATGATACGTGCTACCGGAACGACTCTATGACCAAGATAACTAAGCTAAGTATCTTATGTAAATATGAAAATGATAAATTAATTTTTGAATCTTATTTATATTTCCTAGCTATGACTTTATTTTCTAAAGATTTCAAAGTCTATGAACTGTCATCTATGATGCCCACGATTTCATTCTACGTTTACTTTAATACTATTCTCCATTGACCATTTCACCTCAAAATATTCGTCCCTTCGAGGTGAGACAAGAGCGATCACGAGTATTCCATAATGTATTCGGAGGTCACCGGCCTTACGCCGCTCCGATGGCTATATGATTTTTCCTTGGGCTCCCTTGTGTGCTTATAGGATATATACATATAGAAAACATGTCTATGTATATAAGACATGTATATATATATATATATATATATATATATATATATATATATATATAACATGTATATGTATATAAGATATGTATAAGTATATAAAAGATATACATGTATATAAGATAAGTAAATGTATATAAGACATGTATATGTATGCAAGCTATGTATATGAACCTGGGTTGGGGGGAAGGGATACATGGGGGAATGGGAAGGGAAACATGTTTCATTGCTACCTGATCAGCTGGCTTATCATCCCGGACGCGGGATATATGGGTGAGCCGGTGTATATCAGCGCTATGTGGGTGAGCCGGCATTGATCGGCGCTATGATATGACCTACCATGTCATGACCAGATATGCTATGGTAAGCTATACTATGACATGATATGCTATGATCTGCTACGACAGGACATGATATGACAAGCTATGCTATGCTATGATACGCTATGATATGCTATGCTATGGTAAGACATGCTATGACACGCTATGCTATGACACGACATGCTATAACATGCCATGCTACGATATGAGGTACTATGTTATGATATACTATAGCCTGACACTCTATGACACGATATACTATGACGTGATATACTACGACAAGACAAGATAAGATATAATACGATATGATAATATATGACATGAGATACGTCCTATCTTCTATATTCTGTGACTCCATGACATTATTAATTATACATTATGTTACTGCTAGCGTTATCTTTCATGCCTTACATACTCGGTACACTATTCGTACTGACGTCCCTTCTTGTGGACGCTGCGTTTCATGCCGCGCAGGTCAGCAGATAGGCGGATTTGATCCTTAGGAGCCTTACCAGCAGTGTTGACAGCGCTCCAGTTGTTCCAGAGCCTCACTTCGGCGGTACTATTTTGTGTATGTATATTCGGGCACGGCAGCACCCGGCCCTTTCTATGTATAAGTGTACTACGTCTAGAGGCTCGTAGACAGTTATGTACAGTCAGTTAAGTACAGTTAGATATATGGTGTTTTGGCATGCTAATGTTGATGTATAATTGATAACGAAGTTTATTAGTCTATGTTCAGAATGACGCCGCTAATGTTAATGTTCAAAAAAAAAATGGCTCTGTTTACATGGCTTGCTAAGAGGTAAAGGTAAAACGATAGACAAGGGGTGCTCGGTACAAGTATCGGGTACTCGTCACGGCCCCTAGACGGGTCGTGACACACAACTTCTTGAGTTAGAAGGACATTTTCAATGATACATCTGCCCTTAATAAATCCAGACTGGTTAGGAGATATCAGAGAAGGTAAAATGCCTTCCAGCTTATCCTGAACCACTTTGGGGATAACCTTGTTGATGAAGTTACTGAGACTGATTGGTCTCATATCAACAAAAGTCTCAATGTTATTCTTCTTTGGTAATAGTACCAGGCTGGTATGTGCGATTGAATTAGGAAGAGTCTGCCCATCAAAGAAAGCTTTCACAACATTGTATACATGAGCACCTATAATGTCCCAACACACCTGATAAAATATTCCAATCATACCATCTGGACCACCAGCACTATCTGCAGATAATTCAAAAACAGCCTTCTTCACCTCCTCTAAAGTTGGCATGCTTACCAGCTGATTGTTAGTATCATGATCAACTATATTAGGAACAAATTGTAGCAAATCAAAGTCTAATTGAACAACCTCTTGAGAGAAATGCTGTTGATAAAATCTACAAGCTACTTCTGCCAAAAGTGAATCCCCTTCTATCCATATTCCTTGCTGATTCTGATTTCTTTTGATCTGCAATATCTTTCTCCTACCATTCACAATGCTGTGAAAATACCTTGTATTTCTGTCTCCTTCAGCAAAACTAGTCATATGTGACTTTTGTCTCCAAAATTCTTCCTCATAGTGAACATACTTCTTCAATTCTGCTTGTGCTTGCTGTAGCACCATCATGTTAGTAGGAGAAGGATCCTTTTCAAATAATTGTTCTTTAATTCTCACCACCTCCTCCCTTACTGTTAGTTGCTTGAAAATATTACCAAAAGTTGCCTTACTCCATGCAGATAATGCAGTTTTCACATTCTTCAACTTTAACTTAAAACTGATAAATTCATCACCTTCAAAATCTGTGATCCATGCCTGATTAACCACCTCTAAGAATGTTTCATGTTCTGTCCAGAATTTTAGAAATCTGAAAGGCTTCCTTATGTGATGTGAAATTTCACTACAGGTAAGTAATAAAGGGGCATGGTCTAAGCCAGTTCTGGATAAATGTTCCACTTCCATATGTGCAAACCAATCTTGTAATTTTGAGTTTGCAATCATTCTATCCAATCTCTTAAAAATGCAGTCACTACCTGCCTCCCATTCCACCAAGTAAACAGACTCCCCTTATAATTGATATCAAACAACTCACATGATTTAATACAAAATGCAAAATCTTCATATTCATCTGGAAATTCAGGTAAACCACCAATCTTCTCATCTTCATTCATAATGACATTGAAGTCACCCCCTTCTAACCAAGGAAATTCCATTTGATCAGCCAAACTATACAGACTATCCCATAAACTGATTCTTTCGAGATGATCACACTTTGCATAGACCATTGTTACCATCAGTGACTTATTCCACTCTTGGAACAATACCTTTACAGTTATTTGTTGTTCTAGATCCTGCATAATCTCCACATCCACATTATCATTCACAAAGAACCTTATTTTACCAATGCAGTTGTAGTGGGCATATCTTATGCCTAACCTCCTTTTAAATCTCTGAATATGCCTAAAGTGTTGAAAAGGCTCCATTAAAGCTATAATGGAAAATTTATGATGTTTTTGCATCATTTGGACTTTGTGAAAAGCTTGTTGTGTGTTCACAGACCTAATATTCCAAAAGAGTGTTTTCATCATCATTTAAAATAGGCTTACAACCTCTCTTTGGTACTACTCTTATAGGAATAATATTTGTAATTACTTGTTTCTTTCCCTTCTTGGTTCCTTTCTGTCTAGATCTTGGTGAGATGCCAGCTTCTTTTATCACATTATTATAAACCTACTCCACTGAAGCCTCTTCATCACTTTCTTTGAATTTGTTTTTGCCCTCTGTCACGACCCAACCCCGTGGGCCATGACTAGTGCCTGAGCTGGACACCCATACACACTTACTTACCAAATCAGCATATCAACGACTTATCCATATCCAACATATATTAATTATTACAGATATTAAGGGCAGATGTGGTCTTAAGCGGTCGCATATATCAAACACATCATACAGGAGCCACCAAGGCTGTCGTAGAACATATCGTCCAAAGCATATACATAAGTATATATATATATATATATATATATATACAAGTCGTTAAGGCTGTCATAGCAAATAGGACTGCTTAGACGCAAATCACAGACATAACCGAACAATAACGACCCATGACCAACATATATGTCTATAGGCCTCTAACAAACACAACAGAATCATATGACGGGACAGGGCCCCGCCGTACCCCTGAATATACACATACATATATATAACGGAAGAGTCTGTACCAAAATATGGGCTCCAGAACAAGGGAGCACTCCAGGGCAGCAGAACAGATAGCCTAAGCTGTCGAGTCACTCACATGAACGTCTGTACCTGCGGACATGAAACGCAGCCCCAGAAGAAGAGGGGGTCAGTACGGAATATGTACTGAGTATGTAAGGCATGAAATACAGCTGGAAAGATCATAACTGAAATAGAGATTCCGGGAGTCAAGTATCAAAATAAGGAAACCACTGTACCTGTGTAATACGGAACAGAATCGAACATTTTCATATCGCATACCATACCCGGCCCATTATGGGACTCGGTGAATGAAATCATGTCATTATGTCATCATGAATACATGTGTACATATACTGTACCCGGCCCTCTAGTGAGGGACTCGGTGAATTAAATCATATCATCATACTTTCATATCATCATGCATACGTATACATATATATATATATATATATATACCATACCCGGCCCTCTAGTGAGAGACTCGGTGAATGAAGTCATACCGTATCCGGCCCTCTAGTGAGGGACTCGGTGAATCAAATCATCATATGCCCTCCTGGCCACCATAGCACATCATCATCATCATATGCATATACCGTACCCGACCCTCTATTGAGGGACTCGGTGAACAATGCAGTGGAGTGCACACGATAGCATACCCGGCCCGGGACTCGGTGAATAGACATATTGAGGCTTGCACGAACAGAGTCGTGAGAAACTATATACATACAAATCAAGACTCGATAGATAGGTGCGCAAATTGACACTTGAGGATCATAACTGAAACAGAGATTTACCAGAATCAAACATGATCTTTAAAGACATCAAAGCACTTGCCTTTTTAAAACGGAAATCATGTATGTCATCAGCATAAATCAAAAATGAAAATCATGTATCAATATAATGCCATGGAACGTACGGCCCGATTCATATATCCTATTATGTTAATATAATGCCGTGGAACGTACGGCCCGATCCATATATCATAATGTATCAATTCCAAGACTCGATGGACACGTATACTTTCCGAAACCCGAAGGCTCCGAAACTTGTCAATCCGACTTAGTATGAGAAAGTTATGAGCGTTTGAAGTACAGAACGTTCTACGAACATTTCAGAAGCCATTTTTGGAAAATCGAAGCAAGAATTATATCAAGTAGATCTTCGGACAACATAGATACGAATCAAAATCATATGAAACAGCTTATGGAAATCAAGGACATTAGCCATCCTAGTGGCTCTAAGAATACGAATTTCTTTGCAATCATACATATACGTCATATGTTCGTTTCATAGAGATCATGCCAAAAGAAAGAAAGGTAAGCCTTACATACCTTGCCCGCTTTCTACGCTAATCCGAACTTAAGTCTTTCGCTTCGCAAGATCTACAACAATATTCATATATACCAAACATTAGCCATAACACTTAAGAGTCCAATTCTAAACCAACACTTTATCTACAGAAATTTCGGCAGCATTTCCCCTGTAAATGCAACATCCCCGAGAATTCAACTCGGCTATATCATCAACAACAAATCCGAGAATTTAACTCGGCCAAAATATCAACAACAATACCAACAATTATTCTAACAATATTCACAATCGATTCAAGACGCTTACTAACATTAGCAACTTCTTCCTACAAACTTCAATGGCGTCTCATTTATATTCAATTCATATTTGCTCACACATTCAAGTATTAATCCGAATCCATTCAAACAATATTCAAGAACGTTTCAAAAAACCCGCACAATATTCAAATAATCTGACCATTATTCCACTCTACCCGAATGCTTCCAATTGCAACAAGAACAATAACAACACATTCTATTCCTTCAATTTCATGAACTACACCAACAATTCACCCATTAACAACATTGTTTTCCACAAATACAAGAAGACTATATTCAAATCACATTAACTTCTAAAACAACTCTCCAACCATCACAACTTCACTAGAATCATCAAACTTTCATTATCAACATAGCATCCACAATAACCACAACCAAAACACTAGATAAAATAAGTGAGTCATTATTCTTACACACACACACATACACGGCCACACACACCACATATACACGGCCACCACACACTTCCATATTTTCATGAATTTCATTCCTTTCTACATACTACAACATACACAACCATCCATAACATATAAAAGAAGATTAAATCATACCTTTTTCCTCCAACTTCTCACTTGGCTAGAATTATGGCCTTGCAACAAAGAGAGGTTTTCTTGCTCCAACAATTATATCACGTTAAAGAGGACCTTTGAATTAGTAGGAATACTAGAAAAAATAATTTTTTTTGGATCAAAGTTGAAAGCTTCAAAAAAAAAAATCTTTCTCTCTTGGCCGAATGGCCTTTGTCTTGCTCCCAAGGATTTTGTTTTCTTGAAGGTTCTTGAATTAAGATGACAAATGGGAGTAGTAATCCCTTTTATTATTTTAACTAAATCCCCAAGTGGGCCTTGGCCCACCCCTTGGCCGGCCACACTTGGGCTTTTTTTTTTCCAAGCCCATTTCTTCAAGACCAATCTACCCTTCTTTTGTTGCATGAAAAATTATTTTCCAATTTTCAAATTTTCCCTTAGCCTTTCCTAATATTTCCACATCAAAAATTTTCATAGACAACATATATGTTAAACAAGATCAAAAATATTGCCTTACTCTTAGCTTCCCGCAATTATCTTGAATTTTCCGAATGCACAAAATGCGGGATATAACATCCTCCCCCCCCCCCCCCTTTAGAACATTCGCCCTCGAATGTTGAACTGGCCTCATAGGGTCTTAGAAATACTTCGGGGGAATTTTCTTTTCTATCACATATCGTTCCCGTATGGGTCTCATTTTATCGACTGCCCGTTAAATCATATCTAAGCTGATTAACTTAATTCCGTCAATATCGAACCAACCAATCGCTGACTTGCACTTCCTGCCATACAGAGCCTCTTAAGGTGTCATTTTGGGTTGTCCTCTTATATTTGTCGGTCTCTCCAGGCATCTTCCATATTTTCTCCCTATATTTTCCTCATGGCATAATTTTTGTCATTTCACTTCTACGTCCTTTCGTAACTTTTATGATATGTCAATATACTCCGAACTCTGGCCCCGAGCTAATAAGTCTTCTTTTATGGAGCTTGAATCGTCATAGTTCGTTTCAAATCTAGTATGTTCTCCCCCCTTATAAAGGGGGTCCATATACGCTTATGATCTTTAAGTAACCGTCGCCTTAATAATTATCTGCTACCTTCTCAAAATGGAAGTTCCTACATCGCGGTGCGACATATCTATCTCCTTGCTAGCTACGTTCTCATACTTAATCAGAATACTTATAAAGGAATCCATTTCCGACACTTACTTTTTCCATTTTGACATACCTCTGCCCTTTATGTCTAACGGTGTCGTTAACCTTTTGATGCGTATCCATTTCCAGTTACCCCTTTTTTTTTCTAACCACTCTCTTTTTCCTTAGATCAAGCCGTTAGCATCCTTAATCTCTTTCTTGGGGAGCAGCTTTCTTCTCTTATTGTTTGTAGCGTCGACTCTGAAGTTCGTAAGATATTACTTTTATTCGTGCGAATCGGTTCCATTCTTAAGTCACTCTCCAGAAAGGCTCCTCTATGTTCAAATCAACTATACCAACATGGCTGTGGAATTATCCTTCCTTTGATAAATAGTCGGTTGGCTATCGCCAACTTATTGAAATATCCTCCGTACTTCCATACGTTTGTCCAATTTCCACCGTCGACCTTCCTCAAGTTTGTTTCCCTTTTTGTCCTATACTATCACATTCTAGTCCTTTTACAGGCCTGTCCCTTACATTTTCTACGCGAATAATTTCATACTTTGCCCGTCGGCTCTTCTGGAGGTTTTGCTCAATCATATTTCTTACCTTTCACTTTTCCCGACATTTTAATCTTCTTACCTTCCATTTACTCACTCTCTTTCTTTTCCAACTATCGTTTTATTAGAGTTTTCCAATCATACTTGTAGTGACATCAGTATCAGTCTATTTCAGAACCTCTGTACCATACCCTTCGCTTGTCTCTTGGATTCCGTCCAGTTAATGTCTTCCATACGTCGCAACACTGGTTGCTATGATTCGTCTTTCAATCGATACAACCATAAGGAGACATCATAGGCGCCCATATACATTTACTACCATTTCTCTTACAAAACATTTTCCCAAACGCTTATTCAAACTTACTCTGATTCCAAAGCTGCGTTGCACTTTCTTCTTCTTCACCGGCCTATTCCGCCTTAGCCTACCCGACCTCTTTAAGGTTTCTAACCACTCCGCATACTCTAATTTCCTTTAGGTTACCCCAAATTCCCATTTGTCTCTTATATCTATATTTGTGAAAATTTTAGTATACTTCCCAGGGGGTCACCCATCCCAAAATTGCTCTGACCCTAGCACGCTTAACCTCGAAACTTTAATGCATTTCAATGCGTTAATGCTAATATAATTGCATCCACTACCCCGCACGACCTTTATCAAGTAATCTAAGGCAAGTCGGGGTCTTAACAACTTTCAAAAGGTTCTCGTAGCGGGTCCCACTCCGATCTAGAGAGGATCCTTTATTTTTCTGACTATGTAACTACCGAGTTAGCCTTTTAAATTCTCAACATTCACTCTTTATCTGTATGGATAACTACCTCAAACGGTTCTATCAATTTCGGATTTTTATCCCAGTTGTTCTAGCAATCAGGGGGGGAAAATATATAATAAAATAGAGTCTGAATCTATTAATACATATAGATTTCAGTAGAAGATCAACAGCATACCTGTAACCACGTCTGGTGACGCCTCCTGGTCCTGTCGGCTGGCCAAAGCATATAAGCGGTTCGATGGACCACTGGAACCAGGAGCTCCGCCTCGACCTCTACCGCGACCTGCCGGTGTCGGCCGCATAGCTATAGAAGGGGAAGATGAACCAGCAACTGATCCGGTGGGCTGGGCTGAACCACCTGGACCACCCCTAAATGGACACTCCCTCATAACATGGCCTGGACGGCCGCAAGTAAAGCAAGCATCTGTAGCAAAACGACACTCTCCGAAATGGGGCCTACAACAACGGGAACACCGAGGCAAAGGTGGCCTCGTCTGACCGGAACCTCTGTCCACCCGCGAACCCGAGGCCCTGAAACTCTGGCCTACTCCTGTGTGCCCAGTACTGTCGAATCGCCTACCCGTGAACTGTGGAGGCGTACTACGGGCTGGCCGAGAAATATACCCGCTATGCTGCTTCTGAGGCTGCCCGCCTCGAAATTTCCCAGAATAACCAGCTGACCTAGCCCTCTTGGGCTGTCTCCTATCACGATCCCTATCAGGCTGACTCCCTCTATGTCGGTCCTCCATTCCTTGTGCGTATGCCTGCAGCCGGGCAATGTCCATCCCAGGCTGAGATGCCACCGCCATACAACTATCCACCAAATAATGATCCAGTCCCATCACATACCGGTGCATCTTGTCAGTCATATCGGCTACGATGGTAGGTTCATATCTGGCCAGGGAGTCAAACTCTAGGTTGTACTCCCGAACACTCCTGCCCCTCTGTCTCAACTGTAAAAATCTGTCAACCCTTGCTCGCCGCATCTCGGGAGGCAGAAAATGGTCGAGAAAGGCGGCTGTAAACTCATCCCACACAGCTGGAGGGGCATCCTCGCCTCTGGACAGCTCCCAGGATTCATACCAATTAACCGCTACATCACGCAGTCTATATGAATCCAGCTCGACAGACTCAGTCTCAGAAGCTCTGACTAATCTCAGCGTACGATGCATCTGTCGAATGAAGTCCTGGGGATCCTCCTCGGGCTTGGACCCGTAGAACTCTGGGGGATTACAGGTCAAGAAATCACGAACCCTCAAATTGTCACGTCTATCCACATCATCGCCCCCTAACTCGCGTCTGCGAGCCTGCCCTGCTACTAGCCTCGTCAATAACTGTACATCATCTCTCATCGCCCTGTCCTCTGCTCCTGGCTGAGGAGCTGGTGGCTTGGGCGCTGGAGCCTCTGGAGCTAATGGTGGAGCCGCCCCCTGATCCATGGTGGCAGCGGCTGCTGCTCCAGGCTCCTCTAATGGTGGGGGTGTAGCAGAACCCGCTGACAGGGGCATAACCTTGGGCATAGTCTGGGCACGGGCCTTAGTAACTCTCTGGGCCTGGCTAGTTTCTCCAACTGCTGCTGACTTGCCCTTCTGGGCAGCCGTCGCTTTTTTCGGAGGCATCGCTGAAAACATAACATTTCGTCAGAAAGGAACCATCCTAATAATACCGCTCTATCGCACGATCTAAGATCGAAAGAAAGGCAATATCCTAAATGTCCCGTAGCCTCCTGTTTATTGATGTGGTGCACAACACACCGATAAACAAGACTCTACTAGACATGGCCTGTAGACATTCCGAGGACAAACCGCTCTGATACCACTTTTGTCACGACCCGTGGGCCGTGACTAGTGCCCGAGCTGGACACCATACACACTTACTTACCAAATCAGCATATCAACGACTTATCCATATCAAACATATATTAATTATTACAGATATTAAGGGCAGATGTGGTCTTAAGCGGTCGGATATATCAAACACATCATACAGGAGCCACCAAGGCTGTCGTAGAACATATCGTCCAAAGCATAGACATAAGTATATACATATATATATAAGCCGTTAAGGCTGTCATAGCAAATAGGACCGCTTAGACGCAAATCACAGACATAACCGAACAATAACGACCCATGACCCACATATATGTCTACAGGCCTCTAACAAACACAACAGAATCATATGATGGGACAGGGCCCCACCGTACCCCTGAATATACACATACATATATATAACGGAAGAGTCTGTACCAAAATATGGGCTCCAGAACAAGGGAGCACTCCAGGGCAGCAGAACAGATAACCTAAGCTATCGAGTCACTCACACGAACGTCTGTACCTGCCGGCATGAAACGCAGCCCCCGAAGAAGAGGGAGTCAGTACGGAATATGTACTGAGTATGTAAGGCATGAAATACAGCTGGAAAGATCATAACTGAAATAGAGATTCCAGGAGTCAAGTATCAAAATAAGGAAACCACTGTACCTGTACCTGTGTAATACGGAACATAATCGAACATTTTCATATCGCATACCGTACCCGGCCAATTATGGGACTCGGTGAATGAAATCATGTCATTATGTCATCATGAATACATGTGTACATATACTGTACCCGGCCCTCTAGTGAGGGACTCGGTGAATAAAATCATATCATCATACTTTCATATCATCATGCATACGTATACATATACATATATATATACCGTACCCGGCCCTCTAGTGAGGGACTCGGTGAATGAAGTCATACCGTACCCGGTCCTCTAGTGAGGGACTCGGTGAATCAAATCATCATATGCCCTCCTGGCCACCATAACACATTATCATCATCATATCACATCATCATATGCATATACTGTACCCGTCCCTCTATTGAGGGACTCGGTGAACAATGCAGTGGAGTGCGTACGATAGCATACCCGGCCCGGGACTCGGTGAATAAACATATTGAGGCTTGCACGAACAGAGTCGTGAGAAACTATATACATACAAATCAAGACTCGATAGATAGGTGCGCAAATTGACACTTGAGGATCATAACTGAAACAGAGATTTACCAGAATCAAACATGATCTTTAAAGACATCAAAGCACTTGCCTTTTTAAAACGGAAATCATGTATGTCATCAGCATAAATCAAAAATGAAAATCATGTATCAATATAATGTCGTCGAACGTACGGCCCGATCCATATATCCTATTATGTTAATATAATGTCGTGGAACGTACGGCCCGATCCATATATCATAATGTATCAATTCCAAGACTCGATGGACACGTATACTTTCCGACACCCGAAGGCTCCGAAACAAGTTTCGGGTCAATCCGACTTAGTATGAGAAAGTTATG
Source organism: Lycium barbarum (assembly GCF_019175385.1). Taxonomy (NCBI): domain Eukaryota; kingdom Viridiplantae; phylum Streptophyta; class Magnoliopsida; order Solanales; family Solanaceae; genus Lycium; species Lycium barbarum. Next base: position 67,214,365 of record NC_083347.1, on the reverse strand, counting down.
AGAGTTTGAAGTACAAAACGTTCTACAAACATTTCAGAAGCCATTTTTGGAAAATCGAAGCAATAATCATATCAAGTAGATCTTCGGACAAAATAGATACGCATCAAAATCATATGAAACAGCTTATGGAAATCAAGGACATTAGCCATCCTAGTGGCTCTAAGAATAGGAATTTCTTTGCAATCATACATATACGTCATCTGTTCGTTTCATAGAGATCATGCCAAAAGAAAGAAAGGTAAGCCTTACATACCTTGCCCGCTTTCTACGCTAATCCGAACTTAAGTCTTTCGCTTCGCAAGATCTACAACAATATTCATATATACCAAACATTAGCCATAACACTTAAGAGTCCAATTCTAAACCAACACTTTATCTACAGAAATTTCGGCAGCATTTCCCCTGTAAATGCAACATCCCCGAGAATTTAACTCGGCTATATCATCAACAACAAATCCGAGAATTTAACTCGGCCAAAATATAAACAACAATACCAACAATTATTCTAACAATATTCACAATCGATTCAAGACGCTTACTAACATTTGCAACTTCTTCCTACAAACTTCAACGACGTCTCATTTATATTCAATTCATATTTTCTGACACATTCAAGTATTAATCCGAAGCCATTCAAACAATATTCAAGAACGTTTCAAACAACCCGCACAATATTCAAAATAATTTGACCATTATTCCACTCTACCCGAAAGCTTCCAATTGCAACAAGAACAATAACAACACATTCTATTCCTTCAATTTCATGAACTACACCAACAATTCACCCATTAACAACATTGTTTTCCACAAATACAAGAAGACTATATTCAAATCACATTAACTTCTAAAACAACTCTCCAACCATCACAACTTCACTAGAATCATCAAACTTTCATTATCAACATAGCATCCAAAATAACCACAACCAAAACACTAGATAAAATAAGTGAGTCATTATTCTTACACACACACACATACACGGCCACACACACACCACATATACACGGCCACCACACACTTCCATATTTTCATGAATTTCAGTCATTTCTACATACTACAACATACACAACCATCCATAACATATAAAAGAAGATTAAATCTTACCTTTTTCCTTCAACTTCTCACTTGGCTAGAATTATGGCCTTGCAACAAAGAGAGGTTTTCTTGCTCCAACAATTATACCACGTTAAAGAGGACCTTTGAATTAGTAGGAATACTAGAAGAAATAATTTTTTTTGGATCAAAGTTGAAAGCTTCAAAAAAAAAAAAACTTTCTCTCTTGGCTGAATGGCCTTTGTCTTGCTCCCAAGGATTTTGTTTTCTTGAAGGTTCTTGAATTAAGATGACAAATGGGAGTAGTCATCCCTTTTATTATTTGGACTAAATTCCCAAGTGGGCCTTGGCCCATCCCTTGGCCGGCCACACTTGGGCTTTTTTTTTTCCAAGCCCATTTCTTCAAGACCAATCTCCCCTTCTTTTGTTGCATGAAAAATTATTTTCCAATTTCCAAATTTTCCCTTAGCCTTTCTTAATATTTTCACATCAAAAATTTTCATAGACAACATATATGTTAAACAAGATAAAAAATATTGCCTTACTCTTAGCTTCCCGCAATTATCTTGAATTATCCGAATGCACAAAATGCGGGATATAACACCCTCATCATGTTCCACCTCACTCCCACATTAATATTATGAGAGATCACATCATGCAGTTCCTTCAAATAAGATTGTTTTCTTTGGTTGACCAGTGGTTGCACATTGTCTTTTTCCACTCGTATAACTTCCAACTCCTTTATCACCTCCCTCTCAAGAGGAAATGAACCAATGCCATTGTCATTAATTGAGATGCTCAAATTTCCTTCATTCATATTATTATCAGGAGACAAATCAACTTCCTGGACCTGAGACAAAGGTGGAATACTTAAAATTTGATCTTTTTGACTATCTGCAACCTCCAATTCCCCCTTGGCATTTGCAAACCTGTCATCACCCTCAGTCTACATTTCTTCCTCACATGATTCTAAATCATGCAAATCATCAATGTTCTCTCCTAGGCCCATCTTCTCATGTGTACCATCACTATCTGGAACTTTTTCTTCAGCCTGAATATGCTCCATAATAAATTCTGAGGCATAGAATGGCATGTAGATTTCTCATATGCATTTTCTTTCATGAGATCCTGATACCTTTCAACTCTGTCCTCTAAATTTTTATCAGCATCATCTACCTCAACAGTAATGCCACCTTCATCAACCCTTTCTCCCACACTTTTATGCCCATCTTTTGTTGTCTGAACTGATTGTTCAGCATTTGGATCCATTTTTCTTTCTGTATCTTTGATGTTATCTTCTCTATCATTGACTGCCACACAAGAATCCAAACTTTGATCTTGCTCCTCCATGCCTTTTTTTATCAAATGATTGAGTATCTTCTTCCTTGCCATTTTCTACCTCCTTGACTAACACATAGTTGTCATCTGTACCCTTATCCTCTACATTATTATTGACTTCTTCTTCGGTGATTTTCTTTAGCACATCAAAATTATTATGTGTTGAAACTCCCCTTTCAGGTGCAAGAACACTCTTGTTCCCAGCATCAGCAGCATTCTTAATTATATTTTCCTTTTTGTCCCATTTGTCATTGATTCCAGGATAAGTAACTACTTTCCCACTTGATAGAACCTTAGGCACATATGTCTGCACATGATATCTCCATCCATGATGTCTCCTCCTTATTCCTAGTGTAGAGGTTGTAGCCATATTTGACATATCCTCCTTCTCATGCTCCTTCTCCTTTTCCTTTGCATCCTCTTTTGTATCTGCCAACAATTCAGGATGCAACACACGACAGTCCTCATTTGCATGGCCTTGCAACATGCATTCTGTGCAATACTTTGGTAAATGATCATACCGGATTCCCACTTTTACCACCCTAATCTCCTTAGTCTTCTCATCTTCAATTTCCATCATAACAAACTTAGGAAGATTAGATAACAAATCTACTTGAAGCTTAACCCTTGCGCAGTTAGGTCTAGTTTTGTTTATGGTGGCCATGTCAAGTAATAAGGGTTTTCCAACTGCGGATGCCAAAGTAAACAATGATTCTTTGACAAAATACGTGGGAAGCAGATTTGGAAAAGAGATCGAAGCCATGGCTATTGACGTTTCTTCCTCAACCTTAAAATTAGAATCATAAATTAATGACCTCATTTGATACGTAAAACCATCCTTGGATTTTAGCCGAAAAGCAGCCCTTGAAGACATAGTAATGAAATCCTCCGTTAGAGAACATCTTATCAATAAGTGTCTATCTCTCAAGAAACCAAAATCACACTTTCCCTTCACACCACACTGTTGAGGAATAATAGTTCTTACCTCTTCTAACTCTGGCCATCCATAAGAAAACTTACAAACAATGGCATGTTGTAGGTTTTCAATCTGCTCCATTCTAGACACTTCAGAGGTTGTCTAACGCACCACAGGGATACCATCAACATATGTTACCTCATTCATTGGTATTGGATGACAGAGGGAATTGGACGTGGGAGTTGTTCCATGCACGAGTGTTTGAGCATAGTTTGGAGAGGTAGAAGTGGACGGGAGAGTTAGTTGAATATCATGGGATTACGGGCGAATGAGGGGTGGATAGTGTATAGTTTTGGCTGTTCGTGAAGGCTGACCAACCGCCGGAGACAGCTAGCCAGCTGCCAAGGTGGGCATAGGTAAATTAGGGTTTAGTAATTAGGGTTGCATAGGAACGTAGGAGAGAGAAGAGAGCATTTTCTTTGGTCCCTCTACTTCATGTCCTACACAATCACTCAATCACATTCACGTAGGAATTTATCCACATAATACCATGCATGAAAACTAGGCATGCTTTTTTCCGGTGTCTGGTGCCGGCTTCGGCAGCACCAATACCGCGACAGTGGTACCGCTGGAGTGGTAGTCTTGCCGCTAGAGAGATCAAGGGACCGCTAAAGCAGCACCGCTGGTGCGGTCCTAGTGCAGCTAAAGCGGGTGACGAGCAGTTTGTATTATTAATGAAGTGTTAAAAGCACTTAGACCCTCATTTACTCCCATTTCGAAATTAGAGCTTTGGGGAACTATTCTTGGAGATAATTTGGGAATATTCTTGGAGATAAATCTTGTTACTTCCTTTACCCTTCCTTTAATCCTAATCATCATCGATTCTCCCTTTCCTTTAATAATCCCTTAGTAATGGAAGTTGGAAGAGGATTTTGATGAACATTTTCTCTAGGCTTATTAATGACGAAATTGATGGGGTTTATGATAGATTTTAACGAATCTATGCTTGTTAATGATATATCTTCCATTTCTAGTGTTGAATCTCAGAATCAAAGAGTTAGGGTGTATACCCAAATTGGGGGTTTTGCTACAAATTCAAAATTGGGTAAATTTATGAGTTAGTTTAGCAATTAGTGGTTGGGTTATGATCACTTAGTGCTTAACCTAATATTTTGCTTCCGAATTTCCCGTTTTTCCTTTGTGGGCCCGTTTTCCTAATTTCTAGGGTTAGAATTGACCTAAATAGAATGGTAGCAATATTAGTACAATTCTTCATGATTTCTAATCTAGAATTTGAATATGCCTAGACTACTTTGGTTCAGAGGCTCAGTGGAACGGGAAGGCAATAGAGTGATTTGTTGGTGTTGTTGTTCGGCCATCCAGGTAGGTTATGGCTTACCCTTGGTGAGACTTCGTATAGTGAAGTACATATTTAGATTATATTGTCAGAGATAGCATGTGAACCTTCGGGTATAAAGTTGAGTTGGATATTGCCTTAGGTTGGGCCCTGTTGTATGTTTGGGGCTAGCCACCTAGTTATGTTACGATTTGATTGTTCTATTATGTTGGCTTGATGTCATGAGTTGTTGATAGATGTTGGATTTTATTTTATCATCTTGATTACGACATTGTTGGCATACACACTATAGGTACTTGTGATTCGGTTATATTGTTGGCGTACTCATTGTTGGTATTTGTGATTCAGATATATTGTTGGCATACCCATTATTGGTAATTGTGATACTGAGCATGATTATTGATGTTGATACATGCATTTCACGCACTATCATTTTCGTGATACACTATTGAGATACTGATGATATTTGATGAAACGCCTTGATGAGCTGGGCTCGATTCTACTTGAGTGGTGTGAGATAGCCAGTATCCGATGTTAGTCCCGAAATCATTGATTGAGTGGCCGATATGCGATGTTTGTTCCGGAATCATTTATTGAGTGAGTGCATGGACTCTGCAGGTCCCTAGAGTGGCGCCGGTGAGAACCCCCCGTGGGCGAAGATCCGGTGTCCCGTCTGTCTGTTGGGCAAAGATTCGAGATGGTTGGCACTTAGACTTTGCGAATCATACTGGGTTGTGCCACCGAGATGTTGATATTTCCATCTAGAGTACATGTGTACACAACATTTGCATGGCATTGCATTGCATTGCATTCATACACTATTGCATTGCATTGTATCATGGTTTGATTTTGAGATGTTTGGTGTTGTACTTGTGATGTTGGATTCGGAATTGATATATTCAGACTTGGCACATTTGGGATTAGATACTTTGCTTAGGCAATGATGTGTACTTGGATTCGATTACATTTGATTTATACCTGTTGGTTTATCTGCTTATCTTCTTTATTATCTGGATTGTGTTAGTTGTGCTTAGTCGGCCAATGATGCCTACCAGTACTGTTGCTTTGTACTGACCAGCACTTGCTGCATTCTTTTATTAGTGTAGAGTATCAGGTTGGATCCACTTCCGTGACACGTGGATGATAGTCGCTTAAGCTTTATGTTCGAGTTTCGAGGGTGAGCATGGCCATCCGCTGCCTTGAAGACTTCTCTATCTTTATGTCCTATTCTATTCAGAGACATAGACACTTGATGTATTATTATTCCAGACTTATATTATTTCCCTTTTAGATGCTCTTGAATTAATTAGACTAGACCCTGGGGTATTATTATTATTCAGTACTATTCTATTATATATATATATATATATAGTGAGACTTACTTATCTATTCTTTTCCGCTTTATCAGTTATGTTTTGTGACTTTATTTATTGTTGGGTTGAGGTTTCTCTTACCAAGGTCGGAAGATAAGTGCTCGCACAGCTTAGGCAAAATAGGTCGTGACAAAGTTGGTATAATAGCCCTAGGTTACCCGGTCTTTAATGAAAGAGCGTGTCTAGTAGAGTCTCGTTGATTGGTGTGATGAGCTCCGTACTTATCTGTGAGAGGCTATAGGACATTTAGAAAATCACACTTTCTTTCTTTCTTTCGTTCATGCTACTTTATTCTAATTGGTATCTAGAAAGATGAAATTGGTATCTGACTCTCATCTCTTCTCTCACAGATGGTGAGTACTCGAGCTACTATGGCCCGAGGTCAGGTGCCAGAGCCAGCAGCTACAACTTCCACTCGAGGGTGAGCGACAACCAGAGGGCGCGGCAGAGCGAGTGGCCGTGGGGCTGCCCCAGCCAGGGGTAGGGCTCCAGCGGTAGGACAACGCCGAGAGAGATCTCCGTCTCCTGAGCGCGAGGATGTGGCTCCAGTACAGACACAACCTGAGGTTACTTCTGATCAGGCCATGCATGATAGTATGGCCAGAGTATTACTTTATCTTGATGCCCAGCAGGCAGCAGCAGGTGTTACTACTCCTGGCAGGGGTTCACAGACTAGGGTTGGGGCGCAGACCTCTAAGTAGGGACCTACGCGGGCAGCACATCCCGCCGCAGCTATGGCTCCTCGCATTGATGCGAAACCTGCTTCTGGTGATGATATTAGGCCTATGGAGGGTGCTGTTATGACTGCTTCTAATCAGGACCTTGTTAGGAGATTCCAAAAGTTAGAGCCACCAAGCTTTGCTGGTACTTCGTCGGAGGATGCTTATGAGTTTATTCTTGATATCCATGAGTTGTTGCACCGTATGGGGATAGTGGAGACCCACGGCGATGATTATGTGTCCTACTAGTTTCGCAGCGACATGAAGACATGGTGGATGTATTTCGTGGCGTGCAGACCTGAGGGTTTCCCTCCTTTGACTTGGACTCAGTTCTACCGGGACTTCCTTAAGAAATATGTACCTCGGTCTTTGCGAGAGGCGCGTAGGGAGGAGTTCCTGCATCTTAAGCAGAGGGCTATGTCTTTGGAGTCATATGTGACCCATTTCCTTTATCTGGCCCGTTATTCTACTTCGTTGATCCCTACTGAGGCCGATAGGATCAGGAGTATTGGTGGGGGACTAGTGGGCTCTATACAGATTCCTTGTCTTCAGATGGAGTCTATGGGGGCTTCCTTCAAGTCCATTATCAAGCATGCTTTTATGGTTGAGGGCGCTAAGGGTCGTGCTTTTGGTGGTGGTAACTACTATCGTCAGACTGGTAGTTATGATGGATCTAGTTCGAGAGACGCCGGTAAGTTTTTGAGGCCACATCAGTCATATTCCGGCCGTCCTATGCATTCGGCATTATAGGCTTCCCCTAGTGAGTCACCTAGGCAGAGAGCTCCTGAGAGTTCGTTCGCCAGACCAATGGACAGGGCTGCTTCATTCAGGTCTTTAGTTTATGTGTATCAGCATTCATCTCCTATTACCTGTTATTCTTGTGGAGAGGTTGCGCATGTTGTTAGGAGATGTCCCCGACTCAAGCGGGATTATTAGCCGCCGAGGACTCCTATATCATCTGGTGGTCGACATGGGACTTGTCAAAGAGGCGGTGCTCAGTCAAGCTGCGGTACTTCCCATGGTTCTAAAGGTGGTTCCCAGCCAGCTAGAGGCGGTTCTCAGAGTACGAGAGGGGGATCTTAAACTGGGCGTGGTGGATCCCATTGTTACTCATTTACTGGTAGGCCCGAGGTAGAGGCCTCAGATGCTGTGATTTCAGGTACCATTTTTGTTCATCATAGAGCAGCATTTGTATTATTTGATCCTGGATCCACCTATTCGTATGTATCTGCATTTCATGCCATTGGTTGGGATATGCCTTGTGATAGCATAGATATACATGTTTATGTGTCTACTCCAGTTGGGGATTTTGTGATTGTTGATCGAGTTTACCGGTCTTGTTTGGTTACTTTTACGGGGTATGATACTTGGGTAGATTTGATGATTCTCAGTATGGTGGATTTTGATATTATATTGGGGATGTCTTGGCTTTCTAATTATCATGCGATCTTGAACTGTCACGACAAGCCAATCACTTTAGCCATGCCAGTGGAGAAGTACTCCTAGTCTTGCTCCGAAGAAGATCATTTCCTTCCTTCGGGCGAAGAAGTTAGTAAGTAAGGGGTTTTAGCCTATTTGGCTCATGTTCGTGATATTATTGTTGCATCTCCATCCCTTTAGTCTATCCCTATTGTGAGCGAGTTTACGGAGGTATTCCCGTCGGATCTGTCGAGTCTGCCACCCGATCACGACATTGATTTCTGTATTGACTTAGATCCGGGCACTCGTCCTATCTCTATTCCGACATACTGAATGGCACCTGCTGAGTTGAGAGAGCTTAAGGAGAAGTTGCAGGATTTATTGAGCAAGGGGTTCATTAGACCGACTGTCTCCTCTTAGGGTGCTCCTGTGATATTTGTGAAGAAGAAAGATGGAACCATGAGGATGTGTATTGATTACCACCAGTTGAACAAGATCATTATTCAAAATATATGCCTCGTATTGATGATCTATTAGACCAGCTTCAGGGTGCTTCGGTGTTTTCGAAGGTTGATTTGTGTTCTGGCTATCACCAGTTGAAGATCACGGCGGAGGATATTCTGAAGACAGCATTTCGGATGAGATATGGCCACTATGAGTTTCTAGTAATATCTTTTGGGATTACCAATGCCCTAGCTACATCTATGACCTTGATGAATGGCATCTTTAGGCTATTCCTTAATTCCTTTGTGATTGTTTTTATGGATGACATCTTGGTGTATTCCAAGAGTAGAGACGAGCATGAGAGCCATCTTCGTTCTGTTCTTGGGTTGTTGAAGAAACATAGCCTGTTTGCTAAGTTTTCTAAGTGTGAGTTTTGGTTAGATTCTGTAGTATTCTTGGGAAATGTTGTGTCTAAGGATGGGATTATGGTTGATCCACAGAGGATTGAGGCTGTGAGGGGTTGGGCGAGGCCCAATACTGTTACTGAAATGCGTAGTTTTGTGGGTTTGGCCAATTATTACCATCGCTTTGTGAAAGGTTTTGCTGCTATTGCTTCATCCTTGACCAGATTGACTCAGAGGGATGTTCCCTTCCAGTGGACGGATGATTGTGAGGAGATTTTTCAAAAGCTTAAGCTTCTTTTGACTACAACCCTGATCTTAGCATTACCCGTGGAGGGTAAGAATTTTGCTGTCTATTGTGATGCTTCCAGTATAGGCTTAGGTACTATGTTGATGCAAGAGGGGAGAGTGATAGCTTATGCTTCCCGTCAGTTGAAGGTTCATGAGAAGAATTACCCTACCCATGAATTAGAGTTGTTGGTCATGGTCTTCGCTTTGAAGATTTGGAAGCATTATTTGTACGGTGTTCGTTGTGAGGTTTTCACCGATCACCGTAGTCATCAGTATATGTTTACCCAGAGAGATCTTAATTCCAAGCAGTGCCGATGGATGGAGCTCCTGAAGGACGATGACATCACTATTCTCTATCATCCCGAGAAAGCTAATATGGTGGCTGATGCCTTGAGTCGCAAGGCAGTGAGTATGGGGAATTTATCTCGATTGATTGTTTCTGAGCATCCGTTGGCCCTGGAGGTTCAGACTCTAGCCAACAATTTCGTTCGTCTTGATATTTCAGCCTCGGGCGGTATTTTGGCTTGTATAGAGGCTAGGTCATCTTTATTGGATCGGATTAGGACTCATCAGTTTGAGGATGCTCAGTTGAGCAAGATTCGAGATAGAGCTTTGAGAGGTGAGGACAAGGAGGTCGTGATTGATTCTGAGGGAATTTTGAGGATTAGAGGACGCGTGTATGTTCCTTGTATTGGTGATTTAATTCAGTTGATCTTATCTGAGGCTCATAGTTCTCGCTATTCCATTCATCTAGGGGTAACTAAGATGTACCGTGATTTGAGACAGCTCTATTGGTGGCGTCGGATAAAGAGAGATATAGTTAATTTTGTGGCTAAGTGTAGGAATTGTCAACAGGTAAAATATGAGCACCAGCGACTCGGTGGGGTGCTTCACAGGATGCCCATTCCAGAGTGAAAGTAGGAGAGGATTACCATGGATTTTGTCACGGGTCTTCAGAAGACCCTTGTCGAGTTTGATTCTATTTGGGTTATAGTGGATCGGTTGACTAAGTTCGCTCACTTTGTTCTAGTTCAGGTTTTCTATACCGCAGAGAAGTTAGCTAAGATGTATATTGGTGATATTGTGAGATTACATGGGGTGCCTATTTCTATTGTATTTGATCGAGGTACTATCTTCACTTCCCGTTTCTGGAGAGCGTTTCCTGGGGAGTTGGGTACCTGATTGGATCTTAATACAGCCTTTCATCCCCAGATCGATGGCCAGTCCGAGCGAACCATTCAGGTGCTCGATGAAATGTTGAGAGCGTGTGTTATTGATTTTGGTGGTCATTGGGATCAGCACTTACCATTGGTGGAGTTTGCATACAATAACAATTATCATTCGAGTATTGGTATAGCGCCTTTTGAGGCTTTGTATGGTAGGAGATGTAGATTTCTGATTGGTTGGTTTGATGGGTTCGAGGCTCGGCCTTGGAGTACAGATTTGTTGAGAGAGTCCTTTGATAGAGTGAGAGTTATTCAGGCCAAGCTTATGGCAGCTCAGAGTCGGCAAAAGATGTATGCGGACCGAAAGGTCTGGGATTTGGAGTTTGCTATTGGTGATTAGGTTCTATTGAAAGTTTCACCCATGAAGGGCATTATGAGGTTTGGTAAGAGGGGCAAGTTGAGCCCCAGGTATATTGGTCCGTTTGAGATTGTTGACCATATGGGTGATGTAGCTTATGACTTGCTTTGCCTCTGGGCTTAGCGAGAGTTCATCCGATTTTTCCTGTTTCGATGTTGAAGAAATGCCATGCCGACAGTACCTACATTGTTTGTTGGGATTCTATATTGCTTGATGAGAATTTGACTTATGAGGAGGAGCATATCGCGATCTTGGATAGGCAGGTTCGAAAGTTGAGGTCGAGGGAGATTGCTTTTGTGAAGGTGCAATGGAAGCACCGTCCTGTTGAGAAAGCTACTTGGGAGACCGAGCCGATATCCTCAGTTGTTTACTGATTTAGGTATTTCCACGCTTCTTTTCTTTTCTTCGCTTGAGGACGAGTGACGGTCTCATTGGTATCTGATGTAACGTTTTAGTCTTTTTAGCATTTTCGCCCTTTTCCGAGCATTGATTAGATCATTTTTTACCTGAGGGAACTAATGACACGCTTCCCGAGGTGTCTAGACCGGATTCAGACAACCTTTGGGAAATATAGGCTTAAAGTAAAAAATAGTTGACCCAAACTTAACTTTTGGGTAACGGACCTATTTCGGGATTCCGTCAATTCCGAGAGGTTCGGATGGTCTTTTAGAACTTTTGTGTGTATTTCATTCAGTTCCCAATGCACCCGGATGCATTTTAGGACTTAGGTTGGGAAATTAGAATTAAGGCATCGGGGGTTGACTCGATCAATGAGAACTCCGTTGGAAATTCCGAGGTCGCGGGAGCGTGTGCAGCGTGTTTTTATGTGTCTATGTGTATGATATGTGAGCATATGGCCTCGGGAACTAGTCAAAAAATCGGATCAAATGGTGAAACTTGGGTAAGTTTCTTGTGTCTGGTGCCCGCTTTGGCGGCAGCAGTATCGATGGAGCGGTAGTCTTGCCGCTGGAGCGGTCCAAGGATGAAGCGGTCAAGGGACCGCTGAAGTGGTACTCCTAGGGCGGTTCCAGTGCCGCTAAAGCGGGTGACGGGCAGTGTATATTATTAATGAAGTGTTAAAAGCCTTTAGACCCTTATTTACTCTCATTTCGAAATTAGAGCTTTGGGGAACTGTTCATGGAGATAAGTTGGGAATATTCTTAGAGGTAAATCTTGCTAATTCCTTTACCCTTCCTTTAATCCCGATCATCGTGGATTCCCCCTTTCCTTTAATAATCCCTTAGTAATGGAAGTTGGAAGAGGGTTTTGATAAATATTTTCTTGTTACACCTGGGAAAATTTCCGTTAACGTACAGTGAATAGGCTAATGAAGGGGCACGACGTGTACGATGATTTGATAAGAAAGAAATAGCATTTGATGATCCTAACCGAGATACAAAGACATTTGACGCAAGTGAGGAAGGTTGTCAAGGGAAGTAGAGGATATGTTGCTTGCTGGGTAAGAATTATGAGCGACGAGTTAACGATGGCGTAATGATGTCTTGGAGAAGAGTGATAATGTCCCTTATGTTGGTATTGAGGTGTTAAACAAGTGTTAAGAAGGTTCCATAAGGATCGGAGATCAAACGAGTCGACGAGAACGAAATCGAAACAGCTGGGCATTATACGACCCAACATACTGGCCATATAAATTATACTGGCCGTATGTTAGGCTGTATATTTAGCCAAGAGGGGCAACATTCACTGGACCAAACATACGGCCCGTATAAAATGTACGGACCATATGTTGGTTCGTATATCTCGGTCGGGACAAATTTCAAGTATTGATATAAGGACCCTCTCTCATTTTATTTCATTTCATTCCATTTCTCCAAACCTCAAGAAACCTCTAGAACATTCTCCATTATTCATCCACAAGAAACCAAGGGAAAACCATGATCAACTATACCAAATCCACGAAATCAAGTGTATGAAACCTAATAAAAGTTCATCCACACCAAGAAATCTCAAAGGAAGTGAGCTAGGGTTTTTGTGCAAGAAGAGGATTCCCACTCAAGGATTATTCATCCATTATCTAAGGTGAGTTTTATGATCATTCTCGGTTGTTTAAGGCGTTGAAAGTTAAAAACACTTGGATTGTAGAAAGATATAGGAAATGGGTCATGAATGTGGGAATAGTGACATTGTTGGGTAAAGGTTTGGATTGAGTCTTGATTATTGATATATTGTGATTGTAAATATGTTATGAATGACATTTAGAACATGGAATAAGTATTATATGTGATAAAATGCGATAATGAATTATGACCATGATTATGGAGAAATTGTAGTGAAATGGCAAAATGCGAATAATGTAGATGAATGATGATTGTTGCCCGTGATATTGTAAATGTTGTTATGGTTGTTTGGGAGTTGAAATATTATATGGAGAAAGTAGTAGAAACAAAGGAAATGCTGCCCAATTTTCTTTAGCCTTAGTAAGCACGTTTAAGTAATCGATTAGCTAATATTCATGCGACTTCTCTTGAAGGTAGAAATGTGGGCATTGAAGGAGGACAAGCAAGCGATAGATTAGTTAAACGTAAAAGTTATATGAGGCTAGTCCTTTCTTTCTATGGCATGAATCCCATGGTATGATTTTTCTTTCTTCTCCATGAATCCTCCATATCCCGGAAAGCTAAGAGTCTATGTTCATGAATAGCTATATGAGATAAGAGATGCATTACGAGCCCAATAATGATGATGATATGATGTTCCTATAAAGTTAATGATGTTGTTTATTGTATACACTCACCTTATATACTATTTCCTTCAAGGTGAGGCAGAATACTTATAAATGCTCCATAATGGAATCGGGGCTTCACGTCCTTATGTCACCCCGATGGAGTATAGTTGTCCTAAATTCCCAGTCATGCATTATAATGATAGTATGATGAGAATATGATAAGTCTATGAGATGAGTACATGTTGATGATATTACACCACGCCTATATGGTCGGGCAGACACCGTTAAGGCGGGCAGCGTATACACCATGTCAAGATGGCATGGGCAGACACCACTAGTGGGCGGCATGAGATGGTACCCCGAACGCGGGAGGACAGGACGTAGGCTATTGATTATCACACCGTACCTATATGGACGGGCAGCTTATACATTTATGCATACATGATATGATGATGAATATGAAGTAAGCCAGCATATATTATTTCTTTTATAATTGATAGTCAGATACAGTTGCTCCTTATTTGATGCTCCCTTTATCTCATTGACGTATTATTATCATTTATGCCTCTCATACTCAGTACAATGTTCGTACTGACGTCCGTTTTCTTTGGACGCTGTGTTCATGCCCACAGGTAGACAGGGAGGTGATCTTGATCCGACTCGTAGGAGCTAGTAGCTGATTTGAGAGCACTCCATTGTTTCAGAGGCGCCTTTGACTATTCTTTTGAATACATATGTATATTTTGGGCACGACGGGATCCTGTCACGTCCCTATGTCTAGCACTCTAGTAGAGGCTCGTAGATACGCAGTTGTGGGTAATATGGTCTCACGAGGTTACTACTGTATATATATGTATATATTATCATTTTGATAGCCGAAAGGCTTAAGGATATAAAAGTATTTATGTTCTCAAATGAAAAATGATTTTCTTATGATTTGAGTATGAATTTGGTAAAGGAACGCTTAATGAGTATGATAAGTAGTAGAACGAGTGGTGCTCGGTGGTTAGCCCCGGGTACCCGTCACGGCCCCTAGTCGGGTCGTGACATTTCTCTAGGCTTATTAATGACGAAATTGATGGGGTTTATGTTAGATTTTGATGAATCTAAGCTTGTTAATCATAGATCATCCATTTCTAGTGTTGAATCTCAAAATCAAAGAGTTAGGGTTTATACCCAAATTGGGGGTTTTGCTTCAAATTCAAAATTGGATAAATCTATGAGTTAATTTAGCAATTAGTTGTTGGGTTATGATCAGCTAGTGCTTCATTTGTTATTTTGCTTTCGAATTTTCCGTTTTGCCCTTGTGGGCCCGTTTCCCCAATTTCTAGGGTTAGAATTGACCTAAATAGAATGGTAGCAATATTAGTATCATTCTTCATAATTTCTAATCTAGAATTCGAATATGCCTAGACTACTTTAGTTTCTAGGCTCAGCGGAAGGGGAAGGCGATAGAGTGATTTGTTAGTGTTGCTGTTCATCCATCTAGGTAGGTTATGGCTTACCCTTGGTGAGATTTCATATAGCGAAGCACGTATTTAGATTATATTATCGGAGACAGCATGTGAACCTTCATGTATGAAGTTGGGTTGGATATGGCCTTAGGTTGGGCCCTATTGTGTGTTTGGGGCTAGCCACCCCGTTATGTTGTGATTTGATTGTTCTATTATGTTGGCTTTATGCCATGAGTTATTGATAGATGTTGGATTTTGTTTTATCATCTTGATTACGACATTGTTGGCGTACCCACTATAGGTACTTGTGATTCGGTTATATTGTTGGCATACCCATTGTTGGTATTTGTGATTCGGATATATTGTTGGCGTACCCATTATTGGTACTTGTGATATTGAGCATGATTATTGACGTTCCGATACATGCATTGCACGCACCATCATTTTCATTATACACTATTGAGATACTGATGATATTTAATGAAACACCTTGATGAGCTGGGCTCGGTTTTACTTGAGTGACGTAAGATAGCAGATATCTGATGTTAGTCCCGAAATCGTTGATTGAGTGGCCAATATCTGATGTTAGTTCCACAATCGTTGATTGAGTGAGTGCATGGACTCTGTAGGTCCCCCAGAGTGGTGCCGGTGAGAACCCCCCCGTGGGAAAAGATCCGAGGTCCCGTCTATTTGTTGGGCAAAGATTCAGGACGGGTGATACTTTGACTTCGCGAGTCACACTGGGTTGTGCTATCGAGATGTCGATATTTTCGTCCAAAGTACATGTGTACGTAACATTTGCATGGCATTACATTGCATTCATACACTATTGCATTGCATTGCATTATGGTTTGATTTTTAGATGTTTGATGCTGTACTTGTGATGTTGGATTCGGACATGATATATTCAGACTTGGCAGATTTGGGATTAGATGCTTTACTTAGGCAATGATGTGTACTTGCATTCGATTACATTTGATTTATACTTGTTAGTTTATCTGCTTATCTACTTTATTATCTTAATTGTGTTGGCTATGCTTAGTCGGCCGATGATGCCTACCAGTACTGTTGTTTTGTACTGACAGGCACTTGCTGCATTTTTTGATGAATGTAGAGTATCAGGTCAGATCCACTTTTGTGACGCGTGCCTGATAGTCGCTTCAGCTTTCTCTTCGAGTTTCCAGGGTGAGCATGGCCATCTGCTGCCTTGAAGACTTTTCTATCTTTATGTCTTATTCTATTCAGAGACATAGACACTTTATGTATTAGTTTGTCGAATTTGTATTATTCCCCTTTTAGATGCTCTTGTGTTATTCAGACTATACCCTGGGGTGTTATTATTATTCTGCACTATTCTACTACTTTATGTATATCGTAAGACTTATGTATTTATTCTATTCCATTGCTTAATTTCATTCTTTTATGTATTTATTCATTGTTGGGTTGAGGGTTCGCTTACTGAGGTGGGAAGATAAGTGCCCGTATGGCTTAGGCAAAATAGCTCATTTTTTACCCGAGGAGACCGTTGGGACGCTTACCGACTGTTGGTACTTATGATTCAGATATATTGTTGGCATACCCACTGTTAGTACTTGTGATATTAAGCATGATTATTTATGTGATTCATGCATTGCACTCACTCTCATCTTCATGATACACTGTTGAGATATTGATGATATTTGCTAAAGCTTTTGATAAGCTGGGCTCAGTTTTACTTGAGTGACATAAGATGGCTGATGTTCGATGTTCATCTCGGAATCGGTTATTGAGTGAAATTGATACTTGATAATACTCTTTTACTTGAGTGACGTGAGATGCCCGATGTTCGATGATTAATTTTGAAATCTTTGATTGCATGGCCTATATCTGATGTTAGTTCCGGAATCGTTGATAGCATATGGACTCTGCGGGTACCCCAGAGTGGTGCCGGTGAGAACCCCTCATGGGTAAAGATCCGGGGTCCCGTCTGTCTGTTGGGAAAAAATCCGAGACGGGTGGCGCTTAGACTTCGCGAGTCACACTGGGTTGTGTTACTGAGATGTCGATATATCCGTCTGGAGTACATGTGTACACAACATTTGTATGGCATTGCATTATGGTTTGATTCTGAGATGTTTTGGTGTTGTATTTGTGATGTTGGATTTGGACTTGATCTATTTAGACTTGGCACATTTGGGATTAGAAGCTTTACTTAGGCGATGACGTGTAGTTGAATTCGATTACTTGTGACTTATACTTGCTGGTTTACTCTGCTTATCTGCTTTATTATCTGGATTGTGTTAGCTATGCTTAGTCGGCCGATGATGCTTACCAGTACTGTTGTTTTGTACTGACCTGCACTTGTTGCATTCTTTTATGACTGTAAAGTATCAATGTAACGGCCCTTTTGGTCGTTATAGTTCTTTCGGAGTTTTTGCCCATTTTCGATCATTGATTGGCTCACTTGTGACCCAAAGGGACCGTTGACACACTTCCGGAGGCGTCAAGACCGAATTCGGGCCACTTTTGTGAAAATATTGGCTTAAAGTGAAAATGATTGACCCAAAGTGGACTTTTGGGAAAATGAACATTTTTCAGAATTTTGTCGATTCCGAGAGGTCCGAATGGTCATTTAGAAATTGTATGTGTATTTGGTTCGGTTCCCAATGCACTTGAATGCATATCGGGACTTGGGATGGGAAATTGGAATTAAGGCACCGGGGGCTGACTCGGTCAACAAGACCTCTGTTGGGAATTTTGAGGCCACAGGCGCGTTCGTTGCACGTTTTTATGTGGGACTATGTGTTTGGTATGTGAGCAGATGGCCTCGGGAATAACCCGGATTTCGATTGAAGACTTAGAAAATTTAGGGATTCTGGTGTCTGGTGCTTGCAATGTCGGCACCGCTGTTGCGGTGTGTTGGCCGCTGGAGCGGCCATGTATGTTGTTGGCCATACCGCTGTAGCGGTCTCCCAGCTGCTGTAGCGGCGTCGCCGTATCGGTGACGGGCAGTTATGTTTCATTAAATGTGTCTTAAATAGGCCTTAGAGCCTCATTATTTCCCATTTCGGTATTTGATCTTGAAGAAACTATTCTTGGAGGTAATTTGGAGAAATTCTTAGAGGTAAATCTTACCCAATCCTTTACTTTTCCTTAATCACATTCATCTTAGATTTCCCCCTTCCCTTTAACAATCCCTTAGAGATGGAATTTGAAGGTGGGTATTGGGGAACTTTCCCTTTGGATCATGTATGATAAATTGATGATGTTTATGCTAAAACTTGATGAATCTAAGCTTATTAATTATGTATCTTCCACTTTTAACGTTGAATTTTGGATTTGGAGGTTTAGGGTTTATACCCAATTTGGGGGTTTTGCTTGAAATCAGAATTTAGGCTAATCCTTTGGCTAAACCAACAATTAATGGTTGGGTTAGGATTACTTGGTACTTAATTTGGTATTTTAACTGCGAATTTCCCGTTTTGCCCTTAAGGGCCCATTTTTCCAATTTCTAGGGTTAAAATGGACCGAATTGAAATAGTAACAATATTAGTATCATTCCTCATGATTACTAATATAGAGTTCGATTATGCTTAGACTACTTTGGTTCCGAGGTTCAGCGGAAGGGCAAAGCAAAGGAGTGACTTGTTGGTGTTGCGGTTCGGTAGTCCAGGTAGGTTATGGCTTACCTTTGGTGAGACTTCATATAGCGAAGCACATATTTAGATTATCATGTCGGAGACAGCATGTGAACCTTCAAGTATAAAGTCAGGTTGGATATTGCCTTAGGTTGGGCCCTGTTGTATGTTGGGACTAGCCACCCCGTTATGTGTGTTTGATTGTTCTATTGTGATGGTTGATGCCATGAGTAGTTGGTAGATATCGGAATCTGTGTTATTATCTTGACTGAGATAGGATTGATATACCGTTGTTAGTATTTGAATTGTGCTGCATTGTTGGGTACCCGTTGTCGGTACTGTGATATTGATATATTATTGGCGTACCCCTTTGTTGGTACTTGTGATATTGATATACTGTTGGCATACCACTGTTGGTATTGTGATATGATACATTGTTGGCATACCCCTTTGTTGGTACTTGCGATATTAAACTTGGCTGTGTATAATTGATATACGCATTGCATGCATTCTCACACATTCATGATGCATGGCTGATAGCTGGTGATGATCCGGTATCATTGATTGAGCAAACTGATATTTCGATAAACTCTTTACTTGAGTGATTGTGAAAATACCGATGTCCGAAGATCAATTTCGGAATCGTTGATTATATGAAAGTGATATTTGATAAACTCTGTTACTTGAGTGATTGTGAGAACGTTGATGTCCGAGGTTCAATTCCAGAATCGTTGATTGTGTGAGACTGATATTTGACAGACTCTTTTACTAGACTGATTGTGAAATGGCCGATGTCCGATGATCTATTTCGACATCGTTGTTGCATGGCCGATTCCGATAATATGCCGGAATCATTGTTGGTGCATGGACTTCGCGGGTCCCTCAGGGTGGTGCCGGTGAGACTCCCCCTCCTAGCAATTAGCTAGGGTCCCGTCTATCTGTTGGGCAAAGATCTGGGATGGGTGGCACTTAGACTTCGCGAGTCACGCTGGGTTGTGCTACCGAGACGTCGATATTTCCATCCGGAGTATATGTGTACCCTCATCTACATGGAATTACATTGCATTCATTCCATCATTGCACTGCGTTGCATTATGACTTGATTAAGATTCTTAGTGATTCGATTGGATCGGATATATTCGGTCTTGACGTATTTTGGTTTAGATGCTTTACATAGGCGATGAAGGATACTTGGTTGTGATCATATTGTCTTATACCTGTTAGATTCCTTGCTTATCTGCTTTATTTTCTGAATTGTGTTAACTATGCTTAGTCGGTCGATAATGCCTACCAGTACTGTAGTTTGTACTGATCTACACTTGCTGCATTCTTTTATGAATGCAGAGTACCAAGTTGGATCTACTTCTTTGACCCGTGGCTAATCGACTCTTCAGCTTCCTCTCGAGTTTCCAGGATGAGCATGGCGTCTGCTGACCTTGAAGACTTTCCTATCTAATGTCTTACTTTTATTTCAGAGACATAGACATTTATGTATTAGTATTCCAGACTGTACTATTCTCCTTAGATGCTCTTGTATTATTCAGACTAGACCCTGGGGGTATTTATTGTCTTCCGCACTTTTACCACTGCTTATATATAGATATATCATAAGACTTACTTATTTGTTCTATTCCGCTATTTTAAATTCATTCTTCGTGTATTTGTTCATTGTTGGGTTAAGGGTTCGCTTACCGAGGTGAAAAGGTAAGTTCCTGCCGGCCTATGGAAAATGGGTCATGACAATCAGGTCGGATCCACTTCCGTGAAGCGTGGCTGATAGTCGCTTCAGCTTTCTCTCCGGGTTTCCAGGGTGAGCATAGTCGTCCGCTGCCTTGAAGACTTTTCTATCTTTATGTCTTATTCTATTTAGAGACATAGATACTTTATGTATTAGTATTCCGGATTTGTATTATTCCCTTTTTAGAGGTTGTTGTGCTATTCAGACTAGACCCTGGGGGGTGTTATTATTATTCCGCACTATATATATATATATATATATATATATATATATATATATATATATATATATATATATATATATATATACATATATCGTAAGACTTATGTATTTATTCACTGTTTGGTTGAGGGTTCGCTTACCGAGGTGGGAAGGTAAGTGCCCGCACGGCTTAGGCAAAATAGGTCGTGACAATTATTTCGATAATATTTTGCCATTTCATTTGGAAAAGTAGTTTGAAATATATATATTTTAGCTCGTTTTAAGTATTTGTGCATTCGGAAACAGCCGTCCTACCTTGGTAGGAGTAAGGTCTGCGTACACTCTACCCTCCCCAGACCCCATGATGTGGGATTTCACTGGGTTGTTGTTGTTGTTTAAGTATTTGTGCATATTTTCCCATAAATATTAAGTACATTTGTCAAAATTAATTCAAAATAGTTGAAACAAATATCTAATTATTTGTTTAAATTATTAGTACCAAAATTGACAAGTATTTTACTCCGTTAAATCTAGAAAATTGATTAATTAAATAAATAATCAATTACGTCTCAATTTATGACTTATTTGGCTATAATTGCAATCATTTCCAAAATTGACTACAAATTGATTTTTTCTGTTAATTGCACGAGTCACTATGGGCATAATGTAAATGGTCAATTGCTTGCTATATTTAATTGAGGCTATAATTGAAATAATTAATTTATCTTACGCATCTGATCACATTTGAAAAGAGTTAATTAGTTTCTGTTTTAATTTGGTTAGTTAATTGTCATACTTTTAATTTTGGTTATTTGTTTAAATTGACTAATAGCATGTTTCGCCCTTTTGGATACCCATATATACACGTATATACATATATACATGTATACACATGTATATGTATATTGCATTAGGGCCTCTTTTCTTTTTCTTTTTTTTTTAATGGCCGAGCCCAGTCCATTAAGACTAGACCCGACCCAATCCCACAAACATACATACACATATATGAGCAAAACGATCCATTTGTTCGTATCTACATGGAACCCTAGCCGTCACTATACTTTCTCTCTCTCTCTCTCTCTCTCTCTCTCTCTCTCTCTCTCTCCTGCGTCACTTTGCCAAGAACGAAAAAAATGATGGTGTATGTTGCCTTTTTTAGGCTTGGTATAGCCGGTTGAGGCAAGCATTTAATGCTCACCTCTCTCTCTCTCCACCTTGCTACAACCAAATGAGGTATAACCCCTCTTTTACTTTGCTTTTTTTGCATTTTTATGCTCAAAAGAGTGGAAAACCTTAATGGTTTTTGTTTGTATTCGATTTTGACCTCTTAATTTCTATTGGCTGATATCGGTTTGAGAGGGAATTCAAGAGAATCCCCCCCCCCCCCCCCCCCCACCCCAAAATCCCATTGTCCCATATCAAAATTAGGGTTTGAGGCTTTTAGATTTGGGGTTCTATATAAAACAAAAAACCCATATCCCACTATTTCACACACCTTCACAAGTTCAAATTTTGGAATTGCAACTTATGTATTTTGAAATAGAGCAAACAATTCCAATTTAACTGGGGTTTAGCTTTGAGTTGAAACCTTTAACTAATTGGAATTGTTAGTCTAAAATTTGTGTTTCTTTGTGGCTGAGTTGGGGCATTGAGGAGCAAGGAGCTTCCAATTTCATTCTCGACAAGGTTGCGCAAAGAAAAGTAAATTCCATCCCTTTTATTTATTTTCAGTAATTTATGTGTTTATTTGGTTTAATTGTGTGTTAGTTTAGTTGCTAATATGTTTAGTTAGTTATTAGTGTGCTTGGTAGATTAGTTTATTTATTAGTAGGTTTGTTACACGCCTGTTTAGCCTGATTACCTATTTAGCCTAATATGATTAGTTTAAAGTAATATACATATGCCAAGTCTATGGCCTGATCGATCTGATTACTTCAGTACATAAGTAGCTTTATTATGAGTCTTTTATCCTGAACCACAACTGTATTAGCCTTGGGCTATATATGATTTGTTGTATGTGCTTCTTAATGGATCTGTGATGCTATTTTAATGCGGTTCTGATCGAAATCCTAGCCAGTATGCATTGTCTTGTGTTTTTATGATTAACATACTAGTCGAATTATGCGATCAGCATAATCTAAATGGTTGTTTTGAGTTCAATAAGTCTATGTTAATCATGTCAAGTATCAGCCTGCATATTGAGGGATCTTAGAGCCCTATAAGTTATCTTTGACAGAAAGAGGTGATTATGATGTCAATATCTAAATGAGTGTTGATTCTATCTTGTTTGACTGAGCTACATTATAAAACCATGTTCATATCTTCAAGTGGCCATTATCTGCATTTATGTATGAATGTGTTTATCTGCTTAAGAAGTTAAGATGGTTGGTTTAAGTAAGAATTGAGAATCCGAAACAGTTAGGAGTTTAAAAGGTTAGGTGCTTGCTCCTATCATGATAAATTGAACTGGTGATTCATAAAGGGTAAATAAGGACAATGTTTTTGTGAACATCTAAATATAAAGAGGCTTAAGAGGTTGTCACTTAGATTTGTAAAGACATAGGAAGTGACTTACCTAGGTCTAGAGAGGGTTTAGGAAGGGCTTTGAGTTATATTCAGCCTGGCAATACCTATCTCAGGCTGTTGGGGTACCTTCTTATGCACTTACAACATTATGGTATCCTCTAAGATCTCAATGGGTAAAAAAAGGGAAAACTATGTGAAGTTGCAAAGTTGAACACTGAGGTCTGTGTATGAATCAAAAGGGTGTTTCTATACTTCCTTGTCTTTCCTCTATGTGTTTGGTTGGGTAATAATGTTTATGCCATGAACTTGAAGAAATTAAAGTGACTGGTCCGCTTGGAACATCCTATGCTATGAACCTATCCATATTTGTTTGTTTATTGCATAGGATATGTTTACAGAGTTTGAGTCTTGTTGTATCTGTGCTTAAGTGTGATTTGATAAATGTGTGATCAAGGTATACATGACTTGATAATACAAGCAGTTCCTTAAAGTTGTGTTTAAACTGGAACTAAAATGAAAATTGCTTTGAATCCCCTAAGAAGATTTGCCTGATTCGATTAGGTTATGTCCTAAATTTACTTATGCACATGATCCCTTCCCTACTTCTGCCTTTGTTTTTGTGGAAACTGTTGAGTATCAATGAATGTGACCTCACCTCATAGTGATATTTGCCATGCTGTTATCTACTTGTGAAAGAATCTCTGTTTATACTAGGGTCTGTGATTGTTTTTCTTGACTTTGAAATGTTTCTTTTTCTTCTCCCTCATGTGACTCCTAGTTTTGTTTGAATTGCTTTAGCTCTGGGGTTTATAGAAACTTCCACCACTGCCATGCCATAGGTTTGCTTGAGTATGAACCTCTGCTTGTGTGAAGGATTTGTGTCCATACTCTTTAGGCTTTGAGATGCTTGCTTAGTGTTTTACTTCCTGTTTGAAAGCTGAATCTTACTGAATTCCTCTATGAATATTAGTTTATAAGAGCATATAGGCAATTTTCTCTTCTCCTAGACTAGCAGCTCAAATATTAGGTTTAAGACAAATGCTAAATGAATGAGTTAAGTACTAAATGCATCATTGGATATGTATATATACCTGATATACTGATAAGGAACAGCCCTGAAGCTTCTCACCTTCTCCCGTCCTCCTTTGTTCTATGTTACTACTGTACAATATACATGAGATATGCAGGATATACACCCATATATACCTCAGTGTATATTGGATTATATATCATGTATACTAGTGGAATATCATGAAGAATATTTAGTTGAATACCAGCTTTAACGATTTTGGCATGCCTTTTTATTTTACTCCTAAATGGAATTTACTTGGGCTTTGTTTCACCCTATTTGCATATGAATATCAATGTGGGCCTCTATCTGCTATGTTTAAATATTGGGCTTACTCTGTTGTGTTTGATCTCTGCCTGGTTCATGATGATCAATATATACTTTAGTTGGATATGCGGATGTGACTGATATATATTCGTTTTTTGTATGAAGTTTGTGCTTTGAGTGATATGCTACATATATTTGTTATGGTTGATTTATAAGTTTAGATACCTTCTAACTGGTATTTCCCCCCTCCCCCCCCCCCCCCCCCCCCCCGCCCCTCTTCTTGCATGGAATCGCCGCTGATCGGGTCATTTGGACCAGTCCTTATAACCTTTATTGGGCGAAAGGCCCAATATCCTTCTTCTATCGAGTCCGGACAAATCATTGAAGACCCAACAATAGGTAAAAATGGCAAATGGTGGGCTTAGGTAGGCCCACCAGCCTAACTCCGTCATTTTTATTTGTATATGTAATATTATATATGCATGCTTGTATAAATATTGGAATCCGAATGGATAGGACTTAGATGCTGAGTGGAGTTAACTAGAAAAGCTTTCAAACAATTTTCGAACTTAGAATCACCTAAAGGATAAGTAACGCATGAAATATGGCAAACGATTTTCCTTACACTAGATGATATTTTGAAACTGGATATGAAATAATTTATGCGTATATGATTTTGAGAAAACAACCAATAAAGATGTTGACTTTGAATTAAAAAACAGAATTGTCTAGATTCATATAAATAAGACTCTTCGGTAAAATTGGACTTTTAAAGGGCCAATACTGATTTCAAAAATAAGGCAAGTGTTACAAATGAATTTTCAAATTATGAGAAACTTAAAGATTCTTTCAAACCTTTTTTGGGGCCAAGTCCAAACCTTAAGTCAAATAAACAAAAGGAAATACACTTAAACCTTAGTTTGGGAAAAAGGTTTTCAAGTAGAGTATGGTTGACCTAAAAGTGGATAAACATTGAATAAAGTGTTACAAAACCTTTTTTTATCTACTTGTACAAACCCATGGCATATTCACAAAAGAGATACACTCAAATCATTTTCTAAATAAACTTCTAAGGACCAAAGACATGACATTGGACCAAATAGTGGAACTCTACTTAAGAGAAATCTTAAGTGTGTTTTGGTCCGAAAATGAAGTGACTTCAACCCTTATATAAATTTTCAAAGTAAATCCATCTCTTTTATCATTAAAATGAATTTTTTTGCCAAAAACATTTTAATATGCCATAATAGTTTTTACAAGAAAGAAAAACCATTTCACCAAATAATTATAATAATCACACATTGAAGCTCGTAGGTCAACTGTATTCTACAGATCCTTAATACTAGGGTGCTTAAAATCATCCCTAGGGGATCATCAGAACCCTTACCTCGAAATCTAGTTTTAAAGGATTTTTTCTCTTGGTTGAATAAACCCTTTTTAACTCAGTTTTCCTTATTTCCCTTGATAAATTAGGTGGCGACTCTAAAAAATACAAAAAGCTAATAGAGTCCACAACTATGAAGAAGCTTTTATGCCTCGCGTAAAAGTGATAACATATGTGATACATGATCTTGGGCGCTCCATATTGCAATCTACTTCAAGCTCCATTATTTGAGATTCTATATATTCCTTACAAATGTATAGCAACAAAACTCTCGAAGTATGCACTGGTCACACGACCTAGTCGCTATGTATGAAAGTTACTGAATAGGAATGAGAGTTGACCTACCATGTGTGAGTGGGAGATGTTGGAAATTGGATTCGAGCCACCCATGTGGGTCAACCCTCATTCATATCCATATAAATAAATATATAATGAGTTATATGTTATTATTTAATTATAATAAAAGAAAAGAGAGAAAAACACAATTGTTGGGAGAGTCCCTGAACAGTTGCATCCTTCAGATTATATAAAGAGAAGTCGTAACAATTAGGAAATTCAAATTCTGAAATCTCACGCTACTTTCTTACATAGATTTGAAAAAGTACTTTTGCTCTCTCCCTCTGAAAACTATCTTCTTCTAAGTGAAGAACTTCTGTAGAGATTCCTGTGTTGTTCATGGAGCAATATTCTTCTCTATAACACAGGTACGATTTAGACTGTGACTTTATACGGCATAGTTCGTCTTTGTATGTGATTATGCCGTCGAATAGTGAAACACATATAGATGGATCTTGAGGGAACTATGTGTTCTTGTGGATTGTGTATTTTTCCTTCAAGATAGATCAATCTGTATTGTCAACTTAGCTAAATCACCTCTAAATTTGGAGAATATTACTCCCTCTGTATCAATTTGTTTGTTTGGTTTTGACTTGACACAAAGTTTAAGAAAGTAAAGAAGACTTTTAAATCTTATACTCCCTCCGTTCCAATTTAAGAGTCTTACTTTTCTTTTGTCTGTCCCAAAAAGAGTGCCTATTTCTATATTTAGTTAGTTGACAATTCAAACATCCTATATGACAAGTTTAAAACCAAAAGATTCAACCAATATTTTAGTACATTACACATATCTTTAATTTAGGACCACAAGATTCAAAAGTCTCCTTTTATTCCTTAAACGTTGTACCTGGTCAAACTAAGACACTTAAATTGGGACGGAGGAATAGTTGTTAACTAAAGATATGTTGTTGTTTTTTTATCAAAACCACCCAAAGATGTGGTAATTTATTCCATAGAAAATATGTACAGAAAACAGAAAAGCAAAGTATTTATAGAAAACTGAAAAGTAGAAAGCAAAACTATCTAAGAATAACAGTTGTGGAAAAGCTAAGACCAAAGCACTAATACTACTACAACCTACATCAACTATAAACCCAGGGTCCTTGATTTGTATCCATCTATCACACCTTCAAGTCTCACAGGTGGAATGGATCAAATCTCATGAAGATGACTTCAGGAAATCCTGGTTGTAGAGGAGTTTAGTTGTATCATAGATCAATGCTTAGTCTTGACTAGTCAAATTGTGCTATGATGACCAGAAACTGCTGACAAGATCTTCTTCTAACTTCCTATAGTAAATGATTGATTATTATTGACATCCATAGCTAGAAATACCTCTGTTTTAAGCAGAATAAACCAGAGTTAATACCACACACTAAAACACTGTTATTTCCAGCTATTGACCCTCCCATGATGTAACATTATCCAGTTCTGTTGTTGCTGTTATGGATATTGATATCCTGTTTGTTAGCTGATCTAATCCTGAAATTTGGCATTTGGCTCTTGTCTATGTTGATCAGCCTCCTTCCAAGAGATGGTATATCCTAATAATGATCATATTGAATTGTACCTGCAAAATCAAAAACTAAGTTAGAGAAAAATTCTGCCACACAGCTCCCTTCTCTTAATACAGGTTTCGCTATGACATCCTTGTCCTTTCTCCACCTTTGAATGTTCCTAACTGTCAAAGATATACTCCAAGGCGCCTCCCATATACCATCCAGAATTTTCTGCATTGTTAATGAATCTGTTTCTATAATTAATGGCAGAAAATCATGTGAAATACAATACTTAATGCCCTCCTCAATGGCCACAGCCTCAGCAACAAGATTTGTTGTATCTGGTAACACCCATGCCATAGCATATAAGAAATCTCCTGAACTGTTTCTTACACAAAATGCTGCAGAACTAGGACCTATATTTTCTCTTGATGCACCATCAGTGTTGCATTTGAAGTGTCCATTTCTAGGAAACTTCCACTTCACCTATTTATAAGTTAGAGGATTCCTATAATTCTCCAAAAGCTCAACCATCAGAGGCCACAATTTTGGCATATTTTGCAGCCAAGGATACCTGTAATGCGCCAACATGTAAATATTTCTATTGATCTCATGAATCACCTTAACATAAGAAACTAAGCCTCCATGTCTTCTTGTGTTTCTATTTTTCCACAACTGCCACATAACCAAGGCAGGAATGGCCTGATATAATGCTTTCAATCTTGCCAGAGTGTTAAAGTTCCACCATAACAAAACTGTTTGTTTGATCTGTATGAAATGGCCCATTATCCCTGCAGCTATTGAGAAATAGCTCCATATTCTTCTAGCAAATGGCCCTGTGATAAACACATGATCCATTATTTCTTTTTGTACATGACAACTCCAGCATCTTGAGACTATATTGATTCTCATTTTCTGCACGACTTCATCTATAAGTAGCTTCCAAAACCAGACTCTCCATAAGAACATAGATATTTTGTATGGTAAACCTTTTAACCAGAAGTTCTCATAAACCTGTGATCTTTGTTTTCTTTGTCTCAACTTCTGCCATGCACTCTTAACTGTAAATTTCCCAGAACTTGTGTGTATCCACCATGTCTTATTTGTTTCATTAGATATCTAAAAATGTCCCAATTCACTTCTCACATGCTCTACTATATCTGCTGAGGGTACATCTTGCATTTTGGCATAATTCCAATGATCACTATCCATCAAATCTTCTAGATCATCTCCTATCTCATTATTCTGCTCCTGATGTGGTAAAAACTCATGGAAAGCTCCAAGTTTAGACAAAGTTTCAAACCATGTTGATGAATATCCATTCCTAGGTTCCCACCAAATACTATGCTCCATATCATCCCTTGCTTGTAACATCAATTTCCAAGTCTGAGATCCTCTTTTCTATTGCACCACAGTTGGTCTGAATCTCTTGCAGTATTTGTTCCATATGAAGTTGGACCATAAAGTACTACTGGTCCTAAATCTCCACCAAAGCTTGGCAAACAATGCTTTTGAGATGTCATGAAGAGATCTAAATCCTAATCCTCCTTCATTCTTTGGATAGCATTAATTTTCCTATGCAGACCAGTGTTTACTTGTACCTTCATCTTTTGTTTACCAGAAAAATCTATTGAATAGCTTGTGAAGCTGTTTGATGACACATTTTGGTGGTACCATAGCAGACAACAAATAAACTGGTATACTTTGTAAAACACTGGAAATCAGCACAGCCTTCCCACCAAAAGAAAGTAATTTACCTTTCGAAGCCTGCAATTTGTCTCTAACTTTCTTTAGCATATCTTTATAGAAAATCTTCTGTCTTCTTGCATGAAAAATGGGACATCCCAAATATGTGAATGGGGAGTCTCCTTTAGTGAAGCCTGTAATTTGTTGCACCTCTTGACTCAACCCATCAGCCACTTTCTTGTTATAGCCCATACATTGTACGTTTGGAAATTTCAAAGTCGTCGTGGGAAGTTAAGGACGAGACCATTTTCAAGAATCATTTTAATGTACGAGTTGATACAAATATTATCTATGACTATTATTGCATGGAAATATTGAGAAAGGTTAAGGGTAAAAAGGAGAATTCGCAAAGTGGTCAATGGAAATAATGTGGAAACTTAGGGGCAAAATGGTAATTTTACAAAGTTCAAGAAAAATTCATGAAGGGGCCATGTTGGCCGTGCACTATATGCCTTTATTTTAAGTAATGGGGGCTATTTGTAAATTCTAAAAATATAGGGGCCAAAGCTTCTTCAAGAAGACAACTAGTCTTCTTTGACTAAGCTTAAAGAAAAATCAAGAAAATGGGAGAATTTTCTAGAGAGGGGCATGTGCCCCTCACATGCTTGGAGATATATATATATATATATATATATAAGTTGCATTCTAATTCAAGACAAAAGAAGAAGAACAAAAAAAAAAAAAAAAAAAAAGAGAGGAGAGCAAAGGGGTTCGGCCAAGGCCCCAAAAATTTAGCTATGGAGAATTGATCAAGGAAAATTATTTTCTCCTAGTTTTGCTACTAAGTGGAAGACCCTTAACAACATGGAGTGGTTGTTGGAACAAGCAAGACACTTATATGGACAATTCATGAACCTTAACCAAGTGGAGAAGTTGAAGAATGAAGGTAAGGTTTAATCTCCTTTTACATGTGTAATGAAGGATTCATGCATGTTGTAGTATGTGAAGTTGGATGAAACTTATGGGAATATGAATGTAGTGTTGTGGCCGAATATGTGTGGTGTTGTGTAGATAAGATGAAATTATTTTATTTAGTAGTTTGATTGTTGTGTTGTGAATTCCATAATGAAAAAAATGAATGAAAAGTATGAAATCATGCATGTTGAAGCTGTAGTTGCATATGCATGGTGTTGGCCGTATGTATGAGGTGTTGTTTAAGGAAGAATGAATTAAATTCATGTGGTGTATTGGTTGTTGTTGTAATGTATAGAAAAGAATGGAAATTCATGAAAATCTATGTATTGTTGTTGTGGCCGAATGGTATAGGATTTGGTAAGTTATGGTAAATTGATGTTATTTGACATTTTAGTTGTTGTTGTTATGGATTATATGGTGTAAAACGAAGGGTGTTGTTGAAGTTAACGTATGTGAATAACAATGAAATGTATGGTTGTGATTGAAGTTGAAGGTTTCAGAAGAAGTAGTATATATATTAAGTTGTTGGAACATTATGTGAATTGAATTGAATTGAATTGAATTGAATAGAATTAAGTTAATTACAGAAGTGTTGCTGGAATAACTGCTAGTATTGTTGGCCGAGTTGAATTCTCGGGTTTGTTGATGATTGGTTTGGGCCGAGCCATATTCTCGGGGTTGGTATATTTACAGGGGAGGTGCTGCCGAAATTTCGGCAGAATATAAGTGAATGCGTTTGAAAGGTTAAGGCAAGTATATGATAATGAAACTAATGAATGGATGAATTCTCTTGCATGTAGACAAACAAGTTGGATGCATAAGCGTAGCTGGTAAGGCGCGGCACAGGTATGTGAGGCTTACCCTTTCATTCTTTTGGCATGTCCTAGAGCCAATTAAGGTATGATATTGATATGTACATTGGGGTTATTCTATTCTGTGATTCCGAGTCTGTTTGTGATCCGTATGCCCTCCCTTATGTAAGTATCTAATAGTCCTGATAGGCGGATTTTGACTTAAGGATTCTGACATCCGTATTTTGACATAAGTATTCTGGTCTGAGAATTCTTACATAAATATTCTGATGTAAGTATATGGCATAAGTGTTCTGCCATGAAAAGTTCGGATACAAATAAGTATTCTGAAGTAAGTATTCGGACATAAGTACGCTGAGATAAGTATTCTGACATAATCCTTCTGATATAAGTATTCTGGTAGAAGTAATCTGTTACGGATATTCGGATAGTACGTTAGATTAATCCATTGAGTCTTGGTTATGTGCATTTAGTTTCTCATTTTCTGCTCGTGCATAGAGTTTACCTCCTTCACCGAGTCCCGGGCCGGTTTATATCGTGCGCACGGTTCCCAAGTTCCTCGCCTGAGGGCCGGGCGCCGTATATGAATTCCGAAGTATGATGTGTTACGAAGTATGATGTGTTTGGTTCGCTGAACCGCCTGTATGCATATGTACATTCTGATATTATGATGTGTGTCGGAGACAGGAGCAAATCTTCTGAAGTATGATGTGTGTGGTGCCTAAGGCCGGGAGGCGCCACGTTTTCCCCGGGTCCTGTAAAGGACCGGATACCGTTCTTGGAATGCATGGTCTGTGTTCTAGTAAGCTATTTCGGCTATTTTGTATATCATCTGTATATCTGAGTCTGATTATGATCCCGTCTGTTATACTTCGGTACTTTTGAGTCTGATTCTGATTCCGTCTGTTATACTTCTGTACTTTTGATTATGATTATGATTCTGTTTACTGTACTTCTTGCCTTACATACTCAGTACATATTCCGTACTGACCCCCTTTCTTCGGGGGCTGCGTTTCATGCCACGCAGGTACACCCAGATGAGCAGAAGACTTTGCTAGGAGATGCGTCAGCGGGATTGGCGAGCTCCACCCTCCTCCGGAGTGTCGCCGAGTCTGTGTATCCATATGTTGTGCTTTCTGATTCGTGTTAGAGACTTTGCAGAAAGAGTCATGGGTACGAGAGTCAGTTCGTAAGCAGCCTCATATGTCTACAGATTCTGTTGGTCTGGTCTGAGATCTGTGTCCTAAGCGGCCCTATTTGCTATGTTGGCCTAACCGGCCTATATGTTCGTATATGTGTATATGTTCAGGCGATGTACATTCCGCCTGCTCATGGGATTTGATATGACATGTTTGATACACGTGGCCGCTTAAGACGATGTCTGTTCTCCGCTTCTGTTGAAAGTCCTATTGTATGTTTTATGTGATTTGATCTGGAAATTTGAGAGAATATGTACGAAATCAGAGTCCGAGGGTTCGCTCGGCTCCGTATGTGGGGTCGGGTGCCCATCACACCCTAATAAGGTTAAGGTGTGACAAAGTGGTATCAAAGCGAGGTCTGTCCGTGGGGTTGCCTGCAAAGTCGTGTCCAGTAGAGTTCTGTTTATGGTGTGAAGCCGGCCACATTTATAAACAGGAGGCTACAGGGCCTTTAGGGATTGTCAACCTTCCTTCTGTCCTAGATCGTGCGATAGAGCCAAGCCGTAGGAACTAAAATCCTTATGTAAGCCTTACATACGACGGAAGAGGTAAGTGACGACACGGAAAGTCATAGGGGTAAGTATTGACGTATTTGACCTGCTACCTGGAATTGGCAGTTCTGGATGGCCAAAATTTGATGTAGCTGTATGTTCTGCAAGACATTATTGATATTTTCTGTGTACATGGGGGTGGTATAAGAGAGACAAGGTCTGATGGAGGATTTAGGAAGTTGACAATTAACTTTGCTACAGATTGTTATGTAAAAGCGGTGAGTGGGAAATTCGAACGGACTGATATCCGGGCATTTATGAAGTAATGGCAACGAGGGTGTATCTGTTACCATCAGGAATCTGGGAATCTAGGATGAAAAGTAGTTACACGCGAAAGTGAAAGGTGAGACTGAGGGCCGAAAAGCGTAAAATGGTAATTATGGAAGAAAAGACGTGTCACGAGGGTGTTCCGGGATCTGTAAGACCTCGACTAGTCCCGAATCATGTGGTAAAGGTCATGCGAGGAAGCGGACGCGAAAATATCAACATTAAGGCATCGGATTCCACTAAAGTTTCAAGGTTAAGCATGCTCAGGTGGGAGCAATCCTAGGATGGGTGACCCCCTGGGAAGTTTACAAGGAATTCTACATATTCTGACGTAAAAGACAAATGAAAAACTAGAATTTCCTAAGTGAAACTAGAATATATGGGATGGCTGGGAACCTTAAGAAGACGCGTAGAACGAGGCAGATTAGCTCGGTAAAGAGACAAAGAGTGTGTCACAGCTTGGGAATCAAGAAAGGCTTGAATAGCGTTCGGAGATATTTTGTGGGCTAGTTGATAGCAAAAAAAATAATAATAAAAAAAACAAATATATATATATATATATATATAGGTATATGTGAATGTGTGGGATATTCCATATATGATGACATCAATGGCGTGTGTGCCCTAGCAACCGGAGCTATGGTAAAAGAAGGCATTGATCGCGTAAGGGTACTGAAGTTCGAGGGACGGCAAGAGTAAATGGTACAAGTGTGGCAGGGTAAGATGTTATTATTTTACCATAGGTTGGGACTGGAAGTCTTAGTAATAATGTTGATGAAGAAAGAGAGTGAGCAGATAGGAAACAGAGAGATCGGAATGTCGGAAGGAGGTTCGAGAACCGATGTTGATAAGTGAGGCTAAAGGAATAGTGGCTAGAATAAGGGGATACGAAGTAAGAAAAAGGAATGCTTAGGTCTGTAATTACGTTACGAGGAGAGATTCATAAAAGAATAAGTATGTAGTTATGATGATGTATGAGCAAGGATAAGGAGAGTACAGATTCTGTGCTAAGGACGAGAATCGCGGGACGCGGAAGAAACATGGATGTACAGTTACAGCACAACCGCGTAATTAAGGAAGAATCACGGGTAGGTGGGCTAAGCAAGTAAAAGGACAAGTGGTGGATGGAAGAGTATGGAAAATGTGGACAAAATGGCGACGTAGACAGAAAGCAAAGGAAGAATGTGGAATAAGAAGTTCTCGATATGTAAGCATAAAGTTGAAGGGGAGGTAAGGGATAATGTATAAAGGAAGATTTCATAAGAGGACTGTCGGCATATGAGGAACCCCTTAAAGGGGGGGGGGGGGGGGGGAGACCATATCATCTTATGACAACAAGGGGTCGAAATATTTTCAAGTACTAGAAAAAGAAGCCCATGACCTGGAATGAGGACTCGTACAAGGATTCAGGGGTTTGTTAATGAGGAAAGTGGGATAAAAGATACGGAATGGGTATGGAGAAAAGGGAAACTATAAAGGAACCCCCTCCCGAAGTGCTACAAGACCCCATAAGGACAGTTGAACATTCGAGGACGAATGTTCTAAAGGGGGGGAGGATGTTATAGCCCATACATTGTACGTTTGGAAATTTCAAAGTCGTCGTGGGAAGTTAAGGACGAGACCATTTTCAAGAATCATTTTAATGTACGAGTTGTTACAAATATTATCTATGACTATTATTGCATGGAAATATTGAGAAAGGTTAAGGGTAAAAAGGGGAATTCGCAAAGTGGTCAATGGAAATAATGTGGAAACTTAGGGGCAAAATGGTAATTTTACAAAGCTTAAGAAAAATTCACGAAGGGGCCATGTTGGCCGTGCACTATATGCTTTTATTTTAAGTAATGAGGGCTATTTGTAAATTCTAAAAATATAGGGGCCAAAGCTTCTTCAAGAAGACAACTAGTCTTCTTTGACTAAGCTTAAAGAAAAATCAAGAAAATGGGAGAATTTTCTAGAGAGGGGCATGTGCCCCTCACATGCTTGGAGATATATATATATATATATATATAAGTTGCCTTCTAATTCAAGACAAAAGAAGAAGAACAAAAAAAAAAAAAAAAAAAAAGAGAGGAGAGCAAAGGGGTTCGGCCAAGGCCCCAAAAATTTGGCTATGGAGAATTGATCAAGGAAAATTATTTTCTCCTAGTTTTGCTACTAAGTGGAAGGCCCTTAACAACATGGAGTGGTTGTTGGAACAAGCAAGACACTTATATGGATAATTCATGAACCTTAACCAAGTGGAGAAGTTGAAGAATGAAGGTATGGTTTAATCTCCTTTTACATGTGTTATGAAGGATTCATGCATGTTGTAGTATGTGAAGTTGGATGAAACTTATGGGAATATGAATGTAGTGTTGTGGCCGAATATGTGTGGTGTAGATAAGATGAAATGATTTTATTTAGTAGTTTGATTGTTGTGTTGTGAATTCCATAATGAAAAAAATGAATGAAAAGTATGAAATCATGCATGTTGAAGCTGTAGTTGCATATGCATGGTGTTGGCCTTATGTATGAGGTGTTGTGTAAGGAAGAATGAATTAAATTCATGTGGTGTATTGGTTGTTGTTGTAATGTATAGAAAAGAATGGAAATTCATGAAAATCTATGTATTGTTGTTGTGGCCGAATGGTATAGGATTTGGTAAGTTATGGTAAATTGATGTTATTTGACATTTTAGTTGTTGTTGTTATGGATTATATGGTGTAAAACGAAGGGTGTTGTTGAAGTTAACGTATGTGAATAACAATGAAATGTATGGTTGTGATTGAAGTTGAAGGTTTCGGAAGAAGTAGTATATAGATTAAGTTGTTGGAACATTATGTGAATTGAATTGAATTGAATTGAATTGAATTGAATTAAGTTAATTACAGAAGTGTTGCTGGAATAACTGCTAGTATTGTTGGCCGAGTTGAATTCTCGGGTTTGTTGATAATTGGTTTGGGCCGAGCCATATTCTCGGGGTTGGTATATTTACAGGGGAGGTGCTGCCGAAATTTCGGCAGAATATAAGTGAATGCATTTGAAAGGTTAAGGCAAGTATATGATAATGAAACTAATGAATGGATGAATTCTCTTGCATGTAGACAAACAAGTTGGATGCATAAGCGTAGCTGGTAAGGCGCGGAACAGGTATGTGAGGCTTAACCTTTCATTCTTTTGGCATGTCCTAGAGCCAATTAAGGTATGATATTGATATGTACATTGGGGTTATTCTATTCTGTGATTCCGAGTCTGTTTGTGATCCGTATGCCCTCCCTTATGTAAGTATCTAATAGTTCTGATAGGCGGATTCTGACTTAAGTATTCTAACATCCGTATTTTGACATAAGTATTCTGGTCTGAGAATTCTTACATAAATATTCTGATGTAAGTATATGGCATAAGTGTTCTGGCATGAAAAGTTCTGATACAAATAAGTATTCTGAAGTAAGTATTCTGACATAAGTACGCTGAGATAAGTATTCTGACATAATCCTTCTGATATAAGTATTCTGGTATAAGTAATCTGTTACGGATATTCGGATAGTACGTTAGATTAATCCATTGAGTCTTGGTTATGTGCATTTAGTTTCTCATTTTCTGCTCGTGCATAGAGTTTACCTCCTTCACCGAGTCTCGGGCCGATTTATATCGTGCGCACGGTTCCCGAGTTCCTCGCCTGAGGGCCGGGCGCCGTATATGAATTCCGAAGTATGATGTTTTACGAAGTATGATGTGTTTGGTTCGCTGAACCGCCTGTATGCATATGTACATTCTGATATTATGATGTGTGTCGGAGACAGGAGCAAATCTTCTGAAGTATGATGTGTGTGGTGCCTAAGGCCGGGAGGCGCCACGTTTTCCCCGGGTCCTGTAAAGGACCGGATACCGTTCTTGGAATGCATGGTCTGTGTTCTAGTAAGCTATTTCGGCTATTTTGTATATCATCTGTATATCTGAGTCTGATCATGATCCCGTCTGTTATACTTCGGTACTTTTGAGTCTGATTCTGATTCCGTCTGTTATACTTCTGTACTTTTGATTCTGATTATGATTTTGTTTACTGTACTTCTTGGCTTACATACTCAGTACATATTCCGTACTGACCCCCTTTCTTCGGGGGCTGCGTTTCATGCCACGCAGGTACACCCAGATGAGCAGAAGACTTTGCTAGGAGATGCGTCAGCGGGATTGGCGAGCTCCACCCTCCTCCGGAGTGTCGCCGAGTCTGTGTATCCATATGTTGTGCTTTCTGATTCGTGTTAGAGACTTTGCAGACAGAGTCAGGGGTACGAGAGTCAGTTTGTAAGCAGCCTCATATGTCTACTGATTCTGTTGGTCCGGTCTGAGATCTGTGTCCTAAGCGGCCCGATTTGCTATGTTGGCCTAACCGGCCTATATGTTCGTATATGTGTATATGTTCAGGCGATGTACATTCCGCCTGCTCATTGGATTTGATATGACATGTTTGATACACGTGGCCGCTTAAGACGATGTCTGTTCTCCGCTTCTGTTGAAAGTCTTATTGTATGTTTTATGTGATTTGATCTGGAAATTTGAGATAATATGTACGAAATCAGAGTCCGAGGGTTCGCTCGGCTCCGTATGTGGGGTCGGGTGCCCATCACACCCTAATAAGGTTAGGGTGTGACATTTCTTTTGTATGTAGTAACAGCTCTTGTCAGTATTAATCTTCTGTCCAGATACTCTTTCATACTCATGCAGAATGAACATGATCTTCTATAAAGAAACTTTATCAGCTGAAGCAAATATAATTGTATCATCTGCATATGATAGATGATTCAAATTTACACTCCACTTTGGTATTCCATATCCTATGAAGTTATCATGCTGAAATAGAGAATTAAGAGCCTTTAATAGAACCTCTACAGCCAGAATAAGAAGAGCAGGAGATAGAGGATCTCCCTGATTTACCCCTCTTGTGGAATGAAAAAATCCAAAGAACTATCCATTAATTAGTATAGAATACCAATTATTGGAAATCAATCTCCAAACCATATCCACATACATTTTAGCAAATCCCATCTTTCTCAGCACTTGCACAAGAAAACTCCAAGACACCCTATCATAAGCCTTTGCCATGTCCAGCTTGATGATCACATTAGCTGGTTTCCCTCTCTTTCTTATATCAGTAACTAATTCTTGAGTCAGCAGAACATTTTCAATGATATTTCTACCCTTCACAAATCCAAATTGATTTGTAGAAATTAAAGAAGGCAGAACCACTTCCAACTTATCATGCATCAACCTAGATATAACTTTACTAATAGAGTTATTGAGACTGATTGGTCTTAGATCAGAAAAACAGTTGATAACATCTTTCTTTGGTAGCAGAACCAGGTTTGTATGAGTTACTGATTTTGGCAATGTCCGACCCTCATAAAAACTTTTGATCACATTATACACATCAGCTCCCACTATATTCTAAAATCTTTGATAAAAAACACCAGAAAAACCATCAGGGCTACAAGCACTATCCAGATAGTTGAAACACAGCATGTTTTAACTTCCTCAATAGTAGGCATTGCACATAGAAGATGGTTTTGTTCTCATTTATTCTCTCAGGTATGATATCCAACAAGTTGGATTCTAGTGACTCCCCTTCTTGAGAGAACTGGTTCTGATAAAAGGAAACAACTTCATTCGCAATATCATCTATGTTGCCAAGCCAATCTCCATCTGTATTTTGAATCCTTGTAAGCAGTAACCTCTTTCTTCTACCCTTCACAAGACTATGGAAATATTTTGTGTTTCTGCCTCCTTCAGAATACCATTGGATGTCTGCTTTTTGTCTCCAAAATTCTTCCTCAAAATGTAGATATCTTTTGTATTCAGCCTGTGCCAACTGCAACACCCCTCTATTTTCTTCTATTGGATCTTCTTCAAATAGTTTTTCTTTAATCCTAACAATATCCTCCCTTATTGTTAACTGTTTAAAAAGATCTCCAAAAGTATCTTTGCTCCATTTTGATAAAGCAGCTTTCAGCCAAAACTTTGCTCCAAAAGTATCAGTTCTCCAATGTTGTTCCACCACTTCTCTAAATGTATCATGCTCCAGCCAAAACTTTAAGAATCTAAAATGCTTTTGAAACTGCTGAATTTGTTCTCCTGTTGAGAGAAGAAGAAGAGCATGATCTGATCTTGTTCTTACTAAATGATCCATACTCAAGTTAATGAACCAATTCTTGTATTGCTGATTGACCAGGATCCTGTCCAATCTCTTGAATATGTAATCTTGACCAGCCCTTCCATTCCACCAAGTAAATGGACTGACTTTAAACTTTACTTCAGATAATTAACAAGAGTTCATGCAAAGAGCAAAATCTTCATATTCTATTGGATATACTGGTAAACCTCCGATCTTTTCCTCCTCATGCATAATGACATTAAAATCACCCCCCTACCATTCATGTCAAATTCATTGAGCTTGCCAATTGGTAAATATTATCCCACAGCACCAATCTTTCACCAGCATCACACTTTGTATATACTAAGGTTGAAATCAAAGGCTTGCCACTATCTTGAAATAACATTTTGATGGTCACTTGTTGATCAGTGTCCATTAATACATTCACCTCAATACCATCAGCAACAAAATACCAAATCTTTCCATTGCAATTATGATTAGTAATGTTCATACCTAATCTTCTCTTGTATCTTTCTATATGTCTGGATTGTTGGAAAGGCTCCACTAAAGCTACCAGTACAAACTTATGGTGTTTGTGCAACAACCGAACTCTGTGAAAAGCCTTCTGAGTATTGACAGACTTGATATTCCAAATGAATGTTTTCATCATTGACAATTTGTTTTGTTTGCAGCATTTCTCTTTGGTAGAATCCTGGATGGTTGTACTTCACAACATGCAGTTTTTTACCCTGAGCTTTAGCAGACTGAGTTTCTCCCCCATGCTTATTCCTTCTACCCTTCTTTGAATTTTTATTTCCTTTTTTGACACTCACATCAGCCACTTTTGAAATATCAACTTTATGAACCATAATATCTTCATCCTCCATATTCCTTGATTCTGTGCTTTTGCATGTATCTTTCTTCATACCCTCTCCTTCCTTGTTGTTTTCCATGCTATTCAGAGCATGAGAGACTAAGGCATGCAACTCTTTATGTGGAGACTTCTTCTTAGTAACAGACACAATATGAGTATTTTCTTTCAGTACCATAGCTGTGAGATAAGAAACTTCCTTGCTATTACTATTGGAAGGTATATAGCATCCAACAACAAGATCTTTATCAATGGGACTACCTGATGCATCACTCTCTTCATTTGTAACATTATTTATTCCATCTTGAACAACAACTATATTAGTTCCATCCTCAGTGCTATTACACCCCAGAAAATTTCGTGTTACTAAGGCTACATACGACTTAATGTGAGCTCGAGGAGGAGCAAATGTCACAAGTATATAGAATGAAATTCTACTGTAGTAGCATGAGTATGATATTTGGAATTCGTACAATATTATTGGAATAATACGTTAAAAGATATATAGCCCTCGTAACCGTAAGCTGAGGTGGGGCCCACATGATGGGATTTTTATAAAGGACATATGATAAGTTATATGGACAATAAATGTGAAGTTAAACACAACTCAAGCTGACAGAATCGCAAACTCATACATACCTACTTGTACAGTAACAACCCATAACCCACATGCATGTCTACAGGCCTCTAACGGACATAACAGAATCAGATGGCGGGACAGGGCCCCGCCGTACCTCAAGTTACCATATATACAGAATGAGTAAATAACAGAAGATATATACCAAAAGTACACGCTCTGGGTCAAAGGGGCACTCCAAACAGCAGAATAGAAGTCCTAAACTGGTGGCGTATCGCGCGGTGCGTCTGTACCTGCAGGCATGTAGCGCAGCCCCCGAAGAACTAGGGGTCAGTACGAAAAATGTACCGAGTATGTAAAGCGGAAATGTAACAAATATAATCATAATCCGAACTAGAGGTACAAAACAGAGCGGACAGAATCGAACCCGAATCCGAATCAGAAGTACGAGTGTAAATATGTATATAGTGAGTACAGGGTATAACAGACAGAGTCGTAATATGAATCAGAGGTACAGAATATGGCTGACCAGATCATAACAAGGATCAGGAGTACAGAGTGTGGCTGACAAAGTCGTAGTCTGAGTCAAAAATACAAAAGTGTGACAGACTGAGTCCTAACCCGAATTAGACGTACAGAAGTACAGCAGACAGAATTAGTATCCGAATCAGACTTCCAGAAGTGTAACAGACAGAGTCATAATCCAGATCAGACTTACAGAAGTGTAACAGACAGAATCATACATGCAGAATCATAAACATATACAGATAGCATATATATCAGATCCCGACCCTCTAATGAGGGACGCGGTAACAGATCCCGGCCCTCTTAGTACGGGACGCGGTGGACTGACAGATCATATGCCATCCTGGCCGCCATCCCCGTATCATCATATCATATACAGATGCAAACAGAACCCGGCCCGCACACCGAGGGACGCGGTGAACAATGCAGTGGAATGTGCACGAGTAACAGAACCTGGCCCGGGCGCAGTGAAGGAAGCATTGAGATATCCACAAACAGATTAATGGGAAACCATACGCATACAGATCATTATACAGACTCAATGAAACGGAAGTAGGCCAAACGGTGGGTCAAATCAGAGTAATCAGACAATGTTCATAAAATACGCATATATGTCATTTGGGATGGCACGACAGACTACATCGGAATAAAATGTCCAGAACCGCTCCAGACGTCAAATATATTATAAGACTCATAACTATAGTCATAACACTTGTCATATAGCAGACAGAATAATAACCAAAAGTTACCTGTGAGTTTCAGACAGAAATAAGTTAATTAGGGTCGTACAGAAGGTATCGGAATTTTGTGGGCCCACCTTGGGCCGAACCAAGGTGGCGTACGTAAATTATGGATCATAGGTCTTATGGAGTCACCCTTGAGAGTTTTAGGGCATTCCGACTTCATTTGTGAGAGTTGCATGCATATAGGTCATTTTGTCGACGAAATAGTAAGAAACCAATTCAATCTCATTGAATGAAATGGGGTCAATTTCAATTTCGGATTTCTAGGAACAGGGTCGTATCTAAGGCTCGCGTCCGAGCCTATTATGTTTAGAACATGCCAAAGAATGAAGGGAAAGACTTTACATACCTTAGCTGCGCCTTACGTTCGCTCAAATTCGATTCCCGTTTCGCCCAAAATCTACAAGTGGTCATATTTACCAATTGTGAGTTATAGCTTCTAAGAGTTCAACTTGAAGTCATGTTTATCTACCGAAATTTCGGCAGCATTTCCCCTATACATATAGCATCCCCGAGACTTAGCTCGGCCCAATATATCAACAGCAACAACCCAACAATCCAACAACATCAACAATTATCATAAAACGCGCTATATCATAAATAGTCCTCTTTTTACATAAAACGACACTTTCCATTCCAACTTCACCATATCAAGCTAATGTCATTATTCTCATATTCATTCACTAACTCAAGGTTATTCAAACATATTTCAATAACATTCCAAACATCATTCACGAATTCAAGTATCTCTACCAATTCCATATTCCATCTGAAACTTCAACGAATGCAACAATACTACCAACTTACAATGTTTTCTTCCAAATTCGTCAACAATTACCAAAGTTCACATTTAAATTCTTATTTTCACAATTATACGAAAATCATATAAAAATCACATAAATTCCCCATAACAACATACAACCCATTTCAACCAAATTCATTCAACTTTCACTTCCAATATAAATTCCACCATAATCACAACTAGATTACAACATAAAATTCAACTCATATTATCTATACCATATTGCACATACACGGCCACACATATACACACACTTACACACGGCTCACACACACCACACCACAATTCCATGATTTCCATTCAATTATACTCACTCTAACACCTATAAATCTTCCATAACATAAAAGAAACAAGAAATCCTTACCTTTTTCCAACAACTTCTCCTTGCCACCAAAGTCACCTCTTTGCCAAAATAATTATATCATCTTGAAGAGAATCTTGCACTTAGTAGTAATTCCAAAAGAGATGGATTTTTGTACCAAAGAATTGAGCTCCAAGAATATTTTCTTTTTTTTTTTCTTTTTCCTTCACTTGGCCGTGAGCCTCTCTTATTTTTCTCTAGGTTCTTTTGTGTTCTTGAAGTTTCTTACAATTGATGACTTAGCCTCTCTTTACTCATATTTATCACATGATTTTCACAACTTGGGCTTGGGCCTCTTTATTTAGTTCCATGGCCGGCCACCTCCTCAATTGGGCCTCTATTTTGTAATTTTTTTTTGGGCCCAATTGGCTACAAATCTTGTTTTGTAATTCCCGAAACTAATTCCCAAAATTCCAATTTTGCCCTTGGCCTCCTCTCGTATTTTCACACCAATGTTGTCATAGCCGGCACATTCATACTAAGTAAGGTCCAAATATAGCCTCATTCGTTGCAAGTCAAAGTTATCTCGAATTTTTCCGAATATGCAAAAATGTCGGATATAACAATATGTATATGACTATGTATAAAGTATGTATACGATTACGAAACGCGCGCACACCTCTGCAGATGGTACGGATAACCCTGATGCCTTGGTAGGGTCAGGTATGTATGACCTTGAGCCTTGATTGGCCAAGCATGTATAAGACACCGATCCTATGAGGTCGGGTACGCTATGTAAATGCTATGTATATGAAATGACTATGTATATAATATGAATATGAATGTGATAACACTATGTATAAGAATACGAATAAGGACATGTATACGAATATGAGCACAAGTATGGTACGAGTACTATTATGGGATACGGATGACGACGTAGGTGTACTAATACGTATGAAAAATGGAAAGTCCTACGAAAGGCAAGTAAGCGACATGATGATGATGATATTACTGTCTCCCCTCCTATGCTATTTTCATACGATATCTATTATGCTTCTATATTGATGTTGATCAAGCTTTACATACTCAGTACATTCTTCGTACTGACGTCCTTTTGTTTGTGGACGCTGCGTCATGCCCGCAGGTGCACAGGGAGACAGACCTGATCCATAGCTGCTTATTCAGAGATTGTATAGCAGAGCTCCATTTCTTTCGGAGCCGTAGCTTTTGGGTACTTATTCTTTTGTGTATTTAATTATGGGAATAGCGGGGTCCTGTCCCGCTCATACGATATGTCATACTCTTAGAGGCTCGTAGTCATGTGTATGTGGGTAGAGATGTTCGGCCATGTCGGCCCATGTTTTGTATATCTTTTGTTAGCCACGTCATCCTTGTACTTATGATGTGGCACAGATGCCTATGATATGTTAAATGATGATGGTCGTCTAATGGGATCAATATGATTAACGATAAGAAAAGCACGAATTGACTTATGGTTCACCTAGA
Source organism: Lycium barbarum (assembly GCF_019175385.1). Classification (NCBI taxonomy): domain Eukaryota; kingdom Viridiplantae; phylum Streptophyta; class Magnoliopsida; order Solanales; family Solanaceae; genus Lycium; species Lycium barbarum. The sequence goes on along the minus strand of NC_083347.1, from coordinate 67,169,745 downwards.
TGTTATGTTATGTACGATAAGGGGGTGCTCGGGTGGGGTAGCACCGGGTGCTCGTCGCGGCCCCCTAGCCGGGTCGTGACAAAAGTGGTATCAAAGCAGTTCAGTCCTAGGATGTGTCTACGAGCCGTGTCTAGTAGAGTCTTGGTTATGGGTGTGTTGCGCGCCACACTTATAAACGAGAAGCTGCGGACATTTTAGGAATATATGACCTTATTTTTTCATAAGAATCGTGCGATAGAGCTATGATGTAAGAAATTCTTGTTCCTAAATCTTGTGTTGTGTATTTCAGAGATGCCTAAAAAGAAAAAGGCTACAGCAGCCCAAAAGGGCAAGACGGTGGCAGAAAAGCGGGCTGAAAGAGCACCGCCACCGGTAGTAGAGGAAGATGAGTCCCAGAGTACGGCTCAATCTCAGTCCTCCCAGACAGTGCCTATTACCGAGGAGCACGTGGGAGCCTCAGCCCCAGCTCCAGCTCCTCCACCGAACGCTTCGGGCCAAGACGTGAGAGAGGCCATTAATTTGTTGACTCAGTTGGTTGCGGCCCAGACTCAGAGGCCAAGCGCAGGGCAAGGTGACACGGCTGTTAGTGCAAGGGCCCGTGACTTCATTGCTTTGAAACCCCCGGAATTCTTTGGGTCGAAACTAGAGGAGGATCCCCAGGACTTTATTGATGGTATGCTAAGGACGCTCCGGTTGATACATGCTTCAGACACTGAGTCGGTAGAGCTAGCGTCCTATAGATTGAGAGATATCTCGATCCAGTGGTATACAGTATGGATGGCTTCGCGGGGAGCCAATGCACCTCCGCCGGTATGGCAAGAGTTTGTCGATGCTTTTCTCCGTCACTACATGCCTCCAGAAGTTCGGCGAGCTAGGGCCGATAAATTCTTGAATTTGAGGCAAGGTAACATGAGTGCTACAGAGTATAGTCTCCGCTTCAATTCTTTGGCTAGGTATGCTTCGGCCATGGTAGCTGATATGGGCGATCGGGTGCACCGATTTGTGAAAGGCCTAGGGCCACACTTGATGGATAAATGCTTAACTGCGTCCCTTCAGGATGGCATGGATATTGCACGCATTCAGGCACATGCTCAGGAATTAGAGGAACACCTACAGCAGCGGAGCAATGAACGTGAGCAAGATAGGGGACATAGCAAGAGAGCTAGACCTTCAGGTTCGAGGAGCGAGTCCAGGGGTGGACACAGACAGCAGCTTTCCAGCCATTCAGGCTATTCTATGACCAGTCCACCTCCACGGTTTTCAGGCCAGGGCCTTGATAGACCTGCTCGTTCAGGGCCGAGTCCGAGTTATACAGAACCTCAGTTCAGAGGTGATTTGGGCCAGTCAAGGCCACCCGTACCACCGTGTTCCCAGTGTGGAAAGATGCATTGGGGTCGATGCCGATTTGGTTTAGATGATTTCTATTCATGTGGTCGGCCAGGCCATATTATGCGTGATTGCCCCTCAGTACATGGTAGAGGTAGGACCCAGCCATCAGGGTCGATAGTCGGATCTTCGGCATCTGTACGCCATACGGGGTCCGGTTCACATGCGCCAGCTGGCCATGGTAGAGGCAGAGGGAGAGCTCCCAGTACTAGCGGTTCTCAGCACCGTATTTATGCTTTGGCTGGACGCCAAGATCTTGAGTCTTCTCGTGACGTAGTCACAGGTATATTATCGGTATTCTCTCATGATTATATGCTTTGATTGACCCAGGCTCCACATTGTCTTATGTTACTACATATATTACGAGTCGGTTTATAGTCGAGCCGGAGTCGATCAAACCTTTTGAGGTGTCTACGCCCGTTGGCGAATCGGTGATAGCGAACCGAGTGTATAGAGATTGTGTAGTCGTGATATGTGACCACCGTACTATAGCTGACTTGCATGAACTAAAGATGGTAGATTTTGATGTCATTATGGGCATGGATTGGTTGGCTTCTTGCTACGCCAATGTTGATTGTAGAATGAAAATGGTTCGCTTCCAGTTTCTGGGAGAACCAGTCTTAGAATGGAAAGGAAATACGGCGTCACCAAAAGGTAGGTTTATTTCCTATATAAAGGCAAGGAAGATGATCACGAAAGGGTGCATTTATCACCTAGTACGAGTTCAAAATGTAGAAGCTGAGTCGCCGACTCTTCAGTCAGTTCCGGTAGTGAACGAATTTCCGGATGTGTTCCCGGAAGAGCTTCCAGGTCTTCCTCCCGAGCGAGAGATCGATTTTGCGATTGATGTGTTGCCAAACACTAATCCCATATCTATTCCTCCCTATAGGATGGCACCCGCAGATTTGAAAAAGTTGAAATAGTTGAAGGAGCAATTAAAAGACTTGCTTGAAAAATGCTTCATTAGGCCTAGTTCATCCCCATGGGGAGCACCCGTATTGTTCGTCCGGAAGAAGGATGGCTCCTTGAGAATGTGCATTGATTATCGGCAATTGAATAAAGTGACAATTAAGAACAAGTATCCCCTCCCGAGGATTGATGATTTATTTGATCAATTGCAAGGTGTCAAATGGTTTTCAAAGATTGATTTGAGGTCCGGGTATCACCAAGTAAGAGTTAGGGAGAAAGATATCCCTAAGACAGCTCTCAGAACAAGATATGGCCATTTCGAGTTCCGAGTAATGTCGTTAGGGCTAACTAATGCACCGGCAGTGTTTATGGACTTAATGAACAATGTATTCAGGCCTTTTCTGGATCTATTCGTGATTGTATTCATCGATGATATCCTAGTGTATTCTAGATCCGAGGCAGAACATGCGGATCACTTGCGTATTGTCCTTGGAGTTCTTCGAACCCGAGAGTTATTCGCGAAGTTTTCCACATGCGAGTTTTGGTTGAACTCAGTGGCATTTCTGGGCCACATTGTTGCAGCTGACGGTATTCGAGTGGATAGCCAAAATATTGAGGCAGTGAAGACTTGGCCAAGGCCCACGACCCCTACGGAGGTTCGTAGCTTTTTAGGCTTAGCCGGTTATTACAGAAGATTTGTTGAGGGTTTCTCTTCTATTTCTGCACCGCTCACCAAGTTGACTCAGAAGTTAGCTAAGTTTCAATGGACAGATGCTTGCGAGCGTAGTTTCCAAGATTTGAAAGACCGACTGACTTCAGCCCAGTCTTGACACTTCCAGAGGGATTGGAAGGATATGTTGTTTATTGTGATGCTTCAGGCGTCGGGCTAGGCTTTGTATTGATGCAAAATGGTAAGGTGATTGCGTATGCTTCTAGACAATTACGGAAACATGAGCAGAATTATCCTACCCATGACTTAGAATTGGCCGCGGTGGTCCATGCTTTAAATATATGGAGACATTACTTATATGGTGTCCATGTGGATATTTATACAGATCATAAGAGTCTCCAGTACATCTTCAAGCAGAAAGAGTTGAATTTGCGGCAACGACGATGGCTAGAGTTGCTAAAAGACTATGATGTTGAAATCCTGTACCACCCCGGAAAGGCAAATGTTGTGGCTGATGCTCTTAGCCGTAGGTTGATGGGAAGTCTAAGTGATGTACGACCAGAAAAGAAAGAGATGGCCCGTGATCTTCAGCAGTTAGCTAGCCTAGGAGTTCGAGTGGTGGACTCAGGTAGCAGCGGAGCTACTATTCAGAATTCAGCAGTTTCATCGTTAGTAGCGGAAGTAAAAGAGCGACAATATGAGGATCCCATGCTAATGCAGTACAGAGATACACTCCCTCAGAAGGAGGAGTCATCATTTGACATTTTGGAAGACGGAGTTGTCCGATGTCGAGGCAAGTTATGTGTTCCCGATGTGGCAGGTCTACGCCATCAGATTTTGAGAGAAGCTCATTGTTCCCGTTACTCCGTTCACCCCGGAGCGACGAAAAAGTATCATGATCTTAAGACTATATATTGGTGGAATGGGATGAAGAAAGACGTAGCGCAATTCGTAGCTCAGTGTCCTAATTGCCAACAAGTTAAGATAGAACACCAAAAGCCGGGTGTCTTATTGCAAGCTATAAAAATCCCAACTTGGAAGTGGGAAGTGATTAATATGGATTTCATTACAGGGTTACCCCGTTCTCGACATAAATATGATTCTATATGGGTGATCGTGGATAGGCTCACAAAGTCATCGCATTTCTTATCGGTCAGAACGACCTATATGGCAGAAGATTATGCCAAGCTTTATCTTAAAGAGATAGTGAGACTCCATGGTGTTCCGGTATCTATTATCTCCGATAGAAGAACTCAGTTTACAGCCAAGTTTTGGGGGTCTTTCCAAGAAGGTTTAGGGACCCAAGTGCGCCTAAGCACAGCGTTTCACCCACAGACCGATGGGCAAGCTGAACGTACTATTCAGACTCTTGAAGATATGTTACGGGCATGTATGATAGATTTTGGAGGAAATTGGGATGACCATTTGCCACTCATTGAGTTTGCTTACAATAACAGTTATCATTCTAGCATTCAAATGGCACCGTATGAAGCTCTATATGGGCGAAAGTGTAGATCCCCAATTGGGTGGTTTGAAACCGAAGAAGCTAAGTTGATAGGGCCAGACTTGGTCCATCAAGCAATAGAGAAAGTTAAGCTCATACAAGATCGGTTGCTAGCGGCTCAAAGTCGTCAGAAGTCCTATGCGGATAATCGTCGAAGAGACTTAGAGTTCGAAGTGAAAGATTAGGTATTCTTGAAAGTGTCGCCGATGAAGGGCGTGATGAGATTTGGCAAAAAGGGGAAGCTCAGTCCCCGGTATATTGGGCCATACGAAATTGTGCGCAAAATAGGCAAAGTGGCCTATGAGCTAGATCTACCTCCAGATTTGGAGTCAGTCCATCCAGTATTTCATGTCTCGATGCTTCGGAAGTGTGTTGGAGATCCTACGAGGATCGTCCCAGTGAATGATATTCAAGTGACAGAAAAGTTAACTTATGATGAAATACCCATTGCCATATTAGATAGGCAAGTACGGAGGCTTAGAAACAAAGAAGTGGCCTCAATTAAAGTTCTGTGGATAAATAACAATCGAGAGGAAATGACATGGGAAGCGGAAGAGAATATGCGATCCAAATACCCACATTTATTTCATCCCTTGGAAGAAGTCCAAGATGAGACGTCAAAATCATAAGGTATGCATGTTTTCCCTTTTATACATTCAGGTCGTGTATGGCCAAATCTCTAGTGCTGTTGTATTATTGCCCTGTGAGGCATTGTTATTGTGGGTTGTTGTGGCAGGGTGGTAGTGCCACATTACAGAGGAAACTCTGGCGAAATTTTTATAGAATTCCCCAAGCCTTTAACATTCGAGGACGAATGTTCCTAAGGGGGGTAGAATGTTACACCTCGGAAAATTTCCCGTTGGTACGCAAGTAAATGAACTAATGATGTGTGCGAGGAGTGTGAGTTTATAATGTTTCATGGGAAATGTATGTAAAGGGATGTGGATGATTAGAATGAAAAGTCAAGAAATGAGAAAAATTGAAAGTTGGCAAAACTGCCCATTGGTCGTATAGTGCAAAATACGGACCGTAAAGTGCAATACGATCCGTAAACTTGAAGTCGTAAACTGGCATGCCCAACTTCAACTTTCTGCCAGCCGAGGAAATGGCTAAACACGACCTGGTGGACGGACCGTAAAGTGATTTACGGCCCGTAAACCATGGTCATAAATCACCATGCATGCAGGCCAAAGTTTCTGGTCCTGCTTAAGCTTAAAGACGACCACGAGGGACGGTCCGTAAACTGAAATACGGACCGTAAACCTCCATGGACGACCACTGTTCACCCAGCACAGATTTCACAAGTCATTAAATATGAGGATCAAGACTTGTCTTATTTCATTACAACATTACACCACTTCTCTCTAAAACTTCTCTCTACATTTATTATATGAGTTTTCAAGGATTATAAGCCATCTATAACATTAAGACAAGTGAATCAAGGATAAGGGAATCATCAAGGATCATCCAAGTCAAAAAAATCCAAATGGAGAAAAACTAGGGTTTTGCTCAAAGAGGAGTATTATCAACCAAAGCTTGTTCCTACAACTTCTAAGGTAAGATTCATGATTTTTACAAGATGTTTAAGGTATTGGAGAATTAAAATACATGGATTGTAGAAAATGTGGTCAACTAGGTCATGAATGATGAATAGTGACATTTTGAGAAATAGTTTGAATTGAGTTATGAATGTTGTTGTGTTGTGATATGAATGTGTTATAAATGGTATTAAGATCATTGTTATATCCCGTGTTTTGTGCATTCGGAAAATTAGAAATGAGTTTGACTTGAAAGAAATAAGGCTATGTTTATTTTATCTAACATACGTGTGTGATATTTATGAGAAATATTGTTGCGGAAATACGGAGGAAGGCCAAGGGAAAAATTTGGAATTTTGGAAATTTGTTCGGGAATTACAAAATAAGATTTCTAATTAATTGGGCTCAAGAAAAATGAGAAAAATTTGAGGCCCAAGAGTTGAGGGTGGCCGACCAAGTCTTTGGCCCAAGCCCACAATTAAATGGTCCATGTGATCAATTGATATAAGGGGGAAATTACACATGTTCATCCATAGAACATTCAAGAAGATGAAACAAAAGAAAGAGAGCAAGGGCAAGAGAGGGGTTTCGGCCCCTTCAAGAAGAAGAGAAAAACTTTCCAAGTCCTTCAATTGTGATCCAAAAATCATAATTTTCTAGCAATATTACTAACTCAAGGATGCTCTTCAACATGGTATAAGCTTTAAGGCAAGAAAGTGCTTGTGTTGGCAAGTGGAAGTTTGAAGAAAAAGGTAAGATTGCTATTCTTTTGTGTTATGGAATAAGTATATATGTTGTAAGAATTGGAATTGGATGAAAATTGTGGAGTTGTGATGTGTGTGTGCATAGCCGTGCATGTGTGTGAGTAGGTGCATGGCCGTGTGCCATGGGGATGATGGAAAGTGAGGAATTAAATTCCATTTAGTTTGTTAGTTGTGTTGTTGTGGTGTTTGTGATGTAAATAAGGGTTTAATGAATCAAGTTGGTATTGAAAATGGTTGTGGGTCGTTATGGGAAATTATGTGAAGATTTAGGAGACTCAAAGTCTCTTCTGGAGATTAAAGTGATGAGGTCGCAAACAGTTTTGGAACCCAGTGCTTAATAAAGATTTTATGTAATTGTGGAAGTAAGATTCAAAAATGAGAATTATTGTTGTCATTAATGAATTTGGAGGAAAAAAATGTGATTTGGTAGTTTCGTTGCATTTGTAGAAGTTTCGGATGGAATATGGAATTGGCGGGAATACTTGAATCCATGATTATTGTTTAGAATGCTATTGAAATATGTTTGAATAATCTTGAACTAGTTAATGAATATGGAAAATGTTGATATTAGTTTGGAATTGTGGAGTTGGAATGGAAGGGTTGCATTATGTAGAAAAGAAGACTAGTTGTGTTAGAATGTGTTTGGTTGTGGTTGTTGGTATTGTTGTGTTGTTATTGTTGATATTTTGGGCCGAGATGATTCTCGGGGATGTGGAATTTATAAGGGAAATGCTGCCGAAATTTCGGTAGACAAATATGGATTTAAGACTTGAAATTCTAAAAGCTTGAAACTCATATTTGGCAACTATGACCAATTGTAGATTTTGGACGAAACGGGAGTTGAGTTTGGACGAGCGTAAGACGCAAGTAAGGTATATAAAGCTATTCCTTTCCTTCTTTTGGCATGTCCTAGATTTACTAGGTTGAGATTTGAGCCTCGGGGATAATTCTGTTCATAGAAATCCGAGTTTGATTTTTGGTACTATTCATTCAATGCCATTGAACTATAAATGGTACGTTTTGTTGGAAAAAATGATCAAGCATCCGTAACTTTCACAAATGTAATCTGATCGCTTTGAAACTTTCATGGATGACTCCATAGAGTCTAATGTTCGTGATTCATGTCTGCCACCTCGACTTGACCCGAGGTGGGCCCACTAGCTCAGAGATTTCCTTCGTTTGTCCTATCCGACTTACTTTGGTATAATGTTAGGAAGAAACTTTTGTTTATGATTCTGGCTATCAAAGAATGGTATTTTAGTGGCTTCTTTTGATGTGCTCCATAAGTTATTTGAAAGCTCCCCAATGTGAATGATACCAAATTTTCAGAAAAAGGCTTATGAAGTATATTTTCGAAAGTTTGTAAATTTAAAGGCTTATATCTTTTGTATACTACTTCCGACGGACTCGATACTTACTTTGGATTTTCTGATCTCAAAATATATGTATACGTACTTATTTGTCGAGTCTGGGAATTTAATTATGTAGATGTATATGATTTCCGCACTACTCCGCTCGTGCCTGCTATTATGACATCGTTCGCCGGTTCCCGGGCCGGTTTTGTGATCGTGCGCACTATGATATATTTGGCAGTATGCTGTGTTACGGTTCCCGAGACCTCGCCAAAGGGCCGGGTTCCGTTTATGGAGTTATGCTGTGATATGGCTTATGATATGTTGTGATGATGTGTTATGTATGGGGTTGTACGGAGATTTGAAACCTTCTGGAGTTATGCTGTGTTGTGACACCAGCGTCGGAGTGGTGACCACGTTCCTGAGCCTTATGCATGATTTCTGTTTGCATTATGTACATATGTCTTCAGTACAGGTTTTGATGTATTGATCCGGTATTTTCTCTCTGTACCCTTCACTTCAGTTGTGGTTTGGATTTCTGTACTTTATGCTTTATATACTCAGTACATCTTTCGCACTGACCCCCTTTCTTCGGGGGGCTGCGTTTCATGCCCGCAGGTAGAGTGATTCGAGATCCGCCAGTGTAGGCCACACATTCTGCTATCACAGAGTGCTCCTTTTGATTCGGAGCCCATATGTTGGTACATATCTTTTATGGTGTATATGTCTCCGTATATTTGACTGTTTGGGGTATGGCGGGGCCCTGTCCCGTCATATGATTTCGTTATGATTCGTAGAGGCCTGTAGTCATATATGTGGGTCATGGGTCATGTGTGTGTTTGTTTGTGTATGATCTGCGTCTTAGCGCAGTTCCGTTTGCTATTATGGCCAAAACGGCCCATTTGTCTGTATACGTATATGTATCTGGCGATGTATATTCCGCCAACCTATCAGATTTGGATACGGCCAGAATGGCCTGTATATTTGTATATGTGCATATATTTGGCGATGCATATTCTGCCGCTTCTTTTGGTTCTGATGTGATGTTTTGTACGCGCAATCGCGCAAGATAATATTTGTTTTTAACTCTGTTTAAAATGACGAATATAAAATCTGAGTCAAGCTATAATATGATAATTTGGTTTGTATGTCGGTTTGGGTGTCCAAGTAGGGCACCAGTCGCGGCCCACGGGGCTGGGTCGTGACAATCATGAACTAAACACTTTAGACGAATGGACGAAGATGGGTGTTATGACCATGAATGTGGGTGAATTAGAGGCAAATTGAGGAATCTAGATAATGTGGATAATGTGAATGACCAATGGCCATTGTTATGATAATAATGAAGGTATAAACGCTAGCATTGGAAGGGAACGTGCAAGTGTAGAATAGTTCGACGGAAAGGTATGTAAGGCTAACCCTTCTTTCATAAGGCATGGTTCTTGGCCAAATTTCTAATTCCTCTATATGAGTATGTTGTCTTCACATGGTTGACATTCCGAGCTCATAAGCTCACGACCCTTGATATGTACTATGATTATACTATGTTCCTCGTATGACGAGTAAGTCTATAATGTAGATGTAACGATAATGATGAGGATAGTAATGATGATGAGAGTAAAATGAGATTAGAGATGCTTACGAGTTATGATATATGTATATGTATGCCTATGAAAGGCTATGATAAGACCCCGAGCTTATGATGCCGGGTAAGACTATATGTATATGACTATGTATAAAGTATGTATATGATTACGAAACGCGCGCCAACCTCTGCAGATGGTACGGATAACCCTGATGCCTTGGTAAGGCCAGGTATGTATGACCTTGAGCCTTGGTTGGCCAAGCATGTATAAGACACCGATCCTATGAGGTCGGGTACGCTATGTAAATGCTATGTATATGAAATGACTATGTATATAATATGAATATGAATGTGATAAGACTATGTATAAGAATACGAATAAGGACATGTATACGAATATGAGCACAAGTATGGTACAAGTACTACTATGAGATACGGATGACGACGTAGGTGTACTAATACGTATGAAAAATGGAAAGTCCTACGAAAGGCAAGTAAGCGACATGATGATGATGATATTACTGTCTCCCCTCCTATGCTATTTTCATACGATATCTATTATGCTTCTATATTGATGTTGATCAAGCTTTATATACTCAGTACATTCTTCGTACTGACGTCCTTTTGTTTGTGGACGCTGCGTTATGCCCGCAGGTGCACAGGGAGACAGACCTGATCCATAGCTGCTTATTCAAAAATTGCATAGCAGAGCTCCATTTCTTTCGGAGCCGTAGCTTTTGGGTACTTATTCTTTTGTGTATATAATTATGGGCATAGCGGGGTCCTGTCCCACTCATACGATATGTCATACTCTTAGAGGCTCGTAGTCATGTGTATGTGGGTAGAGATGTTCGGCCATGTCGGCCCATGTTTTGTATATCTTTTGTTAGCCACGTCGGCCTTGTACTTATGATGTGGCACAGATGCCTATGATATGTTAAATGATGATGGTCGTCTAATGGGATCAATATGATTAACGATAAGAAAAGCACGAATTGACGTATGGTTCACCTAGATGTTATGTTATGTATGATAAGGGGGTGCTCGGGTGGGGTAGCACCGGGTGCTCGTCGCGGCCCCCTAGCCGGGTTGTGACAGTCACCCATCCAAATTGCTCTGGCCCTAGCACGCTTAACCTTAAAACTTTAATGCATTTAGGTGCGTTAAGGCCGGTATAATCACATCAACTGCCCCGCACGACCTTTATCACGTAATTTTAAGGCAAGTCGGGGTCTTAACAACTTCCAAAACGTTCTCGTAGCGGGTCCCACCCCGATCTAGAGAGGATTCTTTTACTTTTCTGACTATATAATTACCGTGTCGCTTTTTTTTTTTTAATCCTCAATATTTACCTTCGTCTATATATCTAATTCTAAACAGCCCACAAGTTTAAATTTTTATTCCACAAATTCCATCTCCAATTAGTCGATGAGAACTGATAGAATGTTACTGTGAGGCCCTCTCCAACTACCAGCAGAAGGAAACTAGAGTTCGACAAACATCGCAGAACTTCTTAGTACTTAATTCACATAATTACCTCCATATATATATGAGTTGTGAGCGAACCATTTAATTCCCAACTACTTGTCATACGCTTTGTGTTTTTCCAATAAGGTGAAACTTAATCGCTAGACATTTTTGCCCCTCATCATAGGCTTTTCTAAAGCAAAGTGTGGTTGGAACGTATTTTGGTCCATTTAAATAAATTGCAAATTTGCTGCTCATATATGTTTCCTCGAAATAAAATTTCCCAAATAAGGATGGTGCTTCTTACGAATGACATGGAGGGTATCTCTTAAACTTTAATCCAACATATTAGATTTACCCTATCGGTATCGACTTTCAAGACATGTTAAGAACTTATATCTCATTTTCCTTTTTATAATTCTGGAAAAATTTGGGCAGAGGTTCCTCTGTACTTCTTACTATCCCAACATCTGCACGCAGAAATACCAACAATGCCTCACAGGGCCAACATATATACGTACGTATCATATCGTATCACAGCCACACAGGGCTAATAATTTCAAGTAAAAGTATGAGGATGTCGAGACTTACCTCACATACATAACTCAAACGGCGCCTGTTACACTTTCCTGTTTACCTTATCTTTCATTCTTCAACCATATATATTTTTTTTCAATCATATCTCAATATTCTTACCTTATCCAACATGCCCTTTTCGCACCGTTGCTTACCTGTGTACAATGCAGCTTCCCATATCATCAGCTGCTCTCTTTTGTCGATACCGTTCTCCAGCTGAAATTAAGGGTTAGTAGTAAGGAATTTCATTTCTTATGGCTGGGCTCTATCGCACGATCTAGGATCCAAAGAAAGGTAACACCCTAAATGTCCTGTAGCCTCCTGTTTATAGATGTGGTGCACAACACACCGATAAACAAGACTCTACGAGACACGGCCTGTAGACATTCCGAGGACAAACCGCTCTGATACCACTTTTGTCACGACCCAGCCCCGTGGGCCGCGACTGGTGCCCTATTTGGACACCCCAAACAGACTTACATACCAAACCGCCATATTATAGCTTAACTAAAATTTAATATTCATCATTTTAATAGACTGAAAACAATTATTACTTGAGGCGGTCGCGCGTACAAAATGTCATATCAAAATCAAAGAGGCGGCGGAATACACATCGCCGATTATATGCACATATACAAACACATATAGGCCATTTTGGCCGTGTCCAAATCTGGTAGATTGGCGGAATATACATCGCTAGGTACATACACGTATATAGACAAATGGGCCGTTTTGGCCACAATAGCAAACGGGACCGCATTAAGACGCAGATCACAAACAAACGAACACACACATGACCCATGACCCACATATATGACTACAGGCCTCTACAAATCATAACAGAATCATATGACGGGACAGGGCCCCGCCGTACCCCAAATAGTCAAATATACAGAAGCGTATACATCATAAAAGATATGTACCAACACATGGGCTCCGGATCAAAAGGAGCACTCTGTAATAGCAGAATGGGTGGCCTACACTGGCGGATCACGAACCTCTGTACCTGCGGGCATGAAACGCAGCCCCCGAAGAAAGGGGGTCAGTACGAAAGATGTACTGAGTATGTAAAGCATAAAGTACAGAAAACCAAACCATAACTGAAGTGAAGGGTACAGAGAGAGAATACCGGATCAATATATCAAAACCTGTACTGAAGACATATGTACATAATTCAAAAAAAAATCATGCATAAGGCTCAGGAACATGGTCACCACTCCGACGCTGGTGCCACAACACAGTATACTCCAGAAGGTTTCAAATCTCCGTACAAACCCTAAACACAACATATCATCACAACATATCATATCATCAAAACATATCATAAGCCATATCACAGCATAACTCCATAAACGGAACCCGACCCTATGGCGAGGTCTCGGGAACCGTAACACATCATACTGCCGAATATGTCATAATACGCACGATCACAAAACCGGCCCGGGATCCGGTGAACGATATCATAATAACATGCACGAGCGGAGTAGTGAGAAACTAATACAATTTACATATAAAAACAGTGGTGCATACCCGGTATGATCATATGACAGCAAATTAAGTAAACTAGTTTGAATAACTGAACAATATGGGGTCTGTTTCACAAAAGTATTTCTGAAATCGGATTTGTAATTCAGAGTATATATTATAATATAATGGAGCCACTAAAACATCATTCTTTGATGGCTAAAATCATAAGCAAAAGTGCCTTTTTGACATTATACAAAAGTAAGTCGAATAAGACAAACGAAGGAGGTCTCGGGGCTAGTGGGCCCACCTCGAGTCAAGTCGAGGTGGCATACGTAATTCACAAACATTAAACTCTATGAAGTCACCCATGAAAGTTTCAAGGGGATTCGGTTACGTTTATGATAATTACAGATGTTTGAACATTTCTTTCCAACAAAGTAAAAGGCTTTAATTCAATTTTGCTGAATGGAATAGTACCAAAAGTAAACTCGGATTTCTATGAACAGAATAATCCCCGAGGCTCAAATCCAAACCTAGTACACCTAGGACATGCCAAGAGAAGGAAAGGGATAGCTTTACATACCTTATTCACTTCTTACGCTCGCCCAAACTCAAATCCCGTTTGCTCCAAAATCTACAATTGGTCATAGTTACCAAATATGAGTTTCAAGCTTTCATGAATTCAAACTTAAATCCATATTTGTCTACCGAAATTTCGGCAGCATTTCCCCTATACATTCAACATCCCCGAGAGTTAACTCGGCCATAATATCAACAACAACACCCACAACAATACCAACAACATCAACAATCACAACAAAACACATTCTTACATAATTATTCTTACTTTCTACATAATGCACACTTCCATTCCAACTTCACATTATCAAACTAATATCAACATTTTCCATATTCATTAACTAATTCAAGATTATTCAAACATATTTCAATAGCGTCCCAAACAATATTCAAGGATTCAAACAATCCCGCCCACTCCATATTCCATCCGAAACTTCTACAAATACAACGGAACTACCAAATTGTATTGTCTTCTTCCAAATTCATCAACAACCACAATAATTCACATTTTAGAACTCTATTTCCATAATCACCCAAAAATCATATTAAAAACACATAATTCCCCATAACGACTTATAATTAATTTCAATGCCGACTCGAATCATTTAAACCTTTATTCACATCATAATGCCACAACGACACAACTAACAAGCTAAATAAAATTGAATTCACCATCTCCCCTTCATCACCATGGCTCACGGCCATGTACCCACTTCATACACACACACGCCATGCATCCACACACCACAATTCCATAACATAAAAGAATAGAATTATTACCTTTTTCTTCAAACTTCCACTTTCCGCAAACGGAGTTTTCTCGCTTAACTAATTATACCACGTCGAAGAGCGTCTTGAACTTAATAAGATTTCAAGAAGGATGAGACTTTTGGATGAAAGTTGAAGGACTTGGAATTTCTCTCTTTTTTTTTTTTTTTTTGTAGCTTAGCCGAATGGCCCCCTTTGGGGTATTCTTCACTTTGTTCTTGTTTCTTGAATATTCTTGAAGCTTAGCCTCTCTTTTATTTTAACTAGTCACATGACAATTTCATATTGTGGGTTTGGGCCAAGGCTTGGTCGGCCACCCTTCAACCTTGGGCCTTTGTTCTCTTTATTTTTTTTTGAGCCCAATGACTTATGGATCACATTTTGTAATTCCCAAAACAAATTTCCAAAATTTCAATTTTGCCCTTGGCCTTCCTCCGTATTTCCGCAACAATATTTTTCATGAATAACACACATACATGCAATAAAATAAAATATAGCCCTCATTTCCTACAAAGCAAGATTATTCCAATTTTTTCCAAATACGCAAAAATGCGGGATATAACATGGAGCTCTCAAGACTTGTGGAAATGTGAGAAATGAAATAAAAGAACAAGGGTTATCTATTTATATAAAAATTAGAAAGCTGCCCGATTGTGGAATAATGATTTAAGAGGATAATGTAGTTGATTTAGGCTTTAATTTGTTATTTTCAGTTTTGGCATGGGCTTGAATCACGTGTTGTTGAATTAGTCTTCTTGCCTCCGATCGAGAATATACCAGGATACAGGGGTGGGCGTTCGGGCCATCGGATTGGATATGAAATTTTCGGTTTGGATATTCAGTTTTCGGATGGAAGAAATTACAATCCAAATCCAATCCAAATAAGTTCGGATTTGATTGGATATTTTAAGTTCGGTTTCGAATTATTCGGTTTGGATATTTCGGATTTTCAGATTTGACTCTTGAGACTTAAGGCAAACTTATTAGGAACAAAATTCATGTGTTAGTTCCACAGAGGTAAATCTAAATCTTAATTGCTCAGTAAAAAAAAAAAAGCCTTCCAGTTTAAATTAGGATTAACAAATCCAAGTCATGTCCAACATAGTCAATCCATACCAAATAAAAGCATTCTGAAAAAGTGGAAATGAACAAAATAAAATGTAAGTAGTCATCTGGAAAAATAGCAAAGACCTCTGTGGTGGGTGACCGTAACGTGAGACTTTTAAGACTTGAGAAGTAAGAAAACCCTATATTATATTTGATTTAGTAGAGAATTGTATATTGGACTTAATATTTTAATGGGTAGGGCCTTAGGTACTAATATATTGGACCTTTAGAAACTACACTTATGAGTACTGGGCACGTATGATATCGGTAGCGCTAGATATAAGGTATAAAATTTTCAGATTTTCGGATATCCAAAAATCCGTAGTACTAAATCCATATCCAATCTGAAATCCATAAATTTTAAAAATAAAATCCGAAGTCCAATCCATAATCCAAATATCCAAACCAAATATTTAAAAAGATGGGATTTTGGTTTGGATTTCGGGTTGGCCCAAACTGTGCCCGCCCCTACCAGGATATCATCAATGAACACAATCACAAATAGATCTTGGAAAGGTCTGAACACATTATTCATCAAGTTCATGAATACAGCCGGTGCATTAGTCAATCCATGCCAATGAATTTACTTTATCCATGCTGGGTATTCCTAGATTCGAGTGGAATGGTGCTCTTAGTTAGTATCTGATGAGGGTTATATCTTTTCGTAAGGCTCAATGGATGTTCTGCCACTTCTTGTTCGTGTCGTGAATTCCTTGCAAATATACTCTCTTCTTTATTCTCCTTCCTGCCGCGAAGGCTAGTCCATACTCATGAATATAACTTGAATGAAGTCTCTTAATTATAGTATTGTTGATAATGTTGTTGTTGATTGGGAGTTGTTTTGGGATTTGGTAGAAGAAGATGAAAGAGGGGAAATGTTGCCCAATTTTCGCTAGCTCACAACAAGAATCTAATAACAAAAAAAACAAAACAAAAATTTTTTGGAGGTGCTGCCCATTTTGTTTTAGGATAAGTTAAAATTTCATTATACGATTAAATTTGGTAAGCACATTCCTCACCTGAATCAGGTGACATAATTCTGACATCAAATTTAAGATCGTCGACGCAGAATGTCAGCAAAGATGGATTAATTTTGACCCGAAGGTTGGTCACAATTTTCAGCCTGACATATAAACATAAATGCTGAGAGTAGTAGTGCATGCCGATTAGGCCGCTACATATATTGTACAACAAAACAAGCGCTGACAAGGCTGCATAACATCACGGCTTCTAACCTTATAATATTAGCTCTTTCAAGGTGAGACATAGTGATGATGAATGTTCCATAATGTAATCGGAGGTCACCGACCTTGCGTCACTCCGATATGATTGTTGCTTTGATTGGGCTCGCGGGCTTTTACTGTACAATGCTTCCTAAATTGTTATGCGATATTGAGTGTTAGGAGTGGTGTAGTGACTAAGGAGATTGGAATATTAGCCCGACAGTTTCATTTTGGGATTTGGTTGATGACTTGAGGTATGTTAAGGCTAACTTTCCTTCTTTTGGCATGCCTTGCTCAATATGCAGGAATCTATCCGCTCGGGCCCGTCGAACTTCTGGCGGCAGATAATGGCGAATAAAGGCCGCTGAAAACTCTCGCCAAACGGCTAGAGGGGCACCCTCTCCCCTAGATAACTCCCAAGTCTGGTACCACTGAGCTGCTATATCACGGAGCCTATAAGAAGCCAACTCCACTGACTCAACCTCATTAGCATGCATGACCCTCAAAGTCCTGTGCATGCTATCAATAAAATCATGGGGTCCATATTCTGCCTTAACGCGGAGAATTCTGGGGATCCAAAACAAGAAATTTTTTTACCCTCTCACTAATAGCTTGATCTGCCTGATCAATGCCAACTCCCTGACGCTAAGCCTGAGCGGCTACCAATCTAGTCAGCAACTGTATAGCATCCCGCATATCCTGACCCGGTGCAACTAGCTGAGGAACTGGAGGCATTGGGGCAGGTGTTGGAGCTGAGGCTGGCACCTGTCTGAGCTCCTCTGATGTAGGCGGGGTATGCGAAGTCTGAGATGGAGTCTCATTCTGAGGCTCGCCCCTAGCACTGGTAGTCTGGGAAGTACGACTAGTAGCCTCTCCAGTCACAGTCTTGCCCTTATTAGCAACTGTAGCTTTCTTCCGAGGCATCGATAAAATCATAATAGGTTATTAGAAGGCGGACTCTTATCATACAGCTCTATCGCACAATCTGAGATAGAAAGAATGACAACATCCTAAATGTCTTGCAGCCTCCTATCTATAAATGTGGTGCACAATACACCCATAAACAAAACTCTACTAGACACGGTCTGTAGACAGCCCTAGGACAGAACTGCTCTGATACCACTTTTGTCACGACCCAAACCTATGAGTCATGACGAGTGTCTGACCTCTATAGACCAGACACCCTTATACTCGTACCTGGATCTCACCAAATACAAGGTGGCCCATCTGACCCATAACTGAACCATATTGACTCTGTAAGAACAACACCATGAACTCTATATCAAGGACTCACAACCACCTGTATATATATATTGAAAATAACAGTGCAACCTAGCTAGGCTGCCACATATGTTGTATAACAAAATAAGAACCGACAAGGCTACATAACCTCCCAACTCCATACAACTGTCTACAGACCTCTAATGGAATACAAAGTTGCAGAAAGGACCGGACACGGCCCCGTCACACCCATATATACATATCAAACAGAGTATAGCAAAAATATACTGCAGCTCCTAACCAAGTGGAGCGCACTGACTACTACTGGGTGGAAGTCCTACTGAGCTGGACCGCCTGTCTGTCTACTTAAACCTGCGGGCATGAACGCAGCCCCCCGAGCAACAGGGGAGTCAGTATGAATAATGTACCGAGTATGTAAGACATAAAACAACACATACATGAGAATCATGAAAGACATCTGAAAACGACTGTGTACTCTGTATGACTGAAAGTGCCTCTGCGGCGTATGATATGCATGCTTCCTTTCAAAATCATATACATATATCATCGTATATCTGCTAGTGATGTGGAACGTACAGCCCGATCCATATATCATGTCATCCCGCGTCCGGGGTAATCTCATAATCTGCCCACTGCAGTGGTGTGCACATCTACGTGCCAGCCCGACCGACTATAACACGGCGCGATGTAAGAAAATAGTTGTATATATATATATATATATATATATATATATATATATATATTATGCATGAAAGATTCGTAAAAGGATACTCTCAACTCCTTGGTAACATGAGTAGCTAGTATGACAGTATACTCGATCTCTGGAAGTTATAGATATGGAACATGGGAGGCCAAGGATACGAATATCTCTATACCATCTAAGAGTAGAGTCTTTAGAACTCACTCATTTACTTCTTTCGTTCGTATCATAAGGATCATGCCAAAATGAAAGAAAGGGACAGCCTTAACATATCTTATCCGCTTCTCAAGCTAACTACGCTTATGTCCCGAGCTTGACGAATCTACACACAAGACCAAGTATGCCAACTATTAGTCTAGAACGCTCATAGTCCAACCTTTAAATTAGTATATAACTTAACGAAACTCGAACAACATCTCCTCTATAAACTTAACAATCCCTCAAATTCCAATTCAACCCAAACATTAACAACAACATCAACAACAACAGTACCAATACCTACATATCAAAAATATAATCAAATCCATTCCAAAATATCTCCCAATACATCCCTTAAACTCAACTTAAACTCAATCAACCTACCGCTTTCAAAACTATAGTTTCTTCACCTAAAAACCTTAAAACTCTTGGTAATCAACTCAATAACAAAGGTAAGAATCATATACATACCTTGAAGGAATTAGAACTCCAACAATCAAATTTCCAATCCAACTCTTAAGCTCAACAACTTCAATGGAACCCTAGAAACAAACTTCTCCTCACTAGCTCGGGTTCACGGGGCTCGGATCTTGCTAAAATCTTCACCAATATAATGGAAAACATTGAGAGGAAATATTTTAGGGTTTTCTCTGATTGGGGAAATGAAAAATGAGAATAAAAACGTGAGGGGCTATATATATATATATATATATATATATATATATAAGTGGAACAAAAAGTTCCAGCGGTTCCGGGTCGACGGCTCGTCGACGACCGTCTACTTGCTCCGTTGTTCTTCCAGCCTAGAGTTTAGGGGACTCGGTATGTCGACTGCGGGAAAGGATGACTCGTCGACATGTCGATAGGCTATCCCTTTGCACCGTTGAGGTGCACTGATGCCTGAATCCCTGAGTTGCTCTGATTTTCGTCGGTTCGATTCGTTTAGCATCCAATCCGATCGTATTGCAAGGAACATATACTTGTACTTCGGTATATGCGAGGTAAGGCCCTTAATATCTGATAAAATCAGGTGCGAATCTCTGTACTAAGGGTATACACAACTAGGAAGACATAGACTTTCTCACAATGAAAACGAGAGGCGTAACACATCATTTGAGTGTCCTTGTAACATCCATTCAGTACAATATCGAGGTAAGTAATTGTATTGAATCTTCACCTTGACTTCACTGCTAGCCTTAATATCATCATCCTCAATTTCCATCATCACAAACTTTGGTTTATCAGTTATTAAGTCCACCTGAACTTTAACTCTCGCATAGCTTGGCCTTGTTTTGTTAACAGTAGCCAAATCCAACTACACAGGTTTTCCAACAGCAGATGCAAACGTAAATAGAGACTCTTTCACAAAGTAAGTAGGCAACAGGTTTGGAAACAAAATCCAAGCCATGGCTATGGATGTTTCTTCATCTATTTTAAAGTTGGAATCATAAATTAGAGGCCTCATTTGATAAGTACAACCATCCCTCGACTTCAACCAAAATGCAAGTTTAGAAGAAATATTGACAAAATCTTCCATTAACGTGCATCGTATCAAAATATGTCTATTTCTAAAAAAAACCCTACTGTACATTTACCCTTTGCGCCACATTGTTCAGAAATGATAGTTGTCACGACCCAACCCCGTAGGCCGCGACTAGTGTCCGAGCTGGACACCTATACGTACCCAATAACCCAAACCAGCATATAAACGAAATATACAGATATAGAAGTCAAGCAGTGTTGTTAACTATCGCAGATAAATAGATATAGCGCGTGGAAGCCGATAAGGCTATCACAGAATACATCAACCCAAAACATATACACAACCCACAGGTATGTCTACAGACCTCTACGAATAACAACAAAATCATAAGACGGGACAGGGCCCCGTCATACCCCTGAATAACATATGCATGTACAGTAGAAAAGTCTGTACCAAAATGTGGGCTCCGGACAAGAGAGCACTCCAAGACAGCAGAATAAAATCCTAAGCGGGCGGATCAGCAAATCGAGCGTCTGTACCTGCGTGGCATGAAACGTAGCCCCCGAAGGAAAGGGGGTCAGTACGAAATATGTACTGAATATGTAAAGCATGAAGAACAGTAAACGAAATCATAACCGGAACAGAAAGTACAGAAAATGAGTGCAATGTCCAGAATATCAGAATGCATACTTACAAAACATAAATAATGCATGCAAAAACATATGCCATATCCGGCCCCATTATGGGACTCGGTGAACAGAACGGGGTCGCCACCCCGTCACTGGCGCCACAACACAGCATACTCCAGAATAGGGAATAACTCCGTAACATATCATATCATATCAGATGGCCATATCATATCATATCATATCATATCAGAATATGTGTACATGGCACAGCATACTCCACAACCCATGTACATGTATACCTGCCCCCTCACATCGAGGCACGGCGAATAATGCAGTGGAATATGCTTGATAACATATCCTGACCCGGGCTCAGTGAAAGAAGCATTGAGGCATCCACGAGTGGAGTAGTGAGAAACTAAATGCAACATAAAACACAACATATTTACAAAGACTCGATGAGACATCTCAAATGACAGATCATAACAAAAAGATCGGACGGTACTCATAGTGCGTGCCTTTCGGAAGTCACAATGGGTCACGTCAAAATAATCTTTCTGGGATTGTTCCATGTTTCAGAATAATTTATAAGACTCAATGGAATATTTAAAACAGTTGTCATTCAGTAGTTAGAAGAGTAGTTAAAACATTTCCTTTAAATATTACTTGAGAACAAATCAATAGCACAATAGGAGAGGATTTGGAAATAGTGGGCCCACCTCGGGTCAACTGAGGTGGCGCACACAAATTACGTACATAAAGCTTTATGGATCCACTTATGAAAGGTTTAGTGTAATCCGGTTCCATTTGGGCAAATTAAAGATGTTTAGGCAATTGTCTCAACAAGGCACGAAGTGCTTAATTCAATTCTATTGAATGAAAAAGGGTCAAATTCAAACTCGGATTTCTAGAAATAGAGTTGTCCCCGAGGCTCGTATCCAAACCTATTATGTCTAAGACATGCCAAAAGAAGAAAAGGTAAAGTTTTACATACCTTATGTGCTTCTTACGCTTGTCCAAACTCAAGTCCCGTTTCCTCCAGAATCTACAATTGGTCACAATTACCAAATATTAATTACAAGCCTTTAGAAATTCAATCTTAACTCCATACTTGTCTACAGAAATTTGGGCAGCATCTCCCCTATAAATTCAACATCCCCGAGAATTTAACTCGGCCAAAATGTCAACAACAACACCCACAGCAGTACCAACAACACCAACAATCAATACAAAACACATTCTAACATAAATAGTCTCCCTTTCTACATAATGCATCAACTTCTACTCCAACTTCACAGTTTCAAACCAATATCAACATTTTCATATTCATTTACTAATTCAAGGTCATTCAAATGAAATTCGGAAGCATTTCATATTGTTTTACAAAATATACAAAAATTCCACCGAAACCATAATTCATCCGAAACCTTCAACCTTCGACATAAATATTCACAACACATTTTTGTCTTCCAATTACATTAACAACAATCACAATTTGCACCCTAACAATTCCACTTCCATAATTACATAAATTTACAATAAAATCACAAAACTTCCTACAACAACTTAACAACCAATTTTCATGCCAATTTTGGCTAGTATTTTTCCATTTACACCACAAGGCCACAACAACACAATTAATATCATAAATAAAATTGGTTCATCCTTCAACACACACATATGCATTCGGCCACACACATATACCCCTATTTTCATGATTTTTATTCTTTTCCACACACTACAACATAGACAAAGCCTTCATAACATACAAAAAGGATTTAAATCTTACCTTGTGTTCCTAAGTTCTTCACTTGACCAAGGTGCGAAATCGATGAAACGAGAGACCTATCTTCCGAAACAATTACACCACGTTGTAGAGGGTCCTTGAATTAGTAGGAATACCACAAGAAAATAATTTTTGGAACAAGATTTCAAGGGGAAAATTTTTCTATGGCATGGCCAAATGGCCTTTATTTTTTTTGCTCTTCTTCTTTTTGTTTTTCTCCTTCTCAACTTTTCTTGAATGCTCTAATGATAAGGACCCCTTTTCTATTTAATTAGCACATGGATTTTAAGTGACATGGGCTTGGGCCATAATACTATGGCCGGCCACCCCAACAATTTGGGCCTTGTTTTTATTCTTTTTTTTTTTTTTTGATCTTTCTAGCCCAATTAGTTATGGGCCCTATTTTGTAATTCCCGAAACTAATTTCCGAAATTCTCAATTTTGCCCCTAGCCTTCCTCGCTATTTCCACATTAATATTTCATGAACAACACACATATATCAAATAAAATCAAACATGACCTTATTTCTTTCAAGTCCAAATTATTTCTAATTTTCCGAATATGCAAAAATACGGGATATAACATCCTCCCCCCCCCCCCTTTTGAACATTCATCCTCGAATGGTAAATTAATCTTATAGGGTTTTGTAAGCATTTTGGGGAAGGTTCTTTATATGGACAGTACATATAACTTATTCATTAATCAGTATAACCAGTTACGGAATTTAAATTACCTGTAGGCATAGGAAACAGGTGAGGGTACTTCTTCTTCATTTCCTCTTCAGTTTCCCAGGTCATCTCCTCACTGTTGTTGTTTCGCCACAATACCTTAACGGAAGCTATATCTTTATTGCGCAATCTCCTCACCTGACGATCCAGGTTGGCTATAGGTTGCTCCTCGTAAGACAGTTCCTCCATCACTAGAATATCATCTACTGGAAATATTCTGGAAGGATCGCCAATGCACTTGCGAAGCATAGACACGTGGAACACCGGATGCACTGCCCCCAACTCAGATGGTAGGTCTAATTCATAGGCAACCTTGCCCACCTTACGGATGATTTGATAAGGGCCGATATATCTCGGACTAAGCTTCCCTTTCCTGCTGAATCTCATGACGCCCTTCATAGGTCACACTTTTAGAAACACCCAATCACCGACCTGGAACTCTAAAGGTCGACATCGTTTATCAGCGTACGATTTCTGTCGACTCTGAGCTGCTAGCAACCGTTCCCGAATGAGCTTTACCTTATCAACTGCCTACTGGATCATATCTGGGCCAATTAATTCAGTTTCGCCAACATCGAACCAGCCGATTGGTGACCTGCATTTCCTGCCATACAGAGCCTCGTACGGTGCCATCTGGATGCTAGAATGGTATCTGTTATTATAAGAAAACTCAACTAGTGGCAAATGATCATCCCATCTACCTCTGAAATCAATAACACAGGCCCGCAACATATCTTCTAGCGTCTGTATAGTGCGCTCGTCCTGCCCGTCGCTCTGAGGATGGAACGCTGTACTCAGGCTTACCTGAGTCCCCAATCCTTCCTGAAATGATCTCCAGAAATTCGCTGTAAACTGGGCACCTCTGTCAGTGATAATAGATGTAGGAACTCCATGAAGTCTCACTATCTCCTTAACATATAGCCTGGCATAATCCTCAGCAGAATAAGTAGTTCTGACCGGAAGAAAATGGGCTGATTTTTTCAGCCTATCAACAATAACCCATATGGAGTCATACTTCCGTGGAGTGCGAAGTAAACCTGTAATGAAGTACATATTAATTATCTCCCACTTCCATGTCGGAATTTCCATTTCTTGTAACAGTCCACCCGGTTTTTGATGTTCAATCTTAACCTGCTGACAATTCGGGCACTGGGCAACGAACTCTGCGATGTCCCGTTTCATGCCATCCCACCAGTACAGGCATCTGATGTCATGGTACATCTTCGTCGATCCCGGATGAACAGAATAACGGGCATAGTGTGCTTCGCTCATAACCTGCTGCCGTAGCCCCGCAATATTAGGTACACACAACCTGCCTCTATATAGCAATATTCCGTCTGATTTAAACTCGAACGGAGTATTCTCCTTTTCACGGGCGGTGTCTCTGTACTGTGCTAAAATAGGGTCTTCATATTGGTGCCACTTTATATCTTCCCTAATAGATGATTCAGAAACCCCTCGGACAGAACTCCTCGTACCTCCAGAATCGGCCAGACGAACTCCAAGATTAGCCAGCTGGTGAATATCACGTACTATCTCTTTCCTTTCTGGTTGCAAATCTGCCAAGCTACCCATAGAATTGCGGCTCAGTGCATCTGCTACAATATTGGCCTTGCCCGGATGATACAGAATATCAACATCATAGTCTTTCAGCAGCTCCAGCCACCTCCTCTGCCGCAAATTCAGCTCCTTCTGCTTAAAGATATACTGGAGGCTCTTGTGATCTGTATAAATATCAACATGGATGCCATATAGATAGTGTCTCCATATCTTCAAAGCATGGATTACCGCTGCTAGCTCCAGATCATGGGTAGGATAATTTCTTTCATGCTTTTTGAGCTGCCGGGAAGCGTAGGCTATAACTCTGCTGTGCTGCATTAGTACACAACCTAACCCAACGCCGGAAGCATCACAATAAATAACATACCCATATGGTCCCTCTGGAAGAGTCAGAACTGGAGTTATAGTCAACTTCTCTTTCAGCAACTGGAAGCTTCGTTCACAAGCATCAGTCCACTGGAACTTAGCTCCCTTCTGAGTTAGCCTCGTTAAAGGCGCTGAAATCGAAGCAAACTTTTCCACAAATCTTCTGTAATAGCCTGCTAATCCCAGAAAACTACCTACCTCAGTGGGCGTCGTAGGTCTAGGCCAATTCTTTACGGCCTCAATCTTCTGTGTGTCCACCCGGATGCCATCAGCTGCAATAATATGTCCCAAGAATGCCACTGAAGCCAGCCTGAATTCACATTTAGAGAATTTGGCATATAATTTCTGATGCCGAAGTACCCCAAGTACCGCCCTCAGATGATCTGCGTGTTCCTCCTCTGACCGTGAATAAACCAGAATATCGTCAATAAATACAATCACGAACATATCCAAGAACGGCTTGAATACCCGATTCATCAGATCCATGAATACCGCTGGAGCGTTAGTCAGCCCAAAAGACATCACCCTGAATTCATAATGCCCATATCGGGTCCGGAATGCTGTCTTAGGAATATCAGCCTCTCTTACCCGCACCTGGTGGTAGCCTGACCGCAGGTCTATCTTCGAAAAACAATTAGCGCCCTGCAACTGATCAAACAAATCATCAATCCTGGGGAGGGGGTATTTATTCTTTATGGTTACCTTATTTAGCTGTCTATAATCGATGCACATCCGCAGTGACCCATCTTTCTTTCTTACAAATAATACTGGGCTCCCCAAGGCGAGGTGCTGGGTCTGATGAAGCCTTTTTCTAACAATCCCTTCAGCTGCTCTTTCAATTCTTTTAATTCTGCAGGTGCCATTCTGTACATGGGAATAGATATAGGCTGAGTATCTGGCAGCACATCGATAGTAAACTCTATCTCTCGCTCCGGCGGAAGACCTAGAAGCTCATCTGGGAATACATCTGGAAATTCATTAACCACTAGGACTGACTGAAGGGTCGGTGCTTCTGCTTTCAAGTCTTGTACCCGGACCAGATGATAAATATACCCCTTTCTGATCATCTTCCTCGCCTTAAGGTATGAAATAAACTTACCTTTCGGCGATGCTGTATTACCTGTCCACTCTATAACTGGTTCCCCAGGAAATTGGAAGCGAACCACCTTTTTCTGACAATCAACATTAGCATAACAGGAAGCTAGCCAGTCCATGCCCATAATAACATCAAATTCAATCATATCTAACTCCACCAGATCTGCCTTATTATCTCGGCCACATATAATTACAGAACAATCTTTATATACCTGTCTCGCTATAATAAAATCCCAAATCGGTGTAGCTACTTCAAATGGCTCTATAGGTTCGGGTGTTATTCCAATTTTACTAGCGACGAGAGGAGAAATATATGACAAAGTAGAACCTGGATCGATCAATGCATATACAGATCGAGAGAAGACCAATAATGTACCTGTGACAACATTTGGCGACGCCTCCTGATCCTTGCGGCTGGCCAAAGCATATATGCGGTTCGAAAGACCGCTAGAACTGGAAAGTCCAGCACGGCCTCTGCCGCGGCCGGCTGGTGCCGGTGTACCCTGCCCCGTGGGGCGCATAGCTACGGAAGAAGATGATGACCCAGCAGCTGATCCGGTAGGCTGAGCTGCACCGCCTAAATTACCCTTATACGGGCACTCTCTCATAGTGTGGCCCTGGCGGCCACAAGAAAAACAAGCACCTGTAGCACGATAGCACTCTCCAGGGTGGTGCCTCCCACAATAAGAACACTGAGGCCTGGGTGGTCTCGCCTGACCGGAACTCCTGTCTGTCCGCGAACCTGAAGCCCTGGAGCTCTGGCCTGCTCCTGAATACCCTGGGCTGTCAAATCTCCTGCCTGGGAACTGTGGAGGTGTGCTCCGTGCCGGCTGGGAAGAATGACTGCTAGACTGCTGCTGCTGTTGAGGCTGCCTACTCCGAAACTCCCCAGAATACCCAACTGATCTGGCCCTCTTGGGCTGACTCCGATCCTGCTCTCTGTCGGGCTGATGCCCCTTATGTCGGTCCTCCATACCCTGGGCATGCCCCTGTACACGTGCAATATCTATACCAGGCTGAGCAGCCATCACCAGACAACTATCAACCAAATAACGGTCCAGCCCCATTATATACCGGTGCATCCTGTCAGTCATATCAGCTACCATAGCGGGTGCATATCTGGCCAATGAGTCAAACTCTAGGCTATACTCTCGGACGCTCCTGCCCCTCTGTCTCAGCAGTAAAAATCTGTCAGCCCTAGCTCGCCGCAGCTCCGGGGGCAGAAAGTGGCCAAGAAAGGCCTCAGTGAACTCGTCCTACACTGCTGGGGGAGCGTCGTCGCCTCTGGACAACTCCTATGACTCATACCAATTAGCAGCTACATCATACAACCGATATGAAGCCAACTCGACAGACTCGGTCGCAGAAGCCTTAATCAACCGTAACGTACGCTGCATCTTTCTGATAAACTCCTGGGGATCCTCCTCGAGCTTTGTCCCGAAGAACTCTGGAGGATTACAAGTCAGGAACTCCTGGGCCCTCGAACTATCATGTCTGTCTGCACGATCACCTCCAAATCCATGCCTATGAACCTACCCCGCCACCATTCTGGTCAGCAACTGGACCGCATCTCTCATGGCCCTATCCTCCGCCCCTGGCTGTAGAGCTGGAGGCTCGGGCACTGGAACCTCGGGAGCTGGCGGTGGAGCCGCCCCCTGATCTGCAGCTGCTGCTGCTCCAATCCCCTCTGGTAATGGCGATGTAGCGGAGCCCTCTGACTGGGGCATAATCTCGGGCATAATCTGGGCACGGGCCCAGGTAACCCTCTGGGTCTGGCTAGTCTCTCCCGCTGCTACTGACTTACCCTTCTGGGCAGCTGTCGCCTTTTTCGGAGGCATGGCTGAAAACATAACAATTCGTTAGGGAGGAGTCATCCTGATAATACAGCTCTATCGCACGACCTAAGATAAGAAGGAAGGGTAGCATCTTAATGTCCTGTAGCCTCCTGTTTATAGATGTGGTGCACAACACACCGATAAACAGGACTCTAATAGACACGGTATGTAGACACTCCGAGGACAAACCGCTCCGATACCACTTTTGTCACGACCCAACCCCGTAGGCCGCGACTAGTGTCCGAGCTGGACACCTATACGTACCCAATAACCCAAACCAGCATATAAACGAAATATACAGATATAGAAGTCAAACGGCGTTGTTAACTATCGCAGATAAACAGATATAGCGCGTGGAAGCCGATAAGGCTATCACAGAATACATCAACCCAAAACATATACACAACCCACAGGTATGTCTACAGACCTCTACGAATAACAACAAAATCATAAGACGGGACAGGGCCCCGTCATACCCCTGAATAACATATGCATGTACAGTAGAAAAGTCTGTACCAAAATGTGGGCTCCGGACAAGAGAGCACTCCAAGACAGCAGAATAAAATCCTAAGCGGGCGGATCAGCAAATCGGGCGTCTGTACCTGCGTGGCATGAAACGTAGCCCCCGAAGGAAAGGGGGTCAGTACGAAATATGTACTGAATATGTAAAGCATGAAGAACAGTAAACGAAATCATAACCGGAACAGAAAGTACAGAAAATGAGTGCAATGTCCAGAATATCAGAATGCATACTTACAAAACATAAATAATGCATGCAAAAACATATGTCATATCCGGCCCCATTATGGGACTCGGTGAACAGAACGTGGTCGCCACCCCGTCACTGGCGCCACAACACAGCATACTCCAGAATAGGGAATAACTCCGTAACATATCATATCATATCAGATGGCCATATCATATCATATCATATCATATCAGAATATGTGTACATGGCACAGCATACTCCACAACCCATGTACATGTATACCTGCCCCCTCACATCGAGGCATGGCGAATAATGCAGTGGAATATGCTTGATAACATATCCTGGCCCGGGCTCAGTGAAAGAAGCATTGAGGCATCCATGAGTGGAGTACTGAGAAACTAAATGCAATATAAAACACAACATATTTACAAAGACTCGATGAGACATCTCAAATGACAGATCATAACAAAAAGATCGGACGGTACTCATAGTGCGTGTCTTTCGGAAGTCACAATGGGTCACGTCAAAATAATCTTTCTGGGATTGTTCCATGTTCCAGAATAATTTATAAGACTCAATGGAATATTTAAAACAGTTGTCATTTAGTAGTTAGAAGAGTAGTTAAAACGTTTCCTTTAAATATTACTTGAAAACAAATCAATAGCACAATAGGAGAGGATTTGGAAATAGTGGGCCCACCTCGGGTCAACTGAGGTGGCGCACACAAATTACGTACATAAAGCTTTATGGATCCACTTATGAAATGTTTAGTGTAATCCGGTTCCATTTGGGCAAATTAAAGATGTTTAGGCAATTGTCTCAACAAGGCACGAAGTGCTTAATTCAATTCTATTGAATGAAAAAGGGTCAAATTCAAACTCGGATTTCTAGAAATAGAGTTGTCCCCGAGGCTCGTATCTCAACCTATTATGTCTAAGACATGCCAAAAGAAAAAAAGGTAAAGCTTTACATACCTTATTTGCTTCTTACGCTTGTCCAAACACAAGTCCCGTTTCCTCCAGAATCTACAATTGGTCACAATTACCAAATATTAATTACAAGCCTTTAGAAAATCAATCTTAACTCCATACTTGTCTACAGAAATTTGGGCAGCATCTCCCCTATAAATTCAACATCCCCGAGAATTTAACTCGGCCAAAATGTCAACAACAACACCCACAGCAGTACCAACAACACCAACAATCAATACAAAACACATTCTAACATAAATAGTCTCCCTTTCTACATAATGCATCAACTTCTACTCCAACTTCACACTTTCAAACCAATATCAACATTTTCATATTCATTTACTAATTCAAGGTCATTCAAATGAAATTTGGAAGCATTTCATATTGTTTTACAAAATATACAAAAATTCCACCGAAACCATAATTCATCCGAAACCTTCAACCTTCGACATAAATATTCACAACACATTTTTGTCTTCCAATTACATTAACAACAATCACAATTTGCACCCTAACAATTCCACTTCCATAATTACATAAATTTACAATAAAATCACAAAACTTCCTACAACAACTTAACAACCAATTTTCATGCCAATTTTGGCTAGTATTTTTCCATTTACACCACAAGGCCACAACAACACAATTAATATCATAAATAAAATTGGTTCATCCTTCAACACACACATATGCATTCGGCCACACACATATACCCCTATTTTCATGATTTTTATTCTTTTCCACACACTACAACATAGACAAAGCCTTCATAACATACAAAAAGGATTTAAATCTTACCTTGTCTTCCTAAGTTCTTCACTTGACTAAGGTGCGAAATCGATGAAACGAGAGACCTATCTTCCGAAACAATTACACCACGTTGTAGAGGGTCCTTGAATTAGTAGGAATACCACAAGAAAATAATTTTTGGAACAAGATTTCAAGGGGAAAATATTTCTAGGGCATGGCCGAATGGCCTTTATTTTTTTTCCTCTTCTTCTTTTTGTTTTTCTCCTTCTCAACTTTTCTTGAATGCTCTAATGATAAGGACCCCTTTTCTATTTAATTAGCACATGGATTTTAAGTGACCTGGGCTTGGGCCATAATACTATGGTCGGCCACCCCAACAATTTGGGCCTTGTTTTTTTTTTTTTTTTTTTTTGATCTTTCTAGCCCAATTAGTTATGGGACCTATTTTGTAATTCCCGAAACTAATTTCCGAAATTCCCAATTTTGCCCCTAGCCTTCCTCGCTATTTCCACATTAATATTTGATGAACAACACACATATATCAAATAAAATCAAACATGACTTATTTCTTTCAAGTCCAAATTATTTCGAATTTTTCGAATATGCAAAAATACGGGATATAACATCCTCCCCCCCCCCCCCTTTTGAACATTCGTCCTCGAATGGTAAATTAATCTTATAGGGTTTTGTAAGCATTTTGGGGAAGGTTCCTTATATGGACAATACATATAACTTATTCATTAATCAGTATAACCAGTTACGGAATTTAAATTACCTGTAGGCATAGGAAACAGGTGAGGGTACTTCTTCTTCATTTCCTCTTCAGCTTCCCAGGTCATCTCCTCCTTGTTGTTGTTTCGCCACAATACCTTAACGGAAGCTATATCTTTATTGCGCAATCTCCTCACCTGACGATCCAGGTTGGCTATAGGTTGCTCCTCGTAAGACAGTTCCTCCATCACTAGACTATCATCTACTGGAAATATTCTGGAAGGATTGCCAATGCACTTGCGAAGCATAGACACGTGGAACACCGGATGCACTGCCCCCAACTCAGATGGTAGGTCTAATTCATAGGCAACCTTGCCCACCTTACGGATGATTTGATAAGGGCCGATATATCTCGGACTAAGCTTCCCTTTCCTGCCGAATCTCATGACGAGAAACTCCCAATCACCGACCTGGAACTCTAAATGTCGACGTCATTTATCTGCGTACGATTTCTGTCGACTTTGAGCAGCTAGCAACCGTTCCCGAATGAGCTTTACCTTATCAACTGCCTGCTGGATCATATCTGGGCCAATTAATTCAGTTTCGCCAACATCGAACCAGCCGATTGGTGACCTGCATTTCCTGCCATACAGAGCCTCGTACGGTGCCATCTGGATGCTAGAATGGTAGTTGTTATTATAAGCAAACTCAACTAGTGGCAAATGATCATCCCAGCTACCTCTGAAATCAATAACACAGGCCCGCAACATATCTTCTAACGTCTGTATAGTGCGCTCGGCCTGCCCGTCGCTCTGAGGATGGAATGTTGTACTCAGACTTACCTGAGTCCCCAATCCTTCCTGAAATGATCTCCAGAAATTCGCTGTAAACTGGGCACCTCTGTCAGTGATAATAGATGTAGGAACTCCATGAAGTCTCACTATCTCCTTAACATATATCCTGGCATAATCCTCAGCAGAATAAGTAGTTCTGACCGGAAGAAAATGGGCTGATTTTTTCAGCCTATCAACAATAACCCATATGGAGTCATACTTCCGTGGAGTGCGAAGTAAACCTGTAATGAAGTCCATATTAATTATCTCCCACTTCCATGTCGGAATTTCCATTTCTTGTAACAGTCCACCCGGCTTTTGATTTTCAATCCTAACCTGCTTACAATTCGGGCACTGGGCAACGAACTCTGCGATGTCCCGTTTCATGCCATCCCACCAGTACATGCATCTGATGTCATGGTACATCTTCGTCGATCCCGGATGAATAGAATAACGGGCATAGTGTGCTTCGCTCATAACCTGCTCCGTAGCCCGGCAATATCAGGTACACACAACCTGCCTCTATATAGCAATATTCCGTCTGATTTAAACTCGAACGGAGTATTCTCTTTTTCACGGGCGGTGTATCTGTACTGTGCTAAAATAGGGTCTTCATATTGGTGCAACTTTATATCTTCCCAAATAGATGATTCAGAAACCCCTCGGACAGAACTCATCGTACCTCCAGAATCGGCCAGACGAACTCCAAGATTAGCCAGCTGGTGAATATCACGTACTATCTCTTTCCTTTCTGGTTGCAAATCTGCCAAGCTACCCATAGAATTGCGGCTCAGTGCATCTGCTACAATATTGGCCTTGCCCGGATGATACAGAATATCAACATCATAGTCTTTCAGCAGCTCCAGCCACCTCCTCTGCCGCAAATTCAGCTCCTTCTGCTTAAAGATATACTGGAGGCTCTTGTGATCTGTATAAATATCAACATGGACGCCATATAGATAGTGTCTCCATATCTTCAAAGCATGGATTACCGCTGCTAGCTCCACATCATGGGTAGGATAATTTCTTTCATGCTTTTTGAGGTGCCGGGAAGTGAAGGCTATAACTCTGCTGTGCTGCATTAGTACACAACCTAACCCAACGCCGGAAGCATCACAATAAATAACATACCCATCTGGTCCCTCTGGAAGAGTCAGAACTGGAGTTATAGTCAACTTCTCTTTCAGCAACTGGAAGCTTCGTTCACAAGCATCAGTCCACTGGAACTTAGCTCCCTTCTGACTTAGCCTCGTTAAAGGCGCTGAAATCGAAGCAAACTTTTTCACAAATCTTCTGTAATATCCTGCTAATCCCAGAAAACTACGTACCTCAGTGGGCGTCGTAGGTCTAGGCCAATTCTTTACGGCCTCAATCTTCTGTGTGTCCACCCGGATGCCATCAGCTGCAATAATATGTCCCAAGAATGCCACTGAAGCCAGCCTGAATTCACATTTAGAGAATTTGGCATATAATTTCTGATGCCGAAGTACCCCAAGTACCGCCCTCAGATGATCTGCGTGTTCCTCCTCTGACCGTGAATAAACCAGAATATCGTCAACAAATACAATCACGAACATATCCAAGAACGGCTTGAATACCCGATACATCAGATCCATGAATACCGCTGGAGCGTTAGTCAGCCCAAAAGACATCACCCTGAATTCATAATGCCCATATCGGGTCCGGAATGCTGTCTTAGGAATATCAGCCTCTCTTACCCGCACCTGGTGGTAGCCTGACCGCAGGTCTATCTTCGAAAAACAATTAGCGCCCTGCAACTGATCAAACAAATCATCAATCCTGGGGAGGGGGTATTTATTCTTTATGGTTACCTTATTTAGCTGTCTATAATCGATGCACATCCGCAGTGACCCATCTTTCTTTCTTACAAATAATACTGGGCTCCCCAAGGCGAGGTGCTGGGTCTGATGAAGCCTTTTTCTAACAATCCCTTCAGCTGCTCTTTCAATTCTTTTAATTCTGCAGGTGCCATTCTGTACATGGGAATAGATATAGGCTGAGTATCTGGCAGCACATCGATAGTAAACTCTATCTCTCGCTCCGGCGGAAGACCTAGAAGCTCATCTGGGAATACATCTGGAAATTCATTAACCACTAGGACTGACTGAAGGGTCGGTGCTTCTGCTTTCAAGTCTTGTACCCGGACCAGATGATAAATATACCCCTTTCTGATCATCTTCCTCGCCTTAAGGTATGAAATAAACTTACCTTTCGGCGATGCTGTATTACCTGTCCACTCTATAACTGGTTCCCCAGGAAATTGGAAGCGAACCACCTTTTTCTGACAATCAACATTAGCATAACAGGAAGCTAGCCAGTCCATGCCCATAATAACATCAAATTCAATCATATCTAACTCCACCAGATCTGCCTTATTATCTCGGCCACATATAATTACAGAACAATCTTTATATACCTGTCTCGCTATAATAAAATCCCAAATCGGTGTAGCTACTTCAAATGGCTCTATAGGTTCGGGTGTTATTCCAATTTTACTAGCGACGAGAGGAGAAATATATGACAAAGTAGAACCTGGATCGATCAATGCATATACAGATCGAGAGAAGACCAATAATGTACCTGTGACAACATTTGGCGACGCCTCCTGATCCTTGCGGCTGGCCAAAGCATATATGCGGTTCGAAGGACCGCTAGAACTGGAAACTCCACCACGGCCTCTGCCGCGGCCCGCTGGTGTCGGTGTACCCTGCCCCGTGGGGCGCATAGCTACAGAAAAAGAAGATGACCCAGCAGCTGATCCGGTAGGCTGAGCTGCACCGCCCAAATTACCCTTATACGGGCACTCTCTCACAGTGTGGCCCTGGCGGCCATAAGAAAAACAAGCACCTGTATCACGATAGCATTCTCCAGGGTGGTGCCTCCCACAATAAGAACACTGAGGCCTGGGTGGTCTCGCCTGACCGGAACTCCTGTCTGTTCGCGAACCTGAAGCCCTGGAGCTCTGGCCTGCTCCTGAATACCCTGGGCTGTCAAATCTCCTGCCTGGGAACTGTGGAGGTGTGCTCCGTGCCGGCTGGGAAGAATGACTGCTAGACTGCTGCTGCTGCTGAGGCTGCCTACTCCGAAACTCCCCAGAATACCCAGCTGATCTGGCCCTCTTGGGCTGACTCCGATCCTGCTCTATGTCGGGCTGATGCCCCTTATGTCGGTCCTCCATACCCTGGGCATGCGCCTGTACACGTGCAATATACCGGGCTGAGCAGCCATCACCAGACAACTATCAACCAAATAACGGTCCAGCCCCATTATATACCGGTGCATCCTGTCTGTCATATCAGCTACCATAGCGGGTGCATATCTGGCCAATGAGTCAAACTCTAGGCTATACTCTCGGACACTCATGCCCCTCTGTCTCAGCAGTAAAAATCTGTCAGCCCTAGCTCGCCGCATTTCCGGGGACAGAAAGTGGCCAAGAAAGGCCTCAGTGAACTCGTCCTACAGTGCTGGGGGAGCGTCGTCGCCTTTGGACAACTCCCATGACTCATACCAATTAGCAGCTACATCATACAACCGATATGAAGCCAACTCGACAGACTCGGTCGCAGAAGCCTTAATCAATCGTAACGTACGCTGCATCTTTCTGATAAACTCCTGGGGATCCTCCTCGGGCTTTGTCCCGAAGAACTCTAGAGGATTACAAGTCAGGAACTCCCGGGCCCTCGAACTATCATGTCTGTCTGCACGATCACCTCCAAATCCATGCCTATGAACCTGCACCGCCACCAATCTAGTCAGCAACTGGACCGCATCTCTCATGGCCCTATCCTCCGCCCTTGGCTATGGAGCTGGAGTGTAACACCCCGTACCTTTAACAAAAGTTTTGACCACTATCCTAGACTTAGAACATCAGATAAAGAATGTGGGAATTGAAATTTTTCCGTTCAGTAGTGATATGGTGGTTTACGCCCATGAACAGTGATCTTATTTCAATTTACGACCATGAACAGTGCCCGTAAACTGAAACCAAGAATTTCTAAACATTCTGGAATTTGACATTTTGAGGTCATTTGGTTAAATACGGACCATATTTCACTTTACGGCCCGTATTTCAAAACGTGTTTGGAATTTCGGAAAACCTCCTTGATGAAAGTTGTATAACATTGAAATACCTTTCCAACTGTATCTTACGGGGGTCAAACGGACATCTGTACAAAGAGTTATGGTCATTTTACTGAAGAGATGCAGTGCAGTCCATATGGCAGAATGGACCGTATTGCAGTTTACGGCCCGTAAACTGAAATACGGCCAGTATTTTGCTGGACGTAAAGTGCAAAGTTCCAGAACACTATATATTCGTCCATATCAGTTCAACTCATTATTTTTCATTCCTTCAAGCCCTAGAACGACTTCCTACCCTCTTCCATCATCAAGAACACCAAGGTAAGCCTACTCAAATTATTCCAACTCAATTCTAACACCTATCCTTGTAATCTAAACAAGAAATTATCATTCTAAAACTAGGGTTTTCAAGAAAACCCATCTCAAGGTTCAAGAATTCAAGATTTTGGAAATCTTCTTCAAAGCTCAAGTCGTTAATTCAAGTTTTGGAGCAATTAAGGTATGTAGAACTTCCATCCACATGAGGGAATCTCTACGTTCTTCCCCATACTCCGTTTCTTGATATCCATGAAGTTCAAACCCTAGGGCATTAAACCCAACATATTGGTAGCCCGTATTTATGTATTTATGTACATGAATTTTGTATCTATATTCGTTATTGTATTCCTAATCTTCCATTACGGTTATTAGGAACCCTAGCTTAATCCATGAATCATGAATTCTTCCTCATGTATTCTCATTATGTTTATATGAAACATTATGATTTTATGTAGCAAGTTACAAGCATGTTTTCAAGTCAATTATATATATATATAATTATGAACTATTGTTATTACTCATGAATTAAGAACATGTTTGCAAGACTATGACAAGTTATCTCATGAAACCATATTACAAGATATTTCATGAAACCATGTTTACAAGTTATTTCGTGAAATCATGATTACAAGTTATTTCACGAAAATCATGGGCTTCTTAGCCAACTATATTATGTTCGTGTTTTAGGGAATTGCTTAGTTAACCGAGAAGGCTCAGATAGCCTGAAACTACGTAGCTACCGTAGGATAAGGGTTGTCAGCAAGGAGGGAACACTTTCATTATGCAGTTTGGATCCCTACATGCTTATTATTACTTAAATCTCATATCCCTGGCAAGGTTGTGAGTGTTCTGCTGGTAGGACGCAAGTACCAGACCATGTTGTTGGTTATACTATAGCATTCCCCACGATACAAAGTAGTTTTACATACAAGTATTTCTATTGATTATTGTTTTAAGACTTCACTCACGTTTCATGTTCATGTTCAAGTTACATTCAGTTTCAGTTCATATCCTATATCTATGTTGTGCCATGTTCTTCATTTCAGCAGGTTTTACATACTAGTACTATTCACCATGTACTAACGTCCCTTTTTCCCAGGGCCTGCACTTCACGGTGCAGATACCGATTTTCAGGAGCATACATCTGCGCAGTAGGATCACTTCAGATATCAGCTTATTGGTGAGCCCCACTTCTCTCGGGGTTCAACATGGAGTCTGCATTAGTATTTAGTTTATGGTAGTCCAGGTCCATGTCCTGGTAGTTAGTATTAAGACATGTTTTAGAGGTTTCATAGACATATGTTAGTTCACAGAGTCAGTTATGCTTTTATGTTTGCAAACTATTGTGTTTCCATGATATTTCATACTATGAGATAATTTCAAGACTTTATTCCGCAAATTACATTTTCATGATTTATTTAAATTGCATCATATAGATTATATTGTTTTGATGCCCATGTTCACAAGCAAGCCATGAGGTTCGCTCGGACACATGCAAGTAAGTTCCGAGTGCCGTGTTACGCCCAGGCCATGGTTCGGGGCGTGACAAAGCTTGGTATCAGAGCCTAGGTTCAAGTGTCTTTAGGGAGTCTATGAAACCGTGTCCAGTGGGGTCACTTTTATATGTGTGAGGGCCCCACACGTATAAACAGTTGACCACCAACACATTCAGGATTGTCTCAATTCTTTCATATTCTAGATCGTGCAGTTAGAGCAGTACTTTTAGGATATCTTTCTAATTCGTGCGTGTACGTATTTTCAGAAAATGCCTGCGAAAAGGAAGTACACCAAAAAGGCTAAAGCCACCAGCCAAGGGGCTACTACAGAAGCAACTCGGGAAGAGACTGTTCCGACTCAGACAGCAGCCCCAACCGCCCCTACAACACCTCCTATTTATTCGGATGGGGATGTTAGGAATGCTATCAATATGCTCACACAACTGGTAGCAGCTCAGGCCTAACGTCAGGAATCTGGGTCGAGTTCAGGAGGTAATGGGGAGTCTTCTAAGACTAAGGATTTCTCAGGATGAAACCCCCAGTCTTTACGGGGACAAAGAAAGATGAGGACCCTCAGGACTACATTGATGCTCTCCAAAAGATCTTCAGGATTATGACAATTACAGAAACTGAAGCAGCTACTTTTGGAGCCCATCAGCTACAGGGCATTGCTAACACTTGGTATGAATCTGGGGAATTATCCCGAGGTGAGGATGCACCTGATGCTACATGGGATGAATTCACAAGTGCCTTCCTGGACCACCTCATGCCAATTGAAGTCAGAGAAGCTAAGGCTGAACAATTCCTGAAGCTTAAACAGAATGGTAGGTCAGTTCAGGACTACTACTTAGAATAGTTCAGTCTGTCTAAGCATGCTTCATATATGGTACCGGATATGAGGGCAAGAGTGAGGAGGTTTGTTGGAGGTCTTGATACCTATTTGTACGATGGGGCCAATATTGCCGCACAGAATGGGGGAATGACTATCTCCAAGATGGTTGCTTTCGTACAAGGAAATGAGACAAGGCTGAATGAGGAGGAAGCCTTGCAGAAAGAGAAAGACAAGGAGTTCAACAAGAGGGCCAAGTCTACCGGACAGTTCAGCAGTAATGAAAATAGGAAGTTCTTTAAGAACAGGTCAGCCGGACCTACTCCGTCCACGGCAAGTGCTCCAGTTTCCAAGTTCAGGAAAGATAACCGTCAACAGAATTTCAGGTGGTCAGGCTCCCAGTCTCAGGCCAGTGTGACTCAAAGTAACTTCACCAATCCGATTTGTGCTAAGTGTGGGAAGAGGCATCCTGGGGAGTGGCGCTCTGGATCAAATATTTGCTATGGGTATGGCCAGCCGGGCCATGTTCAGCGAAATTGCCCTTCAGTCAGACAGGGCACAGGAGGTAATCGGACTCAGTCAGTAAATTCATCAGTTCCTCATAATAACCAGACTCAGGCAGGACGTGTACCAGCTAGATCTGGCAACACAAGCGGTGGCCCAAACCGTTTGTATGCTTTGACCGGGCGCCAGGATATCGATAACCGTACTGATGTTGTCACAGGTATACTCACAGTTTTCAGTTTTGATGTTTATGCTCTCATGGACCCTGGATCCACCCTATCCTATGTCACCCCTTATGTTGCTAGGAAATTTGGTATTGAACCTGAAAAGCTAAAAGAACCTTTTGAAGTGTCAAATCCAGTTGTTGAGTCAGTCATAGCCCGACGTGTCTATAAGGGCTGTCCAATCAGAGTCTATCACCATGTTGTTCCAGCTGACCTATGTGAGTTAGAAATGGTAGATTTTGATGTAGTCATGGGCATGGACTGGTTATATTCATGTTATGCGTCAGTTGATTGTAGAACCAAAACTGTGAATTTCAAGTTTCCTAATGAGCCAGTCTTAGAGTGGAAGGGTGATTCTATCAGTCCTAAGGGTAGGTTTATTTCTTACCTCAAGGCAAGAAAGATGGTGTCTAAGGGTTATATCTATCATTCGTTCGGGTTAGGGATTCATCTTCCCAGACCCCAACTCTTCAATCAGTCCCTGTTGTTAATGAGTTCCCAGAAGTCTTTCCCGAGGATCTTCCCGGAATCCCTCCTGATAGGGAAATTGATTTCGCAATTGACCTACTCCCAGGTACGAAACCTATATCTATTCCACCTTATAGGATGGCTCCAGCTGAATTACGCGAGCTTAAGGCTCAACTCAAAGATCTTTTAGACAAGGGTTTTATCCGACCCAGTGTCTCTCCATGGGGTGCCCCAGTCCTTTTCGTTCGCAAGAAGGATGGTTCTTTGTGCATGTGCATTGACTATCGACAGCTCAATAAAGTCACAGTCAAGAACAAATACCCTCTTCCACGAATAGATGACTTATTTGATCAGCTTCAGGGTGCCCAATGTTACTCCAAAATAGATCTCCGATCAGGTTACCATCAGCTTAAGGTTAGGGGACAAGATATTCCTAAAACAGCCTTTAGAACCAGATATGGCCATTTCGAATTCTGTGTCATGTCCTTCGGTTTGACCAATGCCCCAGCAGCATTTATGGACCTCATGAACAGAGTCTTCAAGCCATACCTCGACCTCTTTGTCATTGTCTTCATAGATGATATCCTCATTTACTCCCGTAGTGAGGCCGAGCACGCAGAACACCTTCGTATAGTTCTTCAGATTCTTAAGGACCGCAAGTTGTATGCAAAATTCTCCAAGTGTGAATTTTGGCTCAAATCAGTAGCCTTCTTAGGTCATGTGATTTCTGGTGAGGGTGTTCAGGTTGACTCTCAGAAGATTGAGGCCGTTAAGAATTGGCCCAGACCCGCATCAGTTTCAGATATCCGCAGTTTCTTGGGTCTAGCAGGCTATTACCGACGTTTCGTCGAGGGGTTTTCATCTATTTCAACACCATTGACTAAGCTGATGAAGAAGGAAGTTAAGTTCCAATGGTCAGATGCTTGTGAGCGAAGCTTTGAAGAGCTGAAGAAGAGATTGAGTTCTGCTCCAGTTTTGACTTTACCAGAGGGAACTGAAGGGTTCGTGGTTTATTGTGATGCTTCGGGAGTTGGTCTCGGATGTGTCTTAATGCAGCATGGTAAGGTTGTAGCCTATGCATCTCGTCAGCTCAAGGTTCACGAAAAGAATTACCGACTCATGACCTAGAGTTGGCAGCTGTAGTTTTTGCACTTAAGATATGGCGTCATTATTTGTATGGAGTGCATGTTGATATTTTCACAGATCATAAAAGCCTGCAGTATATCTTCAAGCAAAGAGAGCTGAATCTTAGGCAGAGGAGATGGCTCGAATTGCTTAAGGGTTATGATGTGGATATTCTCTATCATCCGGGGAAAGCGAATGTTGTAGCCGATGCTCTTAGTCGGCACTCCATGGGGAGCTTAGCCCACATTGATGCAGATAAGAGAATTATGACCAAGGAAGTTCACCGTTTGGCTAGTCTTGGAGTTCGACTTTTAGACTCCGAGGACGGCGGCATAGTTGTTCAGAATAGAGCCCTTTCCTCCTTAGTGGTTGAAGCCAAAGAGAAACAGTTTAGTGATCCCTACTTGTTGCAGCTGAGAGAGGGAATTCACAAGCATAAGACGACGGATTTTGAACAAGGGGGAGATGATGGTACCTTGAGGTACCGAGGCAGATTGTGTGTTCCAGATGTAGATGGGCTCAGAGAGCGAATCATGTCAGAAGCTCACAACTCCAGGTATTCCATTCACCCAGGTTCCACTAAGATGTACCATGATCTTAAGGAGATTTACAGGTGGAACGATATGAAGAAGAATGTGGCAGATTTTGTAGCTAAGTGTCCGAATTGTCAGCAAGTGAACGAACACCAGAGACCTGGTGGCTTGGCTCAGAATATTGATATTCCTGTCTGGAAATGGGAAATGATCAATATGGACTTTGTATCAGGTCTACCTCGTTCAGCTAGGAGACATGACTCTATTTGGGTGATCGTTGACAGGCTTACTAAGTCGGCGCACTTTTTGCCAGTCAAGACCACAGATTCAGCAGAAGATTATGCCAAGTTGTATGTTAATGAGATTGTCAGATTGCATGGGACACCAGTGTCCATTATTTTAGATCGTGGTGCTCAGTTTACAGCGAACTTCTGGAAATTTTTTCAGAAAGGATTGGGTACCAAGGTGAACCTTAGCACAGCTTTTCATCCGCAGACCGATGGCCAGGCAGAGCGTACTATTCAAACTCTGGAGGACATGTTGAGAGCATGCGTCTTGGATTTCAAAGGTAATTGGGATGATCACTTGCCTCTTATCGAGTTTTCCTATAATAACAGTTATCATGCTAGCATTGGGATGGCACCGTTTGAAGCTCTGTATGGGCGAAGGTGTAGATCACCAATTGGTTGGTTCGAAGTTGGTGAAGCAGAGTTGTTAGGACCAGATTTGGTTTATCAGGCTATGGAGAAAGTCAAGTTAATACAGGAGCGTTTGAAAACGGCTCAGAGTCGCCAGAAGTCTTATACAGATGTGAGGCGAAGGGACTTAGAATTTTCAGTTGATGATTGGGTGTTCCTTAAAGTCTCACCCATGAAGGGTGTTATGAGATTTGGCAAGAAAGGGAAGCTCAGTCCCAGATATATTGGACCTTACAGAATTCTATGAAAGGTCGGTCTAGTAGCTTATGAACTTGAGTTGCCACAAGATTTGGCTACCGTACATCCCGTGTTTCATGTGTCCAT
The DNA here is from genome assembly GCF_019175385.1 of Lycium barbarum. NCBI lineage: Eukaryota > Viridiplantae > Streptophyta > Magnoliopsida > Solanales > Solanaceae > Lycium > Lycium barbarum. The sequence goes on along the minus strand of NC_083347.1, from coordinate 67,126,637 downwards.
GTTGAGGAAGTGTGTAGGAGACCCATCGCTGGTTGTTCCTGTTGATACTATAACAGTTAAGGATGGGTTGACTTATGTGGAGATCCCCGTAGCCATTCTTGATCGTCAGGTTCGCAAGTTGAGGACTAAGGAAGTAGCCTCAGTGAAAGTCTTGTGGAGGAGCCAGAAGGTTGAGGAAGCTACATGGGAAGCCGAGGAGGATATGAAATCCAAGTACCCATTTTTGTTTGAACAGCAAGCAGAGAACCTTCAAGGTAACTTTCCGTAGCCCATGTCACGTTATGTCTCATGTTTCACGCTCATGTCATATAGCAAGCACTCATGTTTCTTGTCTCATGCCAGAAGTATCTATATTTTCAAGTAATCACATCATTTCATGTCTCATGTTTCATGTCATGTTTTCTTTACGTTTATGTATTCAAGCCATGTCCATCCATATCCTTAACCAGGACCCATCATTCGAGGACGAATGATCCCAAGGGGGAGATATTGTAACACCCCGTACCTTTAACGAAAGTTTTGACCACTATCCTAGACTTAGAACATCAGATAAAGAATGTGGGAATTGAAATTTTTCCGTTCAGTTGTGATATGGTGGTTTACGCCCATGGACAGTGGTCGTAATTCAATTTACGACCATGAACAGTGCCCGTAAACTGAAACCAAGAATTTCTGAACATTCTGGAATTTGACATTTTGAGGTCATATGGTTAAATGCGGACTGTATTTCACTTTACGGCCCGTATTTCAAAAATACGGTCCGTATTTCAAAACGTGTTTGGAATTTGGAAAAACTTCCTTGATGAAAGTTGTATAGCATTGAAATACCTTTCCAACGGTATCTTACGGGGGTCAAACGGACATCTGTGCAAAGCGTTATGGCCATTTTACTGAAGAGATGCAGTGCAGTCCATATGGCAGAATACGGACCGTATTGCAGTTTACGGCCCGTAAACTGAAATACGGCCAGTATTTTGCTGGACGTAAAGTGCAAAGTTCCAGAACACTATATATTCGTCCATATCAGTTCAACTCATTATTTTTCATTCCTTCAAGCCCTAGAACGACTTCCTACCCTCTTCCATCATCAAGAACACCAAGGTAAGCCTACTCAAATTATTCCAACTCAATTCTAACACCTATCCTTGTAATCTAAACAAGAAATTATCATTCTAAAACTAGGGTTTTCAAGAAAACCCATCTCAAGGTTCAAGAATTCAAGATTTTGGAAATCTTCTTCAAAGCTCAAGTCGTTAATTCAAGTTTTGGAGCAATTAAGGTATGTAGAACTTCCATCCACATGAGGGAATCTCTACGTTCTTCCCCATACTCCGTTTCTTGATATCCATGAATTTCAAACCCTAGGGCATTAAACCCAACATATTGGTAGCCCGTATTTATGTATTTATGTACATGAATTTTGTATCTATATTCGTTATTGTATTCCTAATCTTCCATTACGGTTATTAGGAACCCTAGCTTAATCCATGAATCATGAATTCTTCCTCATGTATTCTCATTATGTTTATATGAAACTTTATGATTTTATGTAGCAAGTTACAAGCATGTTTTCAAGTCAATTATATATATATATATATATATATATATATAATTATGAACTATTGTTATTACTCATGAATCAAGAACATGTTTGCAAGACTATGACAAGTTATCTCATGAAACCATATTACAAGATATTTCATGAAACCATATTTACAAGTTATTTCGTGAAATCATGATTACAAGTTATTTACAAGTTATTTCACGAAAATCATGGGCTTCTTAGCCAACTATATTATGTTCATGTTTTAGGGAATTGCTTAGTTAACCGAGAAGGCTCAGATAGCCTGAAACTACGTAGCCACCGTAGGATAAGGGTTGTCAGCAAGGAGGCAACACTTTCATTATGCAGTTTGGATCCTTACATGCTTATTATTACTTAAATCTCATATCCCTGGCAAGGTTGTGAGTGTTCTGCTGGTAGGACGCAAGTACCAGACCATGTTGTCGGTTATACTATAGCATTCCCCACGATACAAAGTAGTTTTACATACAAGTATTTCTATTGATTACTGTTTTAAGACTTCACTCACGTTTCATGTTCATGTTCAAGTTACATTTAGTTTCAGTTCATATCCTATATCTATGTTGTGCCATATTCTTCATTTCAGCAGGTTTTACATACTAGTACTATTCACCATGTTCTAACGTCCCTTTTGCCTGGGGCCTGCACTTCACGGTGCAGATACCGGTTTTCAGGAGCATACATCTACGCAGTAGGATCACTTCTGATATCAGCTTATTGGTGAGCCCCACTTCTCTCGGGGTTCAACATGGAGTCTGCATTAGTATTTAGTTTATGGTAGTCCAGGGCCATGTCCTGGTAGTTAGTATTCAGACATGTTTTAGAGGTTTCATAGACATATGTTAGTTCACAGAGTCAGTTATGCTTTTATGTTTGCAAACTATTGTGTTTCCATGATATTTCATACTATGAGATAATTTCAAGACTTTATTCCGCAAATTACATTTTCATGATTTATTTAAATTGCATCATATAGATTATATTGTTTTGATGCCCATGTTGACAAGAAAGCCATGAGGTTCGCTCGGACACATGCAAGTAAGGCCCTAGTGCCGTGTTACGCCCAGGCCATGGTTCGGGGCGTGACATGGAGGCTCGGGCACTGGAACCTCGGGAGCTGGCGGTGGAGCCGCCCCCTGATCTGCAGCTGCTGCTGCTCCAATCCCCTCTGGTAGTGGCGGTGTAGCGGAGCCCTCTGACTGGGGCATAATCTCGGGCATAATCTGGGCACGGGCCCTGGTAACCCTCTGGGTCTGGCTAGTCTCTCCCGCTGCTACTGACTTGCCCTTCTGGGCAGTTGTCGCCTTTTTCGGAGGCATGGCTGAAAACATAACAATTCGTTAGGGAGGAGTCATCCTGATAATACAGCTCTATCGCACGACCTAAGATAAGAAGGAAGGGTAGTATCTTAATGTCCTGTAGCCTCCTGCAAACAGAAAGTACAGAAAATGAGTGCAATGTCCAGAATATCAGAATGCATACTTACAAAACATAAATAATGCATGCAAAAACATATGCCATATCCGGCCCCATTATGGGACTTGGTGAACAGAACGTGGTCGCCACTCCGTCACTGACGTCACAACACAGCATACTCCAGAATAGGGAATAACTCCGTAACATATCATATCATATCAGATGGTCATATCATATCATATCATATCAGAATATGTGTACATGGCACAGCATACTCCACAACCCATGTACATGTATACCTGCCCCCTCACATCGAGGCACGGCGAATAATGCAGTGGAATACGCTTGATAACATATCCTGGCCCGGGCTTAGTGAAAGAAGCATTGAGGCATCCACGAGTGGAGTAGTGAGAAACTAAATGCAATATAAAACACAACACATTTACAAAGACTCGATGAGACATCTCAAATGACAGATCATAACAAAAAGATCGGACAGTACTCATAGTGCGTGTCTTTCGGAAGTCACAATGGGTCACGTCAAAATAATCTTTCTGGGATTGTTCCATGTTCCAGAATAATTTATAAGACTCAATGGAATATTTAAAACAGTTGTCATTTAGTAGTTAGAAGAGTAGTTAAAACGTTTCCTTTAAATATTACTTGAAAACAAATCAATAGCACAATAGGAGAGGATTTGGAAATAGTGGGCCCACCTCGGGTCAACTGAGGTGGCGCACACAAATTACGTACATAAAGCTTTATGGATCCACTTATGAAAGGTTTAGTGTAATCCGGTTCCATTTGGGCAAATTAAAGATGTTTAGGCAATTGTCTCAACAAGGCACGAAGTGATTAATTCAATTCTATTGAATGAAAAAGGGTCAAATTCAAACTCGGATTTCTAGAAATAGAGTTGTCCCCGAGGCTCGCATCCAAACCTATTATGTCTAAGACATGCCAAAAGAAGAAAAGGTAAAGCTTTACATACCTTATTTGTTTCTTACGCTTGTCCAAACTCAAGTCCCGTTTCCTCCAGAATCTACAATTGGTCACAATTACCAAATATTAATTACAAGCCTTTAGAAATTCAATCTTAACTCCATACTTGTCTACAGAAATTTGGGCAGCATCTCCCCTATAAATTCAACATCCCCGAGAATTTAACTCGGCCAAAATGTCAACAACAACACCCACAGCAGTACCAACAACACCAACAATCAATACAAAACACATTCTAACATAAATAGTCTCCCTTTCTACATAATGCATCAACCTCTACTCCAACTTCACACTTTCAAACCAATATCAACATTTTCATATTCATTTACTAATTCAAGGTCATTCAAATGAAATTCGGAAGCATTTCATATTGTTTTACAAAATATACAAAAATTCCACCGAAACCATAATTCATCCGAAACCTTCAACCTTCGACATAAATATTCACAACACATTTTTGTCTTCCAATTACATTAACAACAATCACAATTTGCACCCTAACAATTCCACTTCCATAATTACATAAATTTACAATAAAATCACAAAACTTCCTACAACAACTTAACAACCAATTTTCATGCCAATTTTGGCTAGTATTTTTCCATTTACACCACAAGGCCACAACAACACAAATAATATCATAAATAAAATTGGTTCATCCTTCAACACACACATATGCATTCGGCCACACACATATACCCCTATTTTCATGATTTTTATTCTTTTCCACACACTACAACATAGACAAAGCCTTCATAACATACAAAAAGGATTTAAATCTTACCTTGTCTTCCTAAGTTCTTCACTTGACTAAGGTGCGAAATCGATGAAACGAGCGACCTATCTTCCGAAACAATTACACCACGTTGTAGAGGGTCCTTGAATTAGTAGGAATACCACAAGAAAATAATTTTTGGAACAAGATTTCAAGGGGCAAATTTTTCTAGGGCATGGCCGGATGGCCTTTATTTTTTTTGCTCTTCTTCTTTTTGTTTTTCTCCTTCTCAACTTTTCTTGAATGCTCTAATGATAAAGACCCCTTTTCTATTTAATTAGCACATGGATTTTAAGTGACATGGGCTTGGGCCATAATACTATGACCGGCCACCCCAACAATTTGGGCCTTATTTTTTTTTTTTTTTCTTTTTTTTATCTTTCTAGCCCAATTAGTTATGGGCCTATTTTGTAATTCCCGAAACTAATTTCCAAAATTTTCAATTTTGCCCCTAGCCTTCTTCCTATTTCCACATTAATATTTCATGAACAACACACATATATCAAATAAAATCAAACATGACCTTATTTCTTTCAAGTCCAAATTATTTCGAATTTTCCGAATATGCAAAAATACGGGATATAACAATAGTTCTCAGTTCTTCCAACTCAGGCCAACCATATGAAAACTTACCAACGATGGCATATTGCAAGTTTTCAATAAATTCCATTCGAGCCACTTCATTCGACGTCCATTTCACGTACGGTATACCATCAACGTACGTTACTTTCTTCTGAGGGATTGGTTCACAATGCACTAATGAAGAAGACTCAGTAGCTTGTAGTATAGTTTGAGCAAAAGAGATATCAGGGTTTGATGGAAGAGATGGGAGAGAAGGTGAAGTTGCGGGTATTTTCGTGGAAGGTAATGCAAGGAAAAGATCGTAACTGACAATATCTAGAGGCTGGCCAGCCATCGTGGACGGGTGACCAGTGTCCGACGTAGCCATAGAGGCTACACTAGGTTTAGGGTTTGCATGGGAGAGGAGAGAGAAGAGAGCATTTTTCGATATTGTTACCTAAAGATATGTAGAATGTAACAAAATGCCCTATAGTCTTGTGGTATTAAACATACCATGTGGAAAGTAGGAATTAAGGAGTTGTCAAAAAAGGAAAGAGGCATTCTTTTTTAAACATACTAAAAGGAAAAGTAAGACAAAAAAATTGAAACTGAGGGAGTACTTGATTTGGAGCTAAAGCTTGTTCCATATAGATGACTATCTTGGTTAAAATATCCCGGTCATGTCATGGTAACTGATATAACAATATCCAAACAAGGGCTTATGATGGTTTCAATTTTTGATATCAAATGGTGTTCATGGAATGAGCTTCATGGGGCACCCATATGTGTTGTAAAATCTTTTAAAGTAGATTTTATTTTAGTCGGTGAGTGTCGTAAAGTCGAGGTAAACATGCATGATCGAAATAAGCAATTTTGATTGATCCCTTCAATGGGTACTGGCTAATAACACTCTTCTTTGTGGCTTTTATTGGAGGTTTATTCTTCAGAAATCTGCCTACCAAGGTGAGTTTGAGTTGATGAAATAATCTTTCGCCCTAAAAAATATCATTGGTTTACTCATAAGAGTGTCATTTCTATCTTCGACAATAGGTTTCGAGCTACCGAATACCTGAGATGTGCCTTTGAATTTGTTTAAGAAGATAATTTCGCTTCTATCAATGGATTTCTCAATGGTGGGAGATGGACTTGGTCGGCCGGGGCGGATCTACATGTAGCCAAGGGGGTTCATCCGAACCCCATCGTCGGAAAATTACAATGTGTATATAGAGTTAAACTTATGTGTTTTGTATATATATTAAATCTTGACCCCATTAACACAAACCAAAAACTCAACTGATTGGTAAAGGAGTCAAATTTTTATAGAGCACGCAGATTCGAGTCTCGTTTACAACATTTTCTTTGGAGCTATGAATGCACTCGCTCCAGGTGGGGGATTGAACATTGTTATTTGATGAGAGAGGAGAGGAAAAGAGTTGTTTGTCAATCAATTCATATTAGTGGACTTAAAGAAAATGTTATCATAGAGAAAAACCATGAAAATTTTGAAAATACACTTCATACCAAATGACTATTCGATAAGCAAATTTCAACTGTCTTAAGGAAATTGTATGCATCTTTTTTTTTTTTTTTTTTTTTTTTTTTTTTTTTTTTGAACCAACCATTTAACTTACAGCCCGATGATGCCTTTATTCGTTTTTGGACATTAAGGGGTCGTTTGGTAGGAGAGATGAAATGGGGTTAGTCTCATGAGATTGAAATTATCTCATGTTTGGTTGGTGGGATAACTCCTTTGGTATCCCACCTAATCCCATCTATATGGGATAAAAAGTGGGATAAGCTATCCCTTCCTACCCCACCCAATCTCATCTATATGGAACAACTAAGCCCTCCTACCAAACGAGAAAGATCATATTTGATCTCTTTTCCCCCTTTTTCTTGGTAAGGGTGGGCTGATATTTAAAGTAGAAAGAAAACATACCTCAATCCTCTCGATTTGTTACGGATTAGGTATAAACTTCCATGATGAGAAAGGCTATTAGTTTCATTCATAAGGACGGATGTGGGATTTCGATAAATAGTTGCTTAAGCAGACCTGTTAAAATATTCAATCAAATTCTGTACATCTGCTCATCAAATTCTCAATTGATATCACAATGTTAAAACACGAAGATACTCTTCTCTTTGAAGTTTATGCTCTCAATGGTACATCGACAGTTTGATACCCTTCTCCTTCAAAATGAAAGTGAATTAATGAAACCTATTAAGGCTACTGAACAACCTCCTTTTAATATCTCAATAAACAGCTTTTCGAACCTCAAATGTTCGATTCCATCCAAGCTCACTTTTATACTTATAACTACCCAAAAACAGGGGAACGGTGGAAGGGATAGGAAGTTTAGATGGTTTAGTTCTTTTTTCTCAATGTTTGAGGCTTTAAGAACTATGTAACAAGTTATATGGTGTCTTGTGTCTAGGAGTACTAAACTACTTTATATGCAATCACCAGCACAAGGTAAACCACATTTCTAACAGTTTAAATACACGATATGGCTTCGCTCCAACCCCCCGCTGTATTCCCCTCGCCATGGCTGCATAATCAACCAACATGAATCATAATATTAAACTAAAACAAAGCAGATGTCATCTAGAAGAGATATTCACATACGCAAACCTAAACTCAGGTTTTACTTCCAATCCACAAAAGCTCACCACCATTAGTCATACAACATAAGCATTTAACACCGCTACTTCTCTGGAAAACACAAATAAAAAAGGGGTTTTGGAGGGTTTCATTTTGTTACTAATACATTGAGCTCATCATGAGAGGAATAAGCTACACTAGGAAACATCGAAGAACTGTTGCTCTATATGTCCCTATTATGAGCTCAAATATGCAGTCTGCTATCATTGTAGTGTATCCTCCAGTACTTGCATCTTAGATTACCATCTGCTGTCGACTACAACAAATATCAATGTAAAAGTAGAGGTTAGCTAAGAGGGCTTTGATAAGACATAATAATAATGTTAACATACATTATGATAAACAGAATAAGCCAGCTGACACATAATGTTCCAAAATCCTTGCCAGATAACACTAGGCGAGGTAAGATTTCACACTGGTAAAAACTTAACCGCACTGGGTGTTTGCACCCAATATATGTATGACGTGTTTGCACATAAACATCTCTTGCTTAACCATGGTTAATTAGTACATATTGTTTCTAGATTAAAACACTTAACTATGATAAGTCAAATGTTGTTTGGTGTAAACACCCGTGTAGGTTGATTAAAGCACTTAACTATGGTAAGTTGATACTGTTTTAAACATCAGGTGCGAGTAAGTTTTTACCACACTTCTACCTTCATATGATAAAGAAAACTTGAAACCCGCATGGAAGAGGTTGATAAAGACCATTTTCCAATACTGCAAATAGCAATTGTATTGATGGAAGCTACTCTCCAATCCATCCTTATGAAAGGGAATTTAAAAAAGATGCATCAGACAGTAATTAAATCCTAGCACCAGAAAGATAAATGCATCTAATAACTGGACCCTCCTGTTGCCGATTGGCAAATACCCTTCATATATGCTTGAAGAGAACCTTAGTTTTAGATAAATAAACCAATAGAAAACAGATGCACCAAGGGGTAAAGAGGTGTATGCACGGAAATAAAGGCTGAATGAAACATAGTGAATTAGAAAAACAAGAGTAACTTCAGTTGCAAAATATTAGAGGGCTCACATAGTAATCTGATGCCCCAGATGCTTAAGAGTCTGATGGTGGTTGCTGTTGCTGTTGCTGTTGCTGGGGCCAGATTGGCTGAGCCATATAAGGACGGGGAGGCTGTCCATAAAGAGCTTGATCAGCAGGCTTCCCCATATACATCCCTGAAGCTCCAATCTGAGGAGCAGATTGCATAGGCATATAATAATTGTATGGGAGACCCTCGGCAGGGCCTCCAACAGGTAGGTTCCCTCTAGGAATTGATGCAAGCACTTCATCTTTCAAGTCCTCTCTTGGAACAATGTCAACCAAGAAATCAAATATGTCTGTCCTTGTTATAGCTGCTGCAATGTCATTTTTCTGGAGTGTCCTCCTTTTGTTCTCCTCAGTGTGGTTCCATGCACGGAGTGTCAACTCAAGGATAAACATCTCACAAGCCCGAGCAAATACAACTGGTGCTTCCGCAGATATCATTCTAACATCTTCATCTGCCTTCATGATTTTCTTGATCCTTGCCAATGGCAGGCTGTGATTCTTGAAATCATTAACGTGCTCAATTTCTTGATATTGATTTGCCCAGAAATTTTGTAGTTGTTGCTGCAATTGTTGCTGCTGCTGTTGGTGGATGTGCTGATAAGCAATCTGATGTTGTGCCATCTGAGCTGAAGATGCAGGAAGACCAACTGTTTGTGCACCAGCTGACACGGGAGGAGAAGGCGGCCCTGCCATTTGGTTAGTAGCATGGTATGGAGCACCATATAGCATTGGAGTAGATGTAGTAACGACTCCAACACCTGGAGGTTGTCCGTTTCCTTGCTGATCCATTTCGAGCAAGTATGCTTCTTGGGGAGCTCTAACACTTTATGCTCTGTTAAAATTTACAAACAAGTAACACAGATGAAAAAAAGAACAGATAAAAATGAAATGTTAAAGTCCAAAGTCATCTCTCAATAAGATTAAACATCTGACAGAATGTATCTTCAAAAGGTAATAATCTTAAATTATCAGTCAAAAGGATTAACTTCTTACAACAATTTAGGTTATGTAAGTGACCACCCACCTCTGAAAAAAATATTAGAATGAACACGTAAGGAATCAAATACACAGAGCAATTGACGGTCAGCTTTATAAAATGACAAGATTAACCAGAGCTCGATGTAAAGAAAGATACGAGTCTCAACTTCCGCAACCTAGCCCTTGCCTGTGATCATTTCTTCTATAGCAGTGATGTCATGTGTAGATGCAAGTATTTAGGAGTAATTTCTGATGATTCAATCTCATATATAACTGCATCATGTTATTAGTACTTGTAGATGCAAGTATTTAGGAGTAATTTCTGATGAATCAGTCTCATATATATCAGCATCATGTTATTACTACACAGCTAGTAACACCGTAAGAATAAAGGTAGACCGAAGGAGACAAACATAAATGCACAACGTATATATGGACAGAAAAGCTCAACCAGATAACGGAAAGGAGGAAGCCTAACATTTCACCAATGACAAACTTGAAAACTGGGACACGACCAGAATCTGGCGATAATCCCGAGACATATACTTAATCTTAATATAAGCGTGTGAATTGAATTTCAACTTAACTAATGTCCAAGCTCTAGACGTTCAAATTTTAGAATTTAAGACCAATGAAGTCATTACGCTCCATTAAGAAGTATAAATGAAGACAACACGATAAGCATACAATAGCAAAGAACATAAGATAGCACCTGCCAAAGCGCAAGAAAGAGCAAACTTTAATACCATTGGAAGGAAAGATTAATAATAGCATCAATCCCCTTGACAGGACAGATCAACTTAATTAGCAAATAAAAATAGCTTACACCAGTGAATTTCAGCCAATAATTTACATACAGGTAAAAATTCCAAAGTTGGTAACTACCCCAATTTGCTATAAAATTACCATAGCAAAGTGTTTGATCACGCATCAAATGTTGCAGAATTTTGATATAATTGGTATAAATTAGCTATCTTGTTTCTTTTGGGGATCCAAATCCAAATACGGCCCATAAAAGGGGTAGTTTGGTTCGCGGACCAAGTTATCCCGGGATTATAGTCCTGCCAGACTAATTTATCCCAGGTGGGATAAAATAACACCATAAGGTAGAATATCCATCCCATGATTAAGTTTTGGATTAAATTTATATTTGTTTGGTTGACGGTATAAATTTATTCCGGGATTAGTTATACCTTCAACCAAACAAACTATAAATTTAATCTCAAACTTAATCCTGGGTTATCCCACCTTATTCCATAAACCAAACAATATACAACCAAGCGGACAATCTAAGGCTCAAGAAAATCACAGAGGCCAAAGTGCTTTTACTAACAAATACTACTCCCCCCGACCCAATTTATGTGGCACACTTTCCTGTTTAGTCTGTCAAAAAAGAATGTCACCTTTCTATATTTAAGAACAATTAAACTTTTTGAGATGATTTACAGCCACACAATAATCTAACGCTTGTTTTGAACCAAAAATTTCAAAAGCTTCTTTCTCTCTTAAACTCCGTGCCTAGTCAAATGGTGCCACATAAATTGAGACGGAGGGAGTACTAAACTAGCAATAGGCTCTGTTCCATGCATAAAAGAACAGTAAATCCCAACTCATTTCCTACTAATTCACGTATTAAAACATTAAAAAACACATCTTTATCCAGACAGCTCAATTAACTAACAAATAATCTTTCTTATACATTCCACAAAAGTCTCCATCTATTTCATCTCTAAACACTACAACAAGCCACTACAAATTAGTTTTTGCTTGTGCTCTTACTGGATTGACCAGAGTCGAGTACCTTGTGTAGTACTTCCTCCGTTTCAATTTATTTGTCTTACTTTCCTTTTTAGTCCGTTTAAAAAAGAACGCCTCTATCCCTTTCTTGCAACTCTTTAATGCTAACTTTTCACATGACATGTTTAAACCACGCAATTAAAGGGCATTTTGATGCATTCCACATATCTTTTAGTTTAAGACCACAAGATTGAAAAGTCTTCCTTACTTTCTACTTTCTTAAGCTCCGTGCCAAATCAAAACCAGACAAATAAATTGAAGCGGAGTGAGTATTTTTTTTTTTTTTTAATTACTAGCCACAGGAAAAGACATTCCAGGGAGTAAAAACCCTACCTTTGGACCATTTGTACAGTAAAAACCCTACCTTAAGACCATAAATTAAAAGTTATTTTGATACATTCTACACATCTTTAAACTAAGATTACTTTCTTAAACTTCGTGTCAAATCAAAATCAGACATGAAACGGAGGGGGTAGTTTTTTTAATTAGCCACAATAAAAAATCATACCTTTGAACAGTAAAAAAGCGTACCTTTGGACCGTTTCCAGCAGCAAATTCTTGATTAAACAAGCGATCAAGTACCTACCATTAATATTAACAAGCAACATAAAACTTTAAAACAGAATCTAAACCCAACTAGGCAAAATTTTCGTGGCAATCAAATTACATCTCAAGAAAAAAAAAATCAAATTAATTGAAAATTGAACCTGAAGAAGCAAGTTTTGGGTTTTGATTGAAGAGAGATCAGACAGCTACGGTTCAATGAGAGAGGATGACGGAATCTAAGTGTTGTGTTGACACAAAACATGACTATAAATAAATGTTGCTCTACTTTGCCCCACTTAGGAAAACACGAGTTTAGTTTGGTTTGGTTTAACCACAACTCTCCACGTGACACCCTTTTGTTTGACTTCCTCATGCTCACAATCTCATGCTTACGCTATACTAAAATATTTCTCTCAAAAAGAAAAACAAATATAATAATAAAATATTCAGTGTAATCTCACAAAGTGGGAGTTTGAGGATGATAGAGTGTAGGCAGATCTTACCTTACCTTACAAAGTAGAGAAGTTGTTTCCAATATATATGGGTTGATGGTAAAATGATTCAACCAAGCTTGAAAAAGAAAAGATACTTCTTTCAAAAAGAAACACAAATCAATTTTGAAGTTCTAGTGAGATAGACTCCAGCTTCTCTCTAGCACTTTTACAACCTTACCCATGATTAGCATTGATTTATTTGGACAACACACGAGGGACCCACCTGACCCACCAAATGAAATCGAGACACATCAGCCTCCCAACACCAACAAGGTGGTCAATGCTACTGCTTTTGAGCAAAATGTTACCGTTGCAGGGGAACAACCGTTGGAGGAGACAGAGGAAGTCGACGGCGACCACAAATCTGAATCGGAAAACTTCCAATCTAAAATGCAATCGCAGGAAATCAATCCCACGGAGAGGGATAATTCTCAGATTGAACAACAGCCCAAATCCTTCCCCAAAATCTCTTCTAATTTCGATAAGGTTCAACACAAATCAGAGGAACTAAACAAGGCAGAATCTTCCAAAAAACAGTCCAATAACCAAACTAACACCAATCAAAACCAGAACCCCCAAAATGCAAACCCCAATTCGAAAATCAACAATAAATCATCTACTTCAGATGTCTCCAACCTTTGCTGCTGCTGTTTATACCAATTTGGTCGAGGACAGCAAAAAGATCACTCCGGTGGAGGTTTCATACGGGACTCATTTAGGTAAACCAGCGATTTATTTGTCAGCGCAAGACTATTTTGTTAACCTTGCCGAGGATTGTAAATTCACTATAGTTGGAAAATTTCTGAGGGGTAAACCCTCCATGGAAGAAATCAGGAATACACTAGCTACCCAATACCACCTCAAAACCAAAGTCAAAGTTGCATACTATAATTATAATCATGTTTACCTGGACTTCGGTAATCAAGTGGACTACAACCACATAGCATTTAAAACTTTCCTGCACTTCGGTGACAACCCAATGAAAATCTTAAAGTGGTCGCCTGATTTTAAGCCTGAGGTAGAAACATCCATAGTTCCGGTTTGGATTCTCATTCATCAGCTACCTTGGCATCTTTTTAGATGGGATGTTGTGTCGAAACTCATTTCTCCAGTTGGAACTGCTGTAGCACCAGATCAAGCGACATATTCTAAATCTAGGGGGAATGTGGCAAAAATCAAGGTGGAAATTGACCTACTAAAACCGGAACTCAATGAGATTTGGTTGGGTTTCAAAAGGTTGGATGGGACTGATGATGGCAAATGGCTAAAGATTGAATATGAAGGGGCTCCTGGATATTGCACACATTGTAAACTACAAGGACATAACCTTGCACAATGCAGATCTATCAAGAAACAAAAGGAGCAAGATGAACAGATTGCAAATGAAGTTGAAATAAATGAGACAACTGATGAGGATGATGGTTTCACAACTGTGAATCGAAAAGGCAAGCCGAAGAAGACTAATCATCAGGCGAACAGCCCTAAACAGGTTAAACAGACAACTGATAAACAACCAAAGAAGAATGAAAAGAATGAAAAATGGAAGGATAATCAAGAGCAAAATCAGGCCAGAAGCACAAACCAACAGATTGATAGGGGAAATGGCCATACTAATGGGAAACAAGCTAGAGACAAAGGAAAAGGCCAGGATAATCAAGAAGTACTTGGTACTATACCTAAAAATACCAAAGAGGATACTAGCAAGATTGACAAGCATGGTAACCAGAAGGAGAAAGAAAATAACAAGACAATTCCAACCAACAAAGGGGCTAAACACATTCAGAAGCAGAATACCACTTCCCAAACCACTGAGCACAAAACCAAAGGTCAAAAACCACGGAACCAACTACAAAGCAACAATGTTCCTTCAAAGAACAACAACATACAAACTGAGCAGGAAGTTCCAAGTGTCCAAGAAAAAAAAAGAGCTTGACAGTGACCACAAAACCAAACCTTACGATAGCCAACAAGCAAAACCAGAACAAGCATCAGGGAATCAACCAAAATGAAAATCAAGGTATTGAAACAAAAAATCAACCTTAACTAAACCTTGCCACAACCAAGAAGCACAACAAAAACAAACATCAGGGAAACATACAAAATGAGGATCGAGATATTGAAAAAATAAATCAACCTGCAGGTGACTCCATCTCTGATGATGAGTTAGAATATGACCATCTTGGGGATGAATCGGATGAATCCAATTATGACTCAGCTTCTGACCCTGAGGACTCTGAAGGTGAATAAGAAGATGAAGATGAGGAATATGATAGTGATTTTGTGGTTGATACTCTCAACACTACTATAAATGGGCATGAGCTTCAAAGGAGTGATATTGACAAGGCATTTGGAGATATCACTGAGAAGATACACCTCTCCCCTAGAGGAGATCAAACCAATAAGGACTTTGGAAAACCTTACACAAGGAAAGTAACCAACAACAACCAACAAATGTCTTTGAGACCCTCAAGGACCAAAAAGACCTACTCAACCAGTTTTTAATGATTAAGTCCCTCTGTTGGAATATAAGAGGCATCACTTCAAATGGTGCCTTCGACAGACTTAAACAACTCAAAAGACAATATAATCTTGGCTTTATTGCTGTCCAAGAACCTTTTAGCAGAATGGATAAGCTTGAAAAATTTAGAAGAAGGATGGGCTTCCATTTTAGCTATGCAAACTCCTCCAATAAGATATGGCTCTTCTGTGAGGAGGAGTACAACTGCACTATTATTGTGGATCATGAGCAACACCTCACCTGCCAGATTAAGTATGATGATGTAGTTATCACAATTACCATTGTATATGCCAAATGTGATGTTCAACTTAGAGAGCAACTTTGGAATGAATTAAGGTCGATTTCCAGTAACCAGACAGGCCCTTGGATGGTGATGGGAGATTTCAATTGTATTCTGGATCCTAGTGAGAAGAGAGGCGGGATACAACATAACATGAAAGAAAGCTTGCCTCTACTTGAATGTATCTGTGACAGTGATCTCATTGATATGGGATATAGTGGTTCTACCTTCACCTGGTGCAATGGTTGGGCCCCCGACAAGAGAATCTGGAAGAGACTTGATAGGGTGCTTGCCAATCAAGAATGGATTGACCAATGTAATGGCACCACTATCACTCACCTAGTGAGAACTGGGTCTGACCATGCACCAATGCTTATCACTGCTTCCAACAATATAATTAACCCAAAGAAATATTTTAAATTCCTAAACCTGTGGACCAAAGATGATACCTTCATGGATGTTGTGCAACAAGCTTGGCAAGAGGACTTTTCTGGATCGCCGATGTGGAAATTCCACTTGAAATTGAAGAATACTTGCAGTAAACTTTCTTGGTGGTCTAGAAACTGCTTGGGTGACATATTTGAAAACACAAAGACCATGGAAAAGAAAGTGGCTGATTTAGAGAAGATATGCATTGTCAACACTACTGATGTCAGCAGAATGCATCTCAATGAAGCTAATGCCTTACTTATCAGACACAACAAGCAAGAGGAAGAATTCTGGAGACAAAAGGCTGGAACTAAATGGTTTGAGGAAGGTGACCTCAATACTAAGTTCTTCCACTCAGTGATCAAATCCAGAAGAAGGAGGCTCATGCTCAACAAAATCAAGAAGGAGGATGGGAGCTGGCTAGACAATCCGAATGAAATTATCGATGAATCAATTCAATTCTTTCAAAAATAGTTTACCAAAGAGGACACCTTGGAAGACAACAATGTTATGAATTGCTTAAAAAATGTTATCACTGCTGATGATAATAATATGCTGACTGATCTTCCTTCCTTGCAAGAACTAAAAAATATGGTTTTTAGCATGAGTTCAGACAGCGCCCCTGGCCCAGATGGGGTGAATGGAACTCTTTACAAACAATGCTGGGACATCATTGCTAATGATCTTCATGAGATGGTCCTGGATTTTTTCAAAGGAGCCACCATCCCTAGATCCATTTCTCATTCTAACTTGATCCTTATTCCTAAGGTGGATCAACCTCAAAGCTTCTCAGACCTTAGGCCAATCAGTTTGAGCAACGTTTCGTGCAAAATTATTTCTAAATTGATTAGCAATAGGCTTACCAAAGTCATTGATAAAATTGTCTCACCCAACCAAACTGGCTTCATTGCTGGAAGAGCCATCACTGACAACATTACTCTGACCCATGAGATGATTCATAACCTCACGAAGGATAATCCTAATGCCAACATCACCATGAAATTAGATATGTCAAAAGCTTATGATAGAGTTTCTTGGGATTTCCTCTGTAAAGTTTTCAAAAAATTGGGATTCTCTGAGAAATGGATTCAGATGGTCTGGAGAACACTGTCTAACAACTGGTATTCAATCAATATCAATGGGACCAGACATGGATTTTTTAACTCCACCAGGGGTCTTAAATAGGGAGATCGTCTCTCACCTTATCTATTTGTTATTGCTTCAGAATTATTAACCAAGCTACTTGATAATCTTCTGTATGATACTTTTATCCCTTTTCACAGTGACAAAAAGGGACCCATAATTACTCATTTATGTTATGCTGATGACACTATTCTTTTTTCCTCAGGTGATCCACTATCACTAATCATGATGATGCAGAGACTGGAAACTTATGAGAAGATATCAGGCCAGATCATCAACAAGAACAAGTCAGGTTTTTTGGTTCATCCTAAAGCTGCAAGCCATTTCATAGCAGACATCAGGCATATCACTGGTTTCCAGAGAATGACACTTCCCTTCACATACTTGGGTTGCCCCATGTATACTAGAAAGAAGTTGATAGAATATTTCAGTGGTTTGGTGAAAAATGTCTCTAACAGAGTGACAAGATGGCAAGCCAAGACACTTTCCACCGGAGGCAAAGCAACTTTGATAAAATCAGTGCTTACAGCCTTACCATTACATATTATTTCTGTCCTCCAACCTCCCAAAGGTACCATTGAGCAGATGGAAAAAATCTTAGCTAATTTTTTCTGGGGAAGCAATGAGGTTAAGCGAAAGTATCATTGGAGATCATGGGAAAATTTATGCAAACCCAACTCAGAAGGGGGAGCAGGTTTTAGACACATACAGAGTTTTTGTGATGTTGTTGCCATCAAGAATTGGTGGAAATTCAGATCCAAGAGATCCTTATTAAGGGACTTCCTGGAAGCCAAGTATTGTAAAAGATCGAACATCATTAACTGCAGATGGAGAAAGGGACAATCCCACACATGGAAGAGACTCATGGACAGCAAAAAAGTATGTGAGCAACATATTTTGTGGAAAATAGGAAAGGGGCAAGTTTCCTTTTGGTGGGACAACTGGACAGGGATGGGATCTCTGGCCAACTACACTCAACTTGGAAACACTGCCTTCAGAATCAAAGCAAGTGACTATATGGAAGGTGATAGGTGGAAAGAACATGAGTTGAGAAGACATTTACCAATCAATATTGTTAATACCATTGTTGGTATTAAGTTTGACACCACAAAGGATGATTATGCGATATGGACTGCTGAACCCTCAGGAATATTCACCTGTAAATCTGCAAGGAAAATTCTTGCCAATGCTGGCACTGAAATGCTAACATCAAAGAAGATCTGGCATCCTAAGATCCCCTTTAAAGCATCCTTTTTCATGATAAGGTTGCTTTACAATAAACTAGCCACTGATGACCAAATTCAAAAGAAATTTCACATCCCAGGTCCTTCTAATTGCTACTGCTGTAGAACAGGAAACTTGGAGGATGCTGAGCACCTTTTTGTTAAGGGTGAAATGATCAATATTTGGAGGTACTTCGGCAATGCTTGTGGAATCAACATTAATAACAACAATCTCAGGGCTCTTTTATTGAGCTGGTGGCTTGCCAAGGCCAAAAATCCTATCCAAGAAACTATTTTACAGTGCCTCCCCTCCATTCTATGTTGGGAAATTTGGAAGAGTAGATGCTCTAGCAGATATGAAGGAACCAGAGCTTCACCTCGTACGATCATTGACAGAACTTGTTGGTTGACCTCCCTAATTCTCAATAGCCAGTATCCAGGAGCTAATTTTAAAGGAAACTGGCATACTATATGTACTAAGGTAGAGGCTGCCAGACCCCTCATAACTTCTACTATGATCAAGTGGAAGAAACCTCCTGATAAGTTTCTTAAGCTTAATACAGATGGATGCAGTAAAGGCAATCCTGGAAAATCTGCAGGTGGTGGTATACTTAGAAATCATAATGGGGACATGTCAATGGCATTTTCTTTTCACTTTGGAATTGGTACAAACAATAATGCCGAAGGAATGGATATTCTCAAGGGTCTGCAATGGTGCACTATAAATCGTATTGATAATGTTATTATTGAGTCCGACTCAATGATATTGGTTAATATGATCAATGGGAACTCCAACACTCTTTGGCAAATGATGGATATCATTATCAACATTAAGGAGGAAATGTGCAAAGGAAACTATAGCATCGTGCATTGCTATAGGGAAGCTAACACTGTAGCTGATGCTCTGGCAAATCACGCTGTTGCTAACAATGTACAGGCCCTCTTCACTAGTGCTTTGGTCTTGCCTAATCAGATGAAATCGTTACTGAAAAGTGACCAGGACAACATGCCAAATTTCAGATTCAGGGTAAAGAGGAATCAATTTCAGTTTCCATAATGACGCCCATTTTTTGCTTAAAGCCTTCTCGTATGGACCTGGCTAGCTATTGGTCATCAAGATGTTTGTCAATATTGCACAAAGACGGGCTTTTTATTCTAAGAATTACTCAGGATGACATGTTCATCTTCTTGTGTAAAGACAGAGTCCCTGAATTTCCATTCTTGATCATTGCATTTAGTTGGTCCTTAGGATTTATCTTTTCAGTGTATCAAGTTTCATTTGTTATGGAGGTATTGGCTTTAAGTCCCCCTCCCACCTGTAACGTATCTTTTGCCGAAAATAAACATGGTAGGGGTCCATGCCAAACCCCCCACCACCACGGGAAGTGAAAGACTAGGTGGATGGCTTATAAAAAAAAAAAACACAAATCAATTTTAAAATTTTTAATATGATAATTTTAGAGACCTCTACTCATGCTTTGCTCTAGGTAAAAATTTATCCACATTCGATTACACCAAAGTAATAGATGAATGACATGTGTTTGAATATATACAACTATAGCTTAATCATGGTTAATTAATGTATATATTCACTTCATTAAATCACTTAACTATGATAAATTGCATTGGCTTAATGTAAACGACCTTTATTTCACAAGTTCTCAACCAAACATTCTAGCTACAACTTGTATGAACTCAAATACATATAGGAGAAGTAGAATCTTACGTTAATCCAGCAAGAACAAGTCTTTTCTTATGCTGCCTCAACTTGGAAGAACAACCAACACAAGCACAACGCGATAAAACTATGATCTACTAGACCCATGGGATTCCGACACTTGATTTAGGTGATTTACATTTGGATTCACTCTTGAGACATGGGAGAACTCTTAGAGAATTTTTTAGAGAGGTGTATGGTTAGTTTGGGTCGAATAATGAGGTGAAAATGGGCTTCCACTTCCTATATATAAGAGGATAAGTTTCCACCGCCTCAAGTGGGTCCCAAGGGGCTGCATGCGTAATCTCGCAAAAACGTGAATATCTTTCTACTCTGACGTCGTATCGACAAACGGTTTAATGTGTTGGAAACAAGGCTTGTAGACCTTCGATATGGTGGGAGTATTACCCCATAAATCCAAGTATATTGGGATAAATATTCAATGACATCTGACCCAAATTTCAGTAAGCTTATAAACGTAACTTGCGACAACTTTTGCCGACTTTTGTTTTACAACTCGCTTGACTTCAAAACTTAACATATGACTATTAAAAACTTCAGACACCTTAAAATACGACCTCCTTAGCATTTTAAGCACTCCTAGTTTTTATTCTGAAAGTACAGGTTCTAACATCTTCAATTCGTTTAACCTCCAATCCTCACGATGCTTCCTTAACACTTGTTTTAACCCTTTATTGACACCTTATTTTGGCCCTCCAATAATTTTATTTAATCATTCGGAGTTCTTGAATCTCAAACAGAGTAAAATATGGATTTTATAAATCAAAATTATTTTTACAAAAACTATTCCTGTTACACCTTGGAATTTTGTGTCACTCGCATTACGAACATGCCAATGTAAACCCTAAAGTGGACATGAAGCCATTTTAAGGTTAAGAAGGAGGTTTGATGATCCTAATTAAGATTTTGAAGGCATTTGAGGCTAAAGAAGTAAGTTTGTCGGAGAAAGTTAAGGTTGAGCCATGTTTTGGGAAATTTCGTATAGCTATGCGTTGCCTAGCATCACCTTTAGGAAGAGATATGATGTCCCTTAGATGGTTAATGAAGTTCTATACAAATACCAAGAAGGTTCCATAATGACTGGAGATCAAACGAATCGAAAAGATTGCATTTTCGCGAAATCGGGAGAAAGTGGGCAGTGTGCAGTACCACACTCAATGTGCTGACCCGCACACTAGATGCCAACTTGCCAAAATGGCTGTAATTTCTGCCCAAGATACTCCCCAAGCCAAGGGTGGAGTGTGCTAGGCCGCATACTCTTCGCTAAGTGCGTTGGGGTGTGATTTGGCCATCTTTTTAAAACCCAAACGACCCCAAACTCACTTCCACCCTTCCACACTTATTTCCCTACCTTTCTAGAGTCTTCATGAGAGCTTTTGGAGGTTACCAAACCCTTCTCACCTTTCCATATCATCCAAGGAGAGAATCAACATCAAAACCCAAAGGTGATCCAAGGAAGGTGATTGTTCTTGGTTTTCCTCAAAGTTGTGGTGAATGTGAGCTTGGAGGAAGTTGAGTGAAGTGAAGTTCTTTGATTACAAGGTATGTTTCCCATATTATTCTTATGGTTGATTTGATATAAAGGTTTAGTACCCCTTAGAAAGGAAAAGAATGAAAGTGGAGAAGCCATGTATGGTGTAATGAAGAAGATGACTTTGAGTGGACATAAAAAGGGGATTTTGGCTAGACTTGGGATTTAATTGAATATGAATTCTTGATTGTGATGTTATGGATTATTGTTATTGTTGTTGGGAGTTGTTTTGGCATATGGTGAAAGTTGATAAAATAGGGGAAGTGCTCCCCAAATTTCGTTACCTCGTTAATTATGCTAGATTGAGCTTAAGAGTGTTTTCCAAGACTTAACCTTAGTGTAATTCCTCTTGAAGGTAGACTTTGTGAACTTGGAAGGAGAACCTTAAGTGATTAAGAAGACGATAAGGTATGTTCAGGCTATTCCTTCTTCATTTTGGCATGATCCTATGTTATGAGCCAACAAGCGATTAAACGAGCTTCCATATTACTATACTCTTAGAAGCACTAGGAGTACTTCAGTATTTGATGTTCCTATACCCCTTTTATGATTGTTCCTTCTGTTCATGGGTCTTGAGATTTCTTGTGTGGATGATGTTAGCCCAAAAGACGTTCATCAGAGATAGTACGACCTTATGTCACTCCGAGAATTCTATGTATTCAGTTTACACATGCATTACATTCATATATATATGTATATTGACCCGTGACCAGAAGGTGTTATATACACGAATATTATATGTATATGGGGTATGGGGAAAGGGATAGGCATTATATACGCATTACTACCTGATCAGTTGGTGCATCATGATGATGATATATGGATCGGGCTGCACGTTCCGCAGCAATGTATATGATGATGATGATGATGGCCGTAGAGAGGCCGATGGGATATGAGATAATGGATCGGGCTAAATGTTCCTCAGCACTATGACCTATATATACACGAGCATGATTATCATTGAGAGCTTGTTATAAGCCCACAGAGGCATTGTCAGTTATACAGATTTATGCAGATACTTTCAGATTCCCAGTCTTACATATATTGTTCATACAAATCTATGCAGACCATTAGTTTGGCCTTTGAGTTTCAGATTCCGTTCATGACTCTTATGCTTATGCTTATATTACTCTTATGCCTTACATACTCAGTACATTATCCGTACTGACTCCCCTATTGCCCGGGGGGGCTGCGTTCATGCCTGCAGGTTCAGGTAGACAAGTAGGTGGTCCAGCCCGGTAAGACCTCTATATCCTGCAGTGGTCAGTGCACTCCATTTGATCCAGAGCTGCAGTCTTTTTTGGTATGCTATTCTTTTGCGATGTATATGCATATGGGTATAACGGGGCCCCGTACCATCCTTTCCAAAGCATTATACTCTAGTAGAGGTCTGTAGACAGTTATATGTATATGTCAGATGATGTAGCCTTGTCGGCTTTTATTCTTTTGTGTACAGTATATATAGCGGCCTAGTTGGCTTGCACTGTTCTTTCAGCATGTGTGTGTGTGTGTATATATATATATATATATATACATATATATACAGATTGTGCACAGTTCATGAGGTCACCCTTTCATGAGGCAATATGAGATCAGTGTGTGTTACTTATGGGCCCTTGATGTTCAGATATGAGTATAGAGGTGTTTGGTCACTAGGGGCCAGACACTCGTCACGACTCATCGGTTTGGGTCGTGACATTTCCGATAACATTTTGCCATTTCATTGGGGAAAATAGTTTCAAATATATATTGTAGGTCATTTTAAGTATTTTGCATATTTTTCATAAAATATAAGTATATTTGTCAAAATCAATTCAAAATAGTTTAAAGCAATTATTTAATTAATTGTTTGAAGCTATTAAATTAACAAATATTTTACTCCGTTAAATCAAGAAAATTGATTAATTAAATAGAAAATCAATTACGCCAGAGTTTTATGTTTTATTTGGATATACTTGCAATTAATGCCAAAATTGATTACAATTGAATTTTTGTTAATTGCATGAGTGTTACACCTCGCACTTTTAGAGCATGAGTGTGCCACGTACTTCACTGTACTAATGGAGTATCGGATACGTCCCATGAAGTTTTGGAAGGTACAAGCCATGGGAAGTACGTAACAATGAAGTAAATGATGAATTACGATCTCATAAGTCATAACCGGGAAGGACAACCTTGGAACTAAAGGACATGACCATTATCAAGTATGATTAATGATAAATATCATGTATGGAGAGTTTCGGACGATTTCGGGACCAAACAAATTGAAGAAAATAAGTTGTCGAAAATTTGAAAAAAGTTGGCAGAATTTTGGACAGAATTTTGGGCCAACTTTGGAGGGGTATATCTCTGGGAATATCAAAAGTTTTAAGGTGTTTTAAAAGCCTAAAATGAAGTTCGTCGGGTCTAGTTTCCAACGCAACAAACCGTTCATCAATACGACATAGGAGTAGGGAGTTATGGGTGTTTTTGTTACACCTCGGAAAATCCTCCGTTGTTGTACAAGTGAATGGACTAGCGAGGAGTACGAGTATCCGATATTTCCACGAGTAAGAAATAACATTTGATGGCCTTAAGCAAGATTCCAAAGGCAATTGCAATAAGAGATAGGTCATGCTCCATAATGACTAACTATAGGTTCTGAAAATGTGGAAAGTTACAGATTTGCACTTTCGCCAGTTGATCGTAAAATGAAATACGGACCGTAAAGTGGTATACGGCCCGTAAACTGCCATGTCGTGTTTCAATTTCCAAAACTTCAACTTTCTGTCAAATGCTTGAATGGTTAAAGACGACTTGAAATACGTACCGTAAACTAAAATACGACCCGTAAACTGTGTTCATAAATCACCAGGTCTCAGCCTGAATTTCTGGTTCTGTTATGATTAAATACGTCCACGAAATACGGCCCGTAAACTAGAATACGGACCGTAAACTGGGTTTACGACCACTGTGCACTTTCGACAACTGTTCATTTCAGATCAGATTTTGGGTTATTAAAAAGGGGACAAAGTTTATTATTTCCGTTAGACTCCGTATTTTTATACGTCGAGTTATTCGTGAAGGAATCGACGTGAGTTAAAGACGGAACCCTTCCCGGACACGAAATAGAAACCTTCAAATTTTTAATTTCTAAATTAGAACTAATTGTTCATAAATTTTACTTAGTATAAAAATATTATTGGAGATTAAGAACTACTTAATTGTGGTGTTAATTAAAAATTAGTGGCAACAATGAGCCAAGAGGAACATTAACGTGCCAATGCCTAGTGATGACTCAAAGTCATCTAAAATAAGGCTATTACTCATTTTAATATTGACAATTCATTATTTTATGAAAGCATGCTAGTGGATGACTCATACTTCCACACTTCATAAAAAATTCGAAATTAGGGAGAGAGATGGGCATTTCAACACTTCCCAAAAAAAAAAAAAAAAACTGATTTGTGTATTAGTGACAATTGATAGTGGGAGGCATTATTAAACAAAAATCTGATCTTGAAGGAGGACATTTCTTAGTGGACACGTGAGGGAGCATTATGTTGCCCATAAACATCATCTTGGATGACTAAAACAAGTCATTTATCACCATATCATCTTCCACCAACTAGAACTTAGAGAGAGAAGCTCTCAAGCCCTAAAAAGGAGAGAGCCACGGCCAGCCATGGCAACTCCACCACCAAGAACGGCCAGCCCTTCTTCTTTTACCCCATTAAATCCCTAAAAGTGTTCTACAGATTCACCATTATGTTTCAATCGAAGGAGAAACCACAAACATGCCATGGATGCTCTTGTGAGCTCACGGCCATGGCTGAACTTGAGCTCTTGATTGTTGATCCAAAAAAATATTTTTCCAAGGCATTTCAACCCGTTGGAAGGTGCATATCAACGTGGGATTGGTCCTAGGGCAGCAAGAACAATTATTATTTCAATTCACAAATTCTAGTCAAGTTGAGAAGTCAAGTTGCTAAGGTAAGGGCTGATCACCTTCTACACGTTTTGGTAGGGATGTGAGCTTGTTGTGAATATGTAAATGTGCATTGCATGTATGAAATTATGAATGTTGGTGTTGGAATATTGTTGAAGCCGTAGGGGCTGTTTTAGGGGTGATTTGGACGTGTTTTGAATGTATAGATGTGAGTTGCATGTAGGAAATTATGTATGTTGATGTTGGAAAGTTGTTCTAGCCGTATGGGGCTATGTTATGCGCAAATGATGAACTGATTTTATTTAGTATTTTGGCTGTTGTTGTTATGAATTTTATGATGAGAATGAAGGAATTAAATGGTTAAAGTTGAAGTTGAATTGGTTTTGGGGGCTGTTGTAAAGATCATTGCGATATTAGTGTAGTTTCATGGCTATGAATAAGTGATGTTGTTAACGTGTGGTTGCTGTTATATTTTGCTGAAATTAGATGAAAAGAAGATATGAAATAATGTGTAAGAATTGTATGTGGTTTGCTAGACATGTTCGTAAGCGTTTGCAAGAATTCCGAGCATCTTTTGTGTAATAGTTAGGGGCTATTTTGGATACGTTGTTGTTGATCTTGTTGCACTTGGAAGATTAATGATAATTAAGATTATGCATTGTGTTGTATATTGGTTGGGCTGTTATAAAGTTGTTTACATGAAAACGTTAAGGCTACGGACTATTAGGAATAACTTGAAGACGTAGTAGTCGTATGTGGATCGTTATTGAATGTTGTAAATGTGGGCTGTTTGGAATATTGCGTGGGCTGTTTGGAATGTTGTGTGGGCTGTCCGAAACGTTCTCGAATATTGTATTGAGTAGTCTCGGATTAGCACTTGAACGTGTGGTTATTAATGTTGGCTTGGTTGTGATGTGGTTGGCTTGAAAACAAGGGAAACGTCGTCTAATTATCTAGAAAGGAATTACTAACGTTAGAATACGTTTTGAATCTCCCCGTAGCTTAACCATAATTCTTGACGTCTTAATATAGGCTGAAACTTTGGGCAGCGTATACGTGTTGTGTTACGAATAAACGCCAAAGGTATGTAAATCTGTCCCTTCCTTCTTTTGGCATGTCTTAGATATAAGTGACATATGATATGAGCTTTGGGGTAATTATATTCATAAGTTTCGAGTGTGATTCAAGATTCTTATTCACTTTTTGATGTTAGAATTCTTAAGGTAATTGAGCTATTGCCTCTCAAATCTTTTGTACGTTGGATAATAGTCGATATATATCAGCTTCTATTTGTAGGAACTCTATGATGACTCATGTCTTGACTTCACTACATATTCATACTGTATATCATATATATAGTTATTGTTCCACCTGATCAGCTGGATTATGATATTCTTAAGCCGGAAGCAGCTGCCCGAAGGGGCCATCATTATTAAGCCGGAAGCGGCTGCCCGAAGAGGCCATCATTATTATGCCGGAAGCGGCCGTCCGAAGGGACTATTGTGATACTAGCCGGAAGCGGCTGTCCGAAGGGACCATTTTGTTAACATGTCGGAAGCGGCATGTGTGTGAGATTGCATTATTTACTTAAAGAATGTGTGTTGGATTGCATTATTTACTTAAAGAATGTGTGTTGGATTGCATTATTTACTTAAAGATTGTTTTGGAGACTTCGTGTATATATTTATGTTTCTTCCAGCGAAGGCTGCAGGTATTGAGTAGATTGTGATTTCTTCTCTCCTAAATCAAATTATGATTATGATTTGTTACCACCTTACATACTAAGTACATTGTCCGTACTGACGTCCTTTTGCCTGGGGACGCTGCGTTCATGCCCGTAGCCCCAGATTGTTTGGCAGGTTAAGTGTATAGCTAGGATGCTTGGACGTCAGCTGGGATTGGCAAGTTCCACCTCATTCTGGAGCTGTGCTGAGTCATGTATAGATAAGTATGATTACGGGTATGTCAGGGCCCTGTCCTGACTCATAATGTTCAGTTCACTTCTTAGAGACTTCTGCAGACAGTGTCTTGTAGTATGTTTGTCGAGGTGTCGACAAAGTGATGTCAGTTGAGTCCTTTGTGGATTTTAAAAGAGTATGTATTTTAGATGGTTTAGATTGGTCTAAAGTACTTACTGATTGAAAGTTTTCATAATCGTTATAGAGATAATGATTTCTATTTGGAAAAATTTTATGTTCTTAAAAGTTTTTGAAATGACAGGTTTTAATAGAGTGAATGTCTAAGGGTTCGCTCGACTCTGATGAGAGTCGGATGCCCGTCATGCCCTACCATTGCTAGGGTGTGACAATTTCATTTCCACATTTTCATCCCCTCTCTCTAAAACATGTCTCTACATTTATTCCACAAGAAAATCAAGGATTATTAGTGATCAACAACATAAACCAAGTGAATCAAGTGTAAGGAAACCCATTAAAGATCATTCAAGTCAAGAAATCTCATTGGAGATGAACTAGGGTTTTTCTCAAGTGAAGCATTTTCAACCAAGGCTTGTTCCTACAACATCTAAGGTAAGATTTATGATATTTCTATGTTGTTCAAGGTATTTGAGAGTTGAAATACTTGGATTGTAGAAGGGTATAGAAAAATGGGTCATAAATGTGGAACAGTGCCATTTTGAGAAATAGTTTGAATTGAAGTATGATTCTTGATGTGTTGTGATGTAAATATGTTATAAATGATGTTGAGAACATGAGATGAGCAATGTATGTGAATGGACGTCGTCGTGCGTTATGGCCATGGATATGGGTGATTGAAAGTAAGTCTAGAATATGGATAATGTGGATGAATAATGACTATCGTTATAGTATTGGGAATGTATTATTCACATTTGGGAGTTGACATACGCCATGGAGGAATGTCGTATAAATAAAGGAGATGCTGTCCGATGTTCTTTAATTTCAGTCGTGTATGCTAGCTATCGATTTCTAATGATAGTATGACTTTAATGAAGGTAGAAACGCGAGCGTTGAAGGAAAACGTGCAAGTGATAAATAGTCGAACGGAAAGGTATGTAAGGCTAACCCTTTTTTCATAAGGCATGGTTCTTTGCCCAAACGTCTAAATCTTCTATAAGACTATGATTCCTTCTGATGATTTTGATCTTTCGAGCTAGTAAGCTCACGATGCTTGATACGCTACGATTGTACCAAATTCCACGTATGACGAGTAAGTCTATAAAGATAGATGTGATGAATGACGATAATAGTATTAATGATATGGATGACAATAATAATGGTAATAACGATAACGATGACGATGATGATAGAGATGATAATAGTAAAGATGCTTATGAGCTATTATGTATATGTATCGATGTATGACTATTATGGAACCCCGAGCTTATGAGGCCGGGTAAGATATGTAACTATGTATGTATATGAATATGTAATGCGCACACACCTCTGCAGATGGTACGGATAACCCTGACGCCTTGGTAGGGCCAGGTAGATATAACCCTGAAGCCTTGGTAGGGCCAGGTATGTGTGACCTTGAGCCTTGGTTGGCTAAGTATGTATGAAACACTGATCCTTCAGGGTCAGGTATGCTATGTAAATGCTATGTAAATGATATGATGATGTGTATGATATAAATATGAGAATGAATATGAATACGGTACGATCACGAATAAGGATATGTACATGATACGAATGTGAATGAGGATACGTAAATGGATACGGGTATGAGTACGGATACGAATATGAATATATGTACCCAAGTACGCATTAGAAATGGAAAGTCCCTACGAAAGGCAAGTAAGTGCTTATGACGATGATATTACTGCCTCCCATCCTATGCGGTTTCATATGTTGCTTATATTGCTTCTATTTCGATATTGATCATGCTTTACATACTCAGTACATTCTTCGTACTGACGTCCTTTTGTTTGTGGACGCTGCGTCATGCCCGCAGGTGCACAAGGAGACAGACTTGATCCATAGCCACGTTCTCAGAGATTACATCGCAGAGCTCCATCTCATTCGGAGCCATAGCTTTTGGGTACTTATTCTTTTGTGTGCATAATTACGGGCATAGCGGGGTACTGTACCGCCTATATGATTTGTTATACACTCCTTAGAGGCTCGTAGACATGTGTATATATGGCTAGGTATGTCTGGCCTTGTCGGCCTATATTTTGTAGATCATTTTGTCAGCCGTGCAGGCTTATGTATATTGACATGGCATAGATGCCAATGATGATATAAAGGTGTTATCGTCCGACGGGACTAGTATGATTGATGAATAGAAATGTATATTTTAATATGTGGCTAACCTAGATGTAAGTGTAAGTATAAGTCAAGGGGTGCCCGGGTGGGCTAGCACCGGGTGCTCGTCGCGGCCCTAGTTGGGTCGTGACAAAAGTGGTATCAGAGTGGTTCAGTCCTAAGGTGTGTCTACGAGCCGTGTCTAGTAGTGTCTTGGTTATGGGTGTGTTGCGCGCCACACTTATAAACAAGAAGCTACGGGCATTTTAGGAATGATTGACCTTCTTTCTTCATAAGAATCGTGCGATACTGCTATGATATAAGAGTTTCCTGTTCCTTAACCATGTGTTGTGTATTTCAGAAATGCTTGTAAAGAGAAAGGCTACAGCAGCCCAAAAGGGCAAGACGGTTGTAGAAAAGCGGGCTGAAAGAGCACCGCCATAGGTAGTAGAGGAAAGTGAGTCCCAGAGTGCAGCTCAATCTCAGTCCTCCCATTCAGTACCTATATTAGAGGAGCGTGAGGAAGCTTCAGCCCCAGCTCCAGCACCTCCGGCTCCTCCACCGGATGCTTCAGGCCAAGATGTAAAAGAGGCCATACGTTAGCTTACTCAGTTGGTTGCTGCCCAGACTTAGCGGCAAAGTGCAGGGCAAGGTGATAGGGTCGTTAGTGCAAGGGCCCGTGACTTCATTACTTTGAACCCTCCGGAATTCTTTGGATCAAAGCCAGAGGAGGACCCTCAGGATTTTATTGATGGTATGTTGAGGACGCTTCGATTGGTACTTGCTTCGGACACCGAATCGGTGGAGCTAGCGTCATATAGGCTGAGAGATGTCTCGATCCAATGGTACACACGTTGGATGGCTTTACGTGGGGCCAATGCACCTCCCCCGGTATGGCAAGAGTTTGTTGATGCTTTCCTCCGACACTATATGCCTCCAAAAGTTCGGCGAGCTAGGGCCGATAAATTCTTGAACTTGAGGCAAGGTAGCATGAGTGCTTTAGAGTACAGTCTCCACTTCAATTCCTTGGCTAGGTATGCTTCGGCCATGGTAGCGGACATGGGTAACCGAGTGCACCGGTTTGTGAAAGGCCTAGGGCCACACTTGATGGATAGGTGCTTGACTGCGTCCCTTCAGGACAATATGGATATTGCATGCATCCAGGCCCATGCTAAGAATTTGGAAGAAAGTCTACAACAACAGAGAAATGAACGCGAGCAGGATGGGGTCATAGCAAGAGGGCCAGATCTTCAGGTCCAACGAGTGAGTTCAGAGGCGGGCACAGACAGCAGATTTCTAGGCACTCAGGCTATTCTATGACCAGTGCACCTCCACGGTTTTCAGGCCAGAGATTCGATAGGTCTACTCGTTCCGGGCCGAGTCAGAGTTTTTCTGGGTCTCAGTTCAGAGACGATTCGGGTCAGGTAAGGCCACCCGTACCACGTTGTTCCCAGTGTGGGAAGTTGCATTGGGGTCGATGCCGATTGGGTTAAGATGTTTACTATTCCTGTGGTCGACCAGGCCATATTATGCGTGATTGCCCCTCAATTCACGGTAGAGGTAGGACCCAACCTTCAGGGTCGGTAGCCGGGTCTTCAGCGTCTGTACACCCTATGGGGCCAGGTTCACATATGCCAGTCGGCCATGGTAGAGGCAGAGGGAGAGTTCCCAGTTCTAGCGGTCCTCAGCACCGTGTTTATGCTTTGGCTGGACGCCAAGATCTTGAGTCTTCTCCTGACGTGGTCACAGGTATATTGTCGGTATTCTGTCATGATGTATATGCTTTGATTGATCCGGGTTCCACATTTTCATATGTTACTCCGTATGTTGCGGGTCGATTTAGAGTCGAACCGGAGTCGATCAAGCCCTTTGAGGTGTCTACACCCGTGGGTGAATCGGTAATAGCTAGCCGAGTATATAGAAATTGTGTAATTGTGATTTGTGATCGTCGTACCATGATTGACTTGCATGAGTTAGAAATGGTGGATTTTGATGTTATTATGGGCATGGATTGGTTGGCTTCTTGCTACGCCAATGTTGATTGTAGAATGAAAGTGGTTCGTTTCCAATTTCCGAGAGAACCAGTGTTAGAGTGGAAAGGAAATACGGCGTCACCAAAAGGTAGGTTTATTTCCTATCTAAAGGCAAGGAAAATGATCACAAAAGGTTGCATTTATCATCTAGTGCGAGTTCAAGATGTAGAAGCTGAATCGCCAAGTCTTGAATCAGTTCCCGTGGTGAATGAATTTTCGGATGTGTTCCCGGAAGAGCTTGCAGGCCTTCCTCTCGAGCGGGAGATTGATTTTGCTATTGATGTTATGCCAGGCACTAAGCCCATATCGGTTCCTCCCTATAGAATGGCACCCGCAGAATTGAAAGAGTTGAAGGAGCAGTTGAAAGACTTGCTTGATAAAGGCTTTATTAGGCCTATTTCATCCCCGTGGGGAGCACCCGTATTATTTGTCCGAAAGAAAGATGGCTCCTTGAGAATGTGCATCGATTATCGACAATTGAATAAGGTAACGATTAAGAATAAATATCCCCTTCCGAGGATTGATGACTTATTTGATCAATTGCAAGGCGCCAAATGTATTTCAAAGATAGATTTGAGGTCCGGGTATCACCAAGTGAGAGTTAGGGAGAAAGACATTCCTAAGACAGCCTTCAGAACAAGATATGGTCATTTCGAGTTCCGGGTAATGTCATTCGGGCTAACTAATGCACCGGCAGTGTTTATGGATTTGATGAACAACGTGTTCAGGCCCTTCCTACATCTGTTTGTGATTGTATTTATCGACGATATCTTGGTATATTCTAGATCCGAGGCAGAACATGCAGATCATTTGCGTACTGTCCTTGGAGTTCTTCGAACTCGAGAGCTATTTGCAAAGTTTTCCAAATGTGAGTTTTGGTTGAACTCAGTGACATTTCTGGGGCACATTGTTGCAGCCGATGGTATCCGAGTGGATAGTCAAAAGATTGAGGCCGTGAAGACTTGGCCAAGGCCCACAACTCCTACGGAGGTTCGTAGCTTTCTAGGCTTAGCAGGTTATTATCGGAGATTCGTTGAGAGCTTTTCTTCTATTTCCGCACCACTCACAAAGTTGACCCAGAAATCAGCAAAGTTTCAATGGACAGATGCTTGCGAGCGTAGCTTCCAAGAGTTGAAAGATAGATTGACTTCTGCCCCAGTCTTGACGCTTCCAGAGGGATTGAAGGGATATGTTGTTTATTGCGATGCTTCAGGTGTTGGGCTAGGCTGTTTATTGATGCAGCATGGTAAAGTGATTGCATATGCTATAAGGCAATTACGGAAACATGAGCAGAATTATCTGACCCACGATCTAGAATTGGCCGCAGTGGTTCATGCTTTAAAGATATGGAGACATTATTTATATGATGTCCATGTGGATATTTATACAGATCATAAGAGTCTTCAGTACATCTTCAAGCAGAAGGAGTTAAATTTGCGGCAACGACGATGGCTAGAGTTGCTAAAATATTATAATGTTGATATCCTATATCACCCCGAAAAGGCAAATGTCGTAGCTGATGCTCTTAGCCGCAAATCTATGGGACGTTTATGTGATGTACGACCAGAGAAGAGAGAAATGGCTAATGAGCTCCAGCAGCTAGCTAGCCTAGGAGTTCGAGTTGTGGACTCGGGTAGCAGGGGAACTACTATTCAGAATTCAGCAGTTTCATCGCTAGTAGCGGAAGTGGAAGAGCGGCAATACGAAGATCCCATGCTAATGCAGTACAGAGATACACTCCCTCAGAAAGAGGAGCCATCGTTTGAGCTTTCAGGAGACGGAGTTCTCCGATGTCGAAGCAGATTATACGTTCCCAATGTGGCGGGTTTACGCCACCCAATATTGAGAGAAGCTCATTGTTCCCGTTATTCTGTTCACCCCGGTGCGACGAAAATGTATCATGATCTTAAGTCTATATATTGGTGGAATGGAATGAAGAAAGATATAGCGGAATTCGTAGCTCAATGTCCCAACTGTCAACATGTGAAAATCGAGGACCAAAAGCCAGGTGGATTGTTGCAAGCCATAGAAATTCCAACTTGGAAGTGGGAAGTGATTAACATGGACTTCATTGCAGGCTTACCCCGTTCTCGACGTAAGTATGATTCTATATGGGTGATTGTAGATAGGCTCACAAAGTCAGCTCATTTCTTACCGGTCAGAACGACCTACGTAGCCGAAGATTATGCAAAGCTTTATGTTAAAGAGATAGTGAGACTCCATGGTGTTCCAGTATCTATTATCTCTGATAGAGGGACTCAGTTTATAGCAAATTTTTGGAAGTCTTTCCAAGAGGGTATAGGGACCCAAGTGAGCCTGACCACGGCATTTCACCCGCAGACCGATGGACAAGCTGAACGTACCATTCAGACTCTTGAAGATATGTTACGGGCAGTTATGATAGATTTTGGAGGTAATTGGGATGATCATTTGCCACTCATTGAGTTTGGTTACAATAATAGTTATCATTCTAGCATTCAAATGGCACCGTATGAAGCTCTATATGGACGAAAGTGTAGATCCCCAATTGGGTGGTTTGAAACAGGAGAGGCTAAATTGATAGGGCCAGATTTGGTCCATCAAGCCATAGAGAAGGTTAAGCTCATACAAGATCGGTTGTTAGCAGCTCAAAGTCGTCAAAAGTCCTATGCAGATAATCGTCGAAGAGACTTAGAATTCCAAGTGAAAGATTGGGTATTATTGAAAGTGTCACCGATGAAAGGTGTGATGAGATTTGGCAAAAAGGGGAAGCTTAGACCCCGGTACGTTGGGCCTTATGAAATTGTACGAAAGATAGGAAAAGTGGCCTATGAACTAGATTTACATCCGGATTTGGAGTCAGTCCATCCAGTTTTCCACGTCTCGATGCTTCGAAAATGTGTTGGAGATCCTACTAGGATCGTGCCAATAGATGATGTACAAGTGACAGAAAAGTTGACTTATGAAGAGGTACCCATTGCCACACTAGATAGGCAAGTACGGAGGCTTAGAAACAAAGAAGTGGCCTCAGTTAAGGTTTTATGGAGAAGCAGTAAACGAGAGGAAATGACATGGGAAGCGGAAGAAAGTATGCGATCCAGATACCCGCATTTATTCCAGCCCTTGGAAGAGATCCAAGATGAGATATCAAGATCATAAGGTATGTATGTTTTCCTTTTGTGCTTTTGGTTGTATGTGGCCAAATTTTATTGCTATTATGTTGTGGCCCTGTGAGGCATTGTTATTATGGGTTGTTGTGACAGGATGGTAGTGCCATATTATAGGGGAAACTCTGGCGAAATTTTTATAGAATCCCCGAGAACCATAACATTCGAGGACGAATGTTCTTAAGGGGGGGGGGGGGGGGGGGAGAATGTTATACCTCGGAAAATCCTCCGTTGTTGCACAAGTGAATGGACTAGCGAGGAGTACGAGTATCCGACATTTTCACGAGTAAGAAATAACATTTGATGGCCTTAAGCAAGATTCCATAGGCAATTGCAATAAGAGATTGGTCATGCTCCATAATGACTAACTATAGGTTCTGAAAATGTGGAAAGTTGCAGATTTGCACTTTGGCCAGTTGATCGTAAAATGAAATACGGACCGCAAAGTGGTATATGGCCCGTAAACTGCTATGTCGTATTTCAATTTCCAAAACTTCAACTTTCTGTCAAATGCTTGAATGGTTAAATACGACTTAAAATACGGACCGTAAACTGAAATACGGCCCGTAAACTGTGTTCATAAATCACCAGGTCTCAGCCTGAATTTCTGGTTCTGTTATGATTAAATACGTCCACGAAATACGGCCTGTAAACTAGAATACGGACCGTAAACTGGGTTTACGACCACTGTGCACTTTCGACAACTGTTCATTTCAGATCAGATTTTGGGTTATTAAAAAGGGGACCAAGTTTATTATTTCATTTCCACATTTTCACCCCTTCTCTCTAAAACATCTCTCTACATTTATTCCACAAGAATTCAAGGATTATTAGTGATCAACAACTTAAACCAAGTGAATCAAGTGTAAGGAAACCCATTAAAGATCATTCAAGTCAAGAAATCTCATTGGAGATGAACTAGGGTTTTTCTCAAGTGCAGCATTTTCAACCAAGGCTTGTTCCTACAACATCTAAGGTAAGATTTATGATATTTTTATAAAGGATCGATGTTTCATACATACTTGGCCAACCAAGGCTCAAGGTCATACATACCTGGCCCTACCAAGGCTTCAGGGTTATCCGTACCTTCTGCAGAAGTGCGCGCGCGTTACGTAGTCATATACATACTCTATACATATTCATATACATACATTCTACCCGACATCATAAGCTTGGGGTTTTATCATAGCCCTTCATAGGCACACATACAATAACCCATAGGCATCTTAATCATCACATTATTCTCATCATTATTACTATCTTCGTTGTTATCATTACATCTATCTTATAGGCCTACTCGTCATACGAGGAACTTAGTACTATCGTAGCACCCGTATTATTTGTCCGAAAGAAAGATGGCTCCTTGAGAATGTGCATCGATTATCGGCAATTGAATGAGGTAACGATTAAGAATAAATATCCCCTTCTGAGGATTGATGACTTATTTGATCAATTGCAAGGCGCCAAATGTATTTCAAAGATAGATTTGAGGTCCGGGTATCACCAAGTGAGAGTTAGGGAGAAATATATTCCTAAGACAGCCTTCAGAACAGGATATAGTCATTTCGAGTTCCGGGTAATGTCATCCGGGCTAACTAATTCACCGGCAGTGTTTATGGATTTGATGAACAACGTGTTCAGGCCCTTCCTACATCTGTTTGTGATTGTATTTATCGACGATATCTTGGTATATTCTAGATCCGAGGCAGAACATGCAGATCATTTGCATACTGTCCTTGGAGTTCGTCGAACTTGAGAGCTATTTGCAAAGTTTTCCAAATGTGAGTTTTGGTTGAACTCAGTGACATTTCTGGGGCATATTGTTGCAGCCGATGGTATCCGAGTGGATATTCAAAAGATTGAGGCCGTGAAGACTTGGCCAAGGCCCATAACTCCTACGGAGGTTCGTAGCTTTCTGGGCTTAACAGGTTATTACCGGAGATTCGTTGAGAGCTTTTGTTCTATTTTCGCACCACTCACAAAGTTGACCCAGAAATAAGCAAAGTTTCAATGGACAGATGCTTGCGAGCGTAGCCTCCAAGAGTTGAAAGATAGATTGACTTATGCCCCAGTCTTGACACTTCCAGAGGGATTGGAGGGATATGTTGTTTATTGCGATGTTTCAGGTGTTGGGCTAGGCTGTGTATTGATGCAGCATGGTAAAGTGATTGCATATGCTTCAAGGCGATTACGGAAACATGAGCAGAATTTCCGACCCACGATCTAGAATTGTCCGCAGTTGTTCATGCTTTAACGATATGGATACATTATTTATATGATGTCCATGTGGATATTTATACAGATCATAAGAGTCTTCAGTACATCTTCAAGCAGAAGGAGTTAAATTTGCGGCAACGACGATGGCTAGAGTTGCTAAAAGATTATGATGTTGATATCCTATATCACCCCGAAAAGGCAAATGTCGTAGCTGATGCTCTTAGCCGCAGATCTATGGGAAGTTTATGTGATGTACGACTAGAGAAGAGAGAAATGGCTCGTGAGCTCCAGCAGCTAGCTAGCCTAGGAGTTCGAGTAGTGGACTCGGGTAGCAGGGGAACTACTATTCAGAATTCAGCAGTTTCGTCGCTAGTAGCGGAAGTGAAAGAGCAGCAATATGAAGTTCCTATGCTAACGCAGTACAGAGATGCACTCCCTCAGAAAGAGGAGCCATCGTTTGAGCTTTCAGGAGATGGAGTTCTCCGATGTCGAGGCAGATTATGCGTTCCCAATGTGGCGGGTTTACGCCACCAAATATTGAGAGAAGCTCATTGTTCCCGTTATTCTGTTCACCCAGGTGCGACGAAAATGTATCATGATCTTAAGTCAATATATTGGTGGAATGAAATGAAGAAATATATAGCGGAATTCGTAGCTCAATGTCCCAACTGTCAACAGGTGCAAATCGAGCACCAAAAGCCTGGTGGATTGTTGCAAGCCATAGAAATTCCAACTTGGAAGTGGGAAGTGATTAACATGGACTTCATTGCAGGCTTACCCCGTTCTCGACGTAAGTATGATTCTATATGGGTGATTGTAGATAGGCTCACTAAGTCATCTCATTTCTTACCGGTCAG
This sequence comes from Lycium barbarum, assembly GCF_019175385.1. Taxonomy (NCBI): domain Eukaryota; kingdom Viridiplantae; phylum Streptophyta; class Magnoliopsida; order Solanales; family Solanaceae; genus Lycium; species Lycium barbarum. The sequence goes on along the minus strand of NC_083347.1, from coordinate 67,088,495 downwards.
AACGACCTATGTGGCCGAAGATTATGCAAAGCTTTATGTTAAAGAGATAGTGAGACTCCATGGTGTTCCAGTATCTATTATCTCTGATAGAGGGACTCAGTTTATAGAAAATTTTTGGAAGTCTTTCCAAGAGGGTCTAGGGACCCAAGTGAGCCTGAGCACGGCATTTCACCCGCAGACCGATGGACAAGCTGAACGTACCATTCAGACTCTTAAAGATATGTTACGGGCATGTATGATAGATTTTGGAGGTAATTGGGATGATCATTTGCCACTCATTGAGTTTGCTTACAATAATAGTTATCATTCTAGCATTCAAATGGCACCGTATGAAGCTCTATATGGACGAAAGTGTAGATCCCCAATTGGGTGGTTTGAAACAGGAGAGGCTAAATTGATAGGGCCAGACTTGGTCCAGCAAGCCATAGAGAAGGTTAAGCTCATACAAGATCGGTTGTTAGCAGCTCAAAGTCGTCAAAAGTCCTATGCGGATAATCGTCGAAGAGACTTAGAATTCCAAGTGAAAGATTGGGTATTCTTGAAAGTGTCACCGATGAAAGGTGTGATGAGATTTGGTAAAAAGGGGAAGCTTAGTCCCCGGTACGTTGGGCCTTATGAAATTGTACGAAAGATAGGCAAAGTGGCCTATGAGCTAGATTTACCTCCGGATTTGGAGTCAGTCCATCCAGTTTTCCACGTCTCGATGCTTCGAAAATGTGTTGGAGATCCTACTAGGATCGTGCCAATAGATGATGTACAAGTGACAGAAATGTTGACTTATGAAGAGATACCCATTGCCATACTAGATAGGCAAGTACGGAAGCTTAGAAACAAAGAAGTGGCCTCAGTTAAGGTTTTATGGAGAAGCAGTAAATGAGAGGAAATGACATGGGAAGCGGAAGAAAGTATGCGATCCAGATACCCGCATTTATTCCAGCCCTTGGAAGAGATCCAAGATGAGATATCAAGATCATAAGGTATGTATGTTTTCCTTTTGTGCTTTTGGTCCTTATTATTATGGGTTGTTGTGACAGGATGGTAGTGCCATATTATAGGGGAAACTCTGGAGAAATTTTTATAGAATCCCCGAGAACCATAATATTCGAGGACGAATGTTCTTAAGGGGGGGGGGGGGGGGGGGGGGGGAAGGGGGAATGTTACACCTCGGAAAATCCTCCGTTGTTGCACAAGTGAATGGACTAGCGAGGAGTACGAGTATCCGACATTTCCACGAGTAAGAAATAACATTTGATGGCCTTAAGCAAGATTCCAAAGGCAATTGCAATAAGAGATAGGTCATGCTCCATAATGACTAACTATAGGTTCTGAAAATGTGGAAAGTTGCAGATTTGCACTTTGGCCAGTTGATCGTAAAATGAAATACGGACCGTAAAGTGGTATACGACCCGTAAACTGCAATGTCGTATTTCAATTTCCAAAACTTCAACTCTCTGTCTAATGCTTGAATGGTTAAAGACGAATAGAAATACGGACCGTAAACTGAAATACGGCCCGTAAACTGTGTTCGTAAATCACCAGGTCTCAGCCTGAATTTCTGGTTCTGTTATGATTAAATACGTCCACGAAATACGGCTCGTAAACTGGGTTTACGACCACTGTGCACTTTCGACAACTGTTCATTTCCGATCAGATTTTGGGTTATTAAAAAGGGGACCAAGTTTATTATTTCATTTCCACATTTTCACCCCTTCTCTCTAAAACATCTCTCTACATTTATTCCATAAGAATTCAAGGATTATTAGTGATCAACAACATAAACCAAGTGAATCAAATATAAAGAAACCCATTAAAGATCATTCAAGTCAAGAAATCCCATTGGAGATGAACAAGGGTTTTTCTCAAGTGAAACATTTTCAACCAAGGCTTGTTCCTACAACATCTATGGTAAGATTTATGATATTTCTATGTTGTTCAAGGTATTTGAGAGTTGAAATACTTGGATTGTAGAAGGGTATAGAAAAATGGGTCATAAATGTGGAATAATGCCATTTTGAGAATAGTTTGAATTGAAGTATGATTCTTGATGTGTTGTGATGTAAATATGTTATAATTGATGTTGAGAAAATGAGATGAGCAATGTATGTGAATGGACGTCATCGTGCGTTATGGCCATGGATATGGGTGATTGAAAGTAAGTCTAGAATATGGATAATGTGGATGAATAATGACTATCGTTATAGTATTGGGAAAGTATTATTGACATTTGGGAGTTGACATACGCCATGGAGGAATGTCGTATAAATAAAGGAGATGCTGTCTGATTTTCTTTAATTTCAGTCGTGTATGCTAGCTATCGATTTCTAATGATAGTATGACTTTAATGAAGGTAGAAACGCGAGAGTTGAAGGAAAACGTGCAAGTGATAAATAGTCGAACGGAAAGGTATGTAAGGCTAACCCTTTTTTCATAAGGCATGGTTCTTTGCCCAAACGTCTAAATCTTCTATAAGACTATGATTCCTTCTGATGATTTTGATCTTCCGAGCTAGTAATCTCACGATGCTTGATACGCTACGATTGTACCAAATTCCTCATATGACGAGTAAGTCAATAAAGATAGATGTGATGAATTACGATAATAGTATTAATGATATGGATGGCGATAATAAGGGTAATAACGATAACGATGACGATGATGATAGAGATGATAATAGTAAAGATGCTTATGAGCTATTATGTATATGTATCGATGTATGACTATTATGGAACCCCGAGCTTATGAGGCCGAGTAAGATATGTAAGTATGTATGTATATGAATATGTAATGCGCGCACACCTCTGCAGATGGTACGGATAACCCTGACGCTTTGGTAGGGCCAGGTAGATGTAACCCTAAAGCCTTGGTAGGGTCAGGTATGTGTGACCTTGAGCCTTGGTTGGCCAAGTATGTATGAAACATCGATCCTTCAGGGTCGGGTATGCTATGTAAATGCGATGTAAATGATATGATGATATGTATGATATAGATATGAGAATGAATACGAATATGGTACGATCACGAATAAGGATATGTACATGATACGAATGGGAATAAGGATACGTAAATGGATACGGGCATGAGTACGGATACGGATATGAATATATGTACCCAAGTATGCATTAGAAATGGAAAGTCCCTACGAACGGCAAGTAAGTGCTTATGACGATGATATTACTGCCTCCCATCCTATGCTGTTTCATATGTTGCTTATATTGCTTCTATATTGATATTGATCATGCTTTACATTCTTCGTACTGAAGTCCTTTTGTTTGTGGACGCTGCGTCATGCCCGCAGGTGCACAAGGAGACAGACTTGATCCATAGCCACGTTCTCAGAGATTACATCGCAGAGCTCCATCTCATTCGGAGCCATAGATTTTGGGTACTTATTCTTTTGTGTGCATAATTACGGGCATAGCGGGGTCCTGTCCCGCCAATATGATATGTTATACACTCCTTAGAGGCTCGTAGACATGTGTATATATGGCTAGGTATGTCTGGCCTTGTCGGCCTATATTTTGTATATCATTTTGTCAGCCATGCAGGCTTATGTATATTGACATGGCTTAGATGCCAATGATGATATAAAGGTGTTATCGTCCGACGGGACTAGTATGATTGACGAATAGAAATGTATATTTTAATATGTGGCTCACCTAGATATAAGTGTAAGTATAAGTCAAGGGGTGCCCGGGTGGGCTAGCACCGGGTGCTCGTCGCGGCCCTAGTTGGGTCGTGACAAAAGTGGTATCAGAGCGGTTCAGTGCTAAGGTGTGTCTACGAGCCGTGTCTAGTAGAATCTTGGTTATGGGTGTGTTGCGCGCCACACTTATAAACAAGAAGCTGTGGGCATTTTAGGAATGATTGACCTTCTTTCTTCATAAGAATCGTGCGATAGAGCTATGATATAAGAGTTTCCTGTTCCTTAACCGTGTGTTGTGTATTTCATAAATGCCTGTAAAGAGAAAGGCTACAGCAGCCCAAAAGGGTAAGACGGTGGCAGAAAAGCGGGCTGAAAGAGCGCCGCCACAGGTAGTAGAGGAAAGTGAGTCCCAGAGTGTGGCTCAATCTCAGTCCTCCCGTTCAGTACCTCCAGTTCGTAAATCACCAGGTCTCAGCCTGAATTTCTGGTTCTATTATGATTAAATACGTCCACGAAATACGGCCCGTAAACTAGAATACGGACCGTAAACTGGGTTTACGACCACTGTGCACTTTCGACAACTGTTCATTTCAGATCAGATTTTGGATTTAAAAAGGGGACCAAGTTTATTATTTCATTTCCACATTTTCACCCCTTCTCTCTAAAACATCTCTCTACATTTATTCCACAAGAATTCAAGGATTATTAGTGATCAACAACATAAACCAAGTGAATCAAATGTAAAGAAACCCATTAAAGATCATTCAAGTCAAGAAATCCCATTGGAGATGAACTAGGGTTTTTCTCAAGTGAAGCATTTTCAACCAAGGCTTGTTCCTACAACATCTAAGGTTAGATTTATGATATTTCTATGTTGTTCAAGGTATTTGAGAGTTGAAATACTTGGATTGTAGAAGGGTATAGAAAAATGGGTCATAAATGTGGAATAGTGCCATTTTGAGAAATAGTTTGAATTGAAGTATGATTCTTGATGTGTTGTGATGTAAATATGTTATAATTGATGTTGAGAAAATGAGATGAGCAATGTATGTGAATGGACGTCTTCGTGCGTTATGGCCATGGATATGGGTGATTGAAAGTAAGTCTAGAATATGGATAATGTGGATGAATAATGACTATCGTTATAGTATTGGGAAAGTATTATTGACATTTGGGAGTTGACATACGCCATGGAGGAATGTCGTATAAATAAAGGAGACGATGTCCGATTTTCATTAATTTCAGTCATGTATGCTAGTATCGATTTCTAATGACAGTATGACTTTAATGAAGGTAGAAACGCGAGCGTTGAAGGAAAACGTGCAAGTGATAAATAGTCGAACGGAAAGGTATGTAAGGCTAAACCTTTTTTCATAAGGCATGGTTCTTTGCCCAAACGTCTAAATCTTCTATAAGACTATGATTCTTTCTGATGATTTTGATCTTCCAAGCTAGAAAGCTCACGATGCTTGATACGCTACAATTGTACCAAATTCCTCGTATGACGAGTAAGTCTATAAATATAGATGTGATGAATGACGATAATAGTATTAATGATATGGATGACGATAATAATGGTAATAACGATAACGATGACGATGATGATAGAGATGATAATAGTAAAGAAGCTTATGAGCTATTATGTATATGTATCGATGTATGACTATTATGGAACCCCGATCTTATGAGGCCGGGTAAAATATGTAAGTATGTATGTATATGAATATGTAATGCGCGCACACCTCTGCAGATGGTACGGATAACCCTAACGCCTTGGTAGGGCTAGGTAGATGTAACCCTGAAGCCTTGGTAGGGCCAGGTATGTGTGATCTTGAGCCTTGGTTGGCCAAGCATGTATGTGTCACGACCCGACTAGGGGGCCGCGACGAGCACCCGGTGCTTGCCCACCCGGGCACCCCTTAGCCTACACTTATGCTTACATTTAGGTGAGCCACATAATTCGACATACACTTCCTTTCATCCATCAAACTAGTCCCATTTGGACAACAACATTTTTATATTATCATAGGCATCTATGCCACATCAATGTCCATGGGCCGACAAGGCCAACAAAATGACATACAAAAATATAGGCCGACAATGTTACACACATCTAACCACATACACATGTCTACGAGCCTCTAAGAAGGTTATAACATATCACATGAGCGGGACACGACCCCGCTATGCCCATAATTATGTACACAAAAGAATAAGTACCCAAAAGCTATAGCTCCGAACGAAATGGAGCTCCGCTATGTAGTCCTTGAAAATATAGCTACGGATCAAGCCCATCTCCCTGTGCACCTGCGGGCATGACCCAACGTCCACAAACAAAAGGACGTCAGTACGAAGAATGTACTGAGTATGTAAAGCATGATCAATATCAATATGAAAGCTTAAGAGTCAACATATGAGATAGCATAACATGGGAGATAATAATATCGTCGTCATAAGACTTACTCGCTTTCCACAAGGACATTCCATTTATATTGCGTATCCGTGTACATACATCCACATCCGTATTTATTTACCTTCACATTCATTTCTATAACATATTCGTACTCATATTGATGTCATATACACACACATATATATATACTTATAGCCTTTATATAGCTTTTGTATAGCGTACCCGACCATAAAGGATCGGTGTTTCATACATACTTGGCCAACCAAGGCTCAAGGTCATACATACCTGGCCCTACCAAGGCTTCAGGGTTATCCGTACCTTCTGCAGAAGTGCGCGCGCGTTACGTAGTCATATACATACTCTATACATACATTCTACCCGACATCATAAGCTCGGGGTTTTATCATAGCCCTTCATAGGCACACATACAATAACCCATAGGCATCTTAATCATCACATTATTCTCATCATTATTACTATCTTCGTTGTTATCATTACATCTATCTTATAGGCCTACTCGTCATACGAGGAACTTAGTACTATCGTAGCACATCAAGCATGGTGAGCTTATTAGCTCGGAATGTCAATCATTTGAAGAAATCATAGACTCATAGAAGATTTATACGTTAGGACAAGGAACCATGCCTTATGAAAGAAGGGTTAGCCTTACATACCTTTTCGTTCGACTATATAGCACTTGCACGTTCTCTTTCAACACTTGCACTTATACCTTCATTAAGGTCATACTATCATTAGAATCGACAACTACCATAAATGGCTAAAGCTAGAGAAAATCGGACAGCATCTCCTTTATTTATACAACATTCCTCCATATCGTAATTCAACTCCCAAACGTCAACAATACATTTACAATATCATAACAACAACCTTTAGTCATCTACTTATCCATATTCTCAATTCACTTCCAATTTTCCATATTCAAGACCATAACACACGATTTCGTCCATTCACATACAATGCCTATTTCATGATCTTAACGTCATTTATAACCCATTCATGTCACAACACAACAACAATCATGATTTAATTCAAACTATTTCTCAAAACGTCACTATTCATCATTCATGACCCATTTTGCTATACTCTTCTAAAATCCAAGCATTTCAACTTCCAAATACCTTAAACAACCTATAAATACCATAAATCTTACCTTAGATGTTGTAGGAACAAGCCTTAGTCGAAATACTCCACTTGAGCAAAAACCCTAGTTTTTCTCCATTTGGATTTCTTGACTTGAATGATCTTTAATGGGTTTGCTTACACTTGATTCACTTGTTTTGTGTTGTTGATCACTAAAAACTCTTGAAAACTTGTGGAATATATGTAGAGAGATGTTTTAGAGAGAAGGGGTATCAAGGGAAAAGAAATGAAATAACCTTGGTCCCTTACATTTATCGAGCCAAAATCTGTCCCGACCAAATATACGGACCAACATACGGTCCGTATAAATTGTACGGGCCGTATGTTTAGTCGTACAATTGGTCCAGAAAGTTTGGCCAATCTGGTTTGATTATACGGTCCCAAACATACAGACCGTATAAATTATACGGCCAGTATGTTTGGCCGTATAATCCCCAGTTTATCCCGAAGTTCGTTTCGTCGTCTCGTTTGATCTCCAATCCTTATGGAACCTTCTTAACACTTGTTCAACACTTCAATACCAATCCAAGGGACGTTATCACTCTTCTCCAAGACATCATTATGCCATTACTAACTCGTTACTCGAATTTCCTTTCCTTTACTTATCAAATACTTTGCCTTCTCTAGGCAATCCTCTTCCCCCCATCTCTAACATCTTTGAACCCTCATCTAGAATCATCGAATGTCACCGCTCGCCCATGAAAACATCGTATACTCATACTCCTCACTAGTTCATTCACTTGCGTACCAACAGAAGATTTTCCGAGGTGTAACAGTATGAAACACCGATTCTTCAGGGTCGGGTATGCTATGTAAATGATATGACGATGTGTATGATATAGATATGAGAATGAATACGAATACGGTACGATCACGAATAAGAATATGTAAATGATACGAATGTGAATAAGGATACGTAAATGGATACGGGTATGAGTACGGATACGGATATGAATATATGTACCTAAGTACGCATTAGAAATGGAAAGTCCCTACGAAAGGCAAGTAAGTGCTTATGACGATGATATTACTGCCTCCCATCCTATGACGTTTCATATGTTGCTTATATTGCTTCTATATCGATATTGATCATGCTTTACATACTCAGTACATTCTTCATACTGACGTCCTTTTGTTTGTGGACGCTGCGTCATGCCCGCAGGTGCACAAGGAGACAAACTTGATCCCTAGCCACGTTCTCAGAGATTACATCGCAGAGCTCCATCTCATTCGGAGCCATAGCTTTTGGGTACTTATTCTTTTGTGTGCATAATTACGGGCATAGCGGGGTCCTGCCCCGCCTATATGATTTGTTATACACTCCTTAGAGGCTCGTAGACATGTGTATATATGGCTAGGTATGTCTGGCCTTGTCGGCCTATATTTTGTATATCATTTTGTCAGCCGTGTAGGATTATGTATATTGACATGGCATAGATGCTAATGATGATATAAAGGTGTTATCGTCCGACGGGACTAGTATGATTGATGAATAGAAATGTATATTTTAATATGTGGCTCACCTAGATGTAAGTGTAAGTATAAGTCAAGGGGTGCCCGGGTGGGCTAGCACTGGGTGCTCGTCGCGGCCCTAGTTGGGTTGTGACAAAAGTTGTATCAGAGTTGTTCAGTCCTAAGGTGTGTCTACGAGCCGTGTCTAGTATAGTCTTGGTTATGGGTGTGTTGCGCGCCACACTTATAAACAAGAAGCTGCGGGCATTTTCGGAATGATTGACCTTCTTTCTTCATAAGAATCGTGCGATAGAGCTATGACATAAGAGTTTCCTGTTTCTTAACCGTGTGTTTTGTATTTCAGAAATGCCTGTAAAGAGAAAGGCTACAGCAGCCCAAAAGGGCAAGACGGTTATAGAAAAGCGGGCTGAAAGAGCACCACCACAGGTGGTAGAGGAAAGTGAGTCCCAGAGTGTGGCTCAATCTCAGTCCTCCCGTTCAGTACCTATATTAGAGGAGCGTGAGGGAGCTTCAGCCCCAGCTCCAGCACCTCCGGCTCCTCCACCGGATACTTCAGGCCAAGATGTAAAAGAGGTCATACGTTTGCTTACTCAGTTAGTTGCTGCCCATACTCAGCGGCAAAGTACAGGGCCAGGTGATAGGGCCGTTAGTGCAAGGGCTCGTGACTTCATTACTTTGAACCCTCCGAAATTCTTTGGATCAAAGCCGGAGGAGGACCCTCAGGATTTTATTGATGGTATGTTGAGGACGCTTCGATTGATACATGCTTCGGACACCGAATCGGTGGAGCTAGCGTCATATTGGCTGAGAGATGTCTCGATCCAGTGGTACACAGTTTGGATGGCTTCACGTGGGGCCAATGCACCTCCCCCGGTATGGCAAGAGTTTGTTGATGCTTTCCTCCGACACTATATGCCTCCAGAAGTTCGGCGAGCTAGGGCCGATAAATTCTTGAACTTGAGGCAAGGTAGCATGAGTGCTTTAAAGTACAGTCTCCGCTTCAATTCCTTGGCTAGGTATGCTTCGTCCATGGTAGCGGACATGGGTGACCGAGTGCACCGATTTGTTAAAGGCCTAGGGCCACACTTGATGGATAGGTGCTTCACTGCGTCCCTTCAGGACAGTGTGGATATTGCATGCATCTAGGTGCATGCTTAGAGTTTGGAAGAAAGTCTGCAACAACAGAGAAATGAACGCGAGCAGGATATAGGTTATAGCAAGAGGGCCAGATCTTCAGGTCCAACGAGTGAGTTCAGAGGTGGGCACATACAGCAGATTTCGAGGCACTCGGGCTATTCTATGACCAGTGTACCTCCACGGTTTTCAGGCCAGAGATTCGATAGGTCTACTCGTTCCGGGCCGAGTCAAAGTTTTTCGGGGTCTCAATTCAGAGACGATTCGGGTCAGGCAAGGCCACCCGTACCACGATGTTCGCAGTGTGAGAAGTTGCATTGGGGTCGATGCCGATTGGGTTAAGATGTTTGCTATTCCTGTGGTCGACCAGGCCATATTATGCGTGATTGCCCCTCAGTTCACGGTAGAGGTAGGACCCAGCCTTCAGGGTCGGTAGCCGGGTCTTCAGTGTCTGTACGCCCTATGGGGCCAGGGTCACATACGCCAGTCGGCCGTGGTAGAGGCAGAGGGAGGGTTCCTAGTTCTAGCGGTCCTCAGCACCGTGTTTATGCTTTGGCTTGACGCCAAGATCTTGAGTCTTCTCCTGACGTGGTCACAGGTATATTGTCGGTATTCTCTCATGATGTATACGCTTTAATTGATCCGGGTTCCATATTGTCATATGTTACTCCGTATGTTGCGGGTCGATTTAGAGTCGAACCGGAGTCGATCAAGCTGAGTATATAGAAATTGTGTAATTGTGATTTGTGATCTTCGTACCATGATTGATTTGCATGAGTTATAAATGGTGGATTTTGATGTTATTATGGGCATGGATTGGTTGGCTTCTTGCTACGCCAATGTTGATTGTAGAATGAAAGTGGTTCGTTTCCAATTTCCGAGAGAACCAGTGTTAGAGTGGAAAGGAAATACGGCGTCACCAAAAGGTAGGTTTATTTCCTATCTAAAGGCAAGGAAAATGATCACAAAAGGTTGCATTTATCATCTAGTGCGAGTTCAAGATGTAGAAGCTGAATTGCCAACTCTTCAATCAGTTCCCGTGGTGAATGAATTTTCGGATGTGTTCCCGGAAGAGCTTCCAGGCCTTCCTCCCGAGCGGGAGATTGATTTTTCTATTGATGTATTGCCAAGCACTAAGCCCATATCGGCTCCTCACTATAGAATGACACCCGCAGAATTGAAAGAGTTGAAGGAGCAATTAAAAGACTTGCTTAATAAAGGCTTTATTAGGCCTATTTCATCCCCGTGGGGAGCACCCGTATTATTTGTCCGAAAGAAAGATGGCTCCTTGAGAATGTGCATCGATTATCGACAATTGAATAAGGTAACGATTAAGAATAAATATCCCCTTCCGAGGATTGATGACTTATTTGATCAATTGCAAGGCGCCAAATGTTTTTCAAAGATAGATTTGAGGTCCGGGTATCACCAAGTGAGAGTTAGGGAGAAAGACATTCCTAAGACAGCCTTCAGAACAAGATATGGTCATTTCGAGTTCCGGGTAATGTCATTCGGGCTAACTAATGCACCGGCAGTGTTTATGGATTTGATGAACAACGTGTTCAGGCCCTTCCTACATCTGTTTGTGATTGTATTTATCGACGATATCTTGGTATATTCTAGATCCGAGGCAGAACATGCAGATCATTTGCGTACTGTCCTTGGAGTTCTTCGAACTCGAGAGCTATTTGCAAAGTTTTCCAAATGTGAGTTTTGGTTGAACTCAGTGACATTTCTAGGGCATATTGTTGCAGCCGATGGTATCCGAGTGGATAGTCAAAAGATTGAGGCCGTGAAGACTTGGCCAAGGCCCACAACTCCTACGGAGGTTCGTAGCTTTCTGGGCTTAGCCGGTTATTACCGGAGATTCGTTGAGAGCTTTTGTTCTATTTCCGCACCACTCACAAAGTTGACCCAGAAATAAGCAAAGTTTCAATGGACAGATGCTTGCGAGCGTAGCTTCCAAGAGCTGAAAGATAGATTGACTTATGCCCCAGTCTTGACACTTCCAGAGGGATTGGAGAGATATGTTGTTTATTGCGATGCTTCAGGTGTTGGGCTAGGCTATGTATTGATGCAGCATGGTAAAGTGATTGCATATGCTTCAAGGCAATTACGGAAACATGAGCAGAATTATCCGACCCACGATCTAGAATTGGCCGCAGTGGTTCATGCTTTAAAGATATGGAGACATTATTTATATGATGTCCATGTGGATATTTATATAGATCATAAGAGTCTTCAGTACATCTTCAAGCAGAAGGAGTTAAATTTGCGGCAACGACGATGGCTAGAGTTGCTAAAAGATTATGATATTGATATCCTATATTACCTCGAAAAGGCAAATGTCGTAGTTGATGCTCTTAGCCGAAGATCTATGGGAAGTTTATGTGATGTACGACCAGAGAACAGAGAAATGTCTCGTGAGCTCCAACAGCTAGCTAGCCTAGGAGTTCGAGTAGTGGACTCGGGTAGCAGGGGAACTACTATTTAGAATTCAGCAGTTTCGTCGCTAGTAGCGGAAGTGAAAGAGCGGCAATACGAAGATCCCATGCTAACGCAGTACAGAGATACACTCCCTTAGAAAGAGGAGCCATCGTTTGAGCTTTTAGGAGACGGAGTTCTCCGATGTCGAGGCAGATTATGCGTTCCCAATGTGGCGGGTTTACGCCACCAAATATTGAGAGTAGCTCATTGTTCCCGTTATTCTGTTCACCCCGGTGCGACGAAAATGTATCATGATCTTAAGTCTATATATTGGTGGAATGGAATGAAGAAAGATATAGCGGAATTCGTAGCTCAATGTCCCAACTGTCAACAAGTGAAAATCGAGCACCATAAGCCAAGTGGATTGTTGCAAGCAATAGAAATTCCAACTTGGAAGTGGGAAGTGATTAACATGGACTTCATTGCGGGCTTACCCCGTTCTCGACATAAGTATGATTCTATATGGGTGATTGTAGATAGGCTCACAAAGTCAACTCATTTCTTACCGGTCAGAACGACCTATGTGGCCGAAGATTATGCAAAGCTTTATGTTAAAGAGATAGTGAGACTCCATGGTGTTCCAGTATCTATTATCTCTGATAGAGGGACTCAGTTTATAGCAACGTTTTGGAAGTCTTTCCATGAGGGTCTAGGGACCCAAGTGAGCCTGAGTACGGCATTTCACCCGCAGACCGATGGACAAGCTGAACATACCATTCAGACTCTTGAATATATGTTATGGGCATGTATGATAGATTTTGGAGGTAATTGGGATGATCATTTGCCACTCATTGAGTTTGCTTACAATAATAGTTATCATTCTAGCATTCAAATGGCACCGTATGAAGCTCTATATGGACGAAAGTGTAGATCCCCAATTGGGTGGTTTGAAATAGGAGAGGCTAAATTGATAGGGCTAGACTTGGTCCAGTAAGCCATAGAGAAGGTTAAGCTCATACATGATCGGTTGTTAGCAGCTCAAAGTCGTCAAAAGTCCTATGCGGATAATCGTCGAAGGGACTTAGAATTCCAAGTGAAAGATTGGGTATTCTTGAAAGTGTCACCGATGAAAGGTGTGATGAGATTTGGCAAAAAGGGGAAACTTAGTCCCCGGTACGTTGGGCCTTATGAAATTGTGCGAAAGATAGGCCAAGTGGCCTATGAGCTAGATTTACCTCTGGATTTGGAGTCAGTCCATCCAGTTTTCCACGTCTCTATTCTTCGAAAATGTGTTGGAGATCCTACTAGGATCATGCCAATAGATGATGTACAAGTGACAGAAAAGTTGACTTATGAAGAGGTACCCAATGCCATACTAGATAGGCAAGGACGGAGGCTTAGAAACAACGAAGTGGCCTCAGTTAAGGTTTTATGGAGAAGCAGTAAACGAGAGGAAATGACATGGGAAGCGGAAGAAAGTATGCGATCCAGATACCCGCATTTATTCCAGCCCTTGGAAGAGATCCAAGATGAGATATCAAGATCATAAGGTATGTATGTTTTCCTTTTGTGCTTTTGGTCGTGCGTAGCCAAATTTTATTGCTATTATGTTGTGGCCCTGTGAGGCATTGTTATTATGGGTTGTTGTGACAGGATGGTAGTGCCATATTATAGGGTAAACTCTGGCAAAATTTTTATAGAATCCCCGAGAACCATAACATTCGAGGACGAATGTTCTTAAGGAGGGGGGGGGGGGATGTTACACCTCGGAAAATCCTCCGTTGTTGCACAAGTGAATGTACTAGCGAGGAGTACGAGTATCTGATATTTCCAAGAGTAAGAAATAACATTTGATGGCCTTAAGCAAGATTCCAAAGGCAATTGCAATAAGAGATAGGTCATGCTCCATAATGACTAACTATAGGTTCTGAAAATGTGGAAAGTTGCAGATTTGCACTTTGGCCAGTTGATCGTAAAATGAAATATGGACCGTAAAGTGGTATACGGCCCGTAAACTACCATGTCATATTTCAATTTCCAAAACTTCAACTTTCTGTCAAATGCTTGAATGGTTAAAGACGACTTGAAATACGGACCGTAAACTGTGTTCGTAAATCACCAGGTCTCAGCCTGAATTTATGGTTCTGTTATGATTAAATATCTCCACGAAATACGGCCCGTAAACTAGAATACGGACCGTAAACTGGGTTTGCGACCACTGTGCACTTTCGACAACTGTTCATTTAAGATCAGATTTTGGGTTATTAAAAAGGGGACCAAGTTTATTATTTCATTTCCACATTTTCACCCCTTCTCTCTAAAACATCTCTCTACATTTATTCCATAAGAATTCAAGGAATATTAGTGATCAACAACATAAACCAAGTGAATCAAGTGTAAGGAAACCCATTAAAGATCATTCAAGTCAAGAAATCTCATTGGAGATGAACTAGGGATTTTCTCAAGTGAAGCATTTTCAACCAAGGCTTGTTCCTACAACATCTAAGGTAATATTTATGATATTTATATGTTGTTCAAGGTATTTGAGAGTTGAAATACTTAGATTGTAGAAGGGTATAGAAAAATGGGTCATAAATGTGGAATAGTGCCATTTTGAGAAATAGTTTGAATTGAAGTATGATTCTTGATGTGTTGTGATGTAAATATGTTATAAATGATGTTGAGAACATGAGATGACCAATGTATGTGAATGGACGTCGTCGTGCGTTATGGACATGGATATGGGTGACTGAAAGTAAGTCTAGAATATGGATAATGTGGATGAATAATGACTACCGTTATAGTATTGGGAATGTATTATTGACATTTTGGAGTTGACATACGCCATGGAGGAATGTCGTATAAATAAAGGAGATGCTGTCAGATTTTCTTTAATTTCAGTCGTGTATGCTAGCTATCGATTTCTAATGATAGTATGACTTTAATGAAGGTAGAAACGCGAGCGTTGAAGGAAAACGTGCAAGTGATAAATAGTCGAACGGAAAGGTATGTAAGGCTAACCCTTTTTTCATAAGGCATGGTTCTTTGCCCAAACGTCTAAATCTTCTATAAGACTATGATTCCTTCTGATGATTTTGATCTTCCGAGATAGTAAGCTCACGATGCTTGATACGCTACGATTGTACCAAATTCCTCGTATGACGAGTAAGTCTATAAAGATAGATGTGATGAATGACGATAATAGTATTAATGATATGGATGACGATAATAATGGTAATAACGATAACGATGACGATGATGATAGCGATAATAATAGTAAAGATTCTTATGAGCTGTTATATATATGTATCGATGTATGACTATTATGGAACCCCGAGCTTATGAGGCCGGGTAACATATGTAAGTATGTATGTATATGAATATGTAATGCGCGCACACCTCTGCAGATGGTACATAACCCTGACGCCTTGGTAGGGCCAGGTAGATGTAACCCTGAAGCCTTGATAGGGCCAGGTATGTGTGACCTTGAGCCTTGGTTGGCCAAGCATGTATGAAACACCGATCCTTCAGGGTCGGGTATGCTATGTAAATGCTATGTAAATGATATGATGATGTGTATGATATAGATATGAGAATGAATACGAATACGGTACGATCACGAATAAGGATATGTACATGATACGAATGTGAATAAGGATACGTAAATGGATACGGGTATGAGTACGGATACGGATATGAATATATGTACCCAAGTACGCATTAGAAATGGAAAGTCCCTACGAAAGGCAAGTAAGTGCTTATGACGATGATATTACTGCCTCCCATCCTATGCTGTTTCATATGTTGCTTATATTGCTTCTATATCGATATTGATCATGCTTTACATACTCAGTACATTCTTCGTACTGACGTCCTTTTGTTTGTGGACGCTGCGTCATGCCCGCAGGTGCACAAGGAGACAGACTTGATTCATTGCCACGTTCTCAGAGATTACAGCGCAGAGCTCCATCTCATTCGAAGCCATAACTTTTGGGTACTTATTCTTTTGTGTGCTTCCTGTCCCACCTATATGATTTGTTATACACTCCTTAGAGGCTCGTAGACATATGTATATATGGCTAGGTATGTCTGGCCTTGTCGGCCTATATTTTGTATATCATTTTGTCAGCCGTGCAGGCTTATTTATATTGACATGGCATAGATGCTAATGATGATATAAAGGTGTTATCGTCCGATGGGACTAGTATGATTCAGGAATAGAAATGTATATTTTAATATGTGGCTCACCTAGATGTAAGTGTAAGTGAATATATTATATGAGTTGTCCACGAAAAGAAACTCCCCCGAAATGCTTACAAGACCCTATAAGACTAATTTAACATTCGAGGACAAATGTCCTAAAGGGGGGAGGGGGGGGGGGGGAGGATGTTAGACCCCGTATTTTGCACATTCGGGTAATTTGAGAAAATTATGACTAGCAAGAGATAAGATGATATTTTGCTTTTATTTAATATATGAGTTGTTTATGAAAGAATATTGAAGCGGGAATATTGAGGAAGGACAAGGGAAAAATTGGAAATTTGGAAAAATGGTTTCATGAATTTCAAAATTAGCCACAAAGTAATTGGGCTTAAAAAAAAAATGAGGAGGCCCATGAGAGGTGGCCGGCCATAGGGGTATGGCCCAAGGCCCATGTGAATTAAATTCAAGACAATTAAATATAGGAGAATCCTTATCATTAGAACATTCAAGAGAAAAAAAAAAAAAAAAAAAAAAGGAAAGAGAGAGCAAGAACAAGAGTGTTTCGGCCATAGCTTGCAAATTTTAAGTCCAAGAAACTTGCTCCAAAAAAATATTTCTTTCTAGCAAACCTACTAATTGAAGGGTCCTTGTTAACGTGGAGTTGTTGTTGGAGTCAATAAACTATTGGTTTTCATCAATTACAACCCTAGCCAACTTGTGGAGTTAAGGAGAAAAGGTAAGATTTAATTCTCTTTTATGTGTAATGAATGGTTTGTTTATGTTGTAGTGTGTAAAAATGGAAAGAATTCATGAAAATATGGGTGTATAGGAGGTGGCCGTATGCATGTGTGTGTGGCCGTGTGCATGCTAATGCATGAGAATAATGATTCAATTATTTTATCTAAGTGTTTTGGTTGTCGTTGTGAGGATTCTACGTTGGTGATGCAAGTTTAATAATGCAAATTGATGTTGAGATGATCATGGCCGAATGGGAGGCCAATGTGAGTCTTATATCACTTCTTGTTTTTGCGGAAATAACATTGCTAACATGTTAATGGTTAGTGTAATTCATGAATTGGGAAGATAAAAATGTGTTGTGAACGTTCTTGTTGGAAGTGGGAGTTTCGGGTGGAGTATGGTCTTTTGGTAGAATTGTTCAAATATTGTGTAGATTGTTGGATTTTTTTTTGAATTATGTTTGAATGACCTTGAATTAGTAAATGAATATGAAAACGTTGATATTGGTTTGAAAGTGCGAAGTTAGAGTGGAAGTTGTTGCATTATGTAGAAAAGAAGACTATTTACGTTAGAATGCGTTTTAAATCGATTGTTGATGTTTTTGGTATTGTTGTTGGTGTTGTTGTTGATATTTTGACCGAGTTAAAATCTCGGGGATGTTGAATTTACAGGGGAGATGCTGCCCAAATTTCTGTAGAAAAGTGTTAACTTAAGATTCAATTCCTAAGGGCTTATAATTAATATTTGGTAATTGTGGCCAATTGTAGATCTTGAAGGAAATGGGATTTGAGTTTGGACAAGCGTAAAAAGCAAATAAGGTATCTAAAACCCTACCTTTCTTCGTTTGGCATCTCTTAGACCTTTTAGGTTATGATACGAGCCTCGGGGGAAACTCTGTTCCTAGAAATCTGAGCCTAATTTTGGCCCCTATTCATTCAATGAAATTGAATTAAGTACTTTATGCTTTGATAGGAAAATAGTTTAAACGTCTGTAACTTTCACAAACGGAACCGGATTGTCCTGCAACTTTTGTGGATGACTTCATAAGGTCTAATATTTGTAATTTATGTATGCCCTCTCGACTTGACCCGAGGTGGGCCCACAAGTTTCGAGACCTTCTTGTATTGTTCTAGTTGACTTATTTCCGTGCGTCAATTAAAGGAAACCTTTGGTTATTGTTCCGGCTACTAAACGATAGTTGTTTTAACTATTCCATTGAGTCCTACGATATATTTTGATATATACAAACAATCTCAAAAAGTTTTGCTTTGACATAATCCATCGGAACATCCGAAAGGTACGTACTACGACTCTCGTCTAATTTCTTTTCTAAATGACCTATCGTTCGGACTATTCTATCGAGTCTTTGTAAATGTTTTATGATGCATATAGTTTCTCACTACTCTACTCGTGGATGCCTCAATGCTTCCTTCATTGAGCCCGGGCCAGGATATGTTATCACGCGCATTCCTCTGCATTGTTCGCCGTGCCCCGATGTGAGGGGGCAGGTATAACATGTACATGGGTTCTGGAGTATGTTGTGCCATGTACACATATTCTGACATTTGATGATATGATATGGCCATCTGATATGTTATGATATGTTACGGAGATATTCCCTATTCTAGAGTATGTAGTGTTGTGGCGCCAGTGACGGGGTGGCGACCACGTTCTGTTCACCGAGTCCCATAATGGGGCCGGATATGGCATATGCTTTTGCATACATTATTTATGTTTTGTAAATATGTATTTTGATATTCTGGACATTGCACTCATTTTCTGTACTTTCTGTTCTGGTTATGATTCTGTTCACTGTACTCCATGCTTTACATATTCAGTACATATTCCGTACTGACCCCCTTTCTTCGGGAGCTGCGTTTTATGCCACGCAGGTACAGACGCTCGATTTGCTGACCCGCCCGCTTAGGATTTTACTCTGCTGTATTGGAGTGCTCTCTTATCCGGAGCCCACATTTTGGTACAGACTTTTCTATTGTACGTGTATATGTTATTCAGGGGTATGACGGGGCCCTGTCTCATCTTATGATTATGTTGTTATTCGTAGAGGTCTGTAGACATACATGTGGGTTGTGTATATGTTTTGGGTTGATGTGTTCTGCGATAGCCTTATCGGCTTCCACGGGCTATGACTGCTTATCTGTGATAGTTAATAACGCTGTTCGACTTCTATATCTGTACACTCTGCTTATATACTGGTTTGGGGTTATTGGGTACGTACGGTTGTCCAGCACGGACAATAGTCGCGGCCTACGGGGTTGGGTCGTGACAGCCCTGTCCTGTCATATGTCTCTGTTATGGTTTGTAGAGGCCTGTAGACATATATGTGGGTCATGGGTCATGTTTGTTCGGTTATGTCTGTGACTTGTGCCTTAAGCGGTCCCGTTTGCTATTATGGCCAAAACGGCCCATATGTTTGTATATGTATGTATATTCGGGCGATGTGTATTCCGCCAGCCTGCAGGCTTTTGTATGATATGTCTGTTACAGGTGACCGCTTAAGATGACGTCTGTTCTCAGTATCTGTGCAAAACAACGTATGCTAAATATGAATAAGTCTTTGATATGTCGATTTGGTAAGTGAATGAGTGTGGGTGTCCAGTTAGGGCACCAGTCACAGCCCACGGGGTTGGGTCGTGACAAAAAGTGGTATCAAAGCGGTTCGTCCTCGGAATGTCTACAGGTCGTGTCTAGTAGAGTCTTGTTTATCGGTGTGTTGTGCACCACATCTATAAACAGGACGCTACAGGACATTTAGGGTGTTACCTTCCTTTCGATCTTAGATCGTGCGATAGAGCTGTGCCATTAGGATGATTTCTTTCTGACCGATTGTTATGTTTACAGTGATGCCTCCGAAGAAGATGGTGGCGGCCGAAAAGGGCAAAGCAGTGGCAGGAGAGACCAGTCAGGTACAGAGAGTCACTCGGGCTCGTGCTCAGACTATACCCGATATTACGCCCCAGTCAGAGGGCTCTGCTACACCCCCACCATTAGAGGAGCCTGGAGCGGCAGCCACTGCCACCATGGATCAGGGGGCGGCTCCACCAGTAGCTCCAGAGGCTCCAGCGCCTGAGCCTCCAGCTCCTCAGCTAGGGGTGGAGGACAGGGCGATGAGGGATGCTGTGCAGTTATTGACGAGATTGGTAGCAGGACAGGCTCGCAGACGCGGGCTAGGGGGTGATGATGTGGACAGACGTGACAGTTTGAGGGTTTGTGATTTCTTGACCGGTAATCCCCCAGAGTTCTACGTGGCTAAGCCCGAGGAGGACCTCCAGGATTTCATTCGGCAGATGCAGCGCACACTGAGACTAGTCAGGGCTTCTGAGACTGAGTCTGTCGAGCTGGATTCACATAGATTGCGGGATGTAGCGATTAATTGGTACGAGTCTTGGGAGCTGTCCAGAGGCGATGATGCTCCTCCAGCTGTGTGGGATGAGTTTACAGCAGCTTATTTCAGCCACGTTTTGCCTCCAGAGTTACGGCGGGCGAGAGTTGACAGATTTCTACAACTGAGGCAGAGAGGCAGGAGTGTCCGAGAGTACAGCTTAGAGTTTGATTCTCTGGCCAGATATGCGCCCGCCATTGTAGCTGATATGGTCGACAGGATGCACCGGTATGTGATGGGTTTGGATCATTACTTGGTCGATAGCTGTATGGCGATGGCATCGAAGACTGGTATGGACATTGCCCGGTTATAGGCATATGCGCAAGGAATGGAGGACCGGCACAGGGGGCGTCAGCCCGATAGAGACCGTGACAGGAGGCAGCCCAATAGGGCTAGGTCAGCCGGTTATTCTGGGGAGTCTCTAGGCGGGCAGCCTCAGCAGAAGTATAGCAGATATCCTCCTCAGTCAGGCCGGAGTGCACATTCACAGTCTACAGGTAGGCGGTTTGATGGTGCAGGGCACTCAGGAGCAGGCCAGAGTTCCAGAGCCTTAGGTTCGCAGGTGAGCAGAGGTTCCAGCCAGGCGAGGCCACCTATGCCTCGATGTTCTTATTGTGGGAGGTCTCATCCAGGAGAGTGTTATCGAGCTACGGGTGCCTGTTTTTCTTGTGGCTGCCAGGGCCATATTATGAGAGATTGTCCGTTGGCGTGTGGTTCTGGTGGTGCAGCTCAGCCGACGGGATCAGCTGCTGGTTCATCTTCCACTCCTGGTGCTATGCGCCCTATGGGGCGGGGTACGTCAGCACCAGCGGGCCGCGGTAGAGGCCGTGGCGGGGTTTCTAATTCTAGCGGTCCTTCGAACCGCATATATGCCTTGGCTAGCCGACAGGATCAGGAGGCGTCGCCAAATGTAGTCACATGTACATTATTGGTTTTCTCTCGAGCTGTATATGCATTGATCGACCCAGGTTCTACTTTATAATATATTTCTCCCCTTGTCGCTAGTAAAATTGGGATAACACCTGAATCGATAGAACCGGTCGAGGTAGCTTCACCAGTCGGGGATTTTATTATAGCGAGGCAGGTATATAAGGATTGTTCAGTAATTATATGTGGCCGATGCACCAAGGCCGATTTGGTAGAGCTGGATATGACTGAATTCGATGTTATTATGGGCATGGATTGGTTAGTTTCTTGTTATGCAAATGTCGACTATCAGAAAAAGGTAGTTCGCTTCCAGTTTCTAGGGGAACCAGTTATAGAATGGGCAGGAAATACAGCATCGCCGAGGGGTAAGTTTATTTCATACCTCAAGGCCAGGAAAATGATTCAGAAAGGGTATATTTATCATCTGGTTCGCGTACATGATATTAAAGCAGAAACACCTACTCTCCAGTCAGTCCCGGTTGTCAATGAATTTCCAGATGTATTTCCGGACGAGGTTCCAGGTCTTCCACCTGAACGGGAGATCGAGTTCACGATAGATGTGCTACCAGATACTCAGCCTATATTTATTCCTCCTTACAGAATGGCACCTGCAGAATTGAAAGAATTGAAGGAGTAGCTGAAAGATCTATTAGAAACAAGGCTTCATCAGACCCAATACGTCACCTTGGGGATCACCGGTATTGTTTATAAGAAAGAAAGATGGGTCGCTGCGGATGTGCATTGATTACAGACAGCTGAATAAGGTGACTATAAAGAATAAATATCCCCTTCCCCGGATTGATGATTTATTTGACCAGTTGCAGGGTGCTAAATATTTTTCGAAGATAGATTTGCGCTCGGGCTATCATCAGGTGCGGGTACGAGAGACAGATATTCCAAAGACTGCTTTCAAGACCTGATATGGGAACTATGAGTTCAGAGTGATGTCTTTTGGGCTGACCAACGCCCCAGCAGTGTTTATGGATTTGATGAATCGGGTATTCAGGCCGTTTCTAGACATGTTCGTGATTGTGTTTATTGACGATATTCTGGTTTATTCACGATCAGAAGAAGAGCATTTAGATCATCTGAGGACAGTACTTGGCACACTTCGGCAATAGATATTATATGCTAAGTTCTCCAAGTGTGAATTCTGGTTAACCTCAGTGGCATTTTTGGGGCATATCGTCGGAGCAGATGGTATTCGGGTTGATACACAGAAGATCGAAGCTGTAAAGAATTGGCCTAGGCCTACGACACCGACTGAGGTACGCAGTTTTCTGGGATTAGCAGGGTATTACAGGAGGTTTGTGGAGAATGTTTCTTCGATTTCAGCACCATTAACGAAACTAACTCAGAAGGCAGCAAAATTTCAGTGGACCGACGCTTGTGAACGCAGCTTCCAGTTGCTGAAGGAAAAGTTGATTACAACTCCAGTTCTAACTCTTCCCGAGGGGTCAGACGGGTATGTCATTTATTGCGATGCTTCTGGTATTGGGATAGGTTGTGTACTAATGCAGCATGGACGAGTTATAGCCTATGCCTCCCGGCAGCTCAGATAGCACGAGAGAAATTATCCCACTCATGATCTGGAATTGGCAGCGGTAATTCATGCTTTGAAAATATGGCGGCATTACTTATATGGGGTTCATGTTGATATTTATACGGATCACAAAATCCTTCAGTACATCTTTAAACAAAAGGAGTTGAATTTGCGGCAAAGAAGATGGCTCGAATTATTGAAAGATTATGACGTCGACATTTTGTATCATCCTGAAAAAGCCAACGTTGTAGCCGATGCACTTAGCCGCAAGTCTATGGGCAGCCTGACCGACGTGCAGCCAGAGAGGAAAGAATTAGTTCGTGAGATTCATCAGCTAGCCAGTCTTGGAGTCCGTTTGGCCGATTCTGGAAATATTGGGGTTTCTGTCCGAGAAGTGGCTAAATCGTCTATTATGGAAGAAGTGAAACGACACCAATACGAGGATCCTATTCTGGTACAGTACAGAGATGCGGCCCTTGATAAGGAAAAGACCCAGTTCGAAATTTCATCTGACGGGGTATTATTATATGGAGGCAGGTTATGTGTACCCGACGTTGCAGGGCTGCGACGACAGATTATGGGAGAGGCACATTATGCTCGGTATTCTGTTCATCCTGGATCCACAAAAATGTACCATGATCTCAGATGCTTATATTGGTGGGATGGTATGAAAAGAGACATTGCAGAGTTCGTTGCTCAGTACCCAAATTGCCAACAGGTTAAGATCGAGCATCAGAAACCTGGAGGATTGCTACAGGAAATGGAAATTCCAGCTTGGAAATGGGAAATAATCAATATGGATTTCATTACAGGTTTACCGCGCACTTCTCGGAAGTATGATTCTATATGGGTTATTGTTGATAGGCTCACAAAATCAGCCCATTTTCTTCCGGTCAGGACCACTTATTCGGCTGAGGATTATGCCCGGTTGTATATTAAAGAAATAGTAAGGCTTCACGGAGTTCCTACATCTATTATATCCGACAGAGGTACACAGTTTACAGCTAACTTCTGGAGGTCGTTTCAGGACGGATTAGGGACCCAGGTGAGTCTTAGTACAGCATTCCATCCTCAGTCTGACGGACAGGCCGAGCGTACTATTCAGACGCTGGAAGATATGCTTCGGGCCCGTGTTATTGATTTCAGAGGTAGTTGGGATGACCATTTGCCGCTTATTGAATTTGCTTATAATAATAGCTATCATTCCAGCATCTAGATGGCATTGTATGAAGCCCTATTTGGTAGAAAATGCAGATCTCTGATTGGTTGGTTCGATGTGGGTGAAACTAAATTGATTGGTCCAGATATGATCCAGCAAGCAGTCGATAAGGTGAAACTCATCCAAGAACGGTTATTAGCAGCCCAGAGTCGACAGAAATCATATGCAGATAAACGACGTCGACCTTTAGAGTTTCAGATTGGTGACTGGGTATTTCTGAAAGTGTCACCTATGAAAGGTGTAATGCGATTCGGCAGAAAAGGAAAGCTCAGTCCGAGATATATTGGGCCTTATCAGATTGTTCGAAAGATAGGCAAGGTCGCCTACGAGTTAGACTTACCATCCGATCTGGAAGCAGTACATCCGGTATTCCATGTATCAATGCTCCGTAAATGTATTGGCGATCCTTCCAGAATATTTCCCATAGAAGATATCCAGGTAACAGAGGGACTGTCCTACGAAGAACATCCTGTAGCAATCTTGGATAGTCAGGTGAGGAGACTGCGTACCAATGATGTGCCTTCTGTTAAGATCTTGTGGCGAAACAATAACCGAGAAGAAATGACCTGGGAAGCGGAGGACGAGATGAAGAAAAAGTATCCTCACTTGTTTCCTATGCCTACAGGTAATCTAAATTCCTTAATTGGTTATATTGATTGTTGAATGATTTATATGTGCTGTCCATAAAAAGAAACTCCCCCAAAATGCTTGTAAAACCCTATAAGACTAGTTTAACATTCGAGGACGAATGTTCTAAAGGGGGGGAGGATGTTATATCCCGTATTTTGCATATTCGGAAAATTTGAAATAATTGTGGCTAGTAAGAGATAGGGCAATATTTTGACTTTATTTAATATGTAAGTTGTTCATGAAAAATATTGATGCGGAAATATTGAGGAAGGCTAAGGGCAAAAATTGGAATTTTGGAAATTAGTTTCATGAATTACAAAATATTAACCAAAAGTAATTGGGCTTGGAAAAATCAAAAAAAAAAAAAAAAAGGCCCAATGTGTGGCCGGCCATAGGGGCATGGGCCAAGCCCATGTGAAAAATAAATAAATTCAAGTAATAAAAGAGAGAGGCCATATCATTATCATCTTATTCTTCAAGAACATTCAAGACAAAAATTGAGAGCACAAAAAAAGAAGGGTTCGGCCAAAGAGAGAAAGAAAAGAAAAAATTTGGAGCCTTCAATCTTGATTCAAAAAATTTGTTTCTTCTTGAATTCCTACTAATTCCAAGACCCTCTTCAACATGGTATAATTATTTAAGCAAGAAAACCACTCTTGGTGGCAAGTGGGAAATTGAAGAAAAGGTAAGAATTTCTCTTCTTTCATATATTATAGAAGGTTTATGTATGTTATAGTATGTAGAAATGAATGAAAATCATGG
This sequence comes from Lycium barbarum, assembly GCF_019175385.1. Taxonomy (NCBI): domain Eukaryota; kingdom Viridiplantae; phylum Streptophyta; class Magnoliopsida; order Solanales; family Solanaceae; genus Lycium; species Lycium barbarum. The sequence continues at coordinate 67,062,819 of NC_083347.1, read as the reverse complement.
AAATGTTATGTGTTGTGTGTGGGCCGTGTGGGTGTGTTGTGTGTGTGTGGTCGAGTGGTGTTAATTGGTGGAGGAAGGATGTATTAATTTTATGTAGCATGTTAGTTGTGTTGTTGGGGGACTTTATGATGCAAATAGAAGTTTAAATGGTTCAAATCGGCATTGAAATTTGTTATGGGTTGTTGTAGGAATTAATGTGATTTTTATATGGTTTTATGTAATTGTGGAAGTGAAGTTGCTAAAGTGTGAATTGTTATTGTTGTTTATGAATTTGGAAGAAGAAAATGCGACGTTGTAGTTTTGTTGCAATTGTAGAGATTTTGGGTGGAGTATGGTGTGTTGGTGGAATTGTTTGAAAATTGTCTAAATTGGTTGAAATGTTCTTGAATTGTATTTGAATGATCTTGGATTAGTAATGAATATGTGAGCGTTGATATTGGCTTGAATATACGTAGTTGAATTGAATGTGATAAGCTACGTAGAGAAGAAGGTTACTAATGTTAGAATGCAATTTAAATTGATTGTTAATGTTGTTAGTATGGTTGTTGGTATTGTTGGTATGGTTGTTGATAAATTTGGCCGAGTTAAATTCTCGGGGATGTTGAATTTACAGGGGAGATGCTGCCGAAATTTCTGTAGACAAGTACTAGTTAGAATTGAATTTCTAAGTACTTGTAACTAATGTTTGGTAATTGATAACGTTATTGTAGATATTGGAGAGCTCGAGGCTTGAGTCGGGATTTGTTTAGCGAGCCATCGAGGTATGTAAAGCCTACCTTTCCTTCTTTTGGCATGACCTTTATGAAATGATCAAATAACGTATATGTATGCTTCTAAAGAAAATTCTATTCTTAGAGCCACTAGGATGGCTAATATCTTTGACTTCCATAAGCTATTCCATATGGCTTGATACGTATTTATGATGTTCGAAGATTCTAGTTGTTATGGTTCCGAATGTTGTTTGAAAGAAAATCGAGATGACTAAAGTCTTTGATGATTATTTTGATACGTAAATATTGTCCTAAAGCCTCCATTTGATTCGATCCATAATGTTATTCGAAAGTTACCTAATATGAATGATACTTGAATGTCCAAATATGGCTTATGAAATGTTTTTTTAAAAGGTTCTGTACTTCAAAAGCTCGTAACGTTCGTATACTAATTCTGATTGACTCGATACTTGTTTTTGAGCTTTCTGATATCGGTATATATATATTTATTCATCGAGTCTTGGAATCTATTTACTTATATGCATATGGTTTTCTCACTACTCTGCTCGTGCATACTACTACTACATCGTTCGCCGGGTCCCGGGCCGGTTTTGTTATCGTGCGCACTATGTTACATTCGGCAGTATGATGTGTTACGGTTCCCGTGTCCCTCGCCATAGGGCCGGGTACCGCTTATATACGGCGTTATGATGTGATATGGCATATGATGTGTTCTGATGTTGTGATATGTTATGATGATACGATATGTTCGGGGATTGTACGGAGATTTGAAACCTTCTAGAGTATGATGTGTTGTGGCGCCTGCGTCGGAGTGGCGACCACGTTCCTGAGCCCAATGCATGATTTTTATTTGCATGAATTATGTTTTCAGAAAAGGTTTTGATATACTAACTCTGTATCCATTTTCCATACTCCTTATTTCAGTTATGATTTGGATTACTGTATTTCATGCTTTACATACTCAGTACATATTTCGTACTGACCCCCTTTCTTCAGGGGGCTACGTTTCATGCTCGCAGGTACAGACGTTCGTTCTGGTGATCCGCCAGTGTAGGATACATATTCTGCTACTTTGGAGTACTCCCTTTGATCCGGAGCCCATATTTTTGGTACATATCTTCCGTTGTACATATTTCTGTATATATATATATATATATATATATGACTATTTGGGGTACGGCGGTGCCCTGTCCCGTCATATGTCTTTGTTATGGTTTGTAGAGGCCTGTAGACATATATGTGGGTCATGGGTCGTGTTTGTTCGGTTATGTCTGTGACTTGTGCCTTAAGCGGTCCCGTTTGCTATTATGGCCAAAACGGCCCATATGTTTGTATATGTATGTATATTCGAGCGATGTGTATTCCGCCAGCCTGCCGGCTTTTGTATGATATGTCTGTTACAGGTGACCGCTTAAGATGACGTCTGTTCTCAGTATCTGTGCAAAATAACGTATGCTAAATATGACTAAGTCTTTGATATGTCCATTTGGTAATTGAATGAGTGTGGGTGTCCAGTTAGGGCACCAGTCACAGCCTACGGGGTTGGGTCGTGACATCCGTATAACACCCAACTGAAATGTTGTTTCTTTGACGGTGAAGTACAGTCACTTATATGGTCCGTATAATGTTGTACGGACCGTATAAGTGTTCGTGGAAGTCCCGATGGGCTGAGTTAATTTCAAGTATAAAATGATGTTCCCACTTCATTATTTTCATTTTCCACTCTTCTCCACTTCTCTCCAAGTATCTAGAACATTCCATATATTTCATTTTCAAGAATACAAAGGAAATCAAAGGTTCATATCATAAATTCAAGTGAATCAAGTGCAAGGAGCTCACTGGGGTTCATCCAAGGCAAGAAATCCCTTTGGAAGTGGAACTAGGGTTTTCCTCAAGTGGAGTATTGCTATCCAAACCTCATTCCTACTCAATCAAAGGTAAGTTTTATGATCATTCCATGTTGTTTAAAGTATTGAGAGGTTGAAAGACTTGGGTTATGGAAGGAAGTAGAAAATGGGTTACAACATGAGAATAGTGACATTGTTGAGTAGTAGATTAATATGAATCACGATTCTTGATATGTTGTGATTATAATTATGTTATGAATGATGTTAAGAACATAGGAGAAATATTAGATGAGGATGATTATGGATGACCTTGAGAAGGAGTTGTGGGAGTTGAATAATGATGAACTTGACAAAAGTTATTGATTAAGATATTATGAATGTTACCATTGATGATTGGGAGTTGATATATGATATGGAGAAAGTTGTATAAACAAAGGAGGTGCAACCCAATTTTCTCTAGCTTTAGTTCAAGCGTGTTTACGTTATCGATTATCTAATATTAGTATGAACTCTCTTGAAGGTAGAAACGTGAATATAGGAGAGGAACGTTCAAGTGATAGAGTAGCTAAACGAAAAGGTATGTGACGCTAGTCCCTTCCTTTCTAATGCATGAATCTTATGACATGATTTTCCCTTATTCTCCATGACCTTCTTACATTCTGAAAATTATGAGTCTATGTTCATGAAGAGCCTCATATGAGATAAAGATAAGAGATACGTTATGAGTATGATAATGATGATTATTAACTTAAGTCTAAAGATTCTAAAGTTCATGATATGATGCTTCTACATGATAATGATCCTAATTATGATTAATTGATGTCGTTCTTTGTGCTACACTCACATTAGTCTTGGTCTTTTAAAGAGATCTCCCACAGGGTAAATGTGCATTGACCAGTCAGTAATCAAATTCACACCATGAAATGGTCACATTCCAAAAACGCTCGTCCACAGTTTCATAGCACCTTGTGACAACTAAATATGATATCCAGAATCATATTCTCTTATTCAGGAAATATCTGTGAAAATCAAAACTATATAACATGGAATCAAATTTTTGTAACACCCAAACCAGTCAAGGTATATTGTTTCCTGTCTTTTTTTATTACTTACCCTTTGTATCTTTGTGATTATGAATTCAAAATATCATGATCCTATCAACAAAGAAGAGGCATATAAGCATCACCTAAGCAAATTATCTCTTCCTCTTAAGTAGCCTAAATGGCTCCACTTACCAATTTAACCAATTCATTTGGCACACAGGAAAGTTATTAGGACCGTATAATTATTTTTTTTGGTAACATAAGCCACCACCCATGACTGCAAAAGGAAACATAGTTCAAGAAAGATTTCAGATTGCAAACCAAACCTTCATGTGAGATTTAAAGAAAACCCAGCGTGATGTTCAAAGGTTCTATATTCTCAATCTCATAAAATGAGAATAAACAAAAAGAGCAGGGACTTGATATTCAGAAAGAAGCAACCAACCTGAAAAATGCAATTATATAAAAGAATAGTTGATCATGTTACTACTGCAGTCCGTTCACTCCTTTTTTAGTGAAAAGAACTGGCATAAGTTCTGTCAAAACTTAAGTTTGATATTGCATATTTTGACATTATTTGTTAAACTCAAGAAGAGGATACGGACCTATGATTATCATATTGTTGATATCATATTTTATTGAACATGTTGTTGAATAGTTAAAGTCAAGAGTCTTAAGTTGTTCAGAATCGGGTGCGGATGTACCATACGGGTGCGGATCTAAAGGTCGGGTCCTTCATGGTCTAACTTTTAAGATTCGGGGATATGGATACAGGTACAGATACGGATGTGGGGATTCAGCTAAAAATAATTCAAACGTCTAAAAATAGAGTTATATGTCTAAGTTATGAGATATTATGTGGAAAACTTACAAGGTATTCCGAGGAGACAATATTGATCAAGAGGAAAATACTAGAAGGAGATATAAGAAAAAGGACTAACATAGAAATTCTATATACAAGGTATCCATTTTCTTCAGTTTCACCTTAGCTTTTATTTTATTACAGAAACCATTGTATCTTTCCCGATCTCCATCTATTTTGGCCAAAGTACCCAAAATCGGTTGACCATATCTGGTACGGATCTCACACCCATGACGTTTCACGGGTGCGGCACCAAAAGTGAAGAGTCCGAGCGACATAACCCCTAGTCAAGACCATAGCTCCACAAATTGTATATGTTTTAAACCACTTTCTTAATACGATTATTGTAGTAAACCAGACCCCACTTGTGAGATTTCGCGTGATATGTTGTATTTGAGTAGTAAAGATTTATTTTGTTAATCTATAAATTACAACAATAATTATTTTGTTAAATTTGATCATTTTATGTCTTCTCAAAAGGGCGGACAAATGACTTGTTAGCTAAAAGGAAGTACTTGCATTTAAGAAAAAGAAAATTCACACAGATATAAATAAAAAAATGCTACAACTTATCACAGTACTGATAATGGGCTGTATATGTATTATAGAGATAATAGTTGGAGAAATAAATTATTTACGGGTAAAATGTTAAAAGGGAGATTAAGACACTAACCATATATTCTCCACAATTGGGAGATTAAAACACTAACCACATTTGAATTGAATATACTTACTAAAATTAAGTTGTCTGAAATATTATCATTATAAAGAAGTGAGGATCGCAATGAGGTTAAAAAAACAAATCTTGGTAATACAACGATGAATTGCCTATGAAAATACATACCCAGTAACATTATACTACATACATTAATGTTCTCTCTATTTAACAGTTTCTCTAGTATTTAAATTTTGGTGATGCTCACCCAATTCTATGAAAAATAAAGTTCACTTCCTATAAAATGGTACAATTCACTTCCTATAAAATGGTACAATAAATAAAGAAATTGAATTATTTTGCAACATACTTTATTATGGTTAATGTTCAGACTTTCTGTGATTTTAGGTAAGGGCGAATTTGATAATAAAACCCTATACAAATGGAGAATTTGATAATAAACAGCAAAATGATCTTGTTTCTATCATTTTCCAATTAATGGTTGGATGATAAGATATGGCGAACATATTTGCATTTTAAAGTTCTTTGAACAAACTTACAGAAGGAAGAGTGCTAAATGTTGCAAAACAATACTAGAAAAGCACCGCCTTTTAGCAGTCACATTAGGAAAGAAATTGAATTGATCTCCATAGTGTTGAGTTGAGTTAAAGCAAATTTTAACGCGAGGATAAGGCAGAGGAACTCACCAACCAACAATGATATATGCTGCTCCGTTGAAACAAGAAGCGTGAAAGCACTGAAGCCCGGTGAAGTACATAGTTGGCGAAACCCATATGAGATGTCAAATTCCATTTTCCCCAAAACTGACAATCCACACTACGAGTACAAGTACTAAAAAGTTTCTTTGTCCTGAATTTGTTCGAAAGAACCCTACAATTCTTTCTGTTCTTTTTCTCAAACAAAAAAGTTAAAATAATGAAGAAAGAATCAAAATGGAAAGCGCCCATTGTCTAATGGATAAGGACAGAGGTCTTCCGCATGAGCGCATCTGGTTATTGCCCTCGGAAATCTAATTCTTTACTAGGGTCGCCATGTGCCCTACCAGATATTCGACAAATAAAAAGAAGTTAGTGTGATATATAAAAGAAAACAGACAGAGAAAAGATAAATGCATTAAACCACCAAATGTAGAGCATCACTTTACACGACTACCCAAGACGTTAGCGAGGACACCAAATGCAGGCAAGTGCTCTACACACTGCTAGCAAAGATGCATAATTCAATATTTATCACGCACCCAGAACTGTACCAGCCTCAGTCTCTGAGTCATCGAAATATCAATAAAAGTGGCAGCAAAAGGATCTTTGACGAGAACAATAGATTTAATTGAGAAATTCTACAAAACAACAAAAAGTTTGGAATGCCGATCAGTCTAAACCCTTCACTTTCAAAAATTGATTGAACCTATGAAATATAAAATATATAAGTACGCACCTTAAAGTAGAAACGTTTAATCAATCAAATCTACAATATATAAGTATGCACCTTAAAAATACAAACAATATGTTATGGATACTACATCACCCAATAAGAGAACCTAAAATTGAACAACAATGATCATCTACCCACCTCCATGTAAGGAAGCAACCATGGACATGTCAACTTTTCCTAAGAAAAAAAACTACTTACACATAACTTCAGTATGGTGAGAGAAGGGGCCTCTGACGACAACTTGAATATAGACTCTTCACTCACTGAAGCCTGCACTACAGAAACCTCTAACACAAATTCACAAACAAGCTCTCCATGAGAAGTAGAATTCACAGCTCTAAGACCCAACAGCTGCAAGCACGGGAAGGGAACAGTCAAGTGCAACGCTGGCGAAACCCAAGGTAGAAAATCTACAGATACAAAAGACAAGATTGAAAAGCAACCCCTTTTCTTGAAGGCTGACAATACCCAAATTGCAATGCAAGCACCAAAAAGACCAAGAAACAGCATGCACCACCATTTGCAATTTCCAAATCTACTCATTAGCGTTCACCATGTGGTATACACATCTATCCATCCAACAAACAAAATCAAGCTGGCGTGATTATAAAAAGCACGGAAGCAGATAAGAAGAGCGAGAACACCAAAGGCAGAGGAGCACCTTACGCTATAAAAAGATCCAGAATTGAGTTTTACTTAATCAGGCATCCATACCTGGAAGGCGGTAAGAGATCTCAACACTTGGATAATCGAAGAACATAAGCATCTGGAATAGTTGAAATGGCAAAAAATATATTATACACAATTGTGAAAAGAGTAATCTTAGTTGAGAGAACTTCCATATAAAAGCAGTTCTGACAAAGAGAGAAGAGAACCACTCTGATTAAAAGAAAAACCTCATAGCAATTCACTAGAGATTTGACAAATAGGGACGCTCCATGATAAGAATTCACTGCTCTATAAGACCCAACATCCTCTCTACCTCCAAAGGTAGGGGTAAGGTCTGCGTACACTCTATCCTTCCTAGACCCCACTTGTGGAATCACACTGGGTATGTTATTGTTATAAGACCCAACAGCTGCAAGCACAGAAATAAGGGAACAGTTAAGTCCAAAGCTGGCAAAACCCATACACCTAACAAATTACTAGAGAATGCCACACAAGATTTGAAACCCCCTTTTTCTCAAAGACTGATGATATCCAGATGGCACTACAAGCATCAAAATGGCCAAGAAACAGGATACACAAGAGCGCACGTTGGACACCAACAATTTGAAATCTAATGTACCAATCCCCATGTGGTCTACGAACATCCATCCAACCAAAGATAAGCAAGTGGTGTGATACACAAAAGAAAACAGAAGTGGAGAAGAAATTAGGGGAACCCAGAAGTACCAATAGATCCAAAATTTCAATAGCCACTATCAAAAGATCCAAAATTTTGAATATCCATAACCATCAGGGATCTCATCGGTAGGATCATTCATCAAGCATCCGGACTAAAAACTAAAAACGCCAGCAGAACAAAAACCACAAGTGAAAAAAAAAAGTTATCTTAGTTGAGAACTTCCACACATCAGCAGTTTTGACAGAGAGAAGGAAACAAGTGATCAGGGAAGAAATATGAATCGAAAATTTCAATACTCATTAAAAGCATTAACTAAAGAAACCTCAACATAAATCGACAAACAAGTCCGCTCCATGAAAAGAAGTATTCACTGCTTTGTAAGACCCGACAACTGCAAGCACAAACAGAACGGAACGCTGAAAATCTAATCCTTCAACTGCTACCACACATCCATCCACCAAAAAGTCAAGCTAGCATGATGCATGAACGAGAATAGAAGGAGAGAAGATAAGCAGCAAGAACACCAAAAGAGAATAATACTGTACGGGGCCACCGAAGGTCCAGAATGGAGTTTTGAGTGCTTACCAAATGTCCATAAGTATCAATAGTCAGGGATCTCATCAGGGTCATCAAGGAACATAAGCAAGCATCCAGACCAACAACTAAAAATGGCAGGCAGAATATTTGTTCAAAAGGATTTCTAATTTCTGACAAAGAAGAGAAGGGTACCACTCTGATTGGGGAAGGAAACTGAATTGAAAATCTTAATACACATAAAAGACTGAACTAAAGAGACCTCAACACAAATGGACAAACAAGGCCCGCTCCATGAAAAGACTAATTCACTGCTCTGTGAGACCCATGGCTGCAGGCACAGAAAGCAAGGAATAGTTAAGTGCAAAGCTGGCCAAACCCAAACCGCCTAAGAAATCACTAGAGATGCATTAGGTAAGATTGAAAAACCGCCTTTCTATCGAAGCCTGACAATTTCCAGATTGCAGTGGAAGCACCAAAAAGACCAAAAAGGTGCAGAGGAACGCATACTGGATACCAACCTCTGAAATTTCCAAATCTCATTCTCTATAACTGTCACCATATGGTCTACACATCCATCCAACAAAAATAGAACATGTCGCGTGATAACCAAAAGAAAATGGAAACAGAGTAGAAAAGTAGCTAGAAGACCGAGAAGCACTTTAGTGCACACCATCAAAAGATCCGGAATTGACCGAGTACTTACTAGGCGTCAGTAACCGTAAGAGACCTCATCGGTTGGATCATCGAAGAACATAGGCATCTGAACTGAAATCTTCACGGCAGCGGAATATTATCTTAGTTGAGAAACTCCAAAACGATAGTAGTTTCAACAAAGAGAAAAGGAACCTATTCAGGAAGAGAACTGAACTGAAAATCTTGATGCTCATAAAAGACTGAACTAAAGAAACCTCAACACAAATGGACAAATAAGGCCGCTCCAAAAAACCCAATGGCTGCAAGCACAGAAGGAAGGGAACAGTAAAGTGCAAAGCTGACAAAACTCAAACCACCTAAGAAAATACTAGGGGTGTCATAGACAAGATTGAAAACCCCCTTTTGGTCGAAGCCCGACAATATCCAGATTGCAATGCAAGCACCAAACGACCAAGAGGGTGCAGAGAATGCATACTGGATACCAACCTTTGGGATTTCCAAATCTTAACCTCTGTTACTGTCACCATATGATCTACAAATCCATCCAACAAAAAAGAACAAACAAATGGCGTGGTGATAACCAAAAGAAAATGGAGAAGATAAGTAGCTAGAAGACCAAAGCTAGAGGAGCACTTTATGGCACTATCAAACGATCGAAATTGCCGAGTACTTATTGGGTGTCCATAACTATAAGAGAGACCTCATCAATTGGATCATCGAAGAACATAAGCATCTGGAGTAAAAACGTCACGGTAGTAGATGTGAAATATGATCTTAGTTTGAGAAACTTCAAAACAATAGTAGTTTCAACAAAGAAAAAAGGGAGCCATTAGGGAAGAGAAGTGAATTGAAAATCTTGATACTCATATAATACTGAACTAAAGAAAGCTCAGCCCAAATGGACAAACATGATCGCTCCACACAAAGAAGAAGTCACTGCTCACGGCTGCAAGCAAAGAAAACAAGGGAACAATTAGGGGCAAAGCCGAGGAAACCTATACCACCCAAGAAATCACTAGAAATGCCATAGACAAGATTGAAAACCCCTTTTTTGCTGAAGCCTAACAATATCCAGATTGCAGTGCAAACACCAAAAGTTCTCACACTGCATCACAACCTTCAAAATTTCCAAATCTTAACCTTTACTACTGTCACCATGTGGTCTACACATCCATATAACAAAAAAATCCAGTGGTGTGCCAACCAAAAGAAAGGGAAAGCAGAGAAGATAACTAGCTATAAGAACAAAAGTTGAGGAGCACTTTACAACGCTATCAGAAGACGACCAAGTACTTATCAGGTGTCCAAACCCATTTGAGACCTCATCAGTTAGGCCATCGAAGAACATAAGCATCTGGACTAAAAACTTCTTGGCAGCAGAACACAAAACACACACTAGTGAACGATATTTTAGTTGAGAAACTTCCATACACAATAGTTAAGAAAAAGATAAAAGGGAGCCATTAGGGAAGAAATCTGAATTGAAAATCTCGATACCTTCAACAAACCAACAAATAAGGTTGCTCCATGAAAGAAGAACTGCTCGGTAAGACCCGATGACTGCAAGCACATAAAAAGGAACAATCAAGTGCAAAGATCGCAAAACCCATACCACCCAGGAGATCATTAGAGGTGCCAGACAAGATCGGAGAACTCCCTTTCTCGATGCACACTGTGACCAGAGTACCAAACTTTGAAATTTCCAAATCAACCATCTTTTTTCCCACCATGTGGTCTAAAAATATCTATCCAACCAAAAAAAAAAATCAACTGATATGTTAAACAAAACAAAGCAAAAGCAGAGTAGATAAGTAAGCGAGAACACCATCTATCAAAAGATCCAAAACTAATCGAGTTAAGAGTACTTACCATGCGTCCACAACCATTAGAGATCTCATCAGTTGGATCACCAAAGAAACACAAGTACCTGGACTAAAAAATAAAGATGGCAGCAGAATACAACACACTAGTGAAAAAAGTTAATTTAGAAAACTACATTGAAAATCTAGAGAATCATTAAGGCATTAATTAAAGAAACCTCAACAAAAATTGACAAACAAGGCCGCTCCATGAAAAGAAGGATCTACTGCTCGTAAGAACCAACAGCTGCAACCACCGAAACAAGGGAACAGTTGAGTGCAAAGCTGGCGAAGACCATACCACCTAAGAAATCACTACAAATGCCAGACCAGATAGAAAAACCCGTCTCTGAAAGCCTGATAATAACCAGACTGCAGTCCAAGCACAAAGATACCAGGAAAGTGCCCAGAAAGCAAACTGGATACCAGCCTTCCAAATATGCAAATCTAATCCTCTAAGTGTCACCAGATTTACCCAACAAACAAATCAACCGGTGTGACACAAAAGAGAACAGAAGCACAGTAGATAAGTAGCGAGAATGCCAAAATAAAGCACTTTACGGGGCTATCAAAATATCCAGAATTGGGTTTTGAGTACTTATCAGGTGTCCATAACCATCAAACATCACGGACCTCATAAGTTTGATCACAGAAACATAAGCATCTGGACTAAACTATAAAATGGAAGCAGAATACAGCACAGTGGAAACAGCTATTAGCTAAGAACTACCATACAAGAGCAGTTTTGACAAAGAGAGAAGGAACCACTCTGATTAGGGAAGAAAACTGGATTGAGAAACTCGTACTCATGAAATCTTGAACTAAAGAAACCTCAACAAAAATAGACAAACTAGGCTGCACGGTCAAAAGTGGAATGCCAAGCTCTATAAGACCCAATGGCTTCCAGCACATATAGAAGGAAACAGTTCAAGTGTAAATCTGACGAAACCCATACCACCTAAGAAATCACTAGATATATGTCAGAGACAAGATATTGAAAACCCCCTCTTTTTGTCGAAGCCTCACAATATCCAAATATAATCAGCATTACTGTTCAACGTGGTATACGCACCCTTCCAAAAGAGAAACTCGACCTGGCGTGACAAGCAACAGAAAACGATAGCAGAGAAAAAAAGCAAGATCACCAAAGATAGAGGAGCATTTTACAGGGCTACCAAAAGATCCAGAACTGGGTGAGTACTTATCAGATGCCTATACCCATAAGAAATATCATTAGTTGGATTATCGAAAAACATAAGCATCTGGACTAAAAAAAACCAAAAATGGCACACAACACATTATACACTTGTGGAAAGAATTATCGTAGTTGAAAACTCCGATATAACTGCAATTTTGACAAAGAGAGAAGGGTATCTCAATGATTAGGAAGAAAACTGAACGCAAAATCTAGATACTCATAGAACGCCTAAACTAAGGAAAACCTCAATTCCAGCAGACAACAATGCTTCAGGAAAGGAAGATTTCACTGCTCTTAAAGACCCAACGACTGCAAGCACAGAAAGAAGGGAACAGTTAAGTGCAAAGCCCATGATAGGAGAGATCACTAGATATGCTAGACAAGACTGCAAAACTCCCTTTTCTCAGAGTCTGGCGATATCCACATTGTAGTGCAAGCACCAAAATGGCCAAGAAACATGGTGCACAGGGCATTACAAAAACCGAACTTCAAAAATTTCCAAATTTAATCCTCCATCACTGTCACTATGTGGTCTACAAACATGCCTCCAACCAAACCAAATCAAATGACGTAATAAACAAAAGAAAACATAAGTAGAGAAGATAAGTACCAAGAACACCAAAGTAGCACGGTACTTAATGGGGTTATAAGAAAATCCAAAATTGGGTTTTGAGTTTGGGTACTTATCAGGTGTCCATAACCATCAGGGATCCTATCAGCTGGATCATCCAAGAACATAAGCATCTCGACTAAAAACTTTATGGCATCAAGGATACAACACACACTAGTGGAAAATAATATCTTAGTTGAGAGCACCTCCATACAGCAGTGGTTTTGAGAAAGAGGGAATGAATGAGAATCCCGCTACGCATAAAAGCCTGAAAAGAAACCTCAATAACAAGAACAAAAAAGGCCGCTCCATCAAAAGAATAATTCACTATTCTGTGAGACCAATGGCTGCAAACACAAAAGAAGGGAACAGTTAAGTGCAAAACTGACGAATCCCATTTACCACCTCAGAAATCACTAAGCCTGTTTGGAAAGCCACCCAGGTAATTGGAATTGGGTGTAATTGGGTGTAATTACACAGTTTGGCCTGTTTGTTTGACCAGGTAATTACACAGTTAGGTGGGAATTGGGTGTAATTGACAGGGTGTAATTACACTCTCCAATTCTCAAGGGGGCTGAGAATTGGGTGTAATTACACCCTGTAATTACAGGGTTACTTTTTAGTCTGTTTATTTTTTTACTTTAATTCATTTTTATTTTTAATTTATTTTATTTCTATTATTTTAATTTTTTTGATTTTAAATATTTTTTTATTTCTATTATTTTAATTTCTTTTTTATTTTTACTTTTTTATTATTTTTATTTTTTAAAATGTATTTTTCTTTTTATATTATTTATTTTTCATTTTCTTTCTTTTCATTCCCAACCTTTACTTCTTGTGATTCCATGTAATTGCTCGTATTTTTTATTTTATTTTATTCATTTAGCATAACCATGTTATTATTCTAATATTTGAAACTACACCTCTTAATATTGGAAAGAATGAGTTATTAACAAACTTGACATATAATAGGTGACGTTATTAAAATATAATTTCATTGTGAATGGGGTTATAGACTTATATTTTTCCTTTCTTTTGAATTATTTACTTAAGCTACATTGGAACTTACTTATGTAATGTTGGAATTTGACATAAGAGTATTATGTTGAACTTTTTCTTTTGGATTTTTAACTTAGGTTATATTTTCAATTTTAAGTTATTTGCTTTCACATTGCATGTTGTTTATTTTTCACTTACATTTGATGGATTTTTTGTGTCAAACATCTGAATGATGTTATGGCATTATATTTATTAATATTATTTTTTTGTCAAACATCCAATCCATGACGTTCTCACAAAAAAAAAAAGTCTTCTTTTAAGTTTTATAATTAAATATTAATTTGAAATATATATATCAATTATTTTTGTTACAATATTAGTTACAAATATATGATTATTAATTAATATATTTTCAAGAAACAATGTGTTATTAAATAACTAATTTAATATTATTTATAAAGGCAATATTTTTTAAATATTAATTTTAAATTTTTTATAATTAAATTTTATTTTTAAATTAAACTGACTGTGTAATTACACTTGTGCAACCAAACAGCACGCTTGTAATTACACTGTAATTACGTTATGACAAACAAACAGGTCGTTGTAATTACTCTACTGTGTAATTACTAGGCTGAGTAATTACACCAATTCCAATTACCAGGTGGCTTTCCAAACAGGCCCCTTTTTTTGTCTAACCCTTACAAATATCCAGATAGGAATACAAGCACAAAAGCATGTTGGACACCAACCTCCGAAATTTCCAAATCTAATCTTCTCAACTGTTACCACACATCAATCCAACAAACAAAATCAAGCTGCTTGATTCACGAAAAAGAACGGAAGCAGAGAAAATAAGCAGCGAGAAAACCAGAAAAGAGGAGCACGTCACGGGGCTATCGGAATATGCAGAACTGACTTTAGAACTTAATCAGGTGTCCATAACCATCAACAGCCAGGGCCTCATCAGTTGGATGGTCGAAGAACATAAGGACCATGTCGAATGTCACTGTAATGTTGGTAGGGGAAGGTATGGACTAAAAACTAAAAATAGTAGCAGAATACAACAAACACTAGCCAAAAAAACTAATTTAGTTGAGAAATGAAAATATATGTACTCATAAAAGCCTGAACTAAAGAAACCTCAACACAAATGGACAAACAAGGCCACTCCATGAAAAGGATAATTCATGGCTCTGTAAGATCCAATGGCTGCTGCAAGCACAGAAAGAAAGGAAGAGCACCTAAGAAATCACTAGAAAAAAATGCCAGAGACAAGATTCAAAACCCCCTTTTTGTTGAAGCCTGATTAATATCCAGATTGCAGTGCAAAACACGAAAAAGACCGTGAATAGGGTGCACAGGCTGGACACCAACCTTTTAAATTTCCAAATCTAATCCCTCTTCAACTGTTAACATACATCCATCAAACAATATCAAGCTCGCGTGATACAAAGAAGAAAGTGGAAGCAGAGAATAAGCAGCGAGAACGCCAAAAGACGGGAGCACTTTACCGGGCTATCGAAATATCCAGAATCTTCTGAGTAATAAATCAGGTGTGGAGATACTCATCAACAACCAGGACCTCATCAGTTGGATGGTCGAAGAACATAAGCATCAGGATTAAAAACTAAAAACGGCAGCAGAATACAACAAACACTAGTTAAAAAAAACTATTATAGTTGAGAAATGAAAATTTCTGTACTCATAAAAAACTAAAGAAACCTCAACACAAATGGACAGCAAGGCCGCTCCATGAAAAGGATAATTCCTGGATCTCTAAGACCCAGTGGCTGCTGCAGGCACAGAGAGAAGGAGTTTAGTGCAAAGCTGATGTAACCCATACCACATAAGAAATCACTAGAAAAAATGCCAGAGACGAGATTTAAAACCCCTTTTTTGTTGAAGCCTCACAATATCCAGATTGCAGTGCAAAGCACGAAAAGGACCGAGAAACAGGGTGCACACAAACGCATGCTTGACACCAGCCTATGAAATTTCCAAATCTAATCGTCTTTAACTGTTACCATACATCCATCCAACAAACAAAATCAAGCTTGCAGGATACACAGAAGATGGAAGCAGAGAATAAGCAGCGACAACGCCAAAGAGAGGAGCACTTTACAGGGCTATCGAAATATCCAGAACTGACTTTGAGTACTTAATCAGCTGTGGACATAAAATCAACAACCAGGGCCTCATCAGTTGGATGGTCGAGGAACATAAGCATCAGGATTAAAAACTAAAACGGCAGGCAGAATACAAGCATTAGTTAAAAAAAAAAAAAAAAAAACTACTATAGTTGAGAAATGAAAATTTCTGTACTCATAAAACCTCAACACAAATGGACAGCAAGGCCGCTCCATGAAAAGGATAATTCAAGGATTTGTAAGACCCAATTGCTGCTGCAAGAACAGAGAGAAGTTAAGTGCAAGGCTGATGTAACCCATACCACTAAAGAAATCACTAGAAAAAATGCCAGACAAGATCCAAAACCCCCTTTTTGTTGAAGCCTGACAATATCCACATTGCAGTGCAAAGCACGAAAAGGACCAAGTAATAGGATGCACACAAATGCATGCTGGACACGGGTGCGGCAACACTTTTGAAGAGTCCGAGTAACTTAGCCCTCTTTAATTGTTACCATACATCATCCAACAAACAAAATCAAGCTCGCGTGATCTAATCCCCTCTGTAACTATTACCATACATCCATCCAACAAAAAAAATAAAGCTCGCGTGATACACAAATGAAAACGGAAGCAAAGAATAAGCTGCGAGAAAACCAAAGAGAGGAGCACTTCACAAGGCTATCGAAATATCCAGAATTGACTGAGTCCTTAATCACGGGTGTACATAACCATCAACAAGCAAGGCCTCATCAGTTCGATGGTCGAAGAACATAAGCATCAGGATTATTGAAAACTAAATATGGCAGCTGAATAAAACAAACACTTGTTAAAAAAAAAAAAAAAAACAATTTATAGTTGAGAAATGAAAATTTTTGTACTCATAAAAGCCTGAACTAAAGAAACCTCAACACAAATGGATAACAAGGTCGCTCCATGAAAAGAATAATTCATGGCTCTGTGAGACCCAATGTCTGCTGCAAGCACAGAAAGAAGGGAATAGTTAAGTGCAAAGCTGATGCAACCCCTACCCACCTAAGAATTCACTAGGAAAAATCCAGAGACAAGATTCGAAACCACCTTTTTGTCGAAGCAAGACATCCGGATTGTAGTGCAAGCACCAAAATGGCAAGAAATAGAGGTGCACACAAACGCATACTGGAGACCAACCATTGAAATTTCCAAATCTTACCTCTTTACTGTCACGACCCGACTAGGGGCCATGACGGATACCCGGAGCTGACCACCGAGCACCACTCATACTACTACTCATCATATTCATTCTGCGTTCATTCATTATTCTCATACTTCTAATCATGGGGAAAACCATTTTTCACTTAAAAACATATTTACCTTTTTATATACATAAGCCGTTCGGCTATCAAAATAATACATATATACAAAAGTACAACATGGTCATCATGGCACATCTACTACCCACACGTACGTATCTACGAGCCTCTATTAGAGTACTAAACATAAAGACGGGACAGGACCCTGTCGTGCCCAAATATATGCACAAAATAATAAATCAACATGGCACCTCCGAAGTAATAGAGTGTTCCTGTAAGCCTGCTGAGTAGCTCCTAGGAATCTGGGCCACCTCCCTGTCTACCTGTGGGCATGAGCACAACGTCCAAAAAGAGAAGGACGTCAGTACAAAATATGTACTGAGTATGTAAGGCATGAGTAGTAACATAAGTAAAACGTGAAGGACAGCATAAAATAAAAGACCAAATACCTTTTTAGATGTTCGTCATGCTTACTTTACCTTTTCTCAAGAATCGTGGAATGCACATACATATACATATCATAGAACCGTATCTGCTCATACACATTAAACATTATCCATATTAGGCCACATAGTGGCTCGACAGTATCCGTATTCGGCCACGTAGTGGCTCGACAAATTCACATATATGTCATCCGTACCCGGTCGTAACAAGGGCCGGTATATCTCATTATCATCATTGCCATCACTACAGAAATCTCTTATCAATATCATCTTAAGAGTCTTGGAAGTCGCAAATTCTAGCTTTTCTTAGAAGTAGGACATTTCAGACATTTTAACTGAATTCGTAATAAGGGAATTATGCTTCTATGTTCCCTGGAAAGCACAATCACTTTTGTTATCATGGTCGTCATTACTGTCATGTCTCACTTTTGAAGGAAACGATAACATAAAACAAGGCCAACTATCATGAATGTGACGGAGACTCGCACGGTAAGCACAATCATCCCATGAGGACATGTGGAACTTTAGTCCTTGGGTATCACTGGGAGGGGAGTTATCATCGTAGTCGTTGTCATGAAGAACATTCCTCAACATTGTCATGGTGGCCTTAAGAATCATGGAAGCCTAACATTTTAGGAGTAAGGACAATATGGAAAGCAAGCGTGGGGTCATAACATAGGAATTACCATTATAAAGAGCACTATTATTTATATCGCAAGATTCATGAAAGTTGTGGGTCCCTAGTGTTACTGGGTTTGGGAGCGTTGTGAGTGTCGTATGTAGTTTGACCACTATGGAATCATCATCATTATCATAGAGCCTATCTCCTCTGGCTCATAGAAAAACTCTTAATAATCATGGAATACATAGGAGATACAATACGGGGGTCATGCCTTAGGAAAAAAAGGGACTACCATCATAAGGTGGGTCTAGCAGCAATGAATAACGTCAAAGAATCATATAAGGATCATTAGCTTTGTAACAATATCGTATCATGAGCCTTAGGATCTCTAGACTTGGACTCATCATCATCATTATCATATTCATCACATGTCTCTTAACTTTATCTCAAGAGAAGCTCTTTATAACATAGGCTCATAGTTTTCGAAATATAGGAAGATCATGGAAGGTAAAGAAAATCACGTCATAGGATTCATGCCTTAGAAAAAAAGGGACTAGCCTTACATACCTTTTCGTTTAGCTACTTTATCACTCGAACGTTTCCCTCCAATATTCACGTTTCTACCTTCAAGAGAGAGTCGTACTAATATTAGATAATCGGTACATAAGCATGCTTGAACTAAAGCTAAAGAAAATTGGGCAGCATCTCCTTTGTTTATACAACTTTCTCCATATCATATATTAACTCCCAAATGTCAATAACAATATTCATAATATCATACTCAACAGTCTTCATCAACCATACATTATTCAAGTCTCCCAATTTCCATTTCAATTCATCCATAACCATTGTCATAATACAACCTTACATTAATCCTTTTATAATGTTTCTCCCATGTTCTTCATATCTTTTATAACATAATTATAATCACCACTTATCAAGAATCATGATTCATGCTAAGCTACTATTCAAAATATCACTATTCTCATTTGTGCAACCCATTTTCTATCTACTTTCATAATCCAAGTCTTTCAACCTCTCAATACTTTAAACAACATGGAATGATCATAAAACTTACCTTAGATAGTGTGGGAATGAGCTTTGAGTGGAAATACTTCACTTGAGCAAAACCTTAGTTCCACCTCCAATGAGATTTCTTGTCTTGGATGAACTCTAATGAGTTTCTTACACTTGATTCTCTTGGTTTGATGAAGTTGATCATGAATTTCTCTTGAGTTCTTGTGGAAGAAGTGTGGAGAGCTTTCTAGAGAGTTCTTGAAGTGTGGAGTGACAATATGAAATGAATTAAATGAGGTTGAGGTCCCTTATATTAATCTTAAAATCTGTCCCGACTCAGTTTCACGGACCAACATACGGTCCGTATAATTTATATGGAACGTATGTGTGACCGTAGGTTTGGTCCAGTGAAGGTTGCAATTCTGGGCAGATTATATGGCCTAACATATGGCCAGTATAATTTATACGGCCTAACATACAGCCAGTATCTTTTATACGGCCTAACATACGGCCAGTATCTTTTATACGGTCAGTATGTTGGACTGTATAGTGCCCAGCTTTCCGAAACTCGTTCTCGTCGACTCGTTTGATCTCCAATCCTTATGAAACCTTCTTAACAATTGTTTAACACTTCATTAACAATCTAAGGGACGTTATAGCTCTTCTCCAAGACATCATTAAGTCATCATTACTTGGTACTTTGTAAATCCTTTCCGATACACAACGCATACCTCGCCTTTCTTGACGAACTTTCTTCTCTTACCTCGAATGTCTTTGAAATCTCATTTAGAACCATTAGATACTATATCTTACTTATAGAAACATCGTATACTTCGTGCCTTTCATTAGTCCATTCACTGTGCATCATGAAATTTTCCGAGGTGTAACATTAACTGTTACCACACATCCATCCAACAAACAAAATCAAACTCGCGTGCCCTTTTGTCGAAGCAAGACAATATCCGGATTGTAGTGCAAGCACCAAAATGGCAAGAAACAGAGGTGCACACAAACGCATACTGGACACCAACCTTTGAAACTTCCAGATCTTATCTCTTAACTGTTACCACACATCCATCCAACAAACAAAATCAAACTCGCGTGATAAACAAAAGAAACAGCAGCAGAGAAAATAAGCAGCGAGAACACCAATAAAGAAGAGCACTTTACGGGGCTATCGAAATATCCAGAACTGGACTTCAGGTACTCAATCAGGTGTCCATAACCACCAACCACCAGGGCCTTGGATGGTCGAAGAACGTAAGCATCTGGACTTAAAAACTAAAAATGGCAGCAGAATACAACAAACACTAGTGAAAAAAACTATTTTGGTTGAAAAACGAAAATTTTTGTACTCATAAAAGCCTGAACTAAAGGAAACTCGATACAAATGAACAAACAAGGTCGTTCCATGAAAAGCATAATTCATGGCTCTGTAAGACCCAATGGCTGCCGCAAGCACGGAAAGAAGGGAACAATTATGTGCAATGCTGATGTAACCCCTACCACCTAAGAAATCACTAGGAAAAATGCCAGAGAAAAGATTTGAAACCCCCTTTTATGTCGAAGCAGTCAATATCCAGATTATAGTGCAAGCACCAAAATGGCAAGAAACAGGGTGCACACAAACGCACACTGGACACCAACCTTTGAATTTCCAAATCTAATCCTCTTAACTGTTACCAAACATCAATCCAACAAACAAAATCAAGCTCACGTGATAAATAGAAGAAACTGCAGCAGAGAAAATAAGCAGCGAGAACACCAATAAAGAAGAGTACTTTACGGGGATATCGAAATATCCAGAACTGACTTCAAGTACTTAATCAGGTGCCCATAACCATCACCCACCAGGGCCTCATCAGTTGGATGGTCAAAGAACATAAGTATCAGTACTAAAAAACTAAAAACGGCAGAAGAATGCAACAAACACTAGTGTAAAAAACTATTTTTGTTGAGAAATGAAAATTTTTGTACTCATAAAAGTGTGAAATAAAGGAAACTCAAAACAAATGGACAAACAAGGCCGTTCCATGAAAAGCATAATTCATGGCTCTGTAAGACCCAATGGCTGCTGCAAGCAAGGAAAGAAGGGAACAGTTGAGTGCAAAGCTGATGAAACCCCGACCACCTAAGAAATCACTAGGAAAATTGCCAGAGAAAAGATTCAAAACCCCCTTTTATGTCGAAGCAGTCAATATCCAGATTGTAGTGCAAGCACCAAAATGGCAAGAAACAGGGTGCACACAAACGCACACTGGACAACAACCGTTGAAATTTCCAAGTCTAATCCTCTTAACTGTTACCACACATCAATCCAACAAACAAAATCAAGCTCACGAGATAAACAGAAGAAACGGCAGCAAAGAAAATAAGCAGCGAGAACACCAATAAAGAAAAGCACTTTACCGGGCTATCGAAATATCCAGAACTGACTTCAAGTACTTAATCAGGTGTCCATAACCATTAACCACCAGGGCCTCATCAGTTGGATGGTCAAAGAACATAAGCATCAGTACTAAAAAACTAAAAACGGCAGAAGAATGCAACAAACACTAGTGTAAAAAACTATTTCTGTTGAGAAATGAAAATTTTTGTACTCATAAAAGCGTGAACTAAAGGAAACTCGACACAAATTGACAAATAAGGCCATTCCATGAAAAGCATAATTCATGGCTCTGCAAGATCCAATGGCTGCTGCAAACACAGAAAGAAGGGAACAGCAAAGCAGATGAAACCTATACCACCTAAAAAATCACTAGAAAAGATGCCAGAGACGAGATTCGAAACCCCATTTTTGGTCGAAGCAGTCAATGTCCAGATTGTAGTGCAAGCACCAAAATGGCAAGAAACAGGATGCACACGAACAATACTGGACACCAACCTTTGAATTTCCAAATCTAATCCTCTTAACTGTTACCACACATCAATCCAACAAACAAAATCAAGCTCCAATAAAGACGAGCACTTTACGGGGCTATCGAAATATCCAGAACTGACTTCAAGTACTTAATCAGGTTTCATACCCATGAACCACCAAGGTGTTATGTCCCGTGTTTTGTCAAAGTGGAAATCGAGAAATAATTAAGATTTGTGCCTTATGAGGAAATATTTTTGATTTTGGTGAATATGACTATGTTGGTTATGGAATCATTAATGTCAAGACATCGGGGAAGGCCGAGGGTAAATTTGGAATTTCGGAAATTAGTTTCGGGAATTACAAAACGGGACTTTTAATGAATTGGGCCAAGATTGGACAACAAGAATTGAGGCCCAAGTCTTTGGGGGTGGCCGGCCTTTAGGGTGGCCCAAACCCATGTTTTAAATGTCATGTGCTATGCACATGACTCTCTATAATGGATATATATCAAAGTAGCCTTTGAATTATCAAGAAAGCCAAAGCAAAACAAAAAAAAAATATGAAGAACACTCCATAAGGAGCTCTCGGCCGAAGGGTATAGAGAGAAAGGAAAAAATTTTGCTAGCCTTTGTTTCAATCCAAAAATCTTGATTTTCGCATAGTTGTGAAGTACTCAAGACCCTCTTCAACGGGGTACAATTAGTTTGGCGTAAGGTGCGCGTTTGCGGCAAATCGGAATTTCAAGAAAGAGGTAAGAAATCTATGTTTTTATGTTATGAAATGGATTTATATGTTATAGTGAGTGATGTTGCATGAGGATTATGGGATGGTGTTGTGTTTGTGTATGGCGTGTGTGTGTAAAAAGGGTGTGTTTGGCCGTGAGTTTCATGAAGTGCAAGGCATAGGAATTTTATTTTGTTTAGTTTGAATAATGCGTTGTTGTGATCTTTATGTCGTAAAGGATTGAGTAAAGAATTGAGTTGGCGCTAGAAAATGATTTCGGATATTATCGGAAAGTGTATACCTTCGGTATCATGGTGTATATCATTGTATATTTATGATACTAAGGACTTTAAATATGAGTTATAATTGATGTTGATGGATTTGGAATGAAACGACGCAAGTTAGAATATTCGTCGTAACTTTTGGTGTTTTGAATGAAATAGGGAAAGTAATGGATTTTGAGAAACTTTGTATATGGTTTGGAACTTGTTTGTTATGTAGTGGAATAATCTTGAATGAATGAATACAATAATGTGGATATGAGTTGGAATTGTGAAGTTTGAATATAGGATTACCAACTTATGCATTAAGGTGAAATTTTGAAGCTAGTGTGGTTTGATTGTGGTTTGTATTGTGTAATGATGTTTGGGTTGTTGTTGTTGTTGTATTTTGAGCCGAGCTAAGTCTCGGGGGTGTTAGATTTATAGGGGAAGTGCTGCCGAAATTTCGGTAGCCAAGTTTAGCCCAAAGACAAAAATGTTAACTTTCATGAATAGTAACTGGTAAAAGTGACCATTTGCAGTTTTCGGACGAAACGGGAAATCGCGATTTGACGAGCGTAAGGCGCTATCCAGGTATGTAAAGCCTACCTATCCTTCTTTTGGCATGTCCTAGTCATACTAGGTTAAGATCGGAATCTCGGGGGTAACTCTGCTCTTGGAAATTTAGGTTCAAGTTTGGGTACTATTCATCCAACGCAATTGAACCCTTTTTGTTGTATTTGGTTAGAAGAGTGTTCGAACCTCCATAACTTTTGCTGTTGTGTCCGAAACTCTCCGAAACTTTCGTAGATGGCTCTAGGGAGCCTAAAGTCTGTGATTCGTGTTCGCCGCCTCAATTTGACCCGAGGTGGGCCCGCAAGCCCTGAGGCTTCCCTTATTCGGTTTGTTTGGTTCGCTTGTGTCCGTTATGATCAGCGATCGTTTGTTTATGACTCAATGGTGCGTTTGAAACTTCCTATGCCATTAGTGAGCGTTTTGCACTTCGAGTAATGTGAAATTTTCGGAAAATGACCTATGAACGGCTTTCAAAAAAATCTGGCAGTCTGGAACTTCGTAACTTTTATACACAAATTTTGATCAATCTGATTCCTACTCCGAGCCCTCTGGCGTCGGTATGTGCTCATCTGTAACTATATGTTGAGTCCGTTAATTTACTTTTGATATGCATATGGTTTCTGCACTACTCCGTTCGTGCTGTCTGCTATGATTTCGTTCGTCGGTACCCGGGCCGACTTTGTGATCGTGCGCGCTATAACATATTCGGGAGTTATGATGTGTTACGGTTTCCGAGGCCTCGCCATAGGGCCGGTTACCGTTCATGGAGTTATGATGTGATATGGCATTTGATATGTTCTGATGATGTGATGTGTGTGTGATATGATGTGTCTGGAGACTGTACGGAGATTTGAAAACTTCTGGAGTTATGATGTGTTGTGGCACCAGCGTCGGGGGTGACCACGTTCCTAAACCCTATACATGATTTGATTTGCATTTGTACGTTTGCCTTCCGCACAGGTTTGCTTTGTTACATTGACGTTGTGTTTGTTCTTTCTGACTCCAGTTGTGTTTGTGATTTCTGTACCTTCTGCTTTACATACTCAGTACTTCTCTCGTACTGACTCCCGTTTCTTCGGGGGTTGTGTTCATGCCCGCAGGTACAGAAGATCGTTTGGGTGGTCCTCCAGTTTAGGCTACTCATTCTGCTGTGTTGGAGAGCTCCCCTTGATCCGGAGCCTACTTTTGGTACATACCTTCTGTTGTGTATGTGTTCGGTACATTTGTGGATGTGTGGGTACGGCGGGGCCCTGTCCCGTCATATGTTCATCTGTTCTGTTTTGTCTAGAGGCCTGTAGTCACATTTGTGGGTCGTGGGTCCGGTGTGTTTGTATGTGAGCCTGTTTTGCGTTCTTAAGCGGCCCGTACGCTACTATGGCCAAGTCGGCCTCTGAGTTTGTATGTGTGTGTGTGCATTTGGGCGATGTACTTTCCGCCCCCTTTCTGATGTGTGTGTTTGTGCATTTGGGCGACGTATATTCCGCCACCTTTCTGATTTTGATTTGACTAATCTGAACGGGCGACCGCTTAAGATAAGTGTTCGATAAATGTTTGTGTCTGGCGTCTGTTGTTCATTTTCAGTTTGGATAACGTATGTTGAGTTTGAGCGAGTCTGAATACGACGATCTGGTTGTGAGTTTGTTTGGGGTGCCTAAGTAGGGCACCAGTCGCGGCCCACGGGGTTGGGTCATGACACAGGGCCTCATCAGTTGGATGGTCGTCAAAAAAGATAAGATCAGTACTAAAAAAAAAACTAAAAATGGCAGCAGAATACAACAAACACTAGTGAAAAAAATATTTCTATTGAGAAATGAAAATGTCTGTACTCACAAAAGCGTGAACTAAAGGAAACTCGACACAAAAGGACAAACAAGGCCGTTCCATGAAAAGCATAATTCATGGATCTGCAAGATCCAACGGCTGCTGCAAACACAGAAAGAAGGGAACAGTTAAGGGAACAACAAAGCTGATGAAGCCCATACCACCTAAGAAATCACTAGACAAGGTTCGAAACCCCTTTTTTGTCGAAGCCCGACATTATCCAGATTGCAGTGCAAGTATGAAATGAACGTGCACACGAACGCATACAAATTTTCCAAATCAAATCCTCTTATCTGTCACCATATGATCTACGCATTCATCTAACAAACAAAATCAAGCTGGTGTAACCAAAAGAAAATGGAAGCAGAGAGAAAATAAGTAGCTAGAAATCCAAAAGTAAAGGAGCATTTCACAGTGCTATCAAAGATTACCGGATTGACTTTGAGTACTTAACAGGTGTCCATAACTTGCTTTCAAACAAGTATCAATTGCTCTGCTTGTTAGAGTTAGAATATGTTTCTAACATGACGTCCTAAAATTACTAGTATGTCGTAACTATTTTTAGAGATTAGGTAAGTCTTACTGGTCCATTTTAGCTGATATAGCAGTGCAATAGGATGTCATCCCACATTTATATCTATCTTTACAAATGCATATAACTACTAGGAACCACATACCTCAGCTTATAACTCAGGTAGTCAGCAATCCTAAATTCAAATTTTCAGCATTCATCTTTTCAGGTAAAAGGAGTAAAGCCATGTTTGGTATAAGGTAAAAAAAAATCCAAAAGCACATCTTTTCCATGGAAAATGCTTTATCAAAGAAAACCGTTTACGTAAACAGATGCAAGTTTTCAGTGGAGTAGGAAGGAAGTAGAAAATAGCGTACCCCCATAATGGACGTGAAAGTAATTTCACTTATTTAGTATTACATTATTTTCAACGATTTCAGCTACCAAACACCAAAAAAAGATTTTTACTGAGGAAAATATGTTGCCATACCAAAAAGGCCCAAGTTCATAAACTGATTCATAAGATTTGATTAGCAACAAATTCAACTAAGATCAGGTAACTCATTATATATCGTTCATCTCAAATTTCCTTCACATAACAGTAGCTAGCTTCTTAGAAAACTCACCAGTATAGATAAAGATCACAGAGAGATCATCAATTGTTCCTAATCCTATATCTACCCATCCAACTTCCCTCAGTTGTCCATCGATATCTACACAACTTTTAATAAGCTATTTCACTTCAGCCAACAAAAGGTATAAGATCATCAACAGATTTTTTATTCAACAAAAGGATAAAGAGTTTGATACAAACAAAACTTGTTTTCAGTTACAACATGATACTTTGGTTTAATGGAAGCACATGAATATAGGAGTAGGATTTTTGCAATAGTTTAATACCTCAAGCTTTTAAACTACCAGACACCAATATAAGCCCAAATTCTCTCTCTCTTTATAATTTTTAAACCAATTTGCAGCAAGCGTCTAAGAATACTTACCCCAATCTCCCTAGCCTCATCAGTTACATAATTCCCATTTTCCTCTTATAAGTCTCAGTCCATATTTGCCAGAGGCGAATCAAGGATTTGAAGTTTATGGGTTCCCACCCATCTCAAATTAAAAATAAAAGAGACAAAACCCTTGCTTCTTGTTACTCCAAAATCCAAATGGAATAAAACTTTAGATTGAGAATTTAACCAACTAAATGAAGATAAAGAATGCAAGGAAGTGGTTGACCTGTGGGTCTCAGAGATTCGCCATATCAACTTCTTCCATATCATTGAAAGTGTAACAAACATTTTACTCAATAAAATATTGAAGAAGATAAGACAAACCAAAAGTTTATGTTATATTAACTAAAACAAGAGAAAAGTAATTCTGAGGCCTCAAACCAGATTCCCTACAATTGCACATACAACAACAACAACAATAACAGCCCAGTGAAATCCCACATCTTGGGGTCTGGGGAGGGTATAATGTACGCAGACCTTACTCCTACCAAGGTAGGATGGCTGTTTCCGAGAGACCCTCGGCTCAATAGAAGCATAAAAAGGGGGTCAGATAAGGTTAAAAGATTTAAAACGATATTGCAATGAAATAATGCAAGCGACACAGTAAAACAGGATAATCAAGGAATTCAAAGCGATATGGAAATGCAAATCACGAAAGCGGCACAGATAAAATAGAGTAATCAAAGTACAGAAAGTAGCAAATAATAACATAAATCAAAGCACAAGAAATTATAATGCGCTAATGCGCCTACTAATAAGGAAAGATAACGAGACTTATATACTAGCCTTCTACCCTAATGTGGGTCCTCCACACCTTCCTATCTAAGGTCATGTCCTCGGTAAGCTGTAACTGCGTCATGTCCTGTCTAATCACCTCTCCCCAATATTTCTTTGGCCTACCCCTACCTCTTCTGAAACCATCCATGGCTAACCTCTCACACCTCCGCACTGGGGCATCTATGTCTCTCCTCTTCACATGCCCAAACCATCTCAGTCGCATTTCCCGCATCTTGTCTTCCACCGAGGCCACTCCCACCTTATCCCGAATAGCCTCATTTCTAATCCTGTCGCTCCTAGTGTGCCCACACATCCATCTCAACATTCTCATCTCGGCAACTTTCATCTTTTGAACGTGAGAGATCTTAACTGGCCAACACTCCGCCCCATACAACATAGCCGGTCTAACCACCACTCTGTAGAACTTGCCCTTCAGTTGTGGTGGCACCTTCTTGTCACATAGCACTCCTGAAGCTAGCCTCCATTTCATCCACCCTACCCCAATACGATGTGTGACATCATCGTCAATCTCCCCGCTGCCTTGCATGATAGACCCAAGGTACTTGAAACTACTTTTCTTTTGGATGGCCTGAGCACCAAGCCTAACTTCCACGCCAACCTCCTGGGGTGTCTCACTGAACTTACACTCTAAGTACTCTGTCTTGGTCCTACTCAGCTTAAATCCTTTAGACTCCAAGGTATGTCTCCAATCCTCCAGCTTAGCGTTAACTCCGCTACGAGTCTCATCGATCAGGACTATGTCGTCCGCGAAAAGCATACACCATGGCACCTCACCTTGAATTTGTCGCGTCAATCTATCCATCACCAAGGCAAATAAAAACGGACTAAGAGCTGATCCTTGATGCAACCCCATCACAACTGGAAAGTGCTCTGAGTCCCCTCCTACTGTCCTTACTCTAGTTTTGGCTTCCTCATACATGTCCTTGATCACCCTAATGTATGCTACAGGTACACCTTTAGCCTCCAAACATCTCCATAGGATTTCTCTTGGAACTTTATCGTAAGCCTTTTCTAGGTCGATGAATACCATATGCAAGTCCCTCTTCCTCTCCCTATACTGCTCCACCAGTCTCCTCACAAGATGAATGGCTTCTGTAGTTGAGCGTCCCGGCATAAATCCGAACTGGTTCTCTGAAATAGACACGCCTCTCCTCACCCTCATCTCCACCACTCTTTCCCACACTTTCATAGTATGGCTTAGTAGCTTGATACCTCTATAGTTTTCGCAACTCTGGACATCCCCCTTGTTTTTGTATAGAGGGATCATTACGCTCGACCTTCATTCTTCGGGCATCGTTGCCGTCTTAAAGATGACATTAAACAACCTAGTCAGCCACTCCAAACCTGCCGAGCTCGCGCTCTTCCAAAATTCCCCAGGGATCTCGTCAGGTCCGGTCGCTCTTCCCCTGCGCATCCTACGGACAACACCCTTAACCTCCTCAACCTTAATACTCCTGCAATACCCAAAATCGTGACGCCTCCCTGTATGCTCCAAATCTCCCAACACGATGTCTCTCTCCCCTTCTTCATTCAAGAGTTTGTGAAAATATGACTGCCATCTCTGTTTAATGAGAGTCTCCTCTACCAATACTTTTCCATGCTCATCTTTAATGCACTTCACTTGATCCACATCGCGCGCCCTTCTCTCCCGCACCCTGGCTAGCCTGAACAATTTCCTATCCCCGCCTTTCTCTTCTAGTTCAGCATAGAGGCGTTCAAAAGCTGCCGTTTTTGCCGTCGAAACCACCGACTTTGCCTCCTTCCTCGCTATCTTATAAAGTTCCCTATTCGTCCACATCTCCACCTCATCCTTGCTTTCTATCAGCTTCGCATACGCCATCTTCTTTGCTTCCACCTTCCCTTGCACTTCTCCATTCCACCACCAGTCCCCTCGATGCCGACCACGACTACCTGTCGAGACTCCCAACACTTCCCTTGCTACAACCCTAATACAACTAGCCGTCCTATCCCACATACTGGTCGCATCCCCACTACTATCCCAGGCCCCCATATCCTTCAATTTCTCTTCCATCTCCAGGGCACTAGCCGTGGTCAAACTCCCCCATCTGATCCTAGGTCGATCATCCCCGACCCTCTTCTTCCTCGTCATGTTAATCCCTAAATCCATCACCAAGAGCTTATGTCGGGTTGTAAGGTTGTCCCTCGGAATGACCTTACAATCTTTACACAAACCTTTATCATCCTTCCTAAGAAGTAATAAATCTATCTGAGTCTTAGCCGCCGAACTACGGAAGGTTACCAAGTGCTCTTCCTTCTTTGGAAAACTCGAATTGGCTATCACCAACCCAAAAGCTCTTGCGAAATCCAAAAGTGAAACTCCTCCTCCATTTCTGTCCCCGAAGCCAAAGCCTCCATGCACATCATCATAACCTCCCGAAATAGACCCGATGTGCCCATTGAAATCCCCTCCCACGAAAAGTTTCTCAGTAGGCGGTATGCCTCCCACTAACTCGTCCAAATCCTCCCAAAAGCGCCTCTTCTCCTCCTCGCGTAAGCCCGCTTGCGGCGCATAAGCACTAAAAGATAAATTCCTGCATAAATAAAGATATAATATCTGACTCCAAAAAGCAAAAGCTTAAAAAGTGAAAATCTTCTCATAATTATTCTGCCACAAAACAAAATACCGTCATCATCTTTCACAGAGCGTACGTGATTCAGAAATTCTAACCTGTAACTTATAGCAAAATTACAGGAATCATCTAGCCATGGCTGCCTTTTTCTTCCCTTTCTTGCCACCAAGTGTTGTTTCCTTTCCGAGTATCATTCTTCTTAAAATATCTGCTTGCTTTGTGTTCCCTTCATCATTGAGGCTCTTAATTAACTCTTCACAACTCTTATGATCTTTAACTCCTCCTTTTTCCATCATCTTGCACAAAATGGAATAGGCGTTAAGTGTCTTCCCAGAAGCTACATGAGAATCCAACACCTTATCATAGCTTGAAAAGTCTATGTTACAATTTCTCTCTAAACTGAAATCTAACAGCCTTAGAGCAGCACTAGTCTTTCCTTTGTCACATAGAACCGACAAGAGAGCATCAAGATCGGGTGAGAGACTGCTGTGAAACAACAATTCAATTCTTCCAAGTGCCTCCTCAACATGTCCCCTCATTAGTAGGGCTTCCAATATGGTAGAAATCAAATCCATATGTTCTTTCACTCCCTTCTCCAACATGACTTTCATCACTCGACTTGCTGTCTGAACCCTTACATCTCCCATCAGGCTCTCCATCACTGATCTATACAACAACGAGTCCGGTTCATGTCCGTTTTCAAGCATATTGTCCAAAGCAGTTTTAGCATTGGCCGGCTCCCCTTTCTTCAGATAGCACTCAACAAGTGACTTGTGAGAAATACCATCAGAAACAACCTTTCTTCTCCCCATAATCTTCAAAATCTCAAAGGCCGAATCAGGAACACATTCTCTCGAGTGCCCACACACAATATTGTTAAAGGCAACAGGATCTTGAACCCCGATTTTCATCAACTGTCTAAAAAACGTTTCAGCCTTGCTTGTCTGGCCATTATTGCATAGATAATCAATAATCAGGTTATACGCACTCGGTTCCATAGACAAACTACTCTCCGATCGCAAGACGATTTCTTTCGCAATAACCTTATCCAGAAACTTGGTAGCTCGATCGTAGATACCAGCCTTGCAGAAATTCTCAATTAGGACACCATAATGTGGCCTCAGTGGGAATACTTAACCTGATCATAGTGTTTAGAACATCAGCAGCAGCATCTAAATCACCCGCCTCACACTGTCCCGAGATTAACTTTATGAAGATAAGAGTTACCTTTCGGTGCAATTTACTTCTCTTCCATCTCTTTCAAAATCGTCCGAGCTTCAGACATTTTCTTAGCATCACAAAGACCAGGTAACAGTGTCGAATACGTAATAGCATTTGGTTTAATACCAAAACTCTTCATCTCTTTAAACAATCTCAACGCATCATCTACTCTCTCAACCGAACTATACCCTTTAATCATCGTCGTATAACTAATCACATTCGGCTCTATATTCCTCCCCTTCATTTCCACAAAATACTTCTCGACCTCTTCTATTTTCTTAACCCCATTATACCCATTAATGATAGTGTTTACCCGAATTTACATAACAATTGAATTTATAAGTGAGGTATAGGATATGTGATTAAATTTTAATTTATTTTGGGTTATATATCGATGCCTTGAACGAATACGTTGTTATAGATGATTAAGCTAATAATGTTAAAAGAATAAACAAGCCACAAGATCCACTGATTCGGACTAAAAAAGGAAAGAGAGAGAGCTTCAATATATTTTCTATTACAATGTTCTAGATCTCAAAAGCTAACCCTTAAAAGTAAGGAAATGTCCTCTATTTATAGTTTTGCCTCATGGGCCTTTCATACTACACAAAGCCCTTTTGGATTAAAGAAACCCTAAAAGGATAAGATAGGACCATATGGTCTGACACCCGTACGATTGTTAGTACAAAATGGCAGAACGGTCTTGAGGCGTGGCGGTTCCGCAGCTGGTTAATCGGACTAACGGCCACGTTCAATTCGGACACGGAGAAACCGGACTAACGACCACGAGAACTTGACTTGGTGAAAATGGGCTAACGGCAACGCAGAGTTTGGTCCGGATACACCAAACCAACAAATTTACCTTTATTTTCTCGGATCAGCCACATCTGGTGCAATCCCCCAGTCTGAAGAAAAGACTAATCATACTCGTGCTCATTTGATCTTACCCTCGGCCTCGGTGCCGGTCTTGCATATATCCGGTTTTTACCGTATACAGATAGTCCCCACACTTTCCGGATCGTAGTTTTACCGAAGTAACAGGAAGTGGATGAGTCACAAAACTGGTGGTTTCATAAGCCCGTTCTTATCTTTTAATTTTGGCGGGAACAGTTGTGACACGTCCCTCTAACATCGGCCACGTGTCTCACCCCGAATGGCCGACCTCGGGAACCACCGTAACCCACGTCACCTCATATCACAGCTCATTAATTGTGGGGCACGTGGCACCCCCGGTTGGCTAAACTCTGTAACCGCTATAGTCCCCCATGCCTATATAAGGCTTTTAACCCTCTCATTTTACCACTTTCACTTCTTCACCTTCTTACTTCTCCACTTCTGATCGTTTTCCTCTCCCATTTTCTTGTTTCAATCGTTTTTGTCACACCCCGACCTTACTAGGGTGTGATGGGCACCCGACCCTTACTTAGGGCCGAGCAAACCCTCAGACTCTTGCTGCACATAAAGTTACGTCAAACTTTTAAATCAAATCAGATAAAATACATAGTAAATTTTTTTTTTCTTTCTTTCAAAAATGTTCTTTCTCGAAGCTTCCAAGCGAACAAATCTATAGTCATACAAAATTCAATACATAACACAGACCGACATATCGGCTGACGGAGCCGCTTACAGACTGACATACTATACCCACGACGCTGTCTGCAAAGTCTCTAATACCATACAGAAACCATAACACATATACCATACCCTGACTTGGCAGTCCTCCAGGAGCAAATGGAGTTCGCCACCACTGCTGAAATATCTTTTATAGGGTCCTTATCTCGTCTGGGAGTACCTGCGCGGCATGAAACGCAGCCCCCAAGGAACAGGGGTCAGTACGGAATATGTACTGAGTATGTAAGGCATAGAATACAGAAAGCAGAACTATAATCGAAACAAACAGTACCAAGAGTACGCATGTTATCCAGATTACCAAATTACTTGCTTCTCAGACACAATTCATACAAACCAATACCGACCATACAGACCGACACAGACCATACCAACCAATACAGATCCTACAGACCGTACAAATCATACAAAGCATAACAAAATCATACAGAGCATACAGAATGCCGACATACTTACTTTCCAGACACAGATCGCACATACCGATACCAGATGTCAGAAGGAGTGTGGCACGTACAGAACGCACATATAAGGTCATACGTCAGACGGAGTACAGAACGTACTGAATACTCAGA
Source organism: Lycium barbarum (assembly GCF_019175385.1). Classification (NCBI taxonomy): domain Eukaryota; kingdom Viridiplantae; phylum Streptophyta; class Magnoliopsida; order Solanales; family Solanaceae; genus Lycium; species Lycium barbarum. The sequence continues at coordinate 67,028,949 of NC_083347.1, read as the reverse complement.
TGATGTCATATATCGGACGGTACACAGAACGTACAGATTACTCAGATGATGTCATATATCGGACGGAATACGGAACGTACAGATTACTCAGATAATGTCATATATCGAACGGAATACAGAACATACAGATTACTCAGATGATGTCATATATCGGACGGAATACAGAACGTACAGATGATGTCATATATCGGACGGAATGCAGAACATACAAAATACTCAGATGATGTCAGAACATACAAAATACTCAGAATCGTATGTCACATATGCGTATAACAGAACCCGGCCCTGTGATAAGGGACGCGGTAAACAGAATCATCATATATCAAATTCATGTATCATATATGCATATATCAGAACCCGACCCTCCAGTGAGGGGTGCGGTAACAGAGCCCGACCCTCTAGTACGGGACGCGGTGAACAGACAGATCATATGCCATCCTGGCCACCACCCCATATCATCATATCATCAAACCATATAACAGAGCCCGGCCCGCCTATGAGGGACGCGGTGAACAATGCAGAGGAATGCGCACAATAACAGAACCTGACCCGGGACGCAGTGAATCATATCGTAGTGGACACACGAGGACATAACAAAACCTGGCCCGGGACGCAGTGAAGGATACATTGAGTCATGCACGAGCAGAGTCGTGAGAAACCACATGCATAGGAATCAAGACTCGACAGACCAGTATACTTATTGATACCTGGGGGCTCGGAACAGATTTCAGGTCAATCCGACGTAGTATGAGAAAGTTACGTGCGTTCGAAGTACAGAACGCTTTATAAGCGTTTCAGAAGCCTTTTTCGGGGAATCAGAGTCATAGTCATATCAGGCACCTTCGGATGTCCTTATGAATCAGATCAAATAGAGATTTTGGAACCACACTTACGTATAAGAAAATTATGGACGTCTTGATACAGAAACCTTTTCGAACATTTCAGAGCAATCCGAGATCGTACACGGAAGTTAGGGACGTTAAATCTTACAGAAGTTCTCGAACCAGAATAAACATATCAGAACGCTCATATCAGAATACTGATTTCGGAATTCTCATATCATGATACTCATATCAGAATGCTTATATCAGCAAACTTACATCGGAATACTTATATCAAAATACTCGTATCGAAATACTTATATCAAGGACTGACATCAAAATACTCATATCAAAATATTTATATCAAAATACTTACATCAGAATACTTATGTCAAAATGCGGATATCAGAATACTTGTACCAGAATACTTATATCAAAATACTTATATCAAATACTTATATCAGGGGATGAACTAGGATCACAAACTCAGGTCAAGAAGTGAATTAGAATCATAATCAGACTCAGAATCACAGAACAGAGTTACCCCAAGGCAGCATATCACATTATACCTTACTTGGCTCTAGGACATGCCAAAGAAAAAAAGGGTAAGCCTTACATACCTGTGCTGCGACCAACTAGTTACGCTTGTGCATCCAACTTGTTTGTCTACATGCAAGAAAGTTCATCCCTTCATTAGTTCCATTATCATATACTTGCTTTAACCTTTCAAACACATTTACTTATATTCTGCCGGAATTTCGGCAGCATCTCCCCTGTAAACATACCAACCCCGAGAATATGGCTCGGCTCCAAATCAACAACAACAATCCGGGAATTTAACCCGGCCAAATCAACAACAATACTAACAATTATGCTAGCAATATTCCAACATTCAATTCAATTCAATTTAATTCACACCATATTCCAACAACTTAATCAATATACTATTTCATCCGAAACCTTCAACTTCAATCCCAACCATACATTTACTTATCGTTCGTATACCTTAACTTCGACGACACCCTTCATTCAATATCACATAATTCATAACGGCGACAACTAGAATATCAAATTACATCAATTCACCTTAACTTACCAAACAACACCATTCTCGACCACAATGACTCCTTACATATTTTCATACAATTTCTTCCATCTCTACATGTTACAACAACAACATGCTACATAAAATTCATTCATTCATTTCCATATAACACAATTCACACACACGACCAACTTAGACCACACAACACACAACACAACACACGACTTCCACCATATACATGTGTTCCATATTTCTCATCCATTTTGCATTATGGAATTCACAACACAACCATCAAACTACTAAATAAAAATCATTTCATCTTTTCTATACAATCAACACCTCATTCGGCCAACACCACAACACACCCACTCCATGATTTTCATTTTTTTTTTATACATTACAACACTACATAATCATGTTGAATACACTTAATTCATTACTCCTACACATTTCACACAACACACGGCCCAACTTGTACATGCAATATTTCATGAATTCCCATCACTTCTACATTCAATCACATACATAAACCATTCATAACACATAAAAGAGAAGGTTAAACCTCACCTCCTTCTTCACCCTTTTTCCACTCGGCTTGCTTGCTAAAACGCAACAACGAGCGGTTCTCTTGTTCTAACAACTTCTCCACGTTGACGAGGACCTCTCAATCACTCTAAATGCAAGAAGAAAAAGATTTTTCTCCATCAACTTCCCATGGCTCATTTTTAAGAGCCATGGCCGAAACCCCCTCTCATCTCTTGCTTCTTTCTTTTGTTTTGTCTTTTTTTCTTTCTTCTCCAATTCTTAAATAAGGATGAACTAGTCATCTTTCCATATTTATATTTTAGTCCCTTCCAATCATAAAATTTTCACATGTCCCCCCTTCTTTTATTCTCTAGAGTCTTCTTAAAAGAAGACTAATTAATTTAATTTAATTTTTTTTTTTTCCTTTCCTTTTCTAGAATTTTCTTCTTCTTTTTCTTTTCTTTTCTTGAATTGTTTTATTTGGTCAAAGAAGACCAAATGTTTTCCTTGGTACACTTTAGCCCCCAAAGCAATGTGGGCATATACTTATGCCACACAACCAACATGGAAATTTTATGAACTTTCAAGACTTTTGTGAAATTCCCATTTTACCCCTAGCTTTCCATAATATCACCATGGTTCTATTTTGCGAATTTCTCTTTTTTTTTTTTCGCCCTCAACCTTTCTTAATATTTCCATAATACTAATGTTGTGAATAATATTTATAACCCACTTGTTCATTGAAATACATTTGGAAAATGGTCATTCCCTTAACTTCGTTACGACTACCTTGGAATATCCGAACGTATAAAATACGGGATATAACAGTTTTAATCTCCTTTTCTCAGTTGTTTTAATCGTGATCATTTCCTTTTCTCGCTTGTTTTGATCGTGATCATAAACCAACTTTGCCAACTTCTCCATTGCTATCCTTTGATCGAAAGTGCTCCTTTGTTTCCTCTTTCACTCGTCATTTTGAACTCTTCAACTTCCCTTTTAATCTTTTCTTATATCACCGGTCTCATTTCCTACTTCAAATTCACCAACCTCCCTTTCCACATATCCCAAATGTCTGCCAACACCGAAACTACCTCCCAGGACGCTACCTCGATTTCTTTCCAGGGAGCCGAGCCAACCTCACAACTGTCACGACCCAGCTAGGGGCCGTGACAGGTACCCGGAGCTGACCACCGAGCACCGCTCATTCTACTACTCATCATACTCATTAAATCTTTTTTTTTTTCGTTCACAAACTCATAATCATAAGAAAATAATTTTCATTGCAGAACATAAATACTTTTATATACATAAGCCCTTTTGCTATCAAAAGATAATGTACACATATCTACGTATATACAGTAGTGACCTTGTGAGACCATATAACCCACACATACGTATCTACGAGCCTCTACTAGAGTACTAGACTTATGGACGGGACAAGACCCCGTCGTGCCCAAAATATTTATACATATGTATATACATAAAAGTATAAGCCTGATTAGCACCTCCGGAATAATGGAGTGCTTCTGCAAATCTGCTGATAGCTCCTAAAGGTCTGCACCGTCTCCCTGTCTACTTGTGGGCATGAACACAGCGTCCAAAGAAAACGGACGTCAGTACGAATATTGTACTGAGTATGTAAGGCATGAATGAAACAAACATAATAGAGAAATCATAAGTCATGAGGTGAAGGCAAAACCTGCGCGACCTTTAAGGGTGAATACATTTCATACATATATCGCAGATACATAATCGTCGTACATAAACCATCATAGCGTATACATCATCATGTCATATAACTCATCATCGTAGTGCAGTAGCTTATCATACACATAAAACATTATCCGTATTCGGCCACGTAGGGCTCGACAATATCCGTATTCGGCCACGTGGTGGCTCGACAGTATCCGTATTCGGCCACGTAGTGGCTCGACACTATCACATACATATCTTCCATATTCGGCCACGTAGTGGCTCGACCATATCACATGCATCATACAAGGATCAATATGTCTCATCATTATCATAGCCATCACATACATCTTATAAGCTTATCATAACCTTTCATTAATGCACACATTTAAATTTAAAGACAATCTATGAAAATCACATCATATTCGTAGCATGAATTTCGTATAAATATCGCATGATAGTCTTTATAATCTTTGGGATTACGCTCATCATTTCCATTATCATTTCTATAGCGTATATCTTACCTTTATCTCACATAAAATCTTTTATGAACATAGACTCGCAGTTTCTCGAAATATTGGTCATAGGACATACATTGAGGCTTATGAACAATCTATAACAATGTTGGGGTGACGTAAGGTCGAGAGCCCCCCCCCCCCCCCCCCCCCCCCGTATATTATAAACGTTTATGAGTATCGTGCCTCGCCTTGAAGGAAATAGAGCATAAGGCGAGTGTTAACAAAGATAACATCATTAGCCTTATAGTAACATCATGCCACAATTTCTTGAATCGCTATACTCTAGCTCATTATCATCACCATCATATTCGTATGTAATTCAATATATTGAAGAACTCATAGGCTTCGTTTTGCAGAAGGATTATATGAGACTTGAAGGATGCATGCCTTTTGAAAGAAAAAATAAGCCTTACATACCTTTTCCTTTAGCTATTCTACCGTTTGATCGTTCCTCTTCAATATTCGCGTCTTTACCTTCAAGAGAATTCACATCAACGTCAGTTAATCGACTATAAGAACGCGTGACTATTCTCTAGGGAAAATTGGGCAGCATTTCCTGTTATATCCCGTATTTTATACGTTTGGATATTTCAAGGTAGTCGCGGCAAAGCTAAGGGAATAACCATCTTCCAAAATTATTCTAATGTACCAGTTGGTTATGAATATTATTTATGAACATTGGTAGTATGGAAATATTGAGAAAGGTTAAGGGTAAAATGAGAAATTCACAAAATGGTACATGGTAATAATGTGGAAGACTAGGGGAGAAATGGTAATATTGAGGAAAGTCGAGGGGCAAAACGGATATTTCACAAAAGGGGTTCATGAAGGTTCCAAAAAGGGCCATATTGGCCATGTGGAAAAAAAAAGGAAAAGAATGAAAAATGATGACAAATAAGTCATCTTTCCTATGGATTAATTTAAGAAATTTCTAGAAAAATTTAGAAAAAGGGCATGTGCCCCTCACATGAGTGTAAGAATTATATATGTATATATATGTGGGAGAAGTCATCATTCTATCCAAGAGAAAGAAAGAACAAAAAAACAAAAGAAAGAAGGAGGAGAAAGAAGGAGAATTCGGCCAAGGGGGAGCAATTTTTCCCCCTTGAAATCTTGTTCCAAAAATTAGTTTCTTCATGTATCCCTACTAATTCAAGGGTCCTCTTCAACGTGGTACAATTGTTGGAGCAAGAAAATCATTCCTTGTTGCAAAATCACAACCTTAGCCAAGTGAGAAGTGAAAGGAAAAATGTATGTATTCAATCTTACTTCATGTGTTATGGATGGTTGTGAGTATTGTAGTATGTAGAAAAAGATGAAAAATTCATGGAAATATGTATGTAGTGTTGTGGCCGAGAGTGGTGATGTTTTGGTAAGCTATGATGAATCAATTTCATTTGATATTCTAGTTGATGTCGTTGTGGATTCTAGGATGTAAAATGAGAATTTAATGGTTAGAAGTGGAGTTGTGATTGTTTGTGGATTATGGAAAAAGTTAGTGTGACATTGGTATGGTTTCTTATATGTGATAATGTGTAGGATATAAATATAATGCATGAACTTGGAAGTGAGACATTTGTTTGGAAGGTTGTAAGTTAGGTTGTGGTGATTAAATTTGAAAGAAGGAATTAAGTTGTTATTGTTCTTGTTCAAATTGGAAAGTGTTGGACGAAGTAGTATGTTGATTGAATCGTTTTGAAAGTCATGTGAATTGAATTGAATTGAATTGAATTGAATAGAACTGAATGTTGAAGTGTTGCTAGAATAATTGTTGGTATTGTTGTTGATAGTTTGGCCGGGTTGAATTCCCGGATTGTTGTTGATTAAAATTGGCCGAGTTAGAATCTCGGGGATGGTGTATTTACAGGGGAGGTGCTGCCGAAATTTCGGCAGACCGTAAATGAATGTACTTGAAAGGCTAAGACAAGTCTATGTCGATGAATCTAACGATAATGTCAATCTTCTTGCATGTAGATTAACAAGTTGGACGAATAAGTGTAGCTAGTAAGGCGCGACACAGGTATGTTAAGGCTCGTCCCTTTCTTTCAAAGGCATGATCCCGATATTATGATTTCATAAGTGTTCCCATATCTTACTTGTTTTTCAGAAGTTAGATGTTTATGATTCCAAGGCATAATTCTCTTTTCCGATAACCCGTTAATGTTTTCCAAAAATGTTCGTATTTCTCCAAAATAAAGGTTTGTGGTATTGTAAGCTTTTATGACAAAAATAATGGATATGTTTTACGACGATATTGATGACATTAAGGATGAGAATATTTTTAAGAAGACCATGACAAGAATGATTTTCCAAAAATGGCTTCTGAAATGATCGTAGAAAATTTTGTACTTTAAACGCTCATAACTTTCTTATACTAAATCGGATTGACCCGAAACTTGTTTTGAGTCTTCAGAGTCGGTTTACGTATGCTGTTATTCATTGCTCGTCTCACCTTATAATAATTGTTCCTTCAAGGTGAGACAAACGACCATGGTTATTCCATAATGTAATCGGAGGTTACCGACCTTACGTCACTCCGATAGAGTTGTAGCTTTCACTTGGGCTCTCATGCATGCTTTATAATCATGTATGTATTTTTTTATAACACCGTGCCTACATGGCCGGGCAGTATAACACCGTGTCGTCCAATGGGCAGCCGGGCAGACACACTACTATAATGGGCAGCTTATACCCCGGACGCGGGAGGCCCGGACGCGGGAGGCCCGGACGCAGGTTTACACACCGTTTCTACTTGGACGGGCAGCATTACACTGTACCTATATGGTCGGGCAGTTTACTTACAGATATTTATATGTTTTTTTTAAGAAAGCTAGCATGAATGGCATCCTCCCTAAGGGGCACTCAGATGTACAGATTACCTTTTATCTCATGATATGTTCAGGCAGCGTTACACCGTACCTATGTGGTCGGGCAGTTTACTTGTAAATACTTATATGTTGTTTCAAAAGGTAAAGTAGCTTACATAATATCTGCCTTAAGAGGCAAACAGAGATACATGTTATTTTCTTACCCTATGTTATGCTTTACGTCCCTTACCATAATGTTATGTTATTACTCTTGCCTTACATACTCAGTACACTGCTCGTACTGACCCCTCTTCTTCGGGGGCTGTGTTTCATGCCGTGCAGGTACACCCAGGTGAGCAAAAGCTATTATAGAAGAGGTTCCAGCGAAGTTGGTAGACTTCACTTGTTCCTGGAAGTGCTGCCGAGTCAGAGCTTGTACGCTAGGATTTCTGGTTTGATGTTAGAGGCTTTGCAGACAGAGTCGTGGGTATAGAGTGTCGGTTCTGTCAGCGGTTCCATTAGTCGACGCATCAGTTTGTACTATGATATAAGTTTTACACAGTTATAGATTTTATTTGATTTGAAGGCAACAACAAGAATATTTCAGTAAGCTTTATTATGTATACTTGATTTAGAGGTTCAAAGATTATGTATGTAATAGGAGTCGGAGGGTTCGCTCGGCCCTAAGTAAGGGTCGGGTGCCCATCACACCCTAGTAAAGTCGGGGTGTGACATTTCCTCTGTTTCTACTACTTTTCCCATGTTTCATTTCAACTACCAAACATTCACAACAACACTCACAATATCGTATCAACAATCGTCATTTATCTACATTTACCACATTCCACCATTTTTCTCCAATTTCTCCACATTTACGGGTTTTAGCTCACCATCACATTTTCTCATACATCACACCTATTTTATGGTCTACACGTCATTTATAACATATTTATACTCCCAACTCATCAACATTCATAATTCAATCCAACTATCATTCAACTATGACACTATTCACATTTTATGACCCATTTTCCATGTCTTTCTACAATTCAAGCATCTTAGCTTTCCAATACCTTAAACAACATGCTAAAGTCATAAAACTTACCTTAGATGGTGGTGGAACAAGCCTAGAGTGGAGTTCTTCCTCCTTCCTCAAAACCCTATTTTTCCTTCCTTGGAATTTCTTGGTTTGGATGAACTTCACTTGAGTTTCACACACTTTGTTTCATGTATTTGGTGTTGTTGATCTTGATCTCCCTTTGATTCTCTTAAGTTTTGTGGATGAAATGTTTGGATAAGTTCTAGAGGGTTCTTGAAGGTTTTAGATGAAAAATGAATGAGAAAGTCACTTATAATAATCACAAAATCTGATTTTTAATGAACAGTCGTCGGGGTGTACAGTGGTCGTAAACCACAGTTTACGGACCGTATACTAGTTTACGGGCCATATAACGTGGTCGTATTTAAGCATATCAAAAACAGAAAGGTTTGCTGGAGGTCATGATGGTTTATGGCCACAGTTTACGGGCCGTATTTCAGTTTACGGTCCGTAAACTGGGTCGTATTTTACCATTTAAACTTTGGACAGAAAGTTGAAATTTTTGGAATGTTGGAGGACGATGGCAGTATACGGTCCGTAAATCACTTTACGGGCCGGATTCTGTTTTACGACCACTAGCTGAATTGAAATTCTACAACTTTCTTATTTCCAAAAATTCATGAATCGTCATTCCCTACTCAGTAAAACATCGTACACTCATACTCTTCGTTGGTCTATTCATTGTACGTTCACGGAGAAATTTTCGAGGTGTAACAACAACCCAAGGGAAAAACCTTCATTGAACCTACCGCTTCGGACATAGTACCGTCCAAACCCAACTACAACAAAGAATTTGAAGTCGAGAAGCCTTCTCCGGTTGCGGATAGAGGGTTCGATGTATGGCGATATCCTTCGTCTATTACCGAGGATAATCTTGACCAGGTCTGAGCTGATTGTGGATGGGATAACTGTCCGGTTCAAGTGTTCGCCCCCGGGCCCGAGGAATCTATTGCCGATCATAGGGAAGGCTTCTTGTATGTTTACACCTATCCCTTTACACTCAAGCTCAACCCCCCAATTGATCCGGTTATTTTGGATATGTGCCGGACAGACAACGTGACCATGGCACAAATTGGTCCGATAATCTGGAAGACCGTGGCCTGCCTCCGGCTGTTGGCCAATAATATAAAAAAGGAATTTACGATGACACATTTCATCCGTTTATATTCCCCAAGGCTATTTCGAGGGGGTGTGATAAAGCCCGCCAAGCGAGGTCGGAACACAATTTTTTCGAAGATGGATGAAGACAGAGATCGAGGTTGGTTAGAACGCTACGTCTGAGTGAGGATCGCGGACATCATTCCTGCTAATTATATGCCCTTTCCGGAGAGGTGTGTCACGACCCAACCCCGTAGGCCGCGACTCGTGTCCGAGCAGGACACCTTACGTACCTAGTAACCCCGAACCAACATATAAATTAGATACATAAATATATAAAGCCAAACGGAGTCACAAGCTATCGTACATAAGCAGATGTAGCGCACAGAAGCCGATAAGGCCATCACAGAATACGTATTTCCCAGAACATATACACAACCCACATATGTGTCTACAGACCTTTACGAACAGTAATAACAGAAACATAAGACGGGACAGGGCCCCGTCGTACCCCTGAATAGCGTACATATATACAATAGCAGAATACTATACCAAAATATAGGCTCCGGATAAAAGAGCGCTCCAAAATAGCAGAACAAAGTCCTAAGCGGGCGGATCAGCAAACCTGTCGTCTGTACCTGCGCGACATGAAAACGCAGCCCCCGAAGAAAAGGGGTCAGTACGGAATATGTACTGAGTTTGTAAAGCATGAAGTACAGTAGACGAAATCATAACCGGAACAGAAAATACAGAAAATGAGTGCAAAGTCGAGGATATCAAAATGTATACTTACAAAACGTAAATAATGCATGCAGAAACATATGCCAAATCCGGCCCCAATACGGGACTCGGTGAACAGAACGTGGCGCCACCCCGTCACTGGCGCCACAACACATCATACTTCAGAGTAGGGAATAGCTCCGTAACATATAATAACATATGAGATGGCCACATCATATCATATCATATCAGAACATAGGTGTACATGGCACATCATACTCCGAACCCATGTACATGTCATACCTGCCCCCTCACATCGAGGCACGGCGAACAATGCAGTGGAATATGCTTGATAACAAATCCTGGCCCAGGCTCAGTGAAGGAAGCATTGAGGCATCCACGAGTGGAGTAGTGAGAAACTTTTGCATCATAAAATATTTACAAAGACTCGACAGAATAATCTGAATGACAGGTCATTTAAGAAAGAAATTAGACGATAGTCATAGCACGTACCTTTCGGATGTCGCGGGGGATTATATCGAATTAAAGCTTTTGGGATTGTTTGAACATATCAAAATATAACATTTACAGAATCTCGATAGCATAACTCAGATGGCAAATCATATAAAAGAGATTGAACGGTAATCATAGCGTATGCCTTTCGGATGTCACGATGGTTTATATCAAAATAAGCTTTCTGAAATCGTTTTCATGTTTCAAAATGCATTATGGAAGTCAACGAAATAATTCAAACAAACGTCATATGGTAGTTAGGAGAGTAGCCAAGAGTTTCCTTTGAATTCTACTTCAGAACAAGTCAAACGGAACAAATCAGAAAAATCCGGGAGTAGTGGGCCCACCTCGGGTCAAACGAGGTGGCGGACACAAAGTATGTGTAATAAACTTTATGGAGTCTCTTATGAGGGTTTTAAGGTAATCGGATTTTATTTACACAAGTTCTAGGTATTTAAACAACTTTCCTAACCATTTGCAACATAATTAGTTCAATTCCACTGAATGGAAAAAGGGCAAATTTAAACGCGGATTCAGAAGAGTAGAGTAGTCCCCGAGGTCCAACTTCAAACCTAATACATCTAGGACATGCCAAGAGAAGGAAAGGGTGAGCTTTACATACCTTTTCCGCTTCTTACGCTCCTCCAATTTCAAGTCCCGAATGCCCCAAAATCTACAATTGGTCACAAATACCAAACATTGATTATAAGCCTTTAAGAATTCAATCTTAACTCAACACTTGTCTACAAAAATTTGGGCAGCATCTCCCCTGTTTATATGCCTAGCCCAGAATTATAATTCAGCAACCAACACATCAACAACAATACCAAATATATTAACATCATTTCCAACACCAACATATGCCGTAAAACAGCCCGCACGTTATTTTCCAAATTTTCCAACCAACCAATTCGCGATATAATTATTTAATAATTTTATTTCCGTAAAGAAGTCGAAATTAACACTAACAACATCCTCCGCATTCTACAAGTTAAATACTTTTTTTTTTCATCCAAAATTTTCTTCAAACCCCATTCCACAATTCAACCATACCAACAAACGAATTTATCACGCTATTTTCTTCGTTCTAATCCGTTAAAACTCTAAATAAACTTGTTAACAATGAAAAGGAACCTTATTCATACCTTAAGTGCACAGCCACCACGTCCACCCTCTTCTCTTTAGTTGATTTTTAGCTCAAATCGAAGGCAACGCGACGTAGAACACTTTTCTCTTCAAGGGCTTCGGGATTCGGGGCTCCGATTTTGGTCAAAAATTGATTTTCTCTCTAGGCTCTCCTCTCTCTTTTTCTCTAGAGTTTTCTAGGTTCTCTTGGTCTGAAAATGAGGGAGAGAAACCGAAAATTTTAGTTAAAAAGCATGGGTAATGGGCCTGACCCGAATTGGATTCGGGTTGGGCCGGATTTACTGTTCAACTCGACCCTCCTGCCTTAAAATGTTCATATCTCCTTATCCCGATGTCACCTGTAGGCCCACGACCTACCGTTGGAAAGATAATTCAATTATCTACAACCTATATTTCTGGGAGTCTTCCCAAATTCCAAACTTATAATGCCGTTTTTGCCCCTCCAAGTTAGGTCATCCGAAAACGTTTTCTTAAATCGTCCTTTTGGAGGGCTTACACTCATTTTTGGCTTATGGGTCGTTCTTAGGACTTGCTCAAATTCACATGTACTACCCATATATCTCTTCATATGTCTTTTATAAGGTCCCGATGTGTGGGCCCCACCTTAACTTACTGTAACAAGGGTTTTTCGTTAAATAACTTATGAACCAATTCACACCATATTGTCTCCAAATGTCGTATGTGTATATATTCTTAGACTTAGATCACCCAATCTTCATCCTTAATCCTTGTTTGACTTAACTCCTTTTCGAGCTCGTACTACGCCGTCTATGATTTTGTAGCGCGAAATTTTTCCGGGGTGTAACAAGGTGGAACGATAATCGTGAGTTTCTCAGTTCTCCCTTCAATAATTATTCTTGCATGCTTTGTCAAACACTTCCCTTGTATTCACACGATTTCTCCCTTTCTCTTTATATCAATCGTAGCATGGATACCTCCGGTCGTCCGAAACATGAATGAATGGGTTAGAGCACTCCTCGGTCAACACACCCATGAACAACGGACATGGAGGAACCTGTCGCGTGGCCGGTGGGTTGCTCAAAATCACGCTAATACTCAGCTTGAATTGGAATACATTGTATCTTCTTCTTTTTCCTTTTCCTTTTATAATCTCTTCGGTATTCAGGTTTACCCAAGGGCTCGGTGGAGCCAAGGCAGGAGCCAGCAGCCGAGCCTGCTGCGCCGGTACCTGAATTTGATTTAGCAGGGACATCTCGTCTTATTGCTGCTGCCAACAAAAGGCGGAGAAAGCCCTCAGACCAAGGGCAGAAACTGAAGAAGAGGGTTAGGAGCGCTGTTCGGACTCTAAGGGATGAAACCGAGCCCGATTTACTTATTCGAAGGGTCGGTGTGGCCCCCTCCATTACCTCTGTCCCGGAGAAGGAAACCACCATTCCGCTATTTCCTTTAGCCGAGGAAGGACCTTCAGCTCCGGCTTTGCACATAGGTGGGGAAGAAGTTCTTTATCCGACTCCTCTAAGGTCAATTGAATACGTTGACATTTCAGGTGATGCTTCATCTGAGGAGACTCCCTGCAAAGGACTAGAAGATCCGGGCTTACTTCGACTACTGAAGCCGAACAAAGAGCTGAGTCGGTCCCTGATACCGAGGCTCCAATGGATACTGGCCCACTGCCCGGTGGTGACCCGGCTGCAACATCCGAGGCACCTGCCTCCGCTGGGGCTGCTCTAACTTCTCCTGCGCTGAGGTTGGATAACCTCGATGACATCTTCTCGGATACACCACCTGAAACCAGGGAAGTAGCCGGTTTTGGACATCTCCCTATCCCACGGGTCACGAGGGCAGCTAGCCGGTCCACAGAAACTGGTTCAAGGGAAAGCCTAATACGTGTCTTCCCGACCCCGAGCGTGGAACCGAGGAGGATAAGGTCGGCCGTGGTTACTATCCCTGAGGATTGCAGTTTCTTGTCCCGTCCTATGGGAATTGCATGCTATCTGAGGCCCTTCATCTCAGATTCAGATAAGCGGAAGATGGCCGCAGTCCCCTGGCAGAGTCTTATTAACGAGGGCATGCATGCGGGCAATCGGGTAAGCTTATCACCCAATCCTTCCATAATTCAATCTGAACTTTTAGCTTTGGTTTTATCCAAGTTTAACTTCTCGTTTCTTTTACAGAGTGTGGTGCTCATCAATGAGGCCTTTATCCGTGCTCAGCAAGAGGTTGACGACCTTAAAGGCCAGCTGGATGCCCAAGGTCGGGAAACGGAGAAGTTCCAGCACCTTTTGTAAGTAAAGGAGGATCAATTGAACCGGGCAGCTGCCCTTTCCAACCTTCAACCCAAACTCAAAGCGGCGAAGGCCGAAAATCTTAGTTTGAAGGCTGAGTTGGCCGGAATAGTTGAAAGGAACAGGCTCCTAGAAACGGATAAGGTCTGCCTCAGCCAAGACAATGCCCATTTTTCTTCGAGGATCGGTGAACTCGAGGCCACCATCTCCCAACTCCGAAGTGTGCTTGATTCGGTCAAGACTGATGCCGTGAAGTTGGCCGAGAGGCATAGGCTGCTTGAATCTGAGAATGCCGATTACAAGGACAAGTTGAGGGTTTTTGAATAGAAAGCTGAGGATAGGGCCCGAATATGCGACGAGCTCAAAATCAAATTCAAGGAGACCGCCGAGGCCAATGACATTCTGAAGGCCGAGCTTGAGTCGGCTACTCAATTTCAAAGAATCCTCGATGAAGAGAGGTCGGAATTAGTGGCTAAATTGGCCCAAGCTGAGTCCGACTTAGATGAGTGTCTTAATAATGTGGAGGCTACCGAGGCTCATACCACGATTGCTGTTGAGTATGAACGGTGGAAGTCCCGGAGGGCCACCCTTGAGCAAGCCCAACAAGGATTTGGGGACCTCCTGCCCTGATACTCGAAGCCAGAACGATCGAGGAGGAAGCCAAGTGAGCCCTCGATACCGATTCTGAGGATTCTGAGAAAACAGTATCCGAGCACTCCAGCTCCAGTCGCACCGGGTAGACCATGGCCTGCACTGGCCTTTATTTTGCCTTTTTGGCTCGTTTTTGTTTTTTAACTCTGTAGAAATTTCGGATGTAAAAACCTTCATATATCGAATGTGCATCTTTCTTTCCGATTCTTTTTATTCTTTTATCTGAATGCTTGTTATGACTTTTTCCCTAATCATTAATCCCGTTAAAGAACAAACAAAGGCTCGGAGTTTTTTTTCCAGACTGTGCCTAAATATTGGCTTTTCCCTTCGTCTGGTACATTTTGTCCGGGGATTTGATCGAGTGGTTTGCCCATGAGACTTATTTATGCTCTCTGAATTCAGACGTCTCCGAATCATGTTAGGCATTTTAGAGCCGATGTTTTTCGATAGTTCACTTATCATAGATTAGGTTCGGACACCTGAATCCCTGCCTTACCAATTTTTGATATAGCAGCCCCCATTCGAGGGTGTTAAAAGAGCTTGGCTTGGTTCAATGTGACCTTATTGCCTTTGTCGAATTTCGACTATAGTCCCCGGTGTAGGGTATTTAGATAAAACAATGCCGAATTTCGGTGGTAATCACCGGTGTAGGGTGTTTAACAAGAAGACACATTCGAAATGAATTTTTGATAATATTTATATTGCAAGTATTTACACGTACATGGTATGAAGACTTCGTCCGTTTCCTTTTGTTTTTGCCGTAGCAAATACTAAGTGGACACGATTCGTTCTGATCATTTGGTCCTTACATCAAACCTAATACAGAAAGTCCGATTTTGGATGAAGGTGAGATACAAAATTTCGAGGACTTCTCCGGAGTAGCACCTAACAGCGTTCACTTACTTTGTTGAGCTGCTTCATTTTTTATTAACCGGGGTAAGCCTCGATGTGGGTATACTGTAGACCCCTAGTGTTTATCCGAGCTGCATGATCGGGTAAGCACTATCAAGTCCCCACTCGTAGGATATACCCCCGAGTTCCCGAACACTTATCCTCGTTTTCATCAAGTAACACGTTGTACTTGTTGCCTCATTAAAAACCTTATCGGAAAACCCATTTTGGGACAAAACCGTACTAAGGAAAAGAGCGCAACACGTGTTTTCAGACCTAACACCTAACTTTATCCGGTACTCGACTTCCTGCAAAAAAGAAAGATTAACAAAAAAATAAACACAAGGGTAGGTGTCCATACCTTAGCAGTAGTATCTCTTCAACTGAGCCACATTCCAGTTATTGCGCAACCGTTGTCCGTCCATGGATTCCAGCTGATACGACCCTTTACCCGTTTGGACCCAACTTTCCGTCATTGGGATTCTTGGTGTTCAAAGTAACTTTCCAAAGCACCAAGTCCCTAACTCGAAAATGTCAAAAATTGGCCCTCCGGTTGTAGTACCTTTCCATTCTCTGTTTCTGGGCTGCAATACGGACCAACGCATTTTCGTGAAGTTCATCCGTGAGGTCGAGTTTTATAGCTATGGCCTCCTCGTTTGACCCACCGGTGGTGTGTCTGAATCGGAGACTCAGTTCATCAACTTCTACGGGGATGAGGACTTCGGCCCCATAGACCAACGAGAAAGGCGCTTTTCCCGTGCTTGATTTTAATGTGGTTCTGTAAGCCCACAATACCTCCGGTAGAACTTCCCTCCAGTGATGCTTAGATGTTTCAAGTCTTTTCCTTAGATTTTGAATTATTGTTTTATTCGTGGATTCTGCCTGTCCGTTTGCACTTGGGTGATACGGATTTGATACAATTTTCTTGATCTTCAACCCTTCGAGGAAATTATTGACTTTGCTGCCAACGAACTGAGGACCGTTATCACAAGTTATCTCGGCCGGGATGCCGAAACGACAAACAATGTGGTCCCATATGAAGTCCCATAATAGTCAGTCATAAACAAAATAAAACGGGCCTTACCTAGTGCCCATGGCAGAGGACCAACAATCTCCATTCCCCACTTCATGAAGGGCCAAGGTGATATCACCGAGTGTAGCAACTCCCCGGGCTGATGAATCATCGGGGCATGTCTTTGACACCCATCACATTTCAGGACAAAATTCTTCAAATCCTCCTCCATTCGGTTCCAGTAATAACCGGCTCTGATAATTTTTTGAACTAAGGCTTCTGCACCAGAGTGATTACCGCAGGTCCCTTCGTGGACCTCTCTCATCACATAATCGGTTTCTCCGGGACCAAAACACTTGGCCAGGGGCCCGAAGAAAGACCGTCGATACAATTGGCCATCTATTAAGCAGAACCGTGCTGCTTTTGTCCTTAGTGACCGTGATTCTTTTAGGTCACTCAGGAGCTTTCCATCTTGCAAGTAGTCGATGTATTTGTTGCGCCAATCCTAAGTTAGACCCAACGTGTTTATTTCAGCATGCCCGTTTTCTACCGACGAATTCATCAACTGCACTGTAGTGCCGGGGTTGATTTTTTCCCCTTCGACTGAAGAGCCCAAATTGACCAATGCGTCGGCTTCGCTGTTCTGCTCCCTGGGTACATGCTGCACGGTCCACTCTTTAAACCGGTGTAGTATCACTTGAATTTTCTCCAGATACCTTTGCATTCGTTCATCCTTAACCTCGAAGATGCCATTTACTTGGTTAACGACCAAGAGAGAGTCGGATTTTGCTTCAATTATTTCGGCCCGCATACTCTGAGCTAAGTCCAAACCTGCAATCATAGCCTCATATTCGGCTTTATTGTTAGTCAATTTAATAGTTCTAATCGACTGTCTAATGGCATCTCCGGCGGGGGTTTTAAGGACGATGCCTAGCCCGGAACCTTTGAGGTTCGAGGCCCCGTCCGTGTGTAGTGACCAAATACCCGAAGCCCTTTCTGAGGTTAGCAGAAGCTCTTTCTCAAAATCGGGGATCATAGCTTGGGTAAAATCTGCCACAAAATCGGCCAAGATTTGAGACTTAATGGCTGTCCGGGGTTTATATTCGATATCATATCTGCTAATCTCAACGACCTATTTGGTCAGTCTACCCGACAATTCCGGTTTATGCATGATGTTCCTTAGAGGATAAGTGGTCACTACGCATATCGGATGGCATTGAAAGTGAGGTTTGAGATTTCTTGAAGCACTTATCAATGCCAACGCAAACTTTACAAGGTGGGGATAACCAACTTACTACACAATTATTTAACGACTTTATCTCCGTAAATAAGCCTTAAATAATACCAAAAGAGAAAGATTCATACCTTTTTTTCTTGTTAATACAGCAATATCCTCAATATCCACGCTAAAATCCACCGCAAAACTGTCACGACCCAGCTAGGGGCCGCGACGGGTACCCGAGGCTGACCACCGAGCACCCCTTATTTCCTCACTTGTCATAGTCATTTACTCTTCTTTATCATTCATGATTGTACGAAAATCATTTTTGGGTGGAAAACACAATTAGTCTATATATATATACAAATGCCTCATTAGGCCATCAAAATAATATATATAATATATACATGCATGCTGTAATAAACTTGTGAGACCATCTAACCCACACTACGCATCTACGAGCCTCTACTGACATACAATACATGTAGTCGGAACAAGACTCCGTCATGCCCAAAATATACATATGTACCAAAAGAATAATCATAAGCACCTCCGGACAATGGAGTGCTTTCAATCAGCTGACATCTCCTAAGAATCCGGATCGAGCTCGCCTCCCTGTCTACCTGTGGGCATGAACACAGCGTCCAAAGAAAACGGACGTCAGTACGAATGTTGTACTGAGTATGAGAGGCATGAACAAAACAACACATCAAGAACGTAAAGGAGGCATCAAGTATGGAGCAACTGTACCTGACTGGGAATCATATGAAAAGTAATGCATGCTGACTTACTTTTATGCTTATCATCATCTCATGTATGCATATCATATGTATATATATCTAAACTGCCCGACCATATAGGTGCGGTGTGATAATCAGTAACATTAGCCCGCGTCCGGGGTACCATCTCATGCCACCCACTAGTGGTGTCTGCCCATGCCAACTGGCCATGGTGTATCGTATAGCTGCCCGCTTTCGCGGTGACTGCCCGGCCAACTAGGCCCGGTGTGATGCAATCATGACATGCTCATCATAAAATATTTATAATGAGATGCTTATCAAAATATACTTATCATCATACATGCACAAGGACTCTAGAATAACTGCATTCTATCGAGGTGACGTAAGTCGTGAACCCTCGATTCCATTATGAGCATTTCTGAACATTCTGCCTCACCTTGAAGGGATTAGGATATAAGGTGAGTGTATACAAGGAACAACATCATTTACTTTATAAGAACGTCACATCATATATCTTGACTAATGTAGCTATGCAAGATCTTAGGCTCTTAGCTTTCCGGGATATAGGAGAATCATGAAAAGGAAGAAGAATCATGTCATGGGATTCATGCCATATAAATAAAAGGACTAGCCTCACATACCTTTGTCGCTTAGTTAAGCTATCGTTCACTTGTTCTCCTTCAATATCACGTTGTTACCTTCACGAGAGAATACGCATTATAGTTAGTCAATCGACCATAAGAACGCATCGTTATTTCTAGAGAAAATTGGGCAGCGTTTCCTTTGTTTCTACTACTTTTCTCATGTTCTATTTCAACTCTCAACATTTACAACAACACTCACAATATCGTATCAACATTCATCACTTATCTATATTTAGCAAAATCCACCATTTTTCTCCAATTTCTCCACATTTAATGGTTTTAGCTCATCATCATAATTTTGCTTACTTCACACCTATTCCATGGTCTATGTGCCATTTATAACGTATTCATCATCACAACATATCAACGTTCATGATTCCATTCAACAATCATTCAATTGTGACACTATTCACTCAGTAATGGCCCATTTTCTATGTTCTTCTACATTTCAAGCATCTTAGCTTTCCAATACCTTAAATAACATGATAAAGTCATGAAACATACCTTAGATGATGGTGGAACAAGCCTAGAGTGGAATCACTTCTTTAGCACCAAAACCCTTCTTCACCTCTTTTGGAATTTCTTGAAGGAGATGACTTCCAATTAGGTCTCATACACTTTGTTTCATAGATTTGGCGTTGATGATCATTGATTTCCTTGGTATTATTGTGGTTGAAGTGTTTGGAGTGTTCTAGAGATTTCTAGGGAGGAATTTCGTGAAGATGAAATGAGAAAATGAACTTGGGTCCCTCCTTTTTAATAGCTAAAATCTGATTTTTATGAACAGTGGTCGAAATGCACAGTGGTCGTAAACCCCAATTTACGGGCCGTATACTGGTTTACGGTCCGTCCTTCGCGACCGTATTTAAGCATATCAGAAATAGAAAGGTTGGTTGAAGATCATGACAGTTTACGGGCCGTATTTCAATTTACGGTCCGTATTCCAAGTCGTTTTTAACCATTTGAAGCATTTGACAGAAAGTTGAAATTTTTGAAATGTTGAAGGACGATGGCACTTTACGGTCCGTAAATCACTTTACGGGCCGTATTCCATTTTACGACCACTGGCTGAAAATGAAATTCTACAACTTTCTTAATTCCAAAGTTCATAAATAGTCATTCACTACTTAATAAAACATCGCACACTCATGCCCTTCGTTGGTCTATTCATTGTTGGCTCACGAAAAATTTCCGAGGTGTAACACTCTTCCCCCGTTTTTGGAACATTCGTCCTCGAATGTTAAACACTCGGGATACTACGAAAATTTCGCCAGTGTTTCCCCTGTAATTTGACACTACCAACTTGTCACAACAACCCATAATATCATCGCCTCACAGGGCTACATCACAATATCAACATATCCATGGCCACACACGACCAAAAGCATAAAACAATGAAGCGTACATACCTCATATCGTCGGCGTTTCGTCTTGGATCTCTCCCGGGGGTTGGAATAAATGTGGGTACTTGGATTTCATGCTCTCTTTTGCTTCCCAAGTCATTTCTTCCCGATTGGTACTCCGCCATAAGACTTTAACTGAAGCTTCCTCTTTATTTCGAAGTCTCCGCACCTGCCTATCTAAAATAGCAATAGGCACCTCTTCATAGGTAAGCCGTTCTGTCACTTGCACATCATCTATCGGGACAATCCTGGTGGGGTCTCCAATACACTTGCGGAGCATCGAAACGTGGAAAACTGGGTGGACTGATTCAAGCTCCGAAGGCAAATCCAATTCATAGGCTACCTGACCCACCTTGCGGATGATTTTGTAGGGTCCAATGTATCTGGGACTTAGCTTCCCTTTCTTACCAAATCTCATCACCCCTTTCATTAGCGACACTTTCAAGAACACCCAATCATCGGCTTGAAATTCCAAGTCTCGTCGGCGATTGTCCGTATAGGACTTTTGGCGACTTTGGGCTGTCAACAACCGATCTTGGATCACCTTGACCTTTTCTATTGCTTGTTGGACCAATTCAGGGCCTACTAGTTGTGCTTCTCCTATTTCGAACCATCCAATTGGATATCTGCATTTCCTCCCATATAAAGCCTCATATGGAGCCATTTGAATAATGGAATGATAGCTATTGTTGTATGCGAATTCAATGAGGGGTAAATGATCGTCCCAACTCCCACCAAAATCCAGCACACATGCTCGTAACATATCTTCCAAGGTTTGAATAGTACGCTCGGCCTGGCCATCAGTTTGCGGATGAAATGCCGTGCTAAACCTCACTTGCGTGCCCAAACCTTCTTGAAAAGACTTCTAGAACTTAGCTGTAAACTGTGCTCCTCTATCTGTGATAATAGATAATGGGATTCCGTGGAGTCGCACAATTTCTTTGAGATATAACCTTGCATAGTTTTCTGCTGAGTACGTGGTCTTGACTGGAAGAAAATGGGCTGCTTTCGTCAGCCTATCCACGATCACCCATATAGAGTCATACCTGCCACGGGAACGGGGTAATCCCACAACGAAATCCATGTTTATCACTTCCCATTTCCATGTAGGGATTTCTATTGCCTGTAACAAGCCCCCTGGCTTCTGATGTTCAGCTTTTACCTGTTGGCAATTCGGACATTGTGCTACAAAATCTGCTATGTCCCTCTTTATGCCATCCCACCAGTATATCAATTTGAGGTCATGATACATTTTAGTTGCACCGGGATGAATAGAATACCGAGAATAGTGTGCTTCCTCTAGAATCCGTTGGCGTAATTCTGCCACATCCGGTACACATAGCCTGCCTCGATATCTAAGGATCCCATCTATGGAAACTTCAAATGGAGACTTTTCCTTTTCACGAGATAGGTCTCGGTATCAGCTTAATTGAGGATCTTCATATTGCCGTTCCTTCACTTCTATATTCAAGGATGAAATTGTGGGGTCATTAATGCTGATGCCTGTACTACCCGAATCAATTGCACGTATTCCAAGACTTGTTAATCGATGGAGCTCCCGAACCATCTCCTTCTTTTCAGAAGGAACTTCACATAAGCTACCCATTGATCGACGGCTAAGCGCATCGGCTACTACGTTAGCTTTTTCGGGGTGGTACAAAATGTCCACATCATAGTCTTTCAACAATTCTAACCACCGCCTCTGCCGCAGGTTCAACTCCTTCTGTTTAAAGACATGTTGGAGACTCTTGTGATCTGTATAGATATCGACGTGCACACCATACAAATAATGCCTCCATATCTTTAAGGCATGAATAACCGCGGCCAATTCGAGATCATGAGTTGGATAATTCTTCTCATGTTTCCGTAACTGTCTCGAAGCATATGCAATCACCTTCCCATGCTGCATCAATACACATCCTAGTCCTACACCAGAAGCATCACAATACACAACATAGCCATCTGGCCCTTCTGGAAGTGTTAGTACTGGAGCTGAGGTCAACCTATCTTTCAACTCTTGGAAACTACGCTCGTATGCATCGTTCCACTGAAATTTCGCTGACTTCTGGGTTAGCTTCGTCAATGGAGCTGAAATAGATGAAAATCCCTCTACAAACCTTGTATAATAACCTGCCAAACCCAGAAAACTACGAACTTCCGTAGGCGTTGTAGGCCTTGGCCAAGTCTTCACAGCTTCTATTTTCTGAGTGTCAACTCGGATGCCATCATCTGAAATAACATGACCTAGGAATGCCAAAGAATTTAGCCAAAACTCGCACTTTGAGAATTTTGCATATAATTCCCGAGCTCGAAGAATGCCAAGAACAATTCTTAGATGATCTGCATGTTCTGTTTTTGTGCGAGAATACACTAGAATATCATCAATAAATACTATTACGAAGAGATCCAAAAATGGTCTGAACACATTATTCATTAGATTCATGAACACTGCCGGGGCATTTGTCAACCCAAACGACATCACTCGGAACTCATAGTGGCCATACGTCGTTCTGAAGGCTGTTTTGGGAATATCTTCTTCTCTAATTCTCACTTGATGATAACCAGATCTCAGATCTATCTTGGAGAACCACTTAGCACCCTGTAATTGGTCAAACAAATCGTCAATTCTGGGGAGGGGATACTTGTTCTTTATTGTTACCTTGTTCAGCTGTCTATAATCGATGCACATCCATAGAGATCCATCCTTCTTTCTCACGAACAAAACTGGTGCTCCCCACGGCGATGAACTGGGCCTTATAAACCCCTTTTCGAGCAAGTCCTTCAACCGTGCCTTCAGCTCTTTCAATTCTGCCGGAGCCATTCGATAAGGAGGAATAGAAATGGGCTCAGTGTCCGACAATACATCAATAGTGAAGTCAATTTCCCTCTCAGGGGGAAGACCTGGTAGTTCGTCTGGAAATACATCTGGGAATTCATTCACTACCGGAATAGATTGGAAAGCTGGCGACTTTGCCTCGGTGTCATGAAACCGAACTAGATGATAAATATAGCCTTTAGCTATCATCTTTCTTGCCTTAAGGTAGAAAATAAACCTACCCTTTGGGGATGCCGTATTACCCTTCCATTCAAGTACGGGCTCTCCCGGAAATTGAAATCGAACCATTTTCGTTCAGCAATCAACATTAGCATAACATGAGGCCAACCAATCCATACCCATAATTACATCGAAATCTATCATTTCAAGCTCAATCAAATCGGCTTTAGTCTGGCGATCACATATCACAATGACACAATTTTTGTACACTTTCCTCGCTATTACCGGATCACCGACCGGAGTAAATACCTCAAAAGATTTAATGGGCTCGGGTTTCACCCCAATACAATCCGTGACATACGGAGTAACGTAAGAGAAAGTAGAGCCCGGATCGATTAAAGAATATACATCACGGGAAAATATAGTCAATGTACCTGTGACAACATCTGGGGAAGACTCAAGATCCTGTCGCCCAGCTAAAGCATATACGCGGGGCTGAACGACACCTGAGGTAGATGCTCCCCCTCTACCTCTACCTGCTGTAGTCTGAGGAGTCTGTGCTATCGGGCTTACTGAAGAAGACCCAGCTGCTGATCCCGTATGCTGAGTCCCAACTCTACCCCTTGCTGAAGGGCAATCTCTCATCATATGACCAACCTGCCCGCAGGCATAGCAAGCATCCGAACCCTGACGGCACTGTCCGGAATGCAGTCTACCGCACTAGCTGCACCGCGGTACTGAGGGTCTCCTTTGACTAGAATCTCCCCTGAACTGAGAATCTGAGGCCCTTGAACTCTGGCCCTGTCCTGTCTGAAAAAAACGATCAAACCTCCTATCTGAGAATCTGGGAGGCGCACTTGTCGCTGACTGACCTGAGTGCCTTGAATGCATCTGTCTCGGTCCCCCTCTATATTCACTGCTCGCTCCCATAGATCTAGCTCTCTTACCTTGCCTTCTGTCATTATCACGATCACTTCTCTGCAGCTGTTGTCGTTCCTCAAGATTCTGAGCATGTGCCTTGATTCGGGAAATATCCATTCCGTCTTGCAAAGAGGCCGTCAAACAATATCTAAACAAATGTGGCCCCAAACCACTCACAAATCTGTGTACACGATCGCCCATATCGGCCGCCATAGTCGGGGCATACCTGGCCAGAGAATTAAACTGCATGCTATACTCCCGAGCACTCATGCTTCCTTGCTTCAGATTCAAGAACTTGTCCGCTCTAGCTCGGCGGACATTGGGCGGCAAATAATGGCGAATGAAAGCATCAAAAAACTCTTGCCAAACGGGGGGAGGTGTATTTTCTGTTCTCGATGCTATCCAGTTTTTATACCACAATACCGCCACATCGCAGAGTCTATAAGAAGCCAACTCTACCGATTCGGTCTCAGAAGCATGCATAAGTTTCAACTCAGCATCTCTTCAATGAAGCCTTGTGGGTCCTCATCTGGCTTCGACCCGAAAAATTCCGAAGGATTTAAAGTCAGGAAATCACGGGCTCTCGTACTGGCGGAATGAACACTCGGGCCCGCACTCTGCCGTTGTGCCTGGGCGGCAACCAATTGCGTCAATAGATGAATAGCTTCGGTCACTTGTTGACCCGAAGCAACTGGTGGAGGAACTGGGACTGAGGCTCCTCCTTGCTCTTCTACATTGGGCGAGGCCTCATTTTGTGATTCGCCCTCCTCTACATTCGCCGGAGGCTCTCTTTTTGCCCGCCTCTTCGTCGTAGCTTTGCCCTTCTGGGTAGCTGTAGCTTTTCCCTTTGGCAGCATTCTGAAATCACAACACACATTTAGAAAGAATAAAATCTTATGCATGGCTCTATCGCACGATCTCATAGGAAGAAAGATGGTCGTCTTCCTAAATGCCCTGTAGCCTCTTGTTTATTAGCGTGGCGCGCAGCACACCATAAACAAGACTCTACTAGACACGGTTCGTAGACACTTCCTAGGACTGAACCGCTCTGATACCACTTCTGTCACGACCCAACTAGGGGCCGCGACGGGTACCCGAGGCTGACCACCGAGCACCCCTTATTTCCTCACTTGTCATAGTCATTTACTCTTCTTTATCATTCATGATTGTACGAAAATCATTTTTGGGTGGAAAACACAATTAGTATATATATATATATACAAATGCCTCATTAGGCCATCAAAATAATATATATAATATATACATGCATGCTGTAATAAACTTGTGAGACCATCTAACCCACACTACGCATCTACGAGCCTCTACTGACATACAATACATGTAGTCGGAACAAGACTCCGTCATGCCCAAAATATACATATGTACCAAAAGAATAATCATAAGCACCTCCGGACAATGGAGTGCTTTCAATCAGCTGACATCTCCTAAGAATCCGGATCGAGCTCGCCTCCCTGTCTACCTGTGGGCATGAACACAACGTCCAAAGAAAACGGACGTCAGTACGAATGTTGTACTGAGTATGAGAGGCATGAACAAAACAACACATCAAGAACGTAAAGGAGGCATCAAGTATGGAGCAACTGTACCTGACTGGGAATCATATGAAAAGTAATGCATGCTGACTTACTTTTATGCTTATCATCATCTCATGTATGCATATCATATGTATATATATCTAAACTGCCCGACCATATAGGTGCGGTGTGATAATCAGTAACATTAGCCCGCGTCCGGGGTACCATGTCATGCCACCCACTAGTGGTGTCGGCCCATGCCAACTGGCCATGGTGTATCGTATAGCTGCCCGCTTTCGCGGTGACTGCCCGGCCAACTAGGCCCGGTGTGATGCAATCATGACATGCTCATCATAAAATATTTATAATGAGATGCTTATCAAAATATACTTATCATCATACATGCACAAGGACTCTAGAACAACTGCATTCTATCGAGGTGACGTAAGGTCGTGAACCCTCGATTCCATTATGAGCATTTCTGAACATTCTGCCTCACCTTGAAGGGATTAGGATATAAGGTGAGTGTATACAAGGAACAACACCATTTACTTTATAAGAACGTCACATCATATATCTTGACTCATGTAGATATGCAAGATCTTAGGCTCTTAGCTTTCCGGGATATAGGAGAATCATGAAAAGGAAGAAGAATCATGTCATGGGATTCATGCCATAGAAATAAAAGGACTAGCCTCACATACCTTTGTCGCTTAGTTAAGCTATCGTTCACTTGTTCTCCTTCAATATCACGTTGTTACCTTCACGAGAGAATACGCATTATAGTTAGTCAATCGACCATAAGAACGCATCGTTATTTCTAGAGAAAATTGGGCAGCGTTTCCTTTGTTTCTACTACTTTTCTCATGTTCTATTTCAACTCCAACATTTACAACAACACTCACAATATCGTATCAACATTCATCACTTATCTATATTTAGCAAAATCCACCATTTTTCTCCAATTTCTCCACATTTAATGGTTTTAGCTCATCATCATAATTTTGCTTACTTCACACCTATTCCATGGTCTATATGCCATTTATAACGTATTCATCATCACAACATATCAACGTTCATGATTCCATTCAACAATCATTCAATTGTGACACTATTCACTCAGTAATGGCCCATTTTCTATGTTCTTCTACATTTCAAGCATCTTAGCTTTCCAATACCTTAAATAACATGATAAAGTCATGAAACATACCTTAGATGATGGTGGAACAAGCCTAGAGTGGAATCACTTCTTTAGCACCAAAACCCTTCTTCACCTCTTTTGGAATTTCTTGAAGGAGATGACTTCCAATTAGGTCTCATACACTTTGTTTCATAGATTTGGCGTTGATGATCATTGATTTCCTTGGTATTATTGTGGTTGAAGTGTTTGGAGTGTTCTAGAGATTTCTAGGGAGGAATTTCGTGAAGATGAAATGAGAAAATGAACTTGGGTCCCTCCTTTTTAATAGCTAAAATCTGATTTTTATGAACAGTGGTCGAAATGCACAGTGGTCGTAAACCCCAATTTACGGGCCGTATACTGGTTTACGGTCCGTCCTTCGCGACCGTATTTAAGCATATCAGAAACAGAAAGGTTGGTTGAAGATCATGACAGTTTACGGGCCGTATTTCAATTTACGGTCCGTATTCCAAGTCGTTTTTAACCATTTGAAGCATTTGACAGAAAGTTGAAATTTTTGAAATATTGAAGGACGATGGCACTTTACGGTCCGTAAATCACTTTACGGGCCGTATTCCATTTTACGACCACTGGCTGAAAATGAAATTCTACAACTTTCTGAATTCCAAAGTTCATAAATAGTCATTCCCTACTTAATAAAACATCGCACACTCATGCCCTTCGTTGGTCTATTCATTGTTGGTTCACAAAAAATTTCCGAGGTGTAACAAAAACAATACTAGAATCACAACCATGCGTTACCCGGACCTAAACTACTACTCCGCTACTTGAAAATTGCTCACTTTTTGTTTCCCTCACTCTCTCTCTTCAATTTCTGGAATTTTCTGGAAAAATCTGATTACAAAGGGGGTTTTTATCCTTTATATAAGGGTCAAATTCGGGTCGATTCACTGTAGCAGACTGTAGCATGTCGGTACTGTAGCAGTACTGCAACACGCGTTTTTGCTCTGTCAGCTGAATTTGTAACGTCCATAATTCTCCACTCCGATGTCCTATCAATGAGTGGTTTGTTGCGTTGCAAACTAGACTCGACGAACGTCATTTTAGGCTTTTGAAATACCTTAAAACACTTCATATGCTAAGAGATATTCATCCCTCAAGTTGGACCAAAATTTTCACACAAAACATTACCCATCCTTTCTCCAAAGTCGTACTACTCCACTTCTTCTACTCATTTCCTTATAAAACCTTCCGGTATACCTTATATACATCCTTCACTCATTAAATATACTTAATACTACTTGCTCCTTATATTCCAAAGTGGTTTTACTTGACCATAACTCAACGTACTTATGTTTCAAATTTGATAGGTGCTTCTTCGAAGATACGGGGTGTAACTGTTGTGCACCACACTTATAAATAAGAGGCTGCAAGACATTTAGGATGATGTCATTCTTTCTCTCTTAGATCGTGCGATAGAGCCATGTGTTAAGTGTTCGCTTTCTGATGATTTGTTCTGATTTCAGGGATGCCTTGCAAGAAAGCTACAGTTGCCCAGAAAGGCAAGAGAGTGGTCGGTGAGGCCACTAACCATACTCGGCCGGATATGAGGGCTCAGGATGAGATTCAGAGTGAGGGGCCGTCTGAGACTTCGCATAACCCACCTCCAGCACCTTTCCAAGTTCCTCATTCGGCTGCACGGGGCCCGGATGTGCGGGATGCTGTACAGTTATTGACCAGATTAGTAGCTGCCCGGGCTTAGGGGCAGGGAGTTGGTGTTCACCAGGTAGACAGGGCTGGTAGTTCGAGGGTTAAGATCTTCCTTGGGCTAGGTCCTCCAGAGTTTTCAGTGATAAAGCAAAATATGGACCCCCAAGGTTTCATTGATGGTATGCACGCGGATGGCTTCGTATAGACTTCGTGATATTGCAGTACAGTGGTATCAGAATTGGGAGCTATCTAGGGGAGAGAATGCCCCTCTAGCGATTTGACGAGAGTTTTCAGATGCTTTTATTTGCCATTATTTACCACCAGAGGTCCGACGAGCCCGAGCAAACAGGTTTCTATGTATTAAGCAGGGCAGTATGAATGTCCAGGAGTATTGTGTGTATTTTGATTCTATGCCTAGGTATTTCCTCCGTTGACGCTTGCGGTCCTCTAAATTCTGTGCATATGCTTGTATACGGAAGATATCTATGCCTGGCTGTAATGCAGCGATCGTACAAGCATCTATCAAATGCGGCCCTAGACCTGCCACAGAAGGAGCAGATGGCTATGTGGTATATTGTGATGCTTCAGGTATTGGTTTGGGCTTTGTGTTGATGCAACATGGTGAGGTTATCGCATATGCTTCTAGACAGCTGAAGAAGCACAAGAAGAATTACCCAACCCATGATCTTGAGCCAGCGGTAGTGATTCACGCTTTGAAAATATGGAGGCACTACTTATACGGTGTCCATGTTGATATCTATACTGATCATAAGAGTCTCCAGTACATCTTTAAATAGAAGGACTTGAATTTACACCGGAGGCGATGACTATAGTTGCTGAAAGACTATGATGTGGATATTCTGTACCATCCTGGGAAAGCTAATATAGTAGCCGATGCCCTTAGTCGTAAATCCATGGGTAGCCTATCATATGTGCAACTAGAGAAAAGAGAAATGGTCCATGAAGTTCATCGATTAGCTAGCCTCGGTGTTCGATTAATAGATTCAGGTGATGCAGGAATTACTGTTCAAGACACAGTGGTGTCATCTTTGGTAGTCGAAATAAAAGAACGTCAATACGAAGACCCTGTCCTAGTTCATTACCGAGATACAACACCTCAGAAAGAAAAGACACCCTTTGTAATTACAGGTGATTGAGTACTAAGATATCGAGGTAGATTATGTGTTCCTAACATTGCAGGACTCCGTCAGAAGGTTATGGGGGAAGCATATCACTCTCGCTATTCTATTCATCCAGGCTCAACAAATATGTATCATGATCTCAAGGAATTTTATTGGTGGGATGGTATGAAGAGAGATATAGCAAAATTTATCGCTCAGTGTCCAAATTGTCAGCAGGTCAAAATAGAACACCAGAAGCCCGGAGGTCTATTGCAGGCTATGGAGATTCCAACATGGAAGTGGGAGGTAATTAATATGGACTTTATTACGGGTTTGCCCCATACCTGGCGGAAGTATGATTCCATATGGGTTGTAGTTGATAGGCTCACAAAGTCAGCCCACTTTCTGCCTGTCAGAACTACTTATGTAGCCGCGGATTATGCGAAGCTTTACCTTAAAGAAATTGTACGACTTCATGGTGTTCCCGCGACTATTATCTCAGATAGAGGAACACAGTTCACAACTAATTTCTGAAAGTCTTTTCAGAATGGATTGGGGACTCAGTTGAGTCTTCGTACTGCATTTCATCCGGAGACAGATGGATAGGTGGAGCGTACTATACAGACAGTTGAAGATATGTTGAGAGCTTATGTGATTGACTTCCAAGGTAGCTGGGATGATCATTTGCCTCTTATCGAGTTTGCATATAACAATAGTTACCATTCCAGTATTTAGATGGCTCCTTATGAGGCCTTATATGGGCGGAGACGTAGATCGCCCATAGGATGGTTTGATGTAGGGGAGAATCAGTTAGTAGGCCCAGACTTAATTCAGCAAGCAGTTGATAAGGTGAAAATGATCCAAGAAAAATTGCTAACCGCTCAGAGTTGATAGAAGTCCTATGTGGATAATCGGCGACGCAAGCTAGAGTTTGAGATAGGCGATTGGGTTTTCCTGAAAGTTTTGCCTATGAAGGGAGTGATGAGGTTTGGCAAGAAGGGTAAGTTGAACCCCCGATATATTGGGCCATATAAGATCATTCGTACTGTGGGTAAGGTGGCATTTGAGCTAGAATTGCCTTCTGATTTAGAGTCTGTGCATCCGGTATTTCATGTGTCTATGCATCATAAATGCATTGGAGATCCTTCAAGAGTTGTACTAGTAGATGATATCTAGGTGACCGAGCAGTTATCATACGAAGAGCTTCCAGTAGCTATAACGGACAGACAGGTTCGTCTGTTGCGAACCAAGGATGTAGCTTCCGTTAAAGTTTTGCGGAGGAATAAGAATGTTGAGGAAGCGACTTGGGAAGCAGAAGGAGCAATGAAGATCAAGTACCCCAATTTGTTTCCAGCAGTATAGAAGGTTCAGTCTGAGGCATCATCAGCCCCAGGTATTATTCCATTTTCAGTTATCGTGATTGTTCGTGTGAGGCCATGGTATTGTATGTTGTAGTATGTGGCCCTGTGTGGCATCGTTTGGGTTGCTGTGTGCAGGTTGGATGCGTATATGTATAGGGGAAACTTTGCCGAAATTTTTATAGCCCATGGTGGTTTGAACATTCAAGGATGAATGTTCCTAAGGGGTTGGGGGTGGGGGGTGGGGGGGGGGGGGAGAATGTTACGCCTCTCGTTCTCGTCATAGTAGAACCTATGGTTTCATAGTCGGGCATGCCTTGGAATTGAGACTCGTGTCCGAGTTTTGGAGATAGAAAGTGTCTTACCCCGTGTACAAAGGTACCAGCAGGTATCCCTGGTAATTTACAGGATTAGAAGTTGAACGAATCGAATCGACGTGATCTGAGCTGAATCTGAGAAATCTGCAGACACCAGTCGATGGACAGTCGTTGTGCGGCGTCGATAGGGTTCCGCAGCCTTGAAATATGCAGGCATAGGTTGATGAGCAAGTTAACGGACTGTCGACACGTCGACGGGTCGTCAACCCGCTCGCCGAACCGTACCGCTGGGACTTTTTAATTCTTAGTATAAATATGTGGTCCACGACCCTATTTCTCATTTTCTCTCTTTCAAATCAGAGAAAACCCTAGTATATTTACTCCCAACATTTTTCCATCATGTTAGTGGAGTTTTGGTAAGATCCGAACCCCGTATACCCGAGCTTATGAAGAAGAAGGTTGTTTCTAGGGTTTCTTCAAAGTTGTGAAGCTTAGGGAGTTAGAGTTGAAGTTGATCTTTGGAATTTTAGACCCCTCAAGGTATGTAAATGATTTCTTCCCTTATATTTAAGTTAATTATCAAGAGTTTTAGTGGTTTTAAGTGGAGAGAGGATACTTATGGAAGTGGTAAGTTGATGAATGGTAAGATAGTGATTTGGGGTTATTTTTAAGAGATGATTGGGAATGGATTTAAGTATATTTTGATATATAGATGTTGCCATTGTTGTTGTGGGTATTGTGGTTGATGTCGGATCGAATGTGATGTTGAAGAGTTGTAAGCCTACAAGGGAAATGTTGTCCACAATTTGTTAAGCTCTATATGTATTTAAAGATGGTTAGTAAGCGAGGTAAATAGTCTAATTAAGGCCTATGTTATCTTAATTGTAGACTTACAAGTTCGAGAGGTAGAAGTTGGACGATTGGATATACTTCAAGGTATGTTAAGGCTATCTTTTCTTTCTTTTGGCGTGATCTTATGATATGAGCCAACAAGCGAGTAAGCGAGCTTCCATATTACTCAACTCCTAGAAGCATTAGGAGTACTTCAGTCTTTGATGTTCATGTACCCCGTTTATGAGTGTCCCTCACACAGTTTATTCATGCATTACCTTCATTATATATCTATGTGCATTGACCCGTGACCAGAAGACATTATATATGCGTAAAATAGATATATGTGGGGTATGAGAAGATGAATAGGCGTTATATACGCATTACCACCTGATCAGCTGGTGCACCATGATGATGATATAAGGATTGGGCTGCAAGTACCGCAACGATGTATATGATGATGGCCGTAGAGAGGCCGATACGATATGATGGGATGCCATAAAGGCTTGACAGGCGTTATACACGCACACGCATGGATATATATATATATATATATATATATATATATATGACCTACATTGATAGGCATGAGCATGCATATTATGCACCCATAGAGGCATTGTCAGTTACACAAATTTATGCAAATACATACAGATACTAGTTCATACAAGTACATGTAGATACTCATTTCAGCTTATGAGTTCAGATCTTATTCATGATTCTTGTATATACATGTGGTTCTTATGCCTTTCGTACTCAGTACATTATCCGTATTGACTCCCCGTTGCTCGGGGGGGGGGGGGGGGGGGTGCGTTCATGCCCGTAGGTTCAGGTAGACTGACAGGTTGTCAAGCTTAGTAGGACTTCTATCCAGCAGTGGTCAGTGCGCTCCATTGATCCGGAGCTGTAGTATCTTTTGGTATGCTAGCCCATTTTGAGATGTACATGCATATGGGTATGACGGGGCCCTGTCCTGTCCTTTCTACAGTTTTTATTCTAGTAGAGGTCTGTAGACAGTTGTATGTATTAGTCAGATGATGTAGTGTTGTCGTCTTTATTCTTTTGTGTACAGTATATGTAGCAGCCTAGCTGTCTTGTACTGTTATTTCAGCATGTTTATGTATATACAGGTTGTACAGCGTTTTTGATGTCACCCATTTATGAGGCAGTATGAGACCAGTTTAAGTCACTTGTGGGCCCTTGATGTTCAGTAAGATTCAGATTGTTACACCCCGTATCTTCGAAGAAGCACGTATCAAATTTGAAACATAAGTACGTTGAGTTATGGTTAAGTAAAACCACTTTGGAATGTAAGGATCAAGCATTATTAAGTATATTTAATGAGTGAAGGATGTGTATAAGGTATATCATAAGGTTTTATACGGAAATGAGTGGAAGAAATGGAGTAGTACAACTTTGGAGAAAGGATGGGTGAAGTTTTGTGTGAAAACTTTAGTCCACAATTGAGGGACAAATATCTCTTAGCATATAAAGTGTTTTGAAGTGCAACAAAAGCCTAAAATGAAGTTCGTCGAGTCTAGTTTCCAACGCAACAAACCGCTCGTCGATAGGACATCAGAGTAGAAAATTATGGATGTTACAAGTTCGGCTGACCAAGCAGAAACGCATGGTATAGTACTGCTACAGTAACCGACTTGCTCCAGTACTGCTTCAGTGATCCCCCCCCCCCCCCCCCAATTTGACCCCTATATAAAGGGTAAGACCCCTTTTTTTTCATTAGATTATGCCCAAAAATTTCCAAAAATCAGTAGAGAGAGTGAGGGTATCAAAAAGTGGGCAATTTTCAAGTGGCAGAGTATTTGTTTAGGTCCGGATAGCGCGTGGTTGTGATTGTAGTCTCATTTTGCGGTGGATTCGGTTTGGATACACTGAAGATATTGCTTTCCTAGTAATAATAAGGTATGAATCTTCCATTATTAATATTAATCTTGGCTCCTTTACGGAGATAGAGCTGTTAAATGGTTATAAAATAATTCGGTTGATGGAAATATGGGATAAACACCATATGGGGTGTTTATGAAGTATTTTGGGTGTTGAGAATATTATGGTTGATGTTAGTGATGATGTTGTTGTTGTTGTTGGTTGTTGGTAATTGTGATTTCGGGCTAGGGATATAAATAAGGGAGATGCTGTCGAAATTTTGGCAGATCCTAGACATAGTTAATTTAAAGGCTTAGGATAAGCACTTGATAACGAGCCTAACGATAGTATGAATTCCCTTGATCGTAGATTTTCGAGTTCGAGAAGTAGAAGTTGAGCAAATAGATAAGCTTCAAGGTATGTAAAGTTATCCCTTTTTTTTTTTTTTGGCATGAATTACATAAAGTGAGCGAACGATGAACATACATGACTCCAATGAACTCTAGTTCTCAGGGGTACTTGACACGACAGTTGTCTTTGATTCTCATGTGTTGGTTCATTCGGTTTATTTTCTCGAGTTCTAAGTGGTGACTCAGTTTGTACATGATTGCTCTTAATATTCTATTGGTGCATATGGTTAATGTATCACTTCACCGAGTCCCAGGCCAGGTACGTATTTGTGCACAGTTTCATTGCACTGTTGACTGAGTCCCTCACTAGAGGGCCGGGTATGTATATTATATATTTCACCGAGTCCCATAATGGGCCTAGTACGGTATATGACTATTTCACCGAGTCCCTCATTAGAGGGACGGGTACGTATTATATTTCACTGAGTCCCATAATGGGCCAGGTACGGTATATGATTATTTCACCGAGTCCCATCCTGGGCCGGGTACGGTATATTATATATATGCATGACTCTCATCTCATAAGGCACAGATGCATTGGTATCCTTGATTATCATACTTGTCTCCTGTCATCTTCTACTCAGACATGATTTTCTTTATTGTACTTCATGCTTTACATACTCAGTACATTTTTCGTACTGCCCCCTTTCTTCGGGGGCTGCGTTTCATGCTCACAGGTACAAACACTCAGTTTGGTGATCCTCCGACTTAGGACTTCTGCCCAGCTGCTTGGAGAGCTCCATTGTTCCGGAGCTTGAGCTATTTTGGTACATATCATTTTGACATAGTCTTTGTTATACTCTTAGAGGTCTGTAGACATATGTGGGTTGTATATATATATATGGTCTGGTCAGCTATACAGATGTAGTTCATTTTGGATATTCCCGTGTATAGTGGCAGCCTTGTCGGCTTGCATATTTTGTTATGTTGGGTTAAATGTGACTGCTCATGAGACAGCTTCATTATTATATATGGCATTATGAGTCCACAGCATGCTTTTACAGATTTTCACATTGTCCTTAGTATAATTCTGATTATATCTAACAGGTTCATATACGAGTGTCCAATTCGGCCACTAGTCATGACCCATCGGTTTGGGTCGTGACAAAAGTGGTACCAGAGCAGTTCATCCTCGGAGTGTCTGCAGACCGTGTCTAGTAGAGTCTTGTTTATCGGTGTATTATGCACCACATCTATAAACAGGAAGCTACAAGACATTTAGGATGTTATCTTTCCTTCCTACTCTAGATCATGCGATAGAGCTATGTTATCAGGATAATTCCCCCCCCCCCCCCCTCTAACGAATTGTGGTGTTTTCAGCTATGCCTCCAAAGAAAGCGACAGCTACCCAGAAGGGAAAATTGGTAGCAAGGGATGCTAGTCAGACTCGGAGAGTTACTAGGGCCCATGCCCAGCTTATGCCTGAGACGATAGTCCAGTCAGCGAGCTTCGCTACATTGCCACCTCCAGAAGAGCTTGGAGCAGCAGCCGCTCCAGTTCAGGGGGCAGCACCACCGCTAGCTCCCGAGGCCCCAGTACCTGAGCCTCCACCTCCTCAGCCAGGGGCGGTGGATAGTGCCTTGAGAGATGCAGTCTAGCTGTTGACCAGATTAGTGGCAGGGCAGGCTTGCAGGCATGGACCAGGAGTTGACTATACTGATAGGTCTGATAGCTTAAGGGTTTGTGACTTCTTGAATTATAATCCTCCAGAGTTTTTCGGGTCAAAGCCCAAGGATGATCCACAGGAGTTTATTCGGCAGATGCAGCGCACATTGAGGATAATGAGGGCTTCTGAGACTGAGTCTGTCGAGTTAGCTTCATATCGACTGCTGGACATAGCTGTTAATTGGTATGAATCTTAGGAGTTATCTAGGGGCGAGGATGCTCCTCCAGTAGTATGGGATGAGTTTAAGTAGGCCTTCATGGGCCACTTCCTGCTGCCAGAGATGAGGTGAGCTAGAGTTGATAGATTCTTACATTTGAGGCAGAATGGCAGGAGCGTTCGAGAGTATAGTCTCGAGTTTGATTCGTTGGCTAGATATGCGCCAACTATTGTAGCTGATATGGCGGATAGAGTACATCGTTATGTCATGGGACTAGATCGTAATTTGATTGATGGTTGTATAGCAGTGGCTCTTCAACTAGGTATGAATATTTCTCGAGTGCAGGCGTACGCACAAGGGGTAGAGGATCGACACAGGGGATGTCAGCCAGATAGAGACCATGACAAAGGCCAGCATAAAAGGGCTAGATCGGCGGGTTATTCTGGTGTGTTCCGAGGCGGGCAGCCTCAGCAGCATGCTAGATATTTTTCCTAGCCAGCACGGAGTGCACCCCCACGGTTCACGGGTAGGGGATTTGACAGCACAGGGTATTCAGGAGCCGGTTAGAGCTCCAGGGCTTCAGGTTCACAGATGAGCAGGGGTCCGAGTCAGTCGAGGCCACCTTTGCCTCAGTGTTCTTGGTGTGGTAGGGCTACAGGTGCTGATTTTTCTTGCGGCCTTCAAGGACATATGATGAGAGATTGTCCTTATGGAGGTAGTGCAGGTGGTATGGCTCAGCCTACTGGGTCGGTTGCTGGTTCATCTTCTTTTGTAGCCATGTGCTCTACGGGGCAGGGTATTCAGACGCCAGCAGGCCGTAGTAGAGGTCGTGGTGGAGCTTCCAGTTCTAGCGGTCCCTCGAACCGCATATATGCTTTGGCTAGTAGGCAGGATTAGGAGGCGTCACCGAATGTGGTTACAGGTATATTATCGATTTTCTCCCGGGACGTATATGCATTGATAGGTCCAGGTTCCACCTTATCATATATATCCCCCTTTGTTGCTAGTAGAATCGGAATAGAAACTGAGCTGATAGAACCATTTGAGGTAGCTACACCGGTAGGAGACTCTGTCATAGCTAGGCAAATGTATAGAAATTGCTCAGTGGATATATATAGTCGTCATACCATAGAAGACCTGATAGAGTTAGACATGACTGAATTTGATGCTATCATGGGTATGGATTAGCTGGCTTCTTGCTATGCTAATGTTGATTGTAGAGAAAAGATAGTCCAATTTCAGTTTCCAGGAGAGCTGATTATAAAGTGGAGAGGGATTACAGCATCAGAAAGGGGTAAGTTTATTTCATACCTCAAGGCAAGAAAGATGGTTAGGAAAGGCTATATTTATCATCTGGTTCGAGTGCATGATGTGAAAGCAGAGGTACCGGCTCTTCAGTCAGTCCCGGTAGTTAATGAATTCCCAAATGTATTCCCCGATGAGCTTCCAGGTCTCCCTCCATAATGGGAGATAGAGTTCACTACAGATGTATTTCCAGATACTCAGCCTATATCTATTCCTCCTTATAGGATGACACCTGCAGAGCTGAAGGAATTAAAGGAGCAACTGAGAGACTTGTTAGAAAAAGGCTTCATCAGGCCTAGTACATCACCTTGGGGAGCACCGGTACTATTTGTGAGGAAGAAAGATGGATCGCTGCGGATGTGTATTGATTATAGGCAGCTGAATAAAGTAACGATAAAGAACAGGTATCCCCTCCCCAGGATTAATGTCCTATTTGACCAGTTGCAGGGTGCTAAGTACTTTTCGAAGATAGAGTTGCGGTCAGGTTATCATCAGGTGCGGGTAAAGGAGGCAAACATCCCGAAGACGTCCTTCAGGACCCGATACGAGCATTACTGTCACGACCCAGCTAGGGGCCGCAACGGGTACCCGGGGCTAACTACCGAGCACCGCTCGTCCTGTCGCTCATTTTATACCTTTTTTATCATCTTTATACTCATAGCGTAGGAAAAATCATATCTCATATGGAAACATAAAATACTTTCATGTACATGTGCCCTTGGGCTAGCAAAATGATATATATAGGTATAGATATACAGCAGCGATCTCGTGAGACCATCTAACCCGCACTGCGTATCTACGAGCCTCTACTGGGGAACTGAATATAGGGACGGGACAAGACCCCATCGTGACCAAAATACATATACACAAAAGAATAGCCATAAGCACCTCCGGGACAATGGAGGGCTTCCAATCAGCTGGCAACTACTACGGATCTGGATCGAGCTCTCCTCCCTGTCTACCAGTGGGCATGAACACAGCGTCCAAATAACACGGACGTCAGTACGAATATTGTACTGAGTATGAGAGGCATAAAAAATGAAGTAAGACAATGATATAAAGAAGATACTCATATGGAACATCGGAATCTAACTTCCAAGTATAAGAAAACAAATCATGCTGTCTTACTCATGCTCATCATCATATCATATCATATATGGATCATGTATACACTGCCCGTCCATATCGGATCGGTGTGATAATCATAACATGAGCCCGCGTCCAGGCCTCCCGCGTCCAGGGTAACATCTTATGCCGCCCACTAGTGGTGTCTACCCATGCCATCTGACCATGGTGTATCGCATAGCTGCCCGCCTTGGCGGTGACTGCCCGGCCAAATAGGCGCGGTGTAATAGTAATATCATCATATGCTCATCACAATATGCTTAGCTTATCATAATACATACTCTATCGGGGTGACGTAAAGTCGTGATCCACCGATTGCATTATGGAACAATCATGGACATTCTGCCTCACCTTGAAAGAATTAGCATATAAGGTGAGTGTAAGCGATAAATAATATCATTAGACTTTCTACACTTTAACTCATTACCTTGTGTAGCTAATTATAGACATAGGCTCATGGATAAGAAACAAGTTACGCTATAGGATTCATGCCATTAGAAAGAAGGGACTAGCCTCACATACCTTTGACGTTTAACTAAACTATCACTCGCTTGTTCTCCTTCGATATCGTGTTTCTACCTTCAAAAGAGGATTCACATTTACGTTAGTTAATCGACTATAAGAACGCAGTACTATTTCTAGAGACAATTGGGCAGCACTTCCTTTGTTTACACTACTTTTCCCATATTTCATGTCAACTTCCAACACCCACAACAACAATTACAATATAGCAATCAACAATCATCATTCATATACAATGACCACGATCCACCATTTCTCTTCATTTTCCCCACATTTATGGTTTTGGGCTCACTATCATATTTTATCATGTATCACACTTATCTCATGGTTTACATGTCATTTATAACGTATTCATACTCACAACACACTAACATTCATTATTCAATACAACTACCATTCACTCATGGCACTATTCACTCATTTATGACCCATTTGCTATGCTTTTTCTACAATTCGGGTGTCTTAACCTTCCAATACCTTAAACAACATGAAATGGTCATGAAACTTACCTTATATGATGGTTTAACAAGCTTTGAATGGATTTACTCCTCTAGCACCAAAACCCTACTTCACTCTTTTTTGGAACTTCTTGGTTTGGATGAACTTCACTTGAGTTTCACACACTTTGTTTCATGGATTTAATGTTGTTGATCATTGATTTCCTTGTTATTCTTATGGTTGAAGTGTTTGGAGAATTTTCTAGAGAGTTCTTGAGTGGTGTAGATGAGAAAATGAAATGAAATGAATGAAAAGGGTCCCTTATAGTAATCACAAAAATCTGATTTTTTTATGAACAGTAGTCGGGATGCACAGTGGTCATAAACCCCACTTTACGGGCCGTATTCTGGTTTACGGTCCGTCCTTCGCGACCATATTTAAGCATATCAAAACAGAAAGGCATGCTGGAGATCATGGCAGTTTACGACTCAGTTTACGGGCCGTATTTCAATTTACGGTCCGTATTCCAAGTCGTTTTTAACCATTTGAAGCATTTGACAGAAAGTTGAAATTTTGATAGTTGAAAGACGATGGCACTTTAGGGTCCGTAAATCACTTTACGGGTCGTATTCCATTTTACGACCACTGGGCCGAAATGCAAATTCGTAACTTTCTCATTTTCAAAACTCATGAGTAGTATTCCCTTCTTAGAAAAACATCATACACTCGTATCCATTGTTGGCCTTATTCATCGTACGTTCACAGGGAATCTTCCAAGGTGTAACAATTACGAGTTTAGAGTGATGTCTTTCGGGCTGACTAATGCTCTAGCAGTGTTTATGGATTTGATGAACCGGGTATTCAAACCATTTCTAGATACGTTCGTTATCGTATTTATTGATGATATTCTGGTTTATTCACGTTCAGAATAGGAGCATGTAGACCATTTGAGGACCGTACTTAGGGGTACTCCAGCACCAGAAGTTGTATGCCAAATTTTCTAAGTGCGAATTCTGGATGGTTTCAGTAGCATTCTTGGGGCATATTATTGGACCTGACGGTATTCGGGTAGATACGCAGAAGATTAAGGCGGTAAAGACTTGGCCCAGACCTACGACACCTACCGAGGTAGGTAGTTTTCTGGGGCTTGCAGGATATTACAGGAGATTCGTAGAAACGTTTGCCTCAATTTCAGCGCCTTTAACAAGGCTAACTCAGAAGGCAACTAAATTCCAGTGGACGGATGCTTGTGAGCAAAGCTTTCAGTTGCTAAAAGACAAGTTGACGACGACTCCAGTTCTAGCTCTTCCTGAGAGACCAGATGGCTGTGTTATCTATTGTGATGTTTCAGGTGTTGGACTAGGTTGTGTATTGATGCAGCATGGCAGGGTTATAGCCTAT
The DNA here is from genome assembly GCF_019175385.1 of Lycium barbarum. NCBI lineage: Eukaryota > Viridiplantae > Streptophyta > Magnoliopsida > Solanales > Solanaceae > Lycium > Lycium barbarum. The sequence continues at coordinate 66,987,325 of NC_083347.1, read as the reverse complement.
GCCTCCAGACAGCTCAGAAAGCATGAGAAAAATTATCCTACTCATGACCTGGAGTTGGCAGCAGTGATACATGCCCTGAAGATATGGAGACATTATTTATATGGCGTTCATGTTGATATCTATACGGATCACAAGAGTCTCCAATATATCTTTAAGCAGAAAGAGCTAAATTTACGACAGAGACAGTGGCTAGAGTTATTAAAGGATTATGATGTTGACATTCTATACCATCCGGGGAAACCATCCGGGGAAAGAAAATGTTGTAGCAGATGATCTTAGCCATAAATCTATGGGCAGCTTGACGGATCTGCAGCCAGAAAGGAAGGAGATGGTTCGTGAGATTTATCAGCTAGCTAGCCTTGGGGTCCGTTTGGCTAATTCTAGAGATAGTGGAGTTTCTGTTCGAGAAGTTGCTGAGTCCTCAATTATAGAAGAGGTAAAGAGACGACAGTACGAGGACCCTGTTCTGGCACAGTATAGAGACACAGCTCTTCAAAAGGAGAAGACCCTATTCCAGGTTACACTTGACGGAGTGCTACGGTGATGTTGCAGGGCTACGACGACAGGTTATGGGAGAGGCACATTATGCTTGTTATTCTATTCATCCGGGGTCAACGAAGATGTATCATGACCTGAGATACTTATATTGGTGGGATGGCATGAAAAGGGACATAGCGGAGTTTGTTGCTCCGTGCCCGAATTGCCAACAAGTTAAGGTCGCGCATCAGAAGCCTGGTGGATTATTGCAGGAGATAGAGATCCCAACTTGGAAATGGGGAGGTGATTAATATGGACTTCATTACAGGTTTACCTCGCACTCAGCGGAAGTACAACTCTATATGGGTTATTGTTGATAGGCTGACGAAATCAATCCATTTCCTTGCAGTCAAGACTACTTATTCCGCGGAAGATTATGCGAGGTTATACATCAGGGAGATAGTGAGACTTCATGGGGTTCCCACAACCATTATTTCAGACAGAGGAGCTCACTTTATAACTAACTTCTGGAGATCGTTCCAGAAGGGATTGGGGACACATGTGAGTCTTAGCACAACATTTCACCCTCAAACTGATGGACAGGCGGAGCGTACTATTCAGACGCTAGAAGATATGTTGCGAGCCTGCATTATTGACTTCAGAGGTAGCTGGGATGATCATTTGCCACTGGTTGAGTTTGCTTATAATAATAGCTACCATTCGAGCATTCAGATGGCACCGTACGAGGCCTTATATGGGAGGAAGTGCAGGTCACCTATTGGTTGGTTCGATGTTGGTGAGACAAAGTTGATAGGCCTAGACATGATTCAGCAGGCTGTTGATAAGGTGAAGCTTATTCAGGAGGGATTATTGACAGCCCAGATTCGACAGAAGTCATATGCAGATAATCGGCGTCGAGACTTAGAGTTTCAGGTTGGTGATTGGGTATTCCTGAAGGTATCACCCATGAAGAGTGTGATGAGATTCGGCAAGAAGGGGAAGCTCAGCCCGAGGTACATTGGGCCTTATCAGATTATTTGTAAGGTAGGCAAGTGTCACGACCCAGCCACGTGGGCCGCGACTGGCACCCTACTTGGGCACCCAGACCGATTCGCATATTCAATTATCAAATTCAACCCTAATTCAAATTTCATAAAAGCCGTTTTAAACATAATTCATGTCAAAGCCTGTCTTAAGCGGTCGCACGTATCAAAATGTCATATCAAATCAGAAAGGAGAGGCGGAATGTACATCGCCGATCATATGCACAAATATAAACATAAGGGCCGTTTTGGCCACCGAAACAGACAGATCGCATTAAGACTCAAATCATAAGCAAAACATACGCATATAGGACCCTCAGCCCACATATATGACTACAGGCCTCTACAAATCCCAAAATGAAGACATATGACGGGACAGGGCCCCGCCGTACCCAAATAGTCAAATATACAGAAACATATACATAGCAAAAGATGTATGTACCAAAAGTGGACTCCGGATAAAAGGGGAGTACTCCGAAATAGCTGAAAGTGGAACCTACAGTGGTGGATCACCAATATCTGTACCTGCGGGCATGAAACGCAGCCCCCGAAGAAAGGGGGTCAGTACGAAAGATGTACTGAGTATGTAAAGCATAGAGTACAGAATTATAGGCCACAACTGAAAGCAAACAAGATACAAAAGGGAAGCACTGAATGATATATCAAAATTTGTATCAAACATATATATATATATATATATATATATATATATATATATATATATATATATATATATATATATATATATATATATATATATATATATATATATATATATATATAATGCAAATAAAATCATGCAAGGCTCAAGAACGTGGTCACCACTCCGACGCTGGTGCCACACACAGCATAACTCCAGAAGGTTCAAATCTCCGTACATCCCCGAGCACACATATCATCATACATATCACCAGCCATATCACAGCATAACACCAAACGGAACCCGGCCCTATGGCGAGGCCTCGGGAACCGTAACACAACATACGGCCGAATTTATCATAGTGCGCACGAATCACAACCGGCCCGGGAACCGGTGAACGAATCATAATAAGGGCACGAGCGGAGTCGTGAGCAAACAATGCAATTTGTATGTCAAAATATTCTTTGGAATTTGATAAAGTCACAAGTCAAATCCTTAGTCGAAATAGTCAAACAATTAGTTAATACGGAGTTCATTTCACAAAAGTGTTCCCGAAATGGTACTTATAACCCAAAATTATAGTTTATCATATTGTGTTAATCGAAACATCATTTTATAGAAGACAATTTCATAATCAAAGGTCCTTTATCAAAATTTTACGAAAAGAGAGCCTAATAGAGCAAACGAAGGCATCTCGGGGTTAGCGGGCTCACCTCGGGTCAAGTCGAGGTGGCGGACATGAATCACGGACATTTTGTTATATCCCGTGTTCTCGTACGATTGGAAATCGAGAAATAATTATGACTCGGGTGTTAGAAGGACCTAATTTAATTTTTGTGAATATGACTATGTTGGTTGTGAAATCTTTAATGCTAAGCCCTCGGGAAAGGCCAAGGGTAAATTTGGAACTTCATAAATTAGTTTCGGGAATTACAAAACGGGACTTTTTAATTATTGGGCCAAGAAACCAAAATTTGTTAATTGGAAGCCCAAAGGAAAAGAGGGAGCCGGCCAAGCCCATTCTTAAAGGGTCATGTGCTATGCACATGACCCCTAAAAGGATATATACATGGATTGCACTTGGAAATTTTCATAAACCAACAATAATTCAAGAACATAGAGAGAAAAAGGGGTTCGGCCGTGTATAGGATAGAAAAAAAAAAATCCAAGCTTGTGTGGTGGTTCAATAATCCTAGTTTCTACATATTTGTGAAGTGCTCAAGACGCTCTCCGACGTGGTATAAATAGTTTGGCACGAGGACGACGTTTTCGACAAGTCGGATTTTCAAGAAAAGGTAAGAATCTTGCCCCTCTAATGTTATAGAATTGCTATGAATGTGTTAAGGATTGGAAGTGGACGAGAATCCCGTAATTTAGACGTAAATAGAAAGTCGTGGGTGTGTGTTTGTAGTGTGTTTGACCGTGAGCCATAGATAAGGAAATTGGTGTGAATTGATCTTGTTTAAGTTGGCATAATGTGTTGTTGAGACCCTTAGACCGTAATTGATTGATTGTTGAATTAAATTGGCGGTGGAAAACGAATTCGGATGTTATCGGAAAGTGTATATCCTTGGTATCTTTATGTATATCAATGTGTATTTTTGGTGCTAGAGACTTTAGATATGACTTTTTAACGATATGGGTGGATTTGGAATGAAACGACGTTAGTTAGAATGTTCGTTGTGAATTTTAGTGTTTTGAAGAATTATGGAAATAAATTGATTTTGGCGCAATTTCGTGTATGGCTTAGATTGAATTTGGAATGTGTTTGACTAGTGTTGAATGGTTAAATGAATACAAATTATGTGAATATAGAATCGGGATTTTGAACGTTTGAACGAAAAGTTGCCAACTTTGGAAGTCGTGTAGAACTTTAATACTTGAATGGTTTGATTGTTGTTTGGTTTGGTTGTTGACGTGTGGGTTGTTGTAATTGGTTAATTTGAGCCGAGCTATGCCTCGGGGACGTTAGATTTATAGGGGAAATGCTGCCGAAATTTCGGTAGGCAATTATGGAGTTTAAGGCATTCTTTGAGCCTAAGAATCTCATTTGGTAACTTTGACCAATTGCAGATTTTTGACGAAACGGGACGAGACATTTGGAAGAGCTTATGACGCCTGTGAGGTATGTAAAGCCTCCCACTCTTTCATTTGGCATACCTTAGTGTGTCAGTCGAATATGAGACCTTTCGGAGCATTTCTGCTCCTCGAAACCCGATCCACAGAAAAGTTACTATTCATTCAATTCTATTGTAGCCTAAAGACTCCAAGTTGGCTAGAATGCCACTATTCGTCCGAAACCTATCGAAATGTGGTCGGGTAACCTAGAAATGATAATGTATGACCTTTGGCATATAAACGCTCGTAGAAACACGTTCGCCACCTCACTTCGACTCGAGGTGGGCCCGCTACCCCAAAATGCCCGATTTGCCCTTCGGGCCACCTTTGATAATAAATTTGTACATACTACTTCGGATCTTTGGAACATTCTCCTACGGGGTAGGTTTGGACAATTCGATACGCTAACCTATGTTTTTGAATTATATGGACCATTTTGGAAACGTGTTGCGAAATGAAACTTTATGTCGACTAAGTATTCGACTATTTTGTAATATGATATGATTTATGAATTTACTTTGTTTTGAAACACTATTTTGAAAGACGATTTGCATTTGTTGCTCACGACTCCGTTCGTGCCTTATTATGACTTCGTTCGCCGGTTCCCGGGCCGGTTTTGATTCGTGCGCTGTATGATAAATTCGGCAGTATGCTGTGTTACGGTTCCCGAGGCTTCGCCATAGGGCCCGGTTCCGTTTGGAGTTATGCTGTGATATGGCTCGGGATGCGATACGCTCACCGATGATTATGATTATGTTCGGGGATGTACGGAGATTTGAAACCTTCTGGTGTTATGCTGTGTGTGGCGCCAGCGTCGGAGTGGCGACCACGTTCTTAAGCGTTTGCATGATTTTACTTGCATAATATATATGTATATGATTTCGATACAGACTTTGACATCTGATTTGCTTTCGATTTTGATTCATATTTCTGTACTCCGTGCTTTACATACTCAGTACATATTCCGTACTGACCCCCTCTCTCCGGGGGCTGCGTTTTATGCCCGCAGGTGCAGATTCCGGTGATCTTCCGCAGTAGGCTTCACCTATTTCTTTCTCGGAGTACTCTTGCTAGATCCGGAGTCCACTCTTGGTACAGACTCCTCCACTTTGTATATACTTTGTACATTTGACGGTTTGGGTACGGCGGGGCCCTGTCTCGCCATATGTTATGTTTTGAATTCGTAGAGGCCTGTAGTCATATATGTGGGGCGAGGGTCCTATGTGTTTATTGTTTGATTTTGCTTTCGGGTCTTAAAGCGGTCTGTTTGATATGATGGCCCCAAATGGCCCTTTTGTATATATTTGTATTTTGACCGGCGATGTCTATTCCGCCGCTTTGTTTGAGTTTGATTTGATATGACCGCTTAAGACATATTTTCGATATAAATTATGTTTGATATAACTTCTTGAAAATTCTGAAATAAGTTTAGATTCGGAAATAAATATGCGATTTGGTCTGGGTACCCAGGTAGGGTGCCAGTCGCGGCCCACGGGGCTGGGTCGTGACAAAAGTGGTATCAGAGCAGTTTGTCCTCGGAATGTCTACAGGCCGTATCTCGTAGAGTCTTGTTTATCGATGTGTTGTGCACCACATCTATAAACGGGAAGCTACAGGGCATTTAGGACGTTACTTTCTTTGTAATCTTAGATCGTGCGATAGAGCTGAGCTATTAGGATTATTTTGGTCTGACTCGCCCTTGTGTTTGCAGTGATGCCTCCGAAGAAGGCTACGGCGGCCCAGAAGGGTAAGGCGAGGATTGGAGAGACTAGCCAGGCACAGCGAGCTACCCGGGCTCGTGTTTATGATTTGCCTGAGGATGTGCCACAGTCTGAGGGGTCTGCTACACCCCCACTAGTACAGCCTGGAGTAGGACCTTCAGCAGCTCCAGAGGTCCGTGTACCCGCACCTGAGACTCCAGCTCCTCAGCCAGGGGCGGAGGATCGGACCTTGAGGGAGGCTGTACAGTTGCTGACTACGTTGGTAGCAGGGCAGGCTCGCAGACGCGGGCGGAGGGACGATGATGACGATGACAGGCGGGACAGCCTGCGAGTTCGGGAGTTCCTGCTATGTGGCCCTCCAGAGTTCTTCGGGTCTAAGCCCGATGAGGACCCCCATGACTTTATTCGGGGGATGCGACGCTCGCTGGACTTGGTCAGGGCTTCTGAGACCGAGTCAGTTGAGCTGGCTTCACACAGGCTCCGAGATGTGGCTACTCATTGGTACGAGACTTGGGAGCTGTCTAGGGGAGTGGGTGCCCCTCCAGCCACTTGGGATCAGTTTGTGACAGCATTCACCCGCCACTTTTTGCCGCCAGAGTTACGGCGGGCACGAGCTGATCGGTTTTTGCGTCTGCAGCAGAGGGGTCGGAGTGTTCGCGAGTATAGCCTTGAGTTTGATTCTCTGGCCCGGTATGCACCGGCCGTGGTAGCAGATATGTCCGATCGGATGCACCGCTATGTTATGGGATTAGACCGGTATTTGGTAGACAGCTGTATGGCCGTGTCACTGCAGGCAGACATGGATATTTCCCGGCTTCAGGCCTATGCGATGGGGATGGAGGACCGTCGCAGATCTGATCCTGCTGGCAGAGATAGAGACAGGAGGCCGCCCAAGAGGGCTAGATCCGCGGGTTATTTAGGGGATTCTCGAGGCGGACAGCCTCAGCAGCAGCAGCAGTCTGACAGATATTTTCCTTCTTCCGGCCGGGGTACTCAGTCAGGCAGCCGGAGGTTCGACAGTACGGGACCGTCTGGGGCCGGTCAGAGCTCCAGAGTGGCAGGTTCGCAGGTATCCAGGGGTCCCAGTCAGGCCAGACCACCTAGACCCCGTTGTCCACACTGCGGGAAGTCACATCCCGGGGAGTGTTACCGAGCGACGGGAGCTTGTTTTTCTTGTGGCGGTCAGGGCCACTTTATGAGAGATTGTCCATTGGCTAGCGGTTCTGGTAGTGCTGCTCAGCAGACAGGGTCAGCCGCCGGTTCTTCTTCTGCTCCATCAGTTGCACGCCCTGGAGGGCGAGGTATTTCAGCACCGGCAGGACGCGGTCGGGGCCGCGGTGGCACTTCAGGTTCTAGCGGTCCCTCGAACCGCATATATGCTTTGGCCAGCCGCCAGGATCAGGAGGCTTCGCCAAACGTCGTCACAGGTACATTACTGGTTTTCTCCAGATCTGTATATGCATTGATTGACCCTGGCTCTACTTTATCATATATTTCCCCGCTCGTTGCTAGTAAGATTGGGATCGTGTCTGAGCCTATAGAGCCATTCGAGGTAGCTACGCCAGTTGGGGATTTTATTATAGCGAGGCAGGTCTATAGGGATTGTTCTGTGACCATTTATGATCGTAGCACTAAGGCTGATTTGGTAGAATTAGACATGCTCGAGTTTGACGTCATTATGGGTATGGACTGGTTGTCTTCCTGCTATGCTAATGTCGACTGCCAGCAAAAGGTAGTCCGTTTTCAGTTTCCAGGGGAACCAGTCATAGAGTGGTTCGGATCTACAGCATCGCCGAGGGGTAAGTTTATTTCATACCTCAAGGCTAAGAAGATGATCCAGAAGGGTTATATCTATCATTTGGTTCGTGTGCACGATACTGCCGCGGAGGTACCTACCCTTCAGTCTGTTCCGGTCGTCAGCGAGTTTCCAGATGTTTTTCCTGACGAGCTTCCTGGCCTTCCGCCTGAGCGGGAGATTGATTTTTCTATTGAGTTGATGCCAGATACGCAGCCTATATCTATTCCTCCGTACAGAATGGCACCAGCTGAGTTGAAGGAGTTGAAGGAGCAGCTGAAAGATTTGCTGGATAAGGGCTTTATTAGACCCAGCACCTCACCCTGGGGAGCGCCGGTGCTGTTTGTCAGAAAGAAAGACGGGTCATTGCGGATGTGTATCGACTACCGGCAGCTGAATAAGGTGACTGTTAAGAATAAATATCCCCTCCCCCGGATTGATGACTTGTTTGACCAGCTGCAGGGTGCTAAACACTTTTCAAAGATAGATCTGCGTTCTGGTTATCATCAGGTGCGAGTACGGGAGTCAGATATCCCGAAGACTGCCTTCAGGACTCGGTACGGGCATTATGAGTTCAGAGTTATGTCTTTCGGGCTGACTAATGCTCCAGCAGTATTTATGGATCTGATGAACCGGGTATTTCGGCCTTTCCTGGATATGTTTGTTATTGTGTTTATTGATGATATCCTGATTTACTCGCGCTCAGCCGAGGAGCATTCAGATCATTTGCGGACGGTACTTGGCATTCTCCGTCAGCAGAAGTTATATGCTAAATTTTCTAAATGCGAGTTCTGGTTGACTTCTGTGGCATTCTTGGGTCATATTGTCGGCGCAGACGGTATTCAGGTCGATACACAGAAGATTGAGGCTGTGCAGAATTGGCCCAGGCCTACTACTCCGACGGAGGTGCGCAGTTTTCTGGGATTGGCTGGGTATTATCGCAGGTTTGTGGAGGATTTCTCTTCTATTGCAGCACCACTGACGAGGCTTACCCAGAAGGCAGCAAAATTCCAGTGGTCAGATGCCTGCGAGCGCAGCTTTCAGATGCTGAAGGAGAGATTGATTTCGGCGCCAGTTCTGGCTCTTCCAGAGGGGTCTGATGGGTATGTTGTATATTGTGACGCCTCTGGTATTGGGATAGGATGTGTATTGATGCAGCGCGGTCGAGTTATAGCCTATGCTTCCCGGCAGCTCAGACCGCACGAGAAGAACTATCCCACTCATGATCTTGAGTTGGCCGCGGTGATTCATGCTCTGAAGATTTGGCGGCATTATTTATATGGGGTCCATGTTGATATCTATACGGACCATAAAAGTCTCCAGTATATTTTCAGACAGAAGGAGCTAAACTTGCGGCAGCGGAGGTGGCTGGAGCTACTAAAGGATTACGATGTTGATATTCTGTACCATCCAGGGAAAGCCAACGTGGTAGCTGATGCGCTTAGCCGCAAGTCCGTAGGCAGCCTAGCGGATGTCCCATCTGATAAGAGAGACCTGGTTCGTGATATTCATCAGCTGGCCAGCCTCGGAGTTCGTTTGGTGGATTCTGGAGATTCTGGGATTTCTGTTCGTCCAGTTGCTGAGTCATCTATTATTCAGGAGGTAAAGCAGCGCCAGTTTGAGGATCCTCTTTTGATTCAGTACCGGGATGCGGCCCTTAATAAGACAAAGACCCAGTTGGAGATCTCACCTGAGGGAGTATTATTGTACGACGGCAGGTTCTGTGTACCGGACGTTGCGGGCTTACGACGGCAGATTATGGGCGAGGCACATTGTGCCCGGTATTCTGTCCATCCTGGTTCCACTAAAATGTATCGGGACCTCAGGTGTTTGTATTGGTGGGACGGCATGAAGAAAGATATTGCTGAGTTTGTTAGTCAGTGCCCGAACTGCCAGCAAGTTAAGATCGAGCATCAGAAGCCCGGTGGATTATTGCAGGAGATGGAAATTCCAGCCTGGAAATGGGAGATGATTAATATGGATTTTGTCGTTGGATTACCGCGCACTCCACGCAGGTACGACTCTATCTGGGTTGTTGTTGACAGGCTGACGAAATCAGCCCATTTCCTTCCGGTTCGGACTACTTATTCGGCTGAGGACTATGCCAGATTGTATATCAGAGAGATAGTCAGACTTCACGGAGTCCCGATATCTATTATTACTGACCGAGGTACCCAGTTTACAGCAAATTTCTGGAGGTCATTTCAGGAGGGATTAGGGACTCAGGTGAGTCTCAGTACAGCTTTTCACCCTCAGTCCGACGGGCAGGCCGAGCGCACTATTCAGACGCTCGAAGATATGTTGCGGGCCTGCGTTATTGATTTCAGGGGCAGCTGGGATGATCATTTGCCGCTTATTGAGTTTGCCTATAACAACAGTTATCACTCCAGCATTCAGATGGCTCCGTACGAGGCCCTTTATGGCAGGAGATGCAGATCTCCTATTGGCTGGTTTGACGTGGGCGAGACTAAGTTGATTGGGCCAGATGTAATCCAGGAGGCTGTAGATAAGGTAAAGCTTATTCGAGAACGATTATTGGCTGCTCAGAGTCGACAGAAAGCTTATGCAGATAGACGACGTCGACCGTTAGAGTTCCGGATTGGCGACTGGGTATTCCTGAAGGTGTCGCCCATGAAGGGTGTCATGAGATTCGGTAAAAAGGGTAAGTTGAGCCCCCGGTACATTGGACCGTATCAGATCGTGCGAAAGATAGGCGAGGTCGCCTATGAGCTAGACTTACCATCCGACTTGGAGGCCGTACACCCAGTGTTTCATGTGTCTATGTTGCGGAAATGTATTGGTGATCCTGCCAGGATATTCCCAGTAGATGACATTCAGGTGACGGAGCAGTTATCTTATGACGAGCAGCCTGTATCTATTCTGGATCGACAGGTGCGGAGACTACGCACTAAAGAAGTGCCCTCCGTCAAAGTCCTGTGGCGCAACAATAATCGGGAGGAGATGACTTGGGAGGCGGAGGACGAGATGAAGAAGAAATATCCCCACTTGTTTCCGACATCCGCAGGTAATCTAATTTCTTTTTTTTTCAGTTTGTTGTGTCGATTGCTAAAATAAATTACGTATGTCATTATTAAAAGGGACACCCCTGCCTTGATCATAAGACCTTATAAGATTAATCTAACATTCGGGGACGAATGTTCTTAAGGGGGGGAGAATGTTATATCCCGTGTTCTCGTACGATTGGAAATCGAGAAATAATTATGACTCGGGTGTTAGAAGGACCTAATTTAATTTTTGTGAATATGACTATGTTGGTTGTGAAATCTTTAATGCTAAGCCCTCGGGAAAGGCCAAGGGTAAATTTGGAACTTCATAAATTAGTTTCGGGAATTACAAAACGGGACTTTTTAATTATTGGGCCAAGAAACCAAAATTTGTTAATTGGAAGCCCAAAGGAAAAGAGGGAGCCGGCCAAGCCCATTCTTAAAGGGTCATGTGCTATGCACATGACCCCTAAAAGGATATATACATGGATTGCACTTGGAAATTTTCATAAACCAACAATAATTCAAGAACATAGAGAGAAAAAGGGGTTCGGCCGTGTATAGGATAGAAAAAAAAAAAATCCAAGCTTGTGTGGTGGTTCAATAATCCTAGTTTCTACATATTTGTGAAGTGCTCAAGACGCTCTCCGACGTGGTATAAATAGTTTGGCACGAGGACGACGTTTTTGACAAGTCGGATTTTCAAGAAAAGGTAAGAATCTTGCCCCTCTAATGTTATAGAATTGCTATGAATGTGTTAAGGATTGGAAGTGGACGAGAATCCCGTAATTTAGACGTAAATAGAAAGTCGTGGGTGTGTGTTTGTAGTGTGTTTGACCGTGAGCCATAGATAAGGAAATTGGTGTGAATTGATCTTGTTTAAGTTGGCATAATGTGTTGTTGAGACCCTTAGACCGTAATTGATTGATTGTTGAATTAAATTGGCGGTGGAAAACGAATTCGGATGTTATCGGAAAGTGTATATCCTTGGTATCTTTATGTATATCAATGTGTATTTTTGGTGCTAGAGACTTTAGATATGACCTTTTAACGATATGGGTGGATTTGGAATGAAACGACGTTAGTTAGAATGTTCGTTGTGAATTTTAGTGTTTTGAAGAATTATGGAAATAAATTGATTTTGGCGCAATTTCGTGTATGGCTTAGATTGAATTTGGAATGTGTTTGACTAGTGTTGAATGGTTAAATGAATACAAATTATGTGAATATAGAATCGGGATTTTGAACGTTTGAACGAAAAGTTGCCAACTTTGGAAGTCGTGTAGAACTTTAATACTTGAATGGTTTGATTGTTGTTTGGTTTGGTTGTTGACGTGTGGGCTGTTGTAATTGGTTAATTTGAGCCGAGCTATGCCTCGGGGACGTTAGATTTATAGGGGAAATGCTGCCGAAATTTCGGTAGGCAATTATGGAGTTTAAGGCATTCTTTGAGCCTAAGAATCTCATTTGGTAACTTTGACCAATTGCAGATTTTTGACGAAACGGGACGAGACATTTGGAAGAGCTTATGACGCCTGTGAGGTATGTAAAGCCTCCCACTCTTTCATTTGGCATACCTTAGTGTGTCAGTCGAATATGAGACCTTTCGGAGCATTTCTGCTCCTCGAAACCCGATCCACAGAAAAGTTACTATTCATTCAATTCTATTGTAGCCTAAAGACTCCAAGTTGGCTAGAATGCCACTATTCGTCCGAAACCTATCGAAATGTGGTCGGGTAACCTAGAAATGATAATGTATGACCTTTGGCATATAAACGCTCGTAGAAACACGTTCGCCACCTCACTTCGACTCGAGGTGGGCCCGCTACCCCAAAATGCCCGATTTGCCCTTCGGGCCACCTTTGATAATAAATTTGTACATACTACTTCGGATCTTTGGAACATTCTCCTACGGGGTAGGTTTGGACAATTCGATACGCTAACCTATGTTTTTGAATTATATGGACCATTTTGGAAACGTGTTGCGAAATGAAACTTTATGTCGACTAAGTATTCGACTATTTTGTAATATGATATGATTTATGAATTTACTTTGTTTTGAAACACTATTTTGAAAGACGATTTGCATTTGTTGCTCACGACTCCGTTCGTGCCTTATTATGACTTCGTTCGCCGGTTCCCGGGCCGGTTTTGATTCGTGCGCTGTATGATAAATTCGGCAGTATGCTGTGTTACGGTTCCCGAGGCTTCGCCATAGGGCCCGGTTCCGTTTGGAGTTATGCTGTGATATGGCTCAGGATGCGATACGCTCACCGATGATTATGATTATGTTCGGGGATGTACGGAGATTTGAAACCTTCTGGTGTTATGCTGTGTGTGGCGCCAGCGTCGGAGTGGCGACCACGTTCTTAAGCGTTTGCATGATTTTACTTGCATAATATATATGTATATGATTTCGATACAGACTTTGACATCTGATTTGCTTTCGATTTTGATTCATATTTCTGTACTCCGTGCTTTACATACTCAGTACATATTCCGTACTGACCCCCTCTCTCCGGGGGCTGCGTTTTATGCCCGCAGGTGCAGATTCCGGTGATCTTCCGCAGTAGGCTTCACCTATTTCTTTCTCGGAGTACTCTTGCTAGATCCGGAGTCCACTCTTGGTACAGACTCCTCCACTTTGTATATACTTTGTACATTTGACGGTTTGGGTACGGCGGGGCCCTGTCTCGCCATATGTTATGTTTTGAATTCGTAGAGGCCTGTAGTCATATATGTGGGGCGAGAGTCCTATGTGTTTATTGTTTGATTTTGCTTTCGGGTCTTAAAGCGGTCTGTTTGATATGATGGCCCCAAATGGCCCTTTTGTATATATTTGTATTTTGACCGGCGATGTCTATTCCGCCGCTTTGTTTGAGTTTGATTTGATATGACCGCTTAAGACATATTTTCGATATAAATTATGTTTGATATAACTTCTTGAAAATTCTGAAATAAGTTTAGATTCGGAAATAAATATGCGATTTGGTCTGGGTACCCAGGTAGGGTGCCAGTCGCGGCCCACGGGGCTGGGTCGTGACACATTTGGGGTCTATGGGATCATACATAAAGGTTTCGAAGTAACCCGACTACGTTTGCATAAGTTTCAAACGTTTGGTTACTTTCTAGCTTAAATAGGGTCTTTAAGCTTCAATAGAATTGAATGAATAGTAGCCATTTTCTAATTCGGATTTCGAGGAGCAGAATCGCTCCCGGGGTTCCGATATCAACCTAACATACTAAGACATGCCAAAAGAAAGAGTGGGGAGCCTTACATACCTTATAAGCGTCTTATGCTCACCCAAAACTCAGATCCCGTTTCGTTCAGAATCTGCAAATGGTCAAAGTTACCAATTAGAGATTTCAAAACTTAAGAATTCCCTTAACTTCATTTTTGTCTACCGAAATTTCGGCAGCATTTCCCCTATATATATAACATCCCCGAGACTTAGCTCGGCTCAATATACATCAACAACAACAACCCACAATATCACAACATCATAAATTATAGCAAAATCACTCCAATGTCAACATTCTTCCTTTCTACACAAATTAACAACTTTCATCCAAACCTCACAACATCAAATTAACATCCACATTAACATACTCATTTACTCGTTCAAAGTTATTCAAACACATTCCAATAATGTTCCGGGCAATATACTTAAGTCCAAGGGATTCGTCACTTTCTATATTTCATCCGAAACGTCAACAACTACGACGAACATACTAACTCGCATTGTTTCATCCCACATTCATTAGCAAGAACCATAATTCATATTTAAAGTCTTACTTTCATAATTATACAAGAACATACAAAAATCATATACTTTCCCATAAGAACCCGCAACCATTTTGAATGCCAATTCAACTCATTAAACATTCATTTACGTCATAAATGCCACAACGACGCAAATAACAAACTAAACAAAATCAAATTCACCTTGCCTTCCACACCACATAGCTCACGGCCACTACACCTTTCACACACACACACACACGCCATGCATATACACACCAAAATCCCATAATCTTCAGGCAATTCTAATCACTATAACATTCATACAAGTTCCATAACTCAAAAGTGACAAAATCCTTACCTTTTCTTGAAAATCAGACTTGTCGCAAACGTGATCCTTTCACCTAATAAATTGTATCACGTTGAAGAGAGTCTTGCACTTGCTACAACTACAAAAGGGACACGATTTTTATGATCAAAACAAAAGGCTAGAAATTTTTTTGTTGTTGGGGAATAGGTTCAGCCGAAGGGTGTTCTTGAGCTCTCCTTTCCTTTTTTTTTTGTTTGATTGATCTTTCTTGAAAATTCTAAAGGGGGATAATAATATATACTTGATTAAGGGTCATGTGATAATCACATGACCACTTAAAATGGGGCTTGGGCCAAGCCTTTGGCCGGCCACCCCTAGTACTTGGGCTCCAATTTTTATCAAATTTTTTTCTTGGCCCAATTCGTTGAAGTCTCGTTTTGTAATTCCCGAAACTAATTTCCGAAATTCCAAATTTGCCCTCGGCCTTCCCCGATGTCTTAGCACCAATACTTTCATAAACGACATAGGCATAATGACTAAAATCGATTTATCTTCTTATAACATACAAGTCTTAATTATTTTCACGATTTCCAATTATGCAAAAACACGGGACATAACAGCAAGGTTGCCTATGAGTTGGATTTACCATCTGATTTGGAAGCGGTGAATCTAGTATTTCATGTACCAATGCTTCGTAAATACACTGGTGACCCTTCCAAAGTATTTCCTGTAGATGATATCTAGGTGACGGAGGAGTTGTCTTATGAGGAGAGCCCCATAGCTATACTTGATCGGCAGGTTAGAAGGTTACGTACTAAGGATGTAGCTTCTATCAAAGTATTGTGGCGAAATAACAATAGGGAAAAGGTGACTTGGGAAGCCGAAGACGAAATGAAGAATAAGTATCCTCACTTTTTCTCTATGCCTGCAGGTAATTCAATTCCTTACTTGACTATATTGATGAGTAAATGAGACTATATGATATATTGTGGCCCTGTGTGACATTATTTTGGGTTGCTGTGCAGGATGGTAGTGGTATAATTACAAGGAAAACTCTGGCAAAATTTTCTTAGAATTCCTGAGAGTTTAAACATTTGAGGACGAATGTTTTTAAGGGGGAAGGATGTTACACTCCGTATCTTCGAAGAAGCACGTATCAAATTTGAAACATAAGTACGTTGAGTTATGGTTAAGTAAAACTACTTTGGAATGTAAGGATCAAGCATTATTAAGTATATTTAATGAGTGAAAGATGTGTATAAGGTATACCGGAAGGTTTTATAAGGAAATAAGTGGAATAAATGGAGTAGTACGGCTTTGGAAAAAGGATGGGTGAAGTTTTGTGTGAAAAGTTTAGTCCAACTTGAGGGACGAATATCTCTTAGAATATGAAGTGTTTTGAAGTACAACAAAAGCCTAAAATGAAGTTCGTCGAGTCTAGTTTACAACGCAACAAACCGCTCGTCTATAGGACATTGGAGTAGAGAATTATAGATGTTACAAGTTCGGCTGACAAAGCAGAAACGCGTGCTACAGTACTGCTACAGTACCAATCTGCTACAGTCTGCTACAGTGACCCCCGAATTTAACCCCTATATAAAGGGTAAAAATCCCTTTTTTTCACCAGATTATGCCCAGAAATTTTCAGAAATCAGTAAAGAGAGTGAGGGTATCGAAAAGTGGGCAATTTTCAAGTGGCAGAGTATTAGTTTAGGTCCGGATAGCGCGTGGTTGTGATTGTAGCCTCGTTTTGCGGTGGATTCGGTTTGGATACATTGAAGATATTGCTGTCCTAGTAATAATAAGGTATGAATCTTCCATTATTAATATTAATCTTGGCTCTTTTACGGAGATAGAGCTGTTAAATAGTTATAAAATAATTCGGTTGATGGAAATATGGGATAAACACCATATGGGGGTGTTTATGAAGTATTTTGGGTGTTGAGAATATTATGGTTGATGTTCGTGATGATGTTGTTGTTGGTTGTTGGTAATTGTGATTTCGGGCTAGGGATATAAACAGGAGAGATGCTGCCGAAATTTTGGCAGATCCTAGAAAGAGTTAATTTAAAGGCTTAGGATAAACACTTGATAACGAGCCTAACGATAGTATGAATTCCCTTGATTGTAGATTTGTGATTTCGAGAAGTAGAAGTTGAGCCAATAGATAAGCTTCAAGGTATGTAAAGTTGTCCCTTCCGTTTTTTTTTGGCATGAATTACATAAAGTGAGCGAACAATGAACATACATGACTCCAATGAACTCTAGTTCTCAGTGGTACTTGACACGACAATTGTCTTTGATTCTCAAGTGTTGGTTCATTCTGTTTATTTTATCGAGTTCTAAATGGTGACTCAGTTTGTACATGATTGCTCTTAATATTCTATTGGTGCATATGGTTAATGTGTCGCTTCACCGAGTCTCGGGCCGGATACATATTCGTGCATAGTTTCATTGCATTGTTCGCCGAGTCCCTCACTAGAGGGCCGGGTATGTATATTATATATTTCACCGAGTCCCATAATGGGCCGGGTACGGTATATGACTATTTCACCGAGTCCCTTACTAGAGGGCCGGGTACGTATTATATTTCACCGAGTCCCATAATGGGCCGGGTACGGTATATGATTATTTCACCGAGTCTCATAATGGGCGGGGTACGGTATGTTATATATATGCATGACTCTCATCTCATAAGGCACAGATGCATTGGTATCCTTGATTATCATACTTGTCTCCTGTCATATTGTACTCAGACATGATCTTCTTTATTGTACTTCATGCTTTACATACTCAGTACATTTTTCATACTGGCCCCTTTCTTCGGGGACTGTGTTTCATGCCCGTAGGTACAGACACTCAGTTTGGTGATCCTCCGGCTTAGGAGTTCTGCCCAGCTGCTTGGAGAGCTCCATTGTCCAGAGCTTGAGCTATTTTGGTACAGATCCTTTTGACATAGACTTTGTTATACTCTTAGAGGTCTGTAGACATATGTGGGTTGTATATATATGGTCTGGTCAGCTATACAGATGTAGTTCGTTTTGGATATTCCCGTGTATAGTGGCAGCCTTGTCGGCTTGCATATTTTTTATGTTGGGTTAAATGTGACTGCTCATGAGACAGCTTCATTATTATCTATGGCATTATGATTCCACAACATGCTTTTACGGATTTCCACATTGTCCTTAATACCAGTCTGATTATACCTAACAGGTTTGTATACGAGTGTCCAATTCGGACACTAGTCATGACCCATCGGTTTGGGTCGTGACACAGATATGAGCATAGGGGTGTTTGGTCGCTAGAGGTCAGACACTCGTCACGACTCATCGATTTGGGTCGTGACAGCATATGCTTGAATACAAGAGATATCCATACCCTCCTGAAATGAGGCAATCATGCAATCATTAAGCAAATGCGGCCTAATTCCAATCACAAACCGTTGTACCCGATCCTCCATCTCAGCTAAAATCGTGAGAGAATATCTGGCTAGTAAGTTAAAGCGAAAAAGGTACTCCCGAACACTCATATTGCGTAGATTCAGTAATCTATCAACTCAAGCTCGTCGGGTCTCTACTGGTAAATAGTGTCGAAGAAGGCCTCTGTGAACTCCTGCCATACTGCTGGAGGTGTATTAGTCCCCCCGGACAACTCCCAAGTCTCATACCACTGAACTGCAACATCCCCCAAATGATAGGAAGCTAACTCTACTGAATCAGTGTTAGAAGTATGCATTACTCTCAGTGTCCTGTGCATCCGATCTATAAAATTCTGCACGTCCTCATCTGGTTTTGATCCTGTAATTACTGGAGGGTCTAAATTGATGAAGTCTTGAACACTGGCACTGACAACCCTATCAGCATAACCAACACCTGTACCATGACGCAAGGCCTGAGTGTCCACTAGCTGAGTTAGTAACCGAATGACATCTCGCATCTCCTGGTCGGGTGTATTATGTGAAGGAACTGGGGGTGCTGTAGCTGCAGATCCTCTGGAATGGAAGGGTTCTGAGAAGGCCAAAATGGGGCCTCACCCTGGCCCACATTTATCGGTTGCACCCGATTGGTACCCTCATCTGTGGCAGCATTGCCTCTCTGGCTAGCTGAAGCTCTCCTCATCACCAGCATCGCTGAAATCAGAATACGTTATTAGAAAATGAACTCTAATGATATGGCTCTAATGCACAATCTAAGATAAGAAAGAAATACAGCCATCCTAAATGCCTTGCAGCCTCCTTTTTATAAATGTGGTGTACAACACACCCATAAACAAGACTCTACTAGACACGGCTTGTAGACAACCCTTGGAAAGAACCTAGCTCTGATACCAAGTTTGTCACGACCCAAACAAGAGGGCCATGACAGGTACCTGGGCCCTACCTGTCGAGCAGAGCTAAAACATGCTTTCATATCATAATCGTACACAAGGGTGGACCACGAGGATCATCAAATGGCAACCTGCTAGATCATAAGAGAACTATACTAAAAAGGGACGAGCCCTAAAGGACATACATATATAACCATGCTAGACAAAACTGTACGAGCCGACAAGTCCATCATAGACACCTATACAACAAAATATTGGTCAAGAGGGCCATACAACGTCTAACTGTAACCCAACTGTTTACAAGCCTCTACTACAGTACATGACATAATAAGGTTGGAATAGGGCCCTGCCATCCCATATGTATAACAAAATATACGTACCAAGACTCGACAGCAACTCCAAGATAAATGGAGTGCTCCCATATCAGCTGAACGACAACCTATGGAGGCGGATCGTCACCCTGTCTACCTGAACTTGCGGGCATGAAACGCAGTGTCCCCCAGGCGAAAGGGGCGTCAGTATGGATAATGTACTGAGTATATAAGGCATGAAAGTAATATAAAGGAGACATAAAAGTACATAGCAAAAAAGGAATGCAACCTGTATATCTGAAATGCCTCTGAGGACCAATGATATGCATAAGTACTGTATATATGCGTATATAATGCTTGCTCATACATACATACACACCTCCGACCATCGTTATGAAATAGCAGTTCCATCAACGAGTGACTCTATAAATCATATGACATCTCGAGAACGATTTGCTAAGAACAATATTAGTAGAACATGAATCAATATAGAACATCTCTAGCTGCTAAGAATGGAATCATTATGGAATAGCTTTACGTTTACATTTTGTTTATATGGATCATGCCAAAAGAAGGAAAGTTAGCCTTGACACACCTTATATAAACTCCTCTCATAAGTATCCAAGCTTAGCTTCCGCTTAAAAAAATTCTACAATCACAAATATGATACTAACTTCACTATAATTCTCAACTACAACTAATGAATGTTAAACATATTCTAAATGAATTTGAACAGCATCTCCCCATAGTTTTCTCTACTTCCAATCAACCAACTGCCACGTCCCAAATCTGGAGAGGCGTGACCGACACTCGATGCTATACTAGGCCCAACCGAACAACTCTGATTCTGTAGCTCTGGAGAGGTAGGCCTCAACTTATGCCGATAGGGCCTACCTACAAATAGACAATACAAACTAGCCAGCAAGGCCAGACTCTGAATATATATAAAGACTGGCTATCTCATCCGAACGGGGCACACACACCCAATACATGAGTATAACTGAGCAAGCCGACGAGGCTGCCATGAACGTACACAACCAACAGTGTCAAAGTAAACATATACAACGCCGGCAAGGCTACAACACTGACTTACTATACACAGGACTCGTCTACAAGCCTTTAAAGAGTAAACAACTATATTATGGACGGAACAGAGTCCCCGCCTACCCATCAAGTCTACATATACAATAGGAAGACTCCAAATAAACTTGGTGACTCCGGATAAAGAGAGCTCACCAATCAGCTGATATCTGGTCCCACCTACTGGGGAGGTCTGTCAGTCTTTATATCTGCACCTGCAGGCACGAATGCAGTGCCCCCGGCAAAGGACGTCAATACGAAATAATGTACCAAGTTTGTAAGGTAATGGAATTACTGAAACTGAAACTGAACTGAAACATAATAATCTAGAGGCTAAAGAATGCCCAGAATATCTCTCTGATCTATCTCATATGAAATGCAATACATCTCTCTCTTATTATGTCACTTATCACCGAAAAAGGAAAAGATAATGATTTAGGTTGGAATTGTGATGTGCACTTATGATAAGACTCAAGTGAGATCCTGATTATGATTTAAGGTCAATGAGGTTATCTTTCACGGCATGCATTCTCATTTCATCTGATACATTAGTTTAAACTGTGAAACATCCGAGGCTTCTTATTATGGTGTTTGCTACATGCATATTTCGTATGGCATCTCATGCATATATTATTTGATATTATCTATGTGGCCTGAAGGGAAATTGTTTCGGACGTGGCGTTGCATAGATTTGGGGATAAGTGTGTATTGGTAGTTGAGTTACAGATGTTGTTATGGTTATTCACTCCCATGATTATTGTTGAATTCGACATTCATGCATGCATTTCATCCTGCATTTCTCAAGATAATGTGATGTGGTTCCAATGAAAAAGAATTATGGTAGTGTATGATAAGAAAGTGAAAGACAAAAGTCACCTCTGGGCTGTGTGCGGAGTGGCTAGTATTGCGGAAGTCACCTCTGGGCTGTGTGCAGAGTGGCTAGTATCTTGGAAATCACCTCTGGGCTGTGTGCGGAATGACTAGTATCGCAGACGTCACCTCTGGGTTGTGTGCGGAGTGACTGGTACATGGACTTCGCGGGTCCCCCATGGGTCGTGACTATCGAGACGTGAAGGATTTTCGTCCTTAGCATGTGTGTATGGTATAAGACAGTTGGCCAGTGCATTGCATCGCACATGCATTCATATTACATCCACTCATATCATTGATTCTATTATTTTCATTTATATCATTGCATGGTACATTTCTGCATTGATTTCTTGGTTGTTAGTTCATTGAGTTGATGCTTGCTTGTAAGGTGTTTACTTAGAGACTTGACAGACTCGAGGAGTTGAGACTTTCTCGTAGGCTATAACTTGAGCTTACTATGATCTATTGGGTTCCTATTACTGTTAGTTTGGTTGAATATGCTTAGTGACTGCATTTGACTGCTTACATGTCTACTTGTCGATTTATTTCTTTATATATATAAACTAATTGTTATCGGCATATGATACCTACCAGTACATAGTGTTTGTACTGATACTACCTTGATGTACTCATTTTTGAGTACAGAGTTTGTTATAGGATCCACTTCAGGCCCTCATGAGTGATTCTCGAGGCATCATATTTGAGTTTCTAGGGTGAGCAATTTTCTAGACCGCAGCCCGAAGAACTCTCTCTCTCTCTCTCTCTTGCTATATCGGTCTTTCTACTTCGGTCGTCTGTAGTTTCCGCAATTAGTTATTTATGATATTGAGATTGCTTGCATGATTTAATCTTCCGCATTATTAATTCTAAAATTGGTAAGGTGCAGGAAGGGTTTGCCCACCAGGGGGGTTAGTGTGGGTGCCCGCTCGACCTACGAGTTGGGTCTTGACAAAGTTGGTATCAGAGCCCTAGGTTACCTAATCTTATAAGTACAAAAGCATGTCTAGTAGAGTCTTGTGAATCGGTACGAAGGGCTCCGCACTTATCTTCGAGAGGCTATGGGACATAAGGAAACTTCCAATTCTTTCATTCCTTTCGTGCTACTTCATTCAATTTTGTATCTAGTCAATTCAAATTGGCATATGAATTTGCTTGTCTTATTCTCTCAGAGATGGTGGAAACACGTTCTTAATTTCGATTAACGAATAGTTTGACATGATATGGCGTGGTATGGTACGAGATTGCAACGCCATGATATGTACGCGTGACCAAGTTCGGTTCCAGCTATGATTGTGGATCTCTAGTTAAATAAGGGGAGGTGGGTGAGTAAATTTATGGATTCGCCAGAATGATTTGCTAGAGGTATAGTTGGTATGAGAAAGTTTCAGCATCATCAAGTTCGTCTGGTAGGTTGTGGCATAAGTGTAACTTGGGAGGGTCATCGGCTTTGACAAAAGAATAACGACTGTTTTAAGATAATGAAGAGAGGTTGAGAGTAAGGTTAGGAAAGGCGACTTTTGTGGTAAGTTCGGGGAAGTAAAAATTCTTAGAGTATATTGGTAAAAGTATTTCTTATCTTATGGGATGGAGGCGTAAGGAAGAGAATTTGGATAGATCAACCTCCGCTACAGGAAGGGAACAATTGGTATCTGACGTGCTCGTCAGGATAAGGTTTTAAGATGCATGAGAGTGGATTTCGTTTTCGGTTGTGAAAAGTTAAGTCGGGTTTTGTCACGACCCGACTAGGGGCCGTGATGAGTACCCGATACTTGTACCGAGCACCCCTTGTCTCGTATCATACTCTTGACACTAAGCAAGCCGTATAAACTATACCATTTTTTTTTGTTACTGAACATTCACATTGGTAGCATAATTATAAACATAGGCCAGTAAGCTCTGCCAGCACATGACACAGCGACAAGGACACTCATAGATACAAAACATCTACCTGTACACATCTATCTACGAGCCTCTAAACATAGTACACATATACATATGAAGGGCCGGATTTTGCCGGGCCAGAATATACACACAAAAGTAGTACCAAGTAACTGGAGCTCCGGAACAACTGGAGCACTGCTGATGAAGCTCCTAGGAGTCAAGTCTATCTGCCTGCTGACCTGCGCGGCATGGAACGCAACGTCCGCAAGAAGGGACGTCAGTACGAATAATGTACCGAGTATGTAAGGCATGAATAATAACATATGAAAGATATAGAGCAAGGATAATAACATAAAAGAAGCATAGCGCAATATCATGAGGTGGAAGGATAAACTGTACATATAAAGGCCCTTTGGCGGATACCATGCATGCTTAGCGCTGCGGAACGTGCAGCCCGATCCACATGTACATATACTATAACATATAGCTGCGGAACGTGCAGCCCGATCCGCAAGTGCATGTAATATAGCGTGTTGCTGCAGAACGTGCAGCCCGATCCATATGTATGCATACTACTTTAATTACTTAGAAAAATATCTCTTTTCATATAAATATATATAAAATACGTCATGTCATGTCGCCGAGGCGTCGACTCCGATCCATTTAGCCATAAATCCCGCGTCCGGGACGAAATCATGTATCATACTCCAGCTGATCAGGTGGCTGTGCGCCTATAGCGCCTTCCCTTCCCGTACTTCCCCATATACATGTGCATATATATATAAACATACGTCATCTATATAGCATGCATGAGAGCCCAAGAAAGATACATATCCATCGGAGTGACGTAAGGTCGGTAACCTCCGATTACATTATGGAACAACCGTAGTCGCTTTGTCTCACCTGGGAGGAACAAGTATTATAAGGCGAGACTACCAATGAAAAGTGTCACTATGAGAAAAACATCAATCGGGGTCATAAGGCATATTTTCATGTATTTAGAACCTTTAGAATAGTCATTACCTATAATAGAATTGGGTTATCTAGAAATAGTTTAACATCCTTATATTTTCATTTCTATAGCAGAACATATCGTCAACATATCTATCGTAGGCACTTTTCTCATTTTTAACTTCATCGTTATCGTTATAAGCTCATATTCATCATCTTAGTCATAGTTGTCATAGGCGTATGTTCTTTCTTAGCATTATCGTTATCATGGTCCTCATAGACGTATTCACACTAGGGTGGTGCTGTACTTAGCGTTTGATAATCGGAACAAGGATCAAAGGTTTCCTTAGGGTTCTACTCCAAAACAAGTCAAATGAAGCAGTAGAGAAAATCCGGGAACAGTGGGCCCACCTCGAGTCAAATGAGGCGGCGTACTAAATTTTCATATATTATATGTCATGGCGTTACCTGTGGGGGTTTTAAGGTAATCGGGTCCTCTTTGTGCAAGTTCTAGAGGGCTAGGAAGGTTTTTCAACATTTTGCACAATTTCAAGTTCAATTCCACTGAAGGAAAACGGGGGAACTTTAGGTGCGGATTCCAGAGAATAGGGTTATCCCCGAGGCTCGTACCCGACTTATTACGTCTAAGACATGCCATAGAAAGAAGGGTGAAGCCTTACATACCTCTTCCCGCTCCTTTTGTTATTCCGAATTCAAGCTGCAAATCCGCTAGAATCTGCAATTTGGTCATATTTACCCAAACTTTCATTAGGGTATTTAGAGTTGGATTCTTAAAGTAACACTTGGCTACCGAAATTTCGGCAGCATTTCCCCTGTAAATACTCCATCCCACCAAGTTCAACTTGACCAATTTCAATCAACAACAATCCCGGGAATTCAACCCGGCCAAATTATCAACCACAATTCCAACAACAATACTAACAATTTCCATATTCAATCAATTTACTACTTCTTCCAAACACTTTCCAACTTCAATGAAAACAATAACAATCTCATAATCTATATTCCAACAACATCATACTAATCATATTGTCTTTCATGCATGCAAGAACATTACATTCCATTCATATAACTTCTAAAACAAGTCTCCACTACTAGAACGTCACTAAGGTTCCTAGACATTCATTAGTAACATAGAGTCCACAACATAACAACAATCAAAACACTAAATAAAATTGACTCATTCTCTTCCATATTACACCATTTCCACACAGCCATACTAGCACACACATATGCACGGTCATACACACACACAACACACGACCAACATTATGCATTCACAACTACAACCACTCCAAAATCATTCAACTTCCGTTATCGACATAGCATCCTCCACAATAACAACCAAACACTAAATAAAATAATTAACACATAATTTCTACAAACACATGTATACGCACGGCCACACCCCTATTTTTGACTTCTTCACAAATTTCATCCACTTTTGTACACTGCAACATGCACAAGTATCCATAACATAAAGAGGAAGTGAATTCTTACCTTCTTCCTTAATTCTTCAACTTGCTTGAATTTCCATCTTATGAATATATGTTTTTCTTGCTCCAATGAATACTCCAAGTTTTAGAGGACCTTCAAATTAGTGGGAAAATAATTTTTGGACAAATTTTCTCAAGAGATTTTTCCTTTCCAAGCTTGGCCGAATAGGCCCCCTTTTGTTGGTCTTCTTCTTCAAGTTTCTTGATTCTTCTATGTGATGAAGATGAAATTATGAGGTGTTTGTCACCCTTTTTATTGACTTTCATCCACCATTTACCTATATTTATAATTAAGTCCCCTTAATTAAAAATATGGGCACATGGCCCTCCTCCCTTTTTCTTGAAAATTCTAGGGAGTTGAATGAAAAGATGACTTGGTCATCTTTTTTTTTTGTTTTGACTCCTTAAAATTCCAAGTGGGCTTAAGCCCACCAACAAGTGGATGGCCAAATATGGCCCAATGGCCAAGCCCACTTTTTTTTTTTTTTTTTGTGTCTTGCATTTCATACAAATTATTTTCCAACTTTCCAAATTTACCCTTCACTTCCCTCCATATTTCTACGAGTCATGTTGCGAATTTCCCTTTATACCCTTGGCCTCGCTTAACATTCCCGCTTCAAAATTTTCATAAACAACTTGTATGCCAAACAAAATGAAAATAAGGTCTTGCTTGTCATTTCCCCGCGATTGTCTTGAATTATCCGATTGCACAAAAATGCGGGATATAACATCCTCCCCCCCCTTTAGAACATTCGTCCTCGAATGTTAAACTGATCTCATAGTGCGTTATAATACTTCGGGGAGGTCTCCTTCGTAGATGTCTCACATGTCGCTTAACATGTCCATTTTAGGAGCTTAAGTTGCTTCTAAGTCGTAGGTCAATTGATTTAGCTTCGAACGCTGGCTCTCCGTTAACGTGTCCCCTTTACTGGATCTTGCATCGTTACCGTCCATTTTAGGTCCAACATGTCCTCCCCCCCCCCCCCCTTTTATTAGGAGGGTCTGCACACGCGTATGCCCTTTAAATAATCGTTTCCTTCGCGATCTTTTACCATTGTAGTTCCTTCTTCGTAGAGTTGTCACGTTTATTCCCTTGTTACATATGTTCCCGTACATCACCGCATTAGGCCTTTCTAGCCTTGTGGGTTCGGCATCGTTCTTACTCTGTGACTTCCATACTCATACCTTTCATTGCGTCCTTTGAATTTCGTTCAGGTAACACATCCTATGCATCGCGACACTACCTGTTAAAGTCTTACAGTCACCGATAATAGGTCATGTATATATATATACATTTTCACCACTATTTCACTTACAAACACTCCCAAGAGCTAGTCAAACTTTCTTTAGCCCTGAAGATCTATCATGCTCTCTTCCCTTCTGTTAGTCTAGTCCGCCTCTGTCTGCAGGACTTCTATAGGGTTTCTAACCACTCCACACGCTCTGATTTACATTGGGCTACCTAATTTCACATCCGTCTCTTGTTCCCATATTTATGAAAATTTCCGCACCTTTCCCAGGGGGTCACCCATCATGGAATTGCTCTCACCCTAGCACGCTTAACCTCCAAACTTTAATGCATTTCTGTGTCCTAGCACTCATATTTTACCTCCATTCTCCCGGACTATCTTTATCGCATTACCAGGGGCGGTTTAGGGTTTTGACAACTTCCGAGACGCCCTCGTCACGTATTTTTATTTTCCAATTACTATTTTAGCCTCCGTAATCACTATTACTCACCTTTTTCCTACGTATACAGCTACTCTTTGTTCCGAGTTCCCAATTTCCCATAAATTCAATAATATAAGGGCGGTACATGATAAGGTAGGGTCTAGATCCATTAACACGCGCATATAATAAGAAAGTATCGATAGTATACCTGTAGCCGCGTTTGGGGAAGGTTCAGGATCCTGCCGTCCTGTCAGTGCGTAAATGCGGTGCAGAGGGCCTGCTGCACTAGGTGCCCCTCCTCCTCTGCCTTGGCCACGGCTCGCTGGAGCCTGAGAAGTCTGTCCCGGAGGGCGCACAGTCGACGATGAACCAACCGCTGATCCGGCAGGCTGGGTTTGGTCTCTCTTATTCTTTAATGGGCACTCACGCATCAAATGGCCAACCAGCCCACAAGTATAACATGCACCTGTACCTGCACGACACTCTCCAGAGTGTGGCCTCCCACACCGAGAACACCGTGGCGGGGGTGGCATCATCCTGCTAGAATCAACTCTATACTGGGGACTCGAAATCCTAGACTGCTCCTTTGCTCGTCCCCCTCTATCCTCACTTCTAGCCCCGAATGATCTGGCTCTTTTCCTGGAGCTCCTATCCGAATGGCGCTCACGTTTCTGTAACTGATGCTGTCCTTCCAGGTTTTGAGCGTGGGCCTGGATACGGGCAATAGTCATCCCATCCTGGAGTGAAGCTGTCAAACACTCTTTAATTAAATGTGGCCCCAACCCGCTTACAAACCGGTGTATGTGATCTCCCCTATCCGCTATCATGGCTGGGGCATACCGGGCTAACGAGTTAAAACGAAGACTATATTCCCTGACACTCATGTTCCCCTGTTTAAGATTCAAAAACATATCAGCTCGAGCCCGTCGGACCTCTGGCGGTAAGAAATGTCGCAGAAATGCCCCAGTGAACTCCTGCCAAACTGGGGGAGGGGCATTTGCTCCCCTCGAAGATGTCCAACTATTATACCACAAAACTGCTACATCCCGGAACCTGTATGACGCTAATTCCACTGACTCTGTATCTGAAGCATGTATTATCCTCAGTGTCCTTGACATCTCATCTATGAAATTCTGCGGGTCTTCCTCCGGTTTCGATCCGTAAAACTCCGGAGGTTTCAGGGTGATAAAATCACGAGCCCTTGCACTCACTGCCCTGGCTCCCTCATCTGTGTCTTGCCGCTGAACTTGTGCGGCGACTAACTGGGTCAATAACTGGATGGCCTCTGCCATCTGCTGGCCCGGGGCTGCTGGCGGTGGAACTGGAGGTGCTGGGGCCCTCTCCTGCTCTGCTGATACAGAGGAAGCAGAAGAAGCCTGAGGGGGAGCTTCATTATGGGATTCGCCTTCTTCTACTACTGCCGGTAGCTCCCGTTCAACTCTGCTTCCAGCCACCATCTTGCCCTTCTGGGCCCCTGTAGCTTTCCTCTTCATCGACATCACTGAAACCATAGCATAGGATTAGAAAAGAACAAGGAAGCCTAATAGCATAGCTCTATCGCACGATCTAGAGACAAAGAAGGTCATATTTCCTAAATGCCCTGCAGCCTCCTGTTTATAAATGTGGCGCGCTACACACCCATAAACAAGACTCTACTGGACACGGCTCGTAGACAAACCCCTAGGACCGAACTGCTCTGATACCACTTCTGTCACGACCCGACTAGGGGCCGTGACGAGTACCCGATACTTGTACCGAGCACCCCTTGTCTCGTATCATACTCTTGACACTAAGCAAGCCGTATAAAATATACCATTTTTTTTTTTGTTACTGAACATTCACCTTGGTAGCATAATTATAAACATAGGCCAGTAAGCTCTGCCAGCACATGACACAGCGACAAGGACACTCATAGATACAAAACATCTACCTGTACACATCTGTCTACGAGCCTCTAAATATAGTACACATATACATATGAAGGGCCGGATTCTGCCGGGCCAGAATATACACACAAAAGTAGTACCAAGTAACTGGAGCTCCGGAACAACTGGAGCACTGCTACAACACTGCTGATGAAGCTCCTAGGAGTCAAGTCTATCTGCCTGCTGACCTGCGCGGCATGGAACGCAACGTCCGCAAGAAGGGACGTCAGTACGAATAATGTACCGAGTATGTAAGGCATGAATAATAACATATGAAAGATATAGAGCAAGGATAATAACATAAAAGAAGCATAGCGCAATATCATGAGGTGGAAGGATAACCTGTACATATAAAGGCCCTTTGGCGGATACCATGCATGCTTAGCGCTGCGGAACGTGCAGCCCGATCCACATGTACATATATTATAACATATAGCTGCGGAACATGCAGCCCGATCCGCAAGTGCATGTAATATAGCGTGTTGCTGCGGAACGTGCAGCCCGATCCATATGTATGCATACTACTTTAATTACTTAGAAAAATATCTCTTTTCATATACATATATATAAAATACGTCATGTCATGTCGCCGAGGCGTCGGCTCCGATCCATTTAGCCATAAATCCCGCGTCCGGGACGAAATCATGTATCATACTCCAGCTGATCAGGTGGCTGTGCGCCTATAGCGCCTTCCCTTCCCGTACTTCCCCATATACATGTGCATATATATATAAACATACGTCATCTATATAGCATGCATGAGAGCCCAAGAAAGATACATATCCATCGGAGTGACGTAAGGTCGGTAACCTCCGATTACATTATGGAACAACCGTAGTCGCTTTGTCACACCTGGGAGGAACAAGTATTATAAGGCGAGACTACCAATGAAAAGTGTCACTATGAGAAAAACATCAATCGGGGTCATAAGGCATATTTTCATGTATTTAGAACCTTTAGAATAGTCATTACCTATAATAGAATTGGGTTATCTAGAAATAGTTTAACATCCTTATATTTTCATTTCTATAGCAGAACATATCGTCAACATATCTATCGTAGGCACTTTTCTCATTTTTAACTTCATCGTTATCGTTATAAGCTCATATTCATCATCTTAGTCATAGTTGTCATAGGCGTATGTTCTTTCTTAGCATTATCGTTATCATGGTCCTCATAGACGTATTCACACTAGGGTGGTGCTGTACTTAGCGTTTGATAATCGGAACAAGGATCAAAGGTTTCCTTAGGGTTCTACTCCAAAACAAGTCAAATGAAGCAGTAGAGGAAATCCGGGAACAGTGGGCCCACCTCGAGTCAAATGAGGCGGCGTACTAAATTTTCATATATTATATGTCATGGCGTTACCTGTGGGGGTTTTAAGGTAATCGGGTCCTCTTTGTGCAAGTTCTAGAGGGCTAGGAAGGTTTTTCAACATTTTGCACAATTTCAAGTTCAATTCCACTGAAGGAAAACGGGGGAACTTTAGGTGCGGATTTCGGAGAATAGGGTTATCCCCGAGGCTCGTACCCGACTTATTACGTCTAAGACATGCCATAGAAAGAAGGGTGAAGCCTTACATACCTCTTCCCGCTCCTTTTGTTATTCCGAATTCAAGCTGCAAATCCGCTAGAATCTGCAATTTGGTCATATTTACCCAAACTTTCATTAGGGTATTTAGAGTTGGATTCTTAAAGTAACACTTGGCTACCGAAATTTCGGAAGCATTTCCCCTGTAAATACTCCATCCCACCAAGTTCAACTTGGCCAATTTCAATCAACAACAATCCCGGGAATTCAACCCGGCCAAATTATCAACCACAATTCCAACAACAATACTAACAATTTCCATATTCAATCAATTTACTACTTCTTCCAAAAACTTTCCAACTTCAATGAAAACAATAACAATCTCATAATCTATATTCCAACAACATCATACTAATCATATTGTCTTTCATGCATGCAAGAACATTACATTCCATTCATATAACTTCTAAAACAAGTCTCCACTACTAGAACGTCACTAAGGTTCCTAGACATTCATTAGTAACATAGAGTCCACAACATAACAACAATCAAAACACTAAATAAAATTGACTCATTCTCTTCCATATTACACCATCTCCACACAACCATACTATCACACACATATGCACGGTCATACACACACACAACACACGACCAACATTATGCATTCACAACTACAACCACTCCAAAATCATTCAACTTCCGTTATCGACATAGCATCCTCCACAATAACAACCAAACACTAAATAAAATAATTAACACATAATTTCTACACACACATGTATACGCACGGCCACACCCCTATTTTTGACTTCTTCACAAATTTCATCCACTTTTGTACACTACAACATGCACAAGTATCCATAACATAAAGAAGAAGTGAATTCTTACCTTCTTCCTTAATTCTTCAACTTGCTTGAATTTCCAACTTATGAATATATGTTTTTCTTGCTCCAATGAATACTCCAAGTTTTAGAGGACCTTCAAATTAGTGGGAAAATAATTTTTGGACAAATTTTCTCAAGAGATTTTTCCTTTCCAAGCTTGGCCGAATAGGCCCCCTTTTGTTGGTCTTCTTCTTCAAGTTTCTTGATTCTTCTATGTGATGAAGATGAAATTATGAGGTGTTTGTCACCCTTTTTATTTACTTTCATCCACCATTTACCTATATTTATAATTAAGTCCCCTTAATTAAAAATATGGGCACATGGCCCTCCTCCCTTTTTCTTGAAAATTCTAGGGAGTTGAATGAAAAGATGACTTGGTCATCTTTTTTTTTTTTATTTTGACTCCTTAAAATTCCAAGTGGGCTTAAGCCCACCAACAAGTGGATGGCTAAATATGGCCCAATGGCCAAGCCCACTCTTTTTTTTTTTTTTTTTTTTTTTTTGTTTCTTGCATTTCATACAAATTATTTTCCAACTTTCCAAATTTACCCTTCACTTCCCTCCATATTTCTACAAGTCATGTTGCGAATTTCCCTTTATACCCTTGACCTCGCTTAACATTCCCGCTTCAAAATTTTCATAAACAACTTGTATGCCAAACAAAATGAAAATAAGGTCTTGCTTGTCATTTCCCCGCGATTGTCTTGAATTATCCGATTGCACAAAAATGCGGGATATAACAGGTTTTGACATGACATTATGGTATTAGTGGAGTAAGAGCTAGTGGGTTGAGGGTTACTTTAGGAAGATGACTATCGGAGATCAGAAGGCAAGGTTACTTGTGACGTGTTAGAACTCAAGGTAGTGGGCAACTGTGGTCCTTCAGTAAAGGGTGTTTTCGCAAGGTCGTCGTGTTTAGACGATTGGTGAGGAGATCGTTTGAAATAAGAGCTTGTTGATATGAGAGTTGTGTTGCGATTATGCAGTGTGGACTGGATGTAAGGACTCATGGATGAGTTGGTATGTTCGGTTATGTCGTAGGATAGTGGGGGCCTAGTGGTTGACTAATAGAAAAGAGTCATGATAGGAAAGAGTGAAGTTTTCATACTTAAGGAGTTATCGACCATTACATCTAATCTTAGCAAGGGGTGTTGGAATCATATCTGTTGTTTAAGTTTCGGCTTGTTCCTTCCACTACTGTTGTTATGACTCTAATAAGTTGATCAAATGAGAGGGATAATCACATGATTTGATTAGAGGTGCTCGGGTTCAGTAATTAATGATCGCCTTACAGATTATGGATTGGTTCAGTGATAGTTTGGGGGTATTGCATCGGTAATGAGTGAGTCTCTTGGGGATGACTAGGTTTGGTCGGTAATTTCTAGTGGGAAGACTTTTTGAAGAATGGAGTATGTGATGCACCGAATTTAGAGTGGTTTTCAGTTTGAAGTTCAAGTGTGGCAAAGGAAACTCTTGGTTATTGAGTGAGCGGCATAATACTATCTCCAGGGTTGACTCAACTGTTTAGTAGGACTTGTGATTTTACGGTGTACTTTTGAGTGGGTTCGAGTGATGGTCGATCGGTGGTGGTGAATGTGATCTGCATGGAATAGAGAAAATAAAGAATTGAGATAAAGGTATAGTTGATCGAGAATTGGAAGGGATGAAGTACATTTTAGGAAAAAGAAAGGACTCAGATTCGAAGCAATGATATTACTTGGGTCAGGTATGGATTATGGTGTCGTTGTCTTGCATCTTCCAGAGGAGGTGTGTTTGTTAAGTACTCTTAAGAAGGAAGTCTACAGTAATGGGCTAAGTGTTGTGATAAAGTTCTGTGAGGTTACGTGATCAATTGCTGATGAGAGGCAAATTTCGGGATCGACATGTTAAGATTTATGGGAAGTGGCTAGTGTCGTAACAAGATGGGAAATTTCATAGCACTCTGCGATGGATGAGCTAGGGTGGTCCAACGGGAAGGAATTTTGGGAATCCTTATAATTTGGAGGTTAGAGTTATATTTTCAAGATGAGACTATATTCGTGGCAGTGGGTCATATGTAAGTATTACCAACTGGATAGCTTGGGTGAGAATTTTTGGAATATTAAAGGCTTGGGAAAAGTTGAGCAAGGTTGAGTGCAGGGATTACAAAAGTTGACACTTTCAGAACTATTAAGGGGGTGTCAAGAAGCTACAGTAGGATATTCGACGACTAAGTGTATTAATTGAGGCCGCATGTTGGATGTGAAGCGATCCGAGTACTGAGCGAGTTAAGAGGAAGCATGAGAAGAATTTGGTATTTTTAGAGTTCATGAAGGTCAGATTTGCGTATTGGGTGAAAGTTGAGAAACATGAAGGTTGCGATCCTAAGGTATAGTTTTTCGCTACTAAGTTGATTGTCACGACCCAAACCGATGGGTCATGACCAGTGCCTGAACTGGACACCCGTATACGAACCTGCTCGATATGATCAGACCGAAAATGGAAACAATATGGCAATTTGTAAAAGCACGCTTTAAACTCATCATATCATAAATCAAAAAGAACCTGTCTCTTGAGAAGCCACAGCTAACCAAACATAACAAAATATGCAAGCCGATAAGGCTGCCACTATGCACGGAAATATCCAAAATGAACTACATCTGCATAGCTGATCAAACCGTATATACGCAACCCACATATGTCTACAGACCTCTAAGAGTATAACAAAGCCTATGTCAAAGGATCTGTACCAAAATGACTCGAGCTCCGGAACACTAGAGCCCTCCAAGCAGCTGAGCTGAAGTCCTAAATCGGAGGATCACCGAACTGAGTGTCTGTACCTGCGGGCATGAAACGTATCCCCCAAAGAAAAGGGGTCAGTACGAATAGTGTACTGAGTATGTAAGGCATAAAATCAACATGTACATAAAATCCTAGAAAACATTTGAGACATGTCAATGAATGGGCAAAATAAATGCATCAGTACAGCTATATCAAAGAAACACATATATCCATAGAAATATCATAACAAAGGCCACGACATCACCCCTTGTCAGCTGTGCCATATATACAGACCGCAACAAAGGCCACAGCATCACTCCTTGTCAACTGTGCCATACATATACACTTCACAACAAAGTCCACAGCGTCACCCCCTGTCGACTGTGCCATACATATACACATCACAAAAAAGGCCACAGCGTCGCCCCCTGTGAACTGTGCCATACATATACACATCACAACAAAGGCCACAGCATCACCCCCTGTCAACTGTGCCATATATACGCACAACAAAGGTCATACTGTCACCCCCTGTCAACTGTGCCTTATATATATACAACAAAGGTCACAGCGTCACCCCGTGTCAACTGTGCCATACATATACACATCATAACAAAGGCCACAGCGTCACCCCCTGTCAACTGTGCCATACATATACCCATCACAACAAAGGCCACAGCGTTACCCCCAATATCTGAAGTTGATCTCTTCATCTCTTGTCAGTCTGCACTTACCTGCAGAAAAAGGATCAGAAGCGATCTTTGCTAGACTCTGGCTCTATCGCACGATCTTAGATATAAAGAAAGGTCAATGATGTTACACCTCGGAAAATTTTCCCGTTAACGTACAGTGAATAGGATAGCGAGGAGCATGATGTATATGATGTTTTAATAAGTAATAAGTAGCATTTGATGATCCTAATCGAGGTTCAAAGACATTTGACGTAAGGGAAGAAGTTATCAAGAAATGCAAGGTGTATGCTATGTATCGGAAGACGATTTACGAGTAATGAGTTAATGATGGCTTAAGGATGTTTTGGAGAAGAGTTATAACCACCCTTAGGTTGGTAATGAGGTGTTAAACAAGTGTTAAGAAGGTTCCATAAGGATTGGAGATCAAACGAGTCGACGAGAACGAGTTTCGGAGAGCTGGGCATTATACGGCCAAACACACTGGCCGTATAAAATATACGGACCGTATGTCCAGCCGTATGTTCTGCCCAGAATGATGGTCTTCACTGGACCAAACATACGATCCAGACATACGGTTAGTATAAAATATACGGACCGTATGTTGGTCCGTATGTTCCGGTCAGGACAGATTTTTAAGTTGATATAAGGACCCTCTCTCTCATTAATTCATTTCATTTTCCACTCTCCACACCTCAAGAACACTCTAGAATTCTCTCCACTCTTCAACCATAAGAATTCAAGAGAAATCTATGATTTACTTCATCAAACCCACAAAATCAAGTGTATGAAGACTATCAAAGTTCATCTAAGCCAAGAAATCCCAAGGGAAGTGAGCTAGGGTTTTGGTGCAAGAAGAGAATTTACACTCAAGGCTTATTCTACCATTATCTAAGGTGAGTTTTATGATCATTCTATGTTGTTTAAGGTGTTGAAAGTTAAAACACTTGGATTGTAAAGAGATATAGAAAATGGGTCATGAATGTGGGAATAGTGCCATTGTTGAATAGTAGTTTGGAGTGAGCTATGAATATTGATACGTTGTGATTGTGAGTATGTTGTGAATGACATTTAGAACATGGGATAAGTATTATATATGAGAAAATGCAATAATGAACTATGACCATGATTATGGAGAAATTGAGGTGAAATTATGAAATGTGGATAATGTAGATGAATGATGATTGTTGGTTGTGATATTGTGAATGTTGTTATCAATGTTTGGGAGTTGATATGGAATGTGGGGAAAGTTGTATAAACAAAGGATATGCTGCCCAATTTTCTTTAGCTTTAGTAAGCACATTTAAGTAATCGATTAGCTAATGTTAATGCGAATTCTCTTGAAGGTAGAAACGTGGGCATTGAAGGAGAACAAGTAAGCGATAGATTAGGCAAACAAAAAAGGTATGTAAGGCTAGTCCCTTCTTTCTAAGGCATGACTCCCATGATATGAATCTTCTAAATTTTCCATGATCTTCCTAAATAAAGGAACTATGAGTCCATGACTGTAATGAGCTATATATGTATGAGGTAAAGAACAGAGATACGACAAGCAAGATAATGATGATGATGAGTTAAGTATAAAAGGGTCCTAGAGTAAAGTAAGATGTCCATGAAGCTAATGATTCTAAGTATGGTTCTGTTGATGCTTTTCCTCGTGTACACTCACCTTAATGATATGATGTTGATGATTACTCTATAATATAGTCGGGGGTTCACAGCCTTATGTCACCCCGACATAGCCATAGTTGCCTTCAAGTTCTAATGTATGTTTTGATGATAAATGTATAGTGATGTTAAGTTATGATATGTCTATGAGATAAGTAATAAAGATAAGTCTGTGATTGGTTGTATGACGATACGATTCCATCGCGCCTAGTTGGCCGGGCATGTCACCGCGAAGGCGGGCTGCATTCGATTCCACCGTGCCTAAATGGCCGGGCATGTCACCGCTAAGGCGGGCTGCTATGTTTACACCGAGCCTAGAGGGCCGGGCATGGTCACCACTAGTGGGCGGCATATGATGGTTACCCGGACGCGGGTTAACGATGATGATTATGATGCGATGATATATGCGCTATGACAATACATGTACTATCATTATATAAATATATGATATATGTATGAAATGTATTCACCCATAAAACTCACGCAGGTTATATCTTTATCCCATGTCTTGTGATTCTTCTATTATGTCCATTTCATTCATGTCTTACATACTCTGTACAATGTTCGTACTAACGTCTGTTTTCTTTGGACGCTGTGTTCATGCCCACATATAGACAGGGAGGTGATCCAGACTCGTAGGAGCTGTTAGCTGACTCGAGAGCACTCCATTATTCTGGAGGTGCTATTTGGTTTATTCTTTTGTGTGTGTGTGTATATATATATATATATATATATATATATATATATATATATATACGTGTGTGTGTGTGTGTGTGTATGTATTTCGGGCACGACGGGGTCTTGTCCCGTCCATATATCTAGTACTCTAGTAGAGGCTCGTAGATACGCATGGGTGGGTAGTATGGTCTCACAATATTACTATTGTACATGTATTATCATTTTGATAGCCGAAAGACTCATGTATATAAAAGTAATTATGTTTTAAAATGAAAAAGGGTTGTCTTATGATTATTAGCATATGAATAATAAATAAGTGCATAACGATGATGATGAGTGACAGAATGAGTGGTGCTCGGTGGTTAGCCCCGGCTACCCGTCACGGCCCCTAGTCGAGTCGTGACAAATGATTCCTAAATGCCCTGCAGCCTCCTATTTATAAGTTTGGCCGGCTTCACACCCATAAACAGGACTCTACCGGACACGGTCTGTAGACAACCCCTCGGACGAACTGCTCTAGGTTCCGAATTTCTATTTATGACTATACTATACCATTGAGAGTTGATATTCAGGATTAAAAAGGTCAGGGTAGTAATTGTGTAGTCGGAAGTGTCACACCCCGACTTTACTAGGGTATGATGGGCACCCGACCCCATATCTGGAGCCGAGCGAACCCGCTGACTCTTATTACATAGATAAACTCTTGTATCAATTAAGAAATAAATACATAGTAAGCTCTCCAATTTTTTTTTTCATAAGTAATGTCTATCATCATTTGGGACCCGCGACATGAAATGTAATAACATTGTGACGGGTGAAGCCGTCTACCAAACTGACAGTCTATACTCATGACTCTGTCTGCAAAGTCTCTAACATAGAACAAAACATCATAGTATAACACGCTGATTCGGCTACACTCCAGGGCCAAGTGGAGCTCACCAACTTCGCTGGAACATCTTCTATAATGGCTTCGACTCATCTGGGTGTACCTGCGTGGCATGAAACGCAGCCCCCGAAGAAGAGGGGTCAGTACGAGCAATGTACTGAGTATGTAAGGCATGAACGACAATACAAGGAGAGGTACCAGTGGAGATAATCACAGGGGAATCATATGGCATCTCGTAGGGAACATATCATGTCATATCATATCGTGTCATATCATATCATGTCATATCATGTCATACCGTATCATATCATGTCATATCATAGCATATCATGTCGTATCATATCATATCATGTCATATCATAGCATATCATGTCGTATCATATCTGTTATATCCCGTGTTTTCGCACATTTGGAAAATTAGAAATAATTTTGATTTGCAAGGAATAAGGTCATATGTTGATTTGAATTGACATATGTGTGTTGTTCATGAAGGAATATTGATGTGGAAGCATTAACGAAGGCTAGGGGAAAAATAGAAATTTTGAAAATTTGTTTCAGAAATTACAAAATATGGCCCATAATTAATTGGGCTAGAAAAAAAAAAGAAATGGAAGGCCCAATTTCAAGGGGTGGCCGGTTATGGCCTTGCAAAAATGGGCCAAGCCCATGTGTTATTAGTATGAATGAATAAATAATAGAAAGGGCTTATCATTTTCTTTCATCTTTAGAAACTTCAAGAAAGAAAAAGAGTGAGAGAGGAGAGCAAGAGAGGGCACGGCTAAGAAAGGAAAAAAAAAAGAAAGAGAAAATTATGGGGCTCAATCCTTTGGTCCAAAAATCCACCTCTTTTTGAATTACTACTAAGCTCAAGACCCTCTCCAACATGATATAAATTTTGAGGTAAGAAAGTGCTTCTTATGGAAAGTGGAAAAATTTGAAAAAGGTAAGAATTTGTTTTGTTCATATGATAAGAGACATGTATATATGTTATAGTGTGTGGAAATAAATGGAAAGCATGAAAATTTGATGTGTTGTGAATGTGTGTGTGGCCGTGTATTATATGGAAGGGGGAGGAACATGGATTAAATTATTTAGTATGTTAATTGTGTTGTTGTAGTCTTGTGATGTAATTGAAAGCATAATGGTTCAAGATTGGCATGAAAATTTGTTGTAAGTTGTTGTGGGAAAATTATGTGAATTTATTTAGTTTTATGTAATAATGGAAGTGGAGTTGCTAAAGTGGAATTGTTGTTGTTATGGATGAATTTGGAAGGAGAAAAATGTGTTGTTGTAGTTTTGTCGCACTTGTGGCAATTTCGGGTGAAGTATGTGTTGGTGGAATAGTTTGAATGTTTTATGGATTGATTGAAATGCTTATGAATTGTGTTTGGTTGAATTTGAATTAGTTAATGAATATGAAAACGTTGATATGGGCTTGAAAGTGTGAAGATAGAATGGAAGTTGTGACATTATGTAGAAAGGAAGACCATTTATGTTAAAATGTGTTTTGTAGTCATTGTTGATGTTGTTGGATTGTTGGGTTGTTGTTGTTGATTATTCTGGCCGAGTTGAAGTCTCGGGGATGCTATATGTATAGGGGAAATGCTGCCCAAATATCTGTAGAAAAGTGTTGATTCAAGATTTAAGTCTTAAAGTCTTGTGGTTAACAATTGGTAAACATGACCATTTGTAGATTTTGGGCGAAACGGAAATTGAATCTGGACGAGCGTAAGGCGCAACTAAGGTATGTAAAGCTATCCCTTTCCTTCTCTTGGCATGTCCTAGATGTACTAGGTCTTGATTTGAGCCTCGGGGATCATTCCGTTCATAGGAATCCGGGTTTGATTTTTCGTACTATTCATTCAATGGAATTGAACTTCAAAGGGTACATTTTGTTGGAAAAATGCTTAAATCTCCATAACTTTCACAAACGAGACCGGATTGCCCTGAAACTTTCATGGATGACTTTACAAGGCCTAATGCACGTAATTTATGTACGCCACCTCGACTTGACCCGAGGTGGGCCCACAAGTCCCGAGACCTTTGTATTGCTCCATTTGACTTATTTCCATACGGTAACTAAAGGAAACTTTGGGTTAATCCTTCATGCTAAATTGGACTTATTTGAAACGTGGTTGTGGGTTACTAGTGATTTCAAAAAGAAATTTATTATTAAAATTTTCTAATTATTAGTCTCAAATTAAAGGAAACATAAGGTTGATTTCAAAACCACTCCGAAGGGGGGTGCGATATTTTATTATTTAGACCTTTTAAAACCACTCCGAAGGGGGTGCGACACTTTACTATTTGGACATTCCAAAAACCACTCCGAAGGGGGTGCGAGATTTTATTACTTAGATTTTCTAAAACCACTGCAAAGGGGGTGCGATGGCCTCAGCGCATGTCTGAGCGTGCTATGGCCTCAGCTTATGTCTGAGCGTGCTATGGCCTCGGTTGATCACTGAGTGTGCTATGGCCTCAGTTTACGTCTGAGTGTGCTACGGCCTCAGCTTAAGTCTGAGTGTGCTATTTTCAAAACCACTCCGAAGGGGGTGCGAGGTTTTACTACTTCATTTCATTTACGACTTATATTTAATTTATATATTATCATTATTATTATGCCCGAAGGGGCCATTATCATTATTATTATGCCCGAAGGGGCCATTATTGATATTGAGCCGGAAGCGGCATGCCCGAAGGGGCTATCATTGCTATCATGCCGGAAGCGGCAGTCCGAAGGGACCTTTATGTTATTATGCCGGAAGCGGCCGTCCGAAGGGACTATTATGTTACTATGCCAGAAGCAGCTGTCCGAAGGGACTATTATGTTATTATGTTTATATCGTGTATTCTTAAATTGTCTATGCCGTATTTGTATTGTATAAAGCATTACGGTGCACGGTTTGGAAGCCTTGTGTATATACTTATGCTTTTTCTAGCAAAGGCGGAAGGTATTAAATTTGATCGTGATTTCTCCTCCTCTAAATTAAGCTGGGGTTATGACTAGGTACCGTTTTACATACTCAGTACATATTCCGTACTGACCCCCTCTTCTTCGGGGGCTGCGTTTCATGCCGCGCAGGTACACCCAAATGAGTAGAAGATTTTGCAGCTGAGTTGGTGAGCTCTATTTCTTTCCGGGTGTTGCCGGGTCCAACATTCATGTCATGGTATTCTGTACGTGTTAGAGACTTTGCAGACAGTGTCCTGTGGATAGGGTGTCGGAAAGTGCGAATCATTTGTAGATGTAAAAAAAAAAAAAAAAAAGTATGTAATTTTAGATGACTTCAGCTGATTTGGAGTACGTAATTGATTGATAATTTTTCATAATCTGTATAAGGTCGTGACTTCTATTGGAAAAGGTTTCATGCTTTAAAAGTTTTTGTAATGATAGATTTTGGTAAAGAGAACGTTAAGGGTTCGCTCGACTCTGAAGAGAGTCGGGTGCCCATCATGCCCTACCAAGGTTAGGGTGTGACAATATCATATCATATCCTATCGTATCATATCATATCATGTCATAGCATATCATATCATAGGGAGTCATATAGCGTATCATAGGCTGATTGAAATACCTGTACATATGAATGCCACTTAAGGCGGAAACCATGCATGCTTATTTTGTCATATCATATCATAGCACCGAACAAGTCGGCTCGCCCACATTGC
The DNA here is from genome assembly GCF_019175385.1 of Lycium barbarum. Taxonomy (NCBI): domain Eukaryota; kingdom Viridiplantae; phylum Streptophyta; class Magnoliopsida; order Solanales; family Solanaceae; genus Lycium; species Lycium barbarum. Next base: position 66,945,175 of record NC_083347.1, on the reverse strand, counting down.
GCCGAAATATGTCGGCTCGCCCATATATCCCGCGTCCGGGATGATAATGCCAGCTGACCAGGTGGCGATGAAACATGTTTCCCTTTCCCATGTCCCCATATACATGTAGCCCTTCCCCCCTCCCATATACATATATAGCATGCATGAGAGCCCAAGGAAAGTCATGTGTCTATCGGAGTGACGTAAGGTCGGTAGCCTCCGATTGTATTATGGAATCATCATGGTCGTCATGTCACGCCTTGAAGGAACAATTATAAGGCGAGACTATCAATGAAGAACATTATCTCGGGAAAATATAAAACAGGATCAAAACATATTACTTCGTGTACTTTAAAACCATTAAAACAGTCATTATCCAAAAGTAACTTAACATTTTATATCGTCGTATTCATGGTAAGAACATATCCTTGGCATATTCGTCATAGACACTTTCTTATGTCTGGCTTCATTATTGTCATCATAACTTCGTAGTCGTTGTTTTAGTTATAAAAAAAAACTTTCAAAATGGTAACACTTGGATTTTGGAGAAAAATGTATATTTTGGAAAACATTTATTACTTTTGGAAAGGAAATCATGTTTTGAATTCATAACTTCTAGCTTTTGAAAATAAGGACGTTATGGGGAACATATGAAGACTCAGAAACAGATTTCGGGTCAATCGGAATTAGTATACGAAAGTTATGAGCGTTTGAAGTTCAGAACCTTTTATGAACATTTCAGAAGTCATTTTTGGAAAATCATTCTTATCATAATCATCATAGAACATTCTCAACCTTGACATCATCATTGTCATCGTGAAACATATCCATAGTCATTGCCATAAGAGCTTACGACACCATCACCTTTATTTTGGAGAAATACCAACATTTTGGAAAACATTGACGGGTTATCGGGAAAGTAAGCATGCCTTAGAATCATAGACATCTAACTTTCAAAACAAGGACGATATGGAAACAATTACAAAATTATAACATCGGGATCATGCCATAGAAAGAAAGGGACGAGCCTTAACATACCTGCGTCGCGACCAACTGGCTACGCTCATTTGTGCAACTTGTTGATCTACATTTCAAAAGAATTTGTCCATTCATTAGATTCGTTGTCATATGCTTGCCTTAGGACTTTCAACACATTCATTATATTCTGACGAAATTTCGGCAGCACCTCCCCTGTAAATATACCAACCCCGAGAATATGGCTCGGCACCAAATCAACAACATGAATCCGGGAATTTAACCCGGCCAAATCAACAACAATATTAGCAATTCATTCTAGCAACAATTCAGTATTCATTTCAATCTGATTCACATAATCTTTCAACGACTTAATCAACATATTACTTTACCCGAAACCTTCCAAATTCACACATTATGTCACAATACATACATTTACAACTTCATTTCATAAATTCAAGAAACCACATCAAAACTACATTTCCCTCCAATTCGGCCCACACAATTATAATCTTAACTTGGATTATTAAAACTTCATTTTTCCATCTTAGAACTCACAACGACGACAACCAAAATACTAACGACGATTTATTCATTCTCAACTACACAAAGGGGGACCATACGGCCAACACCATACCCACACACTACATGCACAATTCCATGAATTTCCATCCTTTTCCATGCATTATAACCATCAACATACTACATAAAATTGACATAATCTTTTCAAATAACACAACATACACGGCTACATAATACACACGGCTACAACTTCAACATAGGTAATTCCATGTATTTCATTCATTTCTTCACATGACAACATGCTCAAAACATCCATAATATATGCAAAGAAGATTGGACCTTACCCTTTTTCTCCACTTCCTCTTCTCGGCTAGAAGTACATATGGCAACAACGAACGATTTTCTTGTTCCAACAACTACTCCACGTTAACGAGGGCCTTCCAATGAGTAGAAAACTAGAAGAAAAATAACTTTCCATGATCAAATTTAAGGGGCAAGTTTCGGCCAGCCCTTCTCTTGGCCGAAACCCCCATGTCTCTCTCCATCCCTCTTACTTGAAATTTCTAGAAAACATTAATGAAGTGTGGTCTTTTTCTTGACCATCACATATATACATATATGTAAAAATGGGCACATGGCCGGCCATGTGCCCTTATTTTTCCTCAAATTCTTTTTTTTTTTCCAATTTTCTCAATTTCTCTAGGTTCTTCTTTCCTTTTTCTCTTTTCCTTTTCTAGAGTTTTCTTGAAAGTAATGTCTTCTTGGACACACTTTGGTCCATATTTTATTTTTAATTTACAATTATCCCCCATTAATTAAAATAAGGGCATATAGTGCACGACCAACATGGCCCCTTTAGGAAATTTCAAGACTTGTGTGAAATTCTCGTTTTACCCCTAGCCTTCCACAATATTTCCAAAAGCCATTTTGCGAATTTTCCTTTTCGCCCTTAGTCTTTCTCACTATTCCCATACTATCAATGTTCGTAAATAATATTCACAACAGCTTATACATTAGAATAAATTTTGAAAATGGTCATTCCCTTAACTTCGTCACGACTACCTTGAAATATCCGAACGTATAAAATAAGGGATATAACAGGAAGAATAAGAGATCCTTTCTAATTCGGAGGGAGATGCGTTACGAGAATGTTTTGGAATCTGTTAAGACCTCAACTTGCTCAAGATTAGGTGATGAAGGTCATGCAGTAAGGTGGGTGGAATTATATCAGCACTAACACACCGGATTTTATCAGAGTTTCAAGGTTAAGCGTGCTGGGGTAAGAGAAATACTAGGATGGGTGACCCCCTGGGAAGCGTACTAAAAGTTCTATAAATTCAGACATAAGAAACAAATGAGAAGCTAGAGTAGCCTAAGGGAAAATGGAGTATGCGGAGTGGTTGGAAACTCTAAAAGATCGTGAAGAATTAGGCAGACTAGATCGACAAAGAGAAGGAATGTGCATCACAGTTTTATAATAGGGATAGGTTTGAAAAGTATTCGGATGTACTTGTGATCAAGGCGTTGAAAAATATATGCGTATGCGTATGATATCTCATATGTGGTTGTAACAACGGGTATGTGTATCCCAGCAACCGACGTTGCAGTATGTGGAAGGCATTAATCGAATAAGGTAACGAAGTTCAAGTGGCAAAAATGGTACGAATGTTACAAGGTAAGTTAATGTTATTCTTACTGCAGGTTAGATTTGAAAGGTCCTAATGCAATAACATCGGGGAAAGGAAGTGAGTATATATAGGAAGAGAAAAGATTAGAATGTCTTTAGAAAAGAAGAGAGAAGTGAGAAATGAGGGTGAGTGAAGCTTCCAAAAGAGTTGACGGGCAAAGCAAGGGACTATTTGGATAAAATTTGGGAGTAGGTGTGTGAAAGGAATAGGGTACGATAGCATGGATAGGAAATGAACATACAGAATTAGGAGAACAAATACTGGTAAGTAGGACTGAAGGGAAGTAACCACGAAGAGGAAGGGGAAGTGAGGAAGAATAAGCAGGTTCGGTAACAATGTTAGGGGATTCCCAGTTCTTGAGAAGCAATCGAGTAACTAAAGGCACGACCAAGCAGACATAATCACCTTGAAAAGAGAGGAAGCCCTCCTAAAAGATGATTTGGAAATAAAACGGATCTGCAACTCTAAAAGGATATTCTATGAAATTTAGGGTCAATGTTATAATATGAGGAAAAGAGGAGAGCATTTAGGAGTAAAGTGACTGGAAATCTTTAACCCCAGGGGTACACAGGATGCTTTAATGATTTAGATGTAAAAAACCGATCAATCATCGAGATAAGAACGAGGATGATGGGACGACACAAATGATTAGAAAATTAATGGCATGGCACAAGAATTCCGGTAAAGGCCGAGAGATTCGGTCATAGAGGGAGTAGAATGAAATGTGAGGAACATGTATGGAAGACAACTCGGCCGTAGCATCAGAAAGATGGATAAAGACTCGATGAATGAAGCATGGAGAGAGTGTTAACTGTAAGAATTCCATGCTAAGAGCAAGAAGTAGTAGGACACTAGGAAAACTTGATGTACGACTGCAACACGAACACATAGTTAGGAAGAATTGCGAGTAAATGATCTTAACGGGTGGAAGGACTAATAGTGGATGGAAGGGCATGGAATAGTGACGGGATGGTACGGTATAAACCTAAATGGAAGGAGAACTTAGGGCAAAAAGAGATTTTTAGTGTTAAAAGGGATTCACACTCGTAACGAAACACTACAAAGTTTCCTAACCAAAGAGTAAAGGATGACTAATGGAAATAGGCATTGTACAAGTAAAATAAACTATGAGGACTAAAGGAAGGAGAAGGTGTCAATGAAATGGATAAAGGGAATTATGTGGCCGCCGACAACAAGGAGAAGGTTAGTGAATCAGTAGGCTTTCCCAAGGGAAAACAAATTGAAATTATAAGACAATAGTTATGTGAAAGATGCAGAGATGCGATCATGAAGAAAATCGATTTTTTTTTAGTTATATATCTATATGTGTGTGCACAAGTTGTAGTATCATAAAGAAAGATGAAGACTCGACGAAAGAAGAAAGGAAATGGTGTACTTTATGACGATTTCATGTTAAGAATAAGAGCTGACAGAACACTAGAAGGACTATGATGTATAGCTGCGATGCAAACGAGTAGTTAAGGAGAATTACGGGACAAAAGAGCTAAGATAGCTAGGATAATGAAAGGACGAGTCGTGGGAATGGATGGTGTTGAATATCAACTTTCAATGGTATAGTATAGACATAAATATAAATTCGGAACCTAGAGCAGTTAGTCCTAGGGATTGTCTACAGACCGTGTCCGGTAGAGTCTTGTTTATGGGTGTGAAGCCGGCCACACTTATAAACAGGAGGCTGCTGGGCATTTAGGAGTCATTGACCTTTCTTTCTATCTTAGATCGTGTGATAGAGCCAGAGTCTAGGAAAGATCGCTTCAGATCCTTTTTCTGCAGGTAAGTGCAGACTGACGAGAGATGAAGAGATCAACTTTAGATAGTGGGGGTGACGCTGTGGCCTTTGTTGTGATGGGTATATGTATGGCACAGTTGACAGGGGGTGACGCTGTGGCCTTTATTGTGATGTGTATATGTATGGCACTGTTGACAGGGGGTGACGCTGTGACCTTTGTTGTATGTATATATAAGGCACAGTTGACAGGGGGTGACGCAGTGGCATTTGTTGTGATGTGTATATGTATGGCACAGTGGACAGGGGGTGACGCTGTGGCCTTTGTTGTGATGTGTATATGTATGACACAGTTAACAGGGGGTGACACTGTGGGCTTTGTAGTGATGTGTATATGTATGGCACAGTTGACAGGGAGTGACGCTGTGGCCTTTGTTGTGGTGTGTATATATATGGCACAATTGATATGAGGTGATTCTGTGGCCTTTGTTGTGATATTTCTATGGATATATGTGTTTCTTTGATATAGCTAGCTGTACTGATGCATTTATTTTTCCCATTCATTGACATGTCTCAAATGTTTTCTAGTATTTTATGTACATGTTGATTTTATGCTTTACATACTCAGTACACTATTCGTACTGACCCCCTTTCTTCGGGGGCTACGTTTCATGCCCGTAGGTACAGACACTCAGTTCGGTGATCCTCCGGTTTAGGACTTCAACTCAGCTGCTTGGAGGGCTCTAGTGTTCCGGAGCTTGAGTCATTTTAGTATAGATCCTTTGACATAGGCTTTGTTATACTCTTAGAGGTATGTAGACATATGTGGGTTGCGTATATACGGTTTGATCAGCTATGCAGATGTAGTTCGTTTTGGAAATTCCCGTGCATAGTGGCAGCCTTATCGGCTTGCATATTTTGTTATGTTTTGTTAACTGTGGCTTCTCAAGAGACATGTTCTTTCTGATGTATGATATGATGAGTTTACAACGTGCTTTTACAGATTGCCATATTGTTTCCAGTTTTTGTTTGATCATATCGAGCAGGTTCATATACGGGTGTCCAGTTCGAGCACTGGTCATGGCCCATCGGTTTGGGACATGATTGACCATACATGAGAAGGTCGCCATAAATTTGTAATAGGATTGTGTTTGGTTTCGTAAAGTTTGGAGTCAATTCGAGTGGACTATTGGTGGTATTCAGGAGTTGTGAATTCATTTGGTGTCAGAATTGTTCGATTAGAGTCTGGTGGACTATGTTTATATTTCCAGAAGGACTTATGGGTTTCCTAGTAAATCACCCTCACGAATTCGATGGGCTTCAGTTCAGATTTGAGGTATGATAGGTTTACCAAGCTTTATCATGGTTTGTGAGTGGACTTGATGATATTTTATCGAGGGTAGCTATTCAAACAGTTATAATGGTTTACGTCAGTACTTGGTAATGATTTCAGGGGGTACAAATGGTTGTGAGAAGTCTTTAGAGTGATCTGATGGGTTCCTAAGAATTTAGCTCGACGAGGTATTCAGTGGGTATGCTTCCGGTTTGGTGATTTAGAGAGGGTTTTGTCTAAGTGGTTTCCACATCAGGTTATGGAACTAGCAGACTTAGAACTAGCGAAATCGGCTGTGAGTAAGATCAATTTGATAGAATTTCTTAGAGTTGCTCTCATAAAGCAAGGATTCTTTTTGGAAAAAGGAAATCATGATCAAGCTTATGGCGCATGTTTACGCGTTTCTAAGGAGTCGTTGTGTGAAGAATGGCTTAGAAGGTGGGAAAGAAATATTAGGGGAATCAGAATATTTTACCGGTTCAGAGTGGGCTATGGTTGTGTCTATATCTAAAGGATTGTGTTGTTTGGGGGAAATGTTTGTGGGACCTATCGATCGCGTTCAGAGGTGTGGTTTTATCGAATCCGAGAATTCCAGCAAAAGCAGTTCTTATATTCGAGGATCAGTTGCGAGAGAAATTCAAGTATGGAAAATTGGATCTTGGAGCTAAATTAAAGGAAGTTTTGACTGATAAGGTGAACGGGTAGTGATTTTGGCGTGCTTCTTTCCGTGGAGGCTTTCATGTGGTTATAATAAAGATTCCTTGGTTACCGTCAGCTTTCGTACTATCTTTCTTTATTCGAGGACGAATAATTGTTTAATTGGTATCTGATGTAACGAGCCGTTTGATCATTTAGGCCTTTTGACACTTCCCCGAGACCTGATAGTATGATTTTGACCTGTGCAGATGGGCGACACGATTCCCGAAGTCATGGGGAGAGTTCTAGAATGATTTGTGGAATTTAGAGCCTTAAAGTGAAAAATCTTTGACCAATAGTTGACTTTTGGGTAAACAAACCTTTTTCAAAAATTCATCGATTTTGTGAGGTCTGAAGAGTCGATTATGACATGATGGGATATCCGGTTCGATTCTTGAGGCATTCAGGAAAGTATCATACCATTGGTTGGGAAGTTGATTTTGGCCGTTTAGGGGTTGACACGGTCAAAACGACTTCCGCTGGGAATTCGGTGCCACGAGTGAGTTCGTAGCGTGTTTTTACATATGTTTTCATATCTAGTTTGATCCGAGAGTCCTAAGATGAATGTCGGGATTTTGGGATGAAACTTGAAACCAGATTTTTCCTGATTTCTGGTGTCTCGCCTCAGCTATCAACCTTGTGCCTCTGCGGGTCCGCCTCTGCTAGACTTGACCCGCAGGCGTGAGTCTTGAGTATTTTAATGAGGTCTGGCTCCACAGATGGTTATCCGCCGAAGCGGGTTCGCGGCAGCAGAAGTTTTACTGCGGGAGCGAGTGTCGCTGTATTTGGAGGTATTTATTCCCCTTTCTAAACTAATTCTTCCCCATTCACAAAATTAAAACCCTAAGAGTTCTTAGGGTGATCTGAGAGCATTTGGGAGTTGCATCATCTTTGAGTAAGTTTCCTTGACCTTGTTTTATGTTTAATTACTTTCTAAGTTGGAATCCATGGTGAAATGAATGGGATTAGTTGGGGAAGATGGGTTTACAATCTTATTATGGATATTTAAATTCTAAGCTATGAATATGACTGTATTTAATGAATTTCGCTATTATAATCATTGAATCTTGTGGATAATAGCTTGAATATCTAATTTGAATTAAAGAATTGATTATGGAAAACTAGGGTTTATGCCTAAATTGGGGTTTTTTTTAAAACGATGAAATTGATGACTGATTGAGTCTAATTAGAAGTTGGGGAGTAGTATTGAATTTCTAGAATATTGGGTTACCATTTCCAATCTTGAAATTCCCGTTTTGCCCTTGTGGGTCAAATTTCCTCACTTAAAGTATGATTTTCGATTCGAACTAGTTTATAACAATATGGGTATCGTTAGTCTTCGTTTCTAATTTAGATTTTGATGTTGACTAGACTTTGAGTATTCAGGGGCTCTTTGAAAAGGCAAGGCTCACGTGTGACGGTTCGTGGCAGCTGTTCGGCATTGAGGTATGTTACGGCTTACCTTTCGGTTAGAATCCAATTCATGAAGCATATGTAGGAGTTAGTTATTTATGAGGAAAGCATGTTAGGCCTTCGGATATGAAGTTGGGATGGATACCTTTAGGTTGGTATTGTTGTTGACTATGTGGGCTTGTTGCCTTGTTATCGTGATTGGCCTTGTCGCCATATGTGATATATTGGGCTTGTCGCCCTATTAACTATGTTGTATTTTGCGATGCATTCATCTCTCTCTTATGATGTCACTTATCACCGAAAAAAGGAAAGGATAATGATTTAGGTTGGAATTGTGATGTGTACTTATGATAAGACATGAGTGAGATCTGATTATGATTTACGGTTACTGAGGTTATCTTGCACGACATGCATTCTCATTTCATCTGATACATTGGTTTGAACTGTGACTTGATACTAATGATGATAAGTGAGGAAGTGAAACATCCGAGGCTTCTTATTGTGGTGTTTGCTACATGCATAGTTCATATGGCATCTCATGCATATATTATTTGATGTTACCTATACGGTCTGAAGGGAAATTGTTCCGAACGTGGCATTGCACAAATTTGGGGATAAATGTGCATTAGTTGTTGATTTACGGATGTTGTTATGGTTATTCACCCCCATGATTATTGTTGAATTCGACATTCATGAATGCATTTCATCTTGCATTTGTCATGATAATGTGATGTGGTTCCAATGTAAAAATTGATGGAAAAAGATTATAGGAGCGTATGATAAGAAAGTGAAAGTCGAAAGTCACCTTTGGGCTGTGTGCGTAGTGGCTAGTATTGCGGAAGTGTCTCGACCCTAACTACGGGCCGTGCGGGCACTTACCATATTATTACGTAGTAGGAGAACCCTACCAACTGACCCAACATTCAGCTGATTTTATTAACACAATTACTTAATGATCCCACATTTAAAAGTAAATACTCATACAGAGTCTGTTTTTGATATAAGAAAACAAAAAGGAAACAATTCCCAAAATCTAGTCTAGATAGGTACAAGAGCTCCTATTACACATGGCTAAACAAAATACACGACACAGCCTCTGCGTGGAATGAGATGAGCAAGGCTGTAGGAAGATGTCTGAGGATCCACTCGAAGAAACTTCAACTTAAACCTGCAACATACCTACACCTAAAGAGGGTGTAGCAAGAGTAGTATCAGTACACCTCACGTACTGGTAAGCATCATAGGTCGACTAGGATTAGTTCACGCAATATAATATAAAGTCAAAAAGATAGCAGATAGTCAGCGGGTGTCATCAAGGCTCCCAATATAGATTATTGCACCGATACAAACTTACCTCTCTACTCCCAATTATTCGATTCTCTTATTCCTGTAGTAATACCGGTTATCCGACTAGTAAATGTAATCCTATCCCGTATCCCCTTAGGCCAATTAATTAAGTCTTATCTCCTCATTTACACTAACGTCTAATTCCTGATTTTTAGCCTTAGAGCTTTCTATCCAGTTCACCTGCTGAAATTTGATACATCCACGGAACATACTTTCCACACATCCACCAGTCCGGGACTCCCTAAGTCCACTAGACTCAATGCAGAAGTCTACCCCTTAGTAATTCGTTCTTACACTTACCCGCATATTGATCACCACTTTACACAACATAACACAATTATAAGAAATGCACAATGTAATATGACAAACTGACAACACACAATCATGAGGACATAGAAGTATGAAATGTTATGCAATGCAAATACGATGCGAAGGCCATAAATCATGTTGTACATACATGCTAACTGATGTCATTGCTCAGTAGTCATGACCTGCAGAGGACCCATGGCGTCCATGTACCACTCGTTCCGAATTCACTCATCGGACCTGAGTCACAATCAAGGCCACATCCTCACCCTCGATCAAATGTGCCTTTTCATACATGTAAATATATTTACCTTACAATGGTGCCGGTGATTGGCTGTCGAATAGTACCTCGTATTCAACCCAACTCGGCTATACAATCCGAATGACACAACTGGCACTTACTCAGACTTTCTGCTCCTTGTATTTCCTCATAACCACATGCAATATATTCAATGATGTTAATGAATGAAAACAATGTCATGAATTATGCCCTTGAGGATGTAGCACTATTATGCCTTCCTTCTATTCACTCGATGCAACCCTCTTTATTAACAAGAACGGCAATCATATGAATATTTCAATATACATGAAAATAAATATGGAAATCAACTATACCTTGGGATAATTACTCTAAACAACGAAATACCCCTTTTTACCCACCACAAATAATCACTTCCTGTCCCGTAACGTATAAACATCAACAATAGTAGCACCCAGTACTAAAATAGATACTCATTGTTACCCTAATTACTATTTTCACATAACTTTCATTAAATTATGAATATATCCATCCAAACTCCGTGTCCGAAGACCTAATCACACAACCTCCCGTCAAATCTAAATGTGTATACGATTCACTAATCAAAGTCTAACTCAAGTAAACCGTAACCTACCTCGATGACGAACAACTATTTGAATTTCCGTGAAATACTCGCCCTCCTATCCCTTATCTGAATCCATGAGAGATGATAGTTATAGGGAAAAATATGGAGAATGTTGGAAAAACCTCTTCTTCTGGGTGTCAAGGGTTTTTTTCTTCTTGTGAAACCTAATAGCAGCCTTGGAGGGTCTTTTATAAAAAGGGAGGGTGAAATATAAAACTTAGCATCGAAAAACGCGTTCACTGGTCCGTGACGTCCGCTGCGACTGACGTATCTTCGCTATAGCGGGACCACTGCAGCCGTACTTTGGTCGCTATAGCGGACCGTCTTCCGCCCCGGGCCCACGATTTTCAACTCTTTTCGAAACTGATTTTTCACTCTATTAATCATTTAAACACCCCGTGGGACTTACTATTTAAGATCGTAGGCCTGGATTGGGCACGGGTTTTCGAAGTGTTAAACGACCGGGTGGGTAGTTACAGGAAGTCACCTTTGGTATGTGTGCAGAGTGGCTAGTATTGCGGAAGTCACCTCTGGGCTATGTACGGAGTGGCTAGTATCGCGGAAGTCACCTCTGGGTTGTGTACGGAGTGGCTAGTATCGCGGAAGTCACCTCTAGGCTGTGTGCTGAGTGACTGGTACATGGACTTCGCGGGTCCCCCATGGCTTATGATTATCGAGACGTGGAGAATTTTCGTCCATAGCATGTGTGTACGTTATAGGATAGTTGTCCAGTGCATTGCATTGCATCACACATGCATTCATATCATATCCACTCCTATCATTGATTATGTTATTTCCATTTATATCATTGCATGGTACGTTTTCACATTGATTTCTTGGTTGGTAATTCATTGAGTTGATGTTTGCTTGTAAGGTGTTTACTTAGAGGTTTGATGAACTCGAGGATTAGAGACTTTCTCCTAGGCTATGACTTGAGGTTATTGAGATCTATTGGTGTTTCTATTAATGTGAGTTTGCTTGAATATGCTTAGTGACTGCATTTGACTGCTTACATGTCTACTTGTCATTTCTTTCTTCATATATGTAAACTAATTGTTGTCGACCTTTGGTACCTACTAGTACATAGTGTTTGCACTGATACTACCTTGTTGTACACTTTTCTGAGTGCAGAGTTCGTTGCAAGATGCACGCCAGGCCCTCGTGAGTGATTCTCGAGGCGTCATATTCGAGTTTCTAGGGTGAGCATTGTTCCAGACCGCAGCCTGAAGACCTCTCTCTCTCTTGCTATATCCGTCTTTCTACTTCAGACAGTATTTTAGACACTTGTGTACTCTCCATTATTCAGACTTATGTACTTGTGTAGTGGCTCTTGTATTATCACTTGACCAGATCCTTGGGGTGTCGTTTGTAGTTTCCACACTTAGTTATTTCTAATATTGAGACTGCTTGCATGATTTAATCTTCCGCATTATTAATTCTAAAATTGGTAAAGTACGAGAAGGGTTCGCCCACCAGGGGGGTTAGTGTGGGTGCCTGCTCGACCCACGAGTTGGGTCGTGACAGTAAATATAGAGAATGCTCGTGTAAATATTGGAACCCGAATGGTTAGAATTTAGATATATCGCATAGATGGATTAGGAGACTTTCAAAAATGAATTTTAAACTTAGAATTAACAAAGGATAAATTATGCATGAAAACGGTACATGATTTTCCATGAAAATGGTATATGGGTACATGAAGTACATGAATATGTATTCAAAGTCTGAGAAAAATAACATTTGAACATGGATGCAAAACCGAAACCATTTTCGGGACTGTTTTGACTAAAAACTGCAGATTTCCTTTTAAAGGTGAAGACCAAAAACCGGATTGATTTCTTGAAAATGAAGCATTTTAGAGTTTCCAAAATAACTTAAGTTTTCTTTCAAACTTTTTCGGCCCAAGCCCAAACCCTAAGTCAAGAAAACAAGAGGAAATACACTTGGATTTTAATTTGAGAGAAGGGTTCTAAAAAGTAGAATATGGTTGACCTTTAAATAGGATTATAATGGATAACTGTGTTTACATTAAAGAGAAATTTTTTTATGTACTTGTACAACCTATGGCATATTTACAGAGGAGATACACTCAAGTTATTTTTGCAAAACAAAACTTATAAGGACTAAAGATATGACATTGGACCAAATAGTGAAAACTCTACTTAAGAGAAATCGTAAGTATGTTTTGGACCGAAAATGGAATGACTCTAAACCTTATGAAGTTTTTTAAACGAAAATCAAACTCTTTTCTGACCAAAAAATGATTTGTGATATGCCATGATAGTTGTACAAGAAAGAAAATCATTTTAGCAAATAATTATAATTAATCACACATTGAAGCTCGCAGTTCAACCGTATTCTACGGATCCTTAATACAAGTGTTACAACCCAAACCGATGAGTCTTGACAAGTGTCTGACCTCTAGTGACCAAACACCCCTGTACTCATATCTGAACATCAAGGGCCTAATAAGTGACTTAAACTGATCTCATACTGCCTTATGAAGGGGTGACATCATGAACCCTCAGCCCAATTTTACAAAATCATTGTTTTAGACCAATCTCTTAGTGTATTTTTGAAGTCCATTTTTTGTTAATATGAACATGGTTCCCAGCAGTTAAAAAATGGATCAATTTTAGACTTAGGAAAATCATTTGAACTTAGGCAAATTTCAATTCTTTATATTCCTTAAACTGTGACCCTTTTTCAAAAGAACAGTTTTAAAACTATTTCAGTTAAAAGATGGTTATTGGCCTTTTTTTTTTTTTAGAAAATTAACTTGTTGTGGCAACCTTCTTAACTTACTGGGTGTTTCCTAGGTCCTAACATACATATGGGTTCCAATAATTTCAAGCATTCTTTTACAAATACAATTTTACACAAAATGAATATAAAGGGAGAGTTTGGGCTGGTGGGCCTATCTAAGCCCACCAGTTAGCTATTTTCACCCATAGCTGGGCTTGAACAATAGTAGCTTCCCCTGCCATTTTTCTCATGGACTCGATCAAAATAAGGAGAGTTGACCTCTAGCCCAACAGGTAGAGTGCAGGAAAGTGGCCCGAGGATGATTTCACATAAACACATAAAATGATAAGGATTAGTATCTACTTCTAAGTATTCAAATAATCAAATAATCAGCTAGGGTGAAACATATAAGTTCAATATACATGCGGATGAATAAAGAGTATATCACAAAACAAATTCCTACTTAAGATAAACAAAGCCCAAACTTAAAATAAGTCATCAAAAGAGAGGGGAGTATGAGTAGATTGGACCAAATACTTATTCAATTAAAACAGAGGCCCAACAGTGATGAAATGGCATAAGCCCACACAACACCAATTATATTTATAAGGAAATGAAGGAATATATACTTCTATACACCAAATATACCACTTCATATACACTGGAGTGTATATGAAGTTAAATATACCTTATATATCAAAGGGTATATATACCTCCCATATATAGGGAATTCAACAAGGCAAGGCAAAAAGAGTTAAAAAATAAGACACTTAACACCAACTCCATGCATACATAGGAAATAAGGTAAAGTGCACAGACACAACATTCAGTATGTAGGTTAACACTAAGCAGGATAAAGGAAATTCCTAACAAGTTCCATAGACAGGGTGAACAAACTCACTCCTTCATATAAAAGATGCTATCAAACAAGAGAGGGTGAAAAAATGCAGTTTTATTACAAGCATAATACAGTTTATGCTTTGTTACTTTAGCCCTCAACATTCATTTACACACCTCACTAAGTATCAGTGTAATTTCAGCTAAAGCATAGGCTAAACAACGAATAGTATGGTCCTTATAAGCCCAAACAAGAATCAATTAGGGAACACATAGGCTAGTGGTTTTTGTCTAGTCTACTGGTGTGTCATGCTGATTTCAATTAGTGTCCGTTCAGATTTAGCAAATGTAGAGGCTTCAATTTTAACATTAACATGACAACAACAATGTTTAGTTTAGAGACAGGGGAAGCATACATGCCACATGAAGATGGCTTGACATATTAAACATCATGAATCACATAAGTCCTAGAACACACTCACTTTCAGTCTAGGTCCCCACTCATTGCTTGTTTACGTTGTACTTAGGTCTACTTTTGACATTTTCTAAACCAAGACAAGCAGTCATTTGAGGTCATGGAAGATGAAATAGGCATGTACAACAGAGTCAGGTAGGACACAAAGTGCAAATTTTCCTAACAGGGCATCCCAAAGAAACTTGCAGGATTCCACAAATCATTAACTAAATCCACAGTTACTAAGTTTAGAATATCTTAAACCTTTCTTGCATACCATTTTTACTTTGAGACTTAAGACACTGAATCATCAATAA
The DNA here is from genome assembly GCF_019175385.1 of Lycium barbarum. Classification (NCBI taxonomy): domain Eukaryota; kingdom Viridiplantae; phylum Streptophyta; class Magnoliopsida; order Solanales; family Solanaceae; genus Lycium; species Lycium barbarum. The sequence goes on along the minus strand of NC_083347.1, from coordinate 66,929,932 downwards.
AATGCAAGTCCCTTAACTTAGAACAGACATCAAAGGAGCATACAAAGGTGTTGGCCACTTACCAAATCAGTTAGTCTATCATGGACTTAGATATAAGTTTTATAGTTTTGGAAAATAGGGCCACGATGAGATCATACATAAGGGGTAATCATTTTTGAAAATCAGTTAAGTATTGCTGAGTCTTAAAGAGGCAACATTCTTCAGGTTTAATGGCGTTTTATGTCATCAATGGCACAATATTACAGAGACAGTACTGAGATTAAGCAAACTATCACAGAGACACATATCACATTACATCAGAATCAAAGGGTCGTTGGTGACCTTATGCACATCTAAACAAGACACCAGCATGTTTTAAATATTACAGGGATCAAACTGAAAGCTTAACAGAACTAATCATGCTTATTACAACCAGAGGGACCCTAAGCCAAACTCAAACATTTCATAAGCAAGGGATCAGATTCCAGCAGTCTATGAGATCACTAACCAATGTAACATTTAAACTATGTATCATGCTTTATAGTATTCTAAATCAGAACCAGGCATGGTATTCATTAGATGACATAGCAATATTCACATTACCCACATTTAGATGATATTGCAAGGGCTTAACAGTGCATAATATTGAAACAAAGGAGCACTAATGGCAATAAAGCAGGTATTGGAACAGCTCAAGACTTGCCTGAGACTCAACAAATCAACCAGCAAGGTCGCAAAAATGAGCTAGACAGTTAGTACCACCATGTTAAACTAATATCATACTTTTTAGATCATGAGACTACACTTCTCATCATTAATGCCCAACAAACTATAACCTTATCACTCATTTCTCCATAACAAGACAGCAGACAGGGCCAATCTAACATACACTTAGAACAAAACTTAGAACCAGCAATGTATTGAACCTAACCAATTTCTATTACCTTAATCCACATGAACCAACCAAATCACAAACAGAGCATGCTTTAAACAAATCAACCTAGGTTCATATTTATATACATATTTAAGTTGTTAATACACTTAAATAAACAAGCTGAAGCTAGTTAATATAAAACATGTTTTGCCATACATACTAATCAAAATAATCACTCAGCATGTCTTAGCCAACAAACTAATTAACCTTCAGGTCATATAAACAGTAAATGATGCAACTAACCTAAAATAAACTGCCTAAACATGCTATGAATGCCTATTACAGAGACGTACCAAACTTTAACTAAACCAAAATAGACATATAAACACTTAACATAAACACTTAATCATAAACACTCAACAAAAAAACAATTAATAAACCAAATAAAATACTAAAAATAAACACGAGAGGGGATTACCTCTTTGATGCGCAGCCTTGGAAGAGATTAGACTTGGTAGAAACTTGCTTCCTCAACCCCAACACTCGGCCACAGAATCAACACAAGAAAACAGAAAACAAAACACTTTAAAATTTAAATTCACTCGAACTATTAAAGTCTTTAAAGCTAAAATGCTCAAAACTTAAGTATTTCGAGTATGCAAGTGAAATTTCAGTTGCCCGCCTCCCAAATAGTGAGGATTGGGACCCTATTTATAGAATCCCCAAACCCTAATTTCGAATCGATATGGGACAAGCTTAGATTTGTGACTTTCAAGTCTCACCTTGAGCATCAATGGCCTAGATTCGAGTATACAAATGGATAAAAGGTCAAATTTAAGATAAATAAAATTAATCCTCTTGGTTCCTATTGAACGAATAAAATCAAGGATTCAAAATCACAACACAACAAACCGAATTAAAGAAATTCAGTTACTTGACCGTTGTAAAGCAGAAATTGGAGAGAAAAGAGTTGAACTTATCGTGATAAGGTCGCGTTTGGCGTCGTTTGGAGATGAGGCATTAATCTTTTACCTCAAATGATCGAACCATGACTGTACAAAGCGAAGGCACACTGTGCCATTACCTATTTTGGGATGCTGGCGCATAGAGAGAAAAAAAATATGGCGGCTAGGGTTTTTTCGCGAAGGGAAAGGGAAAGGGGAGAGTAGGGAGGCTTTGGGATGAGGAAATGAATAGTATAGGGGTATTACCCCTTTTACTCTTGAGTTGGGCCAGGTCGGTCCAAATTGGACTGGGCCTGGTCCTCAATTAAAATGAAAGGGGCTGATCAATATATATACATGTTATATACATGTATACATGTATATCTGTGTATATATGTGTATATACATCGGATTTTGACACTCGTTTTAATAAGTAACCATAATTAAGCAAATACTAATTAATTTAGACCCTTAACTATGATTAGACAAGGTTAATTAAGCAATTAAAGACTAATCTTTGCAAACAATGGCTTTAATTGGCTTAATTTTAAGACCAGGCTATTTCAATTATGGCCTTATTTGGTCCAATTAGCCATCTTAGGGTGCCATTTACAAAAATGACCTTAATTAATCAAGCCAATGATTTTGGCCCTTTCATGCAAGGTCACATTTAAACTAAATAACAATTTAAAAGGCTAATTTTGCAATAATGATCTCAATTATAGAAATTGACTTTCAATTGGGCCATAATTGGGTTATTAATTGATTATTTCAATTATAGTCATTTAATGGGCAATTTACAGAATAAACCACAATTAAACACTCAATTAATTATGATAAATTCTAATAAATTGATTAAAAAAGAATTGAGGGTAAAATGATTAATTTATAGAATTAGCCAGATTCCTTGCATTAAACAGAGTAAAATATTTGGTAATTAATTTATGATAATTTAAACAATTAAATAAATTATTATTTTGTACAATTTCCTTGATTAAATTTAGCAAATATACCATAATTGTTGCAAATTAATTTCCAAATGATTTATAACATTATAGCAAGTACTTTACCAAATAAGAATGGTAAAATATTATCTAAATAGTTTTATAAAATCACTTTGACTTCTAAAAATACATATTTCACTCCGTTTAATATTCAAAGACTCTGGGTAAATAAAAATAAATTATGGGAGGTCAAAAATTAGGTGTCAACACACACCGAGTCCTATTATTATAGATAGGGTATTCCAGGCTTAATGGGAGTTGTTATTGTTGTTATAGGCCGAGGTGTTTACCAGGCTACGGGCTAAAGAATTTCTACGAAGCCACCGTACGATACTCGAGGTATGTAAGGTGTTTGTTTCCTTCTTTCTTAGGCATGAATACAACTTGAACACGAACACGAGCGTTCCATAGCAATTCATTCTATTACTATGCTTTGTACTTCAATAATAATGCCTTTGTTATTTGATTGACTCTTGCTATGATGCTTTAACTTCACTAAATGGGTTATTGATGTTGATATGAGTTTCCATAACGTTATTCGGAGGTTATCGACCTTATGTTACTCTGAAAGGCCCAGATGTCATTTCTATTAGTTCCTCTGTCACGACCCAACCCGCCATGACTGGCACCCAACTAAATCCTAGTGGGCGAACCAACACACAAGATCTCTATTCATTCAAGTCTGATTTTATATTAAACAAGTCAAACGATTATACTCATTCATGCATCAAATAAACTGGTTAAGGCATGCCATAAAATACTAAAACAAGTGCGGAAGTCTAACTATTACAAATTCCCCAAAATCCGAAAGTCATCGTACAGGACTCTAAGCCAAAACACGTCTAAGAACTGAAATCTATATAATGAATATCCATAATGTCCAGAAAAGAAAGGACATCATAAGTAGAAGATCCTCGGGCGGCCTGGCATGAGAAGAAGCTCACCCCAAAATCTATCAACAAATCTCCTCCACACTAGATGTGAGGACGAGTAGCGGTCTCTATATCAAAATCTGCACTCAAAGAATGAAGCAAGGTAGTATTAGTACAAACACTATGTACCGGTAAGCATCATAGGCCGACTAAGATTAGTATCATGCATATCATATGAAATCAATAAAATAAACAAGCCAGTCAATCATACACGAATATTAATGCATCCCAACAAGTCAACCACAGACAAACAATACAAATAACCGGATTGCCAAGAATCACAAACACGTTAACTACCACGGAGATAAAAATACACTATTCCCCCACTCACTGTGCACACATGCTATCTGATGTCATAGCTCAGTAGTCATGACCTGCAGGGGACCTGTGGTGTTCATGTACCACTCGTTCCGGAACACTCCTCGGACCCGAGCACAACCTCCGCTCCGGAACGAACCTCCGACGCGGCATATAACAATAACCTCTCGTTTTCAAAACTAGCCTCGGACCACGAGCTCATAATCTAGGCCACATATGTGCCTTGTTATACCTTCCCAATATCCCTATTCACCTCGTCTTTCATGTCACAATACTCGAGAGAAGACTATATTAACTTCCCATCACAATGCAACCACTGCAGAGTAAATCATATAGGAATAATGACATAAAGCCTATACAACATTCAATCATAAACACATAGGAGCTTAACCACACCATATCATGTAATGAATACTAGACATGCTTTCTCTTAATGAAATCACAAACATACATTCAACTAACCAAAGTTTAACTCAAGTAAACCGTAACCTACCTCAAAGCAGAGCTGGAACAATGCAAGTCACTCTGCTACAACCTTTCCTTTCCTCAATGCCTAAGAATGCTCAAAGTCTAGAAATAGGGGACCCAATGAGTTATAATACTCAATCACAAGTTCCAATGCAAGAATACCCTTCCCTTACCCCATTCCAAGGGTTGGATGATTTTCTAGGTGATAAACAACCTATTTAGACTCTTAGTAACCATTAATCATCAATTTATAACAACATTCATCAATATTTCCATTACAAGCAGTTTTATATGGCAAGACACCATTTTCATATAACCCTAGGTCTCCAATCACTTATCTTATGTCTCTAAATGTTCAATTTACGATCAAGAACAACTAACCAATGCATTTAGATGAGACCGAAGCGATAATAATCATAACCCAACAATTTTAGAAGTTCCATTAATATTCTAGGGTTTCTAATTCAATTTCACCATTAAAGACCCATGATGATAATTACAATCATGGAGGGGAATGGAATGATAGAATGGAAGCAATGGAACTTACCTCAAGAGATTGTCTTGCCCTAGCTTGGAATTTCTTTCTAAGTGTTTATTGGGAAGTTTGTTGGGGTGTTATGAATGAGAAAATAGAACTAAGGCATTAAAAACCCGCATTCTGCCTCCCGTCGACCGCTGCGGTTGTCGCTACGCCACTACAGCAGTCCCGCTATAACGGTCAAGTGACCGCTATAGCGGTTCCTCACTTTACCGACTGACCGCTGTGGCGGTCGATTCACTGCTATAGCGGTACCTCCATAGCGGTAAACCTTCCGCCACAGCGGCCACCAAAGAAATGGTTGGCCGCTGGAAGCGGTCGAGTCACCGCTACAGCGGTACCGCTGCACCGGTAAACTGGCCGCTGTAGCAGTCCATTTTGGGCAGTGTAGTCGTTCTCTGTCTAGTTTTCCCCCTACCACCCCACATTTCATCCAAGGCCTTAAAACACAAAACGCAACATGCATATATACAAAAAACGCTCTACGAATCCAACCGCGGCCTCGGAATTTCCAATAGAGTCCTAAATTTCCATAACGACCGGAAGAGTCGTTACACCAGATACCAATTAAGATACCGTTCATCCCCGAACAGACAAGAATGAGAATCTAGGGAGGAGTTACCCGATTCGGCGAAAAGCTGAGGGTATTTACTGCGAATATCCGCCTATGTTTCCCAAGTGGCTTATTCCACTGGTCGATTCTTCCACTGAACTTTTACTGAGGCTATTTCCTTGGACCTCAACTTGCGAACATCTCTGTCTAGGATAGTAATAGGCTCTTTCTCATATGACAGATTTTCATCTAACAACATCGAATCTCAACGAATAATATTGGAACCATCACCGTGGTATCTCTTCAACATCGACACATGGAACACCGGATGAACGCCCGATAATCCCGGAGATAGAGCCAACTTGTACCTTACCTCCCCCACACGTTTGAGAATTTTAAACGGACCAATGAACCTCGGGCTAAGCTTGCCCTTTTTCCCAAACCTCATCACACCCTTCATGGGTGAGACCTTCAATAGCACCTGTTCCCCTTCCTCGAACTCAAGATCTTGGACCTTGCGGTCCGCATACTCTTTCTGCCTATTCTGCGCTGCCAACAGCTTGGCTTGGACCACCTTCACCTTCTCCAGGGAATCTCTCAGAAGATCAGTGCCCCAAGGCCTCACCTCAAACGCATAGAACCACCCAATAGGAGACCTACATCTCCTCTCATACAACGCCTCAAACAGAGCCATATCAATACTTGAGTGCTATCTATTATTGTAGGCAAATTCGGCTAAGGGCAAGAACTAATCCCAATGCCCACCGAAGTCTGTCACACACGCACGCAGCATATCCTCCAGAACCTGAATAGTCCGCTCAGACTGTCCGTCAGTCTGAGGATTGAAGGCGGTGCTAAGATCTAACCTCATACCCAACTCCTCATGCAAAAAATTCCAAAACCTGGATGTGAACGTGGTACCCCTGTCGGACACGATAGAGATAGGAACCCCGTGGAGTCTAAAAACCTCCCGAATGTAAACTTTAGCCAACTTATCTGCATCATAAGTTATCTTTACTGGAATAAAGTGAGCGGACTTAGGCAACCTATCAACAATAACCCAGATAGATTCAAACTTTCCTAGTGTCTTTGGAAGACCCACTGCGAAATCCATGGCTATTCTTTCCCACTTCCATTCCGGAATGGGCATTCTCTGCAATGTACCCCCAGGTTTCTGATGTTCATACTTCACCTGTTGGCAATTTAGACACTGTGCAACGAACTCTACAATATCCCACTTCATCCTAGTCCACCAGTGATGTTGCCTCAAATCACGATACATTTTAGTGACACCAGGGTGGATAGAATACCTCGAACTATGAGCTTCTGTCAGGATGGTCTTAATCAAGTCGCCTGCACGTGGCATACACACTCGCCCTTTGATTCGCAGCACGCCCTCCACATCAATCACGGTCTCCTTGGCCTCACCACGCAACACCTTATCTCGTATTTTACATAGCTTAGCATCTTCAAACTGCTTAGCCTAAATCTGCTCTAAAAATGATGACCGAGCCTCAACACAAGCCAACACCTTGCTTGTGTTAGAGATATCCAGCCTCATAAAACTGTTAGCCAGAGTCTGCATACTAGCCGACTTCCGGCTTAATGCATCAGCTACCACATTAGCCTTACCAGGGTGATACAAAATGGTGATGTCATAATCCTTTAGCAGTTCCATCCACCTCCGCTGTCCAGAGTTCAGATCCTTCTGAGTGAACACATGTTGCAAACTGTAATGGTCTGTGTACACTTCACAACAGACACCATATGTTATATCCCGCATTTTGTGCAATCGGATAATTCAAGGCAATCGCGGGAAGACAACAAGCAAGGCCACCTTTTATGTGGTATGGTACATGAGTTGCTTATGAAAAGTCTAGAAGTGGAAATACGGAGGAAGACGAAGGGCAATTTGGAAATTGGAAAAAAAAATGCTTCATGAACTACATAAACTAGTCAAAAATATAAGTGGGCTTGAAAGTCTTTTTGGGCAAAAATAAAAGGCCCAACCGGCCATTGATATGGGTCCAAGCCCATGTGGGATTATATGGTAAATTATAAAAGATGGATAGGTCATCTTTATCTCATAACACTTCTAGAAAATTCAAGAAAAGAAGAATAAAGAAAGAAGGAGAAAAAGCCCTTGAGGCTTTCGGCCATAGTGAAGATCCAAGAGAAACATTGCTAAAAATTTCTCCAAAAATCACTTTCTACTCCTTGGAGGGTGCATAACAACATGGTGGAGTTATTGGAGTGGTAGAAACAAGTATTTGTTCAAGGTGCCAAGCATAGCTAGCTTGAGTAGCTAAGTAAAAGAGGTATGATTCAAGCCTACTTTTCATGTCTTATGAATGGTTTTTATGTGTTGTAGTATGTTAGAATGAATGAAATTCATGAAAGAGAGAATTATAGTGTATGGCCGTGTATATGAACATGTGTAGGAGCCATGCTTCAATTAATTTAATTAGTGTTTGGTTGTTAGTGTTGCGGATATTATGTCGATAACGAAAGTTGAATGAATTTGGAAAGGTTGTAGTGTGTGTGCATGGTGGCCGTGAGCTTATGGTGAAATATGGAGGAAAATGAGTTAAGTTTGTTTAGTGTTTTGGTTGTCGTAGTGTTGTGGATGCCTTGTTGTTAATGAATGTCCAAGGAACTTAATGAAGTTGTAATGGTGGATCCTTACTTTAGAAGTTGTATGAATAGAATGTAACGTTTCTTTATATGCATGAAAGGCTATATGATTAGTATGATGTTGTTGGAATGTAAATATGAGGTTGTTATTGATTTTCTTGAAGTTGGAAGGTTATGAAGAAAGTGGTAAATTGAGATCATGCCTCTTGAATGGAATATGTGAATTTCTAGTAAAGTTGTTGAAGTATGTTAATAGTTTGGCCGGGTTTGAATTCCCGGATTGTGTTTGCTGAGAAATTGACTAAATTGAATGTCGAGGATGGTATATTTACAGAGGAAATGCTGCCAAAATTTCGGTAGCAAAGTGTTCCCTCAAGATTTCGACTCTAAGTATTCTAATAAGAAGTTTTGGTAAACTTGACCAATTTGCAGATTTGGACGAAATTGTGACGTGAATTTGGAGTAGCTAAAGGAGCGGAAAGAGGTATGTAAGGCTTCGCCCTTCTTTCTATGGCATGTCTTAGATATAATGAGTCGGGCACGAGCCTCGGGGACAACCCGGTTCCCCGGAATCCGTACCTAAAGTTTTCAACTTTTCGTTCAATTGAATTGAAGTAGAAAGTGTGCAAAATGATGAAAAGACCTCCTAGACCCCTATAACTTGCCTAAGTGGGACCCGATTACCCTAAGACTCATACAAGTAACTCTATGACACGTAATATGGGTAAATTGTATACGCTACCTCGTCCGGCCCGAGGTGGGCCCGTTACTCTCGGATTTTCCTATAATCTTGGTTAACGTACTTGAAGTGAATCAAAAGGGGGCCTTTGATCCCGAGTTCGTCACCAAGTGATAAGTACTATGACTACTCCAGCGGGAGTGTTTCTATGATGATAATGATAATGACAATGTCGGACAAGAGAATGTAGCTATGATAAGTACGACCGGAACGACTCTACGACTAAGCCAAGTACTTCATATAAACATGAAAGCGATAAACTAATTGTTGAATCATATTTATATTTTCTAGTTATAACTTTATTTTCTAAAGTACCTAAGATTTCATTTTCGGTTACTGTAACACTATTTTCCGTTGATAGTTTCGCCTTAAAATACTTGTTCCTTCAAGGTGAGACAAAGCTATCACTAGCATTCCGTAATGTAATCGGAGGTCACCGACCTTATGTCACTCCGATGGATACATGATTTTCCTTGGCTCTCTTGTGTGCTTATATGATTAGGTACATAAAACGGGTATACGTGTATGGGTATGTATATATATATGGTAAAGTAAATGTATATAAGACATGTATATGCATAAAAGATGAGTAAATGTATATGTATGTGTATGTGGGGAAAAAGGGAAGGGCCACTGTTATATCACCACCTGATTCAGCTGGATTCCATCCTGGACGCGGGATGCCCGGACGCGGGATATGGGATGAGCCGTACGCGGCGTCTGTACATATATATATATAATGTGTGATACATATGTGATGTACTATGTTGGGTCATCGTTGGGGAGGGGGTTGGGAGAGCCGATTGTATTCGGCGTCTGTAAATGTAAATGAAAGGTACCGTCTACTGAATTGTACTGTTTTCTGTATACATGAATAAGGGACACCGAGGGGGGGTTGGGAGAGCCGATTGTATTCGGTGTCCGTAAACGTGAGCAAATGATACCGTTACTGAAACGTACTATTTTATTTCTGTACACGAGAATAAGTAATATAAAGATGTGATTCCTATGCCTATGAAAAGAAACGTTTCAAAGACGAAAAGACAAGCCTACATGACAGCAGGCCTAAAGAGGGGCCTTCCTATGTACAGGTTACGTTCTTGCCTCGTTATACGCCCTATGGCTCCGTGATATTATTATTGATCGTACTTCATGTTACTGCTTGTATTGTTTTCCATGCCTTACATACTCGGTACATTATTCGTACTGACGTCCCTTTTTGTGGACGCTGCGTTTCATGCCGCGCAGGTCAGCAGGTATACGGACCAGATTCCTAGTGCCCTATCAGCAGCATTCGACAGCGCTCCAGTTGTTCCGGAGCCTTATTTCACCGGTACTATTTTGTGTATGTATTTTCGGGCGCGACAGTACTCGGCCCTTTCTCTGTATAAATGTACTATGTCTAGAGGCTCGTAGATAGATATACACAGTCAGCTATGTACAGTTTAATGTATTTTATTCCGAATGGTCCGCGTTCTGGTGTAACGCGATATTAGAAAGTATACTGCAAATGTTAATGTTTAGAAAAAAAAAAAATATGGCACCGTTTGTACAGGATAGCTAAGGGGTGCTCGGTACAAGCATCGGGTACTCGTCACGGCCCCTGGTCGGGTCGTGACAGAAGTGGTATCAGAGCAGTTCGGTCCTAGGGTTTGTCTACGAGCCGTGTCCAGTAGAGTCTTGTCTATGGGTGTGTAGCGCGCCACACTTATAGACGGGAGGCTACAGGGCATTTAGGAAATGTGACCTTCTTTGTATTCTGAAATCGTGCGATAGAGCTATGTTACCAGGCTTCCATGCTCCTTTTCTAAAACCGATGTTATGGTTTCAGTAATGCCGCCGAAGAGAAAGGCTACGACGGCCGAGAAAGCCAAGGGGGCGGCGGCCCGCAGAGTTGGACAGGAGCTAGACGAAGAAGAATCTCACAATGAAGCTCCCCCTCAGACTGTTCCTGCACCCCCTGCACCGGCAGAGCAGGGAAGAGCTCCAGCTCCAGCCCCCGCACCTCCAGTTCCACCGCCAGCAGCTCCGGGCCAGCAGATGGCAGAGGCCATCCAGTTATTGACCCAGCTAGTCGCCGCGCAAGCTCAGCGGCAAGATGTGGACACAGGCGACAGGGCGGTAAGCGCAAGGGCCCGAGACTTTATTACCCTGAAGCCGCCAGAGTTCTATGGATCGAAGCCAGAGGAGGACCCGCAGGGTTTTATAGACGAGATGCTGAGGACTCTGAGGATCATACATGCTTCGGATACGGAGTCCGTAGAGTTGGCTTCATACAGGCTGCGGGATGTGGCAGTTCTGTGGTACGGTAACTGGATATCATCGAGGGGAGCAAATGCACCCCCTCCGGTTTGGCAGGAGTTCACTGAGGCTTTCCTACGACATTTTCTACCGCCAGAGGTTCGACGGGCTCGAGCCGATATGTTCTTGAACTTGAGACAGGGAAATATGAGCGTTCGGGAATACAGCCTTCGTTTCAACTCGCTCGCCAGGTATGCCCCCGCCCTGATAGCAGATAGGGGAGACCATGTGCACCGATTTGTAAGCGGGCAAGGGCCACATTTGGTTAAGGAGTGTTTGACGGCCTCACTCCAAGACGGGATGACTATTACTCGCATCCAGGCCCACGCCCAAAATCTGGAGGAGCAGTATCAGACACGGAGAGAGGAGAGCTATCCAGATAGGGGTTCCAGAAAAAGAGGCAGATTTTCTAGGGGTAGGAGCGAGTATAGAGGGGGGCAGGCACAAGAGCAATCTGGGTATTTGGGCCAACCAGCGGCCAGTGCACCTCCTCGATTAGCGGAATGGGGATTTGACCGACCTACCAATTCAGGAACAGGACAAGGCTCTAAGGCTTCAAGACTCCAGTACAGAGCCGATTCTAGCAGGACGGGGCTTCCCCCACCACGATGTGCTCGGTGTGGCAAGCCACACTCTGGGCAGTGCTACCTAGACACCGGTGGTTGTTTTGCCTGTGGTCGGACTGACCATTTTGTACGTGATTGCCCACTAAAGGATGGAGGAGGCCAAACTCAGCCAGCCGGATCAGCGATCGGTTCGTCGTCGACCGTGCGCCCTCGTGGACAGACTTCTCAGGCTCCAGCAGGCCGCGGCCGAGGTAGGGGAGGAGCACCTAGTTCAGCCGGTCCTCCGCACCGCCTATATGCACTGACAGGACGACAGGACCCTGAGCCTTCCGCAGACGCGGCCACATGTAATTTTTCAGTATTTTCTGTGATAGACATGTGTTAATTAACTCAAATGTTATTTTTCCCTATACTGTCCTCTGTATTACTGAACACACTGAGAATTTGGATGAAAAATGGTCATACGCATAGGTAAAAAGGCGAATACGGGAAATTGCGAAGGTCAGAACCGTAAATGAAGGAAAAGACGTGTGACGCGGACGTTTCGAAAACTGCCGAGACCTCAAGTTGTTCCATATTATGTGACATAAGTAGTACGGGGAAGCAGAAGTAAAAATATTGACGCCAAGATATCGGAATGCATTAAAGTTCCAAGGTTAAGCGTGCTCAGGTGGGAGTAATTCCATGATGGGTGACCCCCTGGGAAATATGCTGAAAATTTCATAAATGAGGAAACAAGAGACGAGTGTAAAATTAGGCAGCCCAGAGTAAGTTGGGGTGTGGAAAGTGGTTAGAAACCCCATACGAGCCATATAGGCTGAGACGGATGAAGCTAACAGAAAAAGAAAAGCCATGACAACAGAAAGCCTTGGAAATGAAGGAGAAAAGTACAGGTGTCGCAGGGTGGGACCAATATTGAGTCCACACTGTCTAAGGCAAGGAATTCCTAATATGGCGACATACAGTAACATGTCTAGTGAGGGGATAGACGCGGCAGACGCCACGAAGGAGGAAATTTCAACTATAAAGATCGCAAAGGGCAGCCTAAGCTTCTAAAGATGAATATGTTAAGTGACATGAGGCACCTACGAAAGAGACCTCCCCGAAGTATTATACTACGCTATGAGGCCAGTTTAACATTCGAGGACGAATGTTCTAAAGGGGGGGAGAATGTTATATCCCGTATTTTGTGCAATCGGATAATTCAAGGCAATCGCGGGAAGACAACAAGCAAGGCCACCTTTTATGTGGTATGGTACATGAGTTGCTTATGAAAAGTCTAGAAGTGGAAATACGGAGGAAGACGAAGGGCAATTTGGAAATTGGAAAAAAAAATGCTTCATGAACTACATAAACTAGTCAAAAATATAAGTGGGCTTGAAAGTCTTTTTGGGCAAAAATAAAAGGCCCAACCGGCCATTGATATGGGTCCAAGCCCATGTGGGATTATATGGTAAATTATAAAAGATGGATAGGTCATCTTTATCTCATAACACTTCTAGAAAATTCAAGAAAAGAAGAATAAAGAAAGAAGGAGAAAAAGCCCTTGAGGCTTTCGGCCATAGTGAAGATCCAAGAGAAACATTGCTAAAAATTTCTCCAAAAATCACTTTCTACTCCTTGGAGGGTGCATAACAACATGGTGGAGTTATTGGAGTGGTAGAAACAAGTATTTGTTCAAGGTGCCAAGCATAGCTAGCTTGAGTAGCTAAGTAAAAGAGGTATGATTCAAGCCTACTTTTCATGTCTTATGAATGGTTTTTATGTGTTGTAGTATGTTAGAATGAATGAAATTCATGAAAGAGAGAATTATAGTGTATGGCCGTGTATATGAACATGTGTAGGAGCCATGCTTCAATTAATTTAATTAGTGTTTGGTTGTTAGTGTTGCGGATATTATGTCGATAACGAAAGTTGAATGAATTTGGAAAGGTTGTAGTGTGTGTGCATGGTGGCCGTGAGCTTATGGTGAAATATGGAGGAAAATGAGTTAAGTTTGTTTAGTGTTTTGGTTGTCGTAGTGTTGTGGATGCCTTGTTGTTAATGAATGTCCAAGGAACTTAATGAAGTTGTAATGGTGGATCCTTACTTTAGAAGTTGTATGAATAGAATGTAACGTTTCTTTATATGCATGAAAGGCTATATGATTAGTATGATGTTGTTGGAATGTAAATATGAGGTTGTTATTGATTTTCTTGAAGTTGGAAGGTTATGAAGAAAGTGGTAAATTGAGATCATGCCTCTTGAATGGAATATGTGAATTTCTAGTAAAGTTGTTGAAGTATGTTAATAGTTTGGCCGGGTTTGAATTCCCGGATTGTGTTTGCTGAGAAATTGACTAAATTGAATGTCGAGGATGGTATATTTACAGAGGAAATGCTGCCAAAATTTCGGTAGCAAAGTGTTCCCTCAAGATTTCGACTCTAAGTATTCTAATAAGAAGTTTTGGTAAACTTGACCAATTTGCAGATTTGGACGAAATTGTGACGTGAATTTGGAGTAGCTAAAGGAGCGGAAAGAGGTATGTAAGGCTTCGCCCTTCTTTCTATGGCATGTCTTAGATATAATGAGTCGGGCACGAGCCTCGGGGACAACCCGGTTCCCCGGAATCCGTACCTAAAGTTTTCAACTTTTCGTTCAATTGAATTGAAGTAGAAAGTGTGCAAAATGATGAAAAGACCTCCTAGACCCCTATAACTTGCCTAAGTGGGACCCGATTACCCTAAGACTCATACAAGTAACTCTATGACACGTAATATGGGTAAATTGTATACGCTACCTCGTCCGGCCCGAGGTGGGCCCGTTACTCTCGGATTTTCCTATAATCTTGGTTAACGTACTTGAAGTGAATCAAAAGGGGGCCTTTGATCCCGAGTTCGTCACCAAGTGATAAGTACTATGACTACTCCAGCGGGAGTGTTTCTATGATGATAATGATAATGACAATGTCGGACAAGAGAATGTAGCTATGATAAGTACGACCGGAACGACTCTACGACTAAGCCAAGTACTTCATATAAACATGAAAGCGATAAACTAATTGTTGAATCATATTTATATTTTCTAGTTATAACTTTATTTTCTAAAGTACCTAAGATTTCATTTTCGGTTACTGTAACACTATTTTCCGTTGATAGTTTCGCCTTAAAATACTTGTTCCTTCAAGGTGAGACAAAGCTATCACTAGCATTCCGTAATGTAATCGGAGGTCACCGACCTTATGTCACTCCGATGGATACATGATTTTCCTTGGCTCTCTTGTGTGCTTATATGATATAGGTACATAAAACGGGTATACGTGTATGGGTATGTATATATATATGGTAAAGTAAATGTATATAAGACATGTATATGCATAAAAGATGAGTAAATGTATATGTATGTGTATGTGGGGAAAAAGGGAAGGGCCACTGTTATATCACCACCTGATTCAGCTGGATTCCATCCTGGACGCGGGATGCCCGGACGCGGGATATGGGATGAGCCGTACGCGGCGTCTGTACATATATATATATATAATGTGTGATACATATGTGATGTACTATGTTGGGTCATCGTTGGGGAGGGGGTTGGGAGAGCCGATTGTATTCGGCGTCTGTAAATGTAAATGAAAGGTACCGTCTACTGAATTGTACTGTTTTCTGTATACATGAATAAGGGACACCGAGGGGGGGTTGGGAGAGCCGATTGTATTCGGTGTCCGTAAACGTGAGCAAATGATACCGTTACTGAAACGTACTATTTTATTTCTGTACACGAGAATAAGTAATATAAAGATGTGATTCCTATGCCTATGAAAAGAAACGTTTCAAAGACGAAAAGACAAGCCTACATGACAGCAGGCCTAAAGAGGGGCCTTCCTATGTACAGGTTACGTTCTTGCCTCGTTATACGCCCTATGGCTCCGTGATATTATTATTGATCGTACTTCATGTTACTGCTTGTATTGTTTTCCATGCCTTACATACTCGGTACATTATTCGTACTGACGTCCCTTCTTGTGGACGCTGCGTTTCATGCCGCGCAGGTCAGCAGGTATACGGACCAGATTCCTAGTGCCCTATCAGCAGCATTCGACAGCGCTCCAGTTGTTCCGGAGCCTTATTTCACCGGTACTATTTTGTGTATGTATTTTCGGGCGCGACAGTACTCGGCCCTTTCTCTGTATAAATGTACTATGTCTAGAGGCTCGTAGATAGATATACACAGTCAGCTATGTACAGTTTAATGTATTTTATTCCGAATGGTCCGCGTTCTGGTGTAACGCGATATTAGAAAGTATACTGCAAATGTTAATGTTTAGAAAAAAAAAATATGGCACCGTTTGTACAGGATAGCTAAGGGGTGCTCGGTACAAGCATCGGGTACTCGTCACGGCCCCTGGTCGGGTCGTGACACCATACAAGTAGTGCCTCCAGATTTTTAATGGAAACACCACCGCTGCCAACTCTAGATTATGAGTAGGATAGTTCTTCTCATGCACCTTCAGCTGCTGAGAAGCATAAGAAATCACCTTCTTTTCTTGTATCGAAATAGCACCCAAACCAGAACGTGAAGCATCACAATAAACAACAAAATCCTTGCCCTCAACGGGCAATGCAAAAATCGGTGTTGTAGTCAACAATGTCTTGAGCTTTTGAAAGCTCCCCTTACACTCGTCGGACAACTGAAACGGTACCTCCTTCTGAGTCAAACGGGTTATGTGAGAAGTAATAGAAGCAAACCCTTTCACAAACCGGTGATAGTAGCTTGCCAGACCCACAAAACTACGGATCTTGGTCACTGATGTGGGTCTAGCCCATTCCTTGACTGCCTGAATTTTCTGAGGATTCACCATAATACCCTCTTTCGAGATCACATGCCCCAAGAAAGATACTGACGCCAACCAGAATTCATACTTTGAGAATTTTGCATACAGTTCCTTCTCCCGCAACACTCCAAGAGAAATTCTCAAATGTTTCTAATGCTCTTCCTTACTCCTAGAGTACACCAGGATATCATCAATAAACACTATGACGAATGAGTCTAGGTAGGGCTTAAACACACTGTTCATCAAATCCATGAACGCAGCTGGGGAATTTGTAAGCCCAAAAGACATAACCAAGAATTCGTAGTGTCCATACCTGGTCCGAAAAGCAGTTTTTGGAATATCCTCTGCCCGAATTTTCAACTGATGGTACCCTGACCTTAGGTCAATTTTTGAGAATACCAAAACTCCCAGTAACTGATCAAACAAATCATCTATACGGGGGATGGGATACTTGTTTTGGACAGTTACCTTATTCAACTGTTGGTAATCAATACACATACGCATAGACCCATCCTTCTTCTTAACAAACACCACAGGAGCACCCCATGGAGAGGCACTCGGGCGAATAAACCCCTTACTCAGAAGATCTTGCAACTGTTCTTTCAGTTCCCTGAGTTCTGCTAGTGCCATCCTATAAGGTGGAATAGAGATAGGACGAGTCCCTGGGTCTAAGTCAATCCTGAAGTCAATATCCCGATCTGGTGGCATACCCGGCAAGTCTGCGGGGAACACGTCTGCAAACTCGCGTACCATTGGAACCGAATCAAGGGATGGAGTATCTGCACTGGTATCACGGATATGTGCCAGATAGGCTAAACACTCCTTCTCTACCAGCTTCCTAGCACGGACAAAGGATATTACTTTTTTAGGGAGAGGACTGAGGTTACCCTTCCATTCGAGTCTAGGTGCCTCGGGCATGGCTAGTGTAACAGTTTTAGAGTGGCAGTCAAGTATAGCATAATGCAGGGACAACCAACTCATACTCGAAATAACATCAAATCCGCCCAAGTATTGTACCCCATAAAAGAAATTACACATGTAGGGTAAACGCTATCCACTACCACAGAATCCCCAACAGGAGTAGACAAAAAAAATAAGGGTATCAAGAGTATCACACATCTTATCCAGGCCCACAACAAAATAGGTATATACATAGGAAAAAGTAGAACCCGGATCAAACAAAACGGAAGCCATACGGTCGTAAACGGAGATAGTACCTGTGATAACTGCATCGGAGCCCTCAGCCTCGGGTCTACCTGGAAAGGCGTACAAATGACCGCACCCCCTGTCACCTGCGTACCACCGCGATTACCATTACCAGTCTGAGCCTCGTCACTGCCGGGGTGTTGTCCGCCTCTTCCTGCCTGAGGACCGCCTCGGTTAGGCTGGGCACCACCCCTACCCGCGGTGTGGCCGCCTCGCCCTGCCGGTGCGCGATCCTTACCTCCTCAATCTGGTGCATATGGAGCTCGGGGAGCTTGATACTGAGTCCCCTTCCCACTCTATCTAAATCTGGGGCAATATCTCTTAATATGCCCTAGATCACCACACTCGAAGCAAGCACGGTCCAGCGTAGGCCGCTGAACAGAAGATGATGGAGCAGTATAGCCTCCATGCTGACCGGAAGCCTAATAATTTACCCCTGAAGGGCCCCCAGCTGACACCTGCATCGCGGATTGAACCAGACGCCCTGAATAAATCTGTGAACTCTGACCCCTCGAGAAAGAGTTGCTGAAAAACCCGCCCTTACGGGCCTTCTTCTCTACATGCTTCGCTTGACTCTCTTGTTTAATACTCTCAACGGTACGGGCGTGCTCCACTACCTCCTGAAATGAAGCCCCAGTGGCTACAAGCTAAAGAACTAATAACTGAAGCCAGTGTTCAACCCCTTCACAAATCGCCGTATCCTCTCCCCCTCAGTGGGCAGCAACTGAATAGCATATCGGGATAGGGAGTGGAAACGAGATTCATACACAGCAACCGACGAGTTCCCCTGATCAATACTAGCAAACTCATCTTTCCTTCGGTCCCTCAGAGTACGCGGGACGTACTTGTCCAAAAACACAGAGTAAAACTGGACCCAAGTCAACAGAGGAGACCCAGCTAGCCTACATTCCACATAAGCCCTCCACCAAAGCTTGACATCCCCCAAGAACTGGAATGTCACAAACTCTACCTCGTACTTATCCACGGCCCCTATCTTATGAAGCCGCTCATGATAGTTGATGATGAACTCATATGCGTCTTCCGACTCAGTACCATAAAACACAGGAGGCTTCATTTTTGTGAACCTCCAGAATAGATCATGTTCCTCACCAATCATCACTGGCCCTGCAACAGGACTCGAGAAGGCCTCAAAACTCGGAACCTCATCCAAGCGAGGCGCCACTGCTACTGCGTGTTGTACCCCCGGAGCCTGTGCTCTGTTCGGATCTGGAGCCGCTGTCCTTGCGCCCCTACCTGCTGGACCCACTGGTATAGCTCCGGTTTGTGTTAACCCACGCAACAGGTTCAGCACTTGTGCCATCGTATCTGGTACAGCCTGAGTAGCTGCAACTCCTGGTGGAACTGGTACTGCTGTTGGTTGGGCTGGTGTAGCTGCACCTCCCGCTGCCTCGTTAGGGACCACTGGAGGCACGGGGTCAACCACTGGGACGCCACCCCCAGCTGGGGCCGCCCCTCTGCCAGCTCCTCTGCCCCCACCTCTTCCTCTGGCTGCTGCCGCACGTGTTCTCGCCATCAGCGAGAGAATGAAAGATAGTCAAATACCAATTTGAATCATCAGATACTAATTGGAATTAAGTAGCACGAAAGGAGAAAGAAAAAAAGGAGTTTCCTAGTGTCCGGCAGCCTCCTGAAGATAAGTACAAACGTCTCTGTACCGATCTACAAGACTCTGCTAGGCATGTCCTGGTACGATGAGATCGACGAACCTAAAGCTCTGATACTAATTTTGTCACGACCCAACCCGCCATGACTGGCACCCAACTAAATCCGAGTGGGCGAACCAACACCCAAGATCTCTATTCGTTAAAGTCTGATTTTATATTAAACAAGTCAAACTATTATACTCATTCACGCATCAAATAAACTGGTTAATTCATGCCATAAAATACTAAAACAAGTGCGGAAGTCTAACTATTACAAATTCCCTAAAATTCGAAAGTCATCGTACAAAACTCTAAGCCAAAACACGTCTAAGAACTGAAATCTATCTAATGAATATCCATAATGTCCATAAAAGAAAGGACATCATAAGTAGAAGATCCTCGGGCGGCCTGGCATGAGAAGAAGCTCACCCCAAAATATGTCAGCAAATCTCCTCCACGCTAGATGTGAGGACGAATAGCGATCTCTATATCAAAATCTGCACTCAAAGAATGCAGCAAGGTAGTATCAGTACAAACACTATGTACCGGTAAGCATCATAGGCCGACTAAGATTAGTATCATGCATATCATATGAAATCAATAAAATAAACAAGCCAGTCAATCATACACGAATATCAATGTATCCCAATAAGTCAACCATAGTCAAACAATACAAATCACCAGATTGCCAAGAATCACAAACACGTTAACTACCACGGAGATAAAAGTACACTATTCCCCCACTCACTGTACACACATGCTATCTGATGTCATAGTTCAGTAGTCATGACCTGTTGGGGACCTATAGTGTCCATGTACCACTCGTTTCGGAACACTCCTCAGACCCGAGCACAACCTCCGCTCCGGAACGAACCTCGGACGCGGGATATAACAATAACCTCTCATTTTCAAAACTAGCCTCGGACTACCAGCTCATAATCTAGGCCACATATGTGCCTTTTTATACCTTCCCAATATCCCTATTCACCTCATCTTTCATGTCACAATACTCTCGAGAAGAATATATTAACTTCCCATCACAATACAACCACTGTAGAGTAAATCATATAGGAATAATGTCATAAAGCCTATACAACATTCAATCATAAACACAAAGGAGCTTAACCACACCATATCATGTAATGAATACTAGACATGCTTTCTCCTAATGAAATCACAAACATACATTCAACTAACCAAAGTCTAACTCAAGTAAACCGTAACCTACCTCAAAGCAGAGCTGGAACAATGCAAGTCACTCTGCTACAGCCTTTCCTTTCCTCAATGCCTAAGAATGCTCAAAGTCTAGAAATAGGGGAATATGCTCATGAGGAAAGCCTTTCCTTTCCTCATGAGGATGTAATGACCCTTCCGGTCATTATGGAAATTTAGGAGTCCATTGGAAATTCCGAGGCCTCGCTATAGTCAGCCAGGCAAGCTTGTAGATGTACACACCACTGCAGTGGGCATATTACGAAGATGGTGCTCCCGGATGCGGGTTGAGGACGATATATGATGATGTACTACATGTATATACTTGCATATGATTTTTAAACTCATGCATTGCATATTGCACGTCCTCAGATGGCTCAGGTTAGTTCTATTAATTTATATCTATGTATTACTTATGTTAATGTTTCCCGCCTTACATACTCAGTACTTTCATCCATAATGATGTCCCATTACTCGAGACATTGCATTTCGTACTGTAGGTCCTGACAGGCATCTTGGAGGACCATCTGATTAGCCTTGCACAGTTCCGCGAATAGTCTACAAGCTCCACTTGTTCCGAACTTGCTTGATTTTTGTATGCTACGATATACATGCCTTATCTATATCTTTTGGATATGCCGGGGCCCTGTCCCGACTTTTATGTTACGTTTATGCTTACTCTTAGAGGCTCATAGACAGGTGTTATATGTATAGATGTTATATGCGGCCTTGTCGACCTTAGTTTGGTACTGGTACTATTGTTGTGGCCGTGTCGGCCGTGTGATCTTTTGTAGACATTAGTAGAAGCCTGGTCATCTTGCGTGCATATATATAAATTACTGTGTTGGGCCTTTTCTGCGTTCAGGTGATCCCTTTTTGTTACACATATATCATATGGTTCCTCGTAGTTATTATAAGTTGAGTATGTTGAATGTACGCTAGGTGGTACTCGGTCGGTAAAGCCGGGTGCCCGTCATGCCCCTCGATTTGGGGTGTGAAGTTTTTTACGCCCAAAATCTGGAGAGGCGTGGCCAACACCCGGTGCCGCACTCGGCCCGAGCGAACCACTCTGAATCTGAAACTCTGGAGGGGTAACCCTCAACTTAGGCCGATAGGGCCTACCTGCAAACAAACAATGCCAACTAGCCAACAAGGCCACAATCTGATTATATATATAAAGACTGGCTATCTCATCTGGACCGGCACACACACCCAAAATATATATAATCAGATATATTGTCAACTACCTCGATGTAGTAAAGCCCTAAGGATAGATAATCCGGGCTATGATGCAAAATGTAGCAGTAGTCATAAGTCCAACAAAGCACCAAGCAAGGAGCTTTAGTATACATACAGATGTCCATAGAAACAACTTGTTATAGTCTTGTTTACATTAGCAAACTGAGGCCTAGAATATGGCAATAAGAGTTAAAAGGAAAAAGTTAACAGAAGGCAGTGTTAGTTATAAGTTTGGGAGAGTCCAATGATCAGTTCTAATATAAGAAATGACCCTAAAGGGGGGAATACCATGAGTTTTAGATGTGTCTACCAGAGTAGTTGCCTAGTTAGAAGAGGTTGTATTTAAGCTTTGGTGTAAACACTATTACGCGTGTAAGATTAACATTTGAGGACGAATGGTCCAAAGTGGGAATGATGTTACATCCCGTAATTTCGTACGTCGAGTTGCGTCATAAGATTATCGTCATAGGATCGAAGAATATGATTATCTTTGAGGTTATGAGTTAGTCGTTGTAAGCTCCGATGAGCGAGGCTATTTTAGTGGTTACAAGTGTTTAAAACCTTGTTTTGTACATGTTGGAAGGTTTTGGAGGTTAAATGAATCAAAGAAAATTAGTTTCGTCGAAGTTTTATATTTTGGGATGAATTACGGTCCAAGCTATAATACCCCGTATTTATGGACTAGTGTTACATCACATGGCCATGATAGTAAGGTATATGAAGTGTATTACAAGTGATTAGTATTTAAGTGAATTGAGATCTAGAAATTAATTATGTAGACAATTAGTTAAATGTTGAATTTTTAGGGAGAGATTAACAAAGTAATTAGTAACTCATGGAAGTGGAAATCCACATGGCTGGTTAAAAGAAAGAGTGGGTGACTCATTCACTATGAATATATATATATATATATATATGTCTCTTTAGGAAGTGAGGTGGAAGGCCATTAGTAGGTGGCCCCATGGTCCACTATAAAGGAGGTGAATAAGTCAGACTTTTATATTAATGAAATGTATACATCTTGGCATTCTTTCATATATATGAAACATATGTTGTTTCACGTTTCCAGTAGGTAAAGAATACATATGTTTATATTTGTTCTTATATGGGAAAATTTCCTAAAAAGGAAAAATGGCAGCAACGTATAGACATAGAGAAATATATATATATTCCCTTCTCAAAGAGAAGGAAGGGGCAGCAATGAGAGGAAGGGAAAAATTTACATTCGCTGAAGTAAAAATACGAGGAACAATGTAGAGGTTATGCCCACGTCAATTACGTAATTCTAAATCTGATTATTTTTTGGGCATTAGCAAATCAGAGATTTCTTCGTAGTGAAGTAAGGTGGTTGAAGAGGAATTCTTGGAAAATGAGGTAAGATATACTCCCTTCTATATGTAGTCAAGCTAGTAAAGACAATATCTAGTTTGTTTGATGAAGAAATTGGTGAAACTTGGCTTAGAGCCCGTTTGGGCTTATAGGTTGCTGACAGCTTTTTTGAGTGTTTGGCTGGCCAGCTTATAAGCCATTTTGTGCTTAAAATAAGGCCAAAAAAATAAGTTTGGGTAGCCCAACTTATTTTTTTTAGCTTATAAGTTGTTTTCAGCTTATAAGCTGTTTTTTTTAAGCTAAGCCAAACGGGCCCTTAAAGTAGTAGTTGAAGAAACTCATGTACATAGGTTGTTTTGAATATTGTCCTTTTGATATTTTAGGCTGGAAGTTGATGAACTAACAAGGATATATTATTGTTGTGGTTATTAGCATGTTTATGAAGAATAGAAAGAAATTAAACTATAGTTCGTTAATTGTAAACCGAGCTTGCCGCTCGTTGGGATTATTTCGTTATTGAAATAGCTTGATATGACTCTTATTATTGTTTGGGCTATTGTTGGCTGATTTAAACGTATGGAAAGTTGAAGAAACAAAGGAGGTGCTACCAGGTTTTTCGTAGAATAGGTTTATTAATCAAATCACGATGGTGTGACACCGAATATGACATTAGTACCATCTTCCTTGTTGTAGACGAACGGACGACGGATTGAACTTAGCATTGTTGTGGAACAGGAGGTTGAAAGGTATGTTAAGGCTAATTCTTTCCTTCTTTGGCATGTTTTATGATGAATCTAGATATAGATAAATGTTATATTATGAAGACTCTGTTGTTAGTAAGGCTCCGGGTGCCAATCACTCCCCACCTAGGTTGGGGCGTGACAGAATGAGCCCATAACATACTATCTGTATGACCAAACTGGACGTGAACTGTGCAAGCCGATAGGCCACTATGAAATACTATACAGTGAAATATAGACCGAAGGGGCTATGCCAAGCCTAACCAATACCATGACTGTCTACAAGTCTCTACTGGAGTATCTGACATAAGAGGTCGGGAAAGGGCCCCAACATACCCGTATATACATAAAAGAATAACGTACCAAAAGTACAACAACAACTCCGGAACAAGAGGAGTGCTCCAATGTCAGCTGAATGGCAGCCTACGAGGGCGGATCACCAATATGTCTATCTGCACCTGCGGGCATGAAATGCAGGGCCCTCAGAAAGAGACATCAGTATGGACAAAGTACTAAGTATGTAAGGCATGAAAGTAATGTGAAAGAGACATAAGAAAACATATGATGAAATAAATGCAACTTGTATGTCTAAACTGCCTCTGTGAGTTAATGATATACATAAATACTGTGCATGAATGCATGATGTCATACATATATATATGCCCACGCCTACCAAGCCTTTGTGGGCATCTCATCGTATCATATCAACCTCTGTGGGCATCATCATCGTCAACGTCATCATCATATGACCAGGTGATCAGGTGGTTGTGCGTATATAACGCCGTCACCTTCCCCATACCTCATACATATATATAATACATAATATACACGCATATAACATCTGAGGGGCCACAGGACTGTATATGCATCTATATAAATAAAATACAATGCATAAACATGATAAGAGTACATTCTGAATCTGTTGGAGTGATGTAAGGTCGTTGTACATTCGAACATCATTATGGGATAGCATTTTCATCAACAAGTAACTCTAGAGATCATATTGGATATAGAGAAAGACTTTCTGGAGTCACATTATAGAACATGAATCAAATGGATCATCTCTAACTTCTAAGAATAGAATCATTATGGATTAACGTTACGTGCACGTCTTGTTCATAAGGATCATGCCAAAAGAAGGAAAGTTAGCCTTAACATACCTTTTCGTCTATGTAATCACTCAACGTCTATCTTCCCGAGCTTGCAAATATGCATTCAAGATGATTCACACTAAGGTTAAGTTGTTGAAACACTTATAAGGTCAAGTTAAACTAATAGGTGAGCTAACGAAAATTGGATAGCATTTCCCCTATATCATCTACTTCCACCCAATTCCAAAACAACTCCAAAACATCAATAACAACATCAAAAATACCATAGCCAAGAGATTACATTCAAACTAGACTCAAATCAGTCCAAAACTTTCTTTCAAATTCAGTCCATAGCCAATAACTTCAATACAACACCTTATGACCTTTCCACCATGACTCTTTTCACTTTTAAGACTTATTAAACCTTCAAATCAACAACACAAGAAATACAATGAATAAGATACCTTATAGCTTGAAGAACTTCAACCCACATAACTTTCTTCAAGACTTAGTCAGCACAACTTCAACTAGAAGCAAGATCAAACACTTTCTATGAACTAGTTGAGGTTTTTAAAGCTTGATTTTGGGATGATTATGGATGATTGAGAGAGCTTAGAGGGTAACTATGGATCTGTTTTGGTTAAACAAATAAGCCCCAATTCGCGCCAATTAATTTATAAACCAAGGACAAATCTCCACCGCCTTATTTTCACGGCCGTGAAATTTTTCACGGTCCGTGGAAGTGACCGTGAAACACTTTCAATGAGCCACCTTGCTGCCACCCATTCCACGGTGGCCACATCATCACTTTCACGGTCCTTGAAATTATTCACGGTCCGTGGAAGTGGCCGTGGAATGGTCCTATTCCAATTTTCCGGCAAATGTATTCTTTTCGATTCGTTTGACGTCTAACCTTTGTACTCTTGTCCAAACATGTTTAAGAACTTATATAACTCCGAGATGCACCCATAGTCCTCCTACACAACTTCCCAAATGATTTCCGATACGAGCCTACGACAACCAACTTAAGACGAAACTTTAACGTATGCGAAAGATGAGGTGTAACAATTTCGATATCAATTTGCCTTGGAAAAGCTTCAGTCGTGAGTTGTACAACAGGACATCATGTTTTGGTTGGAAGTCCCGCTTGAGGATCGTTTTATCATGGTAATGCTTCATTCTCTCTTTGTACAAGGCTTCACTCTCATATGCTTGGTACCTGAATTCATCCATCTTATTGAGTTGAAACAACTGATCCTTTGCTGCCTCCTCCCAATCCATATTCAGCTTCTTCAAAGCCCATATGGCCTTGTGTTCAAGTTTGACTGGCAAATGGCAAGCCTTTCCAAACACCAGCCTATAAGAAGAAGTTCCAATGAGAGTTTTGAATGTCGTTCTATAAGCCCAAGGAGAATCATCAAGCTTTCGGGACTAGTCTGTCCTATTCGCATTGACCGTCTTGACCAAAATGCTTTTTATCTCCCGATTGGAGACATCCACCTGGACCCTAGTTTGAGGGTGATATGGGTGGCCACGCTGTGCTTGACACTGTATTTTTCGAGTAGTCTCGCAAAAGCCTTGTTGCAGAAATGCGAACCACCGTCACTGATGATTGCCCTTGGGGTGCCAAAACCGGTGAAAATATTCTTCTTCAGAAAGCTTGTGACACTTTCCACCTCATTGTTAGGTAAAGCCACTGGTTCTACCCATTTTGAGACGTAGTCAATGGCCACCTAGATGTATCTCATACCACATGAACTCACAAATGGCCCCATGAAATCAATGCCCCAAACATCAAAGAGCTCTACCTCCAACACAAAATTCATAGGCTTCTCATGCCTTCTAGCAACTGATCCTTGGTGTTTGCATTGGTCACAAGACTTTTCCATCATATTCGCATCATGATAGAGAGTCGTCCAGTAATACCCACACTCGAGCACCTTAGCAGCTGTTCGGTTTCCACCATGATAACCCCTAACAGGAGAGTCATGACATACCTTCAAGATATCCATCACCTCAGATTCGGGAATACAACACCGAATGATATTGTCGGCGTACGTTCGAAACAAGTAAGGTTCATCCCAATAGTATTGCCAACAATCTCTCAAGAACTTCTTTTTCTGATACGTTTTGATCTCATCTGGTATAAGGCCTGTCACCATGAAATTTGCTATGTCAGCATACCATGGTGCTACATCACATGAAACTTCTAGAAGCCTCTCATCCTAAGAAAGCATCATTGATTTAAAGTTCCCCCATCGGCCTAGCGGCTTTCGCAAGCCTAGATAGATGATTTGCAACTTGGTTCTCTGACCCCTTTCGATCTTTAACGCTAAAATTGAATTCTTGCAACAAGAGAACCCAGTGAATCAACCTCGGCTTAGCATCTTTTTTCGCCATCAAGTGAAGCATTGCAGCATGGTCGGTATACACCACCACTTGGGACCTCAACAACTAGGCCCTGAACTTCTCGAAAATGGCAAGTATTTCTTGTTCGGTCACTGTGTGGTTCATCTGGGCACCGCTCAATGTCTTGCTAGCGTAATAGATCAGGTGCATGATCTTGTTATGCCTTTGACCAAGCACCGCTCCGATAGCGAATCCGCTAGCATCATACATAAGTTCAAATAGGAGAGACCAATCAGGTGACACAATAACAGGAGACGAAGTAAGTTGCCGCTTCAATTCCTCAAATGCCTTGCGGCACTTTTCATCAAACTCGAACTTGGACTCTTTTTTAAAAAGCTTACACATAGGATTGGCTATCTTTGAAAAGTCTTTAATAAATCACTGATAGAACACGGTGTGCCCCAAGAAACTACGAACCCTTTTGACTGAGATGGGTGGGGAAAGCTTTGCAATCATATCAATCTTGGCTTGATCAACCTCAATTCCCATTTCAGAGATTTTGAGGGCCAAGAACAATCCCTTCCTTCACCATGAAGTGACATTTCTCCTAGTTAAGAACAAGGTTAGTGTCCTCACACCTCTTCAACACTCGACCCAGATGGTCAAGACAATCATCGAATGAATCATCGACAACAGAAAAGTCATCCATGAAGACCTCCAAGAAGTGCTCAACCATATCAGAAAAGATAGACATCATACAACGCTGGAAAGTGGCCAGAGCATTGCATAAGCCGAATGGCATCCCGCTAAATGCAAAAGTCCCACAAAGGCAAATGAATGTGGTCTTCACTTGATCCTCTAAGGCAATATTTAGCTGGTTAAAGAAGGAATACCCATCCAAGAAGCAACAGTATGACCTTCCCGCTAGCCGATCAAGAATTTGATCAATAAAAGGCATAGGGAAATGGTCTATGCATGTAGCAGGGTTTTTCTTTCAATAATCCATACACACTCTCCACCCTGTAACTGTTCTTGTCAGAATCAACTCGTTCTTTGCATTGGGCACCACTGTGATGCCACCCTTCTTCGGAACACATTACTCTGGGCTAACCCATTTGCTATCCGCAATAGGGTACACAACTCCAGCGTCTAACCATTTAATAATCTCCTTCTTGAACACCTCTTTCATAGGTGGATTCAGCCTTCTTTGATGTTCAACACTCGGCGAACTATCTTCCTCAAGTTGAATTTTATGCTCACAGATGTCGGAGCGAATCCCCTGAATGTCTGCAATGGTCCACCCTATAGCCCGCCGATATTATCCCAAAATTTCAAGTAATCAGTTAGAGGCTATGCGTCCACTAAACGGTATATGAGGGACCTGGTTGTTTACCAGTTCCCTGATGCAGAGCGAAAGTAAAGAAGGCAAGATATTTATGTGGAAAACTCCTTGCTCAAGGGATTAAAAACCACGACCTACTCCAGTAGGATTTCAACTCCACTGCACCGAGCAACACAGGTTACAACTCTATTGCAAGCTAGAAGTTAACGCTCATAACCCCTCACCCTTACAATAATGCTTATGCAACCCTTACACTTGACTACCCCTAGCCAAGCACACTAATACACCTAGACTAACTTTAGCCTAGCGTACCACTCAAAGTTCTTGTTTAGACACTCTTCCAACAAGTAACCTTTGAGAATTCAACTAATACGCCTAAACTAACTATAGCCTAGAGCAACCTTTAGAACACGTAAAACTGGCTTCCTTTTAGTGAAGAGTAGGTTTAAAATTTATAGAATAAGAGAACAAAGACTCAACAACCTAAGGACTTAAAGCATCTTCAGTTCTGGGATCTGGTCCTTCGGCTTGTTGAGGCTTTGTTCTTGAGGAACACCTTGAGAGGTGGAGACTTGCACTTTGGATGGAACAATTTTTAGATTTTTGCAAGAATAAGTCTTCTCTTGGAAGATGATGTCTTTATATGCAAGAAGAGAGAGAGAGAGAGAGAGTAGAGATTACCACTCATGAAATCTAGACAGTTAATCAATCGGCCTTGCTGGGGTGCTGCTGTACAGTTGCATTGTACTTTTCAGCAGCACAGTTTACAGCTGTGGATTTGGACTTTCAACGCTTCAGTGACCAGGACCTTTATATGGAGGAACCTGGTCCCTCATCTGTTCTTCGGTTGTAAGTACTGGATACACTGTCAGTAGCTCTACAGCTGCGCCATTAGCTAAGCAGGCTGGATACCTGATCCTATCTGGTCCTTCTGAATCAACATATCTGGTCTCTCATATGTGAGCAAGTCCTGCAGGCATCTGATCCTTCAAAGAGCATGTTAGAATAGCAGCATATGAGATATCATAAGGTTAACCAAGTTCAGACAGGTGAACCTAATAGTATCTGGTTCCTTAGGGTTTGTCATGTCATCAAAAGATATCATTTCTTAACATAACCTCTTCGTCTGCTCATCATTCAGCAGAGTAGAAACAATAACTGGCAATGTATTATTCGGAACGAGAAACTCATACCTCAGATGTGATGGGAGCTGCTTGATCTCAAGCTTTGGCGGCTCAATAATAGATGGCTTTGCTGGAGGAATTTTTCAATTCTCAAGATCAAGAGACAATGTCTTCAGTTGATAAGAATAATATCCCAATCCTTCAAGCGAATTTACTGTCTCCACATATCATCTGCATAAAAAATTACCAGGATAGCAGCTAATGTTTCCCCAAGGCATTCTTCCTCCATCTTGAATTCAACTGCCTCGTCTACCATATCTACAGTATCAATAACCAAAATGTTTTCATAAGCACTCGGTAGTTTCATCCCCTTGCTGGCTTGAAAGGTTACCTCTTTATTGTTCATATGAAACTTGATCTCGTTTTTCTCTGAATATATGAGAGCCCTTCCGGTAGCAAGGAAAGGTCTTCCCAAGATGATAGGTGTTATAGCCCGTATTTTGTACGTTCGGATAATTCGAGATAATTGCCAGAGGTTAAGGGTAAGACTATTGTCCAAAATTATTTTAATGAACAAGTTGTTTACTAGTATGGAAATATTGAGAAAGGCTAAGGGTAAAAAGGGAAATTCACAAGAAGGTTCATGGTAATATTGAGGAAGGCTAGGGGCAAAACGGGAATTTCGCAAAAATTCAAGAAGGTTCTAGCCAAGCCCCTCTTGGCCGTGTGGCATAAATATATATATATATATATATATATATATATATATATATATATATATATATATATATATATATAAATATGGAAAAGTGATGAAAAAATGAGATAAAGTTAGTCATCCTTATTTTAATTTAAGAAATTCAAGAAAAAGGACATGTGTCCACATTCTATTTGATGGGACTAAATATATATATGAGCAAGTGGAAGAAATTCTAGACAATTTCATCTTTTATGACTTAAGAAACCTAGAGGAGAAAAAAAAGAGCTTCATATTCGGAATGATTTGTAGAGAAAGGTATGTAGCCGAGGAAGAAGATGTGTAGAGAAAGGTATGTGTTCAATCCTCTTTTACTTGTGTTAGGAATGATTTATGCATGTTGTAGTATTGAGAAATGGATGAAATTCATGAAATATGTGTGTGCAAGTGATGGCCGAATAGGAGTAGTGTTGTGTAGATATGATGAGTTGATTTTATTTAGTATTTTTATTGTTATAGTTGTGGATTTCATGATGAAAATGAAGGTTTGATGAATTGAAATGAAGTTGGAATCATTCTGGGATTGTTGAAGAAGTTAATGTGTAGGTTGTAAATATAACTCATGAACTTGGAAGTGAGACATGTTGTTATATCCCGTATTTTACACATTCAGATATTTTGAGGTAATTTCGACAAGTTAAGGACAAGGCTATATTTTGATCTTGTTTAATACATAAGTTGTTCATGAAGTTCATGAAAATATTGATGTGGAAATATTGAGGAAGGCTAAGGGCAAATTTGGAAATTAGGAAAATAGTTTTTCATGAATTACAAAAATTGGTCATGAAATAAAATGGGCTTGAAACAAAAAAAAAAGTTGGGCTTGAATAAATGGCCAAGGTGGCCGGCTAAGGTAATGGGCCAAGGCCCATATGGGAGTTCAATATATGTAACTAAAAGATGACAAATTCATCTTTAACTTAAGAACAATCAAAAAACTTGGAGAGAAAACAAAAGACCACCCCATTCGGCCAAGGGAGCCAAAAATTGAAGACCAAAAATCTTGATCAAAAAAAATTATTTCTTCTAGTATTCCTACCAATTTGAAGGTCCTCTTTAACGTGGTATAATTGTTGGAGCAAGAAAACCACTCTTTGTTGCAAATTCACAACCCTAGCCGAGTGAAAAGTTAAGGGAAAAAGGTAAGATTTAATCTTCTTTTATATGTTATGGAAGGTTTGTGTATGTTGTAGTATGTAGGAGTGAATGAAAATCATGAAAATAATGTGTGTTGTGTGTGGCCGTGTACGTGTGTGTGAAGTGTTGTGGCCGTGTGGGTGTTATGTGGTGGAGGAGAGATGAATTAATTTTACTTAGTATGTTAGTTGTGTTGTTGTGGATTCTATGATGCAAATGAAGGTTTAATGATTCAAGTTGAAGTTGAAATTCGTTGTGGGCTGTTTTAGCAGTCAACGTGATTTGAATGTAGTTTCTTGTACTTATAGAAAATAATGTTGCTAGCATGTGAATTTTTGATGTAGTTCATGAATTTGAAAGAAGGAAATGTGTTGTTGTTGTTCTTGTTGTGTTTGTATGGTTTCGGGTGGAAAGGAGTTTGGTTGGATTGTTTTGAATATTGTGCGGATTGTTTGAAATGTTCTTGAATCTTGTTTGAATGACTTTGGATTAGTGTTTGAGTATATGAGCATTGGCGTTGGTTTGATTGTATGTAATTGAAGTGAATGTAAAAGGAATGCCGTCGAATTATGTTAAAGCGGGTTACTAATGTTAGAATATGTTTCAAATTGATTGTTGGTATTGTTGAAATAATTGTTGGTATGGTTGTTGATAAATTTGGCCAAGTTGAATTCTCGGGGTTGTTGTATTTACAGGGGAGATGCTGTCGAAATTTCTGTAGACAAGTGCTAGTTAGGATTGAATTTCTAAGTACTTGTAGCTAACGTTTGGTATTTAATGACGTTATTGTAGATCTTGGGGAGCCCGAGACTTGAGTCGGGATTATCTTAGGAAGCGAGCGAGGTATGTAAAGCCTAACCTTTCCTTCTTTTGGCATGTCCTAGTTGTAAGTAAGCCATGATACGAGCCTCGGGGTAACTCCATTCTTAGGATCCGAGCATGCCAATGATTGTTATTCACTTCTTGATGTTAGTATTCCTAATATAGTCGGGCTATGGCTTTTGTGCCCTTCGTATGATTGGATAATAAATGTGTGTAGAGAATGTTTATTCTTAAAAGTCTTATGTCGAATAATGTCTCTAACTTTCTTAGACGAGCTCGGATCGCTCCAAAACATTCTTAGGGAATTCTAAAGCGTATTATGGTTGTAACTTTCGTAGGCGGGCTCGGATTGGGTTGCTACTCATCCGTGGTTCCCGAGACTTACCTTCGTATAACTCTAACGACGTTTGAAAGGATTTCATATGATTATTGTCTTGACCCTCGAGCGTCGGTTAGTTTACTTATTTGCTGAGTCTAAAATAATAATGTTTTTAAATTGCATATATTTTCTCACTACTCTGCTCGTGCATACTACTATTATATCGTTCGCCGAGTCCCGGGCCGGTTTTGTTGTCGTGCGCACTATGTTATATTCGGCAGTATGATGTGTTACGGTTCCCCGGGTCCCCCGCTATAGGACCGGGTACCGCTTGTATACGGCATTATGATGTGTTATGGCGTATGATGTGCTATGATGTTATGATGTGTTTCGGGGATGTACGGAGATTTGAAACCTTCTGGAGTATGATGTGTTGTGGCGCCAACGTCGGAGTGGCGACCACGTTCCTGAGCCCTATGCATGATTTTTATATATGCATCATTTGTGTTTTAAAATGAGCTTCTTGATATATTGATTTTCTTATACTTATTTTCCATACATTCGTATTTCCGTTATGATCTTGGTTATTGTATTTCATGTTTTACATAATCAGTACATATTTCGTATTGACCCCCTTTCTTCGGGGGCTGTGTTTTATGCCCGCAGGTACAGACGCTCAGTGTGGTAATCCGCCAGCCTAGGATACCTATTCTGCTACTTTGGAGTGCTCCTTTGATCCGGAGCTCATACTTTTGTTGCACATATTTATGTATATATATGTCTATTTGGGGTACGGCGGGGCCCTGTCCCGTCATATGTTTCTGTTGTTATTCGTAGAGGCCTGTAGACATATATGTGGGTCATGGGTCGTTATTATTCAGTTATGTCTGTGATTTGCGCCTTAAGCGGTCCCGTTTGCTGTGATGGCCGAAACGACCCATATGTATGTATATGGATGTATATATTTGGGCGATATGTTTTTCGATAGCCTCGCCGGCTTCTGTATGATATATTTGTTATATGTGACCGTTTAAGATGAATTTTGTTCTCAGTATCTATCCAAAGTAATGTATGTTGAATACGGATAAGCCATTGATATGTCGATTTGGTAAGTGAGTGTGTATGGGTGTCCAACTCGGGCACTAGTCACGGCCCACGGGGTTGGGTCGTGACACATGTGTTTGGAAGATTGTAAGTTGGGTTGTTGTGATTGAATTTGAAAGAAGGAAATGTGTTGTTAGTGTTTTTGTTGAATTTGGAAGGTTTCGGGCAAAGTAATATGTTGATTGGGTTGTTTGGAATATTATGTGAATTGTTTGAAGTATTCTTGAACCATGTTAGAATGATTTCGGATAAATACTTGAATGTGGGATCATTGGTGTTAGTTTGAATATATGTGATTGAGTTGAATAAAAATGAAATGCCGTCGAATTGTGTAGAAAGAATTGCTAGTGTTAGAATGCATTTGAAATAATTGTTGAACTTGGAGATGTGATTGTTGATATTGCTGTTGATAATTTGGCCGAGTTGAATTCTCGGACTGTTGTTGATAAAATTGGCCGAGTTAGATTCTCGGGGATGGTGTATTTACAGGGGAAATGCTGCCGAAATTTCGTCAGATTATAAACGAATTCATTTGAAAGACTAAGACAAGTATATGTCGATGAGTCTAATGATTATGTCAATTCTCTTGAATGTAGACTAGCAAGTTTGGACAAATAAGCGTAGCTAATTGGACGTGGGACAGGTATGTAAGGCTTACCCTTTCTTTCTTTTGGCATGATCCTTATGAAACAAACATATGTATGATTTTAAAGAAGCTCCTATTCTTAGAGCCACTAGGATGGCTAATATTCTTGATTTCCATAAGCTACTTCATATGGTTTTGATACGTATCCATGACTTCCGAAGCTCTGTTTGATATGTTTCCGAGTCTATCTATGATTCTCATTCACTTCTTGCTATGAGTATTCTCAATATGATCGGGTTATTATATGATTGAATAACGAGATGAGCATAAAGAGTTCTGTTTCTAAAAAGAGTTCTGTAAGTTTTAATGTCCCTAACCTTCGCAAAAGATCTCGGATTTGCTTTGAAACGTTTGTAAAAGTTCTGTGGTAAAAATGTCCGTAACTTTCTCATACTAAACCGGATTGACTTGAAACGTGTTTATGATCCTTCAAATGTCGGTAAGAGTACGTATCTATCGAGTCTTGATATATGTGCATATGGTTTCGCACTACTCTGCTCGTGCAAGCCTCAGTATGTTCTTCACTGCGTCCCGGGCCAGCTTCTGTTATCGTGCGTTTTCCTCTGCATTGTTCACCGCGTCCCTCTCCCTTGCGGGCCGGGTTCTGTTATATGTATATATGTATATGATGATATGATGATATGGGGGTGGCGGCCAGGATGGCATATGATGATTCTGTTCACCGCGTCCCGCAATAGAGGGCCGGGATCTGTTATATGCATATATGATATATGATTTTGACATGCATTGATGATTCTGTCCACCGCGTCCCTCACTAGAGGGCCGAGATCTGTTATATGTGTATATGCTATATGATGCCAGCATACATGATGACTCCATCCACCGCGTCCCTCACTACAGGGCCGGGATTTGTTATATGTATATATATATGATGACATATGATGTCGGCACGCATGGTCTGTGTTTGGGAAGTAAGTATTTTGGTACTCTGGATGATTTACTCATTTTCTGTACTTCTTCTGACATATGACATCGGTATGCATGATTTACGCTCGGAAAATAAGCACCTTGGCTTTCTGG
The DNA here is from genome assembly GCF_019175385.1 of Lycium barbarum. NCBI lineage: Eukaryota > Viridiplantae > Streptophyta > Magnoliopsida > Solanales > Solanaceae > Lycium > Lycium barbarum. The sequence goes on along the minus strand of NC_083347.1, from coordinate 66,894,150 downwards.
CTAATGTACTTACTTTTGTACCGTTGTTCTGGTTACGTTTCTGTTTTCTGTATTCCATGCCTTACATACTCAGTACATATTCCGTACTGACCCCCTTTCTTCGGGGGCTGCGTCTCATGCCACGCAGGTACACCCAGATGAGTAAAAGATATTATTAGAAGATGTTCCAGCGGGATTGGCGAGCTCCACTTCCTTCCGGAGCGCTACCGAGTCGGAGTTTGTATGTTATGATTTCTGGATTGATGTTAGAGACTTTGCAGACAGAGTCGTGGGTATGGGATGTCAGTCTTGTAAGCGGCTCCATCAGCCGATGTGTCATTCTGTGTTATGCTATAAATTCCATATAATTACAGATTTTGTCTGATTTGAGAACAACGAAAAAGAGTATTTCTGAAAGCTTTACTACGTATTTCATGTTTATTTGATTTAAGAGTCCAAAGAGACTGTGTGTAATAAGAGTCAGCGGGTTCGCTCGGCTCCGAGTATGGGGTCGGGTGCCCATCACACCCTAGTAAGACTAGGGTGTGACAATAGGAATATCTCTATCCACTGAAAAATCAAGAATCACAAAATTTGCCGAGAGAAGGAATTCACCAACTCGAACAAGCACATCATCAACGACCCCAACTGACCTATTTATGGATCTATCAGCCATCTGCAATCGCATGCTAGTTGATCTAGGCATTCCCAACCCCAATTGCTTGTAGATAACAAGCGATATTAGGTTAATGCTAACCCCATTATCACAGAGAGCATGTGCAAAATCATGATGACTAACAGTGCAAGGAATAGTAAAAGCCCCTAAATCCTCTTTCTTCTGAACTCTGGTTGTGGAGATGACTGAACTAACACGTTGAGTGACACTCACTGTATCATGTTTGATTGTTCGCTTATTCATCAATAAGTCTTTCAAATACTTAGCAAAAATTGGCATCTCTTGGAAAGCATTAAGGAATGGAATATTCATCGATAGCTGCTTGAGTTGATCATAAAAACGATGGCACTTGGCATCCTCAGCCTTCTTCAACAACCTCTGAAGAAAGGGAGGTGAAGATTTTATCAATTGAGTTAAGGGCCTAAGTGCCCCTGTCACCTTACCTTTTCCCTTGTCATTTCTCACATCTTGAGCCTTTGGAATTTCTAGCACAAGATCAACTTCAACCATGCTAGGAATTTCATCTTGCACTTCCTCAACCTCACTTGGCACCTCAAATGGCGCCTCTATATCTGCTTCTTCTAAAGGACCCATTTCAACTGCTTTTGCACCCGCACCTTGAAGTAGTTTCCTGCTTTAGGTAGTGATGGCATGGCACTTGGCTATTGGATCGCCACCACCACTTTTTGGATTAAGAACTGTATCACTCGGTAGTGCTTCCCTTTGTGGAGGGTATTGCTCTTTCAAAATATCTCTTATCTATGACTCAAGCTTTTGGATGGAAGCAGTGTGAGAGCCCAAGGTTTTGGTCAACCCCTTCAATGTTTTGTCGGACATCTGTTGGTCGGCTAGAACTCTCTCGAGCATGCTCTCCCGCTTAGTACCCCCTTGATCATTCGATTGACCCTTTAGCAGAACATAGGGATTGGAACTTCTATTTTTGAAGTTGTTGCTGTTGTTGTAGTTCCCTTGGTTTGAACCACCATAATAATTTCGATATTGGTTACCTTGCCCCTGTTGCTAAGGTCTCTGATGTGTCGCGAAATTCCGACACATCTAATGCTTTTTTACGGCAAGTTTTACTTGTTTTTCAAGAAAGTTTGGGTCTTTTGATATGTTTGTGTTATGTTGCAGGTATTTGTCGTGTTTGTGGCGAAATTCATGAAAATGCCTTAAAGAGATGTTCAAGAAAGAGAAACCACTGAAGCTTGGATTTTACGGAGCAAAAGATGGACCGTATAATATTTACGGACCGTCAATTCAACCGTAGATCAGTGACAGAGGAGTCTCATACCTGAAGAAGGAATTCACGGTAGAAAGTACGGACCGTACATTATTTACGGTCTGTAAATCCCACCGTAGATCAGTTACAGCAAGTCTCAACTGAAAGAAGAATTTACGAACCAGTTATACGGACCGTAAACTATTTACGATATGTAAAAACGAGCGTAGATCTGGGCCGCAGAAGGAGATTTTACGAGTAGGAATTGCAAATTTTACTGTTACACCTCGGAAAATTTCCCGTTGGTACGCAAGTAAATAAACTAATGATGTGTGCGAGGAGTGCGAGTGTATAATGTTTCATGGGAAATGTATGTAAAGGGATGTGGATGATTAGAATGAAAAGTCGAGAAATGAGAAAAATTGAAAGTTGGCAAAACTGCCCAGTGGTCTTATATTGCAAAATACGGACCGTAAAGTGCAATACGGTCCGTAAACTGGCAGACGTAAACTGCCATGCAAAGGCTTCAGCCTTCTGCCAGTGGTCGTAAAGTGCAAATACGGACCGTAAACTAGTATACGGTCCGTAAAATGCCAGGTCGTAAACTGGCATGCCAAACTTCAACTTGCTGCCAGCTGAGGAAGAGGTATAATACGACCTGGTGGACAGACCGTAAAGTGATTTACGGCCCGTAAACCATGGTCGTAAATCACCATGCATGCAGGCCAAAGTCTCTGGTCCTGCTTAAGCTTAAAGACGACCACGAAGGACGGTCCGTAAAGTGGAATACGGACCGTAAACCTCCATGGATGACCACTGTTCACCCAGCACAGATTTTCCAATTCATTAAATATGAGGATCAAGACTTATTTCATTGCATTACAACATTACACCACTTCTCTCTATAACTTCTCTCTACATTTATTATATGAGTTTTCAAGGATTATAAGCCATCAATAACATTAAGACAAGTGAATCAAGGGTAAGGGAATCATCAAGGATCATCCAAGTCAAGAAATCCAAATGGAGAAAAACTAGGGTTTTGCTCAAAGAAGAGTATTATCAACAAAAGCTTGTTCCTACAACTTCTAAGGTAAGATTCATGATTTTTACAAGATGTTTAAGGTATTGGAGAATTAAAATACATGGATTGTAGAAAATGTAGTCAACTAGGTCATGAATGATGAATAGTGACATTTTGAGAAATAGTTTGAATTGAGTTATGAATGTTGTTGTGTTGTGATATGAATGTGTTATAAATGGTATTAAGATCATTAACTAAACACTTTAGACGAATGGACGAAGTTGGGTGTTATGACCATGAATGTGGGTGAATTAGAGGCAAATTGAGGAATCTAGATAATGTGGATAATGTGAATGACTAATGGTCATTGTTATGATATTAATGAAGGTATAAACGCTAGCATTGGAAGGGAACGTGCAAGTGTAAAATAGTTCGACGGAAAGGTATGTAAGGCTAACCCTTCTTTCATAAGGCATGGTTCTTGGCCAAATTCCTAATTTCTCTATATGAGTATGTTGTCTTCACATGGTTGACATTCCGAGCTCATAAGCTCACGACCCTTGATATGTACTATGAATATACTATGTTCCTCGTATGACGAGTAAGTCCATAATGTAGATGTAACGATAATGATGAGGATAGTAATGATGATGAGAGTAAAATGAGATTAGAGATGCTTACGAGCTATGATATATGTATATGTATGCCTATAAAGGGCTATGATAAGACCCCGAGCTTATAATGCCGGGTAAGACTGTATGTATATGACTATGTATAAAGTATGTATACGATTACGAAACGCGCGCACACCTCTGCAGATGGTACGGATAACCCTGATGCCTTGGTAGGGCTAGGTATGCATGATCTTGAGCCTTGGTTGGCCAAGTATATATATAAAACACCGATCCTATAAGGTCGGGTATGCTATGTATATGAAATGGCTATGTATATAATATGAATATGAATGTGATAAGACTATGTATAAGAATACGAATAAGGACATGTATACGAATATGAGCACAAGTATGGTACGAGTATTATTACGGGATACGAACGACGATGTATGCAAGTAAGCGACATGATGATGACGATATTACTGTCTCCCCTCCTATGCTATCTTCATATGATATCTATTATGCTTCTATATTGATGTTGATCATGCTTTACATACTCAGTACATTCTTCGTACTGACGTCCTTTTGTTTGTGGACGCTGCGTCATGCCCGCAGGTGCACAGGGAGACAGACTTGATCCATAGTTGCTTATTCAGAGATTGCATAGCAGAACTCCATTTCTTTCGGAGCCGTAGCTTTTGGGTACTTATTCTTTTGTGTATATAATTATGGCCATAGCGGGGTCCTGTCCCGCTCATACGATATGTCATACTCTTAGAGACTCGTAGTCATGTGTATGTGGGTAGAGATGTTCGGCCATGTCGGCCCATGTTTTGTATATATTTTGTTAGCCACGTCGGCCTTGTACTTATGATGTGGCATAGATGCCTATGATATGTTAAATGATGATGGTCGTCTAATGGGATCAATGTGATTAACGATAAGAAAAGCACGAATTGACTTATGGTTCACCTAGATGATATGTTATGTACGATAAGGGGGTGCCCGGGTGGGGTAGCACCGGGTGCTCGTCGCGGCCCCCTAGCCGGGTCGTGACAAAAGTGGTATCAGAGCAGTTCAGTCCTAGGATGTGTCTACCAGCCGTGTCTAGTAGAGTCTTGGTTATGGGTGTGTTGCGCGCCACACTTATAAACGAGAAGCTGCGGACATTTTAGGAATATATGACCTTCTTTCTTCATAAGAATCGTGCGATAGAGCTATGATGTAAGAAATTCTTGTTCCTAAATCGTGTGTTGTGTATTTAAGAGATGCCTAAAAATAAAAAGGCTACAGCAGCCCAAAAGGGCAAGACGGTGGCAGAAAATCGGGCTGAAAGAGCACCGCCACCGGTAGTAGAGGGAGATGAGTCCCAGAGTACGGCTCAATCTCAGTCCTCCCAGACAGTGCCTATTACTGAGGAGCACGTGGGAGCCTCAGCCCCAGCTCCAGCTCCTCCACCGAATGCTTCGGGCTAAGACGTGAGAGAGGCCATTAATTTGTTGACTCAGTTGGTTGCGGCCCAGACTCAGAGGCCAAGCGCAGGGCAAGGTGACAGGACTGTTAGTGCAAGGGCCCGTGACTTCATTGCTTTGAAACCCCCAGAATTCTTTGGGTCGAAACCGGAGGAGGATCCCCAGGACTTTATTGATGGTATGCTAAGGACGCTCCGGTTGATACATGCTTCAGACACTGAGTCGGTAGAGCTAGCGTCCTATAGACTTAGAGATATCTCGATCCAGTGGTATACAGTATGGATGGCTTCGCGGGGAGCCACTGCACCTCCACCGGTATGGCAAGAGTTTGTTGACACTTTTCTCCGTCATTATATGCCTCCGGAAGTTCGGCGAGCTAGGGCCAATAAATTCTTGAATTTTAGGCAAGGTATCATGAGTGCTACAGAGTATAGTCTCCGCTTCAATTCCTTAGCTAGGTATGCTTCGACCATGGTAGCGGATATGGGCGATCGGGTGCACCGGTTTGTGAAGGGCCTAGGGCCACACTTGATGGATAAATGCTTGACTGCGTCCCTTCAGGATGGCATGGATATTGCACGCATTCAGGCACATGCTCAGGAATTGGAGGAACACCTACAGCAGCGGAGAAATGAACATGAGCAGGATAGGGGCCATAACAAGAGGGCCAGACCTTCGGGTTTGAGGAGCGAGTCCAGGTGTCACGACCCAACCCCGTAGGCCGTGACTAATGTCCGTGCTGGACACCCAAACGTACCCAAACCCCAAACCAGTATCTTAGCAGAAAATATCAACATAAAAGTTAGCTAGCGGTACTAAATAGTGCAGGGGAACAAATATAGCACGTGGAAGCCGATAAGGCCATCACAGATCATAATAACCCAAAACATATACAGAACCCACACAGATATATCTACAGACCTCTACAGAACATAGCAAAATCATAAGACGGGACAGGGCCCCGTCATACCCCTGAATAATGTACATATATATAATAGTGACAGGCAGTACCAAAAGATGGGCTCTGGATAAAAGAGCGCTCCAAAGTAGCAGAATAAGATCCTAAGCGAGTGGATCAGCAAACCTGTCGTCAGTACCTGCGCGGCATGAAAACGCAGCCCCCGACGAAAGGGGGTCAGTACGGAATATGTACTGAATATGTGAAGCCGGAAGTACAGAAATAAAGTCATAACCGGAAACAGAACGAACAAAAAAAAGAATGCAAAATCCAGAATATCAAATGCATATTTCAAAACATAAGAAGTGTGTACAGAAACGTATGCCATATCATGTCCGGCCCCCGGCAAGGGACTCGGTAGACAGAACGTGGCCACCCCCCGACGCTGGTGCCACAACACATAAGGATCAGAATAGGGGATAACCCCATAACATAGCATATCATATCAGATGGCCATATCAGATCATATCATATCAAAATAGTGTACATGGCACAACATACTCCACAACCCATGTACATGTATACCTGCCCCCTCACATCGAGGCACGGCGAACAATGCAGTGGAAGTCGCTTGAGAACATATCCTGGCCCGGGCTCAGTGTGGGAAACATTGGGGCATCCACGAATAGAGTAGTGAGAAACTAAATGCAATTAAAATATCATAAATATTTTAAGAGACTCGATGAGGCATATCAATGACGAACCAATCCAATGAAGTCAGACGGGATCATAATAAGTGGGTTTCGGGTGTCATAATAAATTACAGAAGCATAATCTTTTTGAAATCGTTCCGAGTGCCAAGACAATTTAGAAGACTTAATGAAATATTTAAAACAGTTTTTGTTTAGTAGTTAAAAGAGTAGTCAGAACATTTCTTTCAAAAACTGCTCGAAAACAAGCCTTAAGTACAATAAAGGTAAAACCGGGAATAGTGGGCCCACCTCGGGACAAGCAAGGAGGTGGGCTCAAATTACGCATTTTAAGCTGATGGGGTCACCTACGAAGGTTCTACGGACATTCTATAACTCTTCAAATAGTTTGGGGAAAGTTTGCATAATTTTCAAGAAAACATACAAAAGGGTTCAATCTTACTGAAGGAAAAAGTGACATTTTCAGTTGCGGATTCCGACGGGCAGAAAGTCTTTCGAGGCCCGAATCCGATCCTAGTATACTTAGGGCATGCCAAAAGAAGAATCGGGGTGGCTTTACATACCTTTTGGGCCCCTCACGCCTTTCCAAGCTCACTTCCCGTTTCGTCAAAAATCTACAAATGGTCACATTTACCAATTGTGAGTTATAGATTCTACGAATTCAACTTAACTCATATTTGTCTACCGAAATTTCGGCAGCACCTCCCTTATACATATAGCACCCCCGAGAATTTAACTCGGCCAAAACAATCAACAACAACCCAACAACAACATCAACAACAACAACAATCACCACATAACATAATATAGCACAACTAGTATCTTCCCAACATAATATCGCAACCTTCATTCCAACTTCGCACTTCCAAACCAAGTTCAATGTTTTCATATTCATCATTAATCAAGATCATCACCATATAATTTAGAAGCATTTCGTATCATTTCCACAAAATATTCATACGATATACATAATATACAAACTTTCCGCTAAAGTCATAATTCATCCAAAGCTTCTAATCTTTGGCATACATATTCATAACATGTTTCCATCTTCCAAATCTATCAATGATCATCATAATTCACAACCTAACAACTTCATTTTTCATAATGTCATAAAATCGAACTAAAACGACATAAGCTTCTACCTTCCATTTCAATGCAACCTATATCATTTTATCTTCATTTACATTGCAAGCATCACAACAACACAACTACCACATTAAACAAAATTAATTCATTGGCATCTTACCAACACCATACCACACGGCCAAACACCACACTACTAACCTCAACTAAATTCATTCAACTTTCATTTCCAATGTGAATACCATCATCCACACAATTAGAATATAACATAAAATTCAACTCATATATGTATACCACATATACACCCTCACGACTACACACTATATTCCAAACCCACTTTGAAATCTTCCATATTTCAATACTTTCAACTCATTCCTACATACTACAACACAAACAAGACTTCATAACACAATAAAAAGGGATGAATTCTTACCTTTTCCTCCAATCTTCTTCACTTGAATAGGAGGTCAACTTGAAGAAACAAGACCTCTTCCTTCCAAACCAACTACACCAAGTTGTAAAGGGACCTTGAATTAGTAGGAATTCAACAAGAAAATAATTTTTGGAGGGAGATTTGTGAGGGTCAAATTTTCTATAGCCAACCCGAAATGGGTTTAGTTGTTGTTCTGGTTTTGCTTATTCTTTCTCCTTCTAAGTTTCTTGAACTATCTAAGGGATAAGACTTGTTATATAATATAATCCCTTATGTAATTGAGCACATGGAAAATTAACTAAAAGGTTGGGTGGGCTTGGCCTTGTGGCCGACCACCCCCTCCTTATTTGGGCCTCATTTTTCTCTTCAATTTTCTTGGCCCAATGGATTTAAATCCTTGTTTTACAATTCCCGAAACTAATTTCTGAAATTTCAATTTTTGCCCTTAGCCTTCCCCGACACTTTCACCTTAATATTCTTCCACAACCAACTCATGTGCTAGATGTAATCAATTATGGCCTTAATTCTTTCAAGTCAAAATTATTTCAAATTTTTCCAAAGGTGCGAAAACACGGGATATAACATCCTCCCCCCCTTTAGAACATTCGTCCTCGAATGTTCGATTAGTCTTATAGGGTCCGTAAATATTTCGGGGGATTTTCTTTTTCTGGTCAGCACATATGATAAACATCTATTATTAAATATAACTGAGCAAGGATTTTAGATTACCTGTGGGCATAGGGAAGAGATGAGGATATTTCTTCTTCATTTCCTCTTCGGCCTCCCAGGTCACTTCCTCCCTGTTATTGTTTTGCCACATCACCTTGACGGAAGCTACATCTTTATTCCGCAATCTTCTTACCTGGCGATCCAAAATGGCTACAGGTTGCTCCTCATATGATAGCTCCTCTGTTACCTGAATATCATCTGCTGGAAATATTCTGGAGGGATCACCAATACATTTGCGGAGCATGGACACATGAAATACCGGATGTACCGCTCCCAAATCAGATGGCAGATCTAGTTCATAGGCAACATTTCCAATTTTCCGAACAATCAGATAAGGCCCAATATACCGCGGACTAAGCTTACCCTTTCATAGGCAATACCTTCAGAAATACCCAATCACCAACCTGAAATTCCAAAGGTCGACGTCGTTTGTCCGCATATGACTTCTGTCGGCTCTGGGCTGCCAATAGTCGCTCTCGGATAAGTTTCACCTTATCCACTGCCTGCTAGATCATATCTGGGCCAATCAACTCTGCCTCGCCAATATCAAACCAGCCGATCGGTGACCTGCATTTCCTGCCATATAAAGCCTCGTACGGAGCCATCTGGATGCTGGAATGGTGGCTATTATTATAAGCAAATTCAATCAGTGGCAAGTGATCATCCCAGCTACCTCTGAAATCAATAACACAGGCCCGCAACATATCTTCCAGCGTCTGTATAGTGCGCCCGGCCTGCCCGTCGCTCTGAGGATGGAAAGCTGTGCTCAGGCTCACCTGAGTCCCTAATCACTCCTGAAAGGATCTCCAGAAGTTCGCCGTAAACTGGGCGCCTCTGTCAGTGATAATAGATATAGGAACTCCGTGTAGTCTCACAATTTCTCTAATATATAGCCTGGCATAATCCTCAGCGGAATAAGTAGTTCTGACGGGGAGAAAATTGGCTGATTTTGTCAGCCTATCAACAATAACCCAGATGGAATCATACTTCCGTGGAGTGCGAGGCAAACCTGTAATGAAGTCCATATTGTCACGACCTAACCCCGTAGGCCGTGACTAGTGCCCGATCTGGGCACCCAAACCCATCTATCAAATGCATTCAAGTATATAGCAGAAGCCGTCAAGGCTATATTCTAAATTTAGATAATTTCCAGAAAAATTTCGGCAGAGTTTCCTTTGTTTTACAGACTATCCAAAATAACCCTGCGCACAGAAAATACCAACAAAGGCCACACCGGCCAACAAGGCAGCATGTAAACATATGCGGACCGGCCGCCGCGGCGAATGGGATCGCCCAAACACATCATATACACACATCCGTACAGAAAGACCCAACCCACAAACATGTCCACAGACCTCTAAAAAGACCGACAGAATCATATGACGGGACAGGGCCCCGCCGTACCCAAATAGTCAGATATACAGAAATATATACATAACAAAAGATGTATGTACCAAAAGTGGACTCCGGATCAAAAAGGAGTACTCCGAAATAGCAGAAAGTGGAGCCTACAGTGATGGATCACCTGTGTCTGTACCTGCAGGCATGAAACGCAGCCCCCGAATAAAGGGGGTCAGTACGAAAGATGTACTTAGTATGTAAAGCATAGAGTACAGAAATATGAGCCATAACTGAAAAGAAACAGGATACAAAGGGGAAATACCGAACAGTATATCAAAATCTGTATCAAAACCATATATACGTAATGCAAACAAAATCATGCAAAGCTCAGGAACGTGGTCACCACTCCGACGCTGGTGCCACACACAGCATAACACCGGAAGGTTCAAATCTCCGTACATCCCCGAGTACATATATCAGCATAGCATATCACCAGCCATATCACAGCATAACTCCAAACGGAACCCGGCCCTATGGCGAGGTCTCAGGAACAGTAACACAGCATACGGCCGAATTTATCATAGCGCGCACGAATCATAACCGGCCCGGGAACTGGTGAACGAAGTCATAATAAGGGCACGAGCGGAGTCGTGAGCAAACAATGCAACTTATAAGTCAAAACACCTTTTGAAACTTGATAATATCATATGCTAACTCATTAATCAAATAGTTCGAATAACTAGTCAATACGGGGTTCGTTTCACAAAAGTATTTCCAACATAGTATTTATGGTTCAAAATATAGTTTAGAATATCGTGGCAGTCAAACATTATTTTATGATAGCCAAATTCATAACCAAAAGTGTTTTGCCGACATTAGACAAGAATGGGCATAATAGAGCAAACAAAGAAGTCTCGATGCTAGCGGGCCCACCACGGGTCAAGTCGAGGTGGCGGACATGAATCACAGACATTTGGGGTCTATGGAATCATACATGGAAGTCTCGAGGCAACTTGATTACATTTACAAAAGTGTCGGACATTAGATCACTTTTCAATATAATATGAGTTTTATAATTCAATTCAATTGAATGAATAATACTAAATTTCCAATTCGGATTTCTAGGGACAGAATTGCCCTCGGGGCTCCAATATCGACCTAGTATACCTAAGACATGCCAAAAGAAGGAATGGGTAGCCTTACATACCTTATAAGCGTCTCACGCCCGTCAAAACTCAAATCCCGTTTCGCTCAGAATCTATAAAGGGTCAAAGTTACCAATTGTAAGTTATAGATTCTAAGAAGTCAACTTAAGGTCATAGTTGTCTACCGAAATTTCGGCAGCACTTCCCCTATACATAAAGCATCCCCGAGGCTTAGCTCGGCTCAATATCTCAACAACAACAACCCAACAATACCAAATGAATCAAGAATCACAACAAAATAAGTTCTAACATCAATATCCTTCATTTTTACATAAGGTGACAACTTCCATTCAAACTCCACAATATCAAACTAATATCAACATTATCATATTCATTCACTCATTCAAGGTTATTCAAAGGTATTCCAATAATATTCCATGCAATATACATGAATTCAAATAATCCGCCACTTCCCATATTCTATTCGAAACGCCAACAACTACGACGAACATACTAACTCGCATTATTTCCTTCCAAATTTATTAACAACAACCATAATCCGCATTTTAAGTCTTGCTTCCACAATTATATAAGAATATACAAAAATCATATAATTTCCCATAAAAACCCGCAACCATCTTAAATGCCAATTCGACTCGCTAAACATTCATTTACGTCATAAATGCCACAACGACGCAACTAACAAACTAAACAAAATCAAATTCACCTCCCCTTCCACACCACATGGCTCACGACCAAACACACCCTTCACACACACACACGACCATGCTCAACATAACACAATCCCATAATCTTCATGCAACTCTAATCACTATAACATATATATCCATTCCATAACATAAAAACATAGAAATCTTACCTTTTTCTTGAAATTCCGACTTGCCGCAAACGTCGCTCTCTCGCTAAACTAATTGTATCCCGTCGGAGAGCGTCTTGAACTTACTACAATTACAAGAAGAACAAGATTTTTAGGATGAAGATTGAAGGACTTAGAATTTTTTTTTCTATGCTATGGCCGAAGGCCTCTTTGCTCTTGCTCTCAATTCTTTCTTTCTTGAAACTTCTTAGATAAGAATGAAAACTAAGTCCCTTTCAAGTATAAATCACATGATTTAATATCATGGGCTTGGGCCTATTCTACCCTTCCATGGCCGGCCATCCCATAAATTGGGCCTCAATTTTTCATATATTTATTTTGAGCCCAATTCATTAGAGATTTCATTTGTAATTTCCGAAATTCCATTTTTTTTTTTTTTTGCCCTTGGACTTCCTCCATATTCCACACCAATATTTTTCATAAACAACATAGGCATATTAACCAAAATCAAAATATTGCCTTAAAACATACAAGTCTTAATTATTTTCAAAATTTCCAATTATGCGAAAACACGGGACATAATATTCTCCCCCCCTTTAGAGCATTCGTCCCCGAATGTTAAATTAGTCTTATAAGCATAACGGGGGAGTCCCTCTTTATAATTATCACACATACTTCATTCGTCAATCAATGCCACAAACTTAAAAGTTTAAATTACCTATGGGCGCAGAAAATAAGTGGGGGTATTTCTTCTTCACCTCATCCTCTGCCTCCCAGGTCATTTCTTCCCGGTTGTTGTTGCGCCACAGGACTTTAACAGAAGGCACCTCCTTAGTGCATAGTCTCCTTACCTGTCGATCCAGAATAGTTATAGGCTGCTCTTCGTAAGACAGATGCTCCGTTACCTGAATATCATTCACTGGGAATATTCTGGAAGGATCACCAATACATTTTCGCAGCATGGACACATGAAATACCGGGTGCACTGCCTCCAAATCGGATGGTAAGTCTAGCTCATAGGCGACCTCGCCTATCTTCCGAATGATCTGATACGGCCCGATATACCGCGGGCTTAACTTACCCTTTTTACCGAATCTCATAACACCCTTCATAGGCGACACCTTCAGAAATACCCAGTCGCCAATCTAGAACTCTAATGGTCGCCGTCGTCTGTCTGCATATGCTTTCTGTCGACTCTGTGCAGCCAATAATCGCTCCCGAATAAGTTTTACTTTATCCCCTGCTTCCTGGATCACATATGGCCCAATTAATTTGGTTTCGCCCACATCGAACCACCCAATAGGAGATCTGCATTTCCTGCCATAAAGAGCTTCGTACGGTGCCATCTGAATGCTGGAGTGATAACTGTTATTATAGGCAAATTCAATAAGCGGAAAATGATCATCCCAGCTGCCTCTGAAATCAATAACGCAGGCCCGCAACATATCTTCCAGCGTCTGAATAGTGCGCTCGGCCTGCCCGTCGGACTGAGGATGAAAAGCTGTACTGAGGCTCACCTGAGTCCCTAATCCCTCCTGAAATGACCTCCAGAAATTTGCCGTAAACTGGGCACCTCGGTCAGTAATAATAGATACAGGGACTCCGTGAAGTCTGACTATCTCTCTGATATATAATCTAGCATAGTCCTCAGCCGAATAAGTAGTCCGGACTGGGAGAAAATGGGCTGATTTGGTCAATCTATCAACAATAACCCAAATAGAATCATACCTGCGTGGAGTGCGCGGTAACCCAACAACGAAGTCCATATTAATCATCTCCCATTTCCAGGCTGGAATTTCCATCTCCTGTAATAATCCACCGGGCTTCTGATGTTCAATTTTAACTTGTTGACAATTCGGGCACTGACCAACGAACTCAGCAATATCTTTCTTCATACCGTCCCACCAATACAAACACCTGAGATCATGATACATTTTAGTGGAACCAGGATGAACAGAATACCGTGCATTATGTGCCTCGCCCATGATCTGTCGCCGTAGGCCTGCAACATCCGGTACACAAAATCTGCCTTCATATAATAATACCCCTTCAGGCGAAATTTCAAACGGAGTCTTTTCTTTATTAAGAGCCACATCTCTGTACTGAACCAGAATAGGATCCTCAAACTGTCGCTGCTTTACTTCTTCTATAATAGATGATTCAGCAACTGCATGAACAGAAATCACAGAATCTCCAGAATCTGCCAAACGAACTCCAAGGCTGGCCAACTGATGAATTTCACGAACCAAATCTTTCTTACCAGGTGGTACATCAGCCAAGCTGCCCATAGACTTGCGGCTAAGTGCATCCGCTACCACATTGGCTTTCCCAGGATAGTACAGAATATCAACGTCATAATCTTTCAATAATTCAAGCCATCTTCTCTGCCGCAAATTTAGTTCCTTCTGTTTAAAAATATACTGGAGACTCTTATGGTCCGTATAAATATCAACATGGACCCCATATAAATAGTGCCGCCAAATCTTCAAAGCGTGAATCACCGCGGCCAACTCAAGATCATGAGTGGGATAATTCTTCTCGTGCGGTCTGAGCTGCCGGGAGGCATAGGCTATAACTCGACCGTGCTACATCAACACACAGCCTATCCCAATACCAGAGGCGTCACAATAGACAACATACCCGTCTGATCCTTCTGGAAGGGCTAAAACTGGAGCTGTAATTAATTTTTCTTTCAACATCTGAAAGTTGCGCTCTCAGGCATCAGTCCACTGAAATTTTGCTGCTTTCTGAGTAAGCTTCGTCAGTGGTGCTGCTATAGAAGAAAAATTCTCCACGAACCCGCGATAATATCCAGCTAACCCCAGAAAACTGCGTACCTCTGTCGGTGTAGTAGGCCTGGGCCAATTCTGTACAGCTTCAATTTTCTGCGTATCGACCCGAATACCATCTGCTCCGACAATATGCCCCAAGAATGCCACAGAAGTTAACTAGAATTCACATTTGGAAAATTTAGCATATAATTTTTGTTGCCGAAGAATGCCAAGTACGGTTCTCAAATGATCTGAATGCTCCTCTGCTGATCGTGAATAAATCAAAATATCATCAATAAACATAATCACAAACATATCCAGGAAAGGCCGAAATACCCGATTCATCAGATCCATGAATACCGCTGGAGCATTAGTCAGCCCGAAAGACATCACTCTGAATTCATAATGCCCATACCGGGTCTTGAAAGCAGTCTTCGGGATATCTGATTCTCGCACTCGCACCTGATGATAACCCGAGAGCAAAACTATCTTTGAAAAATATTTGGAACCCTGCAACTGATCAAACAAATCATCAATCCGGGGGAGGGGATATTTATTCTTTATAGTCACCTTATTTAATTGCCGATAGTCAATACACATTCGTAGTGACCCATCTTTCTTTCTTACAAATAATACCGGCGCTCCCCAGGGTGATGTACTGGGTCTAATAAAGCCTTTATCTAACAAATCTTTCAGCTGCTCTTTCAATTCCTTCAATTCAGCCGGTGCCATTCTGTACGGAGGAATAGATATAGGCTGCGTATCCGGCAACAAGTCTATAGTGAAATCTATCTCCCTTTCAGGCGGAAGACCCGGAAGCTCATCTGGAAACACATCCGGGAACTCACTAACAACCGGAACAGACTGAAGAGTAGGTGTCTGGGCTGTAGTATCGTGCACACGAACCAAATGATAGATGTAACCTTTCTGAATCATCTTCTTAGCCTTGAGGTACGAAATAAACTTACCCCTCGGCGATGCTGTAGACCCGAACCACTCTATAACTGGTTCCCCTGGAAACTGAAAACGGACTACCTTTTTCTGGCAGTCAACATTAGCATAACAGGAAGCCAACTAGTCCATACCCATAATGACATCAAATTCCAGCATATCTAATTCTATCAAATCAGCTTTAGTGCAGCGATCACATATAGTCACAGAACAATCCCTGTATACCTGCCTCGCTATAATACAATCCCCGACCGGGGTAGCTACCTCAAATGGCTCTATAGGCTCAGACACTATCCCAATTTTATTAGCAACGAGCGGGGAAATATATGATAAAGTAGAACCAGGATCAATCAGTGCATATACAGATCTGGAGAAAACCAGTAATGTACCTGTGACGACATTTGGTGAAGCCTCCTGGTCCTGGTGACTGGCTAATGCATATATGCGGTTCGAGGGACCGCTAGAACCTGAAGCACTGCCACGACCTCGACCGCGTCCCACCGGTGCAGGCATACCTAGCCCCGCAGGGCGTGCAACTGATGGAGCAGATGATGAACCAGCGGCTGATCCCGTCGGCTGAGCTACACTACCAGAACCCCTCGCCAACGGACAATCTCGCATAATATGGCCCTGACCGCCACATGAAAAACAGGCTCCAGTAAGTCGATAACACTCTCCCGGGTGCGATTTCCTGCAATGGGAACAACGGGGCCTGGGTGGTCTGGGCAGGCTGGGACCTCTGGCTATCTGTGACCCTGATGCTCTGGAGCTCTGACCGTCCCCAGACTGTCCTGCACTGTCAAATCTCCTACCGGCTGGCTGTGTACCCCGGCTTGACGGAGGAGGATGTCTGCCTGACTGCTGCTGTTGAGGCTGTCCGCCTCGAGAATCTCCAAAATAACCTGCGGATCTGGCCCTCTTGGGCGGCCTCCTGTCCCGATCTCTGCTGGAATAATCAGCTCTATGTCGGTCCTCCATACCCAGGCATAAGCCTGTAGTCGGGCAATATCCATGTCTGTCTGCAATGCCACCGCCATACAGCCATCAATCAAATAGCGGTCTAACCCCATCACGTATCTGTGCATCCGATCGGTGATATCTGCTACTATGGCAGGTGCATACCGGGCCAAAGAATCAAACTCCATATTATACTCACGGACACTCCAACCCTTCTGCTGCAGATGCAAAAATCGGTCAACCCGCGCCCGCCGTAACTCTGGGGGCAAAAAGTGGTGAGTGAAAGCAGTCACGAACTCGTCCCAAGTAGCTGGGGTAGCACCCTCACCCCTGGATAGCTCCTAGGACTCATACTAGTGAGCAGCAACATCCTGTAGTCTATACGAAGCCAACTCAACAGACTCAGTCTCTGAAGCCCTGACCAAATCTAGTGAGCGCCGCATCCCCCGAATAAAGTCATGGGGGTCCTCGTCGGGATTAGACCCGAAAAACTCTGGAGGGCCACATAATAGGAACTCTCGAATCCTCAGGCTGTCACGCCTGTCGTCATCGTCATCATCTCTCTGCCCGCGTCTGGGAGCCTGCCCCGCTACCAGTGTGGTCAATAACTGCACAGCCTCTCTCAGTGTCCTGTCCTCCGCCCCTGGCTGAGGAGCTGGAGGCTCGGGTGCGGGTACTCGGGCCCCTGGAGCTGCTGATGGACCTGCCCCAGGCTCCGCCGGTGGTGGTGTAGCAGATCCCTCTGAATGGGGCACAACCTCGGGCAAATCATAAACACGAGCCCGGGTAACTCGTTGTGCCTGACTAGTGCCTGCCATCCCTGCCTTGCCCTTCTAGGCCGCTGTTGCCTTCTTCGGAGGCATCACTGCAAACACAATAACGGATCAGATCAAAATCGTCCTAATAGCACAGCTCTAACGCACGATCTAAGATTCCAAAGAAAAGTAACACCCTAAATGCCCTGTAGCCTCCTGTTTATAGACGTGGTGCACAACACACCGATAAACAAGACTCTACGAGACACGGCCTATAGACATTCCGAGGACAGACTGCTCTGATACCACTTTTGTCACGACCCAACTCCGTAGGCCATGACTAGTGCCCAATCTGGGCACCCAAACCCATCTATCAAATGCATTCAAGTATATAGCAGAAGCCGTCAAGGCTATATTCTAAATTTAGATAATTTCCAGAAAAATTTCGGAAGAGTTTCCTTTGTTTTACAGACTATCCAAAATAACCCTGCGCACAGAAAATACCAACAAAGGCCACACCGGCCAACAAGGCAACATGTAAACATATGCGGACCGGCCGCCGCGGCGAATGGGATCGCCCAAACACATCATATACACACATCCGTACAGAAAGACCCAACCCACAAACAAGTCCACAGACCTCTAAACAGACAGACAGAATCATATGACGGGACAGGGCCCCGCCGTACCCAAATAGTCAGATATACAGAAATATATACATACCAAAAGGTGTATGTACCAAAAGTGGACTCTGGATCAAAAGGGAGTACTCCGAAATAGCAGAAAGTGGAGCCTACAGTGATGGATCACCTGTGTCTGTACCTGCGGGCATGAAACGCAGCCCCCGAAGAAAGGGGGTCAGTACGAAAGATGTACTGAGTATGTAAAGCATAGAGTACAGAAATATGAGCCATAACTGAAAACAAACAGGATACAAAGGGGAAATACCGAACAGTATATCAAAATCTGTATCAAAACCATATATACGTAATGCAAACAAAATCATGCAAAGCTCAGGAACGTGGTCACCACTCCGACGCTGGTGCCACACACAGCATAACACCGGAAGGTTCAAATCTTCGTACATCCCTGAGCACACATATCAGCATAGCATATCACCAGCCATATCACAGCATAACTCCAAACGGAACCCGGCCCTATGGCGAGGTCAGGGGAACCGTAACACAGCATACGACCGAATTTATCATAGTGCGCACGAATCATAACCGGCCCGGGAACCGGTGAACGAAGTCATAATAAGGGCACGAGCGGAGTCGTGAGCAAACAATGCAACTTATAAGTCAAAACACCTTTTGAAACTTGATAATATCATATGCTAACTCATTAATCAAATAGTTCGAATAACTAGTCAATACGGGGTTCGTTTCACAAAAGTATTTCCAACATAGTATTTATGGTTCAAAATATAGTTTAGAATATCGTGGCAGTCAAACATTATTTTATGATAGCCAAATTCATAACCAAAAGTGTTTTGCCGACATTAGACAAGAATGGGCATAATAGAGCAAACAAAGAAGTCTCGATGCTAGCGGGCCCACCGCGGATCAAGTCGAGGTGGCGGACATGAATCACAGACATTTGGGGTCTATGGAATCATACATGGAAGTCTCGAGGCAACTTGATTACATTTACAAAAGTTTCGGACATTAGATCACTTTTCAATATAATATGAGTTTTATAATTCAATTCAATTGAATGAATAATACTAAATTTCCAATTCGGATTTCTAGGGACAGAATTGCCCTCGGGGCTCCAATATCGACCTAGTATACCTAAGACATGCCAAAAGAAGGAATGGGTAGCCTTACATACCTTATAAGCGTCTCACGCCCGTCAAAACTCAAATCCCGTTTCGCTCAGAATCTACAAAGGGTCAAAGTTACCAATTGTAAGTTATAGATTCTAAGAAGTCAACTTAAGGTCATAGTTGTCTACCGAAATTTCGGCAGCACTTCCCCTATACATATAGCATCCCCGAGGCTTAGCTCGGCTCAATATCTCAACAACAACAACCCAAAAATACCAAATGAATCAAGAATCACAACAAAATAAATTCTAACATCAATATCCTTCATTTTTACATAAGGTGACAACTTCCATTCAAACTCCACAATATCAAACTAATATCAACATTATCATATTCATTCACTCATTCAAGGATATTCAAAGGTATTCCAATAATATTCCATGCAATATACATGAATTCAAATAATCCGCCACTTCCCATATTCTATCCGAAACGCCAACAACTACGACGAACATACTAACTCGCATTATTTCCTTCCAAATTTATTAACAACAACCATAATCCGCATTTTAAGTCTTGCTTCCACAATTATATAAGAATATACAAAAATCATATAATTTCCCATAAAAACCCGCAACCATCTTCAATGCCAATTCGACTCGCTAAACATTCATTTACGTCATAAATGCCACAACGACGCAACTAACAAACTAAACAAAATCAAATTCACCTCCCCTTCCACACCACATGGCTCACGACCAAACACACCCTTCACACGGCCATGCTCAACACAACACAATCCCATAATCTTCATGCAACTCTAATCACTATAACATATATATCCATTCCATAACATAAAAACATAGAAATCTTACCTTTTCCTTGAAATTCCGACTTGCCGCAAACGTCGCTCTCTCGCTAAACTAATTGTATCCCGTCGGAGAGCGTCTTGAACTTACTACAATTACAAGAAGAACAAGATTTTTAGGATGAAGATTGAAGGACTTAGAATTTTTTTTTTCTATGCTATGGCTGAAGGCCTCTTTGCTCTTACTCTCAATTCTTTCTTTCTTGAAACTTCTTAGATAAGAATGAAAACTAAGTCCCTTTCAAATATATTTATCACCCGATTTAATATCATGGGCTTGGGCCTATTCTACCCTTCCATGGCCGGCCATCCCATAAATTGGGCCTCAATTTTTCATATATTTATTTTGAGCCCAATTCATTAGAGATTTCATTTGTAATTTCCGAAATTCCAATTTTTTTTTTCCCCTTGGACTTCCTCCATATTCCACACCAATATTTTTCATAAACAACATAGGCATATTAACCAAAATCAAAATATTGCCTTAAAACATACAAGTCTTAATTATTTTCAAAATTTCCAATTATGCGAAAACACGGGACATAACACATATTAATGATCTCCCACTTCCATGTCAGAATCTCCATTTCTTGCAACAGTCCACCCGATTTCTGGTGTTCGATTTTGACCTACTGACAATTTGGGCACTGGGCGACGCACTCTGCGATATCCCTTTTCATGCCATCCCACCAGTATAGGCATCTGAGATCATGGTACATCTTCGTAGACCCAGGATGAACAGAATAGCGAGCATAGTGTTCCTCGCCCATAACCTACTGCCGTAGCCCTGCAATATCAGGTACACACAACCTGCCTCTGTATAGTAAGGTTCCGTCTGGTGTAAACTCAAACAGAGTCTTCTCCTTTTCATGGGTTGTGTCTCTATACCGAGCTAAAACAGGATCTTCATATTGATGCCGCTTGATATCTTCCTTAATAGATGATTCAGAAACCCCTCGGACAGAAATCCGTGTACCCCCAGAATCGGCCAGACGAACCCCAAGATTAGCCAACTGATGAATATCACGTACTATCTCTCTCCTATCTGGCTGTAGATCTGCCAAGCTGCCCATAGATTTCCGGCTAAGCGCATCTGCAACAACATTAGCCTTGCCCGGATGATACAGAATATCCACATCGTAGTCTTTCAGGAGCTCCAGCCACCTCCGCTGCCGCAAATTAAGCTCTTTCTGCTTAAAAATATACTGGAGACTCTTATGATCTGTATAGATATCAACATGAACGCCATATAAATAATGTCTCCATATCTTCAGGGCATGAATCACCGCTGCAAGCTCCAGATCGTGGGTAGGATAATTCTTTTCATGCTTTTTGAGCTGTCGGGAAGCATAAGCTATAACTCTGCCATGCTGCATCAATACATAGCCTAACCCCACACCAGAAGCATCACAATAAATAACATACCCGTCTGGTCCCTCTGGAAGAGTCAGAACTGGAGCTGTGGTCAACTTCTCTTTCAGCAACTGGAAGCTTCGTTCACAAGCATCAGTCCACTGGAACTTGGCTCCCTTCTGAGTTAGCCTTGTCAAAGGCGCTGAAATCGAAGCAAACTTTTCCACAAATCTTCTGTAATAGCCTGCTAATCCCAGAAAACTACGTACCTCTGTGGGCGTCGTGGGTCTAGGCCAATTCTTCACGGCCTCAATCTTCTGTGTGTCCACCCGGACACCATCAGCTATAATAATATGTCCCAAGAATGCCACTGAAGCCAGCCAGAATTCACATTTAGAAAATTTTGCATATAATTTCTGATGCCGAAGTACCCCAAGTACCGCTCTCAGATGATCTGCGTGTTCCTCCTCTGACCGAGAATAAACAAGAATATCATCGATAAATACAATCACGAACATATCTAAGAACGGCCTGAATACCCGGTTCATTAAACCCATGAATACCGCAGGAGAATTAGTCAGCCCAAAAGACATAACTCTGAATTCATAATGCCCATATCTGGTCCGGAATGTTGTCTTAGGAATATCGGCTTCTCGTACCCGTACCTGGTGATAGCCTGACCGAAGGTCTATCTTCGAAAAATATTTGGCGCCCTGCAACTGATCAAACGAATCATCAATTCTTGGGAGGGGGTATTTATTCTTTATGGTTACCTTATTCAGCTGCCGATAATCAATACACATACGCAGCGACCCGTCTTTCTTACGCACAAATAATACTGGGGCTCCCCAAGGCGAAGTACTGGGTCTGATGAAGGCTTTTTCTAACAGATCCTTCAACTGCTCTTTCAGTTCTTTCAATTCTGCCGGTGCCATTCTGTACGGGGGAATAGATATAGGTTGAGTATCTGGAAGCAAATCAATAGTAAAATCTATCTCCCGCTCTGGAGGAAGACCTGGAAGATCCTCTGGGAATACATCTGGAAATTCATTAACCACTGGAACTGACTGAAGGGTCGGCGTTTCTGCTTTCAAGTCTTGTACCCGAACCAGATGATAAATATAACCTTTTCTGATCATTTTCTTCGCCTTAAGGTATGAAATAAACTTACCTTTCGGCGATGCTGTATTACCGGCCCATTCTATAACTGGCTCCCCAGGAAACTGGAAACGAACTACCTTATTTTGGCAGTCAACATTAGCATAACAGGAGGCTAGCCAGTCCATACCCATAATAACATCAAATTCAATCATATCTAACTCCACCAGATCTGCCTTAGTATCTCGGCCACATACAATTACAGAACAGTCTTTATATACCTGTTTCGCTACAATAAAGTCCCCAATCGGTGTAGCTACCTCAAATGGCTCTATAGGTTCAGACGTTATACCAATTTTACTAGCAACAAGGGGCGAAATATATGACAAAGTCGAAACTGGATCAATCAATGCGTACACAGACCGAGAGAAGACTAATAATGTACCTGTAACGACATTAGGCGATGCCTCCTGGTCCTGGCGGCTGGCCAAAGCATAAATGCGGTTCGAAGGACCGCTAGTACCAGAAGCTCCACCACGGCCTCTGCTGCGACCCGCCGGTGTTGATGTACCCGGCCCTGTAGGGCGCATAGCCACTGACGAAGATGAGGACCCAGCGGCTGATCCGGTAGGCTGCGCTGCACCACCCGAACTACCCTTATACGGGCAATCTCTCACAGAATGGCCCTGATGGCCACAAGAAAAACATGCACCGGTGGCTGTGTAGCACTCCCCAGGATGGTATTTGCCACAATAAGAACACTGAGGCCTAGGTGGCCTCATCTGACCAGAACCCCTATCTGTCCGCGAACCTGAAGCCCTAGAGCTCTGACCTGCTCCTGAATACCCTGGGCTATCAAATCTGCGACCTGCAGGCTATGGAGGTGCGCTCTGTGCCGGCTGGGATGGATATCTGCTAGGCTGCTGCGGCTGCTGAGGCTGTCTGCCCCGAAAATCTCTAGAATACCCAGATGATTTGGCCCTCTTGGGCTGTCTCCGATCCTGGCTCCTATCAGGATGACGCTCCCTATGACGATCCTCCATGCCCTGGGCGTGCGCCTGAATCCGGGCAATGTCCATGTCGGGCTGAGCAGCCAATACCAAACAGTTGTCGACAAAATAACGGTCCAGCCCCATGATATACCTGTGCATCCTGTCAGCCATAGTAGCTACCACAGCAGGTGCATATCGGGCCAATGAGTCGAACTCCATACTGTACTCTCGAACACTACGGCCCCTCTGTCTCAGCAATAAGAATCTGTCAGCCCTGGCCCGCCGTAACTCCGGAGGCAGAAAATGGCTAAGAAAAGCCTGCGAAAAATCATCCCAAACTGCTGGGGGAGCGCCGTCGCCCCTGGATAACTCCCATGACTCGTACCAATTACCCGCTACATCATACAACCGGTACGAAGCCAACGTGACTGACTCTGTCGCGGAAGCATTAATCAAATGCAAGGTGCGCCGCATCTTCCTGATAAACTCCTCAGGATCCTCCTCGGGCTTTGTCCCGAAGAACTCTGGAGGACCACAAGTCAGGAACTCACGAGCTCTCGAACTGTCACGCCTACATGCTCGGTCACCTCCCAATCCGTGCCCCTGAACCTGTCCCACCACAAGTCTGGTCAATAATTGGACTGCCTCTCTCATAGTCTGATCCTCAGTCCCTGGCCGTGGAGCTGGAGGCTCAGGTACTGGAATCCCGGGAGCTGGCGGTGGAGCCGTCCCTCGACCTGCAGCTGCTGCTGCTCCAATCTCCTCTACGTGTGGCGGTGTGGAAGAGCCCTCTGCCGGGGGCAAAATATCAGGAGCAATATGTGCATGGGCCCTGGTAATCGTCTGGGCCCGGCTAGTCTCTCCCGCGGCCGCTGCCTTGGCCTTTTGGGCCGCCGTCGCCTTTTTTGGAGGCATAACTGCAAATGTAACAATTCGTTAGGGAGGAGTCATCCTGATAACACAGCTCTATCGCACGATCTAAGACAGAAATAAAGGTAGTATCCTGAATGCCCTGTAGCCTCCTGTTTATAGGTGTGGTGCACAACACACCGATAAACAAGACTCTACTAGACACGGTCTGTGGACATTCCGAGGACGAACCGCTCTGATACCACTTTTGTCACAACCCAACCCCGTAGGCCGTGACTAATGTCCGTGCTGGACACCCAAACGTACCCAAACCCCAAACCAGTATCTTAGCAGAAAATATCAACATAAAAGTTAGCTAGCGGTACTAAATAGTGCAGGGGAACAGATATAGCACGTGGAAGCCGATAAGGCCATCACAGATCATAATAACCCAAAACATATACAGAACCCACACAGATATATCTACAGACCTCTACAGAACATAGCAAAATCATAAGACGGGACAGGGCCCCGTCATACCCCTGAATTATGTACATATATATAATAGTGACAGGCTGTACCAAAAGATGGGCTCTGGATAAAAGAGCGCTCCAAAGTAGCAGAATAAGATCCTAAGCGAGTGGATCAGCAAACCTGTCGTCAGTACCTGCGCGGCATGAAAACGCAGCCCCCGAAGAAAGGGGGTCAGTACGGAATATGTACTGAATATGTGAAGCCGGATGTAAAGAAATAAAGTCATAACCGGAAACAGAACGAACAAAAAAAAGAATGCAAAATCTAGAATATCAAATGCATATTTCAAAACATAAGAAGTGTGTACAGAAACGTATGCCATATCATGTCCGGCCCCCGGCAAGGGACTCGGTAGACAGAATGTTGCCACCCCCCGACGCTGGTGCCACAACACATAAGGATCAGAATAGGGGATAACCCCATAACATAGCATATCTTATCAGATGGCCATATCAGATCATATCATATCAAAATAGTGTACATGGCACAACATACTCCACAACCCATGTACATGTATACCTGCCCCCTCACATCGAGGCACGACGAACAATGCAGTGGAAGTCGCTTGAGAACATATCCTGGCCCGGGCTCAGTGTGGGAAACATTGGGGCATCCACGAATAGAGTAGTGAGAAACTAAATGCAATTAAAATATCATAAATATATTAAGAGACTCGATGAGGCATATCAATGACGAACCAATCCAATGAAGTCAGACGGGATCATAATAAGTGGGTTTCGGGTGTCATAATAAATTACAGAAGCATAATCTTTCTGAAATCGTTCCGAGTGCCAAGACAATTTATAAGACTTAATGAAATATTTAAAACAGTTTTTGTTTAGTAGTTAAAAGAGTAGTCAGAACATTTCTTTCAAAAACTGCTCGAAAACAAGCCTTAAGTACAATAAAGGTAAAACCGGGAATAGTGGGCCCACCTCGGGACAAGCAAGGCGGTGGGCTCAAATTACGCATTTTAAGCTGATGGGGTCACCTACGAAGGTTCTACGGACATTCTATAACTCTTCAAATAGTTTGGGGAAAGTTTGCATAATTTTCAAGAAAACATACAAAAGGGTTCAATCTTACTGAAGGAAAAAGTGACATTTTCAGTTGCGGATTCCGACGGGTAGAAAGTCTTTCGAGGCCCGAATCCGATCCTAGTATACTTAGGGCATGCCAAAAGAAGAATCGGGGTGGCTTTACATACCTTTTGGGCCCCTCACGCCTTTCCAAGCTCACTTCCCGTTTCGTCAAAAATCTGCAAATGGTCACATTTACCAATTGTGAGTTAAAGATTCTACGAATTCAACTTAACTCATATTTGTCTACCGAAATTTCGGCAGCACCTCCCTTATACATATAGCACCCCCGAGAATTTAACTCGGCCAAAACAATCAACAACAACCCAACAACAACATCAACAACAACAACAATCACCACATAATATAATATAGCACAACTAGTATCTTCCCAACATAATATCGCAACCTTCATTCCAACTTCGCACTTCCAAACCAAGTTCAATGTTTTCATATTCATCATTAATCAAGATCATCACCATATAATTTAGAAGCATTTCGTATCATTTCCACAAAATATTCATACGATATACATAATATACAAACTTTCCGCTAAAGTCATAATTCATCCAAAGCTTCTAATCTTTGGCATACATATTCATAACATGTTTCCATCTTCCAAATCTATCAATGATCATCATAATTCGCAACCTAACAACTTCATTTTTCATAATGTCATAAAATCGAACTAAAACGACATAAGCTTCTACCTTCCATTTCAATGCAACCTATATCATTTTATCTTCATTTACATTGCAAGCATCACAACAACACAACTACCACATTAAACAAAATTAATTCATTGGCATCTTACCAACACCATACCACACGGCCAAACACCACACTACTAACCTCAACTAAATTCATTCAACTTTCATTTCCAATGTGAATACCATCATCCACACAATTAGAATATAACATAAAATTCAACTCATATATGTATACTACATATACACCCTCACGGCTACACACTATATTCCAAACCCACTTTGAAATCTTCCATATTTCTATACTTTCAACTCATTCCTACATACTACAACACAAACAAGACTTCATAACACAATAAAAAGGGATGAATTCTTACCTTTTCCTCCAATCTTCTTCACTTGAATAGGAGGTCAACTTGAAGAAACAAGACCTCTTCCTTCCAAACCAACTACACCAAGTTGTAAAGGGACCTTGAATTAGTAGGAATTCAACAAGAAAATAATTTTTGGAGGGAGATTTGTGAGGGTCAAATTTTCTATAGCCAACCCGAAATGGGTTTAGTTGTTGTTCTTGTTTTGCTTATTCTTTCTCCTTCTAAGTTTCTTGAACTATCTAAGGGATAAGACTTGTTATATAATATAATCCCCTATGTAATTGAGCACATGGAAAATTAACTATAAGGTTGGGTGGGCTTGGCCTTGTGGCCGGCCACCCCCTCCTTATTTGGGCCTCATTTTTCTCTTCAATTTTCTTGGCCCAATGGATTTAAATCCTTGTTTTACAATTCCCAAAACTAATTTCCGAAATTTCAATTTTTGCCCTTAGCCTTCCCCGACACTTTCACCTTAATATTCTTCCACAACCAACTCATGTGCTAGATGTATTCAATTATGGCCTTAATTCTTTCAAGTCAAAATTATTTCAAATTATTCCAAAGGTGCGAAAACACGGGATATAACACCAGAGGCGGACACAGACAACAGTTTCCCAGCCATTCAGGCTATTCTATGACCAGTCCACCTCCACAGTTTTCAGGCCAGGGCCTTGATAGATCTGCTCGTTCAAGGCTGAGTCCGAGTTATACAGGACCTCAGTTCAGAGGTGATTTTGGCCAGTCAAGGCCACCCGTACCACCGTGTTCCCAGTGTGGGAAGATGCATTGTGGTCGATGCCGGTTTGGTTCAGATGATTGCTATTCATGTGGTCGGCCAGGACATATTATGTGTGATTGCCCCTCAGTACATGGTCGAGGTAGGACCCAGCCATCAGGGTCGGTAGTCGGATCTTCGGCATCTGTACGCCCTACGGGGCCAGGTTCACATGCGCCAGCTGGCCATGGTAGTGGCAGAGGGAGAGCTCCCACTACTAGCGGTTCTCAGCACCGTCTTTATGCTTTGGTTGGACGCTAAGATCTTGAGTCTTCTCCTGACGTAGTCACAGGTATATTATCAGTATTCTCTCATGATGTATATGCTTTGATTGACCCGGGCACCACATTGTCTTATGTTACTCCATATATTGCGGGTTGGTTTATAGTCGAGCCGGAGTCGATCAAACCTTTTGAGGTGTCTACGCCCGTTGGCGAATCGGTGATAGCTAGTCGAGTGTATAGAGATTGTGTAGTCGTGATATGTGACCACCGTACTATAACTGACTTGCATGAACTAAAGATGGTAGATTTTGATGTCATTATGGGCATGGGTTGGTTGGCTTCTTGCTACGCCAATGTTGATTGTAGAATGAAAATGGTTCGCTTCCAGTTTCCGGGAGAACCAGTCTTAGAATGGAAAGGAAATACGGCGTCACCAAAGGGTAGGTTTATTTCCTATCTAAAGGCAAGGAAGATGATCACGAAAGGGTACATTTATCACCTAGTACGAGTTCGAGACGTAGAAGCTAAGTCGCCGACTCTTCAGTCAGTTCCGGTAGTGAACGAATTTCCGGATGTGTTCCCGGAAGAGCTTCCAGGCCTTCCTCCCGAACGAGAGATTGATTTTGCGATTGATGTGTTGCCAGACACTAAACCCATATCTATTCCTCCCTATAGGATGGCACCCGCAGAGTTGAAAGAGTTGAAGGAGCAATTAAAAGATTTGCTTGAAAAAGGCTTCATTAGGCCTTGTTCATCCCCGTGGGGAGCACTCGTATTATTCGTCCGGAAGAAGGATGGCTCCTTGAGAATGTGCATTGATTATCGGCAATTGAATAAAGTGACAATTAAGAACAAGTATCCCCTCCCGAGGATTGATGATTCAGCCCCAGTCTTGACACTTCCAGAGGGATTGGAAGGATTTTTTATTTATTGTGATGCTTCAGGCGTCGAGCTAGGCTGTGTATTGATGCAAAATGGTAAGGTGATTGCGTATGCTTCTAGACAATTACGGAAGCATGAGCAGAATTATCCTACCCATGACTTAGAATGGACCGCGATGGTCCATGCTTTAAAGATATGGAGACATTACTTGTATGGTGTCCACGTGGATATTTATACAGATCATAAGAGTCTCCAGTACATCTTCAAGCAAAAAGAGTTGAATTTGCGGCAACAACGATGGCTAGAGTTGCTAAAAGGCTATGATGTTGAAATCCTGTACCACCCCGGAAAGGCAAATGTTGTGGCTGATGCTCTTAGCCGTAGGTCGATGGGAAGTCTAAGTGATGTACGACCAGAAAAGAAGGAGATGGCCCATGATCTTCAGCAGTTAGCTAGCCTAGGAGTCCGAGTGATGGACTCAGGTAGCAGCGGAGCTACTATTCAGAATTCAACAGTTTCATCGTTAGTAGCGGAAGTAAAAGAGCGACAATATGAGGATCCCATACTAATGCAGTACAGAGATACACTCCCTCAGAAGGAGGAGTCATCATTTAACTTTTCGAAAGACGGAGTTCTCCGATGTCGAGGCAGGTTATGTGTTCCCGATGTGGCAGGTCTACGCCATCAGATTTTGAGAGAAGCTCATTGTTCCCGTTACTCCATTCACCCCGGAGCGACGAAAATGTATCATGATCTTAAGACTATATATTGGTGGAATGGGATGAAAAACGACGTAGCGGAATTCGTAGCTCAGTGTCCTAATTGCCAACAAGTGAAGATAGAACACCAAAAGCCGGGTAGCTTATTGCAAGCTATAGAAATCCCAACTTGGAAGTGGGAAGTGATTAATATGGATTTCATTACAGGGTTACCCCGTTCTCGACGTAAATATGATTCTATATGGGTGATCGTGGATAGGCTCACAAAGTCAGCGCATTTCTTACCGGTCAGAACGACCTATATGGCAGAAGATTATGCCAGGCTTTATCTTAAAGAGATAGTGAGACTCCATGGCGTTCCGGTATCTATTATCTCCGATAGAGGAACTCAGTTTACAGCCAAGTTTTGGGGGTCTTTCCAAGAAGGTTTAGGGACCCAAGTGCACCTAAGCACGGCATCTCACCCACAGACCGATGGCAAGCTGAACGTACTATTCAGACTCTTGAAGATATGTTACGGGCATGTATGATAGATTTTGGAGGAAATTGGGATGACCATTTGCCACTCATTGAGTTTGCTTACAATAACAGTTACCATTCTAGCATTCAAATGGCACCGTATGAAGCTCTATATGGGCGAAAGTGTAGATCCCCAATTGGGTGGTTTGAAACTGGAGAAGCCAAGTTGATAGGGCCAGATTTGGTCCAGCAAGCAATAGAGAAAGTCAAGCTTATACAAGATCGATTGTTAGCGGCTCAAAGTCGCCAGAAATCCTATGCAGATAATCGTCGAAGGGACTTAGAGTTCCAAGTTAAGGATTGGGTATTCTTGAAAGTGTCGCCAATGAAAGGCGTTATGAGATTTGGCAAAAAGGGGAAGCTCAGTCCCCGGTATATCGGACCCTATGAGATTATATGCAAAATAGGCAAAGTGGCCTATGAGCTAGATCTACCTCCAGATTTGGAGTCAGTCCATCCAGTATTTCATGTCTCGATGCTTCGGAAGTGTGTTGGAGATCCTACGAGGATCGTCCCAGTGAATGATATTCAAGTGACAGAAAAGTTAACTTATGATGAAATGCCCATTGCCATATTAGATAGGCAAGTACGGAGGCTTAGAAACAAAGAAGTGGCCTCAATTAAATTGCTGTGGAGAAATAACAATCGAGAGGAAATGACATGGGAAGCGGAAGAGAATATGCGATCCAAATACCCACATTTATTTCGGCCCTTGGAAGAGGTCCAAGATGAGATGTCAAAATAATAAGGTATGCATGTTTTCCCTTTTATACATTCAGGTCGTGTGTGGCCAAATTTCTAGTGCTGTTGTATTATTGCCCTGTGAGGCATTGTTATTGTGGGTTGTTGTGACAGGGTGGTAGTGACACATTACAGAGGAAACTCTGGCGAAATTTTTATAGAATTCCCCAAGCCTTTAACATTCGAGGACGAATGTTCCTAAGGGGGGTAGAATGTTACATCTCGAACAATTTCCCGTTGGTACGCAAGTAAATGAACTAATGATGTGTGCGAGAAGTGCGAGTGTATAATGTTTCATGGGAAATGTATGTAAAGGGACGTGGATGATTAGAATGAAAAGTCGAGAAATGAGAAAAATTGAAAGTTGGCAAAACTGCCTAGTGGTCGTATATTGCAAAATACGGACCGTAAAGTGCAATACGGTCCGTAAACTGGCAGACGTAAACTGCCATGCAAAGGCTTTAGCCTTCTGCCAGTGGTCGTAAAGTGCAAATACGGACCGTAAACTAGTATACGATCCGTAAACTGGCATGCCAAACTTCAACTTGCTGCCAGCTGAGGAAGAGGTATAATACGACCTGGTGGACGGACCGTAAAGTGATTTACGACCCGTAAACCATGGTCGTAAATCACCATGCATGCCGGCCAAAGTCTCTGGTCCTGCTTAAGCTTAAAGACGACCACGAAGGACGGTCCGTAAAGTGGAATACGGACCATAAACCTCCATGGACGACCACTGTTCACCCAGCACAGATTTTCCAATTCATTAAATATGAGGATCAAGACTTATTTCATTTCATTACAACATTACACCACTTCTCTCTATAACTTCTCTCTACATTTATTATATGAGTTTTCAAGGATTATAAGCCATCAATAACATTAAGACAAGTGAATCAAGGGTAAGGGAATCATCAAGGATCATCCAAGTCAAGAAATCCAAATGGAGAAAAACTAGGGTTTTGCTCAAAGAAGAGTATTATCAACCAAAGCTTGTTCCTACAACTTCTAAGGTAAGATTCATGATTTTTACAAGATGTTTAAGGTATTGGAGAATTAAAATACATGGATTGTAGAAAATGTGGTCAACTAGGTCATGAATGATGAATAGTGACATTTTGAGAAATAGTTTGAATTGAGTTATGAATGTTGTTGTGTTGTGATATGAATGTGTTATAAATGGTATTAAGATCATTAACTAAACGAATGGACGAAGTTGGGTGTTATGACCATGAATGTGGGTGAATTAGAGGCAAATTGAGGAATCTAGATAATGTGGATAATGTGAATGACTAATGGTCATTGTTATGATATTAATGAAGGTATAAACGCTAGCATTGGAAGGGAACGTGCAAGTGTAAAATAGTTCGACGGAAAGGTATGTAAGGCTAACCCTTCTTTCATAAGGCATGGTTCTTGGCCAAATTCCTAATTCCTCTATATGAGTATGTTGTCTTCACATGGTTGACATTCCGAGCTCATAAGCTCACGACCCTTGATATGTACTATGATTATACTATGTTCCTCGTATGACGAGTAAGTCCATAATGTAGATGTAACGATAATGATGAGGATAGTAATGATGATGAGAGTAAAATGAGATTAGAGATGCTTACGAGCTATGATATATGTATATGTATGCCTATGAAGGGCTATGATAAGACCCCGAGCTTATAATGCCGGGTAAGACTATATGTATATGACTATGTATAAAGTATGTATACGATTACGAAACGCGCGCACACCTCTGCAGATGGTACGGATAACCCTGATGCCTTGGTAGGGCCAGGTATGCATGATCTTGAGCCTTGGTTGGCCAAGTATATATATAAAACACCGATCCTATAAGGTCGGGTATGCTATGTATATGAAATGGCTATGTATATAATATGAATATGAATGTGATAAGACTATGTATAAGAATACGAATAAGGACATGTATACGAATATGAGCACAAGTATGGTACGAGTATTATTACGGGATACGAACGACGATGTATGCAAGTAAGCGAGTGATGATGACGATATTACTGTCTCCCCTCATATGCTATCTTCATATGATATCTATTATGCTTGTATATTGATGTTGATCATGCTTTACATACTCAGTACATTCTTCGTACTGACGTCCTTTTGTTTGTGGACGCTGCGTCATGCCGGCAGGTGCACAGGGAGACAGACTTGATCCATAACTGCTTATTCAGAGATTGCATAGCAGAGCTCCATTTCTTTCGGAGCCGTAGCTTTTGGGTACTTATTCTTTTGTGTATATAATTATGGGCATAGCGGGGTCCTGTCCCGCTCATACGATATGTCATACTCTTAGAGGCTCGTAGTCATGTGTATGTGGGTAGAGATTTTCGGCCATGTCGGCCTATGTTTTGTATATCTTTTGTTAGCCACGTCGGCCTTGTACTTATGATGTGGCATAGATGCCTATGATATGTTAAATGATGATGGTCGTCTAATGGGATCAATGTGATTAACGATAAGAAAAGCACGAATTGACTTATGGTTCACCTAGATGATATGTTATGTACGATAAGGGGGTGCCCGGGTGGGGTAGCAACGGGTGCTCGTCGCGGCGCCCTAGCCGGGTCGTGACATTTACGGACCGTATAATATTTACGGTCCGTATGTTGATCCATCGGGGGAAATTTTGTCAACTTGATTTTCACGACATAGACTCTTTTAAATACCTGTTGTAGGTTTCTTGTATGCTACAATTCACCGTATTTCAGTTTTATTTCATTAGCATTGAATACTCATAGTTTTTGAAGTCTTTTTGAGATTATAAACAATTGCAATTATTTTCTCTTCAATTCCAATCAATCATCTGTAAGCATTATGATCTCAATTATTTATTATTGTTCTTCTTCTTCTATGAGTAGCTAAATTTCTTTACTAAGGTTGTGAACCCAAGGATGGGTGTTTTGTGATTGATATTCACATAATGGATTGTTAGGGTTTATTTGTTCTTCGTCTTCATCATATAGTTTGTGGTTGCAAATATTAGATAACGCCATAAATTTTGATTTATTTGGGAAAATGACTAGGGTTTGGTAAGAACAAATAACAAGAACTCAAGGCTTTAAACCATGTTTAATAAATTCACTTAGGAATAAGAGGAATTTACTTGGTATAATTAACCGTTCAACATGCATACTTTCTTAACTTTGGGAAAAGCATAGAAAGAAATAATCTTTTCTTATTGGGAAATCGTCTAGATTCACATAGAGGTTAAGTGCATCCATTCAAACGATCCATTAGAAGTATATCAAGATCAAGACCCATGATCATAAACTTTATCTGACGGGGACACAACCTTGGTTCTTTTTACCCATATATTTATAACTTTAAACTACTAGTCACTCTAAATTAGTCCACAAACCAAAACTCTTATAAAACCCTTTTTTTTTCTGGAATACACCAGGACCGCAAGATTAGTATAATACTTATTTAGTAAAATTTTCACACCATAGTCTCTGTGGGATTCGACCCTAACCTTGTTGGGTTACTATATTTGACATCGCCAGCTTTACGCTATTAAAAGGTGGAATTTGACTGTATCAAATTTTGGCGCCGCTGCCGGGAAATACTGTTTTGAAATTACTAAATAGTGTTTACTCTTATTAAATTCTTTGTCCTATTCCAACACACCTTTTTTGCTACCTTGTAAACCAGGTGATCATGGCCAACAACGAACTTCCAGTCGATAACATTTTTGTGGATGACTCAGAAGCAGAGGAAGATTTTGCATCTGCAGTAATTCATCCCAGGGTGACTGCTGCTAAAGTTTTACTAATCCCTCAATCATATGCTCAAACAAGAGGGATACTTTTGGAATGAAGTCGATGATGATCCTCACCTGCATATAACAAACTTTCTAGAGGTATGCTCTTATCATATCCAAAGAGGTGTGACTCAAGAATCTGTTCGGCTGAAACTCTTCAAATATTCTTTAGCGAAAAAGCGAGAAAATAGTTCACAAAGCTGCCCCGAAACTCTATTGCTACATGGGAAGAGGTGGTCAAAGTGTTTCTCAGGAAGTGGTATCCCTCGAGTAAAAGAGCTGAGATTCGTGATCAAATTTACGAATTCAAACAACATCATGGGGAGCAACTTTTTGAAGCTTGGAAGAGGTACCGAGAATACTTGGATAGGAGTCCGAACCATGGTTTTCCAGATCATATTCTGAAGGAGAAGTTCTACAGAGGATTGGATCCTATGACCCAAGCAATAGCCAATAATACTGCCAGCGAGTGTTTCATGAATAAGTCATATGTTAATATTACTGATGTTCTTGAGAGATTGACTACACATAGTCAAGCATGGCACTCGAGTAATTCTGATGGTTTATCACTTGGGACTCCATTGATCCAAAATATTGTGAAGGAAAACCAGGAGCCGCAGCAGGAATTGGCACAATTGGCCATGAATATCTCTTTACTGATGAAGAGATTGGATGATAGAAAGGCAAAGAAGGTGAACGTTTGTGATGATATCTCAGGCATGCCGCCTAGAATGTACCAAGTTCAAGAGGGTCCCCCTCCGCCAATTGAGAATGTTCAATATGCAGACTACATCGCGAAAGGGGAAATTCCTGGGCTAGTTCAAAGATACTAGAGACCTCAACAAGGGCAGGGTGCATACAACAACAACCAAGGGAACTACAACAACAACCAAGGAAACTACAATAACAATTATGGTGGAGCAAACCAAGGTAGATACAACAACAATAATGGAAACTTCGAAAACAGATGTTCCAACCCTTATAATCCACCAAAAGGGCAGTCTAATGATGAAGGTAGCTCGAGGTTGGAGTCAATGCTTGAAAAAGTGTTGGCAAGTCAGACAAATACTGAAAAGACATTATCTGGGCTATTAGAGATAGTGGTTTCTCACTCATCGGCTATTCAAAACCTTGAACAGCAGATGCGTGATATTTCTAGAGAGCAATATCCTACTAGAAAGGGGGAATTTCCTAGTGATACAATTCCATATCCCAAAGGAGCGTACTTTTTCTATTAGCACGAGAAGCGGTAAAATACTTCAAAGTGCTGACAAGAAGGCGATTGATCTAGATCCGGTCATTGAGGAAGAAGAGGTGCATTCTAATGTGCCTATAGTAGATGATGAGGTCCATGTCGAAGAAAATGCTGCTGATATTCTAGATGTTGCTGCTTATACTAAGAAACATATGATAAAAGGGGATCTTCGCCTTTTGACTTAGATGTACAAAGCAAAACCTCCCTCTCCTCAGAGGTTGGCAAAGAATAATGGTGATGCTAAGTGTCAAAAGTTCTATGATCAGTTGAAGCAGTTAACGGTGAATTTTCCATTCTTAGATGTTGTGAAGGAGATGCCCGAATTTTCTATGTTTGTGAACGACCAACTTATGAAGAAGAGGTCAGTTCAACATGAGACAATAAATCTAACTCATCGCGTGAGTTTGATTATTGCTTCCACCACGGTTCAGAAGAAGAGAGATCCAGGGACATTTACCATTCCATGTAATATTGGGCTTCATGCATTCACTAGTGCTCTGTGTGATAATGGGGCGAGTATCAATCTAAAACCCCTTGCTATTTTCAAGCAATTCAGATTGGGAATGCCTAGACCCACTTCTATGCGATTACAAATGGCAGACAGATCCATCAAGAAACCAGTTGGGGTTATAGATGATGTATTGGTACAAGTGGGTAAGTTCATGTTGCCTACTGATTTCGTTATTCTGGATTGTGTGGTTGATAAAGATATTCCTATCATCTTGGGAAGACCCTTCCTTGCTACGGGCAGAGCACTTATGGACTCAGAAAAGAATGAAATCAAGTTCCGAGTAAATAATGAAGAGGTGAATTTCCAAGCAAGTAAGGGGATGAAGTTGCCAAGTGCTTATGAGAAAATCTTGGTTATTGATTCGTTTGATGGGATTGATGATGATGTCGAACACAAAATGGAAGAAGAAAGTTTAGGAGCAGATCTTGCTGCTATTTTGGTAAACTTTGATGCTGATGATGTGGAGGGCTACGTGGAAACGGTGAATGTGCTTGAGGGTCTGGGTTCTTATACTTACCACCCAATAAAGCTTGATCTTGACCATGTAAATAGAACCACTCCATCTGCTAAGCCTTCTATTGTTGAGCCACCAAAGCTTGAGCTTAAGAAGCTCCCATCCCTGTAACACTCTGTAAATTCGGGTTAGGTGTGAATGTGTATAATGGGTATAAATGTGATATTTTAACTATATGAATCCTTTTGGAATGAATTTGGGTGAAATATAGTCGTTATAGAATCAAACCAAGTAGTGAAGTTCGTAAGAGTTCTTAAAATCGCCTATGTTTTGTTGACCTATCTTGTAGGCCAATTTCGTGAAAAATCTGTTGCGAATTTGGGAAAACTTCCTCTAATAGGAGTTGTAGATCTTTGAAATACCTTTCCAAATGTATACAGTGGAGCTTAAACAGACTTGTGAGTAAAACGTTATGGCCTCTTTACTAACCTGCATTTCGCGGGATCATCGTGCGGTTCAATCCTGCGAATCTCAGGATGAACACCACAAATCATGCCCCTCTGACACGTCGTGTGGTAAGTCTGCATTTCACAGGTCAAACGTGTGATTCGCAGGATGCGTCACGCGCCTTGCTCGACTATAAAAACCCCAGAACGTGAAATTTTCTTAAACCTTCATTCTACTTCATCTTTAGCCGACTTTTTGAAAAGAATTAACTCTAGGGCTTCCCCAAAACATATAAGGTAAGTTCTTGATCAATTCTTATCATTACTACATCAGTCTAACGTCAATTCACTACTCTTAAACACTAGTTCATCTTTTCAAACCCTAGATTCTTGAAAGCTAAAGAAAAAGAAGAAGAAAGGAACGTTGGAGACTTTGAGATTCCTTCAAAAAGGTATGATCCTTGATGTTTCTGATGTTATTGAAAAGGGTTTAGACTAGTGTAGGTTTTCCTAGGGGATTATAATCCATGAATGATTCATGAAGATTTCAAGAACACGTTCTAGACATGAAAACCCTAGTTTTGTCTATAAAGGGGTATATAAGTAGAATTAGATTAAAGCTCAAATCTTTCTCATCTAAAACCATTTTAGTGTGATTGTTGAACCTTGGGAACTCTGTTTTGCTAGATTTTAGCGGGATTTGAGGTATGTCTCTTTTGAACATACTCTTTTGACTATGAAGGTGATTTGTATGTCTATATTTCAAAAATCGTCTTTTCAAGTATGTCTAGATTTCTAAAAACCTTTCTTGAAGTATGTCTACTTTTCAAAACCCTTATTTTTGAAGTATGTTATCTTGTTTGAAACGTGTGGATGATTATTTGTGACTTGAAATCTCCCTCTAGAATATGAACATGATTATAACTCTTATTTGGTGGAAGTTCTTTCGGAATTAAAGATGATTTCTTTTAGACAAGGTCATGCGTGTGTAGGGTCAAGCCCGCATCGAACCTTATATGAACTATACTATTTTGTGAAACTCGTTTTCCCCATTATTGGATGATTGAACTCATTTTTCTAAAGTTTGGACCTTAAACTTGTTTTGTTATTAAATGGGTTTCTTGAACTTGAAATTGAATAAGAGATTTGAATAAGATTCTAAATCGATTATGACTCGAAATGCCTCTATTTTGAGATGATGACTTGAGAAGTGAGATTCGGCTCTAAGCCCTGATTGATGATTTGGCAATATGCCATGATTTATATTTTGTTTGTGTTTGGGCCTGTATGGGCAAGTTGTGCTAGTCCAGAGGATGATTAGCCGTTATGGATCCTAACGTATCGATACGAGTATTGTTGTGTCAGTTCAGAGGATGATTGACCTCTGTTGCTTCCTAGCGCGGAGCATCTATTGTTGTGCTAGTCCAGAGGACGATTAGCCTCCGTACCTTCCTAGACCAGAGTATCTATGGTTGTGCTAGTCCAGAGGACGATTAGCCTCCGTTGCTTCCTGGCCCGGAGTATCTATTGATGTGCTAGTCCAGAGGACGATTAGCCTCCTTTGCTTCTTGGCCCATAGTATCTATTGTTGTGCTAGTCCAAAGGACAATTAGCCTCCGCGATTTCCTAACTCGGAGTACCGATTGATTGATCTGCCTGTGAGTGGCTTGTTTCGTACTTTGATTAGCCTGTGAGTGGCTTGTTTCATATCTTGTTACCTGTGAGGGGCTTGTGGTGATTTGAATTCTTCAGTGAAATACTTGGCCTAGTAAATGGTAAGGAGTTAAGTTAATGTGTCTGTTATTGTTGGATTCTTTGATGACTCTTTAATGTTTCTGACTCACTTTATTCCTGGGTTTGAACTGTTATTTTCATTGATATCATTTTATTGATTTTATTCATTATATATAGTTTTGTTAACTATTACCCCTTAGACACTCACTGAGTACCCAGTACTCAGGCATACCATTGTTGTTTTTTATGGTATGTTAGGTATCATTGAGGAGTAGGTTCGAGATACACCTACGACTTAAGAGAACTTGCTGCTTTCGAGACTATTCGGTGAGCCCACATGATTGTTCGTGGGGCACCATTCTGTCTTTACTTTTCATATTTTAGTTTTAGGCTGCGTCCCGATAATTTAGACATTGCTCATTATCTTAAAAGCTCTATAGTATACGTTTTTGTGGGTAGTTGTAGAGTTATTGATTAACTCTCGGGCACGTTATTACGTTTGATTAAGTATTTGATGAATAAAGACTTCCGTTGATTTAATTCATATATTCATGATTTGTTACATTTATTTTATAAACTGGTGGAGGCGAATATTGAACCTGGCGGGTTCAAATATTGCTATTGCATCTTTTAGGTACTTCTGATGTTGTTCATGACGTCGGATGTCGGTCACTTCTAGGGTGGGTTTTGGGGCGTGACAATCCCACTTGAGGTATGAGTTCCTTAGTCTGAATAAGACATTGCCAGTAATTGTTTCAGCATTACTGGCCGAGGAACAGATTGAGAAATTATTGGAGATTTTGCACGAGTATAGGCGTGCTATTGGTTGGACTATAGCAGACATTTGGGGTATTCCTTCTGGTATTTGTGAGCATAAAATTCAGCTAGAGGAGGACATCAAGCCGAGTGTTGAACATCAGCGGAGATTGAACCAAAACATGCAAAAGGTCGTGAAAAAGGAGATCATAAAATGGTTAGATACTGGGGTAGAGTATCTGATTGCAGACAACAAGTGGGTGAATCCAGTTCAATGCATTCCAAAGAAAGGAGGTATCACTATGGTGCATAATGCAAAGAATGAGTTGATTCCCACTCGTATAGTTACTGGATGGCGTGTTTGCATGGACCATAGGAAACTAAATTTAGACAATCGTAAAGACCACTTTCCCATGTCGTTCATTGATCAGATGCTTGATAGGCTGGCTGGTAGGTCTTACTATTGCTTCTTAGATGGATACTCTGGCTATAATCAGATCAACATTGCCTTAGAAGATCAAGAGAAGACCACTTTCACTTTTCCTTATGGGACGTTTGCATTCAGTTGAATGCCCTTTTGGTTGTGTAATGCACCAACAACTTTTCAGAGGTGCATGATGTCAAACTTTTCAGAGGCGCATGATGTCGATTGGTATCGGTTGAAGCATCTGGGAATGAATGCTAACTCGGAGAATCCTGATCAGGAATAAAATGGTATCACCGTCGTGCCGCGACGTTAAATCAAGCGCTTCTTGGGAAGCAACCCAAGTGTAATTTTTGTTGTTTTGAATTTTTGTAACTTAGATAGGGCGTGTATAGGGTAACGTTTGTTTTGGTGAAGGGTGAAAAGTGCAGAAAAGCTGAAGTAGAGAAACTGGAGTCAATCTATGCCAGAATCTACGGCCCGTAAAAATTTTACGGACCGTAGATGGAAGCGTAGATTGAGTACCTAAAGGATGGATTCTCTATATATGATTTATGCCAGAATCTACGGCCCATAAATATTTTATGGACTGTAGATGGAAGCGTAAATTATGCGCCAGGTAAAAGATCATTCTGTTCATGATTTACGCCAACACTTACGGACCGTACAAGTTTTACGGTTTGTAAACGGAAGCGTAAACCAAGGATCATTAGATCAAATCACTGTTGCAAGATTTACGCCATAATTTATGGTCCGTATAAATTTTACAGACCATAAATGGAACCGTAGATCGAGAATTCCCATTTTGAAGCCACGTCATTTAAAATCCACCAGGTAAGTGCCGTATATCTTGCCTGTAAAATTTTTACAATAAATCGTTGGCGTAAAATGAGTACACAGGTAAGGCAGCTAGGGTATATATCTTACACTTAGCAGTTTTTCTCTTACACCCATGCTTCAACTCAAAATTCCAAATAAACATCCCTCTCCTCTTCCAACTCAAACACTACATCAACACATTAATCACATCCCTAAAATCACTCCCCTTTTCACTCCCCACACTCAGACGTTACATATTCCTCTATTACATATAATCACAACTCCTTACCACAACACCACATCAACAAATCACAATCCCTTCCCACCCATTTTAGTTGAAGCAAGAAGCAAAATAAAAAATAAAAAAATCAATTGTACTCTTCATGTTTATTTGATCACCAGCGTCTCTACAAGGTTTGTTGATTCTCTCATGCCTTAGTTATGATCTAATGTTACATAACAGCGAGATGGACGAATTCCTATTCGTCCTTCAATGACCTTGATTGCAAATTCTT
This sequence comes from Lycium barbarum, assembly GCF_019175385.1. Lineage (NCBI taxonomy): Eukaryota > Viridiplantae > Streptophyta > Magnoliopsida > Solanales > Solanaceae > Lycium > Lycium barbarum. Next base: position 66,852,360 of record NC_083347.1, on the reverse strand, counting down.
AAGTTTTTATTATATGGGGGATAGATTCATGAAATTAGTTGGGGCGGGGATTTGGTTGTGTTGTGCTTTAATAATGGACTCATGGGGAATGAGTATTCAAAACCCCTATTAAGTCGGTGGGCATTTCGAGTGTCAATGTCATAATTGATAAAACAATTCGTTATGCCCACCAACTGTTCGATAAAATGCTTGAATGAGGAAAAGTATAAATTGGGGTGAATTTTGAGTAACCCCGATATGATACGAACAAAATAATGGGGTTTCATATATAATAATTCATTGTTGAATGCTAGGTATTAAAGGGAAGTCACTTGGGAATTTGTTACAACTGTTATACAGAGGGCATCTTACGAATGGATTTGCGGACCGTAGATTTTTTATGGACCGTAAATCTGTGTCGTAAAATGCTCTACTATATAACAAAACTCACTGTTCCTATTTTATGATAAAACTTACGGACCGTAAAAATTTTACGGACCATAACTTGCATCGTAATATAGTTTCTTTAGTTCCCAAATTCACTGTCCCCAATCTACAGTAGTTTTTATGGACCGTAAAATTTATACAGACCGTAAAACCCCACCGTAGAATATCCAAGCTGTGCCAATACTTCACTGTTGTTAGTTCACGGTTACTTTTACGGACCGTATATCTTTTACGATCCGTAAAATAAAATGAAAAAAAATCATAAAAAGTTTGTTTTTGTTTTTGTACAATATTATCCTTGTTTGCACCTTCATTAATGTAGATACTAATATGTAGTCCACAGGTATGGCTCTGAAGAATACTGTTAGAAGAGGTCGTTCCCAGGCCACAAGACAAGGCAGGGGACGATGTCACGACCCAAACCGATGAGCCGTGACGGGAGTCTGACCTCTAGCGACCAAACACCCCTAAATACTTGTCTGAGACATACTTAACATCAAGACCCATAAATGGCATAAACTAACCTCATAAGAAGGAAATATCAGAACTCTATACAATCAATATACACATACGCAACCTGCGGAAGAACAGTGCAAACTAGCTAGGTTGCTACATAAACTGTACACAAAAGAATAGAAGCCGACAAGGCTGCATCATCTGACTGCTACATACAACTTTCTACAGACCTCTACTGGAATGAAAGCTATAGAAAGAACGGGACAGGGGCCCGTCATACCCATATGCATACACATCTCAAAAGGGTGGCACCAAAACTGACTGTAGCTCCGGATCAAATGGAGTGTACTGATCACTGCTAGATCTAGAGGTCCTACTGAGCTAGACCCCTGTCTGTCTCCCTATACCTGCGGGCATGAACGCAGCCTCCCGAGCAACGGGGAGTTAGTACGGATAATGTACCCAGTATGTAAGGCATAAGAACAACAACATATATACATAAGAATCATGGATAAGATCTGAACTCATAAACTGAAATGACTAACTGCATGTACTTGTATGAACTAGTATCTGCCTAAATCTACATAAGTCTGCATAACTGACAATGCCTCTGTGGGCACATAATATGCATGCTCATACCTATCAATGATGGTCGTGCATCTATATGGGTGCGTATATAACGCCTGACATGTGTGCGTATATAACGCCTAATGTATGTGCGTATATAACGCCTGCAAGCCTCTATGGCATCTCGTCATATCATATTGGCTCTTCTGTGGCCATAATCAATATCATCATCATGGTAGTAATGTGTATATAACGCCTTCTAGTCACAGGTCAATGTACATAAATATATAATGAATGTAATACATGGATAAACTGTATGAACAGGATTGACTACATAAGACTGGACCCATGAACAGAAGGATCACTCATAAATGGGGTACATGAACATCAAAGACTGAAGTACTCCTAATACTTCTAAGAGTAGAGTAGTATGGAACTCGCTTACTCGCTTGTTGGATCATAGCATAGGATCATGCCAAAAGAAGGAAATGTTAGTCTTATCATACCTTGAAGTATACGCAATCACCAAACTTCTACCTCTTGAACTTGCAAGTCTACAATTAAGATAACATAGGGCTTAATTAGGCTATTTACTTCTCTGACTAGCCATCCTCAAATGCGTATAAAGCTCAACGAACTATAAACAATAATTTCCTTGTAAGCTTACAACTCTCCAACTTCTCATTCGATCCCACATCAACCAAAATACTCACATCAACAATGACAACACATATATATATATCAAAATATACGTAAACCCATTTCCAATCATCTCCTAAAACAACCCTATATCACTACATTGCCCTTCATCAACTTAGCACTTCCACAATTACCTTCTCTTCACTTAACATCACAAAACACTTGATAACCAACTTAAATATAAGGGTAGAAACCATTTACATACTTTGAGGGGTCAAGAATCCCAAGAATCATTTCAACTTCAACTCCTTAAACTCCACAACTTGAAGAAACCTTAGAAGCTAGGGGTGGGCATAAAAGACCGAAAACCGAATTACCGAACCGAACTGGGGATTTCGGTAATTCGGTATTCGGTATTTCGGTTTTTGGTTCGGTTTTCGGTAATAAACTAAAAAAATACGATATTCGGTTTGCAATAGAAATATTGTTCGGTAATTTGGTACTACCGAATACCGAAATTCATAGTAAATAAAGGCCCATTAATTTAGTCCAGCCTAATCCTATAATCCCATTGCAATTAGCAATTACCTATTGCCACCAGTTTAGCCCATTACCTAAAATCCTCCCTAATCTTTCATTCCCTACTCCAACACAACACAAAGTTTCGCAGTCCTAAAATTGTGGCCTGAGTATTTTCAAGTCATCAAAAGGATTTCATGGAGGTTATTACAAGGTAATTTACATAAAGAATATTTTGTAGTCTTCTTCCTCCACCTCACTCATTTATTACTTTCAATCAATTGGTCTAAAAATCCACAGTCGACCACCCCTACCGCCTCTCTCACCGCAAAGTTCTGAAGCTGCTCTATGAGATTGAGATTTTGGGCTAAGAATTGATAAGTAGCTGCTCCATTATGAAATCTGTTTCTCGATAGACTAAGAGACACTTTTTGTACCATGGAATTCATATTGATGAAAGAAACTAAGTTCTTGATTAGGATGGTTCTGTTTTTGCATAACTAAGTTCACATATTACTTTCTGGACTAAAATGTGTGTGTATGAAGGCTTCAACCTAATCAATTTCTTGTTTGATACCTTAAGCAGTGAAGTTCTTGTGATGTAATACAGTGGATTTTGACGTCAATATGGTATTACCGAATACCGTACCGAACCGAAGTTTGAAAGTTCATTATTTGGTATATACTTTCAATTACCGATTACCGAACCCGAACTTCAAAAATACCGAACCGAATACCGAACGCCCACCCCTACTAGAAGCAACCTTCTTTTTCACCATCTTGGGTTTACGGGGTCCGGGTCTTTTCAAATCTTCACTAATATGATGAAAAATATTAGGAGAGAATATAATAGGGTTTTCGAATTTTTGGAAGGAGGAAAATATGAAATAGGGTCGTGGACCACCTATTTATACTTGGACAGCGGTCCGGTTTGACGAGCGGGTCGATGGCCCGTCGACCTGCGCCTGTAGATACATGGCTGCAGGATCCCATCGACGCCGCACATCGACGGTCTGTCGAACATGTCGATGACCCGTCGACGATGACTAGTATCCTGCAGGTTTTCTTATTTAGTTCAGATCACGTCGATTCGATTCGCTCAACTTTTAACTCTATAGATTGCCAGGAATATCTGCTGGTACCCTTGTACATGGGGTAAGACATTTTCTACCTCCATAACTCAGGCTCGAGTCTCTATTCCAAGGGCATACCCAACTAGGAAACCATAGGTTCTACCGCTACGAACACGGGGGATGTAACATTCTCTCCCTCTTAGGAACATTCGTCCTCGAATGTTCGAACAATCCTGGGTTATGAAAATTTCAACAGAGTTTCCCCTGTACATATACCAATCCACCCTGCACGCAACAACCCAAAATAATGCCACAGAGGGCCACATACTATAACAACAATGCCATGGCCTCATACGACCAATCACGAAACTGAAATGAAAAAAATACCTAGAGGCAATAATGCCTCAGACTGAACCTCCCGTACTGCTGGAAACAAATGCGGGTACCCCATCTTTATTGCCTCTTCCACTTCCCAAGTCACTTCCTCAACATTCTTACTCCTCCACAAGACATTAACCGAAGCTACATCCTTGGTCCGTAACTGACAGACCTGTCTGTCCAATATAGCCACTGGAACTTCCTCGTATGATAACTGCTCGGTCACCTGGCTGTCATTCACTAGTATCACTCTTGAAGGATCTCCGATACACTTACGAAGCATTGATACATAAAACACTGGATGTACCGATTCTAACTCAGAAGGCAATTCTAGTTCATATGCCACTGTACCCACTATACGAATGATCTTATATGGTCCAATATATCGAGGGCTCAACTTACCCTTCTTACCAAACCTCATCACTCCCTTCATAGGCGAAACGTTCAGGAACACCCATCTTAAACTCTAGCTTATGTCGTCGATTATCCGCATAGGATTTCTATCATCTCTGAGCTGTTAGCAACCTCTCTCTAATCACTTTCACCTTATCAAATGCTTATAGAAATTAAGTCTGGGCCTAGTAACTGATTCTCCCCGACATCGAACCATCCTATCGGCGATCTGCATCTCCGCCCATATAAGGCCTCATACGGAGCCATCTGAATACTGGAATGGTAACTATTGTTATATGCAAAATCGATAAGAGGAAAATGATCAGCCCAACTGCCTTGAAAATCTAGTACACAAGTTCTAAGCATATCCTCAAAGGTCCGTATAGTACGCTCTGCCTGTCCATCTGTCTGGGGGTGAAACGCCGTACTAAGACTCACCTGAGTCCCCAATCCCTACTGAAAAGACTTGTAAAATTTGGCGGTGAACTGTGCTCCCCTATCTGAAATAATGGCTGAAGGAACACTATGAAGTCGTACAATCTCCTTAAGATAAAGCCTTGCATAATCCTCAGCTGCATAAGTAGTTCTGACAAGCAGAAAGTGAGCTGACTTTGTGAGCCTATCAACTATGACCCATATCGAATCACACTTCCGCTGAGTAATGGGAAACCCTGTAATGAAGTCCATATTAATTACCTCCCACTTCCATGTCGGAATCTCCATAGCCTGCAATAGATCTCTAGGCTTCTGGTGCTCTATTTTGACCTGCTGACAATTTGGACACTGAGCGACAAATTCTGCTATATCTCTTTTCATATCAACCCACCAATAAACTTCCTTGAGATCATGGTACATCTTTGTTGAGCCTGGATGAATGGAATAGCGGGAGTAATGTGCCTCTCCCATAATCTACTGACGGAGTCTTGCAACAGTAGGGACACACAATCTACCTCGATACCTGAGTACTCCATCACCTGTGATCACAAAGGGTGCCTTTTCTTTCTGAGGGGTTGTATCTCGGTAAAGAACTAGAACAAGATCCTCATACTGACGCTCCTTTATCTCAACTACCAAGGATGATACCGTTGTGTCTTGAACAGTAACTCCTGCATCACCCGAATCTATTAATCGAACTCTGAGGCTAGCCAATCGATGAACCTCACGAACCATTTCTCTTCTCTCTGGTGACACGTGAGACAAGCTACCCATAGATTTACGACTGAGGGCATCGGCTACTACATTAGCCTTCCCGGGATGATACAGAATATCCACATCATAATCTTTTAACCTCTCCAACCATCGCCTCTGACGCAAGTTCAAATCCTTCTACGTAAAGATGTACTGGCGACTCTTATGATCAGTATAAATATCAACATGGACACCGTATAAGTAGTGCCTCCATATCTTCAAGGCATGAATCATTGCCGCTAACTCAAGATCATGGGTTGGATAATTCTTCTCATGCTTCTTCAACCGTCTAGAAGCATAAGCGACAACCTTACCGTGCTGCATCAATACACAGCCCAATCCAACACCTGAAGCATCACAATATGCCACATAGCCATCTGCTCCCTCTGGAAGAGTCAAAACTGGTGCTGAAGTTAGCTTATCCTTCAATGTCTGAAAATTCTGCTCACAAGCATTTGTCCATTGGAACTTAGCTGATTTCTAAGTCAATTTGGTCAATGGGGCTGAAAGAGAGGAAAATCCTTCTACAAGCCTTCTATAATAACCTGCCAAGCCCAAGAAACTAAATCTCTCCGTTGGTGCCGTGGGCCTTGGCTAATTCTTCACAACCTCAATCTTCTGGGCATCCACTCTAACGCCTTCCTCTGAAATAATGTGACCCAGAAAAGCCACAGAGTTCAACCAGAACTCACACTTAGAAAACTTGGCATACCACTCTTTACCTCGAAGAATTCCAAGCACTGTCCGAAGATGTTCTGCATGATCGGCCTCTGACGGCGAATAAACCAGAATATCATCTATGAACACAATCATGAACAAATCTAAAAAGGGTCTAAATACACGATTCATCAAATCCATGAATACAGCTGGGGCATTAGTTAGCCCAAACGACATAACACGAAACTCATAGTGGCCATATCTAGTCCGGAATGCCGTCTTCGGAATGTCCTCTTCCTTGACCCTGACCTAGTGATATCCTGATCTCAAGTCTATCTTCGAGAAATATTTAGCGCCTTGCAACGGATCGAACAAATCATCGAGCCTCGGGAGCGGATACTTATTCTTTACAGTTACTTTATTCAATTGCCTATAATCAATACACATTCGCAAAGAGCTATCCTTCTTTCTCACAAATAACACCGGAGCTCCCCACGGTGATGTACTAGGCCTGATAAAGCCCTTCTTAAGCAAATCTTTAAAATGCTCCTCCAATTCCTTCAACTCCGCAGGTGTCATCCTATAAGGAGGAATAAATATTGCGTGAGTGTCTGGCAATAGGTCAATAGCAAAATCAATCTCCCTCTCTGGAGGAATGCCAAGAAGCTCATCTGGAAACACTTCTGGGAACTCATTAACCACAGGAACAGACTGAAGAGTCGGCGACTCTGCTTGCACATCTTGAACTCGAACTAGATGAAAAATATACCCTTTTCTGATCACCTTCTCTGCCTTAAGGTAGGAAATAAACCTACCTCTATGTGAAATAGCATTTCCCTTCCACTCTAGGACTGGCTCGCCTGGAAACTGGAATCGAACCATCTTTTGCTCTATAATCAACATTAGCATAACAAGAAGCTAACCAGTCCATGCTCATAATAACATCAAAATCAATCATATCCAATTCAATTAGATCTGCTACGGTATGGCGGTCACAAACTATAACAACACAGTCTCAGTATACTAGCCTAGCTATAACCGGATCACCAACTGGCGTAGACACCTCAAAAGGTCTAATCAACTCGGGCTCTACCCCCAAACCTTTCGGCAACAAAGGGCGAAACATATGATAAAGTGGATCTTGGACCAATCAGAGCATAAACATCATGGGAGGAAACTGATAATATACCTGTAACAACATCCAGAGACGTCTCGCGGCCCTGTCTACCAGCCAATGCATACACGCGGTGCTGAGGACCGCTCGAGCTAGTCGCTCCACTCCTCCCCTTACCTCGCCTACTGGTATCTGAAAAACCTGCCCTGGAAGGCGCACTGCAGAAAAAGAGCCAGCCACAGACCCTGTAAGCCAGACCATACCTGTACCAACCCCCATCGGGCACTCCCTCATCCTGTGGCCTGACTTCCTAAAAATATAGCAACCATCTGAGCCCAACCGAAACTGACCTGCATGTAACTTGCCACACTGGGTACATCGTGGAAAAGGGGGCCTCACCTAGCCTGACTCTGGCCGGTACTGAGAACCTGACGCCCTAGAACTCTGGCCCGTTCCGGAATAAGAAGACCGGTCAAACCTCGGACCTGGAAATTGCGGAGGTGCACTCCCTGCCGGCTGATAAGAATACCTGGGATGTTGTTGTCTCTGTACTTCCCCGAACTCACTAACCATATCGAAAGATCTAGCCCTCTTATCACGGCTCCGGTCGCGCTCGCGCTCTATTCGCCGTTGGCGTTTACAATCCTCCAAATTCTGTGCATACGCCTATATACGGGAGATATCCATGCCTGGCTGTAATGCAGTAGTCGTGAACTCAGCTATCAGGTGTGGCCCTAGCCCAGCCACAAAGCGATGAACTCTATCCTCCATCTCAGCCACTATAGATGGGGCATACCTAGCCAAGGAATCGAAATGTACACAATACTCTTACACATTCATACTGCCCTGCTCAATATGTAGGAACCTGTCTGCTCGGGCCCGTCGGACCTCTGGAGGTAAGTAATGGCAAAGAAAATCATCTGAGAACTCTCGCCACACAGCTGGAGGGGCATTTTCTCCCCTAGATAACTCCCATGCCTGATACCACTGTATCGAAATATCCCGGAGTCTATATGAACCCAACTCCACTGACTCAACCTCATCCGCACGCGTAACCCTCAAAGTCCTCTGCATACCATCAATAAAATCCTTGGGGTCCATATTTTGCTTTAACACATAAAACTCTGGAGGACCTAACCCAAGGAAGGTCTTAACCCTCGAACTACTAGCCCTGTCTGTTGGGTCAACACCAACTCCCTTCCGCTCTGCCTAGGCGGCTACTAATCCGGTCAACAACCGTACCGCATCCCGTACATCCTGAGCCTCTGCATCCGGCTGAGGAACTGGGGCTAGTGCTGGAGGCGGGATATGCGATGTCTCAGACGGCCCGTCACTCTGAATCTCATCCTGGGCCCTCGTGGCCTGTCGAGTACGACTAGTGGCCTCACCGGTCTCTCTCTTGCCCTTCTGGCCGGCTATAACTTTCTTGCAAGGCATCCCTGAAATCAAAAAAATTCATCAGAAGCGAACGCTTAACACAAGGCTCTATCGCACAATCTAAGAGAGAAAGAATGACATCATCCTAAATGTCCTGTAGCCTTCTGTTTATGAGTGTGGTGCACAACATGCCCATAAACAAGACTCTACTAGACATGGTCTATAGACAACCCTAGGACGAAACTGCTCTGATACCACTTCTGTCATGACCCAAACGGATGAGCCGTGACGGGAGTCTTGACCTCTAGCGACCAAACACCCCTAAATACTTATCTGAGACATACTGAACATCAAGGCCCATAAATGGCATAAACTAATCTCATAAGAAGGAAACATCAGAACTCTGTACAATCAATATACACATACGCAACCTGCGGAAGAACAGTGCAAACCAGCTAGGTTGCTACATAAACTGTACACAAAAGAATAGAAGCCGACAAGGCTGCATCATCTGACTGCTACATACAACTTTCTACAGACCTCTACTGGAATGAAAGCTATAGAAAGAACGGGACAGGGGCCCGTCATACCCATATGCATACACATCTCAAAAGGGTGGCACCAAAACTGACTGTAGCTCCGGATCAAATGGAGCGTACTGACCAGTGCTAGATCTAGAGGTCCTACTGAGCAAGATCCCTATCTGTCTCCCTGTACCTGCGAGCATGAACGCAGCCTCCCGAGCAACGGGGAGTTAGTACGGATAATGTACCCAGTATGTAAGGCATAAGAACAACAACATATATACATAAGAATCATGGATAAGATCTGAACTCATAAATTGAAATGACTAACTGCATGTACTTGTATGAACTAGTATCTGCCTAAATCTACATAAGTCTGCATAACTGACAATGCCTCTGTGGGCACATAATATGCATGCTCATACCTATCAATGATGGTCGTGCATCTATATGGGTGCGTATATAACGCCTGACATGTGTGCGTATATAACGCCTAATGTATGTGCGTATATAACGCCTGCAAGCCTCTATGGCATCTCGTCATATCATATTGGATCTTCTGTAGCCATAATCAATATCATCATCATAGTAGTAATGCGTATATAACGCCTTCTAGTCTCAGGTCAATGTACACAAATATATAATGAGTGTAATGCATGGATAAACTGTATGAACAGGATTGGCTACATAAGACTGGACCCATGAACAGAAGGATCACTCATAAATGGGGTACATGAACATCAAAGACTGAAGTACTCCTAATACTTCTAACAGTAGAGTAGTATGGAACTCGCTTACTCGCTTGTTGGATCATAGCATAGGATCATGCCAAAAGAAGGAAAGGTTAGTCTTATCATACCTTGAAGTATAGGCAATCACCCAACTTCTACCTCTTGAACTTGCAAGTCTACAATTAAGATAACATAGGGCTTAATTCTATTTACTTCTCTTACTAGCCATCCTCAAATGTGTATAAAGCTCAACGAACTATAAACAATAATTTCCTTGTAAGCTTACAACTCTCTAACTTCTCATTCGATCCCACATCAAATACAATACTCACATCAACAATGACAACACACACACACACACACACACACACACACACACACACATATATATATATATATATATATATATAAATATACGTAAACCCATTTCCAATCATCTCCTAAAACAACCCTATATCACTACATTGCCCTTCATCAACTTAACACTTCCTTAATTACCTTCTATTCACTTAACATCACTAAACTCTTGATAACCAACTTAAATATCAGGGTAGAAATCATTTACATACCTTGAGGGGTCAAGAATCCCAAGAATCACTTCAACTTCAACTTCAACTCCCTAAACTCCACAACTTGAAGAAACCCTAGAAGCAACTTTCTTTTTCACCATCTCGGGTTTACGGGGTCCGGGTCTTGTCAAATCTTCACTAATATAATGGAAAATATTAGGAGAGAATATATTAGATTTTTCTGATTTTTTGAAGGAGGAAAATATGAAATAGGGTCGTGGACCACCTATTTATACTTGGAAGCCAAAAAGGCTACAGTGGTCCGGTTCGATGAGCGGGTCAACGGCCCGTCGACGTGTCTACTGTCCGTCGACTTGCCCGTTGATCTGTGCCTGCAGATACATGGCTGCGGGATCCCATCGACGCCGCATGTCGACGGTCTATCGAACATGTCGATGACCCACCGACGATACCTGGTGTCCTGCAGGTTGTCTGATTCAGTTCAGATCACGTCGATTCGATTCGGTCAACTTTTAACTCTATAGATTGCCGGGAATATCTACTAGTACCCTTGTACACGGGGTAAGACATTTTCTACCTCCAAACTCGGGCTCGGGTCTCTATTCCAAGGGCATACCCGACTAGGAAACCATAGGTTCTACCGCTACGAACATGAGGGGTGTAACAGATGAGGTCAAACACAAATCAGATCAAAGCTCCGTGATCAGGACCCTGACCAATTGACTGAAGAGGATGAGGCTCCTATAGCATGATTCATGAGGCCGCGTAGAGCAGCCCAAACTCCGGTGGCAAACCCCCGGTCTGAAGAGGGGTCCTTATCAATGAACACTGGCTCCAACAGCGGTAGAGAGAAATCATCTAGCTCTCCTAAACTGCCCACTCTGGCTCCAACAGTGGTAGAGAGAAATCATCTAGCTCTCCTAAACTGCCCACTCAAGAGGAGACGAGTAATATGCCGGAGGAGTCTGATGCTGAGCAAGCGGCACGATGAAATGAGAACACAATGAAGGAGAGGTCTAAACATGCTATTCGGTTCTCGGTTCAAGGGTCAAAGGAAATATACGACAAAAGGCTGGAGCCCAAGAAAGGAGGACATGGTTTCTGCCAGAGCATCTATGAGGAGAGGCGGATCAGTTTCGATGGGGTGGAACATTTCCCCAACATACAGGATGTCATTGATCACCGTGGATGGGGATTTCTTAGCCAACCACCTGGCATATATATACCCTCTCTTGTGCGAGAGTTTTATGCCAATTATGCTGCGGAGTTAAACAATCGGTACAGGCCATTCCAACAAGCTCGGATAGTCATACGTCTTCAGAAGGTAACTGTCAGGGGATTGAGCATTGATTTCTCCAACAAAGCCATTAACCGATTTTACTTCAGGGACGACTATGAGCCGCCAACAAACAGTGATGAGTTAGACTAAAGAATTGGGGAAACAGACCTGATAGGTTGAAGGGGTTTCCATGGGTAGCTTCAGTGATTGCAAGAGGGAACCCCGCGTGGCGTACTAACTCTAGTGTGCAGATTAAAAAGAAAGATCTCTCAGTTTAAGCCAAATTCTGGTGGAGAATTCTGCTAAACAGAATCTTCCCTACACATGCAGATAATCAATTTACTATTCACCGAGCAATCCTAGTGGCTTCCATCATGTCTCGGTATGCAGTTGACATAAGTCGATGAGATTTGTACACGAGTGACCCAGCCTGGGCTTTCTTTGGTTTTCCGGTGATTGATTACGGGTCTTTGTTTAAAGGAAGAGGTCCAGAAGTTCCCCTACTGGGACCACAAACTTGATGCGAAGCACGTTTATAGCTTAACCAAAAGCAAGGATAAGGATGTTAAGGCTGCATTGTTGACAGCTCGAGGTAGTGTGGCAGCACCAGAACTTTTGCAATATGATTCCGACCAGAATGAGGAAGAGGGTACTATATTAGAGGAGACCCAAGAGGGTCTTGAGACTAGAACTATGACAGCACCAGCTCCCACAGCGGTCCCCGAATCCTCTTCGGGTCCCATCTCTTCAGCAGCCTATGAGACCACTACTGAGCCTGCCATCACGATTGCCTCGCCTGCTCCTAGATTCACCCCCACATCTACAGCACTTCCTGGGGGTGTCATTATTCTATTTAACATGCAGAAATTCCATGACTCCTATGTAAAGGCAGACAGAGCTGATCGTTAGATTGCTAGCTTGTTAGAGGAGTTAGAAGGGGTCATAGCGCAGGCAGTCCGGAAGGAGATGGAGCTGCTACAGGAGTCCCTCACCCAATCACACCGTCAAATTCACTCCAGAATTGATGGTATTGAGAGAAAAGTCCTTGAGTTGGAGAAGGTATCGTTAGCAGCTGAGATGAAAACGGTACAGAAGGATATAGCACAATTGAAGGATGAGGTCCTTGCACTTCAGGTGAGAGAGAGGGCTGTGTTTGTAGACCCTCCCCAACCAGCAATGCCGATAGATTTGGCATCTTTAGTGCCAGTGGTGCAACTGTCGAAAGAGGATCCCTCTGCCCAAAATAGAGGCAAGATCCTGAGATATGGGGATGAAAGTGAGGGGATAGACCCAATTGAGTTAGAGGATCACCAGATGAAGAGAGCCACACGGTATTCCCTTGTTGACTACCACTTCACGAGGGCATCGAGCAGCATAGATCCCCCCTGTTGAGCAGACGATATCCAGCATGTGGTACCTGAGGAGGCCGTGACTACTGTCCTAGAAGAGGACCCACTCCTACAGGGTTAGTCCGAGCCTCCTAGAAGCACTATTGATCCAGCACCCGCCGATACTCATGCGATGGGTGCACAACAGGACGAGCATCATGCCTAGAGCGCCTCAAGTAGTCCTAACCCTTATCTTTTATGCTTACATTGATGCACTGAGGGAATTACATAATTTTTTAGTTGGGGGTGGGCCTACTTGATGATATTTTAATATAAATATTTCTCTAGGAACCCCCTCGGCTTTACTTTGCCAGAGTTCTTTTCCTGAGGTGTTTTATTTCTGTTGAAACTTGCATGTTTAGGTGTAGATAAGATAGAATAGCTATGACTTAGATGGTAGTGGTTAATGAACTTAAAGCTATGCATTTTGATTCTAAAAATGTTTGCTAAATAATGACCCCTCTCATAAAATTTTATAATATAGATACTCGGGATATGTTGTGTATTGACATGCATGCTTCTGTTTATGACAATTGGAATATTGGGGTATTATGTGTGTCGAATGTTACTTGGGTAGTAATTGAAGTGATCCTTGTGCCATTATGTGTGTGACTACATTAGTTGTGTTCATACTCTGCTTTTGCAATCTAGAACTTGCCTGGTTTTTCATGCTTGAATGCTTAGGATAGTTTGGTGGTGAAGTGATCATAGGCTTTCTTTGGAATTCAGTCACTATTGCCTTATAAGCCTTACCCTGTGATGCAAGTAATCCCTAGTTTTGTCACACCCTAACAATGGTAGGGCATGACGGGCACCCAACTCTCATCAGAGTCGAGCGAACCCTCAGACATTCGCTCTATCAAAATCTCCCATTTCAAAAACTTTTAAGAACATAAAATTTTTCTAAATAGAAATCATTATCTTTATAACGATTATGAAAACTTTCAATCAAATAAGTACTTTAAACCAATTTAAATCACCTAAAATACGTACTCTTTTAAAATCCACAAATGACTCAACTGACATCACTTTGTCGACATCTCGACAAACATACCACAGGACACTGTCTGCAGAAGTGTCACGACCCAACCCCGTAGGCCGTGACTAGTGCCCGATTTGGACACTCATATCCCCTGTTAACTATAATCTTTTATAACCAGCATATTATGAACTTATTTGTATAAAAAGGCAGAACGTTATTTTAAAGCTGTCACAATTCTGTATGTCGTAGGCACCAGTCTCCTGAGGAGTTATGATCTTCAACAACAATATATATATATATATATATATATATATATACGCAAGCCGACAAGGCTGCCACTACACGCAACATCCCAAACATATATATATATATATATGCAAGCCGACAAGGCTGCCATTACGAATGGGTACGCCCCAAACATAAGTCGTATTCATACAACGCAACAACAACTATATACAGACCCACACAAATGTCCACAGACCTCTAAGAGTACTGACAGTATCATATGACGGGACAGGGCCCCGCCGTACCCCAAATAAACTCATACATATACAACAAAAGGGAGTTATACCACAAGCTAGGCTCCGGAACAAAGGAGCACTTCAAAGTAGCTGAATAGATATCCTAGGTTGGCGGATCTCCGAAACGAGCGTCTGTACCTGCGGGCATGAACGCAGCCCCCCGAAGAAAGAGCGTCAGTACGAAATATGTACTGAGCATGTAAAGCATGAAACATAGTAATAGACTCATACTGAGACAAGGTGTGTAGGACCCAATGCAACAAACAGAATTTCATAAAACTTACCTTTGAACATATTTCATCGGTATCGTTCTCATATCAATATCAATATAGAGTTTTGTAATCAAAGCTGAATAATCATTCTGTATATAACATATATAAAGTGTCCCGGCCCTTTTGTGAGGGACTCGGTAATTACAATCACAGCATCATAAACATATACATATACGTGTCCCGGCCCTCTAGTGAGGGACTCGGTGAATAATGAACATATGCCCTCCAGGCCGCCATCCCCATATCATCATGTCATCATATCATCATATATATATATATAACGTGTCCCGACCCTCTAGTGAGGGACTCAGTGAATAATGTAATAAATATGCGCACGAAAACGTGTCCTGGCCCGGGACTCAGTGAAGGATGTAACGGTAAGCACGAGCAGAATAATAAGCAACCACATACATGCAAATCATCTTTGAAGACTCAATAGATAAGTAACTAATCAGCTTTCAAGTGTCAGGATAATAATCATATTCAGTTCTTTCTAAATCTTATTACAAACCATAGCAAGGAACGTTTCAGGATTCCTATACATGTATCAATCTAACATGATATGGCTTTTGAAAGTCAAATATGACTCTAATTATGCAACTCTTTAAGAGTAGGAATTTCCATACATCATGTGTTAGTCAATCATATAGTAGGCTCGTGACAATAACATTAAGGAATGAATAGAATCATAAGTTATGCTTGGAACTAGAGAGTAGAATTTACCCCAAGGTTCATATCATTTCTTACTTACGTCTAGGACATGCCAAGAAAAAGAAGGAATAGGCTTTACATACCTTCAGCGTTTAGTCGTATTATAACTTGTACTTGCTGCCCAATGGTACTTATCCTATATCAAGATATCAAGAGCTACGATTAGTCTACGAGGGAATTCAATATGTATTTTAACGTTAACAATCCCTTTCTAACATTTAGACGACGTTTCGTTCGTATTCAAACCAACTAGTACTACAAACTAATATTGCTAATCATACTTTCAAGTATCAATCCGAACTTGGTTAAACATGACTTAAGGGAACTTTGGACAGTCCGTACATCATTCAAAACAGTCCCCTATTCACGGCCAAACAGCACGCACAACATTACCATTTTCAATTCACAGTTTTCCAACTTCAACTACAACGACAACAACACGTTTACAACATTACTTATACGATTATTGGAACTGTTTTAGCATCATATTTATTCTTACAACAGCCCACAAACCATTTCAATTTCAACTTGAATCATTAAGCTTCACTTTCACTATACGTTCATAACAACAATCAACATTCAAAACGCACTAATCCACTTCTATCATTAAAACAGTCCACGGTTTGGGACTGTTTTCCTACTTCAACATAATTCATTTCTTTTACACTCCAATTCATCTTTCCATAATGCATACAATACACCACAATGTCCATAACAACAACAATTAAAACATGACACAAAATAGTCCATAACTTCTCCTAAAGCAGTCCCCTACACGGCTTCAACACAACTACAACAACTTCATGATTTTCATCCATTTATCCATACTACAACACATTCAATTCATTCCCAATACATGTACAAAAAGATTAAGCATCATTTCACCTAGGTATATAGCACACGGCCCACTTCAACTTCAAGAAAAACAGTCCAATACCAACATGCACAAACATAAACATTCAATTCATCATACAATACATGAAAAATGATCATTCTTACCTTACAATTTACTCTTCAACCTTGGCCGAATTTCAACATTATTGCCATGCCACACCTCCTTGTTTCTTTCCAACAACTACTACACGTTCTTATGCACTTGGTAAGGAGTTGAATTGATGGAGAAATTTATTTTTTTGATCAAACCTTGGAGTTCATTCTCGGCCAGCCATGGCCGAGAGCTTCTCTCTCTATCTCTTGATTTCTCTCAACTTGTGAAGGTGAAATGGTTAGCTAGTTGAACCATGAATCAGCATTTTCACTTATATATGCAGTCCACAAATTGGACATGTGTCCCACCCAAACTTGAGTCAATTTTCATTGACCAACTCAACATAACTTACACGACCACTTATGGCTATTTTAATGGACTGATTTAGTTTTTTAATCCCACTTAATAATCTAATCATGGTTAATTTAGTCCCAATTGTCCATTAATGCTTCTATACCAAACGAAATTTATAGGTAACTTGTGACTTGAAACGAAACCGGAAGTTAAAGTCTCTACTTCGTATCCTAAAATAGTCTTGTCTTTAACTTATCGCGTTTAGTTTAAAACGTCCCAATGTATGAAAATATGGGATATAACATCCTCCCCTCCTTTAGAACATTCGTCCTCGAATGTCAATTTTTATCCCGTCGGGTTCTATAAGAGTCTTGGGAAGGGTTTTCCTTATCGCTAACATACAGATTGAGCAGACAATTAACACAATCAAGCAAGGGGGTTTAGATTACCTGTAGGCGTGGAAAAAAAGTGAGGATATTTCTTTTTCATCTCCTCTTCAGCCTCCCAAGTCATCTCCTCCCTATTATTGTTCCGCCACAACACTTTAACCGACGCCACATCTCTTGTTCGCAACCTTCTGATTTGTCGATCAAGTATGGCTATAGGCTGCTCTTCGTATGATAGCTCCTCTGTTACCTGGATATCATCTGCCGGAAACACCCTGGAAGGATCGCCTATATACTTCCGAAGCATTGACACATGGAAGACCGGATGTACTGCTTCTAAATCCGCTGGTAGATCTAACTCGTAGGCAACTTGGCCTACCTTACGGATAACCTGATAAGGTCCAATGTATCTCGGGCTCAACTTCCCTTTCTTGCCGAATCTCATAACACCCTTCATGGGTGACACTTTCAAGAACACCCAATCGTCAACCTGAAATTCCAAGTGTCGACGTCGATTATCTGCATATGACTTCTGCCGACTCTGGGCTGCCAGTAACCTTTCCTGAATAAGCTTCACCTTATCGACAGCCTGCTGAACCATATCTGGGCCTATTAGCTTAGTCTCACCAACGTCAAACCAGCCTATAGGGGATCTACACTTCCTGCCATATAGAGCTTCGTACGGTGCCATCTGAATGCTAGAATGGTAGCTGTTATTATAAGCAAAATCAATCAGCGGCAAGTGATCATCCCAGCTGCCCCTAAAATCAATGACACAGGCCCGTAACATATCTTGTAGTGTCTGAATGGTACGCTCGGCCTGTCCGTCAGTCTGAGGGTGAAATGCTGTGCTGAGACTCACCTGTGTCCCCAATCCCTCCTGGAAGGATCTCCAGAAATTAGCTGTAAACTGGGCCCCTATATCCGAGATAATAGCTGTGGGAACCCCATGAAGTCTCACTATCTCCTTAAGATACAATCTGGCATAATCCTGAGCTGAATACGTAGTCCTGACTGGAAGAAAGTGGGCTGATTTTGTCAATCTATCAACAATAACCCAGACAGAGTCATATTTCCGTGGAGTGCGAGGTAGACCTGTGACGAAATCCATATTAATTACCTCCCATTTCCAGGTCGGAATCTCCATCTACTGCAGTAATCCTCCAGGCTTCTGGTGCTCTATCTTGACCTGTTGGCAATTCGGACACCGGGCCACGAATTCTGCTATGTCCTTTTTCGTACCATCCCACCAATACAAACACCTAAGGTCATGATACATTTTTGTTGATCCTGGGTGAACAGAATAACGAGCATAGTGTTCCTACCCCATTACCTGCTGCCGTAATCCTGCAACCTCAGGTACACATAATTTGTCTCTGTATCGGAAGCATCACAATAAATAACATAGCCATCTGGCCCCTCAGGAAGAGTTAGAACTGGAGCTGTGGTCAACTTATCTTTCAATAATTGGAAACTTCATTCACAAGCATCGGTCCACTGGAATTTAGCCGCTTTCTGTGTTAGCCTTGTTAAAGGCGCTGAAATCGAAGCAAACTTTTCTACAAATCTCCTGTAATATCCTGCTAGCCCCAGAAAGCTACGTACCTCAGTAGGCGTCATAGGTCTAGGCCAAGTCTTGACGGCCTCAATTTTCTGCGAGTCTACCCGAATACCGTCTGCTCCAATAATATGCCCCAGAAATGCTACTGAAGTTAACCAGAATTCACATTTAGAGAACTTAGCATATAATTTCTGATTCTGGAGGACCTTAAGTACAGTCCTCAAGTGATCTGCATGCTCTTCTTCCGATCGTGAATAGACCAGAATATCACCAATAAATACAATCACGAACAAGTCGAGGAATGGCTTAAACACCCTGTTCATCAAGTCCATAAACACAGCTGGAGCATTGGTCAGCCCAAAAGACATCACTTTAAATTCGTAATGCCCGTATCGGGTCTTGAATGCAGTCTTCGGAATGTCTGCTTCCTTTACCCGCACCTGGTGATAACTTGACCGCAAGTCTATCTTTGAAAAACATTTAGCACCCTGCAACTGGTCAAATAAATCATCAATCCTGGGGAGGGGATATCTATTCTTTATTGTTACTTTGTTCAGCTGCCTATAATCAATACACATCCGCAGCGACCCATCCTTCTTTCTTATAAATAATACCGGTGCGCCCCAAGGTGATGTACTGGGCCTAATGAAGCCCTTCTCTAATAGATCTCTCAGTTGCTCCTTCAATTCTTTCAATTCTGCAGGTGCCATTCTATAAGGAGGAATAGATATGGATTGAGTATCTGGCAATACATCTATAGTGAACTCTATCTCACGCTCAGGAGGAGGGCCTGGAAGTTCATCTGGAAATTCATTAACTACCGGGACTGTCTGAAGAGTCGGTGCCTCAGCTTTCAAGTCATGCACACGAACTAGATGATAAATATAGCCCTTTCTGACCATCTTCCATGCCTTGAGGTATGAAATAAACTTACCTCTCGGCGATGCTGTATTCCCCCTCCATTCTATAATTGGTTCCCCTGGGAACTGAAATCGAACTACTTTGCCTCTGCAGTCAACATTAGCATAACAAGAAGCCAACCAGTCCATCCCCATAATAACATCGAACTCAGTCATGTCTAGTTCTATCAAATCTGCCTTGGTGCAGCGATTACATATGACCACCGAACAGTCTTTATACACTAGTCTTGCTAAAACAAAATCCCCTACTGGTGTAGCTACCTCGAATGGTTCTATAGATTCAGATTTTATCCCAATTTTACTAGCAACAAAAGGGGAAATATATGATAATGTGGAGCCTGGGTCTATCAATGCATATACATCTCGGGAGAAAATCGATAGTATACCTGTAACCACATTTGGCGACGCCTCCTGATCCTGTCTGCTGGCTAAAGCATATATGCGGTTTGAAGGACCGCCAGAACTGGAAGCCCCTCCACGGCCTCTGCCACGACCTGCTGGTGTCGGAATACCTTGCCCCATAGGGTGCCCAGCCACCGAAGAGGAAGAACCAGCAACTGATCCCGTACGCTGAGCTGCGCCACCTGCACCGCCCCCAAATCGACACTCCCTCATAGTATGGCCCTGACGGCCGCAAGAGAAACAAGCACCAGTAATGAAACGGCATTCCCCTGGATGGCGTCTGCCACATCGAGGACACGGAGGTATAGGTGGTCTCATCTGGCCTGTATTCCTGTGCATCTGGGAACCTGAAGTCATGGAGCTTTGAGCAGCTCCCGAATACCCCGTGCTATCAAACCTCCTACCAGTAAATCGTGGAGGTGCACTCCGTGCCGGCTGGGAAGGATATCTACTATACTGTTGTTAGGGCTGCCTGCCCCAAAAGTCACCAGAAAAGTACCCAGCTGATCTAACTCTCTTATGCTGACCCCTGTCCTGCTCCCTATCAAATCGACGCCCTCTCTGTCGATCCTCAACCCCCTGGGCGTATGCCTGCACTCGAGCGATATCCATACCGGGCTGAGAAGCCATTGCCATACAGCTATCAATCAAGTAATTATCCAGCCCCAATACATAACGATGCACCGTATCTGCCATGTCAGCTACAATAGTGGGCGCGTACCTAGCCAGTGAATCAAACTCGAGGCTATAATCTCGAACACTTCTGCCATTCTGCCTCAGGTGTAGAAATCTTTCAACTCTGGCTCGCCTCATCTCCGGAGGCAGAAAGTGACCTAGAAAAGCCTCTACAAACTCGTCCCATACTGCTGGTGAGGCATCCTCACCCCTGGACAATTCCCAGGACTCATACCAATTAACCGCTACGTCACGCAACCGTAATGAAGCCAATTCAACCGATTCAGTCTCGGAGGATTTAGTCACCCGCAAGGTACGCAGCATCTATCGAATAAACTCTTGTGGATCCTCCGCGGGGTTTGACCCATAGAACTCTGGGGGGTTACAAGTCAAGAAATCACGGACCCTCAAACTATCATGTCTGTCCGCATAGTCACCTCCTAACCCGCGTCTGCGAGCCTGCCCCGATACCAACCTGGTCAATAACTGTACTGCGTCTCGCATAGCCCTATCCTCTGCCCCTGGCTGGGGAGCTGGAGGCTCAGGCTCTGGAACCTCAGGAGCTGGTGGTAAATCTGTCTCCTGATCTGCAGCTGCTGCTGCCCTAGGCCCCTCTGATAATGGTGGTGTAGCGGAGCTCGCTGACTAAAGCCTAATCTCAGGCACATATTGGGCATAAGCCCTAGTAATCCTCCGGGTCTCACTGGTCTCTCCAACTACCGCCTTGCCCTTCTGGGTGGCTGTCGCCTTCTTTGGAGGCATCGCTGTAAACATAACAATCTGTTAGGGAAAGATTATCCTGATAATACAGCTCTATCGCACGATCTAGAATGAGAAGGAAAGATGACATCCTAAATGTCCTGTAGCTTCCTGTTTATAAATGTGGTGCACAACACATCGATAAACAAGACTCTACTCGACACGGTCTGTAGACACTCCGAGGATTGAACCGCTCTGATACCAATTTTGTCACGACCCAACCCCGTAGGCCGTGACTAGTGCCCGAGTTGGACACTCATATCCCCTGTTAACTATAATCTTTTATAACCAGCATATTATGAACTTATTTGTATAAAAAGGCAGGACGTTATTTTAAAGCTGTCACAAATCTGTATGTCGTAGGCACCTGTCTCCTGAGAAGTTACGATCTTTAACAACAACATATATATATCTACGCAAGCCGACAAGGCTGCCACTACACGCAACATCCCAAACATATATATATATATATATATATATGCAAGCCGACAAGGCTGCCATTACGAATGAGTACGCCCCAAACATAAGTCGTATTCATACAACGCAACAACAACTATATACAGACCCACACAAATGTCCACAGACCTCTAAGAGTACTGACAGTATCATATGACGGGACAGGGCCCCGCCATACCCCAAATAAACACATACATATACAACAAAAGGGAGTTATACCACAAGCTAGGCTCCGGAACAAAGGAGCACTTCAAAGTAGCTGAATAGATATCCTAGGTTGGCGGATCTCCGAAACGAGCGTCTGTACCTGCGGGCATGAACGCAGCCCCCCGAAGAAAGAGCGTCAGTACGAAATATGTACTGAGCATGTAAAGCATGAAACATAGTAATAGACTCATACTGAGACAAGGTGTGTAGGACCCAATGCAACAAACAAAATTTCATAAAACATAAATTTGAACATATTTCATCGGTATCGTTCTCATATCAATATCAATATAGAGTTTTGTAATCAAAACTGAATAATCATTGTGTATATAACATATATAACGTGTCCCGGCCCTTTTGTGAGGGACTCGGTAATTACAATCACAGCATCATAAACATATACATATACGTGTCCCGGCCCTCTAGTGAGGGACTCGGTGAATAATGAACATATGCCCTCCTGGCCGCCATCCCCATATCATCATGTCATCATATCATCATATCATATATATATATATATATATATATATATATATATATATATATATATATATATATATATATATATATATATATATATATAACGTGTCTCGTCCCTCTAGTGAGGGACTCAGTGAATAATGTAATAAATATGCGCACGAAAACGTGTCCTGGCCCGGGACTCAGTGAAGGATGTAACGGTAAGCACGAGCAGAATAATAAGCAACCACATACATGCAAATCATCTTTGGAGACTCAATAGATAAGTAACTAATCAGCTTTCAAGTGTCAGGATAATAATCATATTCAGTTCTTTCTAAATCTTATTACAAACCATAGCAAAGAACGTTTCAGGATTCCTATACATGTATCAATCTAACATGATATGGCTTTTGAAAGTCAAATATGACTCTAATTATGCAACTCTTTAAGAGTAGGAATTTGGTTAAACATGACTTAAGGGAACTTTGGACAGTCCGTACATCATTCAAAACAGTCCCCTATTCACGGCCAAACAGCACGCACAACATTACCATTTTCAATTCGCAGTTTTCCAACTTCAACTACAATGACAACAACACGTTTACAACTGTTTTAGCATCATATTTATTCTTACAACAGCCCACAAACCATTTCAATTTCAACTTGAATCATTAAGCTTCACTTTCACTATACGTTCATAACAATAATCAACATTCAAAACGCACTAATCCACTCCTATCATTAAAACAGTCCACGGTTTGGGACTGTTTTCCTACTTCAACAAAATTCATTTCTTTTACACCCCAATTCATCTTTCCATAATGCATACAATACACCACAATGTCCATAACAACAACAATTAAAACATGACACAAAACAGTCCATAACTTCTCCTAAAGCAGTCCCCTACACGGCTTCAACACAACTACAACAACTTCATGATTTTCATCCATTTATCCATACTACAACACATTCAATTCATTCCCAATACATGTACAAAAAGATTAAGCATCATTTCACCTAGGTCTATAGCACACGACCCACTTCAACTTCAAGAAAAACAGTCCAATACCAACATGCACAATCATAAACATTCAATTCATCATACAATACATGAAAAATGATCATTCTTACCTTACAATTTACTCTTCAACCTTGGCCTAATTTCAACAATATTTCCATACTACACCTCCTTGTTTCTTTCCAACAACTACTACACATTCTTATGCACTTGGTAAGGAGTTGAATTGATGGAGAATTTTTTTTTTTTTTTTATCAAACCTTGGAGTTCATTCTCGGCCAGCCATGGCCGAGAGCGTCTCTCTCTATCTCTTGATTTCTCTCAACTTGTGAAGGTGAAATGGTTAGCTAGTTGAACCATGAATCAGCATTTTCACTTATATATGCAGTCCAGAAATTGGACATGTGTCCCACCCAAACTTGAGTCAATTTTCATTGACCAACTCAACATAACTTACATGGCCACTTATGGCTATTTTAATGGACTGATTTAGTTTTTTAATCCCACTTAATAATCTAATCATGGTTAATTTAATCCCAATTTTCCATTAATGCTTCTATACCAAACGAAATTTATAGGTAACTTGTGACTTGAAACGAAACCGGAAGTTAAAGTCTCTACTTCGTATCTTAAAATAGTCTTGTCTTTAACTTGTCGCGTTTAGTTTAAAACGTCCCAATGTATGAAAATATGGGATATAACAAGAAGTCTCTAAGAAGTAAACTGAACATTATGAGTCAGGACAGGGCCCTGACATACCCATAATCATACATATCTATACATGACTTAGCACAGCTCCAGAATGAGGTGGAACTTGCCAATCCCAGCTGACGTCCAAGTATCCTAGCTATACACTTAACTTGCCAAACAATCTGGGGCTGCGGGCATGAACGCAGCATCCCCAGGCAAAAGGACGTTAGTACGGATAATGTACTGAGTATGTAAGGTGGTAACAAATCATAATCATAATTTGACTTAGGAGAGAAGAGATCACAATCTAACTCAATACCTGCAGCCTTCACTAGTAGAAACATAAATGTGCACACGAAGTCTCAAAACAATCTTTAAGTAAATAATGCAATCACACACACATGCCGCTTTCGACATGTTAACAGAATGGTCCCTTGGGACAGTCACTTCCGGCTGGTATCACAATAGTCCCTTCGGACGACCGCTTCGGTATAATAATGATGGCCCCATCGGGCAGCCGCTTCTGGCTTAATATCACCATCATATCAACACAAACTCAATCCACAAATGTCAATTTCAATTCATATCATAAGTCACTAATCAATTCATCACAATACAGTTATTAGCCTTAGTCTTTCATAAGAAGTTATCAAATTTGTATCTCACTAGACTTAGGAGGACATACTTCCAGGTTTGAGGGAAGAATTATTATGAAATTCTTAATACTTATATTCTACTCAATTTCATCTTATTGCCCTACCCAAAGAATAAATGATCATATCAATATAAAGGAATGATACTATGGAATGTAAACATAAGTCGTAAATGAAATAAAGTAGTAAAATATCGCACCCTCCTTCGGAGTGGTTTTGAAAATCAAACTTTATGTTTCCTTTAGTATAAAACTCATTTCCTCGAAATCATTAGTAAAACCATATACACAACTCAACTTGGCACCTTATGGGTGTTCCCTTCAGGACAGAATATGAGTACAATATCAATAAGCCATCACAAGAAACATTTAGACCTTACTCGTCTAAGAATTAAATCATATGGAGTACATATAGAATGAAAAACAACAAGAATCGTGCAAAAGGAAGAAAGGTTTGTCTTACATACCTTTGCTAGTTTCCAGCTAACCATTATTCAAGCCTCGAACCTCATCAATCTGTTATCAATACCAAATATACAGACTATCAACTCATACCATACTTTATAACTTAGTTCTTAACTAATTGATACTTTATTGACATTTAGACAGCATTTCCTTTCTATTCTGAACAATCCCAATACCTCAATTCAGCTAACAAACCATCAATATCAACATTAACAACAATACCCAACAATTATCCACAATAATCTAACTAAATCCACCAAAGAATCCATCCAAATCAACACCTAATCCCCAACGCCTTAATACAACATATACGACAATTACATTAACATTTCCAACATTCTAATCTACCAAATCTATCAATAAACATGTAAATAACATCATAGACAACTTAAACATACCTTATGTAGTCCATAAGCACGAAATAAACACCATTCAAAGTCAATTTTTGGTTCAAAATGACGACAACAACTTGTTCTTCACTTCACTCTTCACGAGCCTCGGGATTTGGGGCCTTGAGTTTGATCAAACCCTCACTTTCTCTCTCTAACCTCCCCTCCCTCTCTCTCTCTAACCTTCCATAAGCTTGATGAACCTTATATCATATTATCATTCTATTTATGACATGTTTGTAATCTATTTATAGTGACCAAGGGCGGTGGAGTGGTCCTGCCACGTGTCCACCACGTGTCAGGCTCTTTACTCGCGGCTAGCGCCTTTGTTCAGTAAAACAGTCATATCTCTTAATTCTGATATTAAATAAATTCCCCCGACCTATGGATGGAAATATAATTTAATTATCTACAACTTACATATTTGGAGATTTCCCAAATTCCCAAATAATGATGGGGTTATGGCCTCCCGAAGTCAGATCACCCAAAAACGTAACTTAAAAATATCTTTTTGGAGGACTTACACTTGGATTTGGCTAAAGGGTCCTTCTTGAGTTGTGTTTAACTTCACATATATTGTCCATATAACTTGTCGTATGTCCTTTATGAAACACCCCATCATGTGGGCCTCACCTCAGCTTACGGTTACGAGGGCTATATATCTTTTAACATATCATTCCAATCATATTGTACGAATTCGAGATATCATACTCATGCTATCCTCATGATAATATAGTAGAATTTCATCCTTTATACTTGTAATATCTGCTCCTCCTTGAGCTCACATTAAGTCGTCTGCAGCCTTAGTAACGCGAAATTTTCTTGGGTGTAACAAGTTTCCCCTTTTGAGCCTTTTGACCTTTTTCTTGACTAGCCATTAACAAACCCATACCCGTTTTGAATGAATTCATCTTTGCACCTATTTCCTCCTTAACACTATTAGAGAGAAGAGGCGAAACGCCTAAGTTGGGGGTGACATAAGTGTGAAGAAGACGCTAAAAGCCTAAGTTGGGGGTGGTGTTAGTTATCCGGTTATGATTCGATATGGGTGTCAGAGAAAAAAAAACAATATAATAGTGTAGAAGAAGAAAAAAAGAAAATCAGAAAAAGTGCAGCATAAAAAGAAAGTAGTTTCATTAATAAGCAACACACATCGAGGTCGAACAAGTGAAAACAAAGGGAGAAAAATGAGTGACGAATCAAGGTAAAAGAAAGGTGTAGTGTTCAAGAAGGGTAAGTCACTAATTCCTAAATGAGTATCCTACCCGTCCCCAAGCCTACATTACAAGCCGAGAATAAGTCCGAGTGTGATCACGGCTGAACCGTCCAAAGTTAAGGCATTGAAATTAAGGGCAAGCATATGGTATGTGCACTTATAGTGTATGAACGTCTTTATGAGTGTGAGTGTTTCTTCTCTCTTTTGTCTTCGTCTCAAATTCTTTGTATATATGTGTGTGGGACATTCTTTGGTCTGTGTAAGGGCACAAATGTTGAGCAACACTGAATACTTACCCAAAAGTAGCGTTTGCGAGTGCATAAGTAGTTCCAATAACTTGTTGTCATTTATGGAAGCTTCATTGTTAGTCATGACATGTTTTGAGTCATGCATCTGAGTTGAATTGTTTTAAATTGAGAGGGTTAGTCAAGGGAAATCATGCAAGCTAGTAGTTCTTAGTCAAAACCATTGTAGACATTATTATTTTATTTGTATCTATGTCAGTTGAGTCGTTTGTGTTGTGTGACTTGCTTGAGGACAAACAAAGACTTTAAGTTGGAGGGTGTTAATGTGTCATGAAATTCCGACACATTTGATGCTTTTTGACGGCGAGTTTTACTTGTTTTTCTAGCAAGTTTGGGTCTTTTGATGTGTTTGTGTTATGTTGCAGGTATTTATCGTGTTTGTGGCGAGGTCGTGAAAATGGCTTAAACAGATGTTCAAGAAAGAGAAAACACTGAAGCTGGGATTTTACAAAGCAAAAGACGGAACGTCAATTCAACCGTAGATCAGTGACAGAGGAATCTCATACCTGAAGAAGGAATTCATGGCAGAAAGTACAGACCGTACATTATTTACGGTCCATAAATCCCACCGTAGATTAGTTACAGCAAGTCTCAACTGAAAGAAGAATTTACGAACCAGTAATATGGACCGTAAAATATTTACGGTCCATAAAAAGGGAGTGTAGATTTGGGCCACAGAAGGAGATTTTACGGGCAGGAATTGCAGAATTTACGGACCGTATAATATTTACGGTCCGTATGTTGATCCGTCGGGGGCAATTTTGTCAACTTGATTTTCACGAATTAGACTCTTATAAGTACCTGATGTAGGTTTCTTGTAGGCTACAATTCACCAGATTTCATTTTTATTTCATTAGCATTGAATACTCATAGTTTTTGAAGTCTTTTTGGGATTACAAACAATTGCAATTATTTTCTCTTCAATTCCAATCAATCATCCGTAAGCATTATGATCTCAATTATTTATTATTGTTCTTCTTCTTCTTCTTCTTCTATAAGTAGCTAAATTTCTTTACTAAGGTTGTGAACCCAAGGATGGGTGTTTTGTGATTGGGATTTGTAATTGATATACGCATAATTGATTGTTAGGGTTTATTTGTTCTTCATTTTCATCAAATAGTTAGTGGTTGCAAACATTAGCAAACGCCATAAACTTTGGTTTATTTGGGAAAATAACTAGGGTTTGGTAAGAACAAATAACAAGAACTCAAGACTTTAAACCGTGTTTAATAAATTAACTTAGGAATAAGAGGAATTTACTTGGCATAATTAACCATTCTTCATGCATACTTTCTTAAATTTGGGAAAAGCATATAAAGAAATAATATTTTCTTATTGGGAAATAGTCTAGATTCACATAGGGGTTAAGTGCATCCATACAAATGATCTATTAGAGGTATATTAAGAGCAAGACCCATGATCATACACTTTATCTGACGGGGACACAACCTTGGTTCTTTTTACTCATATATTTATAACTTTAAATTACTAGTCACTCAAAATTAGTCCACAAACCAAAACTCTTATAAAACCCTTTTTTTTGGGAATACACCAGGACTGCAAGATTAGTATAATACTTATTTAGTAAACTATTCACACCATATTCTCTATGGGATTCGATCCCAACCTTGTTGGGTTACTATATTTGACATCATCCGTTTTACGCTATTAAAAGGTGTAATTGGAGCGTATCAGTCTCCACTGATTCTGATTCTTATATATGGACCCTTGATAATTCTGCCTTTTATAACCCCCTTGAGAGTTATTAACATAATTGGCGTATTCATATTTCATAGGTGGTCTCTCTTGATATGGACCCTTAGGAGCTTAGTACATCCCTTTCGGCAAAGTATGAACATCATCAATTGCATTCACTTTCTTTGTCTCCTTTTCATCAAACCTCTTTGTTAGCAAAGTAATATTGGTTGCAAGCTGAGCCACAGTTTGTTGTGTCTCTTGGTTTTCTTTCACAATATTTGATTAACAGAGCCCCATATGCTACACCATCAGCACCTCCTGAATGCCATGCTTGATTATGTGTAGTCCATTTGTCAAGCAATTGAGTAATTTGGTTATATGTCTTGTCCATGAGACACCTATTGGCTGCATTATTTTCCACTGACTGCGTCATCAGATCTAACAAATTATAGAACTTCTCCATTAATATGTGCTCTAGAAAACCATGAGTCGGAGACCGCATCAAGTACTGCTTGAACCTCTCCCAAGCTTCATACAATTGTTCCTCCGGAAATTGCTTGAACTCATAAATTTTATCTCGAATTTCAGCTTTCTTGCTTGGAGGAAACCACTTCTTGAGAAAGACACTCACCAGCTCACCCCAAGTATGAATAGAATTGTGGGGCAACTTCTCAAACCAATATCTTGCTTTGTCGGCTAAATAATATTTGAAAACTCTTAACCGGATTGCATCAGGAGAAATAACATTCTAGGTATGTGTCTGGCACATGCCAATAAAATTCTTCAAGTGTTGATGAGGGTTATTGTTGGAAAAGTTCCAAAAATATAGTTCGAGCGTGAGCAATTGGTAGATAGTGGCATCAATCTTCCAACTTGCGGCATTGCCCTGGGTGGAACAATAGCATATGCATATTCCACCTCTTGCATGTAATCTGCAAATACATTCTCCTCTTCCTCAACTTCTGGTGCTGGGGGCACGACTTTCACACCCCTGCCACCATTTGCTCCACGTCCTACTCCTCTATTGGCCATGATCACCTGGTTCACTGAAAACAGAAAACAAGGTGTGATGGAATAGAAAAAGACTTGAAGTAAAGCACACACTATTAAGTAATTTCAAACCGTATCAACAGCGCCAAAATTTGATACGCTCAAATTACACCTACTAAATGGTGTAAAGCAGACGTTGTCAAATATAGTAACCCCACTAGGTTGGGGTCGAATCCCACAAGGAATAGGGTGTGAAAAGGTTACTATTGTAGTGAAGTATTTACTTGTGGTCTAATTTCATATTTTGGTAAGTTTGTAAAAGAGTTTTGTGTTTACTAGCTATTTTGATTGGATTGTAATTAATTGGAATAAAGAAACCAAGGTTATATCCCATTTATATGAAGTGTAATGCTAAGGGTGTTATTATGATATACTTCTAATGGATTGTGGTATGAATGCACTTAACTGCTAATTGACTTCCTAATATTTCTCAATAGTTAGAAAGTATTTCTCCTTATGATTTTCCCAAATATAAAAGAATTGATATTAAGAGCGGTTAATATGTGCCAAGTAAACCCCTCTTATTCCTATGTGAGTTTATTAAACGAGGGTTAACACCCCGAGTTCCTGTTACTCATCCCTACCAAACCCTAACTCACTTTCCCAAGTAAAGCAAGGTTTTATAGCGTAAGTTAATGTTTGCAACCATCAATTATTATTAAAGAATAAGGAATAGTAAAAACTAACAACCCATTATGCATCTATTCAATAATAAACACTCATTATTGAGTTCACAACCGTAGTATTAAATTTAGCTACTCATGATTTTTAATGCAAAATAAAGTAATAAAGAAGTCATCAAAGCTTACACTTGAATAAAGAAGGTGAAAAGTAGTTTTCTTGTTCTCAAAGGTTTCAAAACTATGGAGTATTCAATTCCTAAATACAATGAGACAAAAATCTGACTAAGAATCACCCACAAAAACCCTACATTAAATATTTATAATGGTCCAATGAAACAAAAGATATGGTAGAGTTAGGACAGTTATTGTATGAGGTCTACCCAATGCTAGATGCAGAGAGTCGTGGAAAATATCTTGACAAAACTGCCCCTGTCAGATCAGTATATGGACCGTAAAATGATATACGGTCCATAAAATCTTCAATCTCTACCATAAAATTTGACTTCTCTTCAAACTTCTACCCTTCCTTCTGACAGACCGTAAATTGGTTTACAGTCCGTAGATCTGTGTCGTATATTTCCATCAAGTTGAGATGAAAACTTTTGCTGATCTACGCTGGGATTTACAGGCCGTAAAATAATCTACAGTCCGTAAAGGCTTCCGTGAATTCCCTTCAGCTAAGAAGTACACTATGATGGTTTTGTGTCATGATATATGGACCGTCTTTTGTACCATGAATCCTTCTCTTCAGTAAACTTCTCTTTTTTCCCTTCTTTTTGAGATCTTTTAACATAATTCCCTGACTCTCACCTTGTGGACACTAGATACCTAAAACACATCAAAAACACATCACA
Organism: Lycium barbarum; assembly: GCF_019175385.1. Lineage (NCBI taxonomy): Eukaryota > Viridiplantae > Streptophyta > Magnoliopsida > Solanales > Solanaceae > Lycium > Lycium barbarum. The sequence goes on along the minus strand of NC_083347.1, from coordinate 66,820,562 downwards.
ACGATACAAACTTGCTTGAAAACAAGTAAAACTAGCCGTTAAAAAGCATCAAATGTGCCGTAATTACGTGACATATCATTATCTATTGGTGAGATTCAAAGTGATGAATTGAATGATTATAAATGGTTCCTAAATTTTAACATATCAGAAGATAGGTAGTTGGAGCAGCAACACAACTAAGTTAGCATGCCCAATTAAGAGATCAACAAGATATATGACAATTTAGTGCATTTCAAACAAATTATTTTCCGTTTCAAGCTTTTTGTCATATTTTAACTTTGCTTCTCTATAAATTTACATATTGTAGGAGCAATATCTATGTCAGGTTTCGTAAATGAATGTTGAGCTGAAATATTTTTTGCAAAGAATAACTTAGTGAGGAATCATATGTTAAGAAGATGAAAACTAGTATGATCAGTGTTAAAATCATAGATGAGAGAAAAGTGATGAGTTTATCGATTTTTCATTAATTTTAATAGTTTGTTTCGAAAAATTGCTAGTGTTCGGAACAGGCTACTCCTATGCACTCTAAGAATATGGTTCTTAGAGAAACTATGGAAGAAGGTAGTGCAGCAGAATAATAAATCAACACATGCTATTTTATGTGGAAAACTCCTTGCGCAAGGGAGTCAAAAACCACAACTATCTCTTATAGGGGTTTGCTCAAATCCACCAAAATCTGGAGTCATACAAAGGTTTACAATAACCTATGGGACTTGTTTCTTACAATCTGTGTCTAAAAAACTATTTTATCAATGAACATCTATTGTACAATACTTGCAAATGTAAATAGTTGGAACCTCAATAGAACCGAACCTAGACAACTAAAGAACTTAATGATAAATCTTGATAATCTTTGGTTCTTTGTCACCTTGAAGTTGACTCTCTCAAGACAAAGTGTTGACTACGCTCACTTAGCCTCTCATTGGAATGTTGTGACTTGTGGTTGTGGTTATGCTCTAGTGCTTGTTCATGTTGTGTATATATAGAAGTAATCGCCCCTTGAATTTTTGAATCCGACCAAGTTTTGGTACATAATTGTACTTGAAACCAAATCTGGTTTGACTTAGATCTTCCTTCTTTCCCTGTATATGCGACGGCTAATTGTTTCCTACTTCAATACTAATTCAATGTTGATTAACTTACGGTACTTATGAAAATATTACTATAACTTAAAGTCCAACCTTCCATCGAGTAGAAATCAGTCAATATTCCGTCTTCTCTAGTCTCGGCATGAAATAGCTTTTCGGTCTCTATTGTGTGATAGTAAGGATCATTTTCTTTGAGCACTTCCTTTGTTGATATGTATGACTGATTCACTAGATCCTTTAGAGATATGTTTGGATATCTAGTTCTTCAATGAATCATTCCTTATGTCTCCCTTGATTGTCATTAGGTGCATTATTTGTCAAATCATCAAAACTTCAATATAAGCTCATAATATATCGTTGAGCCAGCAACTACGCTACAATTAGGGTTTAAGATTAAATGTATCAACTTTTTGCAAACATTAAGGAATATTTCTATAAACATGATAAGCATTAAGGACCAAAACAGTCCAACCTCATATATCATTTTCTCTCAGCCTCTTGACGGATCAATTAAAAATCTATTTAGTAAACTTACACCATGAATATTTTGGTGGTTGCTACCCACTCAAAAGTAGCCTAACCAACGACAACAAAAGCACCACAGACCTAACTACTATTAGAATATATCAAACGTTTAAGCAGGTGATATTCACACTTAAGACTGTTATTATACTAAGGTGGCTATTGATTTTTGCTCCTGGTTGAAGTATAAGTTTCAATTCTCTACCTTTCTATAAGTGCAATGATACGAACAGTAAGAAGGTTTCTTTGCTTCTTTTAAAAATGATCTCTGTTTTTTCAATTTTTCTTAGCTTTGAATTTTTATGTGAGAACAACAGGTATAATCTCCTTTCTTTTTAAAGAAGTTATTTTAGTATGGCTTAAGGCGATAAAATAGATGTAGAATACATGACCAATATCCTTTTAATGCTTCAAAATTCACCTTCCTGCACTATTATCTTGTTCGACCCGTTTTCTCTCTTAAATTTTCGTCTCCAATTTCAGTGCTTTTTCTCAAAGTGGTATCATTCCGGACATGATTTTGGATTTACATTTGGAGTCTATCCTACTGAAAATTCCTTTCTATTTGCTCTTTCTTCCCTTTTTATTTTTACTCTTTGCATTTTTAAGTATTGACTTCGTTAACTTTTTATCATAAATTAGTTTTAATGAGGAAAACCTAAGAAAACAACAAAAACGGTCCTTATATTTGGGAGTAGCCTTCTGATGATCCTTTAAATATGCACTTAATAATTTTTTTAGTCGTTTAAATTTACCAAAAATTGACACTTTTGATCTCTTGAGTCTTGTCCATCTTTTTCAAACAAACACGTAAATAAAATTTGACACAGTAAATTTTCAAAAATATACAGGCCAGCATAAATTATTACGCCACGTATCCCAATATACAATACTATACAACAATATATCTATGGCAAATTACATTATACATAATGTATCAACCTTTTATAAAGTGTATAATAATGTATAAAAGGTGTTTATGCACAAATATAGGCTAAGTCAGGAAACAAACTCAAAGTAAGGACTATGTGGCATAAACATTTTTCAAAAATAGACATAGTAGAAGTGTAATTTTCCCATTTAGGGGTCGTTTGGGAGGAAGCATTACAGAATGCATGCATTAGCTTTGTGTATTACTAATACCTTGTTTGGTATCCTTTTTCAGCCTATGTATAACTAATGCAAGTATAATTTGTACACCCTATTTGGTATTATCCTATGTATAACTAATACATAGCAAATCATGGTATTAGCAATTGTTAGTTTTGCACGACCTAAGTGTCTGTCTTTTTGCCTATAGACAAAACAAGTTACCTAACCTGTTCTATAAGCGTGTTTGCAGAATAAAAAACAAACAGTAAGGTAAAGGACAAAGGATTTTTACGTGGAAACCACCCAGCTCAAAAGGTGATAAAAACTACGACCTACAAACCTATAGGATTTTCCCAACCATTTCACTACAACAATGACTCAACTGCAAATTCAAGTTACGGACCAGTAACCTAGGAACTACACTCTAATTCCTATCTTACTAATCACACTCTGCCTAGCAAGCAACCCCCAATAGTAACCTCCTAACTGAAGTTGAATTTACAACAACAATATGTATCTACTTGTATGCTTCTATGTGAGCGGATAAAGATACAACTCGATAGAACAAACCTAATACAAGATATCTTGACTTGTGAATTGGTGAACATTATACAATAAAACAATTCGTTCAATCCTTCTTCTTGCACTAGGGACGCAACCTTGGATTCTTTAATATGATGGATAAATCCTCTCTTCAATCAATATTCTAAATTCTCTCTTTGTGGGTGCACAAACTTCTTCTTGGAAAGACCTGGGTATTTATAACATTATGCTCTGTTGGTCGGTTGAACACAAAACCCTTTCTTAGTCATTTAATGACACACACGTAGGGTTTGTGTTGTACTTGGATTCTTATCTTGTTGAGTCGGCTTTTGTACCTTGTAGAAGGCTTACTAATCCTACAATTATGACAAGGAATCTTTCATACTTGACCGCTAAGTTCTTTCCATAATTCTGCAAATCCTAGTTGTTGTAGGACTTGCTTGGGAACGTGTTCATGAACCTGTTTCATCCACCTGGTTCGTCTACCTCTGAATCTTTGAACTGTTTGAGATAGAACATGTTCATGTACCTGTTCCACCAATCTCTTTCATTCTTGATCTGCCGTTCAACTGCTTCTGAGATCTTAGTTGGAACATGTGACAGACCTGTTTCATATAACTGTAAGCTCTGTGTCTGCAACTGGTCAACTCACATCTGATCACTTTAAGTTATTCCTCATACGATGGCTTCGCTTCTAGGTCATTCATCCACTGCACCTGATGACCTGTGATAATTTGTCCTTCTGCATATGATGACTCTTTGGTATAGAACTTGTTTTGCGTACTTATTTTATTTCTTCAATGAACTGCTTCTTTCACTGAGTCATCTTCTCTCCCTTTGCTACCTTGATCAGTTGTCTTATTCATATACCATTCATGCTATACACTGAACATCTTTGTGTGCCCGGCTAGGTCATCTTTTTCACCTCTTTGACTATGCTTATCTGCTTGTCTGTATTAATGGAACATATTAGTGGACCTGATTCATGTGCATTGACTGTCTCTTGCAATCGATCAGGTCTTTGTACTAGTTCCTTATGCATTGCATTCTTGCTCATTCAGACATTGCACAGTGTTTGGAACCAACCATAGGTCTATCTTTGTTCATCTCTTGTTAATCATCAAACTCATATATGCCTAGCTAATGCCAACAAATTTTCCCTTTTTGATGATGACAAATTCTTTGTCTTTTCTGTGGTCATGTACCATGTTTCAACTTGTTCCAAACACTTACAGCTTTGACTTGAACTTAAGAATTATCATGTTAGCATATAAGTGATAAAGCTGGTTAGCACAGTTTAATCTTTAATCTTCCCCCTTTTGGCATCATTAAAAAGTTAGTCCCAGATTATGGCTAGTAATTTTAACAATATTCAACTCATGGCCACTGGGTCTATCGCATATACACAGGTAAGAACATTTACTTGTTTAAGTCAAGAAAACATTCATGTCTGACAAATTTAGGCACAATTAGTGGGATATGCAATAGATTTTTATTGATGTCATCAAGTACAATTCTAGTCCCTTGGTTACAACCACATACAACAGATCATAGGAACTGGACTCTAAAATTTGTACTAGGATATTTTTAGGGAAACACTAATCCTATGGAGTTCTAGCTGCTGGGGTGACTTGGGTTGGAGGATCTGATTGATTCCATTTTCTTCTTAGTTTCGAAATCTCCTTCCTCATCCATAGTTTCGAGATCTCCGTCCTCATTCATGTTTTTCCCCTAAGAAGACCGATCATCTTTTTCCACCGATTTTGCCCATAAGGACCAATATCCGGATTGTAATTCTTTTCTTCATGGTGAGGGGTTCCATTTCTGTTTCAACCTTCCATACTTCTTCATGAACCCTTATATCACCATAGCTCCTTTTGCATAATAGCTTAGATGGATCATTTTTAGATGAGCTTATACGAATGATTTTCTCCATTCAAGTTTGGAATTTTTCACATATTCCCCCTGTTTATGTGCTCCAACCAATGCTCTTTCCCCTTTCATATTTCCAGTTGGTAAAACCATTTGGACATCAAGGAAAGGTGTGTTTGTGATGGCAAGGTAAGGTACATTTTCTGATTTGGAAGGATTAAGGAGTGTGAGGAGGTAGGAGACTGATAGGAGCTTGAGAAGTGTTTGCACACCTTGTTTTTCGTTCGAGCTCTGAGGTGAGAGAGATGCGATGAGATTTGTGAGGTAAGGGTGAGTCTATATTGATTTATGTAGAAATTTGATGGGGTATCTGAAAAGTCCTCTTTTTGGGAAGAACATGATTTGATTTTGGCTGTCTTTTCAAGGCTATCATCATTAATCACTTTTTCTTCTCTCAATGTACTCCTTAAATAGCTAGTCATGACCAGGGTAGATGAAACAGGTTGTCTGAGTTGTTTCATGATCTGAGTATATAATTGACTGCAGGGAAAAGAACATACCTGAAGCATAGTTGTAATCTTTGATTTGAGACCTGGTTCTGTAACAGTCATCATGCTTAGACTTTTCAAGATCATAAACCTACCATCCCTAGTCAATTTTGAGGGATACATGTCCATCTTTAATTGATCTCAGTGCTAGCATAATCTTCTTTTTATAAGCCTGGTGGGAACCCTTCATTATTGTAGTTTGTATGCACATGATCACACGGTATTCTTTTGCCATGAACGGGTCCTCCGATTTTACTCCCTGGTTTCTAACACTTCATCTTCTGTGTTTGCAATACCTGTTCTTGTTTGACCGTCTTCTTTTAAGCTGAGGAACAAGTTCCTGAACCTGTTTTATGCATGTTCCCCCTGTCTGATTGCCTTTCTCCTTTTGATAACCTTCATGTCATGACCCGGCTAGGGGTCGTGACGGGTACCTGGAGCTGACCGCCGAGCACCACTTATTCTATTACTCATCATACTCATCCTGCGTTCATTCATTATTCTCATGCTTCGAATCATAAGGAAAACCATTTTCACTATCAAACATATTTACCTTTGGATACATAAGTCCTCCGGCTATCAAAATAATATATATACAAGAAGGGAAATCGTGAGACCATACTACCCACACATATGTATCTACGAGCCTCTACTAGAGTACTAGACATATGGACGGGACAATACCTCGTCATGCCCAAAACATATATACACAAAATAATAAAGCAATGGCACCTCCAGAACAATGGAGTGCTCTCAAAGTCTGCTGATAGCTCCTACGAATCTGCATCACCTCCCTGTCTACCTGTGGGCTTGAACACAGCGTCCAAAGAAAAAGGACCTCAGTACAAGCATTGTACTGAATATGCAAGGCATGAACAGAATAACATAATAAAGGAATCATAAGATATGAGATGAAGATATAACCTGCTTAACCTTTTACAATAAAGTACGTTTTATACATCTCACATATATCAACATAGCACATGTACCGTCATCGTTAACCCGCGTTCGGGTAACCATCATACGCCGCCCACTAGTGGTGTCATTCCCGGCCATCTAGGCTCGGTGTAATCATGAGCATCCCGCCTTAGCGGTGACATGCCCGTCCATCTAGGTACGGCGGAATCGTATGCAGCCTGCCTTAGCGGTGACATGCCTGGCCATCTAGGCACGGTGGAATCCTGTCATCATATACTCATTAGAACTTATCATCATCACACATTTGTCATAAAACCACATCGGGGTGATATAAGGTCGGGAACCCCCGATTACATTATGGAGTGATCATATACATCATACCTCACCTCGAAGGAACTAACATTATAAGGTGAGTGTAACACAATGAACGACATCAAGGGATCGTAATTAGGGTCATTAGCTTAGTAGAAACATCATCATTATCATTCTCGTAACATATCTCCTTTCTTTATCTCATGTGAAGCTCTTTATGATCATAGATTCGTAATTTCCGATATGTGGGAAAATCATGGAAAGATAGGAGGATTCATGCCATAGGAGTCATGCCTTAGAATGAAGGGACTAGCCTTACATACCTTTTCGTTTAGCTACTCTATCGCTTGAACGTTCTTCTCTGATGTTCTCGTTTCTACCTTCAAGAGAGTTCGTACTAATATTAGATAGTTGATAACATAAGCATGCTTGAACTAAAGCTAGAGAAAATTGGGCAACATCTCCTTTGTCTTTACAACTTTCTCTATATCATATATCAACTCCCAAACGTCTATAATAACATTCACAGTACCATAAGCAATACTCTCCATTCACCTACATTTCCCAATTTCACTTCAAATCATCCATAATCATGGTCATAGTACACTATTACATTCACTCATATATAATGCTTATCCCATGTTCTTAATATCATTTATAACATAATTATAATCAGAACATATCAATAATCATGACTCATTCCAAGCTACTACTAAAATATTCCACTATCCTCACATTTATGACCCATCTCCTACTTCCTTTCATAATCCAAGTCTTTCAACCTCTCAATACCTTAAACAACATGGAATGATCATAAAATTTACCTTTGATAGTGTGGGAATGAGCTTTGAGTGGAAATACTTCACTTGAGCAAAACCCTAGTTCCACTCCCAAAGGGATTTCTTATCTTGAATGAACTCTAGTGAACCTCTTGCACTTAATTCCCTTGCTTTGATGAAGTTGATCTTTGATTTGCCTAGAATTGTTGTTGATGAAATATTTAGAACACTCTAGAAGCCTTGAGAGAGATGGAGAAGTGGAAAGAATGAGAAAATGAAAGTGGGAACACATATTTATACTTGTACTTAATCAGCCCATCGGGTATTATACGGACCACTTATACGGTCCGTATAAAATTGTACGGTCCGTATAAGTGTCCGTGGTTCACCATCGGAGAAAACATTTCTTCTGTTGGGTTATACGGACCGTATAATGTTATACGGATCATATAAGTTGGTCGTATAACTCCATTTCCCTGAAACGATCTCCATCGTTCGTTTGATCTCCAATCCTTATGGAACCTTCTAAACACTTGTTTAACACCTTATTAGCAATCTAAGGAGCGTTATAACTCTTCTTTAAGACATCGTTAAGTCAACATTAGCTCGGTACTTTATGGAACTTTTCCAAAACACCACATATGCTTTGCCTTCCTTAAGGAACTTTCTCCTCTTACTTCCAATGTCTTTGGAATCTTAATTAGAATCATTAAATGACCTTTCTTACTTATAGGAACATCGTATACTTCTCGCACTACGTTGGTCTATTTACTATGCCACGACATGGAATTTTTTGAGGTGTAACACTTCCTTTCTGCCGAACCTTGTTCCTTCTATCTTGAGAGTGAGCAGAATTATAAACATTTTCCTCCCTTCATATATTGAGCAAGCACTATTCGTAATTCATTGTAGCTTGCTCTTCTGCACCCCTTTTCTGTAAATTAATTAGAGGTTGGTTTTAGGCACCTATGCACGCTTGGGTCCCTCTCTTTCATCGTTTGGATAGATCAGCTCTTCCTTTGTCCACTTAGGCAATACCCATGCAATATTGTTTCCAATATTTATTACACTCTTCTTGATGTTTGTGGCATTATTCTTTGTAATCTTTAGGTTTTTCAGCTCAAGGCTCATATTTACAGGGCATTCAAATTTGCAGTGCCCCATTTTACCACACAGGCGTATAGTGCTTCTTTTAATACTTCAGGCTTAGTTAACGTATGAAATCCCAATCCTGTAGTAATATTGTGTGTTTGACTAGTGGGATTTGAAAACAATTGAGAAGCTTGTGTCCATCGATTTGCTCTTTCCAGATCATGCTCCGTTTGTAGTAGTCTTGAGCTGATGTTCTTGGTTTTTTCTTGTTCTAGGGCTAGCTCTTTTTTTACTCTCTTTAGCTCAAACTCGACCCTTGGTTTCTATTTATTTAATTCACGCTTTCCTGATCTAAGCATCAGCCTCATAACTTCTGATTCAAGACCAAAAATGGATAAACCAAGTTGGATAGCTTGTTCCTTCAACAACTGACCTCACTCTTCAATAATTGATCTTTTAAGGTTGTAATCTCACGAAGTTCTTATTTCTCCTTGTGCTCATCTTATCAAATTCATGAGTTGAATTTTTTATAGAGGACTTCAATTCATCTTCTGACATTATATCTATTTTGTCCTTGAGCCCGTGTATACTTACCTTGATATCTTCCTTCATGTCTGATTCTGGAATATCATCAGCCATCAGTGCAATGTGATCAGCCTCATCTTTTGAATCATTATCAGATCCCCAGGCTGCTACCATAGCCTTAGTTGACTCCTTACTCTTGCTGGCTTCCTCTCTCTCTTTTCTGCCCTTCTCTTCATCCACTCTATTTCCTATAGTGGGCAGTCTTTGATTGTCTGATCAATTTTATCACACTTAAATAATCCCACTGCTTGTCGTCTTTCAAAACTCCTTCCTTTTTTAGAGTTTTACCCGACTGATTTTCCCTTTGAGCAATTTTCTGAAATTTCTTGTGATCCGAGCCATATCCTTTTCATCTTCTGTATCAGTGGTTTTAAGTGCTAGAGACCTTCTTGAACTTGAATATTCAATTCTTGCATTCTCCATATCCATCTCGTAGGTCTTTAGGTTTCCTACCAATTCATCTAAAGACATCTCCATTATGTCTTTTGCCTCCCTGATGATGTAACTTTCATCTTGAATTCTCTTGGCAGGGTTCTCAAGATTTTGTCTACTGAGTCCTCTGTGGAGATAACTTTTCCAAGTGAGGTTAGTTCATTCACAATGGAAGTATATCGAGTGAACATTTCAGCAATTTGCTCTCTTGGCTTCGTCCGGAAGTTTCCATAGTCAGTAGTGAGCATTGCCTTCCTGAACTTCCTTACTTGGTTGGTTCCTTCATGAGCAGTCTTCAGAGCATCCCAGATCTACTTGGCTGTTGTGCATCCAAAGATTCTATTATATTTATCAGGACCAAGTCCACAAATTAGATCGTTCTTGGCCTTGGCATTCTTCTCAAGAATTCTGTAATCACTTTCTATGTAGTCAGCCTTTTCCTTTCTCACTTCTGTCCCTTCTTCTTTCTTCTTCATGGGATACTTAGGTCCTTCGATCACCCTGTTCCATAATTCATAATCTTTTTCTTGCAAGTGATCTTTCATTCGTGCCTTCCACCATTGATAGAATTATCCATTGAATAATGGCGGCCTTATGGTGGATTGACCCTCTGAGTGTCCTGTAGGCGGTGCAGTATTCATCATGATCTTCTCCAAGGTGTTAACCCTTTGAGGAGAACCTACTCGGATACCACTTGTTAGCTTTGCATGACCTAAGTGTCTGTCCCAATTAATACTTACCTTTTGCCTATGGACAGAACACGTTACCTAACCTATTCTATAAGAGTGTTTGTAGAATAAAAACAAAAAGTAAGGTAAAGGACACAGGATTTTTACATAGAAACTACCTGGCTCAAAATGTGAAAAAAACCACGACCTATAACCTATAAGATTTCCCCAACCACTTCACTACAACAACGAGCCAACTACAAATTCAAGGTACAGACCTGTATCCTAGGAACTACACTATAATCTCTATCTTATTAATCACACTCTGACTAGCAAGCAACCTTCAAATAGTAAACTCCTACTTGAAGTTGAATTTACAATAACTGTTTGTATCTACTTGTATGCTTCTATGTAAGCGGATAAAGATACAACTCGATAGAACAAACCTAATACAAGATATCTAGACTTATGAACTGGAGAACATTATACAGTAAAACAATTCTTTCAATACTTCTTCTTGCACTTGGGACGTAACCCTGGATTCTTGAATTTGATGGATAAATCCTCACCTCGCTCAATATTCTGAATTCTCACTTTGTGGGTGCGCAAACCTCTTCTTGGAAAGACTTGGGTATTTATAACATTATGCTCCGCGGGTCGGTTGAACACAAAACCCTTTCCTAGTCGGTCAATGACATGCACGTAGGGTTGTGTTGTACTTAGATTCTTGCCTTGTTGAGTCGGCATATTTTCCTTGTAGAAGGCTTAATAATCCCTACAATTATTGCAAGGAATCTTTCATACTTGACCGCTAAGTTCTTTCCATAATTCTGTAAATCCTAGTTGTTGTAGGACTTCCCCTGGAACGTGTTTACGAACATGTTTCATCCACCTGGTTCGTCTGTCTCTGAATCTCTATACTGTTTGGGATAGAACATGTTCATGTACCTGTTCCACCAATCTTTTTCATTCTTGATCTGTCGTTGAATTGCTTCTGAGATCTTGGTTGGAACATGTTGACAGACCTGTTTCATATAACTGTAATATATGTGTCATTCATCCACTGCACCTGATGACCTGTGATCATTCCTCCTTCTGCAAATGATGACTCTTTGGTATAGAACTTGTTTTGCGTACTTGTTCTATTTCTTCAATGAACTGCTTCTTTCACTGAGTCATCTTATTTCCCGTTGATGCCTTGTTCCGTTTTCTTATTCATATACCATTCATGATGTACACTAAACATCTTTGTGTGCCCGGCTAGATCATCTTCTTCACCTCTTTGATTGTGCTTGTCTGCTTGTCTGTATCTGATGGAACATGTTAGTAGACCTCATTCATGTGCATTGACTGTCTCTTATGATCGATCGAGTCTTTGAACTAGTTCTTTGTGTATTGCATTCTTACTCATTCAAACATTGCACTGTGTTTGGAACCAACCATAGGTCTATCTTTTTTCATCTTTTTTCAATCATCAAAACTCATATATGCATTAGTCTAGCTAATGCCAGCAGCAGTGCAAGGGGCTTTGATACATGTATAAGCATGGCTACGATTGCCCTTGAAATCCCTCACATAGCATAGTATGCAGTGTATTTTTTTAAACTATCAATTTTGCAAAGAAATTATGCAATGCATGGAGTATCTGATACACTAGACCAAACAGTGGATAAGAAATAATCTCAGCATAACTAATCTCAACATTACTAATACACCCTATCCTATCTTGCATTTTATTCTTACCAGTTTCTATGTATGTGCGTTGCACGAATATGTCACGCTAATTATTAAATAGTAAGCACGATGAACAATTGTTTGTAAAATAGCAATTAAATAAAGAAAAGGAAAATCCATGTTAAAAAAGATTCTCTCAAATATGGCTTTGTTGATGATCATCAGAAATTATTACATGGATCTAAAAACTCTAACCGTAGGGAGAAACTCATACAAATTACATTAGGCCACACCCTTAACATTAACACTTGATGTCTTGATCTCGCATGGATTTCAGGCCTTCAATATTTTGCAATAAATTTTCATAGAAAATTGTTTTACTTTCTTTAACTTGTTGAACAATTATCTTTAAATATAAGTTCAATATTTAATTTAAAGTGATGGCATGGTAAAGTCCAAATCAAAATTTAATAATAGAATAGAAGACATATGACAATAAAAGATAGATAAAGACATCAATTAGTTGTCTACAGGGGAGGCTCAACGGAATTGGTGGCCTAAAGCGAACTCTATGTAAAGGCCTTAAATTTAATTAATAATTTATTTGATTTCTGTTTGTTTTGTGATATGGTATATGAACCATCTTGTACAAATCTTGGCCATATTCGACCGCCTACTAGTTCTCACCATCGAAGGTATCTAGTAACTTTATTTACCAAGCTTTCGGTAATATTTTACAAGAAACATCACGATTTAGAATATATTTGTATAAGTTCTCTTCATCTAACGATCTCTATTATTTGTATTACTAAGTAGATGTTAAATCAATTTTATACATTTGAAATAGTTCAAGTCTATTTTGAATTGAAAAAAATTATTTGATCCACTCTTTATATAAGAAATAATTAAATATTAAAAAAAAAAATTAGGGATAATTTCAGAGACCTCCCTTCAGGTTTGCCTTTATCACACTGACCTCCCCTGTGGTTTGAGATATTACGCTCACCTTCCTTATTTTTATTTTTCTATAACGAAAGTTGTTTCAAATGAAAAGATTGTATAATATTCCAATATTGCCCTTTTATGCCATTAATCATTAAGTATTAGGTTTTATAACACAATTCTTTATACGCTACAAAATAAAACTTCTTGCACTTCTTAAATAGATAAAAAGAATGGGGATAAAACTCCCTTTCTCACATTTGAAATTTAAGCATTAAAAATGACTTTAAAAACAAACACGTAAAAAACATCATAATTAACGCTGTGTACAAATATTTACATTTACCTAGAGCATATTTTTACCTTTACAAATGTGATATCTATTTTTTTCACCTCAGGGCATTCCTTTCAAACTTATGGGATTATATTGAGTAATGACAACGTTCCAAGAGTTTGATATTATATTACATTGTTCATATAATGAGAGATATCTCAATTTATGTAAATGTCATGAGAGAAAAATAATGAAAAGCAAAACAACCACAATGATATTAAGAAATTTACGGAAAGCATATCAAACTTGATGATTAAATCCATGAATTTACTATGACATACAAGGGAAAATTTGAACCAACAATTACTGAGAATAGACTTTATTTTTTAAAAAAATATTTTCAAATATGTTAAGCTTATGTGTTCAAATATAATAGCTTCAAAAGTAGTTCATATTTGTGTTTTTAATTTTAAGATTTTCCTTCAACAAAAAAAATCATAGAGCCTAATAAAGCTATAATATCTTTATTTTATTTATTTTAAAATTAAATTATGTGAAAGAAATTTTTATCACATATATATTTTTTATTTTCAAATGATAATTATCCACAGTTTGTATCAAAAAATATTTTTTAATGAGAAGCTTGTGGCATAAAACTTCGCACCTTATAATTAAGCCCAAAAGGGAATTATTGGAATATTATACAATATTTTCATTTGAAGCAATTTTCGTTACAAAAAAATGAAAATATGGGAGGCGAACGGGTGAACGTAATATCTCAAACCACAAGGGAGGTCAGTGTAATAAAGGCAAACCTGAAGGAAGGTCTCTGAAATTATCCCAAAATATTAAGAAGGACTTTGTTTATAAAAATTAATATCATCATCGAATTATTCTTTATACATATTTTTGTTTATATAGAAATTTAAGTATGTATCTACATACCATCTATTTCTTTAAATAGTCTCTATCATATTCCTAAAAGCATGCCTAAATCTAGTATCTAGCTTTCTCATATTAATAATTGTGAAGTAACTCTGTAATATACATAAATAATACTCCCTCTGTTTTAATTTGTTTGAACCTATTTCCTTTTTAGTCCGTGCCAAAATAAATGATCTCTTTTCTAATTTGGAAACAAATTCGCTTTATAAATGATTTACAGCCACACAAATTTTCAAGACTTATTTTGAACCACAAGTTTCAAAAGTCTTCCCTCTTTCTTAAATGTCATGCCCAGTCAAATGGGTTCATATAAATTGAAACAGAGGGAGTACTAACTAATTAGAAAAAGTGGGGGCCCTTAATTTGGGGGGGGGGGGGGGGGGGGGGCACGAGCCATCTCTTGAACCACGTTCTCGGAATCCAAATTAAGAACTGTAAAATTGAAGGGATAAGTTGCATGTTTCGAAAGTGCTACTATATCATGAAAAGACTGTGTTATGATCTTTACTGCATAACTCCCTGTATTTTTAAATTTAATTAACAATGTTCACAACTTTACTTCCCCTACTCTTCATCATAACCTACATATGCATGGATAAAAATTACTCGAAACTTAGAGTGTTGAACTATAAAGTCTTGAATAAAAGAGTAGAATAAATCGATTGCGAGAGAGAGGGAGAGAAGGGGCTACAAAAACTACAAACATAATGAGGTTGGGTCATTAGAAATAAGGATACTTATTAATCTTTTAGGAGACACAAACATGTTTGTATGTTCATCAATTTTCAAGCCCAGTCTTAATTTGAATCCGCTGTAATTTTTTAATTGAAAATTTATACGCTGGTATTCTTTTATAAAGAAGACAAGGGAATTGACAATTTTCTTCCAAGAAGTAATGACATGTAGTTGGAACTCTTACACTGAGAATCAAATTTGTTTAGTCAAATTCTACTGGAACAACATCGTATCTTCAGGTGATCGCCAATCGACTCAATGAACCAAATTTCTAAACAACCCACGAAGAACATTAATTTGCGGAAGTCCAATTCTGATACTGAATCCTGATATCACTTGCATTCTCTTTATTAACATCATCACGCTCGCCAAAATCTACGTTCAATTCTAAACTCCACTCATTACCGTGCCTATGCTTTATTGAAGAGAAGAATATTTAAAGGAAAAAAATTTAGAAGAAGTCTCCCACAATAATTGTATTTGCGTTCAAGTTCATGGAAGCTCCTATCACTTAGAAAGACTTTTAAGTGTAGTATGCCTCTTTTGTTTTACGCTGGAAATCAAATTTGTCTAGTCAAATTCTAGCTCGAGTCCACCATCCATCATAAAGTACCTTAGACATTTTTCAGCATCCCTTAAAATCTGATTCACACCCCTGAAAGTAATAGTATTAGTTAAACGTAAAGGTTTGTGGTGTCCTTGGAACTTTTATAACAGTTAGGATATTATCTTCATTCATAACTCTTTTACTTCCACAGTTTAAGTCCTGATGTGGCGTGATTTTACACCACAATCGATGTTTTTTAACTATAAGTTTTACTTGTTTTTAAGCAAGTCTATGTCATTTTACGTAGTTTTTGTCATGTTTCAGGTAATACGAGGTCCCTAGAGCCTAAGTGTGGAAAACAAGCAAAAAAGTTGCAAAACTGGAAATAACTGGAAGTTCTGGAAAATACCGTGGAAAAATACTCTGCGCGATCGCGCAGAGTACCCACGCGATCGCGCCCACGCGGGAATTTCACTCCACGCGTTCGCCCTGGAATGTAACGCGACCGCGCCTACGCGCATTATTAATTCCACGCGGTCGCGCAGTATCGATACGCGATCGCGATGAAGGGAGCAGGGGAGCTGACGTCGTCCACGCGATCGCGCAGACACATGGCGCGATCACGTTGAAGAATTTTCGGCATTTTCGACCAGAACTCGGATTTTGACGATGTCTTCCATTCCAGTTCATATAAATAGAAAACTAGGGCAAAATATTAGATATCTTTGGCAGCTTGGAGGCTAGGGTTCCTACAAAAATGTTCTCTCTTCTTTTTAATCCTTGTTGATGGAAATCTCTTGGTGACAATTAAGATTGATACTCTTGTTGTGCTTATTTATTCATTTGCATTGTTCTTAATCAAGTAAGTTTTTGCTATTTTAATTATTCTTGTTCATGAATGTTTTCAATGGAATAGCTAACCTTTGAACTCGCCCATTTACTTTGTTTGAAACTCGGAAGAGGAAGAACGGGGTTGGGATAGAATAATTAACATAAATTTGGGGCGTTAACCCTCATCTAATGGAAGTTGACCTAGGAATAGGCAATACCACTTGTAGCCATATTCGGGTGTTCTTAATGCTCCTAATTGCTTGAGGGATCTTCAATTGGGTAGTCTAGTAAATCTTCGGAAGAAGTTAATTTAGAGTCATTATCCGAGGCTAAATAACATAAACTTGCTATTATTTATAATTCGTGAAATAGATTAGATCGTTACTTGAGAAGTAGTTTCCTTTATTCCATTCTTGTTGCCATTGATCAATTTACTTGCTTTCTAGATTAGAATTTATATTTCCATATTTTATCAAAACCTTATCAAAAACCACCATTGATGCGTTCGGACATAGCTATTGTTAGTGATAATTCCTAATCTGCTTAAATCGCCTACATATTGTTCTCTGTGGGATTCGACCCCAACCTTGTTGGGTTACTATATTTGACAACGTCCGCGTTATACCATTAATAGGTGTAATTTGAGCGTATCAAATTTTGGCGCCGTTGCCGGGGAACAATTGGTGTATTTTGGCTAATCTAGGAAATAAGCTAACTTGCTTTGATCCGAACCTGTGAATATTTGTGTAGTTGTTATCTGTGTTTTTATTTTTCTTTAAAAAAAAATTAAAAAAAAATGGCATCTTGGAATGAAAATGGGTTTGATGGTTGTAATCCATATTTTGATGACCCATGTCCATATTGTGGAGGACCCCACTTTTGGCAAGATTGTGAATATGCTCCCGGGAGAGAGATGTGTGCACCGTCTCATTCCTATGATGAGAGTGTTTGTAAT
This sequence comes from Lycium barbarum, assembly GCF_019175385.1. NCBI lineage: Eukaryota > Viridiplantae > Streptophyta > Magnoliopsida > Solanales > Solanaceae > Lycium > Lycium barbarum. Next base: position 66,803,205 of record NC_083347.1, on the reverse strand, counting down.
ATATGTGGTGGTCAAGGTGGACATTGGGGTGATTGTCCCAATTATTTTGTTTCCCCTCCCCCAAGTTGTTCTAACGAAAATGCTAGTTGTGATTTTGAGTTTGACAGGGACAACAACATGACAAATGAAGGACAAAGTGCCGGACATGAAGGCATTATGGCAATGCTCCAAACATACTTAGATCGAGAAGCTAAAATGGAGGAAGAGCGAAAGCTCCTCCAACAATCCATTTTAAAAAATGGAGAAGCCATAAAAAGAATGAATGAGTCATTTGAGGATGCCAGTTCCTCAATTGTCATGGAAATGTCGACTCCTCAAAATGAAATGGTTGAAGAAGAGATTTCAAGTTTACAAGATGAACCCGAAAATTCTTGTGACCACGACGAGAGTTGTGAAATTGAAGAAATGGTTCAACTTGAAGAAAATGAGCTACGTCATAAAGAAGAAATCTCCAATTCTCGAAAAGAGGAAATTGAGGAAATGTTGAATGGCATTATGGCGAGAAATGAAAAATATGGGAAGGTTGTGGCCAATTGGTGGGAAGTAGTTCAACATGGAGATGATGAAACTATCCAAAACATGGATTTCACCATGTTAGGATTTTTACAAGCTTTGGACGATTCTCACTATGAAGAAAAACTTGACAAAGAGGAAATTTTGAGCCAAGATTGGCTAATGAATCAAGCTCAACAACTTGAAGCCTATGGAAATCACCGTAAAGGCTTTTCACGGATGATGGAAGAATATCGAAAAATGCATGTTGAGCAAAGTCAAGAAATGGAGTCACTTGAAATTGCAATCCAAAAATTGGAGGCCGAATTGAATGCAAAGATTGAGGAATGTAACACTCAATATCAAAAGGCCATGGATAGTAGTTTTAAGTTGGTTTCCAATGAAGAAGTGGTCACTATTGATTTTCAAGAGCTAATGATAAATTACCAACCAACAAATCCAAAAATAGTGAATGATGCCGAGATTGAAGAAATGATACTAGAGTTGCATAGAAAAGTTCATGAAATGATTTTTGAAGACTCTAGTTCATTTTTTGGTGAAGATGCCAACACTCATGCAAATTTGGAATTTGAGCACGCTGGACCACATTCTAACCATTTTTCAACATTGTGCTTGGTTGATGATATGGAAGTTGAACTAACCGAGCCAATAGAGAATTTTGGATATGAAAAAGAAAGCGTTTTTATTTTAAAGTTTTCTATGCCAAGAAGACAAAATGGCACTCCTCACTCAAAGGCCAAAAAGTGCAAAATGAGACATCCGAGAGTTGGCCTCTTTGTTTTTCTGCCACCGCCCCATGAGCGTCATCATAATCTTGATTCAAAGTTGGGGCGCAAATTCATAAGCTCCAAATGGCGAGAAAAGCGGTAAGGTTGGTAACCGTCGTGCCGCGACGTTAACTTAAGCGCTTGGTGGGAGGCAACCCATCATTTTTAAATTTTTTAATCATTTTTGAAATTCGATTTTTTAGAATTATTTAGTTTATGATTTGTGACTAATCTGCAAAATTTCACAATTTTTGGAATTGTTTTGAATAGGTTGAGTTTTCAGAACAGCCACAAATCAGTAGCTGCTGGTTTCTGCTTATTTTCTGAATCTGGAAAAACAGGGCCGGATTTATCTCTACGCGATCGCGTTCAATTTAAATAAAAAAAAAAAAGAGTAAGTTTACTCTGCGCGATCGCGCCACATCGCCACGCGATCGCGCAGAGGTGCGTTTGTCAGTTACTAAACCGAGTTGGGGGTTAAAATCCCCCATTTTCCTCCCATATTCCTCCCATTTCCCTAATTCTCTCTCAAACACAATTTTAATTTTTTTGGAAAAATTCTTCAACTTGCAACCACAAGGTATGTGATTCCTTCATTATCTTGTTCCTAGGGTTGTTTTTATCATCATTCCATGTTAGAAATTGGGAAAGAATTTTTTTTTATTTACTTGTTTAAGCATGAATGTATGATGAAATTGTTGAATTTGTTGTTATATAAATTGTTGTTTGTTGTTGAGTGATGTGAGTTGAGAGTTGGGTGCTGATATAAGAAAAAAAAAATGGGCCAAAATACGCTTAGAATCATTGAATTGAAGCCCCAAAAATGATGCCCATAACCTGTTTGTGAAAATGCTTGGGAGAATCTGAAACGATTGAGCGCGATCGCGCCGATAATAGCCGCGAACGCGCTGAATAATGGACCAAAATTGGCGCGATCGCATACTGTTGAACTGCGATCGCGGTTACGGAAATCATAAAAATTACGCGATCGCGCTGAAGGAATACAACAAAATGGCGCGATCGCGACTCCTTATCACACGATCGCGCTGAAGAAAAAATCCCAATTCACAAACAGAATGCTCGCACAGAGCTGTTCAAAACTTGGGTGCCCATTGTCCTTAACCCAACTCCTCAGTATACATCATTGTAGGTGTTCATATGCATTGTGTTTGTTTTGTAGGTACTTAAACTCAAAAAATGGCTTCATCATCCAGTGCTGCCCAAGTACCCTTGATTGAATACTATGACACCACCACCTTCCAATCAGCAAAATGTTCGAAGCTATATGATAGATTGCTAGGAAAGAGCTTCATTGAAGAGAGGGGCTTTGTAACAGAAAATTTGGAAGAAAAGATGCCCGAGTTCTATGGAAGGTTGGTAACAAGCGGCTAGATACGCTTTGCAGATGAACCAATCAGGGCAAATCATACCCTGGTGCGGGAATTCTACGCAAATGCTGCAGAGGCAGACATTACACATAGGGCAATTGTCAAAGTCAGAGGTGTGGATGTCCTGTGCAATGCCTCAAGAATAAATGCCTATTACAATCTGCAGGATGGTGACAACAGCGAGATGGCACAGATGTACGAAAACCTGCGGCAACAATGGTTTGTGACCCACCTTCACGGTGGGGAACAACCAAAGTTGCTAAACACAATGCAGAAAAGGATTGACTCTGCAGAGTTCACTGCTGAAGCCAAAACTTGGCTTGATATTGTCACATCCAGGGTGCTGCCTTCAAAACATGATTCAGAGGTGCCGCTTGAGAGGGCTAAAGTAATTTGTGCTGTGATGGAAGGATTGCCTGTTGACGTGGGGAGGCTCATTATGCAGGAAATCCGGGAGGTGGTGCTTGAACGGACTAAAAGCTTATTCTTCCCATCATTGATCACTTACTTGTGCTCCACTGATGGAGTGCCCACAAGACCAGGCGACAAAGAAAAAGGGCCTGGTGGACAGATTTATCCGTTGAAAAAGAGAGGGCCTGGTAATGTACAGAAGAAAAGGAAGATTGATATAGCAACATCATCATTTGAGCAGTTCACATCTACTGCATCAGATTCTATTGCTGGGGCATCTGCCCCTCCTATGGCTATACCAATCTTTCCACCACTGCAAGAAGCCGCCAGGCCTTTCCAATATATCTCCACCCAGGTCCATGGGGTGGACAATCGGATTCAGCAGCTAGTGGCTAGTCTCCCTGCGAGCCCACATGGAGAAGGCACATCTACAGCTCCCTCTGTTCCTATTGGTCCGACATTAGCAGGTGTGGTGGAGGACATGAAGCATATCAAAGAAAAGTAGGGAAAAATAGAGAGGAGGCAGAAAAAGGCAAGGGAGCATGCCAAGAAGCAAAGCAAATTCCTGAACAAAATGATGAGCATTCTGAGGAGTGTATGCGGCGCACAACATGAAGAGGAGGAAAATGAGGACGATTTTGTCCTACCAGAGCCCAGCAGCTCCAGTTCAGAGGGTGAGCAGAGATGACCATAGCACGCAGTGCTAGGAGGTATGAAAAAAAAAAAGTTTTTCTGTGTTGATGTACTGCAGTGAGGACACTGCAAGTTTTTTTAGTTGGGGGTGGCTATTTGGTATCGTTGTAGGGTAAATAGGTGTTTAGGAACCCCTTTGGCTTTTCTTTGCCAGAGTTCTTTTCCTGAGGGGGATTTTCATTTTGTTGGAACTGGCATATTTAGGATGTTACTTAGGTTGAGTAGAGTAATTTTGTCTTAATTGGTATTACTTGGTAACTAATGGCATGTATTGTGGTTTGTTGGAAATTTTGGACCCCTCGAAATTTTGGAAAACGCATACTTAGAACAAGATTGATTAACATGATTGATTGTTTATATGACATTATTATTATTGGGGTATTGTGTGTGATAAATGACTACTTATGAGGTCACAAGTGTAAAAATAATTGTCCTTATGCCAATGTGTGTGTGAGCTGTTAGTTTGATTCTGTTTATGCATGTATAATCTAGAACCTGCCCGGTTGGTCTTGTATGAAATCCGAAAGTTAGTTTGGTTGTGAGATGATCTTAGGCTTTCTTTGTGTAAATAAGTCACTATGCCTAAATAAGCCTCTCCAAAAGCTGAAAATACCCCTAGTTTCCCCTTTTGAGCCTTTTTGACCTTTTTCTTGGCTAGCCAATTATGAAACCTTACCCTTTGTGAAATTAATCCATCTTCACACCCGTTCCCTCCTTGATGCTATTAATTAGATGAGGTAAAATGCCTAAGTTGGGGGTGAATTAAATGTGGAGTATATGTTCAAAACATAAGTTGGGGGTGGTGGAGTTTGCTAGTGAAGATTCGATGTGGTAGCTGCGTATATATATATACATAAAAAAAAAAATCAGAAAATTGTAATGCAAAATAAAATAAAATTGTAAGTTGGTTAGAAGTAAAACCACATCGAGGTCGAAAATTGAAAGAAAATAAAGGGGTGGAAAGAAAAGAGGCGAATTAAGGTGACAAGATGTTGTAGTGTTCAAGGAGGGTGAGTCACTAATATCCAAAAAGTATCCGACCCGTCCCTAAACCTACATTACAAGCCGAAACAAGTCCTAATGAGATCACAACCGAACGATCCTAGGATGAGAACATAGAAAATAAGGGCAAGCCTATGGTATTTGCATGTGTAAATATGAATTGTCTTTGTGAGTGTGAGTGTTTTTCTCTTCTCTTTCGTCTTCGTCCCATTCTTGTCGTATATATGTGTGTTGGGACATTCTTTGGTCTATGTGAGGGCATAAAGATGAAAATTGAACAAAATAAAGTGACAGCCTAAAGTAGCGTTTGTGTGCACCATAATATGTTCGATAATATGATGTCATTCATTGAAGCTTCATGGTTAGTCGTAGTGTTCTTGAGTTGTGTATGTTGCTTTAAAACAGAAATTGGGGTGGTCCTTGGAAGAAAAATATGCATGCCGGTAGTTCAAAGTCAAAACCAATGTAGACATTGTTATTCTATAATATCTAGGTGTTAGATTGAGTCATGATTTTGTATGGCTTGCTTGAGGACAAGCAAATACTTTAAGTTGGGGGTGTTGATGTGGCGTGATTTTACACCACAATCGATGCTTTTTAACTATAAGTTTTACTTGTTTTTAAGCAAGTCTATGTCATTTTACGTAGTTTTTGTCATGTTTCAGGTAATACGAGGTCCCTAGAGCCTAAGTGTGGAAAACAAGCAAAAAAGTTGCAAAACTGGAAATAACTGGAAGTTCTGGAAAATACCGTGGAAAAATACTCTGCGCGATCGCGCCCACGCGGGAATTTCACTCCACGCATTCGCGCTGGAATGTAACGCGACCGCGCCTACGCGCATTATTAATTCCACGCGGTCGCGCAGTATCGATACGCGATCGCGATGAAGGGAGCAGGGGAGCTGACGTTGTCCACGCGATCGCGCAGACACATGGCGCGATCGCGTTGAAGAGTTTTCGGCATTTTCGACCAGAACTCGGATTTTGACGATGTCTTCCATTCCAGTTCATATAAATAGAAAACTAGGGCAAAATATTAGATATCTTTGGCAGCTTGGAGGCTAGGGTTCCTACAAAAATGTTCTCTCTTCTTTTTAATCCTTGTTGATGGAAATCTCTTGGTGACAATTAAGATTGATACTCTTGTTGTGCTTATTTATGCATTTGCATTGTTCTTAATCAAGTAAGTTTTTGCTATTTTAATTATTCTTGTTCATGAATGTTTTCAATGGAATAGCTAACCTTTGAACTCGCCCATTTACTTTGTTTGAAACTCGGAAGAGGAAGAACGGGGTTGGGATAGAATAATTAACATAAATTTGGGGCGTTAACCCTCATCTAATGGAAGTTGACCTAGGAATAGGCAATACCACTTGTAGCCATATTCGGGTGTTCTTAATGCTCCTAATTGCTTGAGGGATCTTCAATTGGGTAGTCTAGTTAATCTTCGGAAGAAGTTAATTTAGAGTCATTATCCGAGGCTAAATAACATAAACTTGCTATTATTTATAATTCGTGAAATAGATTGGATCGTTACTTGAGAAGTAGTTTCCTTTATTCCATTCTTGTTGCCATTGATCAATTTACTTGCTTTCTAGATTATAATTTATATTTCCATATTTTATCAAAACCTTATCAAAAACCACCATTGATGCGTTCGGACATAGCTATTGTTAGTGATAATTCCTAATCTGCTTAAATCGCCTACATATTGTTCTCTGTGGGATTCGACCCCAACCTTGTTGGGTTACTATATTTCACAACGTCCGCGTTATACCATTAATAGGTGTAATTTGAGCGTATCAAGTCCCTATTGCACAACTCTTCACCCTGACGTGTTTGTTTTCAATAGTGTCCTTCCGTTATATGAGTTCTCGTCAGAATTAATTTAAATAGTTAAGAGTATAAAAGTCGTTCAACAGTTCAGAGATATTTTCATCGTTCAACATTTAGCGTTTTTAGATTTATGCTTTTATAATATAGCTATAGCTATACAAAGAATTCGAAACAAAAGGAGTAATAATAAATTAGCAGCCATCACGTATATAGAATAGAGATTAGTGCGGAGGACGGTACTGTCCTGCAATCAACGTGTTTTACTTGGAAGAAATTTCACTTGGAACACTTAATCAAACAGTTGGACTTCATTATGTAGATAAATCTCCACACTGTTTTTTTGTTGTCGGTGATTAAAAAATTTGGAGATCTTCTCCACAAATTGTTAGATCAATTTCTCTTAGATTATGTTTTTTCCAAAAGTTTCATTGACATAACGAACCTGCAATATCATCATCATATATAAAGTCATAATTTGGCAAACCGGCTAGTTTTAATTAGACACAATATTTGCTCGGATAGGCAGAAGCAACAGTTTGCATAATAGTTATCTAGCGATCAAAATTTAATAATTAATGCATAAGCTGAATTTATAAAAAGTAGCAGGCATAGAAATTAAAAAATTATACCTTCCTTGATATCTATGAGGTTATCTTTAGCGCTATGTCTATGAAAGTATAGTGCTCTCTATCATCTTTTGACGACATGCATCTGCTTTCAACATCGAACATAGTCCTTTTGCCTACTCTGTCCTCCTTATGCTCCCGTGGTGCAGATATCCAACGGGATGTAGGTCTGTGTCACGACCCGAATAGGGGGCCGCGACGAGCACCCGGCGCTACCCCACCCGGGCACCCCTTTAACATACTTTCACATAACGTCTAGGTGAGCCATAAATCAAATCATGCATTCTAGCCATCAATCATACTAGTCCCAATTGGACGACAACATTTTTTATATCATCATAGGCATCTATGCCACATCAATGTACATGGGCCGACAAGGCCAACAAAATGACATACAAAAATATAGGCTGACAAGGCCGAACACATCTAACCACATACACATGTCTACGAGCCTCTAAGAAGGTTATAACATATCACATGAGCGGGACAGGACCCCGCTATGCCCGTAAATATGTACACAAAAGAATCTATACCAAAAGCTATAGCTCCGAATGAAATGGAGCTCCGCTATGTAGTCCCTGAAAATATAGCTATGGGTCAAGCCTGTCTCCCTGTGCACCTGCGGGAATGACGCAGCGTCCACAAACAAAAGGACGTCAGTACGAAGAATGTACTGAGTATGTAAAGCATGATCGATATCAATATGAAAGCTTAAGAGTCAACATATGAGATAGCATAACATGGGAGATAATAATAATATCGTCGTCATAGCACTTACTTGCTTTCCACAAGGACATTCCATTTATATTGCGTATCCGTGTACATACATCCACATCCGTATTTATTTACCTTTACATTCATTTTTTTTATAACATATTCGTACTCATATTGATGTCATATACACACACACACACATATATATATATATACTTATAGCCTTTATAGAGCCTTTTGTATAGCGTACCCGACCATAAAGGATCGGTGTTTCATACATACTTGGCCAACCAAGGCTCAAGGTCATACATACCTGGCCCTACCAAGGCTTCAGGGTTATCCGTACCTTCTCGTTCAACTATATAACACTTGCACGTTCCCTTCCACGCTTGCGTTTATACCTTCATCAAGGTCATACTATCGTTAGAATTGACAACTAGCATAAATGGCTAAAGCTAGGGAGTATCGGACAGCATCTCCTTTATTTACACAACATTTCTCCATATCGTAATTCAACTCCCAAACGTCAATAATACATTTACAATATCATAACAATAGCCTTTAGTCATCTACATTATCCATATTCTCAATTCACTTCCAATTTTCCATATTCAAGACCATAACACATTTCGTCCATTCACATACAATGCCTATTTCATGATCTTAACGTCATTTCTAACCCATTCATGTCACAACACAACAACAATCATGATTCAATTCAAACTATCTCTCAAAATGTCACTATTCATCTTTCATAACCCAGTTTGCTATACTCTTCTAAAATCCAAGCATTTCAACTTCCAAATACCTTAAACAACATATAAATACAATAAATCTTACCTTAGAGGTTGTAGGAACAAGCCTTAGTCGAAATACTCCACTTGAGCAAAAACCCTAGTTTTTCTCCATTTGGATTTCTTGACTTGAATGATCTTTAATGGGTTTGCTTAAACTTGATTCACTTATTTTGTGTTGTTGATCACTAAAAACCCTTGAAAACTTGTGGAATATATGTAGAGAGATGTTTTAGAGAGAAGGGGTGTCAAGAAGAAATGAAATGAAATAACCTTGGTCCAATCTGGGGTGATTATACGGTCCCAAACATACGGACCGTATAAATTATACGGCCAGTATGTTTGGCCGTATAATCCCAGTGATTCCGAAGTTCGTTTCGTCGTCTCGTTTGATCTCCAATCCTTATGGAACCTTCTTAACACTTGTTCAACACTTCAATACCAATCCAAGGGACGTTATCACTCTTCTCCAAGACATCATTAAGCCCTTACTAACTCGTTACTCGTAATTTCTTTCTGATGCTTATCAAAATACTTTGCCTTCTCTTGGCAATCCTCTTCCCCCATCTCTAACATCTTTGAACTCTCACCTAGAATCATCGAATGTCATCGCTCGCCCATGAAAACATCGTATACTCATACTCCTCACTAGTTCATTCACTTGCGTACCAACGGAAGATTTTCCGAGGTGTAACATTCTTCCCCCCCCCCCTTAAGAACATTCGTCCTCGAATGTTAAAGTCTTCGGGGATTCTATAAAAATTTCGCCAGAGTTTCCTCTGTAATATGGCGCTACCATCCTATCACAACAGCCCAAAATAACAATGCCTCACAGGGCAACAACATAATAGCAATAGAATTTGGCCACACACGACCCAAAAGCATAAAAGCAAAACATACATACCTTATGATCTTGACGTCTCATCTTGGATCTCTTCCAAGGGCTGAAATAACTGCGGGTATCTGGATCGTATGCTTTCTTCCGCTTCCCATGTCATTTCCTCTCGTTTACTGCTTCTCCATAGAACCTTAACTGAGGCCACCTCTTTGTTTCTAAGCCTCCGTACTTGCCTATCAAATATGGAAATGGGTACTTCTTCATAGGTCAATTTCTCTGTCACTTGTACATCATTTACTGGGACGATCCTGGTAGGATCTCCAATACATTTTCGGAGCATCGAGACGTGGAAAACTGGATGAACTGACTCCAAATCGGGAGGTAGATCTAACTCATAGGCCACCTTGCTTATCTTTCCCACAATCTCATAAGGCCCAATATACCGGGGACTAAGCTTCCCCTTTTTGCCAAATCTCATAACGCCCTTCATTGGCGACACCTTCAAGAATACCCAATCCTTAACTTGGAACTCTAAGTCTTTTCGACGATTATCTGCATAGGACTTCTGACGACTTTGAGCTGCTAACAACCGATCTTGTATGAGCTTGACTTTCTCTATGGCTTGCTGGACCAAGTCCGGCCCTATCAACTGAGCCTCTCCTATTTCAAACCACCCAATTGGGGATCTACATTTTCGCCCATATAAAGCCTCATACGGTGCCATTTGAATGCTAGAATAATAACTATTATTTTAAGCAAATTCAATGAGTGGCAAATGATCATCCCAACTACCTCCAAAATCTATCATACATGGCCGTAACATATCTTCAAGAGTCTGGATGGTACGTTCGGCTTGCCCATCGGTCTGTGGATGAAATGCCGTGCTAAGGCTCACTTGGGTCCCTAAACCCACTTGGAAAGACTCCCAAAATTTAGCTGTAAACTGAGTTCCTCTGTCTGAGATAATAGATACCGTAACGCCATGGAGTCTCACTATCTCTTTAAGGTAAAGCCTTGCATAATCTTCTGCCACATAGGTCGTCCTGACTGGCAAGAAGTGAGCTGACTTTGTGAGTCTATCAACAATCACCCATATGGAATCATACTTACGTCGAGAACGGGGTAAGCCTGTAATGAAATCCATGTTAATCACTTCCCACTTCCAAGTTGGGATTTCTATAGCTTGCAAGAATCCGCCCGGCTTTTGGTGCTCGATTTTCACTTGTTGGCAATTAGGACATTGAGCCACAAATTCCGCTACATCTTTCTTCATCCCATTCCACCAATATACAGACTTGAGATCATGATACACTTTCGTCGCTCCTGGGTGAACAGAATAACGAGAACAATGAGCTTCTCTCAAAATCTGGTGGCGTAAACTTGCCACATCAGGGACACATAATCTGTCTCGGCATCGGAGAACGCCGTCTCCTGAAATATCAAATGATGACTCCTCTTTCTGAGGGAGTGTATCTCTGTACTGCAATAGCATGGGATCTTCGTATTGCCGCTCTTTCACCTCCGCGACTAGCGACGAAACTGTTGAATTCTGAATAGTAGTTCCCTTGTTACCTGAGTCCATTACTCGGACTCCTAGGCTAGCTAATTGCTGAAGCTCACGAGTCATTTCTCTCTTCTCCGGTCGTACATCACATAAACTTCCCATAGATCTGCGGCTAAGAGCATCAGCTACAACATTCGCCTTTTCGGGGTGATACAAGATATCAACATCATAATCTTTTAGCAATTCTAGCCATCGTCGTTGCCGCAAATTCAACTCTTTCTGCCTGAAAATATACTGAAGGCTCTTATGATCGGTATAAATATCCACATGGACACCATATAAATAATGTCTCCATATCTTTAAAGCATGAACCACTGCGGCCAATTCTAGATCGTGGGTCGGATAATTCTGCTCATGTTTCCGCAGTTGTCTTGAAGCATATGCAACCACTTTACCGTGCTGCATCAATACACAGCCTAGCTCAACACCTTAAGCATCACAATAAACAACATATCCTTCCAATCCCTCTGGAAGTGTCAAGACTGGTGCAGAAGTCAACCTGTCTTTCAACTCTTGGAAACTACGTTCGCAAGCATCTGTCCACTGAAACTTTGCCGATTTCTGGGCCAATCTTGTAAGTGGTGCAGAAATAGAAGAAAAACCCTCAACGAATCTCCTGTAATAACCTGCTAAGCCCAGAAAGCTACGTACCTCCGTAGGAGTTGTGGGCCTTGGCCAAGTCTTCACGGCCTCAATCTTTTGACTATCCACTCGAATACCGTCGGCTGCAACAATATGCCCTAGGAATGCCACTCAGTTCAACCAGAACTCGCATTTGGAAAACTTTGCAAACAACTCTCGAGTTCGAAGAACTCCAAGGACAATATGCAAATGATCCGCATGTTCTGCCTCAGATCTAGAATACACCAAGATATCGTCGATGAATACAATCACTAACAAATCCAGAAAGGGCCTGAACATATTGTTCATCAAATCCATAAACGCCGCCAGTGCATTAGTTAGCCCAAATAACATTACCCGGAACTCAAAATGACCATATCTTGTTCTGAAGGCTGTCTTAAGGATATCTTTCTCCCTAACTCTCACTTGGTGATACCCGGACCTCAAATCAATATTTGAAAACCACTTGGCACCTTGTAATTGATCAAATTAGTCATCAATCCTCGGTAGAGGATATTTGTTTTTAATCGTCACCTTATTCAATTGCCGATAATCAATGCACATTCTCAACGAGCCATCTTTCTTTCGGACAAACAATACGGGTGCTCCCCACGGGGATGAACTAGGCCTAATGAAGCCTTTATCAAGCAAATCTTTCAATTGCTCCTTCAACTCTTTCAATTCTGCATGACCCATTCTATAGGGAGGAATAGATATAGGCTTAGTGTCTGGCAACACCTCAATAGCAAAATCAATCTCCTGCTCGGGAGGAAGGCCTGGAAGCTCTTCTGGGAACACATCCGGGAATTCATTCACCACTGGAACTGACTGTAGAGTCGGCGACTCAGCTTCTACATCTTGAACTCGTACTAGATGATAAATACACCCTTTTGTGATCATTTTCCTTGCCTTTAGATAGGAAATAAACCTACCTTTTGGTGATGCCGTATTTCCTTTCCATTCTAAAACTGGTTCTCCCGGAAACTGGAAACGAACCATTTTGATCCGGCAATCAACATTGGCATAACAAAAAGCCAACCAATCCATGCCCATAATGACATCAAAATCTACCATCTTTAGCTCAAGCAAGTCAACTATAGTACGGCGGTCACATATCACAACCACACAATCTCTATATACTCGACTAGCTATTACCGATTCACCCACGGGTGTAGACACCTCAAAAGGTTTGATCGACTCCGGCTCAATTTTAAATTGACCCGCTATATAGGGAGTAACATATGACAATGTGGAGCCCGGATCAATCAAAGCATATACGTCATGATAGAATACCGATAATATACCTGTGACCACGTCAGGGGAAGACTCAAGGTCTTGGCGTCCAGCCAAAGCATAAATACGGTGCTGAGGACCGCTAGAACTGGGAGCTCTCCTTCTGCCTTTACCATGGCCAATTGGCGCATGTGAACCTGGCCCCGTAGGGCGTGCAGATGCTGAAGATCCGGCTGCCGACCCTGATGGCTGGGTCCTACCTCCACCATGTACTGAGGGGCAATCACGCATGATATGGCCTGGTTGACCACATGAATAGGAACCATCTGAGCCCAATCGGCATCGACCCCAATGCAACTTCCCACACTGGGAACATCGTGGTACAGGTGGCCTTGACTGGCCTGAATCATCTCTGAACTGAGGTCCTGAATAACTCGGACTCGGCCCTGAATGAGCAGAACTATAAAGGCTCTGGCCTGAAAATCGTGGAGATGCACTGGTCATAGAATAGCCTGAATATCTAGGGAACTGCTGCCTGTGTCCGCCTCTGGAATCACTCATCAGGCCTGAAGATCTGGCCCTCTTGGTATGACCCCTATCCTGCTCGCGTTCACATCTCCGCTGCTGTAGGCTTTCTTCTAAGTTCTGAGCATGTGCCTGAATGCGTGCAATATCCATACCGTCCTGAAGGGACGCAGTCAGGCATCTATGCATCAAGTGTGGCCCTAAGCCCTTCACAAATCGGTGTACCCGGTCACCCATATCCGCTACCATGGCCGAAGCATACCTGGCCAAGGAATTGAAGCAGAGACTGTACTCTAGAGCACTCATGCTACCCTGCCTCAAATTTAAGAATTTATCGGCCCTGGCTCGCCAAACTTCTGGAGGCATATAATGACGGAGAAAAGCATCAACAAACTCTTGCCATACCGGGGGAGGTTCAGTGGCTCCCCGTGAATCCGTCCAAACCGTGTACCATTGGATCGAGACATCTCTCAATCTATATGACGCTCCACCGACTCGGTGTCCGAAGCATGTATCAATCGAAGCGTCCCCAACATACCATCTATGAAATCCTGAGGATCCTCCTCCGGCTTTGACCCAAAGAATTCCGGAGGGTTTAAAGTAATGAAGTCACGGGCCCTTGCACTAACAGCCCTGTCACCCTGCCCTGTACTTTGCCGCTGAGTCTGAGCAGCAACCAACTGTGTAAGCAAATGTATGGCCTCTTTTACATCTTGGCCCGAAGCATCTGGTGGAGGAGCTAGAGGTGCTAGAGCTGGGGCTGAGGCTCCCTCACGCTCCTCAATAATAGGCACTGTCTGGGAGGACTGAGATTGAGTCGCACTCTGGGAATCATTTTCCTCTACTACCGGTGGCGGTGCTCTTTCAGCCCGCTTTTCTGCCACCGTCTTGCCCTTTTGGGCTGCTGTAGCCTTTCTCTTTTTAGGCATCTCTGAAATACACAACACACAATTAAGGAACAAGAATTTCTTACATCATAGCTCTATCGCACGATTCTCAAGAAGAAAGAAGGTCATTTATTCCTAAAATGTTCGCAGCTTCCTGTTTATAAGTGTGGCGCGCAACACACCCATAACCAAGACAATACTAGACACGGCTCGTAGACACACCCCAGGACTGATCTGCTCTGATACCAATTTTGTCACGACCCGACTAGGGGGGCCGCGACGAGCACCCGGCGCTACCCCACCCAGGCACCCCTCTAACATACTTTCACATAACGTCTAGGTGAGCCATAAATCAAATCATGCATTCTAGCCATCAATCATACTAGTCCCAATTGGACGACAACATTTCTTATATCATCATAGGCATCTATGCCACATCGATGTACATGGGCCGACAAGGCCAACAAAATGACATACAAAAATATAGGCGGACAAGGCCGAACACATCTAACCACATACACATGTCTACGAGCCTCTAAGAAGGTTATAACATATCACATGAGCGGGACAGGACCCCGCTATGCCCGTAAATATGTACACAAAAGAATCTATACCAAAAGCTATAGCTCCGAATGAAATGGAGCTCCGCTATGTAGTCCCTGAAAATATAGCTATGGATCAAGCCTGTCTCCCTGTGCACCTGCGGGCATGACGCAGCGTCCACAAACAAAAGGACGTCAGTACGAAAAATATACTGAGTATGTAAAGCATGATCGATATCAATATGAAAGCTTAAGAGTCAACATATGAGATAGCATAACATGGGAGATAATAATAATATCGTCGTCATAGCACTTACTTGCTTTCCACAAGGACATTCCATTTATGTTGCGTATCCGTGTACATACATCCACATCCGTATTTATTTACCTTCACATTCATTTTTTTTAACATATTCGTACTCATATTGATGTTATATACACACACATATATATATATACTTATACCCTTTATATAGCCTTTTGTATAGCGTACCCGACCATAAAGGATCGGTGTTTCATACATACTTGGCCAACGAAGGCTCAAGGTCATACATACCTGGCCCTACCAAGGCTTCAGGGTTATCCGTACCTTCTCATTCAACTATATAACACTTGCATGTTCCCTTCCACGCTTGCGTTTATAGCTTCATCAAGGTCATACTATCGTTAGAATTGACAACTAGCATAAATGGCTAAAGCTAGAGAAAATCAGACAGCATCTCCTTTATTTATACAACATTTCTCCATATCGTAATTCAACTCCCAAACGTCAATAATACATTTACAATATCATAACAATAGCCTTTAGTCATCTACATTATCCATATTCTCAATTCACTTCCAATTTTCCATATTCAAGACCATAACACACGATTTCGTCCATTCACATACAATGCCTATTTCATGATCTTAACGTCATTTCTAACCCATTCATGTCACAACACAACAACAATCATGATTCAATTCAAACTATCTCTCAAAACGTCACTATTCATCTTTCATAACCCATTTTTCTATACTCTTCTAAAATCCAAGCATTTCAACTTCCAAATACCTTAAACAACATATAAATACCATAAATCTTACCTTAGAGGGACCATTTGGCCAAGCTAGCCGAATTGGAGGCTACAAAAGTTGATCAAGAAAAAATATTTTCTTCTAGTATTCCAACCAATTGGAACGTCCCTAACAACGTGGAGTGGTTGTTGGAGCAAGCCAAGCATTTATTTGAGTGATCTACAAACCCTAGCCAAGTTACGAAGTGAAGTGAGAAAGGTAAGGTCTAATCTTCTTTTACATGTGTCATGGATGATATATACATGTTGTAGTGTGTAGAAATGGATGAAATTCATGAAATATGTGTGTGTAAGTGATGGACGAATAGGGGTGGTGTTGTGTAGATATGATGAATTGATTTTATTTAGTATTTTGGTTGTTATAGTTGTGGATTCCATGATGAAAATGAAGGTTTGATGACTTGAAATGAAGTTGTAATCGTTATGGGATTGTTGTAGAAGTTAATGTGCCATTAGAATGATTTCTTATGTTTGCATGAATGATATTGTTAACGTGTGGTTGTTATATTTCATGAATTTGGAAGGAAAGAATGTGTTGTTGTTGGTTATGTTGAGTTGAGAGGATTCGGGAGGTGTTGTATATTGTTTGGGCTGTTTTGAACATTGCGCGGATTGTTAAAGTGTTCTTGAGTCTTGTTTGGAAGCTCTCGGGCTAGTGCTTAAATGTGTAAGTATTGATGTTGGCTTGATTATATGTGGTTGAATTGAATATAAATGAAATTCCGTCGAATTGTGTGGAAAGGATTGCTAGTGTTAGAATGCTTTTTGAATTAATTGTTGAAGTTGGAGATACGATTGTTGGTATAGTTGTTGATAATTTGGCCGAGTTGAATACTCAGATTGTTGTTGATAATTTGGCCGAGTTGGATTCTCGGGGTTGGTTGTACTTACAGGGGAAATGCTGCCGAAATTTCTGTAGATAAAGTGTTAGTTTAAAATTGGATTCTTAAGTAGCTATAGCTAATGCTTGGTATTTACTAACATTGTTGTAGATTTTGGAAAAGCCGAGACTTAAGTTCGGATTAGCTTAGGAAGCGGACAAGGTATGTAAGGCTTACCCTTTCTTTATTTTGGCATGTCCTAGAGCTAAGTAAGGTATGACACGCACCTTGGGGTAACTCTACTCATTGATTCTGAGCCTGTTTATGATTCTTATTCATTTATTGTCATGAGCATGCTTAGTATAGTTGAGTTCATTGTATGATTAATTAACGAATAAGCATAAAGAGTTTCTGTTCCTAAAAGAGTTCTGTAAGTTTTAATGTCCCTAACTTTAGTAGACGGTCTCAGATTGCTTTGAAACGTTCGTAAAGGTTTCTGTACTAAAATGTCCATAACTTTCTTACACTAAACCGGATTGACTCCGTGTTTATGATCCTCCAGTGTCGGTTTGTGTGCTTATCTATCGAGTCCTAAAAATTGTTTTATGTGCATATAGTCTCTCACTACTTTGCTCATGCATGCCTCAATGTATCTTTCACTGAGTCCCGGGCCAGGATACGTTCTCGTGCGTACTCCACTGCATTGTTCACCGAGTCCCTCACTTGCGGGCCGGGATACGTTATATGTGTATGTATATGATGATATGATGATACGGGGATGGCAGCCAGGACAGTATGTGATGACTCCATTCACCGAGTCCCGCACTAGAGGGCCGGGATACGTTATGCATATATGATATATGATGTGGACATGCATGATTTTATCCACCGAGTCCCTCACTGGAGGGCCGGGATACATTATATGTATGTATGATATGTGATGTTGATGTGCATGATTTTCATTTCAAAAGGCAAGTGTATCGATGTTTTTAAAAGTCATACTTGGTTCTGGTAAATCTCCATTCTTGTTATAATTCTCTCCACTATATTTCGTGCCTTACATGCTCAGTACATATTCCGTACTGACCCCCTTTCTTCGGGGGTTGCGTTTCATGCCACGCCGGTACACCCAGATGCGTCGAAGCCATTATAGAAGATGCTCCAACGGAATGGGCGAGCTCCATTCCTCCTGGAGTGTTGCCGAGCCAGAGTATTCATGCTATGGTATATTGGTCGATGTTAGAGACTTTGCAGACAGAGTCACGTGTATAGAATGTCAGTCTTGTGAGCGGCTCCACCAGCCGATGTGTCATTATGCATCATGTTACAAGTTTCATGTGATTATAGATTTTACTTGATTTGGGAACGACGAAAAGAATGTTTCTGAAAACCTTTACTATATATTTCATTGTTATGTGATTTAAGAGTCCAAAGTGATTATGTGTGTAGTAAGAGTCAGCGGGTTCGCTCGGCCCTAAGTAAGGGTCGGGTGCCCATCACACCCTAGCGAAATTAGGGTGTGATAGTAGGAACAAGCCTTAGTCGAAATACTCAACTTGAGCAAAAACCCTAGTTTTTCTCCATTTGGATTTCTTGACTTGAATGATCTTTAATGGGTTTGCTTACACTTGATTCACTTATTTTGTGTTGTTGATCACTAAAAACCCTTGAAAACTTGTGGAATATATGTAGAGAGATGTTTTAGAGAGAAGGGGTGTCAAGAAGAAATGAAATGAAATAACCTTGGTCCCTTACATTTATTGGACAAAATCTGTCCCGACCAGACATACGGACCAACATACGGTCCGTATAAATTGTACGGGCCGTATGTTTGGTCGTACAATTGGTCCAGAGAGTTTGGCCAATCTGGGTTGCTTATACGGTCCCAAACATACGGGACCGTATAAATTATACGGCCAGTATGTTTGGCCGTATAATCCCCAGTGATCCCGAAGTTCGTTTCGTCGTCTCGTTTGATCTCCAATCCTTATGGAACCTTCTTAACACTTGTTCAACACTTCAATACCAATCCAAGGGACGTTATCACTCTTCTCCAAGACATCATTAAGCCCTTACTAACTCGTTACTCGTAATTTCTTTCCGATGCTTATCAAAATACTTTGCCTTCTCTTGGCAATCCTCTTCCCCTATCTCTAACATCTTTGAATTCTCACCTAGAATCATCGAATGTCATCGCTCGCCCATGAAAACATTGTATACTCATACTCCTCACTAGTTCATTCACTTGCGTACCAACGGAAGATTTTTCGAGGTGTAACAGTCTGCACCAAATATCATAAGCAATTAAGGGTATAATAAACTTATAACATCATTGTTTATCTTGTGAACTACAAAACATAATATGAATCATATATGCTAATAGTTTAAGACCAAGAGAAACCTACAACATCAACATTTATATAGTTACCTGCAAATTATAACATGAATAAGAATTCTAGTAATTTGATGTTAGCAGAAAATTTCAACATCATCGTTTATCTAGTTACTTGCAAACCATAATATGAATCAGAAAGTCAAGGGTTAAATTTAACATACAACTTTTTTCTCTGTCCTCCTATTCCCATGCAAATCCTAAACTAAACCTACTTTCAAACTATGGCCACTCCGGCTACTGGTCATCCATCAACGGCGGCTGGCCAGCCTCCTTCAACTTCCAACCTAGATCACTACCCTCCCCTTACAAACACAAAAATACCCGCTTCTCAGCCATTTGTCCCACTTCTCTCAGTCAAAGAAACAAACCCTACTAACTACAAACAAACCCTATTAACTACATGCAGACTCTTGTGCATGATTGTACCCCTACTACCGACCCCATTGTTAATCCTATACCTATCAAGGAGGTTCAATATGTTGATGGTATCCCAGTGGTGTGTTGGACTACATTATAAGTCTCAAGAGTGGAACAACTGGAGAATTTAAAGCATGTTATTGTAGGTAAGTTCTCATATGGATGGCCAGAAATGGATGAGTTGAGAGATATTATTCCAATTCAATGTGGTGCTAAGGGAAAGTGTCAGGTTGGATTCCTAAGAGATCGACATGTTTTGATTAGATGTTCTTTAATGGAAGATTTCATAAACACCTCTTCTAAGAGTGCATTTTGGTTGAAGTCTAAGGATGGTAAGTCTTCTCAGATGAGACCTCTCATAGATGATTCCCATTTTTGGGTTGAAGAATAGACTTCAACTGCAATGGCATGGATATCTTTTCCTTATTTAATGCCTACTTACTTTGTTAAGGAATTTTTGTTTACCTTTGCATCGGCAGTTGGGAAACCTTTGTTATTAGACATGGCTACTATTAATAAAACCAGGCCTAATTCTTCTAGCGTAAAGGTACAACTGGATTTATTATCAGATCTTCCTAAGTTTGTTATGATGGAGATTGAAGATGATAAAACCAATAAAGTGAATGTTATGAAAGTGAAGATTCAGTATGATCATTTGGCTAAGTATTGTACTGAATGTAAGTTACAAGGCCATGCAAAGGAAGAGTGTAGAGTGTTACATCCTGAGTTGAAGGCAGATAAGAAAGAGGATGTCAATGAAGGAGAGGCAGAAGTGAAGAAGAGTGAGGAAGTGACAACTGAGAAACAAGCAGTAGCAATAACATCTAAGGGATTTCAATATCCAGGAAGGCATAGAAGGTATAATAGATAGAGATATCCAGTGCAACAATATTTGCCAAAGGTGTTGTCTAGTGGGAAAGTTGTTACTTATCCAAATGCTACTAACATAGGAAAGAAGAGGAAGGAGGATGGTCATGTAGGGAAAGAAAAGCTACCAGAAGGAGTTACACTTCAAAATAATTTTGAAGTATTGAATGACAATGTAGAAGATGGGGTGGATAATGACAACACAAAGGATTTGGTTCCTACTGATTCAATAGGGACATCCAAAGAACCAGATGTTTTAACCAAGAAGACAGATGATGCTGAAAAATCTGAACTTGCTGATAAAAGTTTGAATGTGACTAGGGAAGAAAGTCATATTGGAATGCAGGATGAGAATGAGAAGGCAAGTGCAGGTACTGAGATAGTTATTTACAAGGGTTCTGAAGAAAATATTGATAATGTAGATGATCCTCAAGAGAAAGTTACTGATGGAGGAGAGAGAGTAGCAGATACTCAAGAACGTGTAGAAAATGGAGAGAAGCAACAATTAAATGATTGTGTGGATAATTTAGCTCAGGTTGTTTAGGATCATGAGCAAAGTATCACAGTCTTTAATCAGGAGCATATTCAAAAGGATTTCCTCTTCCAATTGTGATCAGACAGGAGGCACTTGAAAGGGAGGAACCTGATGATTTGAATGTGGATCTGGTGGGAAAAGGTCAAGATCAACAAATTCTATATTTGAAAAAACCCTTTCCCTTTGAAGGAACTGCATGATGTAGTGTCCTATAATCTAGCAGATATGGCATTACCTGAGCAAATTGAAGTGGGCAGCAGTGCTAAAGATGTGGTAGATGAGGAATCCATAGAGCAGGTGTTTAATCATGTAGCTAAGGAAGCTGATATTTCTCCAAAGTCTATGCAGTAAGGGGTAAGAAGGGCAAACAACAACGTGTAGTGGATATTCAGCCTATAACAATATTACCAAATAAAGTTGTGAATAATGTCAATAAATCTTTATGAAGACCTTATTTTGGAATATCAGGTCTGTGAATTCATAGCAAGCTTTTCATAGAGTACAAATGTTACATAGGCATCATAAATTCTCCATTATTGCATTGATGGAACCATTTCAGCATTTTAGACACATTCAAAGATTTAGAAGGAGATTGGGCATGAGATAGGCACATCACAACTGCAATGGTAAAATTTGGTTCTTTATAAATGATAACATAGATATAGAAGTGATTCAGGATAGAGATCAACATATCACAGTTAAGTTATGTTTTCAGGAGGATAATAAGATTCTTATGACTACTATGATCTATACAAAGTGTGAAGTATTGGAAAGAATTAATCTTTGGGATAACTTGTATAATTTGGCTGATCAAATGGAAGTGCCCTGGCTTATGGAAGGGGATTTCAATGTCATTATGAATGAAGATGAGAAAATAGGGGGTCTTCCAGTTTATCCAGATGAGTATGAAGATTTTGCATTCTGTGTGAATTCATGTGAACTCTTTAAAGTGGCTCTTAAAGAGAGCTTATTCACATGGTGGAATGGTAGAGCTGGTGGGGATTGTATTTTTAAAAGGTTGGATAGAATGCTCACTAATTCAAAACTACAGGATTGGTTTGGTCATATGGAAGTTGAACATTTATCTAGAACTGGTTCTGATCATGCTCCTTTTCTACTTACATGTGGAGATTCATCTCAACATGTAAGGAAACCTTTCAGGTTTTTGAAGTTTGTATAGAACATGAGTCCTTTTTAGAGGTGGTGAATCCAGGGTGGACTGTTGATTTTGAAGCAGATGAGCTCATTACTTTTAACTGAACCTTAAAAAGGTTAAGCATGTTCTATCTGAATGGAGTAAAGCTACTTTTGGGGATATTTTCAAGCAGCTGGTAGTAAGGGATGATATTGTGAGAGTTAAAGAATAGCTTTTTGAAGATGATCCTTCTCCTGCAAACAGGATGGTACTCCAACCAGCACAAGTAGAATTGAAGAAGTATATACATTATGAGGAGGAATTCTGGAGACAGAAATCTCATTTTACTTGTTTCTCTGAGGGTGATGGGAATACAAGGTTTTTCCATAATGTGGTAAATGGTAGGAGGAAGAGATTGCAAGTCAAAAGGATGAGAAAGTAAAATGGAAGTTGGATTGAGGAGGAAGATACTCTAGCTGAGGAAGCAACTCAATTTTATCATCATCAGTTTACACAGGAGGATATCTCTTTAGATTTTTAATTGCTGCAACATGTTTCTAATATGGTTACTCATGAGAATAATCAGATACTACAACATGCAAACTCTAGAAGATGTTAAGAAGGCAGTTTTTGATCTGTCAGGAGATAGTTCAGGTGGTCCAGATGGTATGATAGGAGAATTTTATCAAGTATGCTGGGATATTGTGGGGGCTGATGTGTATAATATAGTGAAAGTCTTCTTTGAAGGACAGACTTTGCCAAAGTCCATAACTCATACAAATTTGGTTCTGATCCCAAAGAAGAATAATGTTGAGACCTTTGCAGATATGAGGCACATAAGTCTAAGTAATTTTATTAACAAAGTGATCTCTAGAGTGGTGTAGAATAAGCTTGAAAATGTTTGCCTTCTTTGATATCTGCTAATCAGTATGGTTTGGTAAAAGGAATATGTATCATTGAGAATGTACTGTTAACTCAAGAGGTGGTATCAGATATAAGACTTAGGGGAAAACTAGCTAATGTGGTGCTTAAACTGGATATGCCTAAGACCTATGATAGAGTGTCCTGGGATTTTTTGGCAAGAGTTCTGAGGAAGATGGGATTTGCAGAAGTATTTATAGATATGATATGGATATTGATAGCAAACAATTGGTACTCAGTTCTATTTAATAGACAGGCTTCGTGTTTTTTCAGCTCAACAAGAGGTGTTAAGCAAGGAGATCCACTGTCTCCTACTTTATTTATATTGTCTGCAGAAGTGCTGTCTAGAGCATTAAACTCTTTATTTAAGGACAATGGCTTTAGAAGCTATGGAATGCCTAAATGATACTATTATCTTCTCGTCTGCATATGATACATCATTGCAGCTGATCATGGGAATATTATAGGAGTATGAATAGATGTCAGGGCAGCTTATCAACAAAGGAAAAAGTTCCTTCTACATGCATAACAAAGTTTCAAATGTGATAGTACAACAGGTGGAGGCTATTACTGGTTTTACTAGGGGATATTTCCCTTTTACATACTTAGGTTGCCTAATCACACATGCAAGAAAGAGAAAGGCTGATTTTAATGACTTGATCAAGAAAGTGAAGGACAAACTGGTAGCTTGGAAAGTAAGACTTCTATCTTTTGGAGGAAAAGTTGTTTTGATCAACAGTGTTTTATTGAGCATGCCAATTCACCTACTCTCAGCTATCAGACCTCCAAAGGGTGTTATATATGACCTGCATAGGGTGTTTGCAAGATTTTTCTGGAATAATAGTAAAGAAGGAAGAAGAAGACATTGGTTGAATCTGTGCTTGGCAAAGGATGAAGGTGGAGTTGGCTTCAGATCCTTATTTGATGTCTTTAAAGCATTATGTGCTAAACTCTGGTGGAAATTCAGAACTACAAATACTCTATGGTCAAATTATATGTGGAACAAGTATTGTAAAAGGCACTACCCTCAGTATGTGCCTTGGAAAGGAGGCTCTCAGGTCAGGAAGATGATGTTAGAAGCAAGAGACAACATGGAGCATGAAATGTGGTGGGAGCCAAGAAATGGAACTACTAACATTTAATTTGATAATTGGACAAAACTTAGAGCTCTATACTACTTAGTTCCTGATGAGTTTTTTGTGGATGAAACAGTATAAGATGTGAAGGAATTGAGAAATCAGGAAGGATGGAACATGAGTAAACTACAATAGCTTTTTCCCACTGATATTGTTGATTATATACTGGAAGAATTAGACTTTCACGAATCTACAGAAGAATGGGATAAACCAAGGTGGATGATGACAACATTTGGTAAATTTACAGTTGGAAGTGCATGGGAGCTCTTAAGAAGGAAATCAGTGAAGTCTTATATATACAAAAGCATGTGGATACCAGGTTTGCCTTTCAAAATTTCATTCTTTTTCTAGAGATTGTGGAAATGCAAACTGCTAGTAAGGGATATATGAGAAGGATTGGGATTGATACAGAAGGAAAATGCTATTGTTGTGATCCTAAACAATGTGAAACTGTAGATCATCTGTTTATCACAGGAAAGATTGCTTCACAAGATTGGAAATATGTTAAAGCTGCTGTAGGAATCAACTTTGCTTCAGGTGAAATAAGTGATACAGGTCTGATGGAATGCTGATTTTTCATCTAAGTTCAAATCTATTATTAGAGCCATACCAGTAAACACAATGTGGCAAATATGGAAGTGGAGGAACATTGTTGTGCATGGAGGGAAGATGTCTATCAATAAGGTGATATATGAAATAAATTTGACTATACATCAGATGTGCAGAATTAGAAATCCAAGAATGCAAGTACCAAAGTCTCTTCCTCAAATTATGCAGATGATTGAAACATACAGACCACACGTAGTGAGCAAGCTAGTGAGATGGAATACGCCTATGCCAGGGTGGTTTAAGTGTAACTCAGATGGTGCTTCTAGAGGCAATCCAGGGCCAAACTCAGTGGCATTTTGTATTGGGAACTCCGTGGGAGATCTGGTGCATGCTGCAGCTAGAAGAATATCATATGTATCAAACTTAGTTGCTGAAGCAATGGCTTTACATGAGGGGATTAGATACTGTGTGACAAATAATCTATTGCCAGTAATCTTGGAGACTGATTCAGTGACTCTTAAAATGATCTTTACAGGACAATGGGAAGTACCATGGAGTATCTCTTTGATCATAAAAGATTTTACAAGATTGAGGAGGGATAAGGAAGTGAGAGTGGAACATGTACTGAGGGAAGAAAATGGATTGGCAGATTTTTTGACTAATTTTGTTTTTGATTTTGCAGGTGATCATCAATTCAATAGTTACCAATCACTTCCAAGGAAATCGAGATAGATTCTGAATACTGAAAAAGCACAGATGCCATACATCAGAATCAGGCAAGCTAAAGATCATCATATTCCAGGAGATTAACATATGAAATAAGGATTCTGCAGGATTTCAAAACTGCAGGAATCAGGCCTAGTACAGAATTAGCAGATTGAACAGAAGGACTTTTGGACAGGTTACAACAGTGATATTAGTGTTATTACATGCTCATTCTGTTGTCACATATCCAAAAGATCTTTTTATACAATCATTCTTAAAGGAAAAGGTCAACATTTCATAGGTCTGGATCAAACACAGAAATAGCTGAACATGAGGAATTTTTTGAAAGAATTATATTCCATCGTTGAAGCCTGAATTTTAATTCAATGGACTGTGGATCCATAGCACCTAGTGGGAGCTTGAGGTGTCAACATGGTATCAAGTCATGGCCAAAGGATTTGCAATAGACAAGCTTTTAGATTTCTATTAGTTTGGCTTCATGTATTTTATTTCTTTTATTTACTGGATTTTTAGCTTTTTGTACAGAACTTTGATTTTTTTTTTTAATAAAGCACTATCAGGCAATCTGCTTGGTAGTTTTGAGAAAAAAATAATATGAATCAGAAAATTCTAATAATTAAAGATAGAATAAACCCAAAACATCATTGTTTATCTAGTTACCTGCAAACCGTTACATGAAATAGAAAATAGTAATAATTATAGGTAAGATAAACCCAGAACATCATACTTTATCTCGCTCTCTGCAAAACATAACATGAATCATGAATTTCTAATAATTTGAAAATTTATCCATATGATTATCTGCAACACTATAGATCATGTAAAAAAATTACTAAATCATATCATTATTGCTAAGAGAAAAATAAAACGAAACCCAAAATATCAAACAGATAAAACCTGCATGTTATGTTTTGCAATTTGATCATATTGATATTAGTTGATAAGAATCATATATTCATATCCAATCCTAAAAGTAAGAGTAGGAAAAAAAGGAAAGACATTATCCGACATTAATTAATGGTGAATCCAATATGCTAATAAAACTCCATATATAAAAGTAATAGGAAGTTTAAAGTATTGTTTTCCAAATGGACTTGAAATAACTTCACGAAACCCTGGACTTCTTGACCAAATAGGATATACATCCCGAAGTGCAGCAAACTGGAGATCTCTTAACAACGACAACAACAACAATAACAACATCCAGTATAATCCCACCAGATAGGGTCTGGGGAGGGTAAAGTGTACGCAGACCTTACCTCAACCTTTTGACGGGTAGAGAGGTTGTTTCCGATAGAATCCCGGCTCAAAGAGAGATGAAAAAGAGTCATGAATAATAAACAGTAGTAAAAAGCAATAACAGCAGAAAGATAATATGATAAATAACATAGTAAAAGAAGCAATCAAATAGTACTAGCGATAGGAACAAGCAATTTAAAGCAGTATAAAAGGCATGGTGAAATACTATAGAAAGTAAAATAATTTGATAATCGTAGTACAAACAACAACAAATAGTACCAGGAATAGAAAGACAAGGACCTACACGGATAATACTACAACTATTTGTTATATCCCGTATTTTCGCGCATTCGGAAAAATTCGAAATAATTTTGATTTGTAAGGAATAAGGTCATATGTGATTTGAATTAATATACGTGTGTGTTGTTCATGAAAAATATTGATGTGGAAACACGGAGGAAAGCCAAGGGACAAAATTGAAATTTTGGAAACTTGTTTCACGAATTACAAAGTTTAGCCATCAATTGGGCTCAAAAAACAAAAAGAGAACAAAAGGCCCAAGATGGTAGGGTGGCCGGCCATGGCCTAGAAAGGGAGGCCCAAGCCCATGTTTTGTTTTTTAAAATTTGGGCATGTGATGAATTAATAAAGAGAGGTCATCCTTATTCATTTTCAAGAACCTTCAAGAAGATAAAATGGAGAGCAAGACTTAAGGGGATTTCGGCCAAACCCTTGGAAATTCAAGATCAATTTTGAGCTATCAAAAATTAATTTCTTCAAGCAAACTTGCTAATTGAAAGGCGCTTGTTAACGTGGAAGTGTTGTTAGAAGCGTTAGATTGCTCGTTTTCTCTATCTACCACTTTAGGCAAGTTGAGAAGTTGAAGAGGAAAGGTGAGTTCTAATCTTGTTTTATGTGTTATAAATGGTTTATATGTGTTGTTGTGTGCTAGAATGGAAGAAATTCATGATAAGAGTCAAGTTGAAGTTGGGTCGTGTGGAAGGTGTTTTGCTGTGTGTGTATGTGATGCTCAAAGTGACGTATTAGCTTTAGTTGGCATGTTTTGATTGTTGTAGAGTGAAGGAAAGAATGAAAAATCATCTTTGTGTATGGGTGTGGTGTTGGCCGTATGCCCCCCCCCCCTTTGTGTAGTTGAGAATGAATAAATCGTCGTTAGTATTTAAGTTGTCGTCATTGTGGATCCTATGAAGAAAAATGCAAGTTTAACGACTCAAAGTGATGTTGTGGTGGTTATGGGTTGATTTGGAAATTAATTTGAATTTTATATAATTTTTGTATTTGTGAGGATTGCATTGTTAATGTGTGGATTAATGGTATAAGTCATGAATTTGGAAGGAATGAATGTGTTATAGTTGAGGTTCTTGGGTTTGGGGCAATTTCGGGTGAGTTGGAGTATTATTTTGGATGTTTGAAAAATTGTGTGAATTGTTTGAAATGCTCTTGAATGTTGTTGACATGAGTTCGGGCTAGTATTTGAGTGTATAGGCATTGATGTTGGCTTGAAGGTAAGCCATTAAAGTGAACGTAGTGAATATTGTTAGATTATGTAGAAAGAGTACTTGATGCTAGAGTGCGTTTTGAATTGGTTATTGATGTTGCTAGATTGGTTGTTGGTGTTATTGTTGATTTGGCCGAGTTAAATTCTCGGGGTGTTGAATTTATAGGGGAAATGGTGCCGCAATTTCGGTAGACAAATATGAACCTAAATTGAATTCTTAAAAGTTCACAACTCACATTTGGCACTTATGACCAATTGTAGGTTTTTGGCGAAACGGAGTTTGATTTTGGACAAGCGTAAGGAGCGCGGAAGGTATGTAAGGCTACCCCATTCCTTCTTTTGGCATGTCCTAGGTATACTAGGTCGATATCGGAGCCCCGGGGGAAATTCTGTTCATGGAAATCCGAACTTGAAATCGAGTACTATTCATTCCATTGAATTGAACCATAAAACTCACATTTTGTTGAAAAGTAATCAAACATCCGAAACTTTTGTAAATGTAATCAAATCGGTTCGAAACTTCCTTGGATGATTCTATAGACCTTAATATCCGAGATTCATGTCCGCCACCTCGACTTGATCCGAGGTGGACCCACTATTCCCGAATCCTCCCCTATTGTTCTACTTGGCTTAAGTCCGTACAATAATTAAAGGAAACTCTTGGTTGTTGTCCCGATTACCAAACGATGGTTGTCTTACTATTCCATTGAGTTCTTAATCTATATTATGATATGTACACGCGATCCTATAAATTATATTTGGTCTGATCCGTAAGATATCCGGGAGTAATTCGCTTCTAAAGTGCTAGCTAAAATGTTCCGAGTCTTCCTATGATTCTGAATTATATTGATAGAAGTATGCCTGACATGATCCACCTTACGACATGATTGAGTAACGAAATAAGTATAAAGAATTTGTGTCGGAAAGAATATTATGAGTCATAATGTCCCCAACTTTCGTGAAGCATGTTGTAAGTATGATAACACGAATGATGGTTTCACCGAAGCTTGATATATTATGATACGTACACATGATTTCGAAAGTTTATTTGATTTCATCCATATGAAGTTGGCACGATACCTAAAGACCTATTTGATATATTCCTTAGATGTTAATAAAGAAAATAAGTGATATAATTAATACCTTGAGATGTAGTGGTGTGTGCGTACGAATCTAAGTTGTACTTAATTTGCTCTATACGTCATCCGAAAGATAGCTGATACGACTAATACTTCGGTTTTGCAAATATTGACTTCCGAAACATTTATGGAGCGTTCCGTACTTCGAACGCTCGTAACTTTCGTATGCTAGTTCCGATTGACCCGAAGCTTGTTTCTGGACCTCCAGATGCCGATAATGTGTTTGCATATAAGTATGTGTGTATCTCGGGTCTTGATTGTGTGCATATGGTTTCGCTCTACTCTGTTCGTGCAAGCTTTGATTTGGATTTCACTGAGCCCGGGCCAGGATATGTTCTCGTGCGTACTTCTCTGCATTATTCACCGCGTCCCTCTCACTTGCGGACCGGGGCACGTATATGTACATGATATGATTGCGGGGAGGTGGCCAGGATGGCATATGATGACTCCATTCACCGCGTTCCGCAAAAGAGGGCCGGGGCACGTTATATGCATGCATGATACATGACATTGACATACATGGAGTATGATTCACCGCACCCCTCCCTGAGGGCCGGGGTACGTTACTTGCATATATGATACATGACATTGGCATATTTGATATATGATTCACCGCGTCCCTTACCAAGGGCCGGGGCACGATACATGAACATTTGATATATGATGTTAATATATATGATTCCATTTACCGCGTCCCTCACAAAGGGCCGGGGCATGTTATTTGACATATACATATAAGATATACGATCCTGTCATGCACACCCTGAGTCTGGTAGGTAAGCTTTTGGTACACAGGATGATTCACGTATTTATTGTATTTCTTCTTGCCTCCGACATCGACATATAAACATGTAGATGACTTGTGTGTGGAAGGTAAGCACTCTAGTGTTTTGGATATCATACTTGCTTTGGTACCGTTGTTCTGGTTATGTTTCTATTTTCTGTATTCCATGCTTTACATACTCAGTACATATTCCGTACTGACCCCCTTTCTTCGGGGGCTGCGCTTCATGCCACGCAGGTACAGACGCTTACTGTGGTGGTCCGCCAGCCTAGGTACACAGTCTGCTTTTGGAAGTGCTCCTTTGTTCCGGAGCCCACCTTTTTGGTACAGATCCTTCAGTTGTACATATTGTTGTGTTTATGATTATTCTGGGGTACGGCGGGGCCCTGTCTCGCCATATGATTCTGTTGTCTGTATTAGGGGCCTGTAGACATGTATGTGGGTTACGGGTCATGTTTGCTCAGAAATGCTTACTTGGTTTATGCTTGATTCTCCCCTGCATTACGTTAACATAATCGGGTCACGTGTATGATATAAATAACGGGTTAAAGGATATGTTTATAATTTGTACGCACGAGGTTCAAGAAAAAAAAATGTAAGTGTAAGCGTGATTCGGGTGCCCATATCGGGCACTAGTCACGGCCACGGGGTTGGGTCGTGACAAAAGTGGTATCAGAGCGGTTTGTCCTCGGAATGTCTACAGGCCGTGTCTAGTAGAGTCTTGTTTATTGGTGTGTTGTGCACCACATCTATGAACAGGAGGCTACAGGACATTTAGAGTGTTACCTTTCTTTGGATCTTAGATCGTGCCATAGAGCTGTGCTATTAGGATGATTATTTTCTGATCGGTTGTTGTGTTTTTCAGTGATGCCTCCGAAGAAGGCTACGGCTGCCCAGAAGGGTAAGGTGATGGTCGGAGAGACCAGTCAGGCGCAGCGAGTTACCCGGGCTCGTGTTCAGGATTTGCCCGAGGTTGTACCCCACTCAGAGGGATCTGATACACCACCGGCGGAGCCTGGAGCAGGTCCATCAGTAGCTCCAGGGGCCCGAGTACCCGTACCAGAGCCTCCAGCTCCTCAGCCAGGGGCGGAGGACAGGACACTGAGAGAGGCTGTGCAGTTATTGACTACGTTGGTAGCGGGGCAGGCTCGCAGACGCGGGCGGAGAGATGACGATGATGATGACAGGCGTGATAGCCTAAGGGTTCGAGAGTTTCTATTATGTGGCCCCCCAGAGTTTTTCGGGTCTAAGCCCGACGAGGACCCCCATGACTTCATTCGGGGGATGCGGCGCTCATTGGACTTGGTCAGGGCTTCAGAGACCGAGTCTGTCGAGTTGGCCGCGCACAGATTGCGGGATGTTGCTGCTAACTGGTACGAGTCCTGGGAGCTATCCAGGGGTGAGGGTGTTTCCCCGGCTACTTGGGACGAGTTCATGGTTGCTTTTACCGTCACTTTTTGCCACCAGAGTTACGGCGGGCGCGGGTTGATCGATTTTTGCATCTGCAGCAGAGGGGTCGTAGTGTTCATGAGTATAATTTGGAGTTTGATTCTCTGGCCCGGTATGCACCTGCTATAGTAGTAGATATGACTGACCGGATGCACCGGTACGTGATGGGGTTAGACCGCTATTTGATTGATGGCTGCATGGCGGTGGCATTGCAGACCGACATGGATATCGCCCGGCTACAGGCCTATGCTCAGGGTATGGAGGACCGACACAGGGCTGATTATCCTAGTAGGGATCGAGATAAGAGGACGCCCAAGAGGGCCAGGTCCATGGGATACTCTGGGGAGTTTCGAGGCGGACAGCCTCAACAGTATGTTAGACAGTCTTCTCAGCCAGCGTAAACTGCGCCCCCACGGCCTACCGGTGAGAGATTTGATAGTGTCAGATATTCAGCGGCTGGCCAGAGCTCTAGGGATCCCGATTCGCAGGTAAGTGGCGGGCTCAGCCAGACTAGGTCGCTTATGCCTCAGTGTCCCCAGTGCGGTAGGCGCCATTTGGGAGAGTGCCGTCGCGCCACCGGTGCTTGTTTTACTTGCGGCCGTCAAGGCCATGTTATGAGGGAGTGCCCGTATAGGGGAGGTTCAGGTGGTTCAGTCCAGCCCACTGGGTCAGTTGCTGGCTCGTCTCTCCCTTCTGTAGCTATGCGCCCCACGGGGCAGGGTGTGCCGATACCAGCAGGCCGCGGCAGAGGTCGTGGCGGAGCTCCCAGTTCCAGCGGTCCTTAGAACCGCTTGTATGCGTTGGCCAGCCGACAGGATCAGGAGGCGCCACCAGATGCAGTTACAGGTATATTATTAATTTTCTTCCGAAATGAATATGTACTGATATATATTTCCCCCCGATTGCTAGTAAAACTAGGATGAGATCCGAATCGATAAAACCGTCTGTGGTAGTCATATGTACAAATGAAAGTGCATGTTAAAAAAAAAAAAGGGGGGGGCTAACCCGGTAGTTTCATAATAATAAACGATCCTCTCCAGATCGGAGTGGGACTCGCTACGAGAACCTTCCGGAAAGTGTTAAGACACCGACCTGCCTTAAAGTGCGTGACAAAGGTCGTGTGAGGCAGTCGACGCGATTATACCAGCACTAATGCATCAAAATGCACGGAAGTTTCAGGGTTAAGCGTGCTAGGGGCGGAGCAATTTTGGGATGGGTGACCCCCTGGGAAGTACACCAAAATTTGCGTAAATGTAAATATAAAAGGCAGATGGGAAACCAGGGGTAACCTAAAGGAAATAAGAATGTACCAAATGGTTAGGAACCCTAGATAGGTTGGATAGGCCAAAGCAGACCCGGTCGGTGAGGAAGAAGGAAACACAATACAGTTCTGGAATTAGGGTAAGTTTGAATAATGCGTTTGGAAGTGTTTTGTGAGTAAATGGTAATAAATGCGTAAGTATGCGTATAACATCCCGTCTATGGCCGTACCGATCGGCGGTGGGCCCCAGCAGCCAGTGTAGAGACATATGAAATATATTAGCCGAACGAAAGTTAAGAGACAAGTAAAGGATAGGGTATAGATATTATGAAATGAACTGATACTAATCTCACTACAGTAAGGGTAGAAGATTCCGATGCGACGATACGTGGAAAGGAAGGAAAAGTAAGTAAATGGAAGACAAGGAGATAACAATTATAATGCTTGAAAAGTTATGAAGGGAGGAAAGAAACTTCCCCGAAGTATTACACGAACCCCCCTAAGGTTAATTGAACATTCGAGGACGAATGTTCTTAAGGGGGAGAGGATGTTATATCCCGTATTTTCGCGCATTCGGAAAAATTCGAAATAATTTTGATTTGTAAGGAATAAGGTCATATGTGATTTGAATTAATATACGTGTGTGTTGTTCATGAAAAATATTGATGTGGAAACACGGAGGAAAGCCAAGGGACAAAATTGAAATTTCGGAAACTTGTTTCACGAATTACAAAGTTTAGCCATCAATTGGGCTCAAAAAACAAAAAGAGAACAAAAGGCCCAAGATGGTAGGGTGGCCGGCCATGGCCTAGAAAGGGAGGCCCAAGCCCATGTTTTGTTTTTTAAAATTTGGGCATGTGATGAATTAATAAAGAGAGGTCATCCTTATTCATTTTCAAGAACCTTCAAGAAGATAAAATGGAGAGCAAGACTTAAGGGGATTTCGGCCAAACCCTTGGAAATTCAAGATCAATTTTGAGCTATCAAAAATTAATTTCTTCAAGCAAACTTGCTAATTGAAAGGCGCTTGTTAACGTGGAAGTGTTGTTAGAAGCGTTAGATTGCTCGTTTTCTCTATCTACCACTTTAGGCAAGTTGAGAAGTTGAAGAGGAAAGGTGAGTTCTAATCTTGTTTTATGTGTTATAAATGGTTTATATGTGTTGTTGTGTGCTAGAATGGAAGAAATTCACGATAAGAGTCAAGTTGAAGTTGGGTCGTGTGGAAGGTGTTTTGCCGTGTGTGTATGTGATGCTCAAAGTGACGTATTAGCTTTAGTTGGCATGTTTTGATTGTTGTAGAGTGAAGGAAAGAATGAAAAATCATCTTTGTGTATGGGTGTGGTGTTGGCCGTATGCCCCCCCCCCCCCCCTTTTGTGTAGTTGAGAATGAATAAATCGTCGTTAGTATTTAAGTTGTCGTCATTGTGGATCCTATGAAGAAAAATACAATTTTAACGACTCAAAGTGATGTTGTGGTGGTTATGGGTTGATTTGGAAATTAATGTGAATTTTATATAATTTTTGTATTTGTGAGGATTGCATTGTTAATGTGTGGATTAATGGTATAAGTCATGAATTTGGAAGGAATGAATGTGTTATAGTTGAGGTTCTTGGGTTTGGGGCAATTTCGGGTGAGTTGGAGTATTATTTTGGATGTTTGAAAAATTGTGTGAATTGTTTGAAATGCTCTTGAATGTTGTTGACATGAGTTCGGGCTAGTATTTGAGTGTATAGGCATTGATGTTGGCTTGAAGGTAAGCCATTAAAGTGAACGTAGTGAATATTGTTGGATTATGTAGAAAGAGTACTTGATGCTAGAGTGCGTTTTGAATTGGTTATTGATGTTGCTAGATTGGTTGTTGGTGTTATTGTTGATTTGGCCGAGTTAAATTCTCGGGGTGTTGAATTTATTGGGGAAATGCTGCCGCAATTTCGGTAGACAAATATGAACCTAAATTGAATTCTTAAAAGTTCACAACTCACATTTGGCACTTATGACCAATTGTAGGTTTTTGGCGAAACGGAGTTTGATTTTGGACAAGCGTAAGGAGCGTGGAAGGTATGTAAGGCTACCCCATTCCTTCTTTTGGCATGTCCTAGGTATACTAGGTCGATATCGGAGCCCCGGGGGCAATTCTGTTCATGGAAATCCGAACTTGAAATCGAGTACTATTCATTCCATTGAATTGAACCATAAAACTCACATTTTGTTGAAAAGTAATCAAACGTCCTAAACTTTTGTAAATGTAATCAAATCGCTTCGAAACTTCCTTGGATGATTCTATAGACCTTAATATCCGAGATTCATGTCCGCCACCTCGACTTGATCCGAGGTGGACCCACTATTCCCGAATCCTCCCCTATTTTCTACTTGTCTTAAGTCCGTACAATAATTAAAGGAAACTCTTGGTTGTTGTCCCGATTACCAAACGATGGTTGTCTTACTATTCCATTGAGTTCTTAATCTATATTATGATATGTACACGCGATCCTATAAATTATATTTGGTCTGATCCGTAAGATATCCGGGAGTAATTCGCTTCTAAAGTGCTAGCTAAAATGTTCCGAGTCTTCCTATGATTCTGAATTATATTGATAGAAGTATGCCTGACATGATCCACCTTACGACATGATTGAGTAACGAAATAAGTATAAAAAATTTGTGTCGGAAAGAATATTATGAGTCATAATGTCCCCAACTTTCGTGACGCATGTTGTAAAGAGGATTTTGTAAGTATGATAACACGAATGATGGTTTCACCGAAGCTTGATATATTATGATACGTACACATGATTTCGAAAGTTTATTTGATTTCATCCATATGAAGTTGGCACGATACCTAAAGACCTATTTGATATATTCCTTAGATGTTAATAAAGAAAATAAGTGATATAATTAATACCTTGAGATGTAGTGGTGTGTGCGTACGAATCTAAGTTGTACTTAATTTGCTCTATACGTCATCTGAAAGATAGCTGATACGACTAATACTTCGGTTTTGCAAAGATTGACTTCCGAAACATTTATGGAGCGTTCCGTACTTCGAACGCTCCTAAATTTCGTATGCTAGTTCCGATTGACCCGAAGCTTGTTTATGGACCTCCAGATGCCGATAATGTGTTTGCATATAAGTATGTGTGTATCTCGGGTCTTGATTGTGTGCATATGGTTTCGCTCTACTCTGTTCGTGCAAGCTTTGATTTGGATTTCACTGAGCCCGGGCCAGGATATGTTCTCGTGCGTACTTCTCTGCATTATTCACCGCGTCCCTCTCACTTGCGGACCGGGGCACGTATATGTACATGATATGATTGCGGGGAGGTGGCCAGGATGGCATATGATGACTCCATTCACCGCGTTCCGCAAAAGAGGGCCGGGGCACGTTATATGCATGCATGATACATGACATTGACATACATGGAGTATGATTCACCGCACCCCTCCCTGAGGGCCGGGGTACGTTACTTGCATATATGATACATGACATTGGCATATTTGATATATGATTCACCGCGTCCCTTACCAAGGGCCGGGGCACGATACATGAACATTTGATATATGATGTTAATATATATGATTCCATTTACCGCGTCCCTCACAAAGGGCCGGGGCATGTTATTTGACATATACATATAAGATATACGATCCTGTCATGCACACCCTGAGTCTGGTAGGTAAGCTTTTGGTACACAGGATGATTCACGTATTTATTGTATTTCTTCTTGCCTCCGACATCGACATATAAACATGTAGATGACTTGTGTGTGGAAGGTAAGCACTTTAGTGTTTTGGATATCATACTTGCTTTGGTACCGTTGTTCTGGTTATGTTTCTATTTTCTGTATTCCATGCTTTACATACTCAGTACATATTCCGTACTGACCCCCTTTCTTCGGGGGCTGCGCTTCATGCCACGCAGGTACAGACGCTTACTGTGGTGGTCCGCCAGCCTAGGTACACAGTCTGCTTCTGGAAGTGCTCCTTTGTTCCGGAGCCCACCTTTTTGGTACAGATCCTTCAGTTGTACATATTGTTGTGTTTATGATTATTCTGGGGTACGGCGGGGCCCTGTCTCGCCATATGATTATGTTGTCTGTATTAGGGGCCTGTAGACATGTATGTGGGTTACGGGTCATGTTTGCTCAGAAATGCTTACTTGGTTTATGTTTGATTCTCCCCTGCATTACGTTAACATAATCGGGTCACGTGTATGATATAAATAACGGGTTAAAGGATATGTTTATAATTTGTACGCACGAGGTTCAAGAAAAAAAAATGTAAGTGTAAGCGTGATTCGGTTGGTAAGTATGTACGGGTGCCCATATCGGGCACTAGTCACGGCCACGGGGTTGGGTGTGAAATGATAAGTAGGACAACACTCAAATACTTATTAACCTTCTACCCTCATTCGTGTCTTCCATAACCTCCTATCTAGAGTCATGTCCTCGGTAAACTAAACATGCGCCATATCGTGTCGAATCACCTCTCCCCAATACTTCTTCGACCTACCTTTTCCTCCCCTGAAACCGTCCATAGCTAACATCTCACACCTCCGCACTAGGGCGTCCATACATCTCATCCGCACATGTCCAAACCATCTCAGCCTCGATTCCCGCATCTTATCCTTCACCGAAGCCGCTCCCACCTTGTCCCGGATATTTTCATTTCTAATCTTATCGCTCCTAGTATGCCCCACACATCCTTCGCAACATCCTCATTTCTACCACTTTCATCTTCTGAACGTGAGAGTTCTTGACTGGCCAACACACCACCCCATACATCATAGTAGGTCTAACCACCACTTTGTAGAACTTGCCTTTAAGTTTCGGTGGCACGGTATTATCATACAAAACTCCAGATTGAGTGTCTATTTCATCCACCCTGCTCCAATACGATGTGTGACATCATCATGGATATCTCCATTATCTTGGATAATAGACCCAAGGTATTTGAAACTCTTCTTCTGTTGAATGACCTGGGTTCCAAGCCTCACTTCCACATTAGCCTCCCGCGTTACGTTACTGAACTTGCACTATAAGTATCCTGTCTTAGTCCTACTCAACCTGACCCCTTTAGACTCCAAAGTCTATCTCCAAACCTCCAACTTAGCTTTAACTCTACTCTGAGTCTCGCCAATCAGAACAATGTCATATTCAAATAACATACACCATGACACCTCATCCTAAATTTGCCACATCAGTCCATCCATCACCAAGGTAAATAAAAATAAGCTAAGAGTTGATCCCTTGTGCAACCCCATCACCACAGGAAAGTGCTTCGTGTCTCCTCTCACAGTCCAAACCCTGGTCTTGGCTTCGTCGTACTTGTCCTTGATCGCCAATAGTGCACGCCACCGGTACATCTCTAGTGTCACGACCCAAACCGGAGTGCCGCGATTGACACCCAAGACCCTACTCGGTTGAGTGTCATACTACCATTCCATCCATGAGTCACAACTTTTTGTGAACCTTTAATTTATGAAATGACACGTCCGTCAAGTAAAACATGACAAACTTTTCAATAAAACTCTTTCGTCAAATCAGGGACTTCTCCCTTATCGTTAACTCAAAGAAAACCTTTAGTCACAATAAAATCTTTAAAAACAAAGCATAAAAACACATCGACCTACATGGTCGCTTTACACAACTGTCGACATCTCGACGCACTATCCACATGACACTGTCTGCAAAATTCTCTAACATACACGAGATACCATAACATGAGTACTTTGACTCGACAACACTCCGAACTGAGATGGAGCTCACCAATCCAGCTGAAAGCCTGGGAACATCCTATAGCCAATGTCTTCTACTCATCTGTATACACCTGCGTGGCATGAAACGCAGCGTCCCCAGGCAAAGGGATGTCAGTACGAATAATGTACCGAGTATGAAAGGCAGAACTGAAAGAATATATCTCAACTCTAATGATAAAAGAGTAACAGGCTCAATCTGTACCTGTGACCAACACTACGAATCATGTATGTGCATATGAACTTTTAATACGTCAAGAATATGTATACGTATATAATGCATGCCTTCGCCTTTCTCGTAGGTCCTTCGGGCATAATAGCATGTACTTTTGAAAACATGTATATATGTATATGCACATTTACCCATTCGCTCCTTCGAGCTTCGCCCCGTCGGGCATCATATCATAATGGCCCCATCGGCCAGCTCCTTTGGGCATCATAATCATCATATACCAGCTGATCAGGTGGTTTGCGTATATAACCCCATAGCCCTTCCCATGCCCCATAATATCATGTCGTACATATATAAATGTGAAAATGCATAATAATCTTTGTAAAACATCAAAAGACACCCTTTGGAGCAACCTTTAGTTCAAAACGGGAACTTTTCCCCTTTTTTCAAAATGGGAACTTCTTCCCCTTTTTATTTGTCTCCTTCGTGACTTAGAAATCAAATATGAAATGCATATGAATAAAGAAACCTTATGAATGTCCCTTCGGGATTTAGACATCATTATGAAAACGTACAACTTATGGATGCCCCTTCGGGACTTAAGAGATCAAGGAACTCAGGATATGGACAATACCCATACAAACATAAGGACATGAGCTCCTACATCTAGGAGTAGATTCATTATGGATATCGTCACATTTCGCACTTGTCATAGATCATGCAAAAATGAAAGAAAGGATAACCTTAACATACCTGGAAGCTCACTTCTCGACTTTCCAACCTACCTCATGTCGTGAAATCTACATATAAAACCATTCATACTACCGTTAGGCTCACCATCACACACTTGTCTTAAGTCTTCAATTTAAATCCATTTAAAATCTGCCGAAATTCGGGCAGCACCTCCCCTGTTTATATGCCTAGCTCGAAATCACAATCCAGCAACCAACAACAAAAACAACAATACCAACATCAACAATAATATCATCAATACAATATTTTCCACAAACATCCCACGCGATGTCTTATCCAATTTCTCAACCCATATGATCATTTAATAGCTTTCCCTCCGTAAATAAGCTTAATTCAATATTAATAAGGAAAGATTCATACATTTCTCCCGCTAGAACTGCAATATCCTCAATTATCACCTTGAATTCAAGCCAAGTTTCACCACAATACGGTATTATAATCACAATTGTACGCTGTCGAAACTTGAATCTGGAGATTATACTTAATTCGGCCTAAAATTTGATGTTGGGAAGTTGTGGGAAATTTTCAGAATATTTGGGGGGTTTTCTGGGGTGTTTGGATGAAGAAAAGGGGGTAAGCCCCCCTTATATAGCGTTCCAGAAACTGCCTGGACCACCTCAAAAGTTGCTCAGCGCAATCGCATGGGATTTGGGCGCATTTGCGCAGGCTTATTTTACTGCCTGCGCGTTCGTTCAGTAAAAAAGTCATAACTCTTGATCCCGATATTTTTATGAGGGCCCAGAACCTATGGTTGGAAAGATATTTGAATTATCTACAACTTTTATTTTTGGTGTGTTTCCAAATTCCAAACTTATAGTGGCGTTTTGGCCTCTTTAAGTCAGATTATCCGAAAACGTATCCTTAAATCATCCTTTTGAAGGGCTTATGCCCATATTTGGCTTGAGAGTCCTCCTTAAGACTTGCTCAACTTCCCATGTACTACTCATATAACTTTTCATATGTCCTTTATAAAGCCCTGATATGTGGGCCCTACCTTAACTTACGGTTATGAGGATTGTTCATCAAGTAACGTATTAACTGATTTACACCATACGGTCTCCAAATGTCATATATATGTTATTCTTATACTCATATCATATAATCTTCATACCTTAAACTTGTATAACTGTACTCTCCCTTGAGCTCATACTAAGCCGTCTACAATCTTGGTAACCCGAAATATTTTGGGGTGTAACACTCTTCCCCCTTTAAAAACATTCGTCCTCGAATGTTGAAGTAGAATTCGTTCTGAGGTAGACGCCAATATTCTTACCTGCATTTACGTTGTATTTACCTTACTTACCTTTAAATCTCATAACTTACCTCTTCTTACTCTCATAACCCTCGCTTTGCAATTGTGTTCACTCTCTAACTAGTCATAGCTCTGCTCAACGTAATCAACTCTGCATCAATGGCAAACATAAGTTATGACTATACTTCGTTTTACCGACAACTCCCAATCTGTAGGAACTAAGTAACCCCAAATCACTAATCTAACTTATATAAAATCATCTTAATATCTCCAGCATCCTAAAGTATAACAAGAACAGCCCATATCTTTATGACATTCTTTAACTCAACCTTAACATATAATCAATTCCATAATCCTTTCTATAAATCATTTCTTTTAAGCTAGTCGCGAAAACCTTCTCTTTATATTAAGCCTAGCATAACTCATTTGTCGACTTTCCCTGAATCCCCCAATAGACCTTGTTCCTAACAAACCTTAAATGTAACCTATTTTAATCTTTCAGACTACTAATCATCTTCCTCATAAATCATTCTTTATGCACACCAAGACCATCTTAAAATTCCCTTGCATTCCATTCTATTATCTTGTCATATCCTTCCCATTTAGTAGACATTAAGTTCCTCACTAGAATATCGTTCAATTTCTTTTCTTCCTCACGAATTATTTACTGTCCAGTCTCAAAAGATACTCTTCAGTTACTCTATTCATTTGTTCACTTGCCTTCAGATCTTGTTAAACCTATTTCCACAATAATCCTTACTTCAAACTATGTCTATAATCCATTCCCAATACAATATTTACGACATATTATTTCAGTCCTTTTGCTCGTACTCAAACTTACTTGCTTCCCCCCTTAAAGGTTTTACCTTATAGTGTTATATTCCATTTCCATTCTTGATCGAAATTCCATCCTATAATAATCCTTTCGCCATCGCTTCTATTCTTACATTTACGAATCCTTCAAGTTCCCTACTTGTCATTACCCAAAAATACTAATTTAAATCTCAAATCTTGCCTATAATAACCCCCGGGGATACTCGAAATAATGATGTACCCAACTATCTATCCGGCCGGAATAGTACTTTTTATAACAATAACTAATGCCCAAGGTCCACTTGTAGCATCATCTTCATCTTATCATTCCATCTCAACTTGTCCCATACTTTCCCATTAATCAATCTGTAGCAATCATAGAAGTATAATCTTCGTGATCTCCTAAATCGTTGGTCCTTGTCCTTAAATTTTGGGAAAATTTAAGCAGAGTGTCCCTTGTATTTCTTACTATCAAAAACTTGCACGCAGCCCAAAAAATACATGCAATGCCTTACAGGGCCTAATATGTGTTACACCTCGGAAAAAAATCCTCCATTGTTGCCCAAGTGAATGGACCCGCGAGGAGTATGAATATCCGATATTTTCATGAGTAAGAAATAACATTTGACGACCCTAAGTAAGATTCCAAAGGCAATTGCAATAAGAGATAGTTTATGCTCCATAATGACTAATTATAGGTTCTGAAAATGTGGAAAGCTGCAGATCTGCATTTTGGCCAGTTGCACGTAAAATGAAATACGGCCCGTAAACTGCCATGTCGTATTTTGGCTTCCAAAACTTTAACTTTTTGCCAAATGATCAAATGGTTAAATACGACCTGAAATACGGACCGTAAAGTGGTTTACGGCCCGTAAACTGCGTCCGTAAATCACTATGTCTCAGTCTGAGTTTTTGGTTCTATTATGATTAAATACGACCACGAAATACGGTCCGTAAACTGGAATACGGACCGTAAACTGTGTATACGACCACTGTGCACTTTCGACGACTATTCACTTAAGATCAGATTTTGGGTTATTAAATAAGGGATCCAAGTTTATTATTTCATTTCCACATTTCATCCCTTCTCTCTAAAACATCTCTCTACATTTATTCCACAAGATTTCACGGATTAGTAGTCATCGACAACACAAATCAAGTGAATCAAGTGTAAGGAAACCCATTAAGATCATTCAAGTCAAGAGAATCTTATTGAAGGAAAACTAGGATTTTTGCTCAAGTAGAGTATTTCGACCAAGGCTCGTTCCTACAACATCTAGGGTAAGATTTATGGTATTTATATGTTGTTCAAGGTATTTGAGAGTTAAAATGCTTGGACATTAGATGAGTATAGAAAAATGGGTCATGAATGATAAATAGTGACATTTTGAGAGATAGTTTGAATTGAACATGATTCTTGTTGTGTTGTGATATGAATGTGTTATAAATAATGTTAAGATCATGAAAATGGGCATTGTATATGAATGGACGGAGTCGGGTGTTATAGCCATGGATATGAGTGATTGAAGGTAAACTAAGAAATGTGGATAATGTGGATGAATAATGACTATTGTTATGGTATTGTGAATGTATTATTGACGTTTTGGAGTTGATATACGTTATGGAGGAATGTTATATAAATAAAGGAGATGCTGTCCGATTTTCTTTAGTTTTGGTCATATATGCTAGTTGTCGATTCTAACGATAGTATGACTTTAATGAAGGTAGAAATGCTAGCATTGGAAGAGAACGCGCAAGTGTAGAATAGTTGAACGGAAAAGGTATGTAAGGCTAACCCTTCTTTCATAAGGCATGGTTCTTTGGCCAAACATCTAAATCTTCTATAAGACTATGACATCTTTCAAATGATTTGATCTTCCGAGCTTGTAAGCCCACGATTCTTGATACGCTATGATTGTACTAAGTTCCTCGTATAACAAGTAAGCCTATAAAGATAGATGTGATGGGTGACGATAATAGTGACAATGATAGTGATGACGATTACAATGGTATTAGCGATGATAATAACGATGACGATTATGACAATGATGTTAATAGTAAAGATGCTTATGAGCTATTATGTATATGTATGACTATTATGGAACCCCGAGCTTATGAGGCCGGGTAAGATATGTAATGTTATATCCCGTAATTTGCACATTTGGATAATTTAAGCTAATTGTGACTAGTAAGAGATAAGGCAATATTTTTTATCTTATTTAATACATAAGTTGTTCATGAAAATATTGATGCGGAAATATTGAGGAAGGCTAAGGGCAAAATTGGAAATTTGGAAAATAGTTTCATGAATTACAAGAAAATTAGTTATGAATAATTGGGCTTGGAAAAAACAAAAACAAAAAAAAAAGAGGCCCAAGGTGGCCGGCCAAAGGGGGAATGGGCCAAGGCCCATGTAGAAGCTAAATTGAGTAAATAAAAAGAGAAAAGGGCCACTATTATTCATCAATTCAAGAACTTTCAAGAAAAAGAAATTGGAGAGCAAGAGAGAAGGGCCTCTCGGCCAAAAAAAATAAAAAAATTTGAAGCCTTCAATCTTTGATCCAAAAAAATTAATTCTTTTAGTATTCCTACTAATTCAAAGGTCCTCTTCAACGTGGTAATATTGTTGAAGCAAGAAAACTACTCTTGGTGGCAAGTCCAAAAATTTTAGTCAAGTGGGAAATTGAGGAAAAAGGTAAGAATTTCTCTTCTTTTATAGGTTATGGAAGGTTTATGTATGTTGTAGTATGTAGAAATGAATGAAAATCATGAAAATATTATGTGTTGTGTGTGTGTGATTGTGGCCGTGTGGTGTTGTATGGTGGAGGAAAGATGAATTAATTTTATTTAGCATGTTAGTTGTGTTGTTG
Source organism: Lycium barbarum (assembly GCF_019175385.1). NCBI lineage: Eukaryota > Viridiplantae > Streptophyta > Magnoliopsida > Solanales > Solanaceae > Lycium > Lycium barbarum. The sequence continues at coordinate 66,758,670 of NC_083347.1, read as the reverse complement.
TGGCCTTTATGATGTAAATGAAGGTTTAATGGTTCAAGTCGGCATTGAAATTTGTTGTGAGTTGTTGTAGGAATTAATGTGATTTTAATATGATTTTATGTAATTGTGAGAAGTGAAGTTGCTAAAGTGTGAATTGTTGTTGTATTTTATGAATTTGGAGGAAGAAAATGTATTGTTGTGGCTTTTGTTGCATTTGTATAGTTTCGGGTGGAGCGGAGTTGGTGGGATTGTTTTGAATGTTGTGCGGGTTACTAATGTTAGAATATGTTCCAAATTGATTGTTGGTATTATTGAAATGATTGTTGGTATGGTTGTTGATAAATTTGGCCGAGTTGAATTCTCGGGGTTGTTGTATTTACAGGGGAGATGCTGCCGAAATTTCTGTAGACAAGTGCTAGTTAGAATCGAATTTCTAAGTACTTGTAGCTAACGTTTGGTAATTAATGACGTTATTGTAGATCTTGGGGAGCCCGAGACTTGAGTTAGGATTAGCTTAGGAGGCGAGCAAGGTATGTAAGGCCTAACCTTTTCTTCTTTGGCATGATCCTTATGAAATAAGTATATGATGTATATGTATGGTTTCGGAAAGATTCTTATTCTTAGAGACACTAGGATGGCTAACGTTCTTGATTTCCATAAGCTGTTTCGTATGGTTTCAATGAGTGTCCATAATGTCTGAAGTTCGGCTAATATGTTTCCGTATGACATTCGAAAGAAAATTGATATGACTAAAGTTTTGACTTTCCAAATGTTAACACGTTCAATTATCCACCGAGTCTTTGATATGTTTTGATACGTACATATATTCCCAAAAGCTCTATTTGATTTGATCCATAACGATATCCGAAAGGTACTTGACATGATTTTGGCCTTGATTTTCCAAAAATGGCTTCTGAAATGCTTATAGAACATTCTGTACTTCAAACACTCGTAACTTTCTCATACTAAGTCGGATTGACCTGAAACCTGTTTCTAAGCCTTCAGGGGTCGGTAAGTATACATATCCATCGAGTCTTGATTTATGTGCATATGGTTTCTCACTACTCTGCTCGTGCATACTACTATTATATCGTTCGCCGGGTCCCGGGCCGGTTTTGTTATCGTGCGCACTATGTTATATTCGACAGTATGATGTGTTACGGTTCTCGAGTCCCTCGCCATAGGGCCGGGTACCGCTTATATACGGAGTTATGATGTGTTATGGCATATGATGTGTTATGATGTTGTGATATGTTATGATGATACGATATGTTCGGGATTGTACGGAGATTTGAAACCTTCTGGAGTATGATGTGTTGTGGCGCCAGCGTCGGAGTGGCGACCACGTTCCTGAGCCCTACGCATGACTCTTATATATGCATCATTTGTGTTTTAAAACGAGCTTCTTATACTCATTTTCCATACTTTGTAATTCCGTTGTGATTTTGGATAGTGTATTTCATGCTTTACATACTCAGTACCTATTTCGTACTTACCTCCTTTCTTCGGGGGCTGCGTTTCATGCCCGTAGGTGCAGACGTTCGTTCTGGTGACCCGCCAGTGTAGGATACCTATTCTGCTACTTTGGAGTGCTCCTTCGATCCGGAGCCTATACTTTTGGTACAAATATTTCGTTGTACATGTTTCTGTATACATATATATGACTATTTAGCGTACGGCGGGGCCCTGTCCCGCCATATGTTTCTGTTGTTGTTTGTAGAGGCCTGTAGACATATATGTGGGTCATGGGTCATCATTGTTTGGTTATGTCTGTGATCGGTGTGTTAAGCGGTCCCGTCTACTGTGATGGTCGAAACAGCCCATATGAGTGTGCCTGGATGTATATATTTGGGCGATGTGTTTTCCGCCAGCTTTGTCGGCTTCCGTATGATATTTTGATATATATGACCGCTTAAAACAACATCTGATTCCAGTATCTGTATAGCTTAATGTATGCTGAATACGGATAAGTCCTTGATATGTCGATTTGATAAGTGAGTGTGTATGGGTGTCCAGCTAGGGCACTAGTCACGGCCCACGGGGTTAGGTCGTGACAAAAGTGGTATCAGAGCGGTTTGTCCTCGGACTGTCTACAGGCCGTGTCTAGTAGAGTCTTGTTTATCGGTGTGTTGTGCACCACATCCATAAACAGGAGGCTACAGGACATTTAGGGTGTTACCTTTCTTTCGATCTTAGATCGTGCGATAGAGCTGTACTATTAGGATGATTTCTTTCTGACCGATTGTTATGTTTACAGTGATGCCTCCGAAGAAGGCGATGGCGGCCCAGAAAGGCAAAGCGGTGACAGGAGAGACCAGTCAGATACAGAGAGTCACTCGGGCTCGTGCTCAGACTATGCCCGATATTGCACCCCAGTCAGCGGGTTCTGCTACACCCCCACCATTAGAGAAGCCTGGAGCAGCAGCCGCTGCCACCATGGATCAGGGGGCGGCTCCACCATTAACTCCGGAGGCCCCATCACCCAAGCCTCCAGCTCCTCAGCCAGGGGCAGAGGACAGGGCGATGAGAGATGCGGTACAGCTATTGACGAGATTAGTAGCAGGACAGGCTCGCAGACGCGGGCTAGGGGGTGATGATGTAGACAGACATGACAGTTTGAGGGTTCGTGATTTCTTGACCTGTAATCCCCCAGAGTTCTACGGGTCTAAGCCCGAGGAGGATCCCCAGGATTTTATTCGACAGATGCAGCGTACGCTGAGACTAGTCAGGGCTTCTGAGACTGAGTTTGTCGAGCTGGCTTCACATAGACTGCGGGATGTAGCGATTAATTGGTATGAGTCCTGGGAGCTGTCTAGAGGCGAGGATGCTCCTCCAGCCGTGTGGGACGAGTTTACAGCAGCTTTTCTCAGCCACTTATTGCCTCCAGAGCTGCGGCGAGCGAGAGTTGACAGATTTTTGCAGCTGAGACAGAGGGGTAGGAGTGTTCGGGAGTATAGTCTAGAGTTCGACTCCCTGGCCAGATATGCACCTACCATTGTAGCTGATATGGCTGACAGGATGCATCGGTACGTGATAGGGCTGGACCGTTATTTAGGGGATAGCTGTATGGCGATGGCATCGCAGACTGGTATGGACATTGCCCGGTTACAGGCATATGCGCAAGGAATGGAGGACTGGCATAGAGGGGGCCAGCCTGATAGAGATCGTGATAGGAGGCAGCCCAAGAGGGCTAGATTTGCTGGACATTCCGGAGAGTTTCGAGGCGGGCAGCCTCAGCAGCAGTATAGCAGATATCCTCCTCAGTCAGGACGGAGTACACATCCACAGTCTACAGGAAGGCGATCTGATGGTGCAGGGCACTCAGGAGCAGGCCAGAGTTCCAGAGCCTCGGGTTCGCAGGTGAGCAGAGGTTCCAGCCGGGCGAGGCCACCTATGCCTCGATGTTCTTATTGTGGGAGGTCGCACCCAGGCGAGTGTTATCGAGCCACGGGTGCCTGTTTTTCTTGTGGCCGCCAGGGCCATATTATAAGAGATTGTCCATTGGCGGGTGATCCTGGTCGTGCAGCTCAGCCGACGGGATCAGCTGCTGGTGCGTCCTCCACTTCTGTAGCGATGCGCCCTATGGGGTGGGGTATGCCAGCACCAGCAGGCCGCGATAGAGGTCGTGGCGGAGTTTCTGATTCTAGCGGTCCCTCGAACCGCATATATGCCTTGGCCAACCGACAGGATCAGGAGGCGTCGCCAAATGTAGTTACAGGTACATTATTGGTCTTATCCCAAGATGTATATGCATTGATCGACCCAGGTTCTACCTTATCATATATTTCTCCCCTTGTCGCTAGTAAAATTGGGATAACACCTGAACCTATAGAACCGTTCGAGGTAGCTACACCGGTCGGGGATTTTATTATAGCAAGGCAGGTATATAAGGATTGTTCAGTAATTAAATGTGGCCGTTGTACCAAGGACGATTTGGTAGAATTAGATATGACAGAGTTCGATGTTATTATGGGCATGGATTGGTTAGCCTCTTGTTATGCTAACGTTGACTGTCAGAAAAAGGTAGTTCGTTTTCGATTTCTAGGGGAACCAGTTATAGAATGGGCAGGAAGTACAGCATCGCCGAGGGGTAAGTTTATTTCATACCTCAAGGCCAGGAAGATGATTCAGAATGGGTATATTTATCATTTGGTTCGCGTGCATGATGTTAAAGCAGAAACACCTACTCTCCAGTCAGTCCCGGTTGTCAATGAATTTCCAGATGTATTTCCAGACGAGCTTCCAGGTCTTCCACCTGAACCGGAGATAGAGTTCACGATAGATGTGCTTCCAGATACTCAGCCTATATCTATTCCTCCTTACAGAATGGCACCTGCAAAATTGAAGGAATTGAAAGAGCAGCTGAAAGATTTATTAGAAAAAGGCTTCATCAGACCCAGTACGTCACCTTGGGGAGCACCGGTATTGTTTGTAAGGAAGAAAGATGGATCGCTGCGGATGTGCATTGATTACAGACAGCTGAATAAGGTGACTATAAAGAATAAATATCCTCTTCCCCGGATTGATGATTTATTTGACCAGTTGCAGGGTGCTACATATTTTTCGAAGATAGATTTGCGCTCGGGTTATCATCAGGTGCGGGTACGAGAGGCAGATATTCCAAAGACTGCTTTCAGGACCCGATACGGGCATTATGAGTTCAGAGTGATGTCTTTCGGGTTGACCAACGCCCCAGCAGTGTTTATGGATTTGATGAATCGGGTATTCAGGCCGTTTCTAGACATGTTTGTGATCGTGTTTATTGATGATATTCTGGTATCATCTGAGGACAGTACTTGGCACACTCCGGCAACAGAAATTATATGCTAAGTTCTCCAAATGTGAATTCTGGTTGACTTCAGTGGCATTCTTGGGGCATATCGTCGGAGCTGATGGTATTCGGGTTGATACACAGAAGATCGAAGCTGTAAAGAATTGGCCTAGGCCTACGACGCCGACTGAGGTACGCAGTTTTCTGGGTTTAGAAGGGTATTACAGGAGGTTTGTGGAGAATTTTGCTTCGATTGTAGCACCATTAACGAAGCTAACTCAGAAGGCAATTAAATTTCAGTGGACCGATGCTTGTGAACGCAGCTTCCAGTTGCTGAAGGAAAAGTTGATTACAGCTCCGGTTCTAACTCTTCCCGAGGGGTCAGACAGGTATGTCATTTATTGTGATGCTTCCGGTATTGGGATTGGTTGTGTATTAATGCAGCATGGTCGAGTTATAGCCTATGCCTCCCGGCAGCTCAGACCGCACGAGAGAAATTATCCTACTCATGATCTGGAACTAGCCGCGGTAATTCATACTTTGAAGATATGGTGGCATTACTTATATAGGGTTCATGTTGATATTTATACGGATCACAAAAGCCTCCAATATATTTTTAAGCAAAAGGAGCTGAATTTGCGGCAAAGGAGATGGCTCGAGTTATTGAAAGATTATGACGTTAACATTTTATATCATCCTGGGAAAGCCAATGTTGTAGCAGATGCACTTAGCCGCAAGTCTATGGGAAGTTTGATCGACGTACAACCAGAAAGGAAAGAATTAGTTCGTGAAATTCATCAACTAGCCAGTCTTGGAGTCCGTTTGGCCGATTCTGGAAATATTGGGGTTTCTGTCCGAGAAGTTGCTGAATCGTCTATTATGGAAGAAGTAAAACGACGCCAATACAAGGATCCTATTCTGGTACAGTACAGAGATGCGGCCCTTGATAAGGAGAAGACCCAGTTTGAGATTTCACCTGACGGGGTATTATTATGTGGAGGCAGGTTATGTGTACCTGACGTTGCAGGGCTGCGGCGACAGATTATGGGAGAGGCACATTATGCTCGGTATTCTGTTCATCCCGGATCCACAAAAATGTACCATGATCTTAGATGTTTATATTGGTGGGATGGTACGAAAAGGGACGTCGCAGAGTTCGTTGCTCAGTGTCCAAATTGCCAACAAGTTAAGATCGAGCATCAAAAGCCTGGTGGATTGTTACAGGAAATGGAAATTCCAACTTGGAAATGGGAAATAATTAATATGGATTTCATTACAGGTTTACCGCGCACTCCACGAAGGTATGATTCTATATGGGTTATTGTTGATAGGCTGACAAAATCAGCCCATTTTCTTCCAGTCAGGACCACCTATTCGGCTGAGGATTATGCCCGGTTGTATATTAAAGAGATAGTAAGGCTTCACGGAGTTCCTATATCTATTATATCCGCCAGAGGTGCTCAATTTACAGCTAATTTCTGGAGGTCATTTCAGGAAGGATTGGGGACTCAGGTGAGTCTTAGCACCGCATTCCATCCTCAGTCTGACGGACAGGCCGAGCGTACTATTCAGACACTGGAAGATATGCTACGGGCCTGTGTTATTGATTTCAGAGGTAGCTGGATGATCATTTGCCGCTTATTGAATTTGCTTATAATAATAGTTATCATTCCAGCATCCAGATGGCGCCGTATGAAGTCTTATATGGTAGAAAATGCAGATCTCTGATTGGTTGGTTCGATGTGGGTGAAACTAAGCTAATTGGTCCAGATATGATCCAGCAAGCAGTCAATAAGGTGAAACTCATTCGGGAACGGTTATTAGCAGCCCAGAGTCGACAGAAATCATATGCAGACAATCGACGTCGACACTTGGAGTTCCAGATTAGTGACTGGGTATTTCTGAAAGTGTCAACTATGAAGGGTGTAATGAGATTCGGCAGAAAAGGAAAGCTCAGTCCGAGATATATTGGGCCTTATCAGATTGTTCGAAAGATAGGCAAGGTCGCCTACGAGTTAGACTTACCATCCGATCTGGAAGCAGTACATCCGGTATTTCATGTATCAATGCTCCGCAAATGTATTGGCGATCCTTCCAGAATATTTCCCATAGAAGATATCCAGGTAACAGAGGAGCTGTCCTACAAAGAACAGCCGATAGCCATCCTGGATCGTCCGGTGAGGAGACTGCGTACCAAAGATGTGCCTTCTGTTAAGGTCTTGTGGCGGAACAATAACCGAGAGGAAATGACCTGGGAAGCGGAGGACGAGATGAAGAAGAAGTATCCCCACTTGTTTCCTATGCCTACAGGTAATCTAAATTCCTTAATTGGTTATATTGATTGGTGAATGAATTATATGTGCTGTCCATAAAAAGAAACTCCCCCGAAATGCTTGCAAGACCCTATAAGACTAGTTTAACATTCGAGGACGAATGTTCTAAAGGGGGGAGGATGTTATATCCCGTAATTTGCACATTTGGATAATTTGAGATAATTGTGACTAGTAAGAGATAAGGCAATATTTTTTATCTTATTTAATACATAAGTTGTTCATGAAAATATTGATGCGGAAATATTGAGGAAGGCTAAGGGAAAAATTGGAAATTTGGAAAATAGTTTCATGAATTACAAAAAAATTAGTCATGAATAATTGGGCTTGGAAAAAACAAAAAAAAAAAAGAGAAGAGGCCCAAGGTGGCCGGCCAAAGGGGGAATGGGCCAAGGCCCATGTAGAAGCTAAATTGAGTAAATAAAAAGAGAAAAGGGCCACTATTATTCATCAATTCAAGAACTTTCAAGAAAAAGAAATTGGAGAGATAGAGAGAAGGGCCACTATTATATATGTATACATATATAAATTGAGTAAATAAAAAGAGAAAAGGGCCACTATTACATATATAATGCATGCCTTCGCCTTGCTCGTAGCTCTTTTCGGGCATAATAGCATGTACTTTTGAAAACATATATATATGTATATGCACCTTTACCCATTCGCTCCTTCGAACTTCGCCCTGTCAGGCATCATATCATAATGGCCCCATCGGCCATCCCTGTTATACCCCGTATTTTATACGTCGAGTTATTCATAAAAGAATCGACGCGAGTTAAAGACGGAACCCTTCCCGGACACGGAATAGAAATCCTTAATTTTTCAATTTTTATTAGAACATAAATTTGTTTATAAATTTTATTTAGTGTAAACATATTAATGGAGATTAGGGATTAATTAACCATGATTGGATTATTAAGTGGGGATTAAGACTTAAATATTCACTAATTATGCACTAGTGGCCGTGTGGGCCCCACTGTCACATGACCAAATCAGATTTCTGCCCATGCTTTAGTTGGGGGAAGTGTAAGACTATCTTGAGCAGCAAAATGATCTACTTTGTTGATCATGCTTCAGCCACAACTCATTTCCCAACCCCACAAAGTGAACTTAGAGAGAGAGGCTCTCATTTTCACCAAGTGAAGGGGAGAGAGAGCCACGGCCAGCCATGGCAGTTCCACCACCAAGCACGGCCAGCCCTTCTATTTTTTTTTCTTACCATTAAGTCCCTAAAGTGTTATACACATTCACCATTATGTTTCAAGTGAAGGAGAAACCATAAACATGCCATGCAAGCTCTTATAAGCTCACGACCAGATTTGAGCTCTCCATTTTGATTAAAAAAAAAAATATTTTCCAGGGTGTTTCAACCCTTAGGAAGGTGCATAGCAACGTGGAGTATCCATTGGAGAAACAAGAACAAGTATTAGTTCAAGTCATCAAATTCTAGCCAAGTTGAGAAGTTAGATTGTTAAGGTAAGAATTGATCATCTTTTTACACGTTTTTAGTAAGGATTTGGACGTGTTGTAAATGTGCAAATGTAAATTGAATCCATGCAATTAGGTGTGTTGATTTTGGAGCATGATAATAGCCATGGAATTATATGTGTTGATGTTGAAGTATGGTTGTAACTTGGTGAACATGAATTGCATGTATAAAATCATGAATGTTGGTGTTGGAATGCTAATGTGGCTGTAGGGACTGTTTTAGTTGAAATTGGTGGACTGATTTTATTTAGTAATTATGGTTGTTGCTATCATAAATTACATATCAAAAGAATGAAAAGAATTAGAAATTTAAAGGTGAAATTGTGTTGATATGAATATAAATTGAATCCATGAAATTATGTGTGTTGATGTTGAAGCATGGTTGAAGCCGTGTAGGGACTGTTTTGTGTATAAGGTGGTGAACTAATTTTACTTGGTATTTTGATTGTTGTTGTCATGAATTTTATGATGGAAATGAAGGTATTTAATGGTTAGAGTTGGAGCTAAAATTGTTTGTGGGTTGTTGTAAGGATTGTAGTGATGATAATGTAGCTTATTTGCGTATGAATTGATGATGTAGTTGTCGTGTGGCTGCTGGTAGTATCTCACTGAAATTATATGAAAAGAAGATATGAAATAATGTGTAAGAATCGTATGTGGTTTGCTTAGTAGGTTCGTAAGCGTTTGCAAGAATTCCGAGCATCTTTTGTGTCAAAGTTAGGGGCTGTTTTGGATGTGTCGTTGTTGTTCTTATTGAGCTCTGAAGATTGATGATAATTAAGATTATGCATTGTGTTGTATGTTGGTTGGGATGTTATAAAGTTGGTTACATGAAAACGTTAAGGTTACGGATTAGTAATAACTTGAAGACGTAGTAGTCGTATGTGAATCATTATTGAATATTGTGAACGTTGGCTATTTGGAATATTGCGTGGACTGTTTGGAATGTTGTGTGGGCTGTTCGGAGTGATTCTTGCATCCTGTCTTGAATAGCCTCGATATAGTAATTAAACGTATAATCATTGGCATTAGCTTGACTAGTATGTAATTAGTTTGGGATGTAAGGAAACCGTCATCTAAATTTTCTAGAAAGGAGTTGCTAACGTTGGGAAACGTTTTGAATCTCCCCGTAGCTTAACCATAATTCTTGACGTCTTAATATAGGTTGAAACTTTGGGCAGCGTATACGTGTTGTGTTACGAATAAACGCCAAAGGTATGTAAAGTTAACACCTCTTTCTTTTTTTGGCATGATCCTTACAAAACAAATAGACGATATGTATATGGTTCCAAAGAAGTTCCTATTCTTAGAGCCACTAGGATGGCTAATGTTCTTGATTCTCAGAAGTTGATTTATTATTATTTTGATATGTACATATGATTTCAAAGTTCCATTTTGATAAAATCCACAAGGACATCCGAAGGTACTTGATATGATTATTATTTGAATTTGCCAATGATAGTTCGTTTTGATTATTCCATTGAGTCTTGATAATGTTTAAAATTGCATATGGTTTCTCACTACTCTGCTCGTGCATGCCTCAATATATCTTTCACCGAGTCCCGGGCCGGGTATGTTATCGTGCACAGTTTCACTGCATTGTTCACCGAGTCCCTCACTAGGGGGCCGGGTACGGTATATATGTATATGATGATATGATGATATGATGATATGACGATATAATGATATGATGACATGTTATGGCGGCCAGGAGGGCATATGATGACTTTATTCACCGAGTCCCTCACTAGAGGGCCGGGTACGACATATATGTATATGACATGTGATATTGACAAGCATGGTTATGTTTCAAAGGAAAGTGTTTTGGTATTCTGAACATTGTACTTGTATCCTGTACTCCTTATTTCAGTTATGATCCTTTTACTGTATTTCACGCTTTACATGCTCAGTACATATTCTGTACTGACCCCCTTTCTTCGGGGGGCTGCGTTTCATGCCCGCAGGTACAGATACTCGCTTTGGTGAGCCGCCAGCTTAGGACTTCCCTTCTGCTATCTTGGAGAGCTCCGTTGTTCCGGAGCCCAGATTTTGGTATAGATCCTTTTCGATATATATATGTATATGTTGTCTAAGGGTACGACGGGGCCCTCTCCCGTTCTATTTCACTGTTGACACTCTTAGAGGTCTATAGACATGTATGTGGGTTGTATTCAGGTGTGATCAGTTGTGTGTATGATCAGTACGCGTGTGCTGCCGGCTTGCATATTTTGTCATGTTGTGATAGCAGCCTTGTCGGCTTACTTGTGTTATTGTTTCGTAGTGGCAGCCTTTTCGTCTTGCGTATGTGTATATAGTTGGGGCGTTCCCACATGTTATGACAGCCTTGTCGGCTTACGTATTGCATTATCTGTTGAAAGTTGTGACTCCCCAGGAGACCGGTTGCGGCACATATTTATACATTTATGTGATAGCTCTGAGACTATGCTTTGTCCTTCATACGTTCCATCTTATGTTTATGTTGATTGGTAATATGGCTAACAGGTGTGTATACGGGTGTCCAACTCGGGCACCAGTCACGGCCTACGGGGTTGGGTCGTGACAAAAGTGGTATCAGTGCGGTTCATCCTCGGAGTGTCTACAGACCGTGTCTAGTAGAGTCTTGTTTATCGGTGTGTTGTGCACCACATCTATAAACAGGGAGCTACAGGACATTTAGGATGTCATCTTTCCTTCTTATCTTAGATCGTGCGATAGAGCTATATTATTAAGATGATCTTTTTCTAACAGACTATTGTGTTTGCAGCTATGCCTCCGAAGAAAGCGATAGCAGGGAATACTAGCCAGACACAGAGAGTTACTAGGGCTCGTGCCCAGTTTATACCTGAGGTTGTGCTCCAGTCTGCGAGTTATGCGAAATCGTCACTTCCAGAGGAGCCCAGAACAGCGACAGCTCCAGGTCAGGGGGCGGCTCCACCGCCAGCTCCTGAGTTCCCAGTACCTGAGCCTCCAGCTCCTCAGCCAGGGGCGGAGGATATAGCCATGAGGGATGCAGTTCAGTTACTCACCCGATTAGTAGCAGGACTGGCTCGCAGGCATGGACTAGGGGTTGACTAGACGGATAGATATGACAGTTTGAAGGCCCGTGACTTCCTAAGTTGTAATCCTCCAGGATGACCCGCAGGAGTTCGTTCGACAGATGCAGCATACTCTGAGGTTAATTAAGGCTTCTGAGACTGAGTCTGTTGAGTTAGCTTCGTATTGACTGTCGGATGTAGCCGTCAATTGGTATGAGTCGTGGGAGTTGTCAAGGGGCGCGGATGCTCCTCCAGCAGTGTGGGATGAGTTTGTGGAGGCCTTCCTTGGCCATTTTCTGCCTCCAAAGATGCGGCGAGCTAGAGTTGATAGATTCTTACGTCTGAGGCAGAATGGTAGAAGCGTTCGGGATTATAGTCTCGAGTTTGATTCGTTGGCCAGATATGCGCCTATTATTGTAGCTGATATGACCGATAGGATGCATTGATATGTGATGGGGTTGGATCGTTACTTGGTCGATAGCTGTATGGTAATGGCTTCCCAGCCAGGGATGGATATTGCTCGGTTACAGGCGTATGCGCAGGGGATGGAGGACCGACACAGGGGGCGTCAGTCCGATAGAGACTATGACAGAGGCCAGCATAAGAGAGCTAGATCGACTGGCTATCTGGGTGAGTTTCGAGGCAGGCAGCCTCAGCAGCAGCATAGTAGATATCCTTCTCAGCCAGCACGGAGTGCACCTCCACAGTTCTCGGGTAGGAAATTTGATAGTACAGGGTATTCAGGAGCCGGTCAGAGCTCCAGGGCTTCGGGTTCGCAGGTGCCCAGAGGTTCGAGTCAGTCGAGGCCACCCTTACCTCGGTGTTCTCGGTGTGGTAGACCCCATTCTGGGGAGTGCCGTATCGCTACTGGTGCTTGTTTTTCTTGTGGCCGTCAAGGCCATATTATGAGAGAGTGTCCCTATGGGGGTAATCCAGGTGGTGCAGCTCAGCCTATTGGGTCAGTTGCTGGTTCATCTTCTTCTGTGGCTATGCGCCCTATGGGCAGGGTTCCAGGTACCAGCAGGCCGTGGTAGAGGTCGTGGCGGAGCTTCTAGTTCTAGCGGTCCTTCGAACCGCATATATGCTTTGGCCTGTAGACAAGATCAGGAGGCGTCACCTAATGTGGTTATAGGTACGTTATCGGTTTTCTCTCGAGATGTGTATGCATTGATAGACCCAGGTTCCACATTATCGTATATTTCTCCATTTGTTACGAGCAGAATTGGGATAGAACCTGAATTGATAGAACCATTTGAGATAGCTACACCAGTAGGAGATTCTGTTATAGCAAGACGAGTATATAGAGACTGTTTGGTGATCATATATAGTCGTTGCACCAAGGCAGATTTGATAGAGCTAAATATGACTGAGTTTGATGTTATTATGGGTATGGATTGGTTAGCTTCTTGTTATGCTAACGTTGATTGTAGAGGCAAGATGGTCCCATTTCAGTTCCCTGGAGAGCCAATTATAGAGTGGATGGGAAATACAGCATCGCCGAGGGGTAAGTTTATTTCATACCTCAAGGAAAGAAAGATGGTCAGAAAGGGTTATATTTATCATCTGGTACGGGTACACGACCCGAAGGCAGAGGCGCCGACTTTTCAGTCAGTGCCGGTAGTTAGCAAGTTTCCCGATGTATTCCCAGATAAACTTCCAGGCCTTCCTCCTGAGCGTGAGATAGAGTTCACTATAGACGTATTACCAGACACTCAGCCCATATCTATCCCTCATTATAGAATGGCACCTGCAGAACTGAAGGAACTGAAGGAGCAACTGAGAGATTTATTAGAAAAGGGCTTCATCAGGTCTAGTACGTCACCTTGGGGAGCACCGGTATTATTTGTAAGAAAGAAAGACGAGTCGCTGCGGATGTGTATTGATTATAGGCAGCTGCATAAAGTAACAATAAAGAACAGGTATCCCCTCCCCAGGATCGATGATTTATTTGACCAGTTGCAAGGTGCTAAGTGTTTCTCAAAGATAGACTTGCGGTCAGGTTATCACCAGGTGTGGGTAAAGGAGGCAGACATCCCGAAGACTGCATTTAGGTCCCGATACGGGCATTACGAGTTTAGAGTGATGTCCTTTGGGTTGACCAATGCTCCAGCAGTATTTATGGATCTGATGAACCGAGTGTTCAAGCCATTCCTTGACCTGTTCGTGATTGTATTCATTGATGATATTCTGGTCTATTCACAATCAGAAGAGGAGCATGAAGATCATTTGAGGACGGTGCTTAGGGTGCTCCAGCACCAGAAATTGTATGCCAAGTTCTCTAAATGTGAATTATGGTTGACTTCAGTAGCATTCCTGGGGCATATTATTGGGGCTGGCGACATTCGGGTAGATACACAGAAGATCGAGGCGGTGAAGACTTGACCTAGACCTACGACACCTACTGAAGTACGCAGCTTTCTGGGGCTAGCAGGGTATTACAGGAGGTTCGTAGAGAAGTTTGCTTCGACTTCAGTGCCTTTAACAAGGCTAACCCAGAAGGCAGCTAAGTTCCAGTGGACCGATGCTTGTGAGCGGAGCTTCCAGTTGCTAAAAGATAAGTTGACTACGGCCCCAGTTCTAACTCTCCCTGAGGGACCAGATGGCTATGTCATTTATTGTGATGCTTCCGGTGTTAGGTTAGGTTGTGTGTTGATGCAGCATGGCAAAGTTATAGCCTATGCCTCCCGACAGCTCAGAAAGCACGAGAGAAATTATCCCACCCATGATCTGGAATTAGCAGCGGTAATTCATGCTTTAAAAATATGGAGACATTATTTATATGGTGTGCATGTTGACATTTATACAGATCATAAGAGTCTCCAGTACATCTTTAAGCAGAAGGAGCTGAATTTGCGGCAGAGGCGGTGGCTAGAGTTGCTGAAGGACTATGATGTTGACATTCTATACCACCCAGGGAAAGCAAATGTCGTAGCAGATGCACTCAGCCGTAAATCTATGGGTAGTTTGGCAGATGTACGACCAGAGTAGAAGGGCATAGTCTGTGAGATTTGTTAGTTAGCTAATCTGGGAGTCCGTTTGGCTGATGCTGATAATGGCAGGGTTTCTGTTCGAGGAGTTGCTGAGTCCTCTATTATAGAAGAGATAAAGAGACACCAGTACGAGGATCCTATTCTTGTACATCATAGAGATGCAGCTCTTCAAAAGGAAGAAACCCCATTCGAGGTTGCACCTGACGGAGTGCTACGATACAAAGGTAGATTATGTGTACCTGAGGTTGCAGGGTTACGACAGCAGGTGATGGGAGAGGCACACTATGCCCGTTATTCTGTTCATCCAGGGTCAACGAAGATGTATTATGACCTCAGATGCTTGTATTGGTGGGATGGCATGAAAAGGGATGTAGCAGAGTTTGTCACTCAGTGTCCGAATTGTCAACAGGTTAAGATCGAGCACCAGAAGCCTGGGGGACTATTACAGGAGATGGAGATTCTGACCTGGAAATGGGAGGTTATTAATATGGACTTCGTCACAGGTTTACCTCGTACTCCGCGAAAATATGACTCTATTTGGGTCATCATTGATAGGTTGAAAAAATCAGCCCACTTTCTTCTAGTCAGGACTACATATTCAGCTGAGGATTATACCAGGTTGTACCTTAAGGAGATAGTGAGACTTCACGGGGTTCCCACAGATATAATCTCTGACAGAGGAGCCCAGTTCACAGCTAACTTCTGGAGATCTTTCCAGGAGGGATTGGGGACACAAGTGAGTCTCAGCACGGCATTTCACCCTCAGACTGACGGACAGGCCGAGCGTACCATTCAGACACTACAAGATATGTTACGGGCCTGTGTTATTGATTTCCGGGGTAGCTGGGATGATCATTTGCCACTTATTGAGTTCGCCTATAATAACAGCTACCATTCGAGTATTCAGATGGCACTGTATGAGGCCTTGTATGGGAGGAAGTGCAGATCGCCTATTGGCTGGTTTGATGTTGGTGAGACCAAGTTGATAGGCCCAGATATGATTCAGCAGGCTGTTGATAAAGTGAAGGCTATTCAGGAGAGATTACTGGCAGCCCAGAGTCGGCAGAAATCATATGCAGATAATCGACATCGACACTTAGAGTTTCAGGTTGGTAACTGGGTGTTCCTGAAGGTGTCGCCCATGAAGGGTGTTATGAGATTTGGCAGGAAAGGGAAGCTAAGCCCGAGATACATTGGGCCTTATCAGATCATCCGTAGAGTAGGCCAGGTTGCCTACGAGTTAGACCTACCAGCTGATTTGGAAGCCGTACATCCAGTCTTTCACGTGTCAATGCTTCGCAAATGTGTAGGCGATACTTCCAGAGTATTTCCCGTAGATGATATCCAGGTGACAGAGGAGTTATCCTACGAGGGGCAGCCTATAACCATACTTGATCGACAGGTTAGGAGGTCGCGAACTAAGGACGTGGCTTCCGTCAAAGTATTATGGCGAAACAGCAATAGGGAAGAGATGACCTAGGAAGCTGAGGAGGAGATGAAGAACAAGTATCCTTACTTGTTCCCTACGCCTACAGGTAACTTAAACTCCCCACTTGATTATATTGATTGTCTGATAAGACTATATGTTATGACGATAAGGGAAACCTTTCCAAAAATTCTTATAGAACCTTACGGGACCAATTCAACATTCGAGGACGAATGTTATAAAGGGGGGAAGAATGTTATACCCCGTATTTTATACGTCGAGTTATTCATAAAAGAATCGACGCGAGTTAAAGACGGAACCCTTCCCGGACACGGAATAGAAATCCTTAATTTTTCAATTTTTATTAGAACATAAATTTGTTTATAAATTTTACTTAGTGTAAACATATTAATGGAGATTAGAGATTAATTAACCATGATTGGATTATTAAGTGGGGATTAAGACTTAAATATTCACTAATTATGCACTAGTGGCCGTGTGGGCCCCACTGTCACATGACCAAATCAGATTTTTGCCCATGCTTTAGTTGGGGGAACGTGTAAGACTATCTTGAGCAGCAAAATGGTCTACTTTGTTGACCATGCTTCAGCCACAACTCATTTCCCAACCCCACAAAGTGAACTTAGAGAGAGAGGCTCTCATTTTCACCAAGTGAAGGGGAGAGAGAGCCACGGCCAGCCATGGCAGTTCCACCACCAAGCACGGCCAGCCATTATATTTTTCTTTCTTACCATTAAGTCCCTAAAGTGTTCTACACATTCACCATTATGTTTCAAGTGAAGGAGAAACCATAAACATGCCATGCAAGCTCTTATAAGCTCACGGCCAGATTTGAGCTCTCCATTTTGATTAAAAAAAAAAACAAATTCCAAGGTGTTTCAACCCTTAGGAAGGTGCATAGCAATGTGGAGTAGCCATTGGAGCAACAAGAACAAGTATTAGTTCAAGTCATCAAATTCTAGCCAAGTTGAGAAGTTAGATTGTTAAGGTAAGAATTGATCATCTTTTTACACGTTTTTAGTAAGGATTTGGACGTGTTGTAAATGTGCAAATGTAAATTGAATCCATGCAATTAGGTGTGTTGATGTTGGATCATGATAATAGCCATGGAATTATATGTGTTGATGTTGAAGTATGGTTGTAACTTGGTGAACATGAATTGCATGTATAAAATCATGAATGTTGGTGTTGGAATGCTAATGTGGCCGTAGGGACTGTTTTAGTTGAAATGGGTGGACTGATTTTATTTAGTAATTATGGTTGTTGCTATCATAAATTACATATTAAAAGAATGAAAAGAATTAGAAAGTTAAAGGTGAAATTGTGTTGATATGAATATAAATTGAATCCATGAAATTATGTGTGTTGATGTTGAAGCATGGTTGAAGCCGTGTAGGGACTGTTTTGTGTAGAAGGTGGTGAACTAATTTTACTTGGTATTTTGATTGTTGTTGTCATGAATTTTATGATGGAAATGAAGGTATTTAATGGTTAGAGTTGGAGCTAAAATTGTTTGTGGGTTGTTGTAAGGATTGTAGTGATGATAATGTAGCTTATTTGCGTATGAATTGATGATGTAGTTGTCGTGTGGCTGCTGGTCGTATCTCACTGAAATTATATGAAAAGAAGATATGAAATAATGTGTAACAATCGTATGTGGTTTGCTTAGTAGGTTCGTAAGCGTTTGCAAGAATTCCGAGCATCTTTTGTGTGAAAGTTAGGGGCTGTTTTGGATGTGTCATTGTTGTTCTTATTGATCTTGGAAGATTGATCATAATTAAGATTATGCATTGTGTTGTATATTGGTTGGGCTGTTATAAAGTTGGTTACATGAAAACGTTAAGGTTACGGATTAGTAATAACTTGAAGACGTAGTAGTCGTATGTGAATCGTTATTGAATATTGTGAACGTTGGTTGTTTGGAATATTGCGTGGACTGTTTGGAATGTTGTGCAGGCTATTCGGAGTGATTCTTGCATCTTGTCTTGAATAGGCTCGATATAGTACTTAAACGTATAATTATTGGCGTTAGCTTCACTAGTATGTAATTAGTTTGGGATGTAAGGAAACCGTCGTCTAAATTGTCTAGAAAGGAGTTGCTAACGTTGGTAAACGTTTTGAATCTCCCTGTAGCTTAACCATAATTCTTGACGTCTTAATATAGGTTGAAACTTTGGGCAGCGTATACGTGTTGTGTTACGAATAAACGCCAAAGGTATGTAAAGTTAACACCTCTTTCTTTTTTTGGCATGATCCTTACAAAACGAATAGACGATATGTATATGGTTCCAAAGAAGTTCCTATTCTTAGAGCCACTAGGATGGCTAATGTTCTTGGTTCTCAGAAGTTGATTTATTATTATTTTGATATGTACATATGATTTCAAAGTTCCATTTTGATAAAATCCACAGGGACATCCGAAGGTACTTGATATGATTATTATTTGAATTTGCAAATGATAGTTCGTTTTGATTATTCCATTGAGTCTTGATAATGTTTAAAATTGCATATGGTTTCTCACTACTCTGCTCGTGCATGCCTCAATATATCTTTCACCGAGTCCCGGGCCGGGTATGTTATCGTGCACAGTTTCACTGCATTGTTCACCGAGTCCCTCACTAGGGGGCCGGGTACGGTATATATGTATATGATGATATGATGATATGACGATATGATGATATGATGACAAGTTATGGCGGCCAGGAGGGCATATGATGACTTTATTCACCGAGTCCCTCACTAGAGGGCCGGGTACGGCGTATATGTATATGACATGTGATATTGACAAGCATGGTTATATTTCAAAGGCAAGTTTTTTGGTATTCTGAACATTGTACTTGTATCCTGTACTCCTTATTTCAGTTATGATCCTTTTACTGTATTTCATGCTTTACATACTCAGTACATATTCCGTACTGACCCCCTTTCTTCGGGGGGCTGCGTTTCATGCCCGCAGGTACAAATACTCGTTTTGGTGAGCCGCCAGCTTAGGACTTCCCTTCTGCTATCTTGGAGAGCTCCGTTGTTTCGGAGCCCAGATTTTGGTAAAGATCCTTTTCGATATATATGTATATGTTGTCTAAGGGTACGACGGGGCCCTGTCCCGTCCTATTTCACTGTTGACACTCTTAGAGGTCTGTAGACATGTATGTGGGTTGTATTCAGGTGTGATCAGTTGTGTGTATGATCAGTACGTGTGTGTTATCGTTGTAGCAGCCTTGCCGGCTTGCATATCTTGTCATGTTGTGATAGCAGCCTTGTCAGCTTACTTGTGTTATTGTTTCGTAGTGGCAGCCTTGTCGGCTTGCGTATGTGTATATAGTTGGGGCGTTCCCACATGTTATGACAGCCTTGTCGGCTTACGTACTGCATTATCTGTTGAAAGTTGTGACTCCCCAGGAGAACGGTTGCGGCACATATTTATACATTTATGTGACAGCTCCGAGACTATGCTTTGGCCTTCATACGTTCCATGTTATGTTTGTGTTGATTGGTCATATGGCTAACAGGTGTGTATACGGGTGTCCAACTCGGGCACCAGTCACGGCCTACGGGGTTGGGTCGTGACAATCCCCTTTGGGCATCTCAATCATCATATACCAGCTAATCAGGTGGTTTTCATATATAACGTCATAGCCCTTCCCATGCCCCATAATATCATGTCGTACATATATAAATGTGAAAATGCATAATAATCTTTGTAAAACAACAAAATACACTCTTCGAAGCAACCTTTAGTTCAAAACGGGAACTTTTTCCCCTTTTTCAAAATGGGAACTTCTTTCTCTTTTTATTTGTCTCCTTCGAGACTTAGAAATCAAATATAAAATGCATATGAATAAAGAAACCTTATTAATGTCCCCTTCGGGATTTAGACATCATTATGAAAACGTACAACTTATGGATGCCCCTTCGGGACTTAAGAGATCAAGGAACTCAGGATATGGACAATACCCATACAAACATAAAGACATGAGCTCCTAAATCTAGGAGTAGATTCATTATGGATATCGTCACGTTTCGCACTTGTCATAGATCATGCCAAAATGAAAGAAAGGATAACCTTAACATACCTGGAAGCTCACTTCTCGACTTTCCAACCCACCTCATGTCATGAAATCTACATATAAAACCAATCATACTACCGTTAGGCTCACCATCACACACTTGTCTTAAGTCTTCAATTTAAATCCATTTAAAATCTGCCAAAATTCGGGCAGCACCTCCCCTGTTTATATGCCTAGCCCGAAATCACAATCCAGCAACCAACAACAACAACAACAATACCAACATTAACAATAATATCATCAATACCAATATTTTCCACAAACATCCCACACGATGTCTTATCCAATTTCTCAACCCATACGATCATTTAATAGCTTTCCCTCTGTAAATAAGCTTAATTCAATATTAATAAGGAAAGATTCATACCTTTCTCCTGCTAGAACTACAATATCCTCAATTACCACCTTGAATTCAAGCCTAGTTTCATCGCAATATGGTATTATAATCACAATTGTACGTTGTCGGAACCTAAATCCGGAGATTATACTTAATTCGGGTTAAAATTTGATGTTGGAAAGTTTTGGGAAATTTTCAGAATATTTGGGGGGTTTTCTGGGGTGTTTGGATGAAGAAAGGGGGGTAATCCCCCCTTACATAGCGTTCCAGAAACTGCCTGGACTGCCTTAAAATTTTCTCAGCGGGATCGCATGGGCTTTGAGTGCGTTCGCGCAGGCATATTTTACTGCCTGCGCGTCCGAATCGTAATTCTTGATTCGGATATTGTATGAGGGCCCCCGACCTATGGTTGGAAAGCTATTTAAATTAGCTACAACTTTCATTTTTGGTGTGTTTCCAAATTCTAAACTTATAGTGGCGTTTTGGCCACTTTAAGTCAGATCATCCGAAAACGTATTCTTAAATTATGCTTTTAGAGGGCTTGTGCCCATATTTGGCTTAAGGGTCCTTCTCAATACTTACTCAAATTCCCATGTACTACTCATATAACTTTTCACATGTCCTTTATAAAACCCCAGCATGTGGGCCCCACCTTAACTTACGGTTACAAGGGCTATTTATCAAGTAACATATTAACTGATTTACATCATACGGTCTCCAAATGTCATATATATGTTATTCTTATACTCATATAATATAATCTTCATACCTAATCCTTGTGTAACTTTACTCTTCCTTGAGCTCATACTAAGCCGCCTACAGTCTTAGTAACGCCAAATTTTTCAGGGTGTAACATATAGCCTTCAAGCATCTCCATGGAACATCCCTTGGGACTTTGTCGTATGCTTTTTCTAGATCCATGAATACTATATGCAAGTCCCCCTTCCTGTACCTATATGTTACATCTCGAAAATCTCGGATTGTTGCCTTGTGAGTAGACTAAGGCGAGCTTAAGGTGAATAAGAAGTCCATACAAGATTAAGGAAAGTATTAGATAGCTTAAAGTACATACCATAAGATTTTGAAGTCATATCAATATGTGAAATTAAGTTCGTTAAAGGAAGTGAAATATAGGTCATGTTTGGGAAGGTTTTCGCTATAATTGAGCTAATATTTATTTAGTAATGTCTTGAGGGGCTGCTATAGGGCCTATTGTATGGTTAATGAAGTGTTACATAAGTGTCAAGAAGGTTCTACAAGGATTGGAGGTCAAATGAATCGACGAAAACAATTTTGGAAAAGATGAGTTATACGACCACTTATACGGTCCGTATAACTTTATACGGTCCGTATAAGGGTCTGTATAACAGTTACAGTGAAGGTTCATCACTTGTGGTATTATACGGTCGCTTATACGGACTGTATAAAATTATACGGACCGTATAAGTGTCTGTATAATCTCGTCGGGCAGCTTTATTTTTTAGTTATAAATAGATGACCCAAGTTTCTATTTTTCATTTCCTATCTTCTCCACAACTCTTGAGAGCTCTAGAATATTCCACACACCATATCAACACAAATCCAAGAGAAATTAAGATCAAGAGGCAAGAATCAAGATATCCATGTGTTGGAAGACTTGCTAGGGTGAGTAGACTTCAAGAATTTCTTGGGTATTGAAGCTAGGGTTTTCATACAAGTTGTTAACTTGCTCCAAAGGTCGTTCTTATGAGATAAAAAGGTTAGTTTTCATGCTTATTTCATGTTATTAAGAATGCTTAGTTGTTGAATAACTTGGGTGGAAAGAGAAAGTAGAAGATGAGGCCTAAATGTAGATTTCATGATGTTTATGAGTAGTAAACTAACTTGAGCCATGATTCTTAGTATGCTATGGATATAATCTTGCTATGAAGGGTATTAATGATGACAAGGAAGCGTTGTATAAAATTGCGCAAAGGGTGGATGTGAAGTTGTTGAGGTAAGTTGAAAATGAGAATGAACTTTGAAACTTAATTGAATATGACTACTTGCGTATGATATTGTGGATGTTATTATGGTTGTTTGGGGGTTGTTTTGCGATATGGTGGAAGTCGATGAAATAGGGGAAACGCTGCCCAATTTTTGTTAGTTCATGAGTTGTTCTAGTTTGAATTCAATAGTGTCTTTAAGACTTATCCATGGTATGAATCCTTTTAAATGTAGATTTCTCAAGCCTTGGCAGTGAACATTAAGTAGTTAAGAAGACCAAGAGGTATGTAAGGATAACCCTTCTTTGTTAAGGCATGATCCCATCGTTGTAAACCTTCATGTGAATTCCATAATGTCCTCCGAGATGACTTCATTCTTAGAATCCCTAAGGCTCATGATTCTTGATATTCTCATGATACCATTGGTCTTATCCTATAATAGTTGATCCTTTAAGGAAGGGTATAATAGAGTAATGATGATGATGATGAGGTGAAGGATACGTATGTGTGTGTATATATATATATATATATATATATATATATATATATATATATATATCAAAGTATGATTATTAAGAACACCAAGCTTATATGGCCGGGTATGATATCAATCGCGCGCGCACCACTGCAGTTGGGTACGGATAACACTGAGCCTTGGTAGGGCCAGGTATGTATAACACCGAAACTTGTTATGGTCGAGTACGTAAAACACCGAACCTCTATGGTCGGGTATGATACCACTATATGTACAAATGAATGAAATAGAAGTTTCCCATTAGAAAGAGGGTAAGTAAATATGATGAACGTCGCTAGAGGCATAAATGGCTCTTTCATCCCATGACTTTTCAATCTTATGTTATTTTCCATGCTTCCATTATGTTATTGATTATGCTTTACATACTGATTACATTATTCATACTGACGTCCTTTTATTTGAGGTCGTTGCGTCATGCCCGCAGGTGGACAGGGAGATAGACTTGACCCATAGACTGCTCGTTCAGAGACTGCATAGAGGAGCTCCATTTGATTCGGAGCTGCAGCTGTTGGTACTATTCTTTTGTGTATATATGGGCATGGCGGGACCCTGTCCCATGCTTATGATGATGTTTTATACACTTCGTAGAGGCTCGTAGACAGTCATGTATAGTAGATATCTTTTGCCTTGTCAGCTCATATTTTGGTACATTATTTTATTAGTCTCGTTGGCTTGTGTATATGTATATGGGCCTAGTTGTTGATGTTGACATAAAAAGTGTTTTAGCCGATGGAAATGGTATTATTGAGGCATAGAGTTTGTTGGTAAGCTATGTGGCCCACCTAGATACGATTGTGAAAGAATGATGAGAGGTGCCCGGTGGGTTAGCTCCGGGTGCGCATCATGGCCCTCCGATTGGGTCGTGACAAAAGTGGTATCAGAGCAGTTCCATCCTAGGGTGTGTCTACGAGCCGTGTCAGTAGAGTCTTGTTTATGGGTGTGTTGCGCGCCACACTTATAAACAGGGGACTGCGGGCATTTAGGAATGAATGACCTTCTTTCTTCATAGATCGTGCGATAGAGCTATGATATAAGGATTTCTTTTCCTTTAACCGTGTATTATGTATTTCAGAAATGCCTGTAAAGAGAAAAGCTACGGCGGCCTAAAAGATTAAGACAGTGGCAGAAAAGCAGGCTGAAAGAGTACCGCCAACGAATATAGAGGAGGGTGAGTCCTAGAATGCGGCTCAATCTGAGTCCTCTCACTCATTGCCTATTTCTGAGGAACATGAGGGAGTCTCAACCCCAGCTCCAGCACCCCCAGCTCCCCCACCAGAGGTTTCAAGCCAGGAGATGAAAGAGGTCATTCAATTTTTGACTCAATTCGTTGCCGCTCAGGCCCAGCGGCAAGGTATGGGTCATGGTGATAGGGTGGTTAGTGCAAGAGCCCATGATTTTATTAGCTTGAATCCTCCGGTGTTCTTCGGGTCCAAGCCGTATGAGGACCCTCAAAACTTTATTGATGGAATGTTGAGGACACTTCGGTTAATGCATGCTTCCGACGTTGAATCAGTGGAGTTAGCATCATATAGATTGCGGGATGTTGCGGTTCATTGGTATACATACGGTTTGGTTGTCTTCTAGGGGATTCAATGCACCTCCCCCGGTAAGGCAACAATTTGTTGATGCTTTCCTATGACAATACTTGCCCCTAGAGGTTCGGTGGGCTAGAGCCGATAAGTTCTTGAATCTTAGGCAAGGAAGCATGAGTGCCTTAGAGTATAGTCTCCGCTTCAATTCTTTGGCTAGGTATGCTCCGGCCATGGTAGCAGATATGGGTGATCGAGTTCACCGATTTGTGAGAGGCTTAGGGCCACATTTAATGGATTAGTGCTTGACTGCGTTCCTTTAGGACAATATGGATATTTCTCTCATTCAAGCCCACGCCCAGAATTTGGAGGAAAGCCAACAACCGCAAAGAGGTGAGTGTGAGCTTGACAGAGGTTATAACAACAGGGCTAGATCTTCGGGTCCGACTAGTGAGTTTAGAGGAGGTAAAAGATAGCAATTTTCTAGGCATTCAGGCCATTCTATGACTAGTGCACCTCCGCGGTTTACGGGCCAGAGATTTGATAGATCTACTCACTCTGGGCCGAATCAGAGTTTTAGAGCTTCAGGTTCTCATTACAGAGGCAATTCGGGTCAGGTAAGGCCACCCATACCACGATGTTCTCAGTGCGGGAAGCTAAATTGGGGCCAGTGTCGACTAGGTTCATATGTTTGCTATACATGCGGTCGGCTAGTGTTACACCTTGAAAATTTTCGGACTTGTTGCATTGTGGATAGGCTAATGTGAGCTTAAGGTGATTATGTGTTACACCTCAGAAAATCTTCCGTCGGTACGCAAGTGAATGGACTAGTGAGGAGTATGAGTATACGATATAATTATGAGTAAGAAACAGCATTCGATGACTCTAGATAAGATTTCAAAGATGTTAGAGATGGGGGAAGAGGATTGCCAAGAGAAGGCAAAGTATGGGATAAGTATCGGAAAGGAAATACGAGTAACGAGTTAGCGAGGCTTTAAGAATGTCTTGGGGAAGAGTGATGACGTCCCTTAGATTGGTATTGAAGTGTTGAACAAGTGTTAAGAAGGTTCCATAAGGATTGGAGACCAAACGAGACGACGAAACGAACTTCGGAATCACTGGGGATTATACGGCCAAACATACTGACCGTAAAATTTATACGATCCGTATGTTTGGGACCGTATAATCAACCCAGATTGACCAAACATACGGCCAGAACATAAGGTCAGTAGATTTTATACGGACCGTATGTCGGTCCGTATAATTGGTCGGGGCGGGATCATTAAATAAGGGACCAATGTTTATTTCATTTCACTTCCACTTCACACCCCTTCTCTCTAAAACATCTCTCTTCATATATTCCACAAGATTTCAAGGATATTTAGTGATCAACAACATAAATCAAGTGAATCAAGTGTAGGCAAACCCATTAGGATCATTCAAAGTCAAGAGATCCAAATGGAGATAAACTAGGGTTTTTGCTCAAGTGGAGTACTATCAACCAAGGCTTGTTCCTACAACATCTAAGGTAAGATTCATGACATTTATATGTTGTTTAAGGTATTTGAGAGTTAAAATGCTTGGAAATTGGGTGAGTATAGAAAAATGGGTCATAAATGATGAATAGTGACGTTTTGAGAAATAGTATGAATTGAATCATGATTGTGGTTGTGTTGTGATACAAATGTGTTATAAATGATGTTAAGATCATGAAAATGGGAATTTTACATGAATGAACGAAGTCGGGTAACATGACCATGAATATGGGCGAATTAGGAGTGAATGGAGAAATCTAGATAATGTGAGTAATGTGAATGATTAATGGCCATTGTTATGATATTGTGAATGTATTATTGATGTTTGGGAGTCGAATTACGATATGGGCGAATGTCGTGTAAATAAAGGAGATGATGTCTTATTTTCTCTAGCTTTAGTCATGTATGCTAAGCTATCTATTTTCTAATGATAGTATAACTCTAATGAAGGTAGAAACGTGAGCATCGAAGGAGTACGTGCAAGTGTAGAATAGTTCAACGAAAAGGTATGTAAGGCTAACCCTTCTTTCATAAGGCATGGTTCTTTGGCCAAACGTCTAAATCTCCTATAAGACTATGATTCCTTCAAATGATTTGATCTTTCAAGCTAGTAAGCTCACGATGCTTAATATGCTACGATTGTACTAAGTTCCTCATATGACAAGTAGGCCTATAAGATAGATGTAATGATAACGACGATGATAGTGATAATGATAGTAATGATGATGAAAATAATATGATGCTAAAGATGCCTATGAGTTATTATATGTATGTGTGCCTATGAAGGGCTATAATAAGACCCCGAGCTTATGATGCCGGGTAGAATGTATGTATATGAATATGTATAGAGTATGTAAATGATTACGTAACGCGCGCGCACTTCTGCAGAAGGTACGGATAACCCTGAAGCCTTGGTTGGTCCAGCTATGTATAACCTTGAGCCTTGGTTGGCCAAGTATGTATGAAACACCGATCCTTCATGGTCGGGTACGCTATATAAAGGCTATATGTATATGTATATATATGACATCAATATGAGTATGAATATGTTTAGTATATGTAAAGGTTGCGCAAAGGCTATGTATATGCAATGTATATGAGATGTAGACGATATGAATATGAGTATGAATATGAATGAATAAGACTATGTATATGGATACACGATAAGAAAGAAACGTCCCCATGGAAAGCAAGTAAGTGTCATGACGACGATGTTATTGTCTTCCCTCCTATGCTGTTTCATATGTTATCTATTACGCTTTTATATTGATGATGATCATGCTTTACAGACTCAGTACATTCTTCGTACTGACGTCCTTTTGTTTGTGGACGCTCCGTCATGCCCGCAGGTGGCTAGGGAGACAGAGTTGATTCGTAGCTACATTCTCAGTGATTACATAGCGGAGCTCCATTTCGTTCGGAGCCATAGCTTTGGGTACTTATTCTTTTGTGTACATATTATGGGCATAGCGGGGTCCAGTCCCGCTTATGTGTTATGTTATACTTTCCTTAGAGGCTCGTAGTAACGTGTATATGGGTAGATATGTCTGGCCTTATCGGCCTATATTTTACATATCATTTTGTTGGCCTTGTCGGACCATGTACATTGATGTGGCCTAAATGCCTATGATGATACAAAGAATCTTGTTGTACAAGGGGACTAGTATGATGGGTGAATAGAAATGTATGTTTTAATATATGGCTCGCCTAGATATTATGTAAAAGGCTGTCAAGGGGTGCCCGGGTGGGATAGCACCGGGTGCTCGTCGCGGCCCCCTAGTTGGGTCGTGACATTGTGAAACCCTTACGAGATTAAGGAAGTTAGTAAATAACTTAAGGAGCGTACCATAAGATTTTGAAGTCATACGAAATGTGAAATTTAGTTTGTTGAAGGAAGTGAAATATAAGCCATGTTCGGAAAGGTTTTCGCTATAATTGAGCTAATGGTTATTTAGAATATCTTGAGGGGCTGCTATAGGGCCTATTTTATGGCTAATGAAGTATTATGTAAGTGCCACGAAGGTTCCACGAGGATTAGAAGTCAAACGAATCAACGAGAGAAAATTTCGCATAACTGGGAGTTATACGACCACTTATGCGGTCCGTATAACTTTATACGGTCCATATAAGGGGGTTTGTATAACTCGACCCATTACAGAAAAGGACTTTCCATGGTGGTGTTATACGGTCCACTTATACGGACCGTATAAGTGGTCCACATAAAGTCCATCGGGCAGATTTTAAGTTTTTGTAGAAATAAATGGCCTTTGCTCATTTATTTCATTTTTCATCTTCCACAAGTCTTAAGAGCTCCAAACCCTTCTCCAAGATTATTCCACCCCAATCCAAGAGAAAACAAATATTAAGAGGCATGAATCAAAGTGTTCATGTGTTAGAAGTCTTTCTAGGGTTAGTAGACTACAAGAGATTCTTGCATATTGCGGCTAGGGTTTTCACCCAAGTTGATAGCTGCTCCAAAGATCTTTCCCATGAGGTAAAAGGTTAGTTTTCATTCTTATTTCATGTTATCATGAACGCTTAGTTGTTGAAGAACTTGGGTTGAAGAAGAAAGTAGAAAATGAGGGTTAATTGTAACTTTTATGATGTTTTTGAGTAGTAAGCTAACTGAAGTCATGATTCTTAGTATAATATGGATATACTCTTGTTATGGAAGGTAGTAATAGTGATAAGAAAGCATTGTATGAAAATGTGCTAAAATGGGTGTGAGGTTGTTGGTATAAGTTGAACACAAGGATGAATTTTGGAGGCTTAATGAAATGTGACTACTTGATTATAATATTATGGGTGTGTTATGGATGTTTGGGAGTTGTTTTGTGATATGGTGGAAGTTAACGAAATAGGGGAAATGCTGCCCAATTTTCATTAGATCATGATTTATTCTTGTTTGAATCTAAGAGTGTCATTAGAGCCTAACCATGGTATGAATCCTTCTAATGTAGATTGTGCAAGCTACGACGGAGAACGTTAAGTAGTTAAGAAGACAAAGAGGTATGTAAGGTTAACCCTTCTTTCATTAAGGCATGGTTCCTTTGCTATATATATATATATATATATATATATATATATATATATATATCCTTTCATGAGCTCCATAATGTCTGCCAAATGACTCTATCTCTACGATTACTAAAGTTCATGATTCTCGATATGTTCACGATACTATTACCTCCTTTATATGATAGTTGATCCTCTAAGGATAGAAGTGACAAAAACAATGATGGCAATGATGTTGATGATATTTATGGACTTTTATGTATACGTATCTAAGTAGGTATGACCATTATGTAACACCGAGCTTATGTGGCCGGGTATGATACCTATCGCGTGCACACCACTGCAGTTGGGTACGAATAACACTGAGCCTTGGTAGGGCCAGGTATGTATAATCACCGAGCCTTGTCATGGCCGGGTATGTGAAACACCGAACCTTCATGGTCGGGTATGATATGGATACGAGTATGAATATGAATACGAATACAAATATATATATGTATGTATGTACATAAGTAAGCGAAGGTCCCTATGAAAGACAAGTAAGTAGATATGATGAAGGCCGCTAGAGGTACAAATGACTCTATTACCTCCTGATTCTCCCATCTTATGCTATATCTAATGTGATTTCCTATGCTGTCTCTTATGCTTCTACTATGATGTTGATTATGCTTTACATACTCAGTACATTATTTGTACTGACGTCCTTTTGTTTGTGGACGCTGCGTCATGCCCGCAGGTGGACAGGGAGACATGCTCGATCCATAGAATTCTTATTCAGGGACTACATAGAGGAGCTCCATTTCATCCGGAGCTACAGCTTTTGGGTATTATTCTTTTGTGTACATACATGCATGGCGGGGTCCTGTCCCGCCTATATGTTGTTACCTACTCTTCATAGAGGATCGTAGACAGTTGTGCATGGTTAGATGTCTTGCAGCCTTGTCGGCGCATATTTTTTATATCATTTTGATAGCCTCGTCGGCTTGTGTAGATGGATATGGGCATCATTCATTGATGATGATATAAATGTGTTGTTGCCTAACGAGATTAGCACTATTGATGTATGTAAATTATGAGTAAACCATGTTGCTCACCTAGATGTGAATGAAAATGTACGTTAAGAGGTGCCTGGGTGGGTTAGCACCGGGTGCCCGTCATGGCCCTCTGGTTGGGTCGTGACAGCCAGGACATATCATGTGTGACTGCCCCTCGATTGGTGGTAGGGGTAGGGTCCATCCTTCAGGGTCGGTAGTCGAGTATTCATCATCTATACGCCCTCTGAGGCAAGGTTCACAGGTGTCGGTCAGCTGTGGTAGAGGTAAAGGAGGAGCTTCCAGTTCTAATGGTCCTCAGCATCGTATTTATTGTTTGGCTGGACGGCAGGATCTTGAGTCCTCCCCTGATGTCGTCACAGGTATATTATCGGTATCTTCTCTTGATGTATTTGCATTGATAGATCCAGGTTCCACATTGTCATATGTTACTCTATATATTGGTGGTCGATTTGGGCTCAAATCGAAGTCAATCAAACCTTTCGAGGTATCGACACCCGTTGTGAACCGGTAATAGCTAGTCGAGTATATAGAAATTAAGTAGTTGTGATTTCTGACCATCGTACTATGGTTGATTTACATGAGTTGAAAATGGTGGACTTTGATGTTATTATGGGCATGGATTTGTTGGCTTCTTGCTATGCCAATGTCGATTGTAGAATGAAGATGGTTCGCTTTCAGTTTCCGGGAGAACTAATTTTAGAATGGAAAGGAAATACAGCGTCATCGAGGGGTAGGTTTATTTCCTATCTCAAGGCGAGGAAAATGATTGCTAAAGGTTGTATTAATCATTTAGTCCGGGTTCAAGATATGGAAGCCGAATCGCCGACTCTTCAGTTTGTCCTAGTAGTGAATGAGTTTCCGGATGTATTCGCGGAAAAGCTGAGTCTTCCCCCAGAGCGGGAGATTGATTTTTCTACCGATATGCTACTGGATACTAAACCATATCTATTCCCCCTTATAGGATGACCCCCGCAGAGTTGAAAGAGTTGAAGGAGCAATTGAAGGACTTGGTTGAGAAAGGCTTCATAAGGCCTAGTTCATCCCCGTGGGGAGCACCCGTGTTGTTTGTGAGGAAGAAAGATGGCTCCTTGCGAATTTGCATTGATTATTAGCAACTGAATAAGGTGACGATCAAGAACAAATATCCGCTTCCAAGGATTGATGACTTATTTGACCAATTACAAGGCGCCAAATGGTTTTCCAAGATAGACTTGAGATCTGGGTATCATCGAGTGAGAGTTAGGGAGGAAGATATTCCCAAGACGGCCTTCAGAACAAGATATGGTCATTTTGAGTTCCGGGTAATGTCATTTGGGCTAACTAATGCACCGGCAGTATTCATGGATTTGATGAACAATGTGTTCAGGCCTTTTCTAGATTTATTTGTGATTGTGTTCATTGACGATATCTTGGTATATTCTCGGTCCGAGACAGAACATGCGGATCATTTACGTACGGTCCTTAGAGTTCTCCAAACCCAAGGGCTATTTGCAAAATTTTCTAAGTGCGAGTTATGGTTGAATTCGGTGACCTTTTTGGGGCACATTATTTCAGCCGATGGTATTCGGGTAGATACCCAAAAGATTGAGGCTGTGAAGACTTGGCCAAGGCTTACAACACCTACGAAGGTTCGTAGTTTTCTGGGTTTGGCAGGTTATTATAGAAGATTTGTGGAAGGTTTTTCTTCTATCTCTGCACCATTGATAAAGCTAACTAAGAAATCAGCTAAATTTCAATGGACGGATGCTTGCGAACGTAGTTTTCAAGAGTTAAAGAATAGATTAACTTATGCCCCAGTCCTGACACTTCCAGAAGGATCGGAAGGCTATGTTGTCTATTGTGACGCTTCGGGCGTTGGACTAGGTTGTGTGTTGATGCACCATGGTAAGGTGAATGCTTATGCTTTAAGGCAGTTGCGAAGACATGAGAAAAATTATCCAACCCATGATCTTGAGTTAGCTGCGGTGATTCATGCATTGAAGATGTGGAGACATTATTTGTATGGTGTCCATGTGTCACGACCCAACCCCGTAGGCCGTGACTAGTGTCCGTGCTGGACACCCAACGTACCCAATAACCCCAAACTAGCATATTAGCATAATATATCAATATAAGATTCAATTGGCGTTACTAAATATCGCATAGGCACAGATATGGCACGTGGAAGCCGATAAGGCCATCACAGATCATAACAATCCCAGAAACATATACAGAACCCACATGCATATCTACAGACCTCTACAGAACAAAAAAGAATCATAAGACGGGACAGGGCCCCGTCGTACCCCTGAATGGCATACATATATAAAATGGCAGAAGACTGTACCAAAAGATAGGCTCCGGACAAAAGAGTGCCTCAAAATAGCAGAATAAAGTCCTATGCGGGCGGATCAGCAAACCTGTCGTCTGTACCTGCGTGGCATGAAAACGCAGCCCCCGAAGAATGGGGGTCAGTACGGAATATGTACTGAATATGTAAAGCCTGAAGTACAGAAACGAAATCATAACCGGAAACAGAACGAACAGAAAATGAATGTAATATCCCGATTACCAAATGCATATTTTCAAAACGTAAAAAGTGTATACAGAAACATATGCCATATCATGTCCGGCCCCTGCCAAGGGACTCGGCAGACAGAACGTGGTCACCCCCCCCCCCCCCCCGACACTGGTGCCACAACACATAAGGATCAGAAAAGGGGAATAACCCTATAACATAACATATCATATCAGATGGTCATATCAGATCATATCATATCATATCAGAATAGTGTACATGGCCCAGCATACTCCACAACCCATGTACATGTATAACTGCCCTCTCACATCGAGGCACGGCGAACAATGCAGTGGAAGTCGCTTGAGAACATATCCTGGCCCGGGCTCAGTGTGGGAAACATTGAGGCATCCACGAGTGGAGTAGTGGGAAACTAAATGCAATAAAATACCATATATATTTCCAGAGACTCAATGAGGCATATCGAATGACAAATCAAATCAATGAAATCGGACGGAATCATAGTAAGTGAATTTCGGATGTCATAATGGTTTACGGAGGCATAACCTTTCTGAGGTCGTTTCCAAGATCCAAAACGGTTTATAAGACTTAATGGAGTATTAAAAATGACTTTTATTTAGTAGTTAAAACATTTCCTTTAAAGCCGCTCAAGGACAAGTCATAAACACAAAAGGGTAAAATCGGAAATAGTGGGCCCACCTCGGGACAAACGAAACGGTGGGCTCAAATTATGTATTTTAAACTTATGGGGTCACCTATAGAGGTACTAGGGACATTTCATAACTTTCTAAGCCATTTGTGAAAGTTTGCCTAATCCTTCCAACAAAGCATACCTAAAGGATTCAATTCTATTGAATGAAAAAGTGACAATTTCAAACGCGGATTCCGATGGACAGAATATATTCCGAGGTTCAAATCCAATCCTAATATACCTAGGACATGCCAAAAGAAGAATCGGGATAGCTTTACATACCTTATATGCGTCTCACGCTCGTCCAATCTCCAATCCCGTTTCACCCAGAATCTACAAATGGTCACATTTACCAATTGTGAGTTTTAGATTCTACGAATTCAACTTAAATTCATATTTGTCTACCGAAATTTCGGCAGCACCTCCCCTATACATATAGCATCCCCGAGAATTCAACTCGGCCAAAAAAATCAACAACAACCCAATAACAACACCAACAACAACAACAATCGCAATATAGCACAATACAATGCAACTAGTTCTACTTTCCGACATAATGCAATAACGTTCATTCCGACTTCACACTTCCAACCCAATCTCGATGTTTTCATATTCATCATTAATCAAGATCATCACAATGCAATTTGGAAGCATTTCATATCATATCTACAAAATATTCACAAGATATACAAAATATACAAACTTTCCACCAAGGTCATAATTCATCCAAAGCTTCTAATCTTTGGCATACATATTCATAACATGTTCCCATCTTCCAAGTTCATCAACAACCATCATAATTTGCACCTTAACAACTTCATTTCTATAATGTCATAAAATCGTACTAAAACGACATAAGCTTCTACATTCCATTTCAATACAAACTTACATCATTTTACTTGTATTTACATAGCAAGCATCACAACAACACAACTAACATGTTAAACAAAATTGATTCATTCCCATTCCTTTAAGAGATACCACACGGCCAAATGCTCTTTCTACACTTCACTCAAATTTATTCAACTTTCATTCTCAATGTGAACTCCACCCTACACACAACTAGAATACAACATAAATTCAACTCACCATAAGTATACCATACATATACACACACGGCCACACACTATATCACTTACCTACTTTGCAAACTTCCATTTCGCTATACTTTCAACTCATTTCTACATACCACAACACAAACAACCCTTCATAACATAATAAAAAGGAATAAATTCTTACCTTCCTCTCCAATCTTCTTCACTTGAATATATGATCAACTTGAGGTACCAAGTGTTCCTTCTTCCAAAACAACTACACCAAGTTTTAGAGGACACTTAATTTAGTGGGAAAATCACAAGACAACAATTTTTGGAACAAAATTTTGAGGGGTGATTTTTCCAAGCTTAGGGTCGAATACCCTTGCTACTTTTGCTCTTCTTTTTGTTTTGTTCTTTCTCTTTATTTTCTTGAATCTTCTAAGGGATAATGATCCCTTTATATTTAATTAGCACATGGAAATTTAATTAAGTCCATGGGTTGGGCCTCACCATGGCCGGCCACCCCTTAAGCATTGGGCCTTAATTTCCATTCAATTATTTTGGCCCAATGACTTATAGATCACATTTTGTAATTCCCGAAACTAATTTCCAAAATTCCAATTTTGCCCTTGGCCTTCTCCAACACTTCCTTATTAATATTCTTTCATAACCAACTCATGTATTAATTAAAATCACTTATGGCCTTATTTCTTACAAGTCAAAATTATTTCCAATTTTTCAAATGTGTGAAAACACGGGATATAACACCATGTGGACATTTATACGGATCACAAAAGCCTTCAGTATATTTTCAAGAAGAAAAAGTTAAATTTACGACAACGGCGGTGGTTGGAGTTGTTGAAAGATTATGATGTTAACATCTTATACCATCCCAGGAAGGCAAACGGAGTGGCTGATGCTCTTAGCCGTAGATCTATGGGAAGCTTATGTGATGTTCAGCCAGAGAAAAGAGAGTTAGCTCCAGCAATTACCTAGCCTAGAAGTTCGAGTAGTGGACTCCGGCAATGTGGGAGCTACCATTCAGAATTCAGCGGTCTCGTCACTAGTGGTTGAAGTGAAAGAGCGCCAGTACGAGGATCCCATGCTAGTTCATTACAGAAACACACTCCCTCAGAAAAAGAAGTCATCCTTTGAGATTTCTGGAGATAGAGTTCTCCGATGCCGAGGCAGGTTATGTGTTCCTGATGTTGCAGGATTACGCCACCAAATACTGAGAGAAGCCCATTGTTCCCGTTATTCTATTCACCCCGGAGGAACGAAAATGTATCATGATCTTAAATTCATATATTGGTGGAATGGAATGAAGAAAGACATAGCAAAGGTCGTGGCTCAATGTCCCATTTGTCAGCAAGTGAAAATTAAGTATCAAAAGCCTAGTGGATTATTGCAAGCTATGGAAATTCCAACTTAGAAATGGAAAGTGATTAATATGAATTTCATCGCAGGCTTACCTCGTTCTAAGCATAAACATGATTCTATATGGGTAATTGTGGATAGACTTACGAAGTCAGCTCATTTCCTACTAGTCAGAACTATATATGTAGCCGAAGATTATGCAAAGCTTTATGTCAAAGAGATAGTGCGGCTCCATGGTGTTCCAGTATCTATTATTTCCGATAGAGGGACACAGTTTACAGCTAATTTCTGGAAATCTTTTCAAGAAGGTTTGGGGACTCAAGTGAGTCTTAGTACAATATTTCATCCACAAACTGATGGGCAAGCTGAGCGTACCATCCAGACTCTTGAGGATATGCTACGAGCTTGTGTATTGGATTTTGGAGGTAGTTAGGATGATCACTTTCCGCTTATCGAATTTTCTTATAATAATAGTTATCACGCTAGCATCCGAATGGCCCCATATGAGGCTTTGTATGGGCACAAGTGCAGATCGCCAATTGGGTGGTTTGAAGTAGGGGAGACTAAATTGATAGGGACAGACTTGGTCCAGCAAGCTATAGAGAAATTCAAGCTTATACAAGACCGGTTATTAATAGCTCAGAGTCGTCAAAAATCCTATGCAAATAATCGTCGACGGGACTTAGAGTTCCAAGTGAAAGATTAGGTATTCTTGAAGGTGTCGCCAATGAAGGGCGTCATGAGATTTGGCAAAAAGGGCAAGCTTAGTCCCTGGTACATTGGACCTTATGAGATTGTACGCAAGGTAGGCCAAGTGGCTTATGAATTAGATCTACCTTCGGATTTAGAGTCAGTCCATCCGATTTTCCATGTATCGATGCTTCGTAAGTGCATAGGGGATCCTTCTAGAACTGTACCGATAGATGATGTTCAAGTCACTGAGCAATTATCCTACGAAGAAGTTCCCATTGCCATTCTAGATAGGCAAGTACGGAGACTCAGAATCAAAGATGTAGCTTCAGTTAAAGTCTTATAGAGAAATAATAATAGAGAGGAAATGAATAGGGAAGCAGAAGAAGACATGAAGTTCAGATACCCGCATTTATTTCCACCTCCAGAGGAGACTCCGATAGGGATGCCATTTTCCTCAGATATGTAATATTTTCCTTGATGCTCTCTTGGTCTTGTGTGGCCATGGTTGTCGATGTTGTTGTGTTGTAGACCTGCGAGGCGATATATTTTGGGTTGCTGTGACAAGATGGTAGTGCCATATTACAGGGGAAACTTTGGCGAAATTTTTATCGAATCCCCAAGAGTTTAACATTCGAGGACGAATGTTTCTAGGGGGGGGAGAATGTTGCATCTCGGAAATCTCGGACTGTTGCCTTGTGAGTAGACTAATGCGAGCTTAAGGTGAATAAGAAGTCTATATGAGATTAAGGAAAGTATTAGATAGCTTAAAGTGCATACCATGAGATTTTGAAGTCATATCAATATGTGAAATTAAGTTCGTTAAAGGAAGTGAAATATAGGTCATGTTTGGGAAGGTTTTCGCTATAATTGAGCTAATATTTATTTAGTAATGTCTTGAGGGGCTACTATAGGTCCTATTGTATGGTTAATGAAGTGTTATATAAGTTCCAAAAAGGTTCCACAAGGATTGGAGGTCAAATGAATCGACGAAAACAATTTTGGAAAAGATGAGTTATACAACCACTTATACGGTCCGTATAAGGGTCCGTATAACAGTTACAGTGAAGGGTCATCACTGGTGGTATTATACGGTCGCTTATACGGACTGTATAAAATTATACGAACCGTATAAGTGTCCGTATAATCTGGTCGGGCAGCTTTATTTTTTTGTTATAAATAGATGACCCAAGTTTCTATTTTTCATTTCCCGTCTTCTCCACAACTCTTGAGAGCTCTAGAATATTCCACACACCATATCAACACAAATCCAAGAGAAATTAAAGATCAAGAGGCAAGAATCAAGATATCCATGTGTTAGAAGACTTGCTAGGGTTAGTAGACTTCAAGAATTTCTTGGGTATTGAAGCTAGGGTTTTCATACAAGTTGTTAACTTTCTCCAAAGCTCATTCTTATGAGATAAAAAGGTTAGTTTTCATGCTTATTTCATGTTATTAAGAATGCTTAGTCGTTGAATAACTTGGGTGGAAGGAGAAAGTAGAAGATGAGGCCTAAATGTAGATTTCATGATGTTTATGAGTAGTAAACTAACTTGAGCCATGATTCTTAGTATGCTATGGATATAATCTTGCTATGAAGGGTATTAATGATGACAAGGAAGCGTTGTATAAAATTGTGCAAAGGGTGGATGTGAAGTTGTTGAGGTAAGTTGAAAATGAGAATGAACTTTGAGACTTAATTGAATATGACTACTTAAGTATGATATTGTGGATGTTATTATGGTTATTTGGGGGTTGTTTTGCGATATGGTGGAAGTCTGTCATGACCCAACCGGAGGGCCGCGACGAGCACCCGGTGCTATCCCACCCGGGCACCGCTTATCATACTTTTACATTTACATCTAGGTGAGCCACATACTAAATCATACTATTTCCATTGGGCAACCATTCATATATACATATCACCATTAATAGCAATGCCCGTAGCAATGTACATAAGCCGATGAGGCTAACAAAATGACATCCAAATTATGGGCCGACAAGGCTAAACATATCTAACTATATACACATGTCTACAAGCCTCTAAGGAGAATATGTCATATCATATAGGCGGGACAGGACCCCGCTATGCCCATAATTATGTACACAAAAGAATCAATACCAAAAGCTATAGCTCCGAATGAAATTGTCACGACCCGACTAGGGGCCGTGACGAGTACCCGATACTTATACCGAGCACCCCTTATTTATCTTGTTACCTTTACCTCTTAGCAAGCCGTATAAACAGTGCCATGTTTTTTTTTTTGAACATTAATGAACATTAACATTAGCAGCGTCATTATGAACATAGACTAGTAAACTTCGTTATCACTTTATACAACAACCATGCCGAAACACCATATATCTAACCGTACCTGACTGACTGTACATATCTGTCTACGAGCCTCTAGACATAGTATACTTATACATAGAGAGGGCCGAGTACTGTCGGGCCCGAATATACATACACAAAATAGTACCGCTAGAGTGAGGCTCCGAAACAACTGGAGCGCTGTCAAGTGCGGCTGGTAGAGCTTCTAAGGATCACGTCCACCTATCTGCTGACCTGCGCGGCATGAAATGCAGCGTCCACAAGAAGGGACGTCAGTACGAATAGTGTACCGAGTATGTAAGGCATGGAAGATAATACAAGTAGTAACATAGAGTACGATTAATAGTATCATGGAGTCGTAGGACGTATAATGAGGTAAGAAAGTAACCTGCACTTAGGGAGGCCCCTTGTCTTTTCTTTTTTTTTTCTTTGAAACATTTCTTTTTCATAGACATGCAAAATAGGGTTTAAATCATGTTATGTTTTTATCATATTACATTCTGCACTATCATAGCGTGTCGTATCATATCATATCGTAGCATATCATGTCATGGAAGTATTATATCCTAGCGTATCATGTCACAGCATAGCTTGTCACATCATAGCATAGCTTATTATATCATAGCATGGCCTGTCATATCATAGCATAGCTTATCGTATCATAGCATGGCTTATCATATCATAGCATAGCCTGTCATATCATAGCATAGCTTACCGTATCATAGCATGTCATGTCATGGCATATCATAGCATATCATGTCATAGCATAGCTTGTCAGAGCATTTCTTATCATAGCATAGCGTATCATAGCGTATCGTGTCATATCATAGCATAGCATGTCTGGTCATGACATGGTAGGTCATATCATAGCGCCGAACAATGTCGGCTCACCCACATAGCGCCGATGTAGATACGCACCGGCTCACCCATATATCCCGCGTCCGGGCACCCCGCGTCCGAGATGATAACCCAGCTGATCAGGTGGCAGTGAAACATATTTCCCTTCCCGTTCCCCCATATAACCCTTCCCCCCAGCCCAGGTTCATATACATAGCTTGCATATATGTACTTTGTATGCATATACACATCTTATATACGTATACATATTTTTGTATTCATATACATAGCTTGTATACATATACATATCTTATATACATTTACATATCTTATATACATATACATATTTTATATACTTACACATATCTTATATACATATACATGTTTTATATATATATATATAGCATATAAGCACACAAGGGAGCCCAAGGAAAAATCATGTAGCCATCGGAGTGACGTAAGGTCGGTGACCTCTGATTACATTATGGAATACTCATGATCTCTTTTGTCTCACCTCGAAGGGACGAATATTTTAAGGTGAGACGGTCAACGGAGAATAGTATTAAAGTAAACGTACAATGAAATCGTGGGCGTCACAGATGACAGTTCATAGGCTTGGGAGTCTTTAGAAAGTAAAGTCATAGCTAGAGGATACAAATAAGATTCACAAATTATTTTATCAACTTCATATTCACATTAACTCCTTAGCTTAGGAATCATAGTCGTAGAATCGTTCCGGTCGTACTTATCATAGGCACATTCTCTTGTCTAACATTGTCGTTATCATTATCACCATAGAAACATTCTCGTTAAAGTAGTCACAGCACTTATCATTTGGTAGCGGGATCGGGATCAAAGGTCCCCTTTGGATTCACTTCAAGTAAGTCAAACAAGACTATAGGGAAATTCCGAGAGTAACGGGCCCACCTCGGGCCGGATGAGGTAGCGTGTACGATTTACATATGTTACATGTCTTGGCATTACTTGTGAGGGTTCTAGGGTAATCGGGTCCCATTTATGCAACTTCTAGGGGTTTAGGAGGTCTTTCTACCATTTGCATACTTTCTACTTTAGGTGCAGATTCCGGGGAACAGAGTTGTCCCCGAGGCTCGTACCCGACTTATTACATCTAAGACTGTTACATCCCGCGTTTTCACAAGTTGGAAGGCGTACGAATTCAATGACATTAGTAACGGAATAAGTTTGATGAATTTTGAAACTGTTATATATGGTCTTGATATGGTATTTTTTATTTTAAGTAAACCCCTTTTAGTAAATATTTGATAAGTATGATTTTCTATAGTTATTACTGTTACTACTTCTGCGATACATTTCTAATTATGTGTGCGGTATGAGGACATTTAGAAATGAGATTTTATTTGTTATGGGTAGATAAATTATTTTCTCTTATGAAAATCTATCTTTTTCTATTATGAGAATTATTGAAGAATACGTATGATAGATATTTATAGCTGCACCATTGCTATATGATTACCGTATGAATACTATGTTACCAATTAGATATAGTGATTACTGGATGAAAATATAGAAGGAAGCATATGGTGCTTTTTGTTTACAAGTGTAACAGATAGAAAGTCCTTTTAATTGGAAAATATGTATTATATATTAAATGTAAGTGGGACATCAAGGATGGAATAGCTACTATTAAAAGGTGTAGTGACTACGTGGATTAATGGTAGGCATTAATTTTAGTAAATATAAGGAACATTACATTGATAGGATAAGTGTTTCGTACTATTAGTGCATGAATTTGTTAAATTCCACATTTTTGTGCATTGGATTTGTCGTAAGTTAATTGACATAAGTTCAAGGACAATATTACTTATGACGTTATAAGTATTTATGCTATGTTTAACAAGCGATAAGTAAGTGTCGTGGAGGTTAAACGAATCGGAGAAAATAAGTTTTGTCAAAGTTTAGAAATTGAACAAGTTATAACGAACTATATGGAATTTTAGTCACATTCAAGTATGCAAATAAAGAGATCATGGTATAAAAGTTTGAGGCCCCGAAATTATTTAAGACTCGAAAGTGAATGACGGTGATTGAAAATAACATTTTATGGGTACCAAAAGGGATTATGGACTAGTGCTATGTCACATAATCGTGGCAATAAGTATATGAAATGTATTAAAAATAATTGTTATTAAAGTGAATTGGGATCAAGAAATTAATTATGTGCGTAACCGATTAATTATTGGATAAAGTGGGAGAGTAGTGGGAAAAGTCCAAATGGTAGTCATCCACATGGCATCATGATATTTATTCAATATATGATTAGGTGTAAATTTATTTAGTGGACACATTTTTGGAGAAGAATGCAGTGTAAGTACGAAAGTGCACATGGTCTATGTTTGCCATTTTGTATTTATAATAAATAAAGGCAAACCAACTAGTATGCATGCTTCCTCTTGCAACGTTTTTGACCACATCATAAAGGGAAAACCTTATCCATTAAGTGAATAAAAAAATATAAGGATTAACTTTTGGTTATTAAGTATTTCTATCCATTCTTTGCAATGTTTTCTAACGAAAACCAGTAGCTATCACGAAAATGAGTGGTCTCTCGGCCAAGACTTGATCTTGATGCTAGTCAAGGTTTTATACTGGTTACTCCTTTATGACTTAAAGGATTCAAACGTCTATTCCCTCCGGGTTATAGCAAAGCGAAGTAAGGTGGAAGAAGATTGTAGAAAAAGGTAAGAATCAATTCCTTTTTATTATGTTATGAAGGTTTGTTTATGTTGTAGTATGTAGAAATGAGTAGAATTTATGGAAATATGGAAGTTTGCAAAGTGGGTGTGTATGTATGTAGGTGGCCGTATATATGTGATGTTGTATAGACAATATGAGTTGAATTTTATGTTGTATTCTAGTTGTGGTTATGGTGGAATTTATATTGGAAATGAAAGCTGAATGAATTTGGTGGAAGTTGGAAATATAGGGTGTGGCCGTGTGGTGTATGGAAGTAGAATGGAAATGGATTAATTTTGTTTAATATGTTAGTTGTGTTGTTGCGATCCTTATAATGTAAATGAAGTTGTTAAAGTGTGGATTGTTGTTGGTATGGTTGTTGATATTTGAGCCGAGTTAAATCTCGGGGATGTTGTATGTATAGGGGAGATGCTGCCCAAATTTCTGTAGACAAGTATTGGTTAAGATTGAACTTTTAAACCTTATGATTAATATTTGGTAAATGTGACCAAATGTAGATTTTGGACGAAACGGGATTTGAATTTGGAGAGGCGTAAGGAGCGAATAAGGTATGTAAAGCTATCCCTTTCCTTCTCTTGGCATGTCCTAGGTATACTAGGTTTGGATTTGAGCCTCGGGGGTTATTCTGTTCATAGAAATCCGAGTCTGATTTTAGGTACTATTCATTCAGTGCAATTGAACTATAATCCTTATGTTTTGTTGGAAACTTGTTCAAACATCCGTAACTTGCACAAATATGATAGAATCGCTTTGAAACTTTCATGGACGACCCCATAGAGTCTAATGTTCGTGATTTATGTCCGCCACCTCGACTTGACCCGAGGTGGGCCCATTACCCCCGAGATTTCCTTCGTTTGTCTGATTTGATCTAAATTCGTATGATATAAAAGAGAGACTTTTGCCTATGACTCTAAGGTTCCGTTTGATTTGTTCCATAAGGTATTTGAAAGCTCCCCACTGTGAATGATACCAAATTTTTCAGAAAAAGGCTCATGAAATATATTTTCGAAAGTTTGTAAACTTAAAGGCTTATATCTTTTGTATGCTACTTCCGACAGACTCGATACTTACTTTGGACCTTCTGATCTCAAATATATGTATACGTACTTATTTGTCGAGTCTGGGAATTTAATTATGTATATGCATATGATTTCCGCACTACTCTGCTCGTGCCTGCTATTATGACATCGTTCGCCGGTTCCCGGGCCGGTTTTGTGATCGTGCGCACTATGATATATTCGGCCGTAAGCTGTGTTACGGTTCCCGAGACCTCGCCATAGGGCCGGGTACCGTTTATGGAGTTATGCTGTGATATGGCTTATGATATGATTTGATGATGTGATATGTTATGTTCGGAGATGTACGGAGATTGGAAACCTTCTGGAGTTATGCTGTGTGTGGCACCAGCGTCGAAGTGGTGACCACGTTCCTGAGCCTTATACATGATTTTTACTTGCATGATATATATAAATATACATATGCTTTCAGCGCAGACTCTGATGTACTGATTCGATATCTTCTCTCTGTACCTTTATATGGCAGTTATGGTTTGTATTTCTGTACTCTATGCTTTACATACTCAGTACATCTTTCGTACTGACCCTCTTTCTTCGAGGGCTGCGTTTCATGCCCGCAGGTACAGAGGTTCGTGATCTGCCAGTGTAGGCCACACATTCTGCTACTACAGAGAGCTCCATTTTAATTCGGAGCCCACACTTTGGTATATGCCTTTTTGTCATACATATGCTTCTGTATATTTGACTATTTGGGGTACGGCGGGGCCCTGTCCCATCATATGTTCTGATATGATTTGTAGAGGCTTGTAGTCATATATGTGGGTCATGGGTCACGTGTGTGTTTGTTTGTGCATGATATGCGTTTTAGTACAGTCCCGTTTGCTAGTATGGCCAAAACGGCCCATTTGTCTGCACACGTATATGTATCTGGCGATGTATATTCCGCCAACCTATCAGATTTGGATACGGCCAAAATGGCCTGTATATTTGTATATGTGCATATGTACGGCGATGTGTATTCCGCCGACCCTTTTGATTTGATATGATATTCTGTATACGCGACCGCTTAAGATATTATTCATTTTCAGTTTTGTTTAAGATGATGAATAAGAAATGTAAGTTAAGCCTTAATATGACAATTTGGCTTGTATGTCTGTCTGGGTGTCCAAGCAGGGCACCAGTCGCGGCCCACGGGGCTGGGTCGTGACAAAGACATGCCATAGAAAGAAGGGTGAAGCCTTACATACCTCTTTTTGCTCCTTATGCTATTCCGAATCCATGTTGCAAATCCGCCAAAATTTACAAATTGGTCACATTTACCAAACTTTGATTAGAGCATTTTTGAATTGGAATCTCAAAGTAACATTTGTCTACAAAAATTTTGGCAGCACTTCCCCTATAAATACACCATCCCACCAAGTTCAACTTGGCCAATTTCAATCAACAACAATCCCGGGAATTCAACCCGGCCAAACTATCAACATAATTTCAACA
The DNA here is from genome assembly GCF_019175385.1 of Lycium barbarum. NCBI lineage: Eukaryota > Viridiplantae > Streptophyta > Magnoliopsida > Solanales > Solanaceae > Lycium > Lycium barbarum. The sequence continues at coordinate 66,713,865 of NC_083347.1, read as the reverse complement.
ACCACACTAACAATTTCCATATTCAATCCAAGATACATTATAACAACTTAATCAATTTACTACTTCTTTCAAAACCTTCCAACTCCAATAAAAACAATAACAACCTTATAATGTATATTCCAACAACACCATACTAATATCATTATCTTCCATACGTGTAAGGACATAATATTCAATTTACATAATCTTCCAAGGCAAGCCTCCAACTACTAATACTTCACTAAGCTCATTAGGCTTTTATTTGCAATATAAAATCCACAACACAACAACCAACATACCAAATAAAACTTGCTCACATTCCTTCATGATTCACCAAATATACATGGCTATACATCATGCATATACAACTACAACCTCTCCAAAATCATTCAACTTCCATTATCAACATAACATTCACAACAATAACAACCAATTACTAGATAAAATAATTAAAACATGATTTCTACACCCACACATGCTACCTCACGGCCACACCACCATATTCTTTTTCCTTATGAATTTCATCCATTTTTGTACACTACCACATGCATAAACATCCATAAACATTCATAACATATAAGGAAGGATGAATTCTTACCTTGTTCCTTTAATCCTCCACTTAGCTAGAATTCACAACTTGTATGAATATGTGTTTTTCTTGCTTCAATGACCACTCCACTTTGTTTAGGACCCTTCAATTGGTAGAAAATGATTTTTGAAGAAAAAAAAATTTTTTTTTTTTTTTTTGGTCTTGAACTTGGCCGAAAATGGCCTTGGAGATTTTTTTTTTTCTCCTTCTTCTCTAGTGTTCTTAGGCTCTTGAAATTTCTAGAAGTTGAAGTGGAAAAGATGACTTGGTCATCCTTTTTATTTTTGACCCCTTAAGCTTTAGTTGAGCCTAGCCCATCCATGTGGATGGCCCAAGTGGCCCCTTTTTAATTCCAAGCCCATATTTAGCTCTCTTGGTCTTATAACTCATGAATTCTTATTTTATTTTTAAATTCCAAATTTACCCCTCGCCTTCCTCCATATTTCCACGAGTCATGTTGCGAATTTTTCTTTATGCCATTGACCTTTCTTAATATTCCCACTTCAAAATTTTCATAAACAACTTGTATGCCAATCAAAATCAAAATTATAGTCTTGTTCTTGACCTTCCACCATTACCTTAAATTATCCAAATACACAAAAATGCGGGATATAACATCCTCCCCCCCTTTAGAACATTCGTCCTCGAATGTTAAACTGGCCTCATAGTGTTTTATAATACTTCGGGGAGGTCTCCTTCGTAGATATCTCACATGTCGCTTAACATATCCATTCCAGGAACTTGGGTTGCCTTCTGTGATCCTTTTACAATTGTAATTCCTTCTTCGCAGAGTTTGTTGCGTCTATTCCCTTGCTATATATATGTTCCCGTATTTATGAAATTTTCGGCATATTTCCCAGGGGGTCACCCATCGTGGAATTACTCCCACCTGAGCACGCTTAACCTTGAAACTTTAATGCATTTCAGTGTCTCGGTGTTAGTATTTTTACTTTCGCTTCCCCGTACTACCTATATCACATATTGTGGGGCAGGTTGGGGTCTCGGCAATGTTCGAACACACTCATAGCGCATATTTCTCTTTTAATGACTATTTTAGCCCTCATGGTCACTAATATTCACCCTTTTACTTGTGTGCACGGCTACCCTTGGCCCAAATTTTTCGAATTTCTTATATGCTCCGCAACACATGGGACGGTGCAAGATAAAGTAAAATCCAGTTCAATTTAACATCCATATATTACAGAAAAGATGCCGGGAGTGTACCTGTGGCCGCATCGGTGGAAGGTCCAGTATCCTGCCGCCCTGTCAATGCATATATGCGGTGTGAAGGATCGGCTGAGCTAGGCGTCCCTCCTCTGCCTCGGCCACGACCTGCTGGAGCCTGGAAGGCCTGTCCCGGAGGGCGCACGGACGGTGACGAATCCACGGCTGATCCGGCAGGCTGAGCTCTGCTTCCCTTATTCCTTAGCGGACAATCTCGCATCAAATGGTCGGTCCGTCCGCAAGCATAACATGCACCTGTGTCCCGGTAACACTGTCCCGAGTGTGGCCTGCCACACCGTGGCGGGGGTGGCATCATCCTGCTAGAATCATCCCTATACTGGGATACTGAAGCTCTAGTGCCCTGACCCGCTCCCGAATAAGTAGAACGGTCAAATCTCCTATCCGCAATTCGAGGAGGTGCACCGGCCGCCGGTTGGTCTGAGTACCCGAATTTCCCCTGTGCCTGTCCCCCTCTGTACTCGCTCCTAGTCCTGGAAAACCTGCCCCTTTTTCTGGAACCCCTATCCTGATAACGCTCCTCTCTCCGTGACTGGTACTGTTCTTCCAGATTTTGGGTGTGGGCCTGGATGCGGGTAATAGTCATCCCGTCCTGGAATGAAGCCGTCAAGCATTCCTTAACCAAATGTGGCCCTAGCCCACTCACAAATCGGTGCACATGGTCTCCCCTATCAGCTATCATGGATGGGGCATACCTGGCTAACGAGTTAAAACGGAGGCTGTATTCTCGAACGCTCATATTTCCCTGTCTCAGGTTCAAGAACATATCGGCTCGAGCCCGTCGAACCTCTGGCGGTAGGAAATGTCGTAGGAAAGCCTCAGTGAACTCCTGCCAAACCGGAGGGGGTGCATTTGCTCCCCTCGATGATATCCAGTTACCGTACCACAGAACTGCCACATCCCGCAGCCTGTATGAAGCCAACACTACGGACTCCGTATCCGAAGCATGTATAATTCTCAGGGTCCTCAGCATCTCGTCTATGAAACTCTGCGGGTCCTCCTCTGGTTTTGATCCATAGAACTCTGGCGGCTTCAGGGTGATAAAGTCTCGGGCCCTTGCGCTTACCGCCCTGTCTCCCGGGTCTACATCTTGCCGCTGAGCTTGTGCGGCGACTAACTGGGTCAATAATTGGATGGCCTCTGCCATCTGATGGCCCGGAGCAGCTGGCAGTGGAACTGGAGGTGCGGGGGCTGGAGCTGGAACCCTTCCCTGCTCTGCTGGTGCAGGGGGAGCAGGAACAGTCTGAGGGGGAGCTTCATTATGAGACTCTCCTTCTTCTAGCTCCCGTGCAACTCTGCTGCCCGCCACCCTCTTGGATTTCTCGGCCGTCGTAGCCTTTCTCTTCGGCGGCATTACTGAAACCATAACATAGGATTAGGGAAGGAATGTGGAAGCCTGGTAGCATAGCTCTATCGCACGATCTTAGAATGCAAAGAAGGTCATATTTCCTAAATGCCCCGTAGCTTCCTGTCGATAAGTGTGGCGCGCTACACACCCATAAACAAGACTCTACTGGACACGGCTCGTACACAAACCCCTAGGACCGAACTACTCTGATACCACTTCTGTCACGACCCGACTAGGGGCCGTGACGAGTACCCGATACTTGTACCGAGCACCCATTATTTATCTTGTTACCTTTACCTCTTAGCAAGCCGTATAAACAGTGCCATGTTTTTTTTTTTTGAACATTAATGAACATTAACATTAGCAGCGTCATTATGAACATAGACTAGTAAACTTCGTTATCACTTTATACAACAACCATTCCGAAACACCATATATCTAACCGTACCTGACTGACTGTACATATCTGTCTACGAGCCTCTAGACATAGTATACTTATACATAGAGAGGGCCGAGTACTGTCGGGCCCGAATATACATACACAAAATAGTACCGCTGGAGTGAGGCTCCGAAACAACTGGAGCGCTGTCAAGTGCGGCTGGTAGAGCTTCTAAGGATCACGTCCACCTATCTGCTGACCTGCGCGGCATGAAACGCAGCGTCCACAAGAAGGGACGTCAGTACGAATAGTGTACCGAGTATGTAAGGCATGGAAGATAATACAAGTAGTAACATAGAGTACGATTAATAGTATCATGGAGTCGTAGGACGTATAATGAGGTAAGAAAGTAACCTGCACTTAGGGAGGCCCCTTGTCTTTTCTTTTTTTTTTCTTTGAAACATTTCTTTTTCATAGACATGGAAAATAGGGTTTAAATCATGTTATGTTTTTATCATATTACATTCTGCACTATCATAGCGTGTCGTATCATATCATATCGTAGCATATCATGTCATGGAAGTATTATATCCTAGCGTATCATGTCAGAGCATAGCTTGTCACATCATAGCATAGCTAATCATATCATAGCATGGCCTGTCATATCATAGCATAGCTTATCGTATCATAGCATGGCTTATCATATCATAGCATAGCCTGTCATATCATAGCATAGCTTACCGTATCATAGCATGTCATGTCATGGCATATCATAGCATATCATGTCATAGCATAGCTTGTCATAGCATTTCTTATCATAGCATAGCGTATCATAGCGTATCGTGTCATATCATAGCATAGCATGTCTGGTCATGACATGGTAGGTCATATCATAGCGCCGAACAATGTCGTCTCACCCACATAGCGCCGATGTAGATACGCACCGGCTCACCCATATATCCCGCGTCCGGGCACCCCGCGTCCGGGATGATAACCCAGCTGATCAGGTGGCAGTGAAACATATTTCCCTTCCCGTTCCCCCATATAACCCTTCCCCCCAGCCCAGGTTCATATACATAGCTTGCATATATGTACTTTGTATGCATATACACATCTTATATACGTATAGATATTTTTGTATTCATATACATAGCTTGTATAAATATACATATCTTATATACATTTACATATCTTATATACATATACATATTTTATATACTTACACATATCTTATATACATATACATGTTTTATATATATATATATACATATACATGTTTTATATATATATATATATATATATATATATATATATATATATATATATATATCATATAAGCACACAAGGGAGCCCAAGGAAAAATCATGTAGCCATCGGAGTGACGTAAGGTCGGTGACCTCCGATTACATTATGGAATACTCGTGATCGCTTTTGTCTCACCTCGAAGGGACGAATATTTTAAGGTGAGACGGTCAATGGAGAATAGTATTAAAGTAAACGTACAATGAAATCGTGGGCGTCACAGATGACAGTTCATAGGCTTGGGAGTCTTTAGAAAGTAAAGTCATAGCTAGAGGATACAAATAAGATTCACAAATTAGTTTATCAACATCATATTCACATTAACTCCTTAGCTTAGGAATCTTAGTCGTAGAATCGTTCCGGTCGTACTTATCATAGGCACATTCTCTTGTCTAACATTATCGTTATCATTATCACCATAGAAACATTCTCGTTAAAGTAGTCACAACACTTATCATTTGGTAGCGGGATCGGGATCAAAGGTCCCCTTTGGATTCACTTCAAGTAAGTCAAACAAGACTATAGGGAAATTCCGAGAGTAACGGGCCCACCTCGGGCCGGATGAGGTAGCGTGTACGATTTACATATGTTACATGTCTTGGCATTACTTGTGAGGGTTCTAGGGTAATCAGGTCCCATTTATGCAACTTCTTGGGGTTTAGGAGGTCTTTCTACCATTTGCACACTTTCTAGTTCAATTCTATTGAACAAAAAGTGGAAAACTTTAGGTGCGGATTCCGGGGAACAGAGTTGTCCCCGAGGCTCGTACCCGACTTATTACATCTAAGACATGCCATAGAAAGAAGGGTGAAGCCTTACATACCTCTTTTCGCTCCTTATGCTATTCCGAATCCAAGTTGCAAATCCGCCAAAATCTACAAATTGGTCACATTTACCAAACTTTGATTAGAGCATTTTTGAATTGGAATCTCAAAGTAACATTTGTCTACCAAAATTTCGGCAGCACTTCCCCTATAAATACACCATCCCACCAAGTTCAACTTGGCCAATTTCAATCAACAACAATCCCGGGAATTCAACCCGGCCAAACTATCAACATAATTTCAACAACCACACTAACAATTTCCATATTCAATCCAAGATACATTATAACAACTTAATCAATTTACTACTTCTTTCAAAACCTTCCAACTCCAATAAAAACAATAACAACCTTATAATGTATATTCCAACAACACCATACTAATATCATTATCTTCCATACATGTAAGGACATAATATTCAATTTACATAATCTTCAAGGCAAGCCTCCAACTACTAATACTTCACTAAGCTCATTAGGCTTTTATTTGCAATATAAAATCCACAACACAACAACCAACATACCAAATAAAACTTGCTCACATTCCTTCATGATTCACCAAATATACATGGCTATACATCATGCATATACAACTACAACCTCTCCAAAATCATTCAACTTCCATTATCAACATAACATTCACAACAATAACAACCAATTACTAGATAAAATAATTAAAACATGATTTCTACACCCACACATGCTACCTCACGGCCACACCACCATATTCTTTTTCCTTATGAATTTCATCCATTTTTGTACACTACCACATGCATAAACATCCATAAACATTCATAACATATAAGGAAGGATGAATTCTTACCTTGTTCCTTTAATCCTCCACTTAGCTAGAATTCACAACTTGTATGAATATGTGTTTTTCTTGCTTCAATGACCACTCCACTTTGTTTAGGACCCTTCAATTGGTAGAAAATGATTTTTGAAGAAAAAAAAAAATTTTTTTTTTTTTTGGTCTTGAACTTGGCCGAAAATGGCCTTGGAGATTTTTTTTCTCCTTCTTCTCTAGTGTTCTTAGGCTCTTGAAATTTCTAGAAGTTGAAGTGGAAAAGATGACTTGGTCATCCTTTTTATTTTTGACCCCTTAAGCTTTAGTTGGGCCTAGCCCATCCATGTGGATGGCCCAAGTGGCCCCTTTTTAATTCCAAGCCCATATTTAGGTCTCTTGGTCTTGTAACTCATGAATTCTTATTTTTTTTTTTAAATTCCAAATTTACCCCTCGCCTTCCTCCATATTTCCCCGAGTCATATTGCGAATTTTTCTTTATGCCATTGACCTTTCTTAATATTCCCACTTCAAAATTTTCATAAATAACTTGTATGCCAATCAAAATCAAAATTATAGTCTTGTTCTTGACCTTCCACCATTACCTTAAATTATCCAAATACGCAAAAATGCGGGATATAACAGAAATGGTGCTCCGCTATGCAGTCCTTGAGAAATATAGCTATGGATCAAGCCTGTCTCCCTGGCCACCTGCGGGCATGACGCAGCGTCCACAAACAAAAGGACGCCAGTACGAAGAATGTACTGAGTATGTAAAGCATGATCAATATCATTATGAAAGCATAATAGACAACATAGAAATAGCATAGGATGAGAGATAGTAGTATCATCGTCATTTGCACTTACTTGCTTCTTATAGGGACTTTCCATTTCTAATGCGAGATTGTGTACATACATATGTATTCGTATCCATACTCATATCCGTACTCACTTACATTTCGTATCCATAGTCGTATTCATATACATATTCTTATTCGTATTCGTATCATATTCGTATTCATACTCATATATATATATATCATATACATATCCATATCATATACATAGTATACCCGAGCACGAAGGTTCGGTGTTTCATGTACCCGACCATGGCTAGGCTCGGTTATCATACATACCTGGCCAACCAAGGCACAGGGTTACACATACTGTCACGACCCAACCCCGTAGGCCGTGACTAAGTACCCGAACTGGGCACTCGTATTCACACTCTTTAGCTATGTGTTCAGTTCAGAACAACACCATATGGAACTTATAATGACTAAATCATAGTCTCGGAACTGTCGCATAAATGTATATATATATATATATATATATATGTTCGGCGACCTGTCCCCTGAGGAGTCACAACCAATCTTATCATGAAATAATACGCAAGCCGACAAGGCTGCCATCATATAACAATATCATATGCAAGCCGACAAGGCTGCCACTATAGACGAGCATCATACCACGGCACATCGTATAGACACAGCTGAACAGAACCCATACACAACCCACACATATGTCCACAGACCTCTAAGAGTTTCAACAGTGAAATATGACGGGACAGGGCCCCGTCATACCCTTAAAACACATATGCATATATTTAGATCGAAAAGGATCTATACCAAAGTCTGGGATCCGGAACAACGGAACTCTTCAAGACAGCAGAAGGGAAGTCTTAAGCTGGCGGTTCACCAAAACGCGTAGCCGTACCTGCGGGCATGAAACGCAACCCCCCGAAGAAAGGGGGTCAGTACGGAATATGTACCGAGCATGTAAAGAGTGAAATACAGTAAAAGGATCATAACTGAAATATGGAGTACAGTAAATGTGTACAATATCCAGAATACCAAAACACTTGCCTTTGTAACATAATCATACTTGTCAATATCATATATCGTATGCATGTATATATATCGTACCCGGCCCTTTGATGAGGGACTCGGTGAATAAGATCATCATATGCCCTCCTGGCCGCCATGACATGTCATCATATCATCATATCATCACATCATCATATCATATATATATATATATATATATACCGTACCTGACCCTTTAATGAGGGACGCGGTGAACAATGCAGTGAAACTGTGCACGATAACATTCCCGACCCGGCACTCGGTGAAAGATATATTGAGACATGCACGAGCAGAGTAGTAAGAAACTATATGCAATTCAAAACATTTTTAAGGACTCAATAGGATAGTCAACACGAACCATCGTTCGCAAATTCAAATAATAGTCATGTCATATATCTTTCGGATGTCCCTGTGTATTATATCAAAATGGAACTTTGAAATCATGTGCACATCTCAATATATATAAAACAAAACATAAGTTATGGGAATCAAGATCAATAGCCATCCTAGTGGCTCTAGGAATAGGAATTCCTTTGGAATCGTATATATATCGTATATTCATTTCACAACGACCATGCCAAAAGAAAGAAGGATTAGCTTCACATACCTTTAGCGCTTATTCGCCACACAATATGTATACGCTGCCCAATAATACTTCAACCTATATTAAGACGCCAACAACTACGGTTAAGCTACGGGGAGATTAAAAACGTATTCTAACGTTAGTAACTCCTTTCTAGATGTTTAGACGACGATTTCTCTTGTAGCCAAACCAACTACATAAAACCAATCCCACATCAATAATTATGTTCAATACCAATCCGGACAGCCCACACAACATTCCAAACAGCCCACATTCACAACATTCAATAACGATTCACATGCGGCTACTACTTTCTCAAGTTATTCCTAATAGTTCGTAGCCTTAATGTTTGCATGTAACAACTTTATAACAGCCCATCCAACATACAACATGATGTATATTCTTAACTATAATTAGTTTTTCCAACTTAGTGAAAACAACACGTCCAAAACAGTCCCTAACCAACAACACGTCCAAAACAGTCCCTAAACAACAACATAACAATGCTCGGAATTCTTGCAAACGTTTACGAACATACTAAGCAAACCACATACGATTCTTACACATTATTTCATGTCTTATTTTCATATAATTTCGGTGAATTATGGCCAGAAACCACACGACAACTTTATCATTGATTCATACGCAAATAAGCTACGTTATTATCAGTATAATCCTTACAACAACCCACAAACGATTTTAGTTCCAACTCCAACCATTAAACACCTTCATTTCCATCATAAAATTCATGACAACAACAATCAAAATATCAAGTAAGATCAGTTCATTATCTTCCACACAAAACAGTCCCTATACGGTTTCAACATGCTTCAACATCACACACAAAATTCATGGATTCAATTTATATTCATACTAACACAACTTCACCTTTAACCTTCCAATTCTTTTCATTATTTTTTCCATGCAATCTATGATAGCATCAACCATAATTACTAAAGAAAATCAGTCCACCATTTCCACAAAAACAGTCCCTACGGCCACATTAACATTCCAACACCAACATTCATGATTTTATGCATGCAATTCATGTTCACCAAGTTACAACCATACTTCAACATCAACACATATAACTTCGTGGCTACTATCATGTTCCAACATCAACACACATCATTTCATGCATACAACTTATATTTACACATCTACATCACCCTTAATACATGCAAAAGAAAGTTAGATCTTACCTTGACAATTCGACTTCTCAACTTGGCTAGAGTTTGTGAATTGAAATGATAATGGTTCTTGTTGCTCCAATGACTATCTTCACGTTTCTAGGGACCTTCTAAAGGGTTGAAATGCTTGAAGAAATTATTTTTTTGATCAACACTCAAAGAGCTCAAAATCAGCCATAGTTGGTCGAGAGTCTCTCTCTCTAGGTACTAAGTTTTCTATTTTTGTGTTGTGAAGTTGAAATGAGAGAATGAGCTCTCTTAGTCATCCATTTGACTATACTAAGATGCCTACAAGTTGGACACATGCTCCACTCATGACATGGAGCCACTCAAATAAACTTTGCACTTAAATTTTATTTCTTTTCCCTTCCACTTTTGGCTAGATGGCCGACCCTCACTTTCTTTGTCTCCTTTCTTCTTCTTTCCATTTAATTGTTTACAAGACAATTGCATGTGTAGTGGATGATTCATACACTAACCTTTGTCCATTGCAATCATACAAAGATGAATGGTCAATATTTAAATGTGCAATGATTCTTCCAACTTGTATATCTTCATAAAATAATGCATGCCTTCATAAAATAATGGATGCCTTCATAAAATAATGCATGCTTCACACTTTTTCTCCTACAACTTTCGGCTACACTATGGCCGAACCTCACCTTGTTATGAAGTGTATTTTAGTTGTCCACAATATAATGAAAGTGTAGTGGATGAATCAACATTTAAATGCATATTTGTATGTCTTCCATAATAGCCTTATTTTAGATGATTTTGAGTCATCTTTAGGCATTGGCACTTTAATGTTCATCTTGGCTCATTGTTACCACTAATTTTTACTTAACACCACAATTAAGTAGTTCCTAATCTCCAATAACATTTTTATAGTAAGTAAAATTTATAACCGATTAGTTCTAGTTTAGAAATTAAAAATCCGAGGTTTCTATCTCACGTCGATTCTTTCGCGAATAACTCGACGTATAAAATACGGTGTCTAACACATACCTGGCCCTACAAAGGCTTCAGGGTTATCCGTACCCAACTGCAGTGGTGCACGCGCATCGTCGTATATATATATATACATATACTTATATTCTACCCGACCATATAAGCTGGGGGTTCCATAAGAGCCATACTTAGGCACATATACGTAAAAGCTCATAGGCATCTTTAGCATCATTACTATTATCATCGTCATCATTATCGTCATTACCATTATCGTTGTCATTACCATTATCGTCGTCATCATTACATCTATACTTATAGGATTGTTCGTCATAGGAGGAATTTAGTACAATTGTAATATATCAAGAATCATGAGCTTAGTGGCTTTTGAAGATGGCATCATTTGGAGGACATCATAGGATTATAGAAGATTAGATATTTGGCCAAAGAACCATGCCTTATGAAAGAAGGATTAGCCTTACATACCTTTTCCGTTCAACTATTCTATCACTTGCACGTTCTCCTTCAATGCTCACGTTTCTACCTTCATTAGAGTTATACTATCATTAGAAATCGATAGGTAGCATACACGACTAAAACTAGATAAAATTGGACATCATCTCCTTTAATTATACGACTTCCTCCATATCATATATCAACTCCCAAACGTCAATAATACATTCACAATATCATAATAATAGTCTTTGTTCTCCTACATTATCCATATTCTTCAATTCACGTCAAGTCACCCATATCCATGGTCATAACACACTATTACATTCGCTCATATACAATGTCTATCCCATGTTCTTAATGTCATTTATAACATGATTATAATCATAGCATATCAAGAATCATTACTCAACCCAAACCATTACTCAAAAATAACACTATTCCCACATTCATGACCCATTGTCTATCTCCTTCTACAATCCAAGTTTTTCAACTTCTCAATACCTTAAATAACATGGACAGATCATAAAACTTACCTTATATGTTGTAGGAATAAGCTTTGGGTGGAAACACCTCACTTGAGCAAAACCCTAGCTTCACCTTCACTTGGATTCCTTGCCTTGGATGAACTTTAATGGGTTTCTTACGCTTGATTCACTTAGTTTGATGTATTTGATCACTAATATCTCTTGAATTCTTGTGGGTAAAGTGTAGAGAGATGGTTTAGAGAGAAGGGGGTGTGAAAGGGAAATGAAATGAAATAAGACTTGGTCCCTTATTAATACACAAATCTGATCTGTCGGGAAATTATACGGACACTTATACGGTCTGTATAAACTTATACGGTCCGTATAAGTGACTGTGAAATCGCCCCTTTAATTATCGATTCTGTGACCATTTGACGACACTTTATATGGGCCGTATAATTTTATACGGTCCGTATAAGTGACCGTAAAATCACCTCTCCAATATCTCGCCTCTGTGACCATTATACGGCACATTATACGGGCCGTATAACTTTATACGGTCTGTATAAATGACCGTATAACCTCACCAGTGAGGGACTTAACTGTGACAATTCTGCGGTTCATTAGTCGGACCGTATAATCGACCGTATAACTCATCTTTTCACTGATCTTGTTCTTATCACTTGGTTTGATCTCTAATCCTTATGGAACCTTCTTGACACTTGTTTATCACCTCATTAACAATCTAAGGGACGTTATAACTCTTCTACAAAGCATCATTAAATCATCGTTAACTTGTCGCTCGTAATTCCTTTTCGATACCTATCGTATGCCTTGCCTTCTCTTGGCAAACCTTTTGCTCTTATCTCGAATGCCCTTGAAATATTAATTGGGGTCATCAAATGTAATTCCTCACTCATTGAAATACTGTATATTACGTACTCTTCGTTAGTCCATTCACTGTGCATCAACGAAAAATTTTCCGAGGTGTAACATTCCTCCCCCCTTAAGAACATTCGTCCTCGAATGTTAAGTCCTCGAGGATTCTTTAAAAATTTCGCCAGAGTTTCCTCTGTAATATGGCACTACCTGTCACGACCCGACTAGGGGCCGTGACGAGTACCCGATACTTGTACCGAGCACCCCCTATCTATCATTTTACCTTTACTTCTCAGCAGGCCGTAGGACTGTGCTATACATTTTTATTTTTTATTTTTGCTGAGCATTAACATTAGCCGCGTCATCATAAACATAGACTAGAAAGCGTTACTATCACATTATACAGGGACATGAACAATTCAGAATACAAGACATCTAACTGTACATATCTGACTGTGCATATCTGTCTACGAGCCTCTAGACATAGTACACATTTACATAGAAAGGGTCGAGTACTGCTGTGCCCGAATATACATATACACAAAATAGTACCGCTGGAGTGAGGCTCCGAAACAACTGGAGCGCTGTCAAGTGCGGCTGGTAGAGCTTCTAAGGAGCACGTCCACCTGTTTGCTGACCTGCGCGGCATGAAACGCAACGTCCACAAGAAGGGACGTCAGTACGAATAGTGTACCGAGTATGTAAGGCATAAAAGATAATATAAACAGTAACATAGAGTACGATTAACATTATCATGGAGTCATAGGACATATAACGAGGGAGGAAACTAACCTGTACGTGGGAAGGCCTCTGTTTCAGGCCGGCTATCATGTAGGCTTGTCCTTTTCTCTTTGAGACATTTCTTTCTCGTAGACACAGAAAATAGGATTTATATTGTGTCATATTTTATCATATTATGTGATGCCCTATCATAGCGTGTCGTATCACGTCATGTCGTAGCATCTCATATCATAGTATATCTTGGCATAGCGTATCATGTCATAGCAGTGCCCCTTTTTCAGAACACGGTGTCCCTTATTCTCGTATACAGAAAACAGTACAATTCAGTAAACGGTATCTTTTACTCACATTTACAGACGCCGAATACATCGGCTCTCCCCAACCCCCCTCCCCAACGGTGTCCCAACACATCGTATCATATATATCATACATCATATATACACAGACGCCGCGTACAGCTCTCCCATATCCCGCGTCCGGGTATCCCGCGTCCAGGATGGAATCCAGCTGAATCAGGTGGTGATATAACAGTGGCCCTTCCCCTTTTCCCCATATACATATACGTGTACATTTACTTCTCTATTATACATATACATGTCTTATATACAAATACTTGTCCTATATACATATATATGTCCATACACATATCCCTGTATCATATAACCAGCATGCACGGGAGTCCAAAGAAAGTTACGTCTATCGGAGTGACATAAAGTCGGTAACCTCCGATTACATTATAGAATACTCGTGATCGCTTTGTCTCACCTTGAAGGAACGAGTATTTTAAGGTGAGACTATCAACGGAGAAAAATATTAAAGTGAACGTAGAATGAAATCGTGGGCATCATAGATAACAGTTCATAGACTTTGAAATCTTTTAGAAAATAAAGTCATAGCGAGGAAATATAAATAAGATTCAAAAATTAGTTTATCATTTTCATGTTTACATAAGATACTTAGCTTAGTCATCTTAGTCATAGAGTCGTTCCGGTAGTACGTATCATAGGCATATCCGCTTATCTAACATCATTGTTATCATTATCGTCATGGAAGTTCCCTCGTTAGAGGAGTCATAGTACTTATCATTTAGTAAAGAAATCGGGATCAAAGGTTCCCTTTGGATTCACTTCAAGTAAGTCAAGCAAGACTGTAAGGAAAATTCGAGAGTAACGGGCCCACCTTGGGCCGGATGGGGTGGCGTATATGATTTACATATGTTACGTGTCATGTCATTACTTGTGAGGGTTCTAGGGTAATCGGGTCCCACTTATGCAAGTTCTAAGGGTTTAAGAGGTCTTTCCATCATTTGCACACTTTCTAGTTCAATTCTATTGAACAAAAAGTGGAAAACTTTAGGTGCGGATTCCGGGGATTAGGGTTGTCCCCGAGGCTCGTACCCGACTTATTACATCTAAGACATGCCATAGAAAGAAGGGTGAAGCCTTACATACCTCTTCCGCTCCTTTTTGCTATTTCAAATTCACGTCGCAATCTCATCAAAATCTGCAATTTGGTCATAGTTACCAAAACTCTTATTAGCATACTTAGAGCTAGAATCTTAAGGAGACACTTGGCTACCGAAATTTCGGCAGCATTTCGTTTGTATATACACCATCCTCAACATTCAACATAGCCAAATTCTCAACCAACACAATCCGGGAATTCATACCCGGCCAAACTATTAACATAATCAACAATCGCACTAGCAATTCACACATTTCATCCAAGATGCATGATTTCAATTTATTATTTTTTTCAAAACCTTCCGACTTCAATGAACACGATAACAACCTTATAGTATATATTCCAATGACATCATACCAATATCATTGTCTTTCATACGCGTAAGAACATCACATTCAATATGCATGATTTCTAAAATAAGTCTCCAACTTCCACAACTCAACTAAGGTTCCTAGACATTCATTAGCAACATAGGATTCACAATATAACAACCAAAACACTACATAAAATGAACTCATTCACTTCCATACTATACCACAACCTCACGGCCACACACACACAACACTCACGGCCACACTTCATGCATGCACAACTACATTCTCTCCAAATTCATTCAACTTCCATCTTCCACATATCATTCACAACCATAACAACCAAACACTAAACAAAATAATTGAAATATGATTCTTATTCATATATGAACATGCACGGCCACATACTAATTTCCTCTCCTTCATGAATTTCATCCATTTTAGCATACTACAACACATATAAACCATGTATAACACATAAAACAAGATTAGAATTTACTTTCTTCTTCAACTTCTCACTTGCCTAACTCTTGGCAACTTGTATGATTTTGAACCTTTCTTGTTCCAACAACAACTCCCCCTTGTTGTGCACCCTCTACTTGGTAGAAAATAATTTTTGAGGGAATTTTTGGAATTTTTCTTGGTAATTTCCTCTATGGCCGAATGGCCTTGGGTTTTTGCTCTTCCTTTCTATTGTTCTTGGCTTCTTGAAAATTCTAGAGCTTAATGTGATAATTATGAAGTTGCCATCCTTTTTAATTCATGAATTTTGCCCCACATGGGCTTGGTCCAAGAGGTGGCCGGTTGGGCCTAGAAATTTTCCAAAATTTTACTTTCAAGCCCACTTGCATTTTTGGCTAGTTTATGAAATTTATGAAAACAATTTTTTTCCAACTTCCAAATTTGCCCTTCGTCTTTTTTCACATTTTCACGAGTCATATTGCGAATTTCCCTTTATGCCCTTGACCTTCCTCATTAATTCCACTTCTAAATTTTTCATAAGCAACTCATATGTCAAACAAAATAAAATATGGCCTTGCTTGTTGTCTTCCCGCGATTGCCTTGCATTATCCGATTGCACAAAATGCGGGATATAACACTACCATCCCGTCACAACAACCCATAATTACAATGCCTCACAGGGCCACAACATGATAGCATTAGAGTTGGCCACACACGACCCAAAAGCATAAAAGGAAAACATACATACCTTATGATCTTGATGTCTCGTCTTGGATTTCTTCTAAGGGCTGAAATAAATGCGGATACTTATATTTCATAACTTCTTCCGCTTCCCATGTCATCTCTTCTCGGTTATTGTTTCTCCATAAAACCTTAACTGAGGCCACTTCTTTGTTTCTAAGCCTCCGTACTTGCCTATCTAATATGGCAATGGGTACCTCTTTATAAGTTAACTTTTTCGTCACTGGTACATCATTTACTGGCACGATTCTAGTAGGATCTCCAACACATTTACGAAGCATCGAGACATGGAAAACTGGGTGAACTGACTCCAAATCAGGAGGTAGATCTAATTCATAGGCCACTTTACCTACTTTGCGCATAATCTCATAAGGCCCAATGTATCGGGGACTAAGTTTCCTCTTTTTGCCAAATCTAATTACACCCTTCATTGGTGACACTTTCAAGAATACGCAATCTTTCACTTGAAACTCTAAGTCCCTTCGACGATTATCCGCATAGGACTTTTGACGACTTTGGGCTGCTAATAACCGATGTTGTATGAGCTTAACTTTCTCTACGGCTTGTTGTACCAAGTCTGGCCCTATCAATTTAGTCGCCACTACCTCGAACCACCTAATTGGGGATCTACACTTTCGCCCATATAAAGCCTCATACGGTGCCATTTGGATGCTAGAATGATAACTATTGTAATAAGAAAATTCAATGAGTGGTAAGTGATCATCCCAATTACCTCCAAAATCTATCATACATGCCTATAACATATCCTCAAGAGTCTGAATGGTACGTTCAGCTTTTCCATCAGTCTGCGGGTGAAATGTCGTGCTAAGGCTCACTTGAGTCCCTAAACCCTCTTGAAAGGACTTCCAAAAATTAGCTGTAAACTGAGTTCCTCTATCTGAGATAATAGATGTTGGGACACCATGGAGTCGCACTATTTCTTTAACATAAAGCTTTGCATAATCTTCCGCCACATATGTCATTCTGACTGGTAAGAAATGAGCTGACTTCGTGAGTCTGTCTACAATCACCCATATAGAATCATATCCACGTCGAGAACGGGGTAAGCCTGTAATGAAATCCATGTTAATCACTTCCCACTTCCAAGTTGGAATTTCTATAGCTTGCAACAATCCGCCCGGCTTTTGGTGCTCGATTTTCACTTGTTGACAGTTGGGACATTGAGCTACGAATTCCGCTACATCTTTCTTCATCCCATTCCACCAATATATAGATTTAAGATCATGGTACATTTTCGTTGCTCTGGGGTGTACAGAATAACGGGAGCAATGGGCTTCTCTCAATATTTGGTGGCGTAAACCTGCCATATCAGGAACACATAACCTGCCTCGGCATCGGAGAACTCCGTCTCCTGCAATCTCAAATGATGACTTCTCCTTCTGAAGGAGTGTATCTCTGTAATGCATTAACATGGGATCTTCGTATTGTCGCTCCTTCACTTCCACTACTAGTGGCGAGACTGCTGAATTCTGAATGGTAGTTCCCCTGCTACCTGAGTCCAATATTCGAACTCCTAGACTAGCTAACCGCTGGAGCTCACGAGCCATTTCTCTTTTCTCTGGTTGTACATCACACAAACTTCCCATGGATCTGCGGCTAAGAGCATCAGTCGCAACATTTGCCTTTCCAGGGTGATATAGGATATCAACATCATAATCTTTTAGCAATTCCAACCATCGTCGTTGCCGCAAATTCAACTCTTTTTGCTTCAAGATATACTGAAGGCTCTTAAGATCTATATATATATCCACATGGACACCATATAAATAATGTCTCCACATTTTTAATGCATGAATCACTGCAGCCAATTCTAGATCATGGGTTGGATAATTTTTCTCATGTTTCCGTAATTGCCTTGAAGCATACGCAATTACCTTACCATGTTGCATCAACACACAGCCTAGCCCAATGCCTGAAGCATCGCAATAAACAACATAACCTTCCAATCCCTCTGGAAGTGTCAGGACTGGGGCAGAAGTCAATCTATCTTTTAGCTCTTGGAAACTACGTTCACAAGCTTCTGTCCATTGAAACTTAGCTGCTTTCTGGGTCAGGTTTGTGAGTGGTGCAGAAATAGAAGAAAAACCTTCAACAAATCTCATGTAATAACCTGCTAAGCCCAGAAAGCTACGAACCTCCGTAGGAGTTGTGGGCCTTGGCCAAGTCTTCACGGCCTCAATATTTTGGCTATCTACCCGAATACCATCGGCTGCAACAATATGTCCCAAAAATGTCACTAAGTTCAACCAAAACTCACACTTAGAAAATTTTGCATACAACTCCCGAGTCTAAAGAACTCTAAGGACAGTACGCAAATGATCCGCATGTTCTGCCTCGGATTTAGAATACACCAAGATATCGTCGATGAATACAATCACAAATAGATCTAGGAAGGGCCTGAACACATTGTTCATCAAATCCATAAATACTGCCGGTGCATTAGTTAGTCCAAACGACATCACCCGGAACTCAAAATGGCCATATCTTGTTCTGAAGGATGTCTTAGGGATATCTTTCTCCCTAACTCTCACTTGATGATACCCGAACCTCAAATCTATCTTGGAAAACCATTTGGCACCTTGTAATTGATCAAACAAATCATCAATCCTCGGAAGAGGATATTTATTCTTAATCGTCACCTTATCCAATTGTCGATAATCAATGCACATTCGCAAGGAGCCATCTTTCTTTCGGACAAACAATACGGGTGCTCCCCATGGGGATGAACTAGGCCTAATAAAGCCTTTTTCAAGCAAGTCTTTCAATTGCTCCTTCAACTCTTTCAATTCTGCGGGAGTCATTCTATAAGGAAGAATAGATATAGGCTTGTTGTCTGGAAACACATCAATAGAAAAATCAATCTCTCGCTCGGGAGAGAGGCCTGGAAGCTCTTCCGGGAACACATCCGGAAACTCATTTACTACAGGAACTGACTGAAGAGTTGGCAATTCCGCTTCTACATCTTGAACCCGCACTAGATGATAAATGCATCCTTTCGTGATCATTTTCCTTACCTTTAGATAGGAAATAAACCTACCTTTTGGTGACGCAGTATTCTCTTTCCATTCTAAAACTGGTTCTCCCGGAAATTGAAAACGAACCATTTTCATTCTACAATCAACATTAGCATAGCAAGAAGCCAACCAATCCATGCCCATAATAACATCAAAATCCACCATTCTTAACTCATGCAAGTCAATCATAGTACGACAGTCACAAATCACAACTATGCAGTTTCTATATACTCGACTAGCTATTACCGATTCACCAACGGGTGTAGACACCTCAGAAGGTTTGATCGACTCCGGTTTGACTCTAAACCGATCCGCAATATGCGGAGTAACATATGACAATGTGGAGCCCGGATCTATCAAAGCATATACATCATGAGAAAATACCGATAATATACATGTGACCACATCAGGAGAAGACTCAAGATCTTGGCATCCAGCCAAAGCATAAATACGGTGCTGAGGACCGCTAGAACTGGGGACTCTCCCTCTGCCTCTACCATGGCCGACTGGCGCATGTGAACCTGGCCCCATAGGGCGTACTGATGATGAAGATCCGGCTATCGACCCTGAAGGCTGGGTCCTGCCTCTACCACCAACTGAGGGGCAATCACGCATAATATGGCTTGGTCGACCACATGAATAGCAAACCTCTGAACCCAATCGGCACTGACCCCAATGTAACTTCCCACACTGGGAACATCGTGGTACGGGTGGCCTCGCCTGACCTGAATCACCTCTGAACTGAGATCTCGAAAAACTCTGACTCGGCCCGGAACAAGTAGATCTATCAAATCCCTGGCCTGAAAACCGTGGAGGCGCACCAGTCATAGAAGGGACTGCATGCCTAGAAAACTGTTGTTTGTGCCCTCCTCTATAGTCACTCATCGGACCCGAAGATCTAGCCCTCTTTCTATGTCCCCTATCATACTCACGCTCACTCCTTTGTTGTTGTAGGCTTTCTTCTAAGTTCTGAGCATGGGCATGAATGCGTGAAATATCCATATTGTCCTGAAGGGACGCAGTCAAGCACCTATCCATCAAATGCGGCCCTAGGCCTTTCAGAAATTGGTGCACTCGGTCACCCCTATCCGCTACCATGGCCGAAGCATACCTAGCCAAAGAATTGAAGCGGAGACTATACTCTAAAGCACTCATGCTTCCTTGCCTCAAATTCAAGAACTTATCGGCTCTAGCTCGCCGAACCTCTGGGGGCAAATAATGTCTGAGGAAAGCATCTACAAATTCTTGCCATACCGGGGGAGGCGCATTGGCTCCCCGTGAAGCCATCTGAACCGTGTACCAATGGATCGTGACATCCCTCAATCTATAGGACGCTAACTCCACCGATTCGGTGTCTGAAGCATGTATCAATCGAAGCGTCCTTAACATTCCATCAATAAAATTCTAAGGGTCTTCATCCGGCTTCGATCCAAAGAATTCCGGAGGGTTCAAACTAATGAAATCACGGGCCCTTGCACTAACAGCCCTATCACTTTGCCCTGTGCTTTGCCGCTGAGTCTAGCCAGCAACCAATTGAGTAAGCAAATGAACGGCCTCTTTTACATCTTGGCCTGAAGCATCCGGTGGAGGAGCCGGAGGTGCTGTAGTTGGGGCTGAGGCTCTCTCACGCTCCTCAGAAACAGGCATTGACTGGAAGTACTGAGATTGAGCCGCATTCTGGGACTCACTTTCTTCTACAACTGTTGGCGGTGCGCTTTCAGCCCGCTTTTCTGCCATTGTCTTGCCCTTTTGGCTGCCGTAGCCTTTCTCTTTACAGGCATCTCTGAAATACATAACACATGGTTAAGGAAAAAGAAGTTCTTATGTCATAGCTCTATCACACGATCTTATGAAGAAAGAAGGTCAATCATTAAATGCCAGCAGCCTCTTGTTTATACGTGTGGCGCGCAACACACCTATAACCAAGACTCTACTGGACACGACTCGTAGACACACCCTAGGACAAAACTGCTCTGATACCACTTTTGTCACGACCCAACCGGAGGGCCGTGACAGGCACCCGGTGCTATCCCACCCGGGCACCACTTATCATACTTTTACATTTATATCTAGGTGAGCCACATACTAAATCATACTATTTCCATTGGGCAACCATTCATATATACATATCACCATTAATAGCAATGCTCGTAGCAATATACATAAGCCGACGAGGCTAACAAAATGACATCCAAATTATGGGCCGACAAGGCCAACATATCCAACTATATACACATGTCTACGAGCCTCTAAGGAGAATATTCCATATCATATAGGCGGGATAGGACCCCGCTATGCCCATAATTATGTACACAAAAGAATCAATACCAAAAGCTATAGCTCCGAATGAAATGGAGCTCCGCTATGCAGTCCCTGAGAAATATAGCTATGGATCAAGCTTGTCTCCCTGGCCACCTGCGGGCAGGACGCAGCGTCCACAAACAAAAGGACGCCAGTACGAAGAATTTACTGAGTATGTAAAGTATGATCAATATCATTATGAAAGCATAATAGACAACATAGAAACAACATAGGATGAGAGATAGTAGTATCATCGTCATTAGCACTTACTTGCTTCTCATAAGGACTTTCCATTTCTAATGTGAGATTGTGTACATACATCAGTATTCGTATCCATACTCATATCCATACTCACTTAAATTTCGTATCCATAGTCGTATTCATATACATATTCTTATTCGTATTCGCATCGTATTCATATTCATACTCATATCTATATCATATACATATCCATATCATATACATAGTATTTACATAGCATACCCGAGCACGAAGGTTCGGTGTTTCACGTACCCGACCATGGCTTGGCTCGGTTATCATACATACCTGGCCAACCAAGGCTCAGGGTTACACATACCTGGCCCTACCAAGGCTTCGGGGTTATCTGTACCCAACTGCAGTAGTGCGCGCGCATCGTCGTGTATATATATACACATATACTTATATTCTACCCGGCCATGTAAGCTCAGGGTTCCATAATAGCCATACATAGGCACATATACGTAAAAGCTCATAGGCATCTTTAGCATCATTACCATTATCGTCGTCATTATTATCGTCATTACCATTATCGTCGTCATCATTACATCTATCCTTATAGGATTGTTCGTCATAGGAGGAATTTAGTACAATCGTAATATATCAAGAATCAAGAGCTTAGTGGCTTTTGAAGATGGCATTATTTGGAGGACATCATAGGCTTATAGAAGATTAGATATTTGGCCAAAGAACCATGCCTTATGAAAGAAGGATTAGCCTTACATACCTTTTCCGTTCAACTATTCTATCACTTGCACGTTCTCCTTCAATGCTCACGTTTCTACCTTCATTAGAGTTATACTATCATTAGAAATCGATAGCTAGCATACACGACTAAAACTAGAGAAAATTGGACAACATCTCCTTTATTTATACGACTTCCTCCATATCATATATCAACTCCCAAACGTTAATAATACATTCACAATATCATAATAATAGTCTTTGTTCTCCTACATTATCCATATTCTTCAATTCACTTCAAGTCACCCATATCCATGGCCATAACACACTATTACATTCGCTCATATACAATGTCTATCCCATGTTCTTAATGTCATTTATAACATGATTATAATCATAGCTGTTATATCCCGCATTTGATACATTCGGACATTTTAAGAAAGTCGTGGTAAGTTAAGGGAATGACCATTTTTCAAATTTATTTTAATGTACAAGTTGGTTATGAATATTATTTATGAATGTTAGTAGTATGGAAATATCGGGAAAGGTTAAGGGTAAAAAGGGAAATTCGCAAAATGGTCCACAGTAATATTGTGGAAGGCTAGGGCAAAATGAGAATTTCAGAAAATGTTCAAGAAAATTCTTGAAATTTCCATGTTGGCCGTGTGGCATAAATATATGTCCACATTTTTAATGGGGGCTAATTGTAAATTATAAAGACATATGGGTCAAAGCTTGCATGAGAAGATAAATGATCATCTTTGACTATTTTAAGAAATTTCAAGAAAAAAGAAGAAAACTCTAGAAAAAGTGGAGAAGGGGACATGTGACCATTTTTTTTTGAGGGACCTAAGTATAAATATATAGAAGTGGTGGAATATATATATATATATATATATATATATATATATATATATATATATATATATATATATATGAGGGTTCATCATTTTAATTCAAGAAATTGGAGAAAGAAAGAAAGCAAATGAGAAGGGGAACTAGATAGGCCATTCGGCCATGACTCTAAAACAAAGACCCCATGGAAATTGATCAAGAAAAATTTTGGTCTTCTAGTATTTCCACTAAACGAAAGGCCCTCATTAACATGGAGAGGTTGTTGGAGCAATTCAATCCTTTAATTGTGCAATATATGCCCCTAGCCGAGTGAGAAATCAAGTAGAAAAAGGTATGTATTTAATCTTCTCTTTATATGTTTTGGATAGTTGTGCATGTTGTGGTATGTGGAAATGAATGGAATTCATGGAAATATGGAAGTTGTGAATGTGGCCTAGTGTGCATGGTGATTGGCCGTCTGTGTGTGTAATGTTATGCTTGAAGAATGGATTAATTTTATGTAGTATGTTGGTTGTTGTTGTCGTGATAATGTAGAGTGTAGAAAGGGATGAAATATATGAAAATAGGTGTGTGTGGAATGTAGCCGTGGGTGTATTATAGCGTGTAAAGATGTTGAATTAATTTATGTAGTATGTTGCTTGTTATTGTAATTTCAAGGGATGGATGGAGTTCACGAAATATACATGTATAGGGGTGTGGCCGAAGGGAAGAGGTGGTGTTGGTGAGGTGTGATAAATTGGTTCTACTTGGTCTATTAATTGTTGTTGTGATAGATTTTATGATGAAAAATGAGAACTTAATGGTTAAAGATGAAGTAGTGTATGAATTGAATTGAATTGAATTGAATTGAATATAAAAGGAATGTTGTTGAATTGTATGACAAAGGTTGTCATTGTTAGAATGTGTCTTGAATGGGTTGTTGACGTATTGGCAAGATTGTTGGTATTGTTGATTGATGATTTGAGCCGAGTTAGATTCTCGGGGGTGGTATATTTATAGGGGAGATGCTGCCGAAATTTCGGCAGGTCATAAGTGAATTTAATTAAAGGACTAAGACAAGTGTATGTGACAATGATCTAATGAATTGCGTCAACTTTCTTGAATGTAGACTAGCAGAAGCGAGCTTGGATGATTAAGCGTAGCTAGTAAGGCGCGGCACAGGTATGTTAAGGCTCGTCCCCTTTCTTTCAAAGGCATGATCCCTAGGTTATGATTTCATAAGTATTTCCATAATTTCCTTGTTTTCAAAAGTTAGAAGTTTATGATTCTATGGCATGATTCTCTTCCTAATAACCCGTAAACGTTTTCCAAAATGTCTATACTTTTCCAAAACAAAGGTGTATGATTTTGTAAGCTTTATGACTACAACGACGAATATGTTTTTGTAATGATAACGATGATGTCAAAGAAGAGAATATGTCTAGGATGGTTATGACAAGAATGGTTTCATGTCTAAAAGTTTTAAGTTAAGGAGCCAATATGAATATAAGAACAATGAGCTAGTTCTTGATTTCAATTCTATTCCTTTGTTATGACTCTATTTTCTAAAGACCCCAAAGTGTATGAATTGATGTTTTATGAGGCTTATGATCTTATGCTATGTTTTCTCTTAACGTTATTCCTTTTTTATAGTCTCGCCTTATAATACTAGTCCTTTCAAGGTGAGACATGACGATCCTGATTATTCCATAATGTAATCGGAGGTTCTCGACCTTACGTCACTCCGATAAAGTTATAGCGTTTGGTTGGGCTCTTATGCATGCTTATGATGGATAATAACACCGTGCCTAGATGGCCGGGCATGTCACCGCTACGGCGGGCAGCTATTGGATGATTACACCGCGCATAGATGGCCGGGCATGTCACCGCTAAGGCGGGCTGCTATGTTTACACCGAGCCTAGAGGGCCGGGCATGATCACCACTAGTGGGCGGCATGAGATGATTACCCCGGACGCGGGAGGCCCAGACGCGAGCTAATGATGTTATGTGATTCAGACAGGTTATGTATGTATATATATATAAAGGTAAAAGTGAGCATGCATAATTCCGCCTTAAGAGGCAAGCAGTCACAGTTATATCTTTTCTTTTATCTTCGAGATTTCCTTATTATATTGTTGTTCATGTTCTGTTCATATTAACATGTTATTATTTAGGCCTTACATACTCAGTACATTGCTCGTACTGACCCCTCTTCTTCGGGGGATGCGTTTCATGCCGCGCAGGTACACCTAGATGAGTTGAAGCTATTATAGAAGATGTTCCAGCGAAGTTGGCGAGCTCCACTTGTCCTGGAGTGCTGCCGAGTCAGAGTATATGTGCCATGATGTTTTGTTCGATGTTAGAGACTTTGCAGACAGAGTCGTGGGTATCGGGAGTCAGTCTGTCAGCGGCTCCATCAGCCGATGTGTCAGTTTGTATTATGATGTAAGTTTTACATAGTTACAGATTTTATTTGATTTGAAAGCAATAAAAAGAATATTTCAGTAAGCTTTATTATGTATACTTGATTTAGAGGTTCAAAAGATTATATACGTAATAAGAGTCAGCGGGTTCACTCGGCTCCGAGTATGGGGTCGGGTGCCCATCACACCCTAGTAAAGTCGGGGTGTGACAAAGTGGTATCAGAGCAGGTCGGTCTAAGGGTTGTCTGCAAAGTCGTGTCTAGTAGAGTCCTGTTTATGGGTGTGAAGCCGGCCACATTTATAAGCAGGAGGCTGCGGGGCATCTAGGAATTGTTGACCTTCTTTCAGTCTTAAATCGTGCGATGAGCCAAGTCATAGGAAATAAGATTCCCTATACCAATCGTTAATTTTCGCAGACGCCTAGTAGCGACGGAGAAAGGCGAGTGACGATATGGCAAGTCACAGAGGTAAGTCTGGATATCTTTTCTGTTACTTGGAACTGGAAGTTCTGGATGGCTGGAATATGTCATATAGCCATATGTTTTGTGAAGTATTGTCGATATTTGCTACGTACAGATTTTGAATAGTAGGAGTGGTGAAGGAGATTCTACTAGAATGGATACGCTTAACAGAAGGAAACGTGGAAAGGGAATGCCGTAAACAGACAATAAATGGGATGTGTTGTTCTAGAGGACCTATGGGTCTGGCGTGGCGATGAAGGTACGATCACTACTATCGGGAAACTGGAAGTTCAGGATAGGAGGTAGCTATACACACAGGCGGAAGGTGAACATTGGAAATCAATAAGGGTAAAACGGTAATTGTAAAAGAAGGGACGTATTGCGAATATGCCTTGGAATCTGTACAACCTTGACTCGCTCCAGATTATGTAGTAAAGGACATACGAGGAAGTGGACGCGATTATATAAGCATTAAGGCACCGAATACCACCGAAGTTTCGAGGTTAAGCGTGCTAAAGTGGGAGGATAGGTGACCCCCCTGGGAAGTTTACAAGAAATTCTACACATTCGGACATAAGAGACAAATGAGAAGTTAGAGTAGCCTAAGGGAAACTAGAGCATACGGGATGGTTGGAGACCATAGGAAGACGCGTAGGACGAGGCAAACTAGATCGGTGAAGAGACAGAAAGTGCATCACAGCTTTGGAATTAGGATAGGCTTGAACAGTGGTTGGAGGTATTTTGTGGGCTAGTTGATAGTAACTATATATATATATATATATATATATATATATATATATATATATATATATATGAATGTGTAGGATATCCCACGTATGACTGTATCGGAGGATATGTGAATTCCAGCAACCGGCGCTACGGTGAGGAAGGCATTGATCACGCAAGGGTACCGAAGTTCGAGGGACGGCAAAAGTAAATGGTACAAGTGTTACCAGGCAAATTGCTATTATTTTTACTATAGGTTAAGCTTGAAAAATTCTAGTATAACGATATTTGGAAAAGAAAAGAGTGAGTAGCTGGAAAACCAAGAGAATGAAGTGTCGGAGGGAGGTGAAAGGTAAGAAACCTCAGTAAAGGAAGCTCCCGAGAGAAACTACCGGCTAAGCATGAGACTATTTGGGTAAGAACTTAAGGTAGGCATGTGAAAAGGGATAGAGTGTGGTAAAAGGAAACAGAAGGGGAGTGTATGAGGTTCGAGAACCAATTTCAATAAGTAGAACTAGAGGAATAGTGACTAGGATAGGGGGGTGTGAAGTAAGATAAAGAGTGCTTAGGCCTTGCGATAATGTTAAGGTAAGGGATATATATATATAAAGGAATAGATGTGTGGCTATATTAATATAGTTAAAGATTCGACGAACAAGGATAGGGAGAGTGAAATTGTAAGGATTCTGTGAACAAAGGTAGCGGAACATTTGAGAAATATAGACGCGCAGCTATAACACGAACACGTAGGTAAGGAAGAATTACGAGTAAGTGAGCTAAGCAAGTGAAAGGACGAATAGTAGATGGAAGGGTGTGGAAATGTGGACGAATGAGGATATAGACGGAAAGTAAAAGGAAAACATAGGATAAGGAGTTTTCGATATGTTAGGCACAGAGTTGGAAGAAAGTGAGGAATAAGGTATAGACGAAGACTTCATAAAAGGACTGTTGGCACATAAGGAACCCCTTAAAGGGAGGGGGGGGGGGGGGGAGAACATGTTATAGGTTTCAAGTCCAAAGGAAGGAAACTTATTAGCCTGGAGCCAGAGTTTAAACCATATCGGTTTATCAAGGGGATACATGAAAGAAATAGAAACGAATTGGTGTAGTGGATTAGGAAACCTATGACATGAAATAAGGACTCGAGTAAAGACCCAGGAGTTCGATGATAAAGGAAATAAGATAAAGGATAAGGAATGGGCATGAAGGAAAGGACAGCTATGGAAGGGACCCCCCCCCCCCCGAAGTGCTACGAGACCCCATAAGATTAGTTGAACATTCGAGGACGAATGTTCTAAAGGGGGGAGAATGTTATATCCCGCATTTGATACATTCGGACATTTTAAGAAAGTCGTGGTAAGTTTAGGGAATGACCATTTTTCAAATTTATTTTAATGTACAAGTTGGTTATGAATATTATTTATGAATGTTAGTAGTATGGAAATATCGGGAAAGGTTAAGGGTAAAAAGGGAAATTCGCAAAATGGTCCACGGTAATATTGTGGAAGGCTAGGGCAAAATAGGAATTTCACAAAATGTTCAAGAAAATTCTTGAAATTTCCATGTTGGTCGTGTGGCATAAATATATGTCCACATTTTTAATGGGGTCTAATTGTAAATTATAAAGACATATGGGTCAAAGCTTGCATGAGAAGATAAATGATCATCTTTGACTATTTTAAGAAATTTCAAGAAAAAAAAAAAGAAAACTCTTGAAAAAGTGGAGAAGGGGACATGTGACCATTTTTTTTTTGAGGGACCTAAGTATAAATATATAGAAGTGGTGGAATATATATATATATATATATATATATATATATATATATATATATATATATATATAT
The DNA here is from genome assembly GCF_019175385.1 of Lycium barbarum. Classification (NCBI taxonomy): domain Eukaryota; kingdom Viridiplantae; phylum Streptophyta; class Magnoliopsida; order Solanales; family Solanaceae; genus Lycium; species Lycium barbarum. The sequence goes on along the minus strand of NC_083347.1, from coordinate 66,684,751 downwards.
ATATATATATATATATATATATATATATATGAGGATTCATCATTTTAATTCAAGAAATTGGAGAAAGAAAGAAAGCAAAGGAGAAGGGGAACTAGATAGGCCATTCGGCCATGACTCTAAAAAAAAGACCCCGTGGAAATTGATCAAGAAAAATTTTGGTCTTCTAGTATTTCCACTAAACGGAAGGCCCTCATTAACATGGAGAGGTTGTTGGAGCAATTCAATCCTTTAATTGTGCAATATATGCCCCTAGCCGAGTGAGAAATCAAGTAGAAAAAGGTATGTATTTAATCTTCTCTTTATATGTTTTGGATAGTTGTGCATGTTGTGGTATGTGGAAATGAATGGAATTCATGGAAATATGGAAGTTGTGAATGTGGCCGAGTGTGCATGGTGATTGGCCGTGTGTGTGTGTAATGTTGTGCTCGAAGAATGAATTAATTTTATGTAGTATGTTGGTTGTTGTTGTCGTGATAATGAAGAGTGTAGAAAGGGATGAAATATATGAAAATAGGTGTGTGTGGAATGTAGCCGTGGGTGTATTATAGCGTGTAAAGATGTTGAATTAATTTATGTAGTATGTTGCTTGTTATTGTAATGTCAAGGGATGGATGGAGTTCACAAAATATACATGTATAGGGGTGTGGCCGAAGGGAAGAGGTGGTATTGGTGAGGTGTGATAAATTGGTTCTACTTGGTCTATTAATTGTTGTTGTGATAGATTTTATGATGAAAAATGAGAACTTAATGGTTAAAGATGAAGTAGTGTATGAATTGAATTGAATTGAATTGAATATAAAAGGAATGTTGTTGAATTGTATGACAAAGTTTGTCATTGTTAGAATGTGTCTTGAATGGGTTGTTGACGTATTGGCAAGATTGTTGGTATTGTTGATTGATGATTTGAGTCGAGTTAGATTCTCGGGGGTGGTATATTTACAGGGGAGATGCTGCCAAAATTTCGGCAGGTCATAAGTGAACTTAATTAAAGGACTAAGACAAGTGTATATGACAATGATCTAATGAATTGGTTCAACTTTCTTAAATGTAGACTAACAGTAGCGAGCTTGGATGATTAAGCGTAGCTAGTAAGGCGCGGCACAGGTATGTTAAGGCTCGTCCCCTTTCTTTCAAAGGCATGATTCCTAGGTTATGATTTCATAAGTATTTCCATAATTTCCTTGTTTTCAAAAGATAGAAGTTTATGACTCTATGGCATGATTCTCTTCCTAATAACCCGTAAACGTTTTCCAAAATGTCTATACTTTTCCAAAACAAAGGTGTATGATTTTGTAAGCTTTATGACTACAACGACGAATATGTTTTTGTAATGATAACGATGATGTCAAAGAAGAGAATATGTCTAGGATAGTTATGACAAGAATGGTTTCATGTCTAAAAGTTTTAAGTTAAGGAGCCAGTATGAATATAAGAACAATGAGCTAGTTCTTGATTTCAATTCTATTCCTTTGTTATGACTCTATTTTCTAAAGACCCCAAAGTGCATGAATTGATGTTTTATGAGGCTTATGATCTTATGCTATGTTTTCTCTTAACGTTATTCCTTTTTGATAGTCTCGCCTTATGATACTAGTCCTTTCAAGGTGAGACATGACGATCCTGATTATTCCATAATGTAATCGGAGGTTCTCGACCTTACGTCACTCCGATAAAGTTATAGCGTTTGGTTGGGCTCTTATGCATGCTTATGATGGATAATAACACCGTGCCTAGATGGCCGGGCATGTCACCGCTACGGCGGGCAGCTATTGGATGATTACACCGCGCCTAGATGGCCGGGCATGTCACCGCTAAGGCGGGCTGCTATGTTTACACCGAGCCTAGAGGGCCGGGCATGATCACCACTAGTGGGCGGCATGAGATGATTACCCCGGACGCGGGAGGCCCAGACGCGAGCTAATGATGTTATGTGATTCAGACAGGTTATGTATGTATATATATAAAGGTAAAAGTGAGCATGCATAATTCCGCCTTAAGAGGCAAGCAGTCACAGTTATATCTTTTCTTTTATCTTCGAGATTTCCTTATTATATTGTTGTTCATGTTCTATTCATATTAACATGTTATTATTTAGGCCTTACATACTCAGTACATTGCTCGTACTGACCCCTCTTCTTCGGGGGCTGCGTTTCATGCCGCGCAGGTACACCTAGATGAGTTGAAGCTATTATAGAAGATGTTCCAGCGAAGTTGGCGAGCTCCACTTGTCCTGGAGTGCTGCCGAGTTAGAGTATATGTGCCATGATGTTTTGTTCGATGTTAAATACTTTGCAGACAGAGTCGTGGGTATCGGGAGTCAGTCTGTCAGCGGCTCCATCAGCCGATGTGTTAGTTTGTATTATGATATAAGTTTTACACAGTTACAGATTTTATTTGATTTGAAAGCAACAAAAAGAATATTTCAGTAAGCTTTATTATGTATACTTGATTTAGAGGTTCAAAAGATTATTTACGTAGTAGAGTCAGCGGGTTCGCTCGGCTCCGAGTATGGGGTCGGGTGCCCATCACACCCTAGTAAAGTCTGGGTGTGACAATAGCATATCAAGAATCATTACTCAACCCAAACCATTACTCAAAAATAACACTATTCCCACATTCATGACCCATTGTCTATCTCCTTCTACAATCCAATTTTTTCAACTTCTCAATACCTTAAATAACATGGACAGATCATAAAACTTACCTTAGATGTTGTAGGAATAAGCTTTGGGTGGAAACACCTCACTTGAGCAAAACCTTAGCTTCACCTTCACTTGGATTCCTTGCCTTGGATGAACTTTAATGGGTTTCTTACGCTTGATTCACTTAGTTTGATGTATTTGATCACTAATATCTCTTGAATTCTTGTGGGTAAAGTGTAGAGAGATGTTTTAGATAGAAGGGGGTGTGAAAGGGAAATGAAATGAAATAAGACTTGGTCCCTTATTAATACACAAATCTGATCCGTCGGGAAATTATACAGACACTTACACGGTCTGTATAAACTTATACGGTCTGTATAAGTGACCGTGAAATCGCCCCTTTAATTCTCGATTCCGTGACCATTTGACGACACTTTATACGGGCCGTATAATTTTATACGGTCCGTATAAGTGACCGTAAAATCACCTCTCCAATATCTCGCCTCTGTGACCATTATACGACACATTATACGGGTCGTATAACTTTATACGGTCCATATAAATGACCGTATAACCTCACCACTGAGGGACTTAACTGTGACAATTCTGCGATTCATTATACGGACCGTTTAATCGACCGTATAACTCATCTTTTCACTGATCTTGTTCTTATCACTTGGTTTGATCTCCAATCCTTATGGAACCTTCTTGACACTTGTTTATCACCTCATTAACAATCTAAGGGACGTTATAACTCTTCTCCAAAGCATCATTAAATCATCGTTAACTTGTCGCTCGTAATTCCTTTTCGATACCTATCGTATGCCTTGCCTTCTCTTGGCAAACTTTCTGCTCTTATCTCGAATGTCCTTGATATCTTAATTAAGGTCGTCAAATGTCATTCCTCACTCTTTGAAATACCATATATTCCGTGCTCTTCGTTAGTCTATTCACTGTGCATCAACGGAAAATTTTCCGAGGTGTAACAAAGTCGATGAAATAGGGGAAATGCTGCCTAATTTTTGTTAGTTCATGAGTTGTTCTAGTTTGAATTCAATAGTGTCTTTAAGACTAAACCATGGTGTTATAGCCCGTACTTTGTACGTTCGGATATTTCGAGGTAGTCGGGGTACGTTGAAGGCAAGACCATTTTCAAAATTATTTTAATGTACAAGTTGTTGTGAATATTATTTATGAATATTATTAGTATGGAAATATTGAGAAAGGCTAAGGGTAAAAAGGGAAATTCGCAAAATGGTTCACGGTAATATTGTGGAAAGGCTAAGGGCAAAATGGGAATTTCACAAAGTTCAAGAAAGTTCAAGAAAAGGCCATCTTGGCCGTGTAGTGTGTGTGTGTGTGCATGTGGGACCCATCCCTTTTGTTGGACAAATTAATTCAAGCCAAGAAGGAGGACATGTGGCCACTTGGTATAGGTAGTAACTAAATATATATATATATGTGAGAGATAGCTAATTATTCATCATCTCAATTGAAGAAACAAGAAAGAAAGGAAAAAAAATGAGGGGGTATTCGGCCAAGGGTGGCCGAACCTAGCCATGGAGAAAGGTTGATCAAAAAAATAATTTTCTCCTAGTATTCCAACCAATTGGAATGTTCTCTTTAACGTGGAATGGTTGTTGGAGCAAGCAAAGCATTCGTTTGGGTAACTCATGAACCCTAGCCAAGTTGAGAGGTCAAGGGGTAAAGGTAAGATTTAATCTCTTTTTCTATGTGTTAGAAATGATTTGTGAGTGTTGTAGCATGTGGAAATGGATGAAACTTATGAAATATGCATGTATATGTTGTGGTCGAATAGGGGTGGTAATTGTGTAGATATGATGAATTGATTTTATTTGGTATTTTAATTGTTATAGATGTGGATTCCATGATGAAAATGAAGGTTTGATGGGTTGAAATGAATTTGTAATCGTTATGGGATTGTTGAAGAAGATAATGTGACCCTAGAATGGTTTCTTACATTTGTATGAATGATATTGCTAAAGTATAAATTGTTGGTGTAGTTTGTGAATTTGGAAGAAAGGAAATGTGTTGTTAGTGTTCTTGTGGAATTTGGAAGATTTCGGTGAAGTAGCATGTTGGTTGGGATTATTGGAATATTATGTGAATTGTTTAAAGTACTCTTGAACCATGTTAGAATGATTTCGAATTAATACTTGAATGTAGGATCGTTGGTGTTAACTTGAATGTATGTGATCGAGTTGAACATAAATGAAATGTCGTTAAATCGTGTGATAAGAGTTGTTAATGTTAGAATATATTTTGGATTAATTGTTGAAGTTGTTGGTATGATTGTTGGTATTATTGTTGATAATTTGGCCGAGTTCAATTCTCGGGTTGGTTGTTGTTAAATTGGCCGAGCTAGATTCTCGGGGATGTTGTATTTACAGGGGAGATGCTGCCGAAATTTCGGTAGACTATAAATGAATTCATTTGAAAGACTAAGACGAGTATATGTCGATAAATCTAATGATTATGTCAATTCTCTTGAATGTAGATTAGCAAGTTTGGACAGATAAGCGTAGCTAGTTGGTCGTGGGACAGGTATGTAAGGCTTACCCTTTCCTTCCTTGGCATGATCTTTGTGAAACCAATATGATAAAGTATATGTATGATCTCAAAGAAACTCCCATTCTTACAGCCACTAGGATGGCTAACGTTCTTGATTTCCATAAGCTGTTTCATATGATTTTGATACGTATCCATGATGGTCCGAAGTTCTATTTGATATGCTTCCGAATTGGTATTCGAGAGACAAGTGATATGGCTAACGTCTTGATTGTCAAATGATAACACGTTTGAGCATTCCATTGAGTCTGTGATCTATTTTGATACGTACATATGCTTCCAAAAGCTCTAATCGATTTGATCCATAACGATATCCGAGAGGTACTTGACATGATTATGGCTTTGATTTTCCAAAAATGGTTCTTGAAACGCTCATAACTTTCTTATACTAAGTCAGAATCAATGGAGACCTCAGCAAGGTCAAGGTGCTTACAACAACTCTGGGAACTACAACAATAACTATGGTGGTGCGAACCAAAGGAGCTACAACAACAGCAGCAATTTTGGGAACAAGAGTTCCAATCCTTATATACCACCGAAAGGGCAGTCATCAGAGCAGGGTAGTTCGAAAGTTGAAGCAATGCTTGAGAAGATTCTGGCAAATCAATCGAAGTCTGAAAGAAATTTATCTGGGCTGACAGAAACAGTGGGTTCTCATACAGCGGCTATTCAGAAGCTTGAGTCGCAAATGAGGGATATTTCTAGAGAGCAGCACCCTCCTAAAAAGGGAGGACTTCCAAGTGACACCATCCCAAATCCGAAGAATGGGGGAGGCGGTTTGAACAATGTGTTTGCCATTACTACTAGAAGTGGTAAAACAATACAGGGAGCTGCTGAGAAGGTGATTGATCTTGAGCAGATAGATGAAAAGAATGGGGTGCAGTCTGAAGCACCCACTATTACTGATGAGATTCCTACTGACAGGAAGGTGGCTGATATTCCAGAGATGATTAGGGAAGCTGATAACACGAGCAAGCAGGCTGTAAAAGGGGCTCTCCGCCCTTTGACACGGCTTTTCAAATCTAAACCTCCCTTTCCTCAGAGGTTGGTAAAGAAGCAGGAAGATGCTAAGTTTGAGAAGTTTTATGATCAGGTAAAGCAGTTATCTCTGAATTTTCCCTTCTTGGAAGCTGTCAAGGAGATGTCGGGTTTTGCGAAATATTTGAAGGAATTGCTGACCAAGAAGAAAACGGTGCAGCATGCCACCGTGAGTTCCATCATTTCAACTACAACTGTGCACAAAAAGGGAGATCCTGGGGCGTTCACCATTCCTTGTTCTATTGGGCACCATGATTTTGCTCGCGCGTTGTGTGATAATGGGGCGAGTATAAATTTGATGCCCCTTGCTATATATAAACAATCAGGTTTGGGGATGCCAAGGCCGACTACAATGAGATTGCAGATGGCTGATAGGTCTATCAAAAGACCTGTTGGGGTGGTTGATGATGTAATCGTGCGGGTTGGTGATTTTATGTTGCCCGCTGATTTTGTTATTCTTGACTGTGCTGTTGATCGGGACATTCCTATCATTCTGGGGCGACTTTTCCTTGCTACAGGGAGGGCTTTGATGGATTCTGAGAAAAATAAAATAAAGTTCCGAGTCAACAATGAAGAAGTGACCTTTCAGGCTAGCCAAGGGATGAAGTTGCCAAGTGCTTACGAGAGTATTTCGGTAGTTGATTCATTCGATGTTGTTGATGAAGCAGTGGAGTTCAAGATGGAAGAAGAGAGTTTGGGTGAGGCTTTGGCTGGCATTCTGATGAATTTCGATGCTGAAGACATGGAAGGCTGTGAGGAGACAGTTAATTCACTTGTTGGGTTGGGCTCATACACCTACCACCCAAAGAAACTGAATCTTGATCTGGAAAATAGAACAAGTCCTCCAACAAAGCCTTCGATCATGGAGCCACCTAAGTTGGAGCTTAAGCAGCTCCCATCACACCTGAAATATGAGTTCCTTGGTCCGGAAAATACACTACCAGTGATTATTTCAGCCTTATTGACTGAGGGGCAAATTGTGCAGCTTTTGGAGGTATTGAGGGAGTATAGGCGGGTTATTGGTTGGACCATAGCAGATATTCGAGGTATCCCATCTGGGATCTGCGAGCACAAAATTCAGTTGGAGGAGGGCAGCAAACCAAGTGTAGAGCATCAGAGGCGACTAAACAAAAATATGCAAGAGGTCGTCAAGAAAGAGATCATCAAATGGCTAGTTGCAGGCGTGGTTTACCCGATTGCTGATAGTAAATGGGTGAGCCCGGTCCAATGTATTCCTAAGAAGGGCGGCATCACTGTTGTGCCGAATGCGAAGAATGAGTTGATCCCGACCAGAACTGTCACCGGATGGAGAGTTTGCATGGATTATCGCAAGCTCAATACAGCCACTTGCAAGGACCATTTCCCTATGCCCTTCATTGATCAGATGCTTGACAGGCTAGCAGGGCGTTCCTACTATTGTTTCCTTGATGGTTATTCGTGCTACAACCAGATCAACATCGCTTTGGAGGATCAGGAGAAGACCACCTTTACTTGTCCTTATGGGACATTTGCATTCAGCCGGATGCTGTTTGGTTTGTGTAATGCACCAGCCACTTTTCAGAGGTGCATGATGTCAATCTTCTCTGACATGGTAGAGGTCTTCTTGGAGGTATTCATGGATGCTTTTTCGGTAGTGGGTGATTCATTTGAAGACTGTCTTGGCCATCTGGGTCAAGTGCTCAAAAGGTGTGAGGAGACCAATCTGGTGCTAAACTGGGAGAAATGCCATTTTATGGTGAGGGAAGGAATCGTCCTCGGTCACAAAATCTCTGAAAAAGGAATCGAGGTCGATCAAGCAAAAATTGATGTGATCTCCAAACTTCCTCCACCTATCTCAGTCAAAGGTGTCCGAAGTTTCTTGGGGCATACTGGGTTCTACAGGCGCTTCATCAAAGATTTCTCTAAAGTTGCAAATCCCTTGTGCAAGCTTCTTGAAAAAGAGGCTAAATTTGTGTTTGATGAGAAGTGCCAGAAGGCGTTTGAGGAATTAAAAGAGCGTCTCACTACCGCTCCTATTATTGTTGCTCCCGACTGGTCCATACCATTTGAACTGATGTGTGATGCTAGTGGTTTCGCAATAGGTGCTGTGCTTGGGCAGAGGCACAATAAAATTATGCACCCGATCTATTATGCTAGCAGAACGCTGAATGCTGCACAGATGAATTACACAGTGACGGAGCAAGAGCTGCTTACCATTCTGTTTGCCTTCGAGAAATTTCGGGCCTACTTATTGGGGTCCAAAGTTGTGGTTTATACTGATCATGCAGCCTTGAGATACCTCATGGAAAAGAAGGAAGCAAAGCCGCGACTGATCAGATGGGTACTATTGCTGCAAGAGTTTGATTTCGAGGTAAAAGACCGAAAGGGTACTGAAAACCAGGTAGCTGACCATCTCTCTCGGCTTGAAGAAGCTGGGAGACCTTCTGATGAGCTTGATATCGATGATGCTTTTCCAGATGAAAGGGTGTTGGCTGTGTCGATGGAGGTAGCACCGTGGTATGCTGATATTGCCAATTATTTGGTAACAGGTATAGTTCCCGATGATATCAAAACTTACCAAAAGAAGAAATTCTTGCGGGATGCTCGGCAGTACTATTGGGACGAGCCTTATTTATTCCGAACATGCGCTGATAACATCATTCGGCGTTGTGTTCCGGAAAGTGAAGTGATGGCAATTCTAAAAGCATGCCATGACTCTCCTGTTGGGGGGTCATCATAGCGGAAACCGGACTGCAGCCAAAGTACTTGAGTGCGGCTATTACTGGCCGACTATTTTTCATGATTCTAATCTTTTGGTGCGGTCCTGTGATCAATGTCAAAGGCAAGGGAATATCGGCAGAAGGCAAGACATGCCTATGAATTTTGTTATGGAGGTGGAAGTGTTCGATGTCTGGGGGATTGACTTTATGGGACCTTTTGTGAGTACTGGTGGCATGAAATACATCTTGGTAGCTGTGGACTATGTGTCAAAATGGGTAGAAGCGGTGGCTTTACCCAATAATGAGGCCAAGAGTGTTATGGGGTTCCTCAAGAAGAACATATTTACTCGTTTTGGTACTCCGAGGGCAATAATCAGCGATGGTGGATCCCACTTTTGCAATAAAGCGTTCGCAGGACTAATGGAGAAATATGGTGTGAAGCATAGGGTGGCAACGCCTTATCACCCTCAGATAAGTGGACAGGTTGAAGTGTCCAATAGGGAGATCAAAAGTATTCTAGCAAAGACAGTGAATGCCAATAGAACTGATTGGGCCCGCAAGCTCGATGATGCTCTATGGGCATACCGGACTGCTTTCAAGACTCCAATTGGGACTTCACCCTTCAAGCTTGTATTCGGGAAAGCTTGTCACTTGCCGGTTGAACTTGAGCACAAAGCTATGTGGGCGCTGAAGAAACTGAATATGGATTGGGAGGAAGCAACCAAGCTGCGGTTGTTTCAATTAAATGAGATGGATGAATTTCGGTACCAGGCATATGAGAGTGCGGCCCTTTATAAAGAGAGGATGAAGCAATACCATGACAAGAAGATTCTGAAGCGAGAGTTCTACAAGGGTGACTCTGTATTGCTGTTTAACTCGCGGCTGAAGTTGCTACCGGGTAAGCTTAAATCCAGGTGGTCTGGTCCGTTTGAGGTGGTAAGTGCTTCACCCCATGGAGCGGTTGAATTGAAGTCCGGAGATGGTACTCGGACATTTAAGGTGAATGGGCAGAGATTGAAGCACTATCACGGAATGATTTCGGAGGATAGGATTGTTGATCGCTACAGGTTGAAACACCTCGGAACGAACAATGATCTGGTGTACCAAGAGAAGGAGTGATTGGTCACCACAATCGTGCAGCGACGTTAAATCAATCGCTTCTTGGGAGGCAACCCAAGTGTAATGTTTATTTCTCTTTGTTGTTTTATTTTACATATAGGGTAATGGTTGTTTTGGTGCAGGAATATATCACAGAAAAAAGTCTGCTGAAAAGCAGGTAAGTTCAGTTGTAAGACACTGTTTCGCAACATTGCAAAATACGCCTGAAGTTTACGGACCGCATTTCATAATACGGCCTGTAAACCAGGGCGTATTTAATAATGTCACTAAACAGTGAGCACTGTAATGAAGATGCTAGTTTACGATCATGGAGGACGGACCGTATTTCACAATACGGCCCGTAAACCTAATTGTAAACTAACATGAAGCATTGCAGTGTTCTGCCTTCATCAACCACTCTAAATACGGGTCGTAAACTAGTTTACGGACCGTATTTAGAGATATATATATAAAAAAATGAAACATAAAGCAGCGATTTAAATACACCATGATTTAAATCAAGGGCAGATGAATCAAACCCCACGATTTCCCTTCCCTCCATCTTCACTCCATCTTTACTCCATCTTCACGTCTTCTTTCATCCCCACGATTTTCCCACAATTAAGTCTCCCTCCCCTTTCATATTCCCACGCTCCCCACCTTCACCCATCATTTTCCATCTTTCTAACCACCATAAATACACGTACTCCACTCACAATCAAAACCCAACCCACCATCAATTCCATCTCACCAAGAATTCGAAATCTCCCTCTGGCCTAGGTTTAATTTCTTGTGTGATTGCAGTGGTGCTCTAAAATTCTGTGCTTCTAGTGGTCTGATTCATCATTGAAAGGTATGATTCATGCTCCCCATTCTTCTTTTCTATCTGTGAACTTGAACTTAGTGGTAAGTGATTGTTTAGACTGGGTTGTGAAATTAAGTGCTGCTACCTTGGTTAATGATCTTTTGAGGGGACAAATATGCTAAACTCTGTAAATTCTCATGGGTAATTGTTCTTAAAACCCAAATGGGTTGGAGGGCATTCCATACTTCAAATTTAAAATTTGAAGTTTTGGTCTGCCCACCAATGGCTTGACTCCTACGGGAATGATAAAAAATTGGAAAAAATAGGTGAAGTCTAGTAACCTAATCCCCAAAACAACGTGAAACCAAGATGTGAAATAAAATTGTGAAATCAGCATATGTAACTGTCTGTGGTGCGAAATACGACCATGCTTTACGGACCGTATTACAATTTACGGTCCGTATTTAAGCTTGTCTGAATGAACAGAATGTTATCACAAGGAAAGAGCAGTTTACGACCTAACTTTACGGACCGTATTTCAGTTTACGGTCCGTATTTAAGTTTTAATGAAGGAACAGAATGTTATCGAGAAAACTGCCCAGTTTACGATCACACTTTACGGACCGGACCGTAAACCAGTTTACGGTCCGTCCTTTGTGTTTACGACCACAGACAGAACATATATGTTGTGCACAGTCAAACTATCTTATCTTTGGTTGGATGTTCCATGGTAACTAATATGTGGTGTCTTTTGCAGGAATGGGTCAGAAAAGGAAAGCAAGCAAAGCGGGGGCCCCAGGCACGGGCAAGAAAAGGAAAGCGCGCTCGGATTCAAGATTGATGGATGAACCTTCCAATTCGGAAGGGGAACAATCAGGATCCGAGTACGCCGAGGTGATACCACCACCAAAAGTCAGGGGGGCCCCACCCAAGACACAGCGGCAACCACATCACAGCCCTCACCTATGACCCCATCCAAATCTACGTCGGAAGCCTCCCAGTCTGAAGAGGGGGATTCCGACGCAGAAGCATCAAGCAGGGGGGCTACCACCCAAACTCCACCAGAGAGTGACTCAGCCGGGTTGAGTGAGGGCAGTGATCCGGTTGATGCAACACTGCCTAAGGATCGCAATCTGGTCATAAGGACCAAACGGCTGGAAGAGGAGAAGCTGCGGTTCACGGTAAAGTGGTCAAAGGAGTTGTATGACCAAGGGATAGCTGGGTCTGACACTGGTGGGCAGCCGTCGCGGAAAATATTTGAAGAACGGCGGTTGATTTTCGATGGTATTTCAGCTCACCCACAGCTGGATGATACCATCAAAGGATACAAATTAGATGCATTCACTCATGAGCCGGGAGAGTATGCTCCGCATATTGTGCGGGAGTTCTATGCATCCTATGGGGCCATCTTGAGGTCGATGAAAAAGCCAAGTCTTGCCTGGCATCAGATCCCAATGCTGGAAAATGTGACGGTCCGGAACTCCCTAGTTGATATCTCCTCCAAAGCCATCAACAGGGTCCTGTTTGGTGATGATTTTGTGGCTCCTACTGATCTGAGCCTGTTCTTAGACAAACGAGACAGGAAGGACAACAAATCCGTCAGGGAATGGACTGCAGCACTTATCACATCTGAGCCACATGAGCAGAAATGGACTAACGATGGGAAGGTCAAGATCACTAAAAGTTGTTTGTCCACAGAGGCCAAATTTTGGTGGACCTTGCTGCGGTATAGGATCACTCCAACACAGGCAGATAATACCCTTTCCACCAATCAGGCAGTCACTATTGCCTCCTTCATGTCAAGGTACCCGATGGATATTGGGGAACTGATAGCTGAGGAGCTGCATGTCCAAGCACACAAGCCCAACTAGAACATGATATTTCCGTGCCTTATCACGGCATTGTGTCGACGGGCAAGGATAATTCCGCTTCCAGATTGGGACGGTACCATTACAGCTGCACATGTAGGGGATTGGAGGAAAAACAAGCCGGTAAGCAAAAAGGACCGGGAGGCAGATCAGTCCGGTGATGACGACGACACTCAGCTAGAGTTGAGTCCGAGCCGTGCTTATGGGATTGATCCAGTAGGGTCCGAGTTTGCTGCTGCTACTACTGGGCCTGAGGTTCCGACGACAGGTGTTTCGGATACTGTCCATGCACAGGATACCGCAGCCACACTTGGTATTTCTGAGACAAGACCTCCACCACCACTTCCGGCCACACAGGATCCTCCTTCGGGGTCCGCCACTGCTGCTGCGACAGCCGAGCCTGCTGATCCAGAGCTGGGGTTGCTGCACTTTAGCCCGGATAACTTGTTATATCCCGTATTTTTGAACGTCAGATTATTTGCTGAGGTGGGACCCACACATCGAGATTTTTTTTGGGACATCTAAAAAAAAATTCATATGAATCACATATGAGAAGTTAAACACGACTCAAGAAGGACCCTTGGGCCAAATCAAAGTGGAAGTCCTCCAAACGAATATTTTTAAGAAAACGTTTTCGGGTGATCTGACTTCAAGGGGCAAATCAAAGTGGAAGTCCTCCAAACGAATATTTTTAAGAAAACGTTTTCGGGTGATCTGACTTCAAACGGTATTATAAGTTTGGAATTTGGAAGAGTACCAAGATATAGAAGTTTTAGATAATTGCATTAGCTTTCCAACCATAGGTCGTGGGTCCCCAGGTGACGTCGGTACAAGGAGATATGGACGTTTTAAGGTCGAAAGGTCAGTGGGCTAGGCCCAACTCGGGACCAACCGGTTTGGCCTAAAAAAATCAAAAAATAATAATAAGGCCCAAATTTGTGAGGGATGGCCGGCCAACATGGCCCAAGCCCATGATTTTATTAATTATCCATGTGATAATTAATATAAAGGATCAATTAATGAGTCATATCTCATTAGAAACTTCAAGAACACTTGAGAAAAAGGAAAGAAGGAGAAATCTCCAAGGCCATTTCGGCCAAGTGCAAAAATTGACAAGAAAATTGACAAAAATTTCTTCAAAAATTATTTTCTACCAATTAAAGGATTCCTAGCAAGGTGGAGTGGTCTTTGGAGCAAGAAAAATTCATATTCTAGCAAGTTGCAAGACTTAGCTAAGTGAAAGATCAAGGAAGAAGGTAAGAACTTATTCTTTACATGTTATGGATATGTTTGCATGTTGTAGTGTGCAAAAGTGAGTGAAATTCATGAATAGCAAGAATATAGTTGTGTGGCGGTGAGTTGTATATCACATGTATAGCCGTGTATATTTGGTGAATCATGAATGCATGGTGAGCAAGTTTTATTTAGTATGTTGGTTGTTGTGTTGTGGATTTTATATTGCAAACAAAAGCCTAATGAGCTTAGTGAAGTATTAGTAGTTGGAGGCTTGTCTTGGAAGATTATGTAAATTGAATATTATGTTCTTACATGTATGGAAGATAATGATATTAGTATGGTGTTGTTGGAATATATATTATAAGGTTGTTATTGTTTTCATTGGAGTTGGAAGGTTTTGAAAGAAGTAGTAAGTTGATTAAGTTGTTATAATGTATCTTGGATTGAATATGGAAATTGTTAGTGTGGTTGAGTTATGTTAATAGTTTGGCCGGGTTTGAATTCCCGGGTTGTTGTTGATTGAAAACTTGCTAGGTAAATGTTGAGGATGGTGTATTTACAGAGGAAATGCTGCCGAAATTTCGGTAGCCAAGTGTTTCCTTAAGATTCTAACTCTAAGTACCCTAATGAAAGTTTGGGTAAATGTGACCAAATCGCAGATTTTGGCGGATTTGCAGCTTGAATTCGGAATAGCAAAAGAAGCGGAAAGAGGTATGTAAGGCTTCACCCTTCTTTCTATGGCATGTCTTAGTTGAAATAAGTTGGGTACGAGCCTCGGGGACAACTCGGTTCCCCGGAATCCGCACCTAAAGTTTTCCACTTTTTGTTCAATAGAATTGAACTAGAAAGTGTGCCAATTGTTGGAAAAACCTCCTACACCCTTAGAACTTGTATAAATGGGACCCGATTACCCTAAGACCCTCACAAGTAACGCTATGACACGTAACATACGTAAATCGTATACGCTACCTCATCCGGCCCGAGGTGGGCCCGCTACTCTCGGATTTTTCCTTACAGTCTTGCTTGACTTACTTGAAGTGAATCCAAAGGGAACCTTTGATCCCGATTTCGTTACCAAATGATAAATACTATGACTCCTCTAACGAGGGCACTTCCATGACGATAATGATAACAATGATGTTAGATAAGAGAATATGCCTATGATACGTACTACCGGAACGACTCTATGACTAAGATGACTAAGCTAAGTATCTTATGTAAACATGAAAATGTTAAACTAATTTTTGAATATTATTTATATTTCCTAGCTATGACTTTATTTTCTAAAAGATTTCAAAGTCTATGAACTGTCATCTATGATGCCCCGATTTCATTCTACGTTTACTTTAATATTATTCCCCGTTGATAGTCTCACCTTAAAATACTCGTTCCTTCAAGGTGAGACAAAGCGATCACGAGTGTTCTATAATATAATTGGAGGTCACCGACCTTACGTCACTCCGATGACTACATGATTCTTCTTTGGGCTTTCCTGCGTGCCTATGAGACATATGTATATAGGATACGTAAATGCATATAAGACATGTAAATGTATGTAAGATATGTGTATATATTTTTAAAATATGCACATGACGAAAGAGCTAGAGCGCTATAGACGCCGATACATGCACATGACACACGTATATGTATATGATAAAAGAGCTAGAGCGCTATAGACGCTGATACATGCACACGACACACGTATATGTATATGATAAAAGAGCTAGAGCGCTATAGACGTTGATATATGTACATGATATATGCATATGTATACGGGGGAAATGGAGGTAAGGGCAGAGCGTTATGAACGCATATCCACCTGATCAGTTGGCAATACATGATATGATATCGTCCTGGACGCGGGATGTGTATATTTATGGTTAAATGGATCGGCTGCCGACGCCTCGGCAATATGAGATGTCCTATTTTATATGTATATGTATATGAACAAGGAAAGATTCTTAAAGGAAAGCTAAGTACGCATAGCACCTGCCAAGGGTATATATATATATATACAGGTTATGTTTTTACCTCAGGACATGTGCTATTATCCTCTTATGTCATTATTTCCGTTTTATACTTTCCGTATGCTACTATTCATGCCTTACATACTCGGTACACTATTCGTACTGACGTCCCTTCTTGTGGACGCTGCGTTTCATGCCGCGCAGGTCAGCAGACAGGCGGATTTGATCCTTAGAAGCCTTACCAGCAGTGTTGACAGCGCTCCAGTTGTTCCGGAGCCCCACTTTCGTGGTACTATTTTGTGTATGTATTTTCGGGCACGACAGTACTCGACCCTTTCTATGTATAAGTGTACTATGTCTAGAGGCTCGTAGACAGATATGTACAGTCAGTCAGGTACAGTTAGATATATGGTGTTCTAGCATGTTAATGTTGTTGTAGAAAGTGATAATGAAGTTGACTAGTCTATGCTCATAATGATGCTGCTAATGTTCAAAAACAAAAATATGGCACAGTTCATACGGCCTGCTAAGAGGAAAAAGTAAAAGGATAAGCAAGGGGTGCTCGGTACAAGTATCGGGTACTCGTCACGGCCCCTAGTCGGGTCGTGACATAACTATAGCCAGATTGCAATCAAAGCGGTGCGGACCGAAAGGCAAGTCTACAAAATCTTGCAACAATTCAGGCCGAAGGTGGTGAAAATAGTGCAGCAGCTGGTTACTGAGGCAACCACAGAGATCCGTGCAGATTTTGAGAAAAAGCACGAGGTGTATCAAGCTAGACTTGACAGCTTTGAGGCGAGATTGTTGACTCGAGAGCAGACCGCACCCGGTGGGGAGTCTAGTTCTTTGAGGAGTGAGTTGGAGAAGCTAAAAAAAACACTCAAGGGGCACGGGATGATAGCCGCACCAGCACCAGCACCACGGCCCATTCTGCCTACTACGTTTGAGGTGCTGGATTTTCTTGATTCTGAGGGGGAGACTGAGGATGCCGAACCCTCTATCCGCGGTACTGGAAAAAGGGTCCTTGAGTCATCTGAGGACCCGGATGAGTTGGCCATGAGATTAAGGAAGACTGAAAAGAAGGACTTGCAGCAGGCAATCCTTCAGTCATTAGTTGAGCCGCAGCGCCAACCAGGAGAGTCCTCGAGTCACCCACCGGATGCGGCGAGTCAGCCATGAGATGTTCACAACATCCAGGTACCATTTTCTTGCTCCCTTGTTCTTATACTTGAAGCACTGAGACAGTTCTTGATTTTTTAGTTGGGGGTGGGACCAATTGATAGTAGAGTAGTGTAAATATGTGTTTAGGAACCCCCTCGGCTTTTCTTTGCCAGAGTTCTTTTCCTGAAGGGGGTTTTTATTCTGTTGAAACTGGCATGTTTAGGATGTTGCTTAGGTTGAATAGAATAATTTTGACTTACTTGGTGTTACTTTGTAACTGATGGCATGTGTTGTAGTTTGTTGAGAATTTTTGGACCCCTCAGAAATTTTGGAAAAATGCATACTTAGAACAGTTATTGTCTGACATGATTGATTCTTTATATGACATTGTGATTATTGGGGTGTTGTGTGTGATGAATGACTACTTAGGAGGTCACAAGTGTAAAAATGATTGTCCTTATGCCGATGTGTGTGTGAGTTGTTAGTTTAATTCTGTTTACGCATGTATAATCTAGAACTTGCCTGGCTGGTCGTGTTTGAAATGCGAAAGTTAGTTTGGTTGTGAAATGATCTTAGGCTTTCTTTGTGTAAATAAGTCACTGTGCCTAAATAAGTCTCTCCAAAAGCTGAAAATATCACTAGTGTCCCTTTTTGAGCCTTTTTGACCTTTTTCTTGGTTAGCCGAATGAAACCTCACCCGTTGTGAAATTTACCCATCTTCGCACCCGTTCCCTCCTTGATGCTACGAGATAGACGAGGCCAAGCGCCTAAGTTGGGGGTGAATTAAATGTGAAGTAGATGTTGAGAACAAAGGTTGGGGGTGGTGGAATTTGCTAATGGAGAGTCGATGTGGTAGTTGATACTAAATAAATAAATAATATATATATATATATATATATATATATATATATATATATATATATATATATATATATATATATGTATAAAATTGAAACGCAAAAAGAATTGCTAGTTGGATAGGAATAAAACCACATCGAGGTCGAAAACGTGAAAGAAAATAAAGGGGTTGGAAAGAAAAGAGGCAAATCAAGTTAAAGGGATGATGTAGTGTCAAGGAGGGTGAGTCACTCATACCCAAAAAGTATCCTACCCGTCCCTAAGCCTACATTACAAGCCGAAACAAGTCCTAATGTGATTACAACCGAACGAGCCTAGGATGAGAACATAGAAAATAAGGGCAAGCCTATGGTATTTGCATGTGTAGATATGAACTCTTTCTAATTTTTAAGTGTTTTTCTCTTCTCTTTCATCTTCGTCCCATTCTTGTCGTATATATGTGTGTTGGGACATTCTTTGGTCTATGTGAGGGCATAAGGATGAGAATTGAACAAAATAAAATGACTGCCGAAAGTAGCGTTTGTATGCACAATAGCATGTCCGATAATGTAATGTCATGTATTGAAGCTTCATGGTGAGTCATAACGTTCTTGAGTTATGTATATTGCTTTACAATAGACAGTTGGGGTGGTCAGTTGAAAGGAAACATGCATGCCAGAAGTTCCAAGTCAAAACCGATGTAGACATTGTTATTCTATGATATCTAAGTGTTAGATTGAGTCGTTGTGTGGTATGGCCTGCTTGAGGACAAGCAAATACTTTAAGTTGGGGGTGTTGATGTGGCGTGATTTTACGCCACAATCGATGCTTTTTTACTCTAAGTTTTACTTGTTTTTAAGCAAGCCTATGTGATTTTACGTGGTTTTTAGTGTTTTTTCAGGTAAAGGAACAGATTCGGCACAATCACAGTTGAAGTGCAGAACCAGGTCGTAAATTGAAGTTTACGGTCCGTATTCTACAATACGGGCCGTATTCCATGGTCGTGTTTAAGGATAACAGAACCAAAAAGTAAAGCTGAGAAGATGGTGGTTTACGAGCTAGGTTTACGGACCGTATGTCAGTTTACGGTCCGTATTCCATCACGTATTTAACCAGTTGAGCATCTGGCAGAAAGTCGAAGTATTGGATGTTGAAATACGACCATGCAGTTTACAGACCGTAAACCACTTTACGATCCGTATTACAAAAGGGGAAGTTGCACACAACTGAGCAGCCAACTTGGGCGTAAACCAATTTTACGGTCCGTAAAGTGATTTACGGACCGTATTTCGCCATGACGGGACCAAAGTGCAAATCTGAAACTTTTGTATTTCCAAAACCTATAAATAGCCATTGTAGGGTTTTTAATAGACATCATTCATTATATTTTTGTCTCTTGACTTCGAATATTAAATTCTCTCTAGTTTTTGAAGATTCAAACATCAATTCAAGTATTACCAATTCCTTTTTCATTCCTAAGTAAGCAATTATGAATTCTTCAACTTCTTATTGCTTGTTCTTTGTCATGAGTAGCTAAATTCCCTTACTAGGGTTGTGAACCCAATGATGGGTGTTTGGTGATTGGGTTTGTGATTGATATACAAATAATGGATTGTTAGGATTTAATTATTCTTCATTCTTCATTCATAATTAATGGTTGCAAACTTTGATTAAAGCCATAAACCCTAATTTATTTGGGAAAATAACTAGGGTTGGTAAGAATAATTAACAAGAACTCAAAGCTTTAAACTTTGTTTAATAAATTCACTTAGGAATAAGAAGAATTTACTTGGCATGATTAATCGTTCGTCATTATCACTTTCTTATATTTGGGAAAATCATAGAAAGATATAATCTTTATTTATTGGGAAATAGTAGAGATTCACATAGAGATTAAGTGCATTCATATAATGATCCATTATAAGTATATCAAGATCAATACTCATGATCATACACCTTATCTAGCGGGGACACAACCTTAGTTTCTTTTACCATAAATTTCCACCAAAGCAATATTTTAGCAATTAGCCATAGAAACAACCAACTTTTACACAAATTATCGGATTAAGACATTAGACCTAGAACCTAGCATCTACGACCTTAGTAACCTTTTCACACCATATTCCTTGTGGGATTCGACCCCAACCTCGTTGGGTTACTATATTTGACAACGTCCGCGTTATACCATTAATAGGTGTAATTTGAGCGTATCAGTCGTGGGACAGGCATGTAAGGCTTACCCTTTCCTTCCTTGGCATGATCTTTGTGAAACCAATATGATAAAGTATATGTATGATCTCAAAGAAACTCCCATTCTTACAGCCACTAGGATGGCTAACGTTCTTGATTTCCATAAGCTGTTTCATATGATTTTGATACGTATCCATGATGGTCCGAAGTTCTATTTGATATGCTTCCAAATTGGTATTCGAGAGACAAATGATATGGCTAATGTCTTGATTGTCAAATGATAACACGTTTGAGCATTCCATTGAGTCTGTGATCTATTTTGATACGTACATATGCTTCCAAAAGCTCTAATCGATTTGATCCATAACGATATCCGAGAGGTACTTGACATGATTATGGCTTTGATTTTCCAAAAATGGTTCTTGAAACGCTCATAACTTTCTTATACTAAGTCAGATTGATCCGAAACTTGTTCCGAGCCTTCAGGTGTCGGTAAGTATACTTATCTATCGAGTCTTGATTTGTATGCATATAGTCTCTCACTACTCTGCTAGTGCACGCCTTAATATGTCCTTCACCGAGTCCCGGGCCGGGTATGTTCTCGTGCGCACTCCATTGCATTGTTCACCGAGTCCCTTAATGGGCAGGGTACGGTATATGTATATGATGATGATGATGATGATGTGTTATGGTGGCCAGGAGGGCATATGATGTTTTGATTCACCGAGTCCCTCACTAGAGGGCCGGGTACGGTATGTATATGATATATGATGTTCACATGCATGATTCTATTCACCGAGTCCCTTAATGGGCCGGGTACGGTATGACTTCATTCACCGAGTCCCTCACTAGAGGGCCGGGTACGGTATATATATATATGTATATGTATATGTATATGTATGCATGATAATATGAGAGTATGATGATATGATCTTATCCACCGAGTCCCATAACGGGCCGGGTACGCTATGTGATAACGATATGCATGATAAATGTTTTGGATGCAAGAGTTTTGGTATTCTGGGTATTGTATAAGTTTCTGCACCCCTTATGTCAGTTATGATTCTTTTACTGTAATTCTTGCCTTACATGCTCAGTACATTTTCCGTACTGACCCCCTTTCTTCGGGGGCTGCGTTTCATGCCACGCAGGTACACCCAGATGAGCTGAAGCCATTATAGAAAATGTTCCAGCGGAGTTGGCAAACTCCACTTGTTCCTGGAGTGCTGTCGAGTCAGAGTATGTGTGCTATGATGTCGGATTAATGCTAGAGACTCTGCAGACAGAGTTGTGGGTATTGGTTGTCAGTTCTGTAAGCGGCTCCATCAGCCGATGTGTCATTTGTGTTATGATATAAACTTTATATGATCATGAATTTTGGTTTGATCTGAGAATAACGGAAAGAATATTTCTGAAAGTATTACTATGTATTTCATTCTATTTGATTTAAAAGTCCGACAAGAGTATGCATGTGATAAGAGTCAGAGGGTTCGCTCGGCCCTAAGTAAGGGGCGGGTGCCCATCACACCCTAGCAGGATTAGGGTGTGACACATGGTATGAATCCTTTTAAATGTAGATTTCTCAAGCCTTGGCGGTGAACGTTAAGTAGTTAAGAAGACAAAGAGGTATGTAAGGCTAACCCTTCTTTCTTAAGGCATAATCCCATCGTTGTAACCTTCATGTGAATTCCATAATGTCCTCCAAGATGACTTCATTCTTAGAATCCCTAAGGCTCATGATTCTTGATATTCTCATGATATCATTGGTCTTATCCTATAATAGTTGATCCTTTAAGGAAGGGTATAATAAAGTAATGATGATGATGATGATGTGGAGGATACGTATGTACCTATATATATATATATATATATAAGTATGATTATTAAGAACAACAAGCTTATATGGCCAGGTATGATATCTATCGCGCGCGCACCACTACAGTTGGGTACGGATAACACTGATCCTTGGTAGGGCCATGTATGTATAACACCGAAACTTGTTATGGTCGGGTACGTAAAACACCGAACATCTATGGTCGGGTATTGTCACGACCCAACCCCGTAGGCCGTGACTAGTGTCCGTGCTGGACACCCAACGTACCCAATAACCCCAAACTAGCATATTAGCAGAATATATCAATATAAGATTCAATTGGCGTTACTAAATATCGCATAGGCACAGATATGGCACGTGGAAGCCGATAAGGCCATCACAGATCATAACAACCCAAAACATATACAGAACCCATATGTATGTCTACAGACCTCTACAGAACGCAACAAAATCATAAGACGGGACAGGGCCCCGTCGTACCCCTGAATGGCGTACATATATGCAATAGCAGAAGACTGTACCAAAATATAGGCTCCGGATAAAAGAGCGCTCCAAAATAGCGGAATAAAGTCCTAAGCGGGCGGATCAGCAAACCTGTCGTCAGTACCTGCGCGGCATGAAAACGCATCCCCCGAAGAAAGGGGGTCAGTACGAAATATGTACTGAATATGTAAAGCCGGAAGTACAGAAATAAAATCATAACCGGAACAGAAAGTACAGAAAAATGAATGTAATATCCAGAATGTCAAATGCATATTTTCAAAACATAAAAAGTGAGTACAGAACCATATGTCGTGTCGTATCCGGCCCCTGCCAAGGGACTCGGTAGACAGAACGTGGTCACCCTCCCGACATTGGTGCCACAACACATAATACTCAGAACAGGGAATAACCCGTAACATAACGTATCATATCAGATGGCCATATCAGATCATATCATATCATAATGTGTGTACATGGCACATCATACTCCACAACCCATGTACATGTATACCTGCCCCCTCACATCGAGGCACGGCAAACAATGCAGAGAAATACGCTTGACAACATATCCTGGCCCGAGCTCAGTGGGGGAAACATTAAGGCATCCACGAATGGAGTAGTGAGAAACCAAATGAAATATAAAATATCATATATTTCCAGAGACTCAATAAGACATATTGGATGACAAATCGAAATAATGAAATCGGACAGAATCATAGTAAGTGCATCTCGGATGTCATAATGGATTACGGAGAAATAACCTTTCTACAATCGTTTCCATATCCCAAAATAGTTTATAAGACATAAGGGAGTATTTAAAACATTTCTCATTTAGTAGTTAAAATAGTAATTAGAACATTTCCTTTAGGACCGCTCGAAGACACATCGTAAGTACAAAAAGGGTAGAATCGGAAATAGTGGGTCCACCTCGGGACAACCGAGCGATGGGCTCAGATTACATATATTAAGCTTATGGGGTCACCTATAGAGATCCTAGAGACATTCTATAACTTTCTAAGCAATTTATGAAAGTTTGCATAATTCGTTCAACAAAACATACTTATAAAATTCAGTTCTATTGAATGAAAAAGTAGCAATTTCAATTGCGGATTCCGATGAACAGAACACTTTTCGAGACTCAAATCCGATCCTAGTACACCTAGGACATGCCAAAAGAAGAATAGAGGTAGCTTTACATACCTTATATGCTCTTTACGCTTTTCCAAATTCAATTCCCGTTTCGCCCAAAATCTACAAATGGTCACATTTACCAAATGTTAGCCATAAGACTTTAGGACCTAAATATTAAATCAACACTTTTCTAAGAAAATTTGGGCAGCATCTCCCCTATACATATAGCGTCCCCGAGAATTTAACTCGGCCAAAATAATCAACAACAACCCAACAATAACACCAACAACAACAACAATCACTATACAACACAATATAACCTAACTAGTCATCTTTCCAACATAATGTCATAACCTTCATTCCAACTTCGTATTTTCAAATCAATATCAACATTCTCGTATTCATCACTAATCAAAATCATTACAACACAATTCGGAAGCATTTCATATCATTTCCACAAAATATTCACAAGATATACAAAATATACAAACTTTCCACCAAAGTCATAATTCATCCAAAGCTTCTAATCTTTAACATACTTATTCATAACATGTTTCCATCTTCTAATTTCATCAACAATCATCACAATTTGCACCTTAACAACTTCATTTCCATAATATCATAAAATCATACTAAGATGACATATTCTTCTACATTCCATTTTAATGCCAACTTAAACCATTTTGTCTTCATTTACATTGCAAGGATCACAACAACACAACTAACATATTAACAACATTAATCCATTTCCATTCCAACTTCCTTATACCACACGGCCACATTCCATATTTCCAACTTCCATCAAATTCATTCAACTTTCATTTCCAATATAAATTCTACCATAACCACAACTAGAATACAACATAAAATTCAACTCATCACACTTATACACTAACACACACACACGACCACACATACATATGCACACCCACTTTGCAAACCTCCATATTTCCATAGTTTCTACTCATTTCCATATACTACAACACAAACAAACCTTCATAACATAATAAAAAAGAATTGATTCTTACCTTTTTCTACAAACTTCTTCACTTGAACAAGTTGTCAACTTGAAGAAATAAGTGCTCCTTCTTCCAAAACAACTACACCAAGTTGTAAAGGACCCTTGAATTAGTGGAAATACCACAAGAAAATAATTTTTGGAGGAAGCTTTTAAGGAGCTAAAACTCCATGGTCATGGCCGAATACCCCTATTCTTTGGCTCTTGTTGTTCTTGCTTTGTCTCTTTCTAACTTATCTTGAAGTTTCTAAGTATTATGACTCATTAATGATCTCTTATATTAATTTAACACATGGATAATTAATAAATCCATGGGCTTGGGCCTTTAGTTGGCCGGCCACCCCATCTCTTTTGGGCCTCATTTTTCTTTCCATTTTTTTTTAGCCCAATTGGTTAAAATTCTTGTTTTGTAATTCCCGAAACTAATTTCCAAAATTCCAATTTTGCCCTTGGCCTTCCTCCGTATTTCCCCACCAATATTTTTCATGAAGAACACACATATATAAATTCAAATCAACATATGACCTTATTTCTTACAAATCATAATTATTTCGAATTTTCCGAATATGTGAAGGTACGGGGCATAACAGGTATGATACCACTATATGTACAAATGTATGAAATAGAAGTTTCCCATTAGAAAGAGGGTAAGTAAATATGATGAACGTCGCTAGAGGCATAAATGGCTCCTTCATCCCATGACTTTTCTATCTTATGTATTTTCCATGCTTCCATTATGTTATTGATTATGCTTTACATACTGAGTACATTATTCGTACTGACGTCCTTTTGTTTGTGGACGCTGCGTCATGCCCGCAGGTGGACAGGGAGATAGACTTGATCCATATACTGCTCGTTCAGAGACTGCATAGAGGAGCTCCATTTGATTCGGAGCTGCAGCTGTTGGTACTATTCTTTTGTGTATATATGGGCATGGCGGGGCCCTGTCCCGTCCTTATGATGATGTTTTATACTCTTCTTAGAGGCTCGTAGACAGTCATGTATAGTAGATGTCTTTTGCCTTGTCGGCTCATATTTTGGTACATTATTTTGTTAGCCTCGTTGGCTTGTGTATATGTATATGGGAGTAGTTGTTGATGTTGATATAAAAAGTGTTTTAGCCGTTCGAAATGGTATTATTGAGGCATAGAGTTTGTTGATAAGCCATGTGGCCCACCTAGATACGATTGTGAAAGTATGATGAGAGGTGCCCGGTGGGTTAGCTCCGGGTGCCCATCATGGCCCTCCGGTTGGGTCGCGACACTATACTGCTCCATAAGTCTCCTGACAAGATGAATGGCTTCTGTAGTTGAGCGTCCCATCATGAATCCAACCTGGTTCTAAAAAATAGACACACTTCTCCTCACGCTCATTTCTGCCACCCTTTCCCAAACTGGAGATCTCTTAGCCTCTTTATTTGAGTAGCTAATATAAGGATTAGGAGTCACGCTTTGAACGGATTAGAAAACACTTAGGACTCCATAATTAATAAAGAGTATAAAAATTGATTAATATTATGGGGATATTTTCGTATTTCAATATTTAGTGAAAATTATTAGTATTTTTAGAGCCTATTTGGATGGGCTTAAAAAAAGCAGCTTATAAGCAAAAAAAGAAAAAGTTGGGGTAGTCCAACTTTTTTTTTTTGGCTTATAAGCTGCTTTAGATAAGCTAAGCCAAATTGACCCAATTATTTTTTTGGGCTTATTTTAAGCTGTTTTCAACGACTTATAAGAGCCCGTTTGGATTGACTTATAAGTTGCTTATAAGCTGTTTTCAGTTTTTTTGAGTGTTTGACTGGCCAGCTTAAAGTCATTTTGTGCTTAAAATAAGCTTAAAAAAATAATTGAGTCCATTTAACTTAGCTTATCTAAAACAGCTTATAAGCCAAAAAAAAATAAGTTAGACTATCCTAACTTAGTCTAACTTATTTTTTTTAGCTTACAAGCATAATCCAAACAGAATTCAAACGGCTCTTAATATAGATGGATAGATATTCCTGCGAGACAACCCCTTAAGGGGCGAACATGTGAGCGTCACGTGAGCTATTAAGAACATAAGGGAATTGGCCCAGACCTGTTTATCTTTAAAGCAGCGGTCTAGACCAGCAATAGTGTCGCCGATTTAGGGAACTGCTCGCCGGATAACAAGCAGTCGGCAACACGGGTTTGAAGGTGCTTATGATTTGAGCCAAATTTGGATTTATCCAGCAAACAAACTGAACACTGAGAACCCGAGATGCACAATTATTAAATGAAGAGAGAAGAGAAAACATTGGTGTTCACTGTTGTTGTTCTTGTGTAAGGTCGAAGAATGGCGTTTCAGGGATTCGGGAAGAATACAGGTCCTATTGGTCCTCCAAAAGCTCAAACCCCTTTTGGGACTCCTTGTCCTCCTCCTTCTACCTTCCCTCCATCTCCCAGGTACTCTCTTCTCACATATTCAGCACTTACTTTTTGTTTTTTATTGTGTTTCGATTGATCACACTATTTCGCTGTTGTTACTCTTCTTTTGTTCTGAATCCTCTGTACTGCTTTCCTTATTAGTTGTCATGTTCTCTTCACTGCCCTATTTCCTTTTCCATAACTACTTTGGTTTGCTGCACTGGAGCCTAGGGTCCTTCGGAAACAATCTCTCACTTATTTGGATTACACTGGGTAAGTAGTTGTTGTTACTAGGGTTTTAGGCATATTCAGAAACAATATTGATGCTTTCTTGGGGCTGTAACCAATTTTTTGCACACCTTGATTTGTTGTTGGAACTTTGGAATAATAGAATTAGAAATGATCATGTGTGTGGTAGTGACAATTGCTATATCCTGTACAGGAGAGGCATACCCTGGGTTCATTTCTAGTAGGCGTTTGTCCATAGATTCCAAATATTTTTCACTTTATTTTGGAATTTATGCAATTGTAGTTGAAGATTGAATTTTATTTTGTTGTACTTTATGCAAAGAATATTTAGAATAATGTTCATGGTTGAACGTACTTTGCAAATGTAAAATACAACTTCAAAAGTGACAAGTGAGTTGGAAAACAGGTTATAAGCTGTTCTCCGAATTTGAAATACGATTTCAAGTTCAAGTTGGATTTGGAATTTTCATGGCCAAACACCGATTTTCATGAAGTGAAATTATCCAGAGAAAAGTGAATTACTTTTATTGCCAAATGGGTCCCTAATATAACTTGATTGCTTGCTATGAAAAAGAAAGTGTCAATTTGCTCCCAGGGGTTAACTCAATTGGCTAAGGTTGAGGGACTTGTATCTTAGATCACATCACAAGTTGGAGCGTTGCGCCAAGTGAACTAAGTCTAGTATTTAAGTGGAAAAGGGTAGAAGGGGTGGGCCTATCACCCCCGAGTTTTGAGGGCTGCGGTTTCCTTGGTCATAAAAAAGTAGAACAAAAAAAGTGTCAATTTTCACTGTCCTTGTTACTTGAAAATGACCTTTATAACAACCTTCCTTCCAAGCAGCAGTTCTTTCCATCATAAGTATCTGATAACTTAAACCTTTAACAAAAAAAAGTATCTGATAGCTAGATGTTTTAAGACATAAATACTACTTTTCAAATATATTCTAATTGGCTTTAGTGGCAAAACTAAACATTAAGAAAATTAGCTTCAAGTCCAATTATTTTGTCAGTGCTGCAAGAAGTGCAGATTTTTAACACCTTGAGATAGAAGTGAGTACAAGTTAACTACTGTTATGACAAGTAACAATTAACCAGTTGGCTGGACAATCTGCCATTAACTCATTCAGGTGTTTTTTGCAATAGTAAATTGAAACTCTTTATTCCTTAAAATTTTAGAATCAGGTTTCGCATGGTTGTTGGAGATTATATATACACTTTAAGGCTAACTGAATATTTTTGCTTCATCAACTTTCCTGTAGACCCAGTGAGACTCTTCCTAAATGGGGCTATGGGCAAAAATACATCTACCATGATTATGATGCCCAAGCAAACCAACAGTCTCCTGAAATAGTGCCACCTTTAGCTTCAGTGTATGCTGAAAGTACCCTCTCTGCTAGTGGTCCCCAAGTTCAAGATTTCAGAAGAACTGGGCCACGTACTTCATTTCCTTCTGGTGCAGATATTTTGGGAGCCTCCAGGACCATGAGGGGAAGGTATATTTTTATTTCCTTTTAACTTTCACAAAAGAATTGTTCTCTTTTATTTGAAACATTCCAGTTTGATTCTTGACATAACGTGTCCTGAGTAATGGCTGTCCCAAGAAACTCAATAAGCATATTTGATGCAGAATACATTGAGCTGTTTGTTAGTGTTTACAATGTGGAATTGCTAACCATTTTCACTTAAAATGGACACTGAGCTATCTAATTCTTCCCACCCTTTTTTGGTAGTCGTTCAGATTTGATATTCAGTGATCAGGGCCGATTTGTTACCCAGCAAAATCAACCATCTCCATTGTTTCAGAACACGAGTCCATCGGTTCCCCAGAGTACAAGGTCACCTCCGTTAGCTTTTCAGAGTCCATTGGTTCCCCAAAGTACAAGGTCACCTCCGTTGGCTTTTCAGAACAATCTTTACATAGATGGCGAACATTTGGCTCAGCGGTTAGTTTGGCTTCAATGACTTCTCTCTCTCTCTCTCTCTCTCGCTTGGTCTTTTTTAAATAGAGTATTGTCTCAATTTACTAGCATATGCACATGTGCCCGAGTGGCAGTCTAAGTCCATCCATTCTTTCCCTTATTTGGTCATTGGCAGTTGGCACATTAGTAATCTCTATCAGTGATTTGGCTTGTACAAATCCATTCGTCATCTTCTTGTGTACAAAAATATCTTTTTTTTCTGGCCTGGACACCGCGGTTATAAAAAAAAAGTTTCTTATTTATATTTCCTTTTCCCGTCTACTAAGATACTTTTTTCTCTTTCCTTGTGGCACTTTTTAGGTTTTTGTTTGTGGACTATTTTGGAAACAATATAACAAAAAAATAATAATAGGAATTTCTAAAGAAAGGGTATGCCAACCAAAAAGAATTAATGGATATCTTTTCGAATCTATACTTCTGTAGTTTACCTTGATACTTTTTAACCTTTACTATTTCAAAGAAAAAATTCGTAGTTTGGGTTTAAAAAGTACAAGTGACAAAAGCGTTGATACAGAAGGAAGCTGACATTAAGTGTCAGTTTTACCAAGAGAAAAGAGGGTAGCATCGGCTAATAAGGAAAAAAATCTTGGAAGAGAAGATAATCCATAGTTGAAATGCAAATACTAAAGTTTCCGCATAGGAATAACTTCTTTATGTTATTATATTTATGAGGAGTACTGGCCACTTTGTGAAAGAACCGATTACTTTTGTCTCCTTCTTTTAGCCATGGGATTCTGACTTTCATGTCTATGAGATTATTATTTATCAAGTAATAAGATTTTATTATCAAAGGGCAGAAATCACCCGTATACAAGAAGTAAATTAAAAGTAGAAAACCTTACTAAAAAATATGGTCTTCTACGAACGTCACCCAACCTTCTATACCTACAAGAATCTCATGGGTGCACCAAAAAGAGTCTAATCCTCAAATGTACAAAATCCTTCTCAATTCCATCAAAAGCTCTCCTTTTTCTCTCTCTCCCGACAGTCCACATAAGTGTAGTGGAGCAACATCCCCAGCCAGGTTAACTTTTGCACATAAGCACCAAATCACACAAATAATCCTCCTCTCCCTCAACTCAATGTCTATGAGATTTCTTAAACACAAGCAATTCGGCTCAACTCACTATTCGGCTTTTAGTTGGAGGAATCTGTATCATTTTAATCTCTAAATAGAGCTACAACATCTAAGTTTTATCTTCTCCATTGTTTCCATCTTTACTTGTCATTTCGACGTCGTTCTGAATCCAAAATTTAGATTTTCCCTTTAAAAATTTCAGTTTCTATGTACTTGAAGATCGTCCCACCATCCTTTTTACCAAGTCAACAGAGCAAGCTTATCAGAGCCACGCGGCTGGACCAAGGTTGCTCTTAAAGTATTCCAAATAGGTAGGGGATCACAAATATAGTTTTATATAACCTTAGTAAGCAAACTTACAACTGACACACTATCAAAATAAGCTGGAAAATTTACAATATAGAGAATTTAGACCCTACCCATAAGACAACTTTAGATCCTATTATCTTAGTTCGAATTCAAAGCATGGCATGCAACTAACCGGATTTCAATAAATTTCTAAAAAGGGATTCCGACTTTGTAGGTGATAAAAATTACAAATGGAGCTCTCCAATAGTCCAATGCATTCAATAAAACAATTCAAGACAAGGTTACAATGCACAGAACAAACCAAAAAAGTTAATTGGGTGATAAGTGAAATAGGCTATTTACTTCTTAAAAAAACAAGAAAAGAATAGTGCAATAGGTTATTAGGAATTTGCATTTACTGGACATTAATCTCTATAGCGAAAAGGTAGAAATTCTTACATTTTATATGTTAAAAATGAATGAAATTGTTTAGATGTTTCCAGGAAAACACTTCAACAAAATTTAAAGAAACTGTGTCTAATTTAAAGGAAAAATAAAAATATAAAGAAAGAGACTATGGAAGTTAAAATGTTTTGCTTATGAAAGAGTCTAAAGGTAATCATAGTTCAACAGGCAAGTCTAGCTATAATTTCTTGGTGGATGCAGCTTAGAGACTTAGGGGTCGTTTGGTTGCTGGTTAGGAAGGGATTATTCATGTATCAAAGCTAGCATAGTTACCATTTTTGGTTACTTTGTACAAAGTTCAGCACACAAGTATGGTGTTTGGGTACCATTTTACAATCTCACATGACTAAAACATGTATAAGTTATGAGTCAATTTATGTATAATTTTATGCAAGGTAGAAGATGGAATAACTAAACCCTGCATAACTAATCCTTGCATTACTAATACTTGCATAACTCTAACCACCAACCAAACGACCCCTTAGGGTTTGATGTACCTTGATTGGGAGAGGAGGTTTAAATCGGGGATGGCTCCTCATGAATGTTGTCTATTCTAACTTGTGGGATGACAAAAGGTCTCCGTCTCTCAAACTCAGATGTTGTGATCACTTAAGTTTGAACAAAAATGTAGAACTTAATGTTTAGTGAATTTTAAAAAGGCATTTGTCGCAAGTCTAGACTTGCTTACAACATCTTGACTTTCTAGTATGCAAGTAATGCACTTCCGTAAGCCCTAGGGTCTAAATGGCTGACAATAGGATTTCTATCAGTGAGAAGAAAAGGAGGTTCGGGTGGTGTCTTAACTACTACCTGATCAAAGCGGTCTTGATGTAGGCATCCTTTGCTTGTTGAGGCATTGATTATGAGAAGATGCCGAAGCTTGTATGCAGTACATTCATCCATTCTTATCTTGAGAATTCCGATCATCCTCTAAGCTGAGGGAAGTATCTTTGATCATGGATTCTTTCACTTGTTGCAGAGCTTTTTTTTTTTTTGGAAGTTTTGAGATAGAATTGGCACAAAATCATTCAGAAGAGAGGATGTGATCCTTTTATCATCTTCGCTAACGTGTCTCATAGTTGAAAGAGAAAGCGAAAGCGAAAGGGACTATTACCTGACAGAGAAAATACAAAAACAATTTGGTTTCATTGACACTATAAGGGATCAGAAGCCAAATTAATTTGCAATTTATATTCTTCTGTAAAAGCTGTTGGATATATCCATATTTACCTTTTTAGACCTCTTTATACTTATGAAGTTTAATAATGAAAAAAGAGAAATCATGGTAGAAGAGGTATACAGCGTAACGTCTTAACAAAAATGCAGTTATTCACAGAGAACAACCAGTCTTTGTACATGGGGGATTGCCATGTAAAATGTATCAAAAAGGATAAAGGAAGTTTGATATGGGGAGTTCTCTATCCTTTCAAAAGTTCTCGCTTCACTATGGACTACATTACCGCTTCCCTAGATTTCCTGCAAAGCAGCAATTCCTTGCATATTAGAACATGGAACATTCAACCCAGAACAAGTTCCATCATTACATGTTCCCTCTTCCCCGAGTTCCTGGTTAGTAGCAATTCCTTTCCATAAGTGGGAATGATGCATTCAACCCGAAACAGGCTCCAGACAGCAGTGAGCATTTGATTAGCAACTTGCCAGTGCAGTAGCCGAGCATTGATGTCCTTTCCTGGACCTTCTCTCATAAGTAACATCTGTTGGATTTGCCCTTCTCAAGGTATCTGCAGTCGGATATGCATCCCATGCTGCTGTCTGAACCAAAACAAGATACTGGGTTGCATGCCACTACGTGCTACACGTGTAAACCTTTTATTTTTTTATCGAGTAAAACGACAGTGTAGATGCCTTGAAGCAATAAAGAAACTCTGGTTTGTCTTGTGGCCTTTGGATAAAAAAAACTTCTGAAGTGTTATCTGATGGCTGAAATGCTGGTTATGAACCAGCTTATAGTTGTCTTTGAGATTTGCATGCGTTCTGTTTGTTGGCCAATCTTGTTACGTTGAACATCTCACAAGCTTAAAAAGGCTCTTGCATGAGGAAATTATTGGTTATGTTTGATTAATAATTTGTTACGTTTCTCACTGAATACTTTGTAGAGTCACGCATTTGTTTAATTTAGTCTGTTTTTGTTCTTCCCCATCATTACATT
The DNA here is from genome assembly GCF_019175385.1 of Lycium barbarum. Lineage (NCBI taxonomy): Eukaryota > Viridiplantae > Streptophyta > Magnoliopsida > Solanales > Solanaceae > Lycium > Lycium barbarum. Next base: position 66,651,543 of record NC_083347.1, on the reverse strand, counting down.
ATTCTTGACCGATTTTCTGCAACTCTGAACAAGCTTATACAGTTAGTGCATGCAATTTCTTTTTGGAATTTTTGGCAACAAGTATTTGTACGATGTTATGGCTGGTTGCAGTGGATTCTGATGATTAAGTATATAGAAAGATTTTTTATTGGAGTGCTTGCTGCACTTCTAGGCTAATCTTTTTTCTAACGCGGCGCTGGCTGATTAGGCATGTCTTTCGGTCCTCATGAAGTCCTGCTAATTGTTATACCCCATGTAATCTTTTTTCCTTCTTAATTGTTTTTATTGAGGATTTCTCATGCTTCACATGCTTATCGTAGTACTATGTTTAGAATTTTTACAAAGTAAAGCTACATCTTTTGTCCAAAAATTATGTTGTTATCATTCAGTATCATCCTTCTTTCTCAATTTACCACTTGTAGCTGGACTAACTCTATTTTATTATGGGTTTGTCATGAAGGCCTTCTCTGCCCCCTCAGATGCGGGGCAACTCATCCCAGTCGCTTCAAACCTTTCCAATCCGATTACCTCAGCAAAGGATGCCCTCGATTCCAACAAATTACGATCCTGGAAGACAGATTCCAGTGAAGCATACAGATCAAGTCTCAAAAAGAACGAGGTCACCACCTCTTTCACCTCCTGACGGCGCATCTTTTGAAAAATCAGCTCTTGGTCTACGTGAATCCAAAAGGTACAACAGAAAAATCCTCGCCGCCAATTTTGTGTGTTTTTTCTTTAACAAGCACAAAGAATGTCAATGAAAAGTCTTGCTTGAGAGGTGCAGGATGTCGTGTGTTTTGCTTATTCAAACTATATTTCCTGTAAAGGTTTTACCTTGTCGTAACTTATTTTTATAGCTACCTAGCAATTATCATTAGGAGCTTGCAATGCATGGCTGTAAATTTTCTTTTTTCTGTCAAGCAATTATCAGGGGAGCCTTTTGCTTATAGGACTTGTTGAGTCCAACAAAAACAAGAATATTGAAGAAAAGTGAATCCTACGTTTACCGTAGATTCTTGCATAAATAGGGAATGTAAACAAAACATACTCGCTGGAGGTTGTGATCAGAGCATCCTGACAGTCTGCTTGATAGTTAGCTCAATTCAAAGCTGAAACTCAAACTGAACCATTTGAGAATGGTGATCTAATAGTAATTTATCTCAAGACGTATTGAAGTTCTATTTTTCTTGTGCAAGTCACATAGAACTGGCACAATGACTTATGTGCTTACAAAGAAATTGTGTTTTCCACTGTATCTTGGCTGGATGAGTGTTTCGATTGCTTCTAGTTTAAAAGGCCACTGAAGAAGACTTTGATGAGATGCAGATGAAGTTGTATTTTTGACAACATCGTTTTATATACATCTGCCATAAGCTTTTACATTTCAGCAATATTGGCCCAAACTTAAGAAGATCAAGTAGTCTCAGCTTCTCAGGAGAACTCTTATTATTGACAGTACTGCAAAAAAGGATCTATACATTTGAATTTGAAGAAAAAAAGTAGTGTTTACGAATTCACCATTGATTTCCTGTTTTTCTTACATTGTTTATTCAGGCCATCTACCTCTCCTTCCAAATTGAGGTCAAATGGTCCTCCTGACTCTCTAGCTCCCCAAAAGTCCTCAAAGCCTGGATGTAGTGTCAATGTTGAAGTTGATCCAAGTAATCCAGTGAACTTTCCAGTTCCTAAGAGGACCAAGTTTCCTTCCATACCTTCATCTGATCAGGTTCTTCAATATGAATCCAATCATGCATATGATGATATTCAACGGTAAGAAATTATACAGACTTGCATCTCGTCCTTGCTAGATTATTATTTGTAAATCCTTTGCTTGTTGACAGAGAAACTGAGGCCAAGGCAAAGCGCTTAGCTCGTTTCAAGGATGATCTAAGCCACAATGTGCGAGATGATTCTAGTATTCATCATCAGTATCAATCTGTTGTGGACAGACCAAAATTTGCTCCAGAAGATAGTGTAGATTCAGCTGATGATTTCTCAGATGGCAGTCTGCTCTCTGATTATCAAGGCTCAGAGTCATCCGGTGTCATAATTGGGTCATGTCCTGATATGTGTCCAGGTATGTTGTCCAATTATTCATTTTATCTAGCACATTTGTTGAAAGTTCTGCAGCTGCCACGATGAGTTCACCCGTCCATTTATGTCAATTGCTCGTGTGATCATGTGATGTCAAAAAAATCAGCTTTTCCCATCCAATCTCTCCTATATGTCCCCCTTCTCCACCGGTATGACTAGACGAAAGAGAAAGTGGGTGCAATTCTTGAAGGTAACTGGTTTGGCGGAGGGAAACCTGAGTAGGAAGGACGTATATTGTGGCTTAGATTTTTTTTTTTTTTTTCGAAACTGATTATGGCTTAGATTATTAATTTGTAAATCCTTTTCTTGTTGACCGAGAAACTGGTGGACCTTCTTTTTTTTTTTTGAAATTGTAAGCCTTCTCGATTGTCGTACTATAAAATAAAAGTAGTCAACTCTTTTTTCTTTTCCTGTTTCTGCCATTTCAATCTTCCCAGATTTACATGCTGACACCCCCCCCCCCCCCCCTCCTCCCTAATTGACTCTCTACTGTATAGTCTTCTCAAATGTCAACTCCATCCCCTCTACTATCTCGAAATTACTAAAAAGGCCTTAAATCCCTAACCCTGGTTTTATCCTTTTATCTGTCCTGTTGACTCAAACACCATCATTCTGTTGCTGGAACTTCCAGCTACAGAGCTGGTGCTGGTAATCGTGCCTTGAACATGATGATATTCTCCCTTTCAAGTCACAATAAGCATTCCCGATTGTCAGTGGCCCTCTTTGAGAAACTGGAAGCTAGTTACCGTCAAAAATCCTTACTTTATCTTTTATTGGTCTGGAGCATAAGTTAGCTTCTGGTTCATGTGTCAAACTCAAGAGCAAAGCTCTGTTTGTTCAGCTAATGAATTTCTCACCAGAAGTCGAACTCGTTCCTGAAATACATTTTGTTGCAGAATCAGAAAGAGCAGAACGAGAAAGGAAAGGAGATCTTGACCAATATGAACGCTTGGATGGAGACAGAAAACAAACCAGTAAATTCCTTGCTGTCAAGAAGGTTTTTGCTGGAAACTCTTAAGAGTATTATCTCATTTAAGATATTAGAAAAAGTTAAAAGTTCATGAGAGAATAAAAAGAAAGAATTCATGAACATTGCCAAATGATTCTTTTCAGTACACCAGGACAGCTGAGAGGGAAGCTCTGCTCATACGTCCGATGCCAATCTTACAGAAGACGATGGATTATCTTTTGAATTTGCTAGAGCAGCCGTACGAAGAAAGCTTTCTTGGCTTGTATAACTTCTTATGGGACAGGATGCGGGCAATCCGTATGGATTTGAGGATGCAACATATTTTCAACCATGAAGCTATTAATATGCTGGAGCAAATGGTTGATATTATTGGCCATGTTTACTGTAATATTGCTTTCAAGCATCTTTGCTTATCATTATCTATTCTTCCGGGAGGCTTTTTTTAAGTGAAACTTTCTATCAACTTTTCAAGGCTTTTATATGTGAATCATCTAAACTCATCCTGAAGTTGAGATATACACCATGATACTGATGGATTAAACTTATAAGCTTGTAACTTTTTAACGTAATCATAAATTAGTTATATTTTTCTAAACATAAATTCTCTGCATGCTCTATGTGGAAAGTGGGATGGACAAATTTGGTGTTCGCCTAATTGTAAAGGTCAATTTGGTTTACTGTTAATCAATGCATTATACTTGCAATGCTCTATTATTGTAATACGATATTATGGTTATGCAGTTTAGCATATCATATTGTGTTTTCTTGACTCCACCGATGTGAATATTTTAATTTTCAATGAGCTTGATTTACAGAGAGGTTAACCATGTTGGGTTTGAGTATAAAGTGGCCAGTTTTCTTGTTTTATGTGAGACTAAGCAAAAACTAGCTTCAGACGAAAAACATCTACTGCATGGAATCATATCATGGGTGTAGGAACAAATAACTGTTTGTGCTTCTTCAGAGGAAAAACAATTCTTTGCTGCTTGTGGCTCTTTGGCGGTGCTTGTTGGAGGATGTTTATCTCTTCTTTTCCTGGATATATGCTTATCTTTAGTCCAATTATTCTCTTACTTTAAATTCCCATGTCAAAGCACCTAAATTTTCTTGTTGATTTCAGTGATGTTACTCAGTTTTGAAATAGATTCTAATTTGTATTGCCTATCATTTTGGTTTCAGATAAGGCTCCATGTAATCGCCATGCATGAATTATGTGAATACACGAGAGGAGAGGGGTTTTCAGAGGGATTTGATGCACATCTCAATATTGAACAGATGAACAAAACATCAGTTGAATTATTTCAATTGTATGATGACCACCGGAAGAGAGGAATAAATGTGGAAACTGAGAGAGAATTTAGAGGTTATTATGCACTTTTAAAGCTTGATAAACATCCAGGATATAAAGTAAGTCAATAATCAATTGAGCATGATTCCTGAATTTGTTTTCCAGAGTGTTCTTCTTTTTTGTGGAAGTATTGAATGTTTTGCTAGGTTGAACCTGCAGAGCTTTCGCTTGATTTAGCAAAGATGACACCAGATATGCGGCAAACACCAGAAGTTCTCTTTGCCCGTGATGTGGCAAGGTTGTTTCATCATTGCATCATTAGGAGACCTTATAATTACCTTGCCACTAAGTCACCTAAGAATGTTTCTCCTTCCATAATTTCAGGGCCTGCAGGACCGGTAATTTTATTGCTTTCTTTCGGCTTGCAAGGAGAGCTAGCTATCTTCAAGCTTGCTTAATGCATGCTCATTTCTCAAAGGTATTACAGACACTTCCCTTAATATTTTAATTTAAGTAGTGGTGATTTGTTGAATTTGCAGATCCTTCTATCCAATTGCGTATTTTCATTCAATAATTCAACCAATCAACTACGCCTCAATTTCAGACGAGTTGGGATCTTAGCTATAGGAATCCTCTATATTCATTCCACTTCATAGGGAACCATTTCATTCCAATTGAATATTGCCATTCTTTACAAAAAAAAAATATGCTTTTCTTTTGGCATAGTAAACAGAAAGGACCACTATAAGTGACTTGAGGCAATAGAAAACTTTTGTCAAATCAATTGCGGAAAAACTTTCCTTGTGTGGCAGTCCTGTAAATGATGTTGATCTCGTTGTTCATGTCTTGGGTGGAATTCTGAATTCCTTTGCTTGACTGATTTTGTGCTCGTGTATGTCTGGCAATAGTTTCCGTTGTTAAAGGTTATAGAGGCAAACTTTTAAATATTTCACCTGTTCATAGATTTGCATTGTATTCAAGCATTTCATTTCCATGGTATTTCCAGTTACGGACCCAGGCCCTAGCTTCTTTACACTCTGGCCTGCAGAATAGCCAAGGAATCCCTGTTGCCCAAGTTGCCAAATGGCTTGGGATGGAGGTATTTTTTGAATATTTTCGCTGCCTGTGTTCTTATATAACAGTTTTTGAGTGGAGTAACTTCTGTTGCTGGATATTTATCAGGAAGCGGACATAGAAGGCCTTCTTGACTATTATGGTTTCTCATTAAAGGAGTTTGAAGAACCATATATGGTGAAGGAAGGTCCATTTGTGGAAATTGACAATGACTATCCTGTCAAGTGCTCAAAACTTGTCCATAAGAAAAAATCAAGGACAATATTCGAGGATGTTTCAGCTCCGCATGTTGTATCAGTGTTGGAAAAAGAAACAGAACCCCTGTTAGATAAGGACCAACAGCAAAAACCTGCAGCTCTTCAATTTGTCGAGCCTGATAGTTCTCCACTGTCCATTGAGGAGGACATGCCTGATTATGAAACTGTTTCATCTCCAAAATATGAGTTAAAGGCGATTCCAATTACTAAAACAGAATTTTATCAGAAGATCAGACATGAAAGTCCACAGGCTCCTCCTAGTCATGCGGTGTCAAGTCTGCCGGCTCCTTCCAGTCCTTCGGTATTCTTTCCTCATATTTCCCCTGAGATTCAGCAGCAAGCTAGAGTTGGGAGTGCAGAAAATCCTGAAGTGCAGCTGCAAGCAAGAGTTGGGAGTTCAGGGAAATCTAAAAATGATGAAGTTGCACAATTTGGTGCAACAAGTATGTCCATTCAATTCATAGATGCCAGAGATGAGCAGGAGAGCTCTCCAGTTTTTCCAGCTAATTATCTTGTAGAAGACACAGAGTTGCAGCACATGTTGGATGAAGAGAATGGAGATGAAGAACTGGTGGTCACCGGCGAGGAAGCTGAAACTAATGAACCAGCAGCAAGTTATTATGACGAAGAAGTTGCTGAGGCAAAAGTTAAACTGATCATCAGGTGCAGCTTGCTCTACATGAACCTGATATCAGCTGCATTTACCCTTGTTTCTCTTCTTACCTTGTCAATTCACAGGATATGGAAGCGACGTTCTTCAAAGAAAAGGGAGATGCGAGAGGAGAAACGGTTAGCATCTAAAGCTGCTCTGAGTTCGCTCTCTCTTGGAATTCCAATGTGGCCCAACAGAACTGTAAGTAATGATGAAAATCTTCTTTCTTTTTCTCCAGCTTTGTCCAATTAAATTTCTTCATCTGTGATTTCTTATGATACAGTGTCGGTGCAGCCTCAGTATCCAGTAATAAGAACTCATCTATTTTTCTTTGTATACTGCATGAACAGTAAACACTTTTAACTAAATCATGATACTTTTTTTTGAAAACCGAGAAATCCCTCAGGGTCAGTGACACACAGTTAGAAACTTGGTGGATGATAGCCGCCCTTCTACCCTTCCCCACTTAAATACTAGGCTCTTGTTTATGGCAAGGTTCGAACTCGTTACGTGCACCTAGTCCACACATGTGCTCTTACTACTTGACCAAAGCCCTGGTGACAACTAAATCATGATTGCAGCCACCTTTGTTTTTCCCTTCTTTGGTTGAAGCTAGTCTTATTAGCCCTTGTATTATACAAGTGAAGGTTGATATTATGAAAATCTGATTACGTAGAGAGAAATTTTCAAGTTGCTATTTCCCTTCTATCTTGCTTTGATTTCACTTCTTTTGAGCCGAGGGTCTATCGGAAACAGCCTCTCTACCCTACGAAGCTAGGGGTAAGGTATGCGTACATCCTACCCTTCCAGACCCCACTTGTCGAATTACATAGGGTATGTTGTTGTTGTTGAAATTTTCCAGTTGCATTTTGATAATTTTTATTAGTCAACATTAGGTCAACATAAAATGGGAAGGATGAATTGTTTGTTACTTGAGGTATTGAGTGATCCGACCCCTAGTTACTTTTATGAGAACTGAGTGATCCAACCCCTGTTTACTTTTATTGGTGAGGTAGTAATTAACTATTACCTTTTCAATCAATAATCTTTTTAGGAAACAGTTACTGGAGATGCTGAGGTAGTGCTGGTTCATCTTATTCTCTCGCTTTATTTTTCTATTTAATGGTGAAAACTGAAATTTGGCTCAACAGAACAGTAAAAAAAGTGATCTTTTTTATGGGTCTGGTCTTTCAGGATGTGTTTGTGTCCACTGGCCAAAACTCAACTTACCTCCATTTTTGCCCATCTAAAAGTACTTGACCTCTCCTTTAAAATGATGTAATTTCCCTCTATCTGTTCATAGTATCATCTGTACTACATATTCTAATAATTCAAATTTTAAAGGGTAAAATGGTGGATTAGTTAGTCCAAAAGATGTTACCTGAATTTAGAATATTCCGCTCTCTCTGACCGTTAAAAAAAAAGTCCGCCTTCTCAATTCAAACTAATATGATCTGTACTTGTTTGACATATTTTGGACTAATTAATCAACATAACTAAAAAATTTAAGCTTTTATTTTAAAATTTTAAATGCTAATCAGTTTTCTTGATGGAAAGCTTTTCTCGATTTCTTCATGTGGAGGGTCGATCGCTAAGGTTTAGAAAACAAAACTATTAGATTTCTCTTGCTTTTATTTGTTTGGAGGGGCATCACATTATAATCCAACCAGAATGCTTATGGTCTTATCTCTCATCTACATAAGAAATCCCTAAAATTTCCGACTGTTTGGGTGTAATTCTTCTCCCCCTTCCACTTTTATATCTTATGTTGTGTGAAACAGGCATAGCAGTTATGACTTGATTGAAAAATGTGGAGTATTGCCATAAAGTAGGCCAAGGGTGTTGACATTGAACCTTGTGTTGGAAGAAAAACATTTTGATTTGTGTAATTTACATGAATTATCTTAGTCCATGAATTAGAAACTTATTGTATCAGTCCTAGAATGCATATATTATTTTGTTCATCAACTAGGGGAGTGAGAAAGTTAAGAATTAAATTAGGTACATGTACTATACTAGGGGTGTTGTTGTTGTTGTTGTTGTACTATACTAGGGGCGTGCTAGAAGTTCTATAAATTATAAATACACAAGCACTACAACATTTTGTGTAAGCAAGTTGAATGTAGTAAAGAAGAATCATTTCCTCACTTGTCTTCAAATACAATTTTAGTGATTTGAGAGTGACCTCCTCCCCGAATTTTCCGACAAAGGGTAGTTATTGGAATGAATTGAATCCCAACCAAATGCCACAGACAAAAAGCATCATCTCCATCTATATCTCACCAAACATTCAATTAAATCTTCTGATCCCAGGGTAGAGGCCTCTCTCTTACAAGGCACAACTACACACAAAAAAAGATAAAACAATTGAATGCCACCCAAACAGAGTTGCTTGATTGATAAACATGCTAAAAAAACAGAATTGCTTGGTTGAAATCTCAAGATTTGCAGGATGTTTTCATAAAAGAAAGTCATTTATCAGATTATTTGGCAAGGTTGACATATAAGCTTCATGATAAACTAAAGATAGTTTTGAACTTTGCTGCATCTTTCTTTGGACTCCGGCCTTGAATCTTTATTGCAAATCCCTAGACATCTACTGCACAATATTAACTTTTTACTAAATGGCGAAAAAATTATTTCTCTAATCCTGATCCATGGGAGCAAAAGAGAGGAAAGTAAATAAAGATTTCTTCTTGCACCCTGGAGATGTTTCATTCAGATGTGCACATCAGCATTCTGCTCAAGAATGTTGCCATCTCACAAACAAGTTTTGCCATCTGTTGTTTCTGAAATTGCAAGTACATACACATCATCCTTGAGCAGTTTTATGGTCAATTTAATTTCAACTGATATTTGCTACTGTTCCTCCTCTTTTTAGCAACATAGCACATCAGCCGAGTTCAACATTCATCGTGCTGTCTCAAAATGGTACCGAACTCAGGAAAGATCATGGTCAAGGCTGAATGTTTCAGATGTAGTTGCCACCACACTCCATGAAAAGAATGCAGCTGCCAGATGCCTTTGCTGGAAAGTAATTATATGTTGTCAGGATAGTATAGACAATCAAAATGCCGTGGACCAGTTGAATGCCAAGTCATGGTTGCTTTCCAAGCTCATGCCTGCCAGAGACGAAGAAGATGATACACTTATAACATCTCCAGGCCTCTCTGTTTGGAGAAATTGGCTTCTTAACCAATCAGGCGGGGACCTTATTTGTTGTTTATCAGTTATCAAGTATACTAATTTTGAGAATCTGAATGAGACAGTTGCAGGTGCAAGTGCGGTTCTCTTCCTGTTGTCAGAAGGTATCCCGTGGGATCTTCAGAAAAATCAGTTTCATAAGCTGTTAATGTCAGTACCTCCTGGTTCTCATTTACCCCTTTTGATCGTAAGTGACCTGTGCAAGGAAAATGTAGATCCTTCCACAATAGTAAAAGAACTGGAGCTACATGAAGTCCATGAATCAAGACTTCATTCCTTTAGTGTTGTTTACCTAAAAAACCAGCCGAGGATGGAACAGTTGAATGGGTTTTTCAGCGATGAGCAATTAAGAGGAGGACTAAAGTGGCTGGCAAGTGAATCACCACCACAACCAGTTCTCCAGTGTGTAAAAGTCCGAGAACTGGTTCTCTACCACTTGAATTCTTTGCTTGGTGAAATGAATGCTTATGATGTGGGTCCAAACAATTGTATCTCAGCCTTTAACGAGGCCTTGGATCAGTCAATGAGGGAAATAGCTGCTGCAGCTCATGCAAATCCTACCTGTTGGCCCTGTCCTGAAATAGGTTTGCTGGAGGAATCTAGCCATGAGTACCAAGCTGTGACCCAACACTTGCCAAGGCTGGGATGGAGCTTAGCTCCAAGAATTGAACCAGTTGTGTGTGCAATATCTGACTGCAAATTTCCATCTTTTCCAGATGATATATCTTGGTTACATAGCGCGGATGTTAAAAACCAAATATTACAATTTCAAAGTTGTCTAATAAAGTACTTCACAGAGATTAGTAAGTTGATGGTATTGCCACTTGCAGAAAAAGAGGCAACTGTTATGCTGCAGAAGTTTGTGCAGCTTCAATTCCAGAACTCACGCTACTACATTGTACCAAACTGGGTAATGATTTTCCGACGGGCATTCAATTGGCAGTTGATGAAGTTAGTTAAGGAGACATCTTTCTCTGTATATACCCTGATAGAGCATGATTTTTCCACTTCAATGCTTGGAGCTGTGGAACTTGAAGACTCTCATTACCATTTGTCACATCCATCTCTTGATGAAATGGTTGAAGCTGGACAGATGCTTCTTCCTGGATGTGCTATGTTTGACAGGCAAGGAAGAGCTTTCCAACCTTATCCAGGTATGGCTTCACATAGTGAAGAAATTCCTACAACCACTGATGCAGGCGAGGAAATAGACTATGGAAAGGATGTTGGACATGATGAATTTGTAAAAGCCAGTTATAATACAATGAAAGATTTAAATGAGAGTCAAAGTGAACCTCTGGTGGCCATTAAGGAAACTGACAAACTTGGTGAATTACTGGAGAGGTGTAAGATTAAGCAGAAAATGATAGATAAAAACTTGTCAGTATATTTTTAATGCATTACTTTTTCTCCCTCGCTGAAAATCTGTTGTATGTGTGTTGTATCTTTTTGTATTATGAAGGGTCTAGCTTTATGTATCCTTGGAAGGGTCCTGGAATTTTGCTCTTACTGTTATTTTTAAATGGGACGATCGTAAGAGCTGAAGAATTTGTGCATTCTTCTCCTCCTTTTACTCGTGGTGTGCTGTCATTCTTACAAATGCAATGAAAGGAAGTCTTCCATCTCAAAATTTACCTTGTGTTTCTATCCCGAAATATTTAAAAAACTTTATATCACTATGCAACATTCTAAAATCTAGAAACTATTTCAAATGAACTATAGGAGAAAAACACGATTGGAGAATCTTTTGACCCTTTTTTAATGTAGGATATTTTTCAAGGAAAGTGTTTTTATTTTGGTGTTTGGTTGTTTGAAAATGACTTACTTTTTGGGAAAACGTTTCCTGAAAAATATTTTCCTTTGTATAAAACACAGCTTGTGGCGGTCGTTTTCTTCTTATTCATGATCAATTGAATTGGATTTGGAAGAAAGTGATGAAGTGCAGGTTGGTCTCGCACCGTCATTCCAATTCGGGCTAGGTTGATCCATCAACATTCATTGCCCGTAGTGATACAACGTAGGTAGGTCCAGCGCTCACAACCAACCTTAAGGCGTACCGCGTACGTGGTGGAGTACTAGAGGGAATATGCTATTCATGAATTGGTGTTATATGTCTTGTGTTATGGTATCTTCTGCATCTTATTGTTCGTGTTTATTATTATGCTTGTATTGTTTGACCTTGCATCAGGAGTATAGTTTGGAGTCGTAGACCTAGTGGGTTATATATTATATTATATTATAATTATATATAAGAGGGAATGTGAGCTTTTTGTAGTTCTCATAGGGCTATTTTTGTCATTTTCATCCCTTACATCTCACAATGAAGAAGTGACACATGTAAAGTTGTACCAACTTTTAGATTTAGAGTGGCCCCTTTAATCACACGTTGCTGCTGCATTGGGTTTTTTTCTATATATCATCATCTTTTCCTTCATTCATTTTATGAAGCCCACTCATCCTTTTATAATTGATGTGTAGTGTAACCATTTAAGGATATCCTCTTACTCCTCTTTTAGGTTATTTATCCAGATCATATTATATGATCGTTTTAGTTTTTACGTTTAGTTTTAAAGTGAATAATTTTTTATATAATCAAGAAGGTATTAATATTCTTATTTCAAATTTACTCTTATTTTTATAAGTGAATTTTTACATAATAAAAAGAATTATACTAAATATATACCATTTAATTAAGTGTAATTCAGTAAAAATACTTTTTACTTTTTATAGGTGAGTTAATTTCTTAAGAGGTGTGTTAAAATATTAAATTAATTATGTGGTAGAAAAATAATTGAATTCTGTGTCTTTATATTATGATCAACACTTAAAAATATACTCAAGTAATGTATTGATTTTCGATCTCAAACTTAAAACGTGAGTGAAGCACCTAATAACCTAATATTAGATGATCAATACTTAAATATTTAATTTTATCGTAGATCTTCAAGACTCATGATCTCAATATTACGAAAATAATCACAATAAATATCTCGTATCATTGTTCATGATCCTCGCATATACTCTATCCAACACTTTGATTTTATTCCCTTTTCTATTATTTTTTTGGTATGGCCGACTAATAAAATATTACAATACCAATGCTTAGAGAGAAAATTTTGAAACTAATTAGTACTCCCTCTGTTTCAATTTATGTGAACCTATTTCCTTTTTAGTCCGTGCTAAAATGAATGACCTCTTTTCTAATTTGGAAACAAATTCACTTTATGAAATGATTTACATCCACACAAATATTCAAGACTTATTTTGAACCACAAGTTTCAAAAGTCTTCACTCTATCTTAAATGTCGTGCCCAGTCAAATGAGTTCACATAAATTGAAACGGAGGGAGTATTTATTAATAAATGTATCCTTAAACTTAATTCATGGAGAGAGGATTGACCAACAACATATAAAGAAACTAATTTCACATATCATAATCGATGTCAGACAACTTAACACTACCGAACGTAAGCGTGTCAATTAAAGTGTTCCCAACATCGAATTAATTAAGAATTGAGATGGAGGCATTGATACCATATTATAAAAAATAAATCTTTGAGTCTAACTCAATAACAAGTTTAAAAATAGCTCATGAGGTAAGGATTATCCAAGACTGTAAAAGAAATCAACTCAACATCCCACAACTAATTGGGGATAACTTAAACTTCCATGACAACTTTTTTGTGTAATTATTGTTCAAAAATTAATTTGGAAAAGACTAATTTTCAACAACAAAATCCAAATCAAAACTAAATGAGCTGATTGGGTAGATATAGTGAATTGGCATGGAGTTGACCAAATAAAAAGGATAAATTTATAGAAGGTGTTTAGAGTATGAGGATCAATCCACTTAATTTTGACCATGAATTTGAGTATAGATTTTTTAAATAATTTAACATAAAATTTACATATTCTAAAACCAGTGTTTTAAAAGGCGAAGGCGTAAGGCGGGGCGTTTTACGTCTGCCTCAGTGAGGCGTAAGCCCCGAGGCACGGGGCGTAAGCCCCATGGGGTTTTAATTTTTAGTATTTTATAAAATGATATAATTATAATAAATACTTTTAAATAGGTGAAATAGCGTAAAAAATTGAAGAAAACTATAAATAAGTGATATATATATATATATGCTCCACCCCCACAAAAAAACTAATTAGAGCAATCTATTATATGCTACTTACAAGTACAAGTGACTGCTCGTTACTTTTTTGAGATAGTAGAAGACAAGATAAATAGTTGTAAAAGAATATACATTAGACATTCTAATTTCTAGCAATAAAAAAAGGTCTTGACTTTTAAATTTAATGTTTCAGTTCCTTTTTAAAACATTTGAGTAATTACATGTTGACTTTTGAGAATTTGGGCATTATATTAAGGACTTATTTAACAAATTTCGTTTTAGTTTGAAGAAGTTTTCTGGGCTTACGCCCCAACACGCCCCAACAAAAAAAAAACTCGCCCCAAACGCCCGGGCGTTCGCCCCAAACGCCCGGGCGTACGCCCCAAACGCCCGGGCGTACGCCCCAAATTGCTAGGCGTACGCCTTTGGAGACTTTCGCCCCGACCCATCGCCCTGGGGCATTTTTGGTACGCCCCGCCTCAGGGCTCGCCCCGAGGCTCGCCCCAAAAACGCCTTTTAAAACACTGTCTAAAACTACAAGTCCACATAACTAATGATTCAAAATATTTTGAAACAATTATAATAAAAAAACATCTGAAATAGTAACACCTTCATATAAATTGAAACGAAGAGCGTACTATTTTTCTATCTTGAGTTTGGGCCCAAGCTTAGCACGGGCTTCATGCAACTAGTCTTATATATATAACTCATTCCACTACTTTTACCTTTTGTTCTTCGAATAATGTGGTTTCTCCTCCATCGAACTCTGCGAATACTTAGCATCTTCTTGCATTTTCATTGTAGTATTTGCACTACTAGAAACAAAGTGTTTTTCCACCGACATTCAGTGAGAAATTTGTACTATAAAATATAATTTTCCCACCGTATTCCCACCGAACCAGCTCACTGAGAAACTGCATGGTGGAAAATAGGTTCCCATTAATGCATGGTGAAAAATAGGTTCCCATTGAAACGCTAGGAAACTTCATAGTTTTTCCGTGTGAAACCACTACTATTTCAATTTTTCCCACCAACATTCAGTGGAAAATAGCCACTGAATATTTTTCATTGGGAAAACGGAGATTTTTTAGTAGTGTTGTGAGCTGCCACTAGTGTTACACCCCGTATCTTAGAACTAAGGTTAGACTCATGTCAATAGATCTTTAGTGGAAAAGCTGAAGGTTTGAACGTTTTGCGAAAATGGTTGATAGGCCTACTTCGGGCAGCCATAAATCCTTGATTAGTTGGGAATTTGGGAAGGTACCCTCAATGAAAGTTGTAGTATGTAGAAATACCTTTCTAATGATATATGGACCAGGCCAATGAGAGATCGGAGCAAGGAGATATGATCGTCTCAATATGGCTAATAGTAAGGCACTTAAAATTCTATAGAATCGGCTAAGTTTTCGATACGTTTGCCTTACGGTCGTATTTCGTGAAAATTCGTTGGGAATTTGAGAAAACTTAAAGCATGAAATTTGTAGCTCCTTGAAATAGATTTCCAATGGTATATTGTGGAGCCCAAACAGAGCTATGTACAAGAAGTTAAGACCATTTTACCAAACACTGCATAGAACTGACACACGTTGCTTTTCAGGGCGCGTGAGGGCGCGTACGATGGCCCCGCGTCGCGGGCCGATCGCACAACAACACCCTCTCTGAGTATCGACCTGCAGAATGTCACGCGATGCACGAGCGTCGCGGACCCATCGCATAACAGGTCGGGTTTCGGGTTAAAAGTCGGGATTTCGCGTTTTAAGTTATATTTAACCTTGGGGTTTATTTTCGTAACACCCCTAGTCACGAAAAATTACCCTAAAGTCAGGGAGAACAAGTCCCAAGAACCCTACAAGGTAAGTTTTATCATGATTCTAGGTTGAATTTAAGTCCCTAATCTCTTTCTAACTTGAGTAAACCCTTCTAATCAATAGAGTTGTGAGTGGAACATTATTGTTGGGCGTGGAAACCATAGTATCAAGAGGATTGAACATCAAAAAGGTAATGTTTCTACACTCTAATCATTCATAATAGTGAATTGATGAGTTCTTGGGAGAATAGTAAATGGGTTTAGTAAAGAGAATTACACGAACTATAGTAGGGTTTTTGTCACACCCTGATTTCCCTAGGGTGTGATGGGCACCCGACCCCTTATCCGGAGCCGAGCGAACCCACAGACTCTTATTTCATACATGATCTTTCCGGACTTGTGAAGTCAAATAAGCATGACATACATAGAATTTTTTTTTCTTTGCTCATTAAATTCAACTAAATCTGTGATTATATAGAATTCACATTATAATACAAACTGACACATCGGCTGATGGAGCCGCTTACTAAACCGACATACCATACCTACGACTCTGTCTGCAAAGTCTCTAACATTAACCAGAGACCATATCACATATACTTCTGACTCGGCAGTCCTCCAGGAGCAAATGGAGTTTGCCATCTTCGGTGGAACATCTTCTATAATGTCTTCAACTTATCTGGGAGTACCTGCGCGGCATGAAACGCAGCCCCCGAAGAAAGGGGGTCAGTACGGAAAATGTACCAAGTATGTAAGGCATGAAATACAGAACATAGAATCATAGCCAAAAATGGAAACTCTACAGAGCCAGTAAAACTGTGAAGAGTCATCAATACGTTTTCTTTGTATAATAAAGTAGTAGATCTCAAATCATAATTCAGATACATATACATATACATACTTATGCACATAACGTGTCCCGGCCCTTTAGTGAGGGACTCGGTGAATAAGGTCAGACATATCAGTATCACATACTATATATACCTATGACGTGTCCCGACCCTCTTGTGAGGGACTCGGTAAATGGAATTACGTATATCAATATCATGTATAGCATATGCATATAACGTGTCCCGGCCCTTTATTAAGGGACTCGGTGGATAGGATCATGTATAGCAGAATCATATACCATATATACATAACGTGTCCCGGCCCTCGAATGAGGGACTCGGTTAATAGAATCGTATATGTCACATCAAATGTCATGTATGCATGTAACGTGTCCCGGCCCGCCAGTGAGGGACTCGGTGGATAACATGTCCCGGCCCTTCATTAAGGGACTCGGTAGAGGGGATCCGGTCTAGATCTGGCGCCATCATCATATACGTGTCCCGGCCCTCTACTGGTGGGTCTCGGTGAACAATGCAGTGGAGTACGCACGAGAACATGTCCTGGCCCGGGCTCAGTGAATAGACATATCTAAAACTTGCACGAACAGAGTAGTGCGAAACCATATGCATACAAATCAGGACTCAGTATATATACACACTTACCGACAATCCGGAGATTCATTAGAACAATCGTACGCGCTGTCGTCTGACAACCAAAACATCAGAGTTTACAGAAGATATTCCTATCAAAATGTTCGTAGCGAATTATCCATAACAGATTACTCATATTATAATTCTCCTATCAGATTACATACCGAGATCAGAATACTCTTATCGGATACTTTTATCAGAATACTCATGTCAAAGTACATATATCATAATACTTATAGAAGAGTACTTTTATCAACACACTTATATCAGATTATTCATAACAGATTTCTTATATCAAATTACATACTCACATCAGAATTTTCACATCAGAGTGCTTATATCGGAATACTTATGTCGAAATATTCATGTCAACATACTTATACCCAAATGCTTATATCAAAACGCTCAAATCAGAATGTTCATATCTGAACACTTATATCAGAATTGGAAGTACTCATATCGGATTACTTGTACCGGAATATTTATATCAGAATAGTCGAATCAATGTACTCATAATATTCTTTCCGACACAAATTCTTTATACTTATTTCGTTACCCGATCATGTCATAGAATGGGTCATGTCAAACATACTTCTACTCATATAGGTCAGAATCATAGGCAGACTCGGAACATATTAGATAGCACTTTAGAAGCGAATTCCTTCCGGATATCTTACGGATCGGACCAAATATAACTTATAAGATCGCGTGCACATATCAAGATATAGATTAAGGACTCAATGGGGTAGTAAAACAACCAAGAGTCTCCTTTAATTATTGTACGGAATTAAGCCAGATAGAACAATAGGGGAAGATTTCGGGAGTAGTGGGTCCACCTCGGATCAAGTCGAGGCAACAGACATGAATCATGGACATTAGGGTCTATAGAGTCATCCAAGGAAGTTTCGAGTCGACTTGATTACATTTACAAAAGTTTCGGACGTTTGATTTCCTTTCGACCAAAACATGAGATTTATAGTTCAATTAGATTGAATGAATGGTGCTCAAATTCAATTTCGGATTTCTATGAACAGAATTGCCCCCGAGGCTCAAGTATCGACCTAGTATACCTAGGACATGCCAAAACAAGGAATAGGGTAGCCTTACATACCTTTCTCGCGGCTTATGCTCGCGCAAAATCAAACCCCGTTTCGCCCAAAATTTGCAATTGGTCATAAGTGCCAAATATGAGTTGTACACTCTTAAGAATTCAACTTAGATTCATATTTGTCTACCGAAATTCCGACAGCATTTCCCCTGTAAATACACCATCCCCGAGGGTACAACTCGGCTAATTCAACAACAACAACCCGAGAATGGAACTCGGCCACATTATCAACAATAATACCAACAATTATGGCAACAACATCATCAATCATTTCAAGAATATTTCAAACAATTCGCATAGTATACCAAACAACCCAAACGACCTACTTCTTCACCCAAGACCTTCCAAATTCCACAAGGACATTAATAATCTATACTTCAACAATATCCTTCATTCTTATAATCGCAAGAAACCATACTAATATCGCATTAACTTCTTTCATAATCCACCAACAAATTACAACTTCATTTCAAGTCATTTATTCTTCATTTAACATCATAGAAACCGCAACATAACAACCAAAATACTTAGATAAAAATTGATTCATTCACTTCTATACCACATAGCAACTCACGGCCATATCACTACATCTATGGTTCCATATATTCCATCCATTTCTTCATCCTACAACATATACAAATCACCCATAACATCAACAACAATCAAAATACTAACTAAAAATTTATTCATCACATTCTATACCACACCACCATTTTCGGCCAACCTTCACCCATACATATTTAATGAATTTCACTTATTTCCACATACTACAACATAGACCAAGCCTTCATAACACATAAAAGGGTATGAATTCTTACCTTTGCTCTTCAACTTCTTCACTTGACTAGAACGCGGAAACGACGAAACGGATGACTTATCTTCCGAAACAATTATACCACGTTGTAGAGGACCCTTGAATTAGTGGGAATACCACAAGAAAATAATTTTTGGGACAAGATTTCTATGGCTTGAATTCTTATGGGGCTGGCCGAAATCCCCTTAAGTCTTTCTCTCCATTTTTGGGTTCTTGAAGTTTCTTGATAAATGAAGAATTTTGACTCCCTTGTCCTTATTTATCACATGGACAAAATTTTAATTCCATGGGCTTGGGCTTATGGCCACTATGGCCGGCCACCCCTATCACTTGGGCCCTTTTATTTATTTTGATTTTTTTCTAGCCCAACTAGTTATGGCCATATTTTGTAATTCACGAAACTAATTTCCAAAATTCCAAGTTTTGCCCTTAACCTTCCTCGATATTTCCGCGTCAATGTTTTTCCCGAACACCTTATATATAGAACAAGATCAAAATATGGCCTTGTCTCTAACTTGTCACAATTATTTCAAATTTTCCGAATGTGCGGAATACGGGATATAACAGTTTTGAATTGTTGACTTGGGATTGTTATAATGATATGGGTAATGGAGAATGATGTTAATTACATCTAATTGAGATTGTAGAATCACCTAGAAGTAATAGAATGGGAATTGGGTGAAGAAACACCATTAATGGAGATTGTGGAGCTTTATGCTCACTAAGTGTTTGATAAAATGCTTAGATAACCAAAAAATTAATATTATTGCTAATATAAAATCCCTTTGATTTGTATTGATATAGATCAAAGTTGAAAGGGTTGACGAACATTGTATTATGCTCAAAGGCTGGAATTAAGGTATGTGAGGCTAACTATCTACGTTAGGGAATATTCATGATTCTCCCTACGCCTCATTCTTCATAATTGTCAGTAATTTGACTCAGAATATAGTTTAGCCCTAGTTTCATGATATGATATAAAACTGTTATCTTCTAGGGTTGCAGTTACAGAATTCGTTCATGGTTGTCACTTTGAACATCATGAACTCAGCACGTAATCTTTATAGACTTGTGCATTGTTATCACATGAGTCTCAGTCAGTGTATAACCAGTTATTTGATTGAGTCACATAATCAGAAACAGTTATCATGCTATCAGCTATAGCCAGTCTCAGTCTTGTAAATTGTTAATGTTGAACACCTGTATTTGTGTTTTTGGGCCCTAGGCCACAATTTATGCATACGTATTGCTTGGGCATGAGGCCACAGTTTTTGTGCACATTATTTGGGCCCTAGGCCACAGTTATATTTACAGTTTTACAGGTGATTCTTCATCCAAAACAGGGAGTACTTCAGCTTCTTGCTTTCCTATTTAGTTCAGTTTCAGTTTCAGTTCCAGTATTTTATTACTTCAGTTGCTTTACATACCAGTACAATTCAAATGTACTGATGTCCCTTTTTATTGCTTGGGGGCTTGCATCTCGCGATGCAGGTAACGACATACAGGTTGACGATCCAGCTACTTAGGAGTGTTTGTATAAGCTACTGTGGTGAGCCCCAGTTTCCTTCGGGGCGATATCAGTCATGCAGTTCTCACAGCTTTCTAGACAATTACCTTTTTGTATTCATTAGAGGCTTCATAGACACAGTTCAGACAGTCAGATATTTGTTATGTTAGCCTTGTAGACAGTTATACTCAGTCGTTCAGTTGTTTTGGTTTAGCCATGTTGGCTACTTTCAGATATGTTCAGATTGTCTAAGTATTTCCGCATTATGATATTTCAGTCAGGCGTTTAGTTAATCAGCATGTGTTAGTTTTATTTTATAAATTAGTTATGTTTTGGTATCAGATGTTGATTCAGTCAGTCAGTTGGTTCGCTCGGTCACATGCAGTCAGGCACCGGGTGCCATGTTACCTCCAGGCCCAGGTTCCGGGCGTGACAAAGTTTGGTATCAGAGCGGCAGGTTCAAGTGTCTTAGGGAGTCTATGAAACCGTGTTCAGTGGGGTCTCTTTTATATGTGTGAGGGCCCCACACATATAAACAGTTGACCACCAAGACATTCAGGATTTGTTCACTTCTTTCATACTCTAGTTCGTGCAGATAGAGTAATGCTTTTAGGAATTCTTCTAACTCGTGCGAATTAATTATTTCAGAAATGGCTCCAACAAGGAAGTACAACAAGAAAAATATGGCTACTAGCCAGAGGGCTACCATTGATGCAGCAACAGAAAGGGGCACTCAGGCCCAGGCAGCTGCCACAGCTAATACTGCTGCTACGCCTCCCAATACTTCGGATGCAGATGTTAGAGGATCTATTCAGCTGCTCACTCAAATTTTGGCAAATCAGGCCCAGTGACAGGAAACGGCCCCTAGCTCAGGTGCCAGTAGTGGGTCAAACAGTTCTAGGACTTAGGAGTTTATGCGGATGAAGCCGCCAGTGTTCACAGGATCAAAGAAGGAGGAAGACCCCCAAAATTTCATTGATGGACTCTAGAAAATATTTCGTGTGATGCATGCTACTGATACAGAGGCAGCAGAACTCAGAGCTTTCCAGCTGCAAGATGTGGCCCATATTTGGTTTGAGACATGGGAACAGTCCCGAGGGGAGGATGCACCTTCTGCTACTTGGGACGAATTTGCAGACGCTTTTATTGAGCATTTCATGCCAATTGAGATTAGAGAAGCCAAGGCTATAGAGTTTGAGAATCTAAGGCAAAAGGACATGACTGTTCAGGACTATTTGCTCAAGTTCGTGTCATTGTCCAGACATACCCCTCACATGGTTCCTGATATGAGAGCCGTGGTTAGAAGATTTGTACTTGGGCTTAAACCCGAGTTGCACAGGGATGCCAACACAACTGCTCAGAATGACAAGATGACTATTTCCAAGATACTGGCATTCGTGCAAGGTAACGAGACAAGAATGAAGGAAGAAGAAGCCCTGCAGAAGCAAAAAGATAGAGAGTTCAGCAAGAGGGCTAAGTCTGCTGGTAATTTCAGTCATGGAGGATCTCAGGGTGATGGCAACCGTCAGTTTTTTAAGAATAGGTCATCAAGACCTGCTCCCTCTACAGCTAGTGCTCCATTTCAGAGGTCCAAGTTTAACCAGAAAGGCCGGAACTTCGGAACGGCAGGCTCACATTCACAGGCCAGCGTGATCGACCGTGGTTTTCAACACCCTACTTGCAACACTTGTGGTAAGAGACATTCAGGAGTATGCCGTTCGGGAATGGATGGTTGTTTTGGGTGTGGTCAGTCGGGTCATTTTCTGCGGGATTGTCCGTCCGCAAGACAGAATACCGGAGGTAACAGTAATGTAGCTCAGTCCACAAATTCAGCAGCTCCCCGAAATTCCCAAGCCCAGCAGGGGCGCGGAGCAGCAAAGTCCGATAATACGGGCGGTGGTCAGAATCGTCTGTATGCACTGTCAGGTCGCCAGGATACAGAGGCTCGTGAAGATGTTGTCATAGGTATGCTAACAGTCTTCACCTTCGATGTATTTGCTCTTATGGACCCAGGATCCACTCTATCTTATGTAACCCCGTATATTGCTAAGAAATTTGGGATAGAACCCGAAAAGTTGCATGAACCTTTCGAAGTATCCACACCGGTTGGGGAATCAGTTATAGCTAGGCGTATCTATAGGGGTTGTCCAGTGTTAATCTACCACCGCAGTACCATAGCAGACTTAATAGAATTGGAGATGGTAGATTTTGACGTAATTAGGGGTATGGATTGGTTAGTCCTGTTATGCCTCTATGGGTTGTAGAACCAAAACTGTGACATTTGATTTTCCCGATGAACTTATAGAATGGAAAGGTAATTCAGTAGCACCTAGGGGTAGATTTATTTCCTACCTTAGAGCCAGAAAGATGATCTCCAAGGGGTATATTTACCACTTAGTTCGAGTCAGGGATGCAGATGCCCAGACTCCAGCTCTTCAGTCAGTACCAGTTGTCAGTGAATTTCCAGAAGTCTTTCCAGATGACCTACCCGGAGTCCCTCCCGATAGGGAAATTGACTTTGGAATCGATTTATTTTCTGTCACTAAGCCGATATCTATTCCGCCGTATAGGATGGCCCCGGCAGAGTTAAAGGAGTTGAAAGTTCAGTTGAAGGATCTTCTTGATAAGGGATTTATAAGGCCAAGTGTCTCACCTTGGGGCGCACCGGTCTTGTTTGTCCGAAAGAAGGATGGATCCTTGCGTATGTGTATAGACTACCGCCAGTTGAACAAGGTCACCATTAAAAATAAGTATCCTCATCTCAGAATAGACGACCTATTTGATAAACTTCAGGGTGCTCAGTGTTATTCCAAGATTGACCTCAGATCAGGCTACCATCAGTTAAAGGTTAAGGAAGTTGACATTTCGAAGACCGCTTTCAGAACCCGTTATGGTCATTTTGAATTTCTTGTCATGTCGTTTGGGTTGACGAATACACCAGCAGCTTTCATGGATCTTATGAACAGAGTCTTTAAGCCTTGTCTCGATTTATTCGTCATTGTGTTTATTGATGACATATTGGTGTATTCCCGTAGTGAGACATGTTATACCCCGCATTTTCAAAGCCTGAGCATGACACGTGCTTCCTCAAACATTGACAATCACGTTGTTACTACATAATTTAAACTCACGTTGATAGTATTATATTTCGTATTTTTTGTACGTCGGATTATTCGTAAGCGGGGGTGGGGCCCACACATTGAGATTTTTTTATGAACACATGACAAGTTATATGAATCACATATGTGAAGTCAAACACAAATCAAGAAGGACCCTTGAGCCAAATCAAAGTGGAAGTCCTCCAAACAAATATTTTTAAGTGACGTTTTCGGGTGATCTGACTTCGAGGGGCAAACACGGTATTATAAGTTTGGAATTTGGAAATATACCAAGAAATAGAAGTTGTAGATAATTGAATTATCTTTCTAACCATAGTTCGTGGGTCCACAGGAGACGTCGGGATAAGGAGATATGGACGTTTTAAGGCAGAAAGGTCAGTGGGTTAGGCCCAATCCGGGCCCAACCGGGTTAGGCCTATGACCCATGTTTATTTAAGTGATATATCAGCATTTTATCCTCATTTTTCAGGACAAAACACCCAGAAAATTCTGGAGAAAAAGAGAGAAGAGAGCTTAGAGAGAAAAGATCAATTTTGACCAAAATTTGAGCCCCGAATCCCGAAGCCCGTGAAGTGAAAAGTGTTCTACGTTGCGTTGCCTCCAATTTGAGCTAAAAATCAACCAAAAAGAAGGGGGTGGACGTGGTGGCTGCACACTTGAGGTAAGATTAAGGTTCCTTTTCATTGCTAATAAGTTTATTTAGAGTTCTACCGAACTAGAACGGAGAAAATAGTGTGATAAATTCGTTTGTTGGCGTTGTAAATTATGGAATGAGATTTGAAGAGAATTTTGAATGAAAATACATGTATTCAACTTGTAGATTGTGGAGGATGTCGTTATTGATGTTGTTAGTATTAATTTCTTATATCGCAAATTTGGTTGGTTGAGGAATTTAGAAAATAATGTGTGGGCTGTTTTATGGCATACGTTGGTATTGGAAATATTATGATTAATGTTGGTATTGTTGTTGTTGTTGTTGGTTGCTGAATTGAGAATTCGGGCTAGGCATATAAACAGGGGAGATGCTGCTCGATTTTCGGCAGAATATAAAATAGTATGATTTGAAATATGGTACAAATGTGCGATGAAAAGGCTAACATTAGCATAAATTCCTTTTAAATGTAGACTTACAAGCTTGGACGAATAAGCGTAGCTTATAAGCGGTCGAACAGGTATGTAAGGCTTACCCCTTCTTTCTTTTGGCATGTCCTAGAGCTAAGTAAGGTATGACCTGACACGCGTCTTGGGGTAACTCTACTCTTTGATTCCGAGCTCGGTTATGATGCTTATTCTCTTTTGTCATGAGCATGTTTCGTATGGTTGAGTCTATTGTATGATTAATAAATAAATAAATAAGCTACTTCATATGTTTTTGATATGTATCCATGATTCCGAAGCTCTGTTTGATATGTTTCCGAGGTTGTCTATGATTCTAATTCACTTCTGATATAAGTATGTCTGATATGATCGAGCTTATTATATGATTGAATAACGAGATAAGCATAAAGAATTGTGTTTCTAAAAGAGTTCTGTAAGTTTTAATGTCCGTAACTTTCGTAAAAGATCTCGGATTTGCTTTGAAATGTTCGTAAAAGTTCTGTGGTAAAAATGTCCGTAACTTTCACGTACATATGGTTCCAAAATTTATATTTGATTTGATCCATAACGATATCCGAAAGGTACTTGATATGGTTGTTGCTTTGATTTTCCAAAAACGGCTTCTGAAACGTTCATAGAAGGTTTTGTACTTCAAACGCTCATAACTTTCTTATACTAAATCGGATTGATCCGAAACTTGTTTCTGAGCCTTCAGGTGTCTGTAAGTGTACTTGTCCATCGAGTCTCAGAATCGATTTATATGCATATAGTTTCTCACTACTCTGCTCGTGCATGTGTCATTGCCTCCTTCACCGAGTCCCGGGCCGGTATGTATCGTGCGTATGGTTCGCCGAGTCCCTTGCTTGAGGGCCGGGTTCCATATATATATTCCGGAGTATGATGTGTCCGGTTCCGGGGTACCGTGTATATATGTCCGGTCCCCGGGTACCGTGTATATGTTACGAAGTATGATGTGTCTGGTTCCCCGGAGTATGATATGTCCCGGGTACCGTGTATATGCTATGATGTGTTATGTGACGGAGATGTTCGGAGATATGAAATCTTCTGGAGTATGATGTGTTATGGCGCCAGAGACAGGAGTGGCGACCATGTTCCTGTGCCCTATGCATGACTTTGATATGCATCATTTGTTTCAAAAAGTAAGCATTCTGATATTCTGGATAAGCTACTTACCCTCTGTATTTCTTCTAATATATGATGTCGGCAATAATATAATATATATGGATCGGGCTGCACGTTCCGCAACAATGTAATATATGTATGGATCCGGCTGCACGTTCCGCAGCAATATAATATATTTATGGATCGGGCCGAACGTTCCTCGGCAGTATATATTATATTTATAGATCGGGCCGAACGTTCCTCGGCAGTATATATTATATTTATGGATCGGGCCGAACGTTCCTCGGCAGTATATGTTATATATATATGGATCGGGTCGTACGTTCCTCGGTACTATTATATTACATATGGATCGGGCTGTACGTTCCACAGCACTATCAGTTATATGTATATGATGATATGTAGGTGATGACATATGATGTCGGTACGCACAGCCTGTGTTTGGAAAGTAAGCATTTTGGCACTCTGGATGATTTACTTACTTGCTGTACTCCTTCTGACATATGACTTCGGCATATATGATTTGCGTTTGGAAAATAAGCATGTTGGTACTCTGAATGATGTACTTACCTTTGTATTGCTTGTTTCGATTATGGTTCCG
Source organism: Lycium barbarum (assembly GCF_019175385.1). Classification (NCBI taxonomy): domain Eukaryota; kingdom Viridiplantae; phylum Streptophyta; class Magnoliopsida; order Solanales; family Solanaceae; genus Lycium; species Lycium barbarum. The sequence goes on along the minus strand of NC_083347.1, from coordinate 66,625,208 downwards.
TTTTCTGTATTCTATGCCTTACATGCTCAGTACATTTTCCGTACTGACCCCTCTTTCTTCAGGGGCTGCGTTTCATGCCGCGCAGGTACACCCAGATGAGTTGAAGCTATTATAGAAGATGTTCCAGCGGAGTTGGCAAGCTCCACTTGCTCCTGGAGTGCTGCCGAGTCAGAGTGTGTGTGCTATGATGTCTGATTAATGTTACAGACTTTGCATACAGAGTTGTGGGTATAGAATGTCAGTTTTGTAAGCGGCTCCATCAGCCGATGTGTCATTTTGTGTTATGTGATAAATTCCATATGATTACAGATTTTGTTGATTTAAGAACAAAGAAAACGAATATTTCTGAAAGCCTACTATGTATTTCATGTTTACTTGATTTAAAGGTTCAAAGAGGTTATGTGTGTATTAAGAGTCAGAGGGTTCGCTCGGCTCTAAGTAAGGGGTCGGGTGCCCATCACACCCTAGCGGGATTAGGGTGTGACAAGACAGATCATGCAGAGCATCTCAGAATAGTGTTGCAGACACTTAAGGATCGTGAGCTTTATGCAAAATTCTCAAAGTACGAGTTTTGGCTTAAGTCAGTGGCATTCCTAGGCCATGTGATTTCAGGTGAAGGTGTTAAGGTGGACCTTCAGAAAATTGACGCTGTTAAGTGTTACACCTCGGAAAAATATTCCGTTGATGCACAAGTGAATGGGCTAGTGAAGGGTGCGAGCATACGATGCTTCCATGAGTAAGAAATGACATTTGATGACCCTAAGTGAGTTTTCAAAGGCATCCGACGTTAGACGAGAAAGTTGGCCAAGATAGGGCAAGGCATACGATAGATATCGAAAAGGAAATACGAGTAACGAGTTAACGAGGCTTAAATGATTTCTTGGATAAGAGTGATAACGTCCCTTAGATTGGTATTGAGGTGTTGAACAAGTGCTAAGAAGGTTCCATAAGGATTGGAGGTCAAACGAGTCGACGAAACGAACTTCGGAACCACTGGGGATTATACGGCCAAACATACTGGCCGTATAAATTATATGGTCCGTATGTTTGGGACCGTATAATCATCCCAGAATGGCATAAGTTTCTGGACCAAATATACGGCCAAACATACGGCGCGTACAAATTATACGGACCGTATGTTGGTCCGTATATACGGTCGGGGACAGCTTTGTGTATTAAATAAGGGAGCCAAGGTTTATTTCATTTCACTTCTACATGACACCCCTTCTCTCTAAAACATCTCTCTACATTTATTCCACAAGAATTCAAGGATTATTAGTGATCAACAACATAAACCAAGTGAATCAAGTGTGAGAAAACCCATTGAAGATCATTCAAGTCAAGAAATCTCATTGGAGATGAACTAGGGTTTTTGCTCAAGTGGAGTATTATCAACCAAGGCTTGTTCCTACAACATATTAGGTAATATTTATGATATTTCTATGTTGTTTAAGGTATTGGAGAGTTGAAATACTTGGATTGTAGAAGGATATAGAAAAATGGGTCATGAATGTGGAATAGTGCCATTTTGAGAAATAGCTTGAATTGAGTTACAATTTTTGATGTGTTGTGATGTAAATATGTTATAAATGACGTTGAGAACATGGGATAGTCAATGTATGTAAATGAATGTAGTCGTGTGTTATAGCCATGGATATGAGTAATTGAAAGTGAATTGAGAAATGTGAATAATGTGGATGAATAATGACTATTGTTATAGTATTGTGAATGTATTATTGATGTTTGGGAGTTGACATACGCTATGGAGGAATTTCATATGAATAAAGGAGATGCTGTCCGATTTTCTCTAGTCTTAGCCATGTATGCTAGCTATCGATTCTAATGATAGTATGACTTTAATGAAGGTAGAAACGCAAGCGTTGAAGGAGAACGTGCAACTGGTAAATAGTTGAACGGAAAGGTATGTAAGGCTAACCCTTCTTTCATAAGGCATGGTTCTTTGGCTAAACATCTAAATCTTCTATAAGACTATGATATCCTTCAAACGATTTGATCTTCCGAGCTAGTAAGCTCACGATCCTTGGTATGCTACGATTGTACTAAGTTCCTCGTATGACGAGTAAGCCTATAAAGATAGATGTAATGAATGACGATAATAGTGATAATGATATTGATGACGACTATAATGGTTATAGCGATAACGATAACGATGACGATGATGATAGTAATTATAATAGTAAAGATGCTTATGAGCTATTATGTATATGTATCTATGTATGACTATTATGGAACCCCGAGCGTATAAGGCCGGGTAGAATATGTATATGATTATATAATGCGCGCACACCTCTGCAGATGGTACGGATGACCCTGACGCCTTGGTAGGGCCAGGTAGATGTAACCCTGAAGCCTTGGTAGGGCCAGGTATGTGTGACCTTGAGCCTTGGTTGGCCAAGTATGTATGAAACACCGATCCTGCATGGTCGGGTATGCTATGTAAAATGCTATGTATATGATATGATGATGTATATGATATGATGATATAGATATGAGAATGAATACGAATATGATACGAGTACGAAATAGAGTATGTACATGATATGAATGTGAATAAGGATACGTAAATGGATACAGATATGATTATGGGTACGGATATGGATGTATGCACACGAATACGCATTAGAAATGAAAAGTTCCTATGTAAGGCAAGTAAGTGCTTATGACGGTGATGTTCCTACCTCCCATCCTATGTTATCTCATATGATTGTATATTATGCTTTTATGTTGATATTGATCATGCTTTACATACTTAGTACATTCTTCGTACTGACGTCCTTTTATTTGTGGACGTTGCATCATGCCCGCAGGTGCACAGGGAGACAGACTTGATCCATAGCCACGTTCTCAGAGATTACATAGCAGAGCTCCATCTCATTCGGAGCCATAGCTTTTGGGTACTTATTCTTTTGTGTACATAATTATGGGCATAGCGGGGTCCTGTCCCGCCTATATGATATGTTATACACTCCTTAGAGGCTCGTAGACATGTGTATATGGTTAGATATGTTTGGCCTTGTCGGCCTATGTTTTGTATATCATTTTGTCAGCCCTGCCGGCTTACGTATATTGACATGGCATAGATGTCAATGATAATATAAAGGTATCGTTGTCCGATGGGACTAGTATGATGGATAAATAGAAATATGTGTTTCATTGTGTGGCTCACCCAGATGTAAGTGTAAGTGTATGATAAGGGGTGCCCAGGTGGGATAGCACCGGGTGCCCATCGCGGCCCCTAGTCGGGTCGTGACATTAAGAACTGGCCCAGACCCACCTCAGCATCAGACATCAGAAGTTTCTTGGGTCTGGTAGGTTATTATAGGCGTTTTGTTGAGGGATTTTCCTCTATCTCAGCTCCGTTGACTAAGTTGACTCAGAAGAATGTCAAATTCCAATGGTCAGATGTATGTGAGCAGAGTTTCGAAGAGTTGAAGAAGAGATTGACTTCTGCTCCAGTTTTGACGCTACCAGAGGGAACCGATGGATTCGTTGTTTATTGCGATGCTTCGGGAGTTGGTCTCGGATATTTTTTAATGCAGCATGGTAAGGTTGTTGCTTATGCGTCTAGACAGCTTAAGACTCATGAGAAGAATTATCCAACCCATGACTTAGAGTAAGCAGCTGTGGTTTTTGCACTCAAAATATGGCGGCACTACTTGTATGGAGTGCATGTGGATATTTTCACCGATCATAAAATCCTGCAATATATTTTCAAGCAAAGAGAGTTGAATCTCAGGCAGAGAAGATGGCTCGAATTGCTTAAGGACTATGATGTGGATATTCTCTATCATCCAGGGAAGGCGAATATTGTAGCCGATGCTCTCAGTCGGCATTCCATGGGAAGTTTAGCTCATGTCGAGGCAGACAAGCGAACTATGACAAAGGAAGTCCACCGCTTAGCAAGCCTAGGAATTCGACTTCTAGACTTTGGAGATGGTGGAGTTGTTGTTCAGAATAGGGCTGAATCCTCCTTAGTAGCAGAAGTGAAAGAAAAACAGTTTAGTGATCCCTGCCTGTTACAGCTGAAGGAGGGAATTCACAAACACAAGACTACGACCTTTGAACAAGGGGGAGATGATGGTACTTTAAGGTACAGAGGCAGACTATGCGTTCCAGACATAGATGGGCTCAGATATCGGATTATGTCTGAAGCCCATAATTCCAGGTATTCCATTCACCCAGGTTCCACAAAGATGTATCATGATCTTAAGGAGATTTATTAGTGGAATGACATGAAGAAAAATGTAGCAGATTTTGTGGCTAAGTGTCTAAATTGCCAGCAAGGGAAAGCCGAACACCAAAGGCCAGGTGGGTTGGCTCAAAACATAGACATTCCCGTCTGGAAATGGGAGATGATAAACATTCATAACAGGTTTACCTCGCTCTTTTCGAAAGCATGATTAGATTTGGGTGATTGTAGATCGACTTACCAAGTCAGCTCACTTCTTGCCAGTGAAGACTACAGATTCGGCATAAGATTATGCCAAGTTATATATTCAAGAAATCATCCGATTGCATGGGACTCCTTTGTCCATAATTTCATACCGTGGTGCTCAGTTTATTGCGGACTTTTGGAAATCCTTTCAGAAAGGATTGGGCACAAGGGTGAACCTCAATACAACTTTTCATCCTCAAACAGATGGCCAGGCAGAGCGTACTATTCAGACTCTTGAGGACATGTTGAGAGCATGTGTCATAGATTTCAAAGGTAATTGGTATGACCATTTGCCTCTCATTGAGTTTTCTTATAATAACAGTTACCACTCTAGTATCCATATGGCACCGTTTGAGGCCTTGTATGGGCGGAGATGTAGGTCGCCAATTGGTTGGTTTGAGGTTGGTGAAGCAGAGTTGTTAGGGCCAGACTTGGTCGAGTTATTAGGGCCAGACTTGGCCTTGTATGGGCGGAGATGTAGGTCGCCAATGGGTTGGTTTGAGGTTGGTGAAGCAGAGTTGTTAGGGCCAGACTTGGTCTATCAAGTTGATTCAAGAGCGTTTGAAGACGGCTCAGAGTCGCCAAAAGTCCTATTCCGACATGCGGCGCAGAGACTTGGAGTTCCAAGTTGATGATTGGGTGTTCCTGAAAGTTTCGCCTATGAAAGGCATTATGAGATTTGGGAAGAAGGGGAAGCTTAGCCCCCGCTATATTGGGCCATATAGAATCCTGCAAAGGATCGGGCAAGTGGCTTATGAGTTAGAATTGCCACAACATTTGGCTGCTGTACACCCAATATTTCATGTATCTATGCTGAAGAAGTTCATGGGAGACCCGTCTCTAGTTGTTCCTACAGAAATCCTAGGGGTTAAAGATAGCCTGTCCTATGAAGAGATCCCAGTGGCTATTCTTGATCGTCAAATCCGCAAGTTGAGAACTAAAGAGATTGCTTCAGTGAAAGTACTATAGAGAAATAAAAAAGTTGAAGAGGCTACGTGGGAGGCCGAAGAGGACATGAAGTCTAGATATCCCCATCTCTTTGAAGAGCAAGCAGAAAATGCTGAAGGTAACTAACCTTTTCATTTAGATCCTTATAGTATAATCTCCATGTTTTCATTATTCAGACAGTTCAGTAAATATTCAGTTCAGTAATCATATATTCTTTCAGACAGTTCGGTGATCATGTGGCTCAGTCAGTTAGTTTTAGGTATCTTAGTGACAGAACAAATGCTGCCAAACTTCCAGAGAGTCTCAGATTCAACCGCGATTATAACGAAGACCATCATTCGAGGACGAATGATCCCAAGGGGGAGATAATGTTACACCCCATATCTTAAAACTAAGGTTAGACTCATGTCAATAGATCTTTAGCGGAAAAGCTGAAGGTTTGAACGTTTTGCGAAAATGGTTGATAGGCCTACTTCGGGCAGCCATAAATCCTTGATTAGTTGGGAATTTGGGAAAGTACCCTCAATGAAAGTTGTAGTATGTAGAAATACCTTTCTAACGATATATGGACCAGGCCAATGAGATATCGGAGCAAGGAGATATGATCGTCTCAATATGGCTAATAGTAAGACATTTAAAATTCTATAGAATCGGCTAAGTTTTCGATACGTTTTCCTTACGGTCAAATTTCGTTAAACTCCGTTGGGAATTTGAGCAAACTTAAAACATGAAAGTTGTAGCTCCTTGAAATATATTTCCAACGGTATATTGTGGAGCCCAAACAGAGCTATGTACAAGCAGTTATGACCATTTTACCGAACACTGCATAGAACCGACACACGTCGCTCTTCAGGGCGCGTGCGATGGCCCCGCGTCGCGGGCCGATCGCACAAAAACACCCTCTCTGAGTATCGACCTAAAGAATGTCGCGCGATGCACGTGCGTCGCGGAACCATCACATAACAGGTCGGGTTTCGGGTTAAAAGTCGGGATTTCGTGTTTTAAGTTATATTTAACCTTGGGGTTTATTTTCGTAACACCCCTAGTCACGAAAAATTACCCTAAAGTCAGGGAGAACAAGTCCCAAGAGCCCTACCAGGTAAGTTTCATCATGATTCTAGGTTGAATTCAAGTCCCTAATCTCTTTCTAACTTGAGTAAACCCTTCTAATCAATAGAGTTGTGAGTGGAACATTATTGTTGGGCGTGGAAACCCTAGGATCAAGAGGATTGAACATCAAAAAGGTAATGTTTCTACACTCTAATCATTCATAATAGTGAATTGATGAGTTCTTGGGAGAATAGTAAATGGGCTTAGTAAAGAGAATTACACGAACTATAGTAGGGTTTTGAATTGTTGACTTGGGATTGTTATAATGATATGGGTGATGGAGAATGATGTTAATTACATCTAATTGAGATTGTAGAATCACCTAGAAGTAATAGAATGAGAATTGGGTGAAGAAACACCATTAATGGAGATTGTGGAGCTTTATGCCCACTAAGTGTTTGATAAAATGCTTAGATAACCAAAACATGAATATTATTGCTAATATAAAATCCATTTGACTTGTATTGATATAGATCAAAGTTGAAAGGGTTGACGAACATTGTATTATGCTCAAAGGCTGGAATTAAGGTATGTGAGGCTAACTATCTACGTTAGGGAATATTCATGATTCTCCCTACGCCTCATTCTTCATAATTGTTAGTAATTTGACTCAGAATATAGTTTAGCCCTAGTTTCATGATATGATATAGAACTGTTATCTTCTAGGGTTGCAGTTACAGAATTCGTTCATGGTTGTCACTTTGGACATCATGAACTCAGCACGTAATCTTTATAGACTTGTGCATTGTTATCACATGAGTCTCAGTCAGTGTATAACCAGTTATTTGCACGAGTCACATAATCAGAAACAGTTATCATGCTATCAGCTACAGCCAGTCTCAGTCTTGTAAATTGTTAATGTTGAACACCTGTATCTGTATTTTTGGGCCCTAGGCCACAATTTATGCATACATATTGCTTGGGCCTGAGGCCACAGTTATTGTGCACATTATTTGGGCCCTAGGCCACAATTATTTTTACAGTTTTACAGGTGATTCTTCATCCAGAACAGGGAGTACTTCAGCTTCTTGCTTTCCTATTTAGTTCAGTTTCAGTTTCAGTTCCAGTATTTTATTGCTTCAGTTGCTTTACATACCAGTACAATTCAAATGTACTGATGTCCCTTTTTATTGCTTGGGGGCTTGCATCTCGCGATGCAGGTAACGACATACAGGTTGAAGATCCAGCTACTTAGGAGTGTTTGTATCAGCTACTGTGGTGAGCCCCAGTTTCCTTCGGGGCGATATCAGTCATGCAGTTCTCACAGCTTTCTAGACAATTACCATTTTGTATTCATTAGAGGCTTCATAGACACAGTTCAGACAGTCAGATATTTGTTATGTTAGCCTTGTAGACAGTTATACTCAGTCGTTCAGTTGTTTTGGTTTAGCCATGTTGGCTACTTTCAGATATGTTCAGATTGTCTAAGTATTTCCGCATTATGATATTTCAGTCAGATGTTTAGTTAATCAGCATGTGTTAGTTTTATTTTATAAATTAGTTATGTTTTGGTATCACATGTTGATTCAGCCAGCCAGTTGGTTCGATCGGTCACATGCAGTCAGGCACCGGGTGCCGTGTTACGTCCAGGCCCCGATTCGGGGCGTGACAACTAGTTTGTGGCCCACCAACTTTTTATTCAGTTTTGTATATGATGTCCAGTGGATATTGTATTATCCGATATTTTCATACTTATATATTTCTTATTAGATGCACCATGTCTATGATAATTTGGATATCTTGACTATATTAGAGCCAATGAAACATATTCTGGATGCTGCACTTATTTCAATTAATGCTATGAAAATCTGTTAAGACTCATATTGTTTTGTTATTATTGTTGTTGGTTATATTTGTTGGTAAGGTTCGTCTTGCAGGTTGGGTTGTTAGAACTCGCAGGATAACGAGTTACGGGCAAGAAGTAATTTGGATCGTGACAAAATATACCCACAAAAATAGAAGGACGAGGAGCATTCCTGTGTTCATCAAGAGCCAACGAAAAGCAAGCAAATGGTGTTTCATAGTTTTATAGTAATGATTGAAAGACTGTGAGAGAAAATCAATTTAGTAATGAAATATGTATCGTGTTGATAACTTTTATTCCCTCCATCTCAATTTATGTGGCACTGTTTGATAGGCACAAAATTTAAGAAATAAAGTAACATCTTTAAAATTTATGGTCTAAAACAAAACTTTAAATATTTGTATGGCTATAAATCATTTGGTTTAGCGTAATTTTTTTTTTTTAAAATTAAGTTATTTTTAATAATAAAAATGTGATATTCTTTGGAATAGACTAAAAGAAATGTAGTGCCACAAAATTTGGGACGAAAGGAGTATAAAATAAGAGCAATATAGAAAAGAATTGCTTAGAGGAAGGGAGAACTTTTCTTACTTCCTTCGGAGTGTCTATCGAAGACTTACAAAGCCTCTATTATGTGATTAAATTGAGGAATGCCAAAGGATACAATGAACATGACTATTAACTATTTAGGAAATTATAACAATGAAACATTGTGAGAGTAATGAAAATAAAGATAAATTTTTTATTTCCCTAAGCGTTAAGGAGCAAATGACCATCCACACTTAATTCTTTCATAACTGAAAAAGATCTCATAAACAGCTAAGTTAAAGGAATACATAAATAACAACCGGTTGTAATGTAATCTTACGTCAAGTTAAAATTCAATGAAAGCTTTGGATACATTTTTTGCTTACCCGATGTCCAATATATATTTTTGGGTTCCAATTAATTCAGATTTGTGCCGCGTAAGACCCATTGAAAAAGGGGAAAACTATATATATATATATACATGTTAAGGAGAAATATTTACGAAACGTGACGATAGTTTTCCTTATTTACAAAACATAACGATATTTTACGAAACATGACGGATTTTTATATATTTTTCGTTTTTTTATTTTATTTTCAGAAAATAGTTTTTTAAAATTTTAAACTTTAAAAAAAACAATTTTATATTTTTTTAAAAAAATTTATTTAAATTTTTTTTTTTGCTCAAAGGCTTAAAAAATTACCTCAAATTTTTGTGTATGAAAACTGTATGAAATGTGTATGTGTAAGCAAAATTTTTAGTATAGTTTTTCATATACAAAATGTGAATGAAATTCTAAGTCTTGATCGAGATATACACATTTCATACCATTCTCATACATGAAATTTTGAGCGTAATGTTTAAGCCTTGATCGAGATATACACATTTCATATGTTTTTCATACACAAAATTTGAGCAAATTTTTTAAGCCTTGAGCAAGATATACACATTTAATACACAAAAATTTAAGCGATTATTTTAAGTCTTGAATGTTGTATCAAAGTTGTATTCAATGTTGTTGTAGTTGTATTAATTTTAGAGAAATCTAACATAAACTTTATACACGAAAATGTGAGCGAAATTCTAAGCCTTGAGCTAGATACAAATTTCATACCGTTTTCATGCATACAATTTTGAGGTGATTTTTTATCCCTTGAACGAAATATACACATTTCATACAGTTTTCATACCGTTTTCATACAATAAAATTTGAGCGAACTTTTTAAGCCTTGAGTGAGATATACACATTTCATACATAAATGTTTGGTGAAAAAAAATAAAAAAAAAGTTTTTTTTTTTAATTTTTTTTGGAAAAAAGTATGTTTGTTGTAGGGTTTGTAATGTTATGTTTTGTAAATAGAAAACTATCGTCACGTTTCGTAAATATTTCTTCTTAATATGTATATATACGTAATTCACTCTTAAAAAAGAAAACACTTTCTATCAGAATGTTTTTCATTCCAGGGCTCGAATCAAAACTTATAGTAAATTTTGGATATCTAGTCCTCGAATAAAATGACCTTTGCATGTTTAAAACGTTTGCTATCACAAATATTTAAATGATTATGATCATTATTTTTAACATGGTAATTACTTCTTGTACTTTTTTTTTTCCAGAAAATGATCAAAGTCCTTAATACATGAGTGTTTCTTTCATTTGGTCCTTGTGTATAAACATAATAGAAATGATCCTTAATGTATTTCAAAAGGTCATCAATTTGGTACTAACCCATATAAGTAAGACAATCGTTACTTTTGCTGTTAAAATAAATTAAGGGATTCGGTATGTGAATTGCATGTGAGTTATCAAACTACGCAACAAAGATACTCTTCTTGTATGGTTCAACTTGAATTCAGAACCAACATTAAAATTTCTACCCCTAACATGAAAGAATCACGAGAACTCTTTCGATGCAGGGTAAGGCTTGAAGAAATTTACAATTTTATTGTGAATACATTCAAAGAAGAAAGCCTAGAATAACTTCGATTGGACTAAACAAGTTATGTATGGAAAAAGATGTTGAGGGTCTCAACTTATATAGATAAGAAAAGTAGCGATTGTATTTACTTACATGACTTAGACCAAATTGATCAACCATTTTCGTCATGCTTACGTTAAGGACGAACTGAAACCAAAGTCCATACAGGACCCATTTCTCTATTATTTTTATTAGAAGTATGGGAACTAACTCTCTATAACTAAAGAGCAAAATAATAAATCAATTTAGTAGGCGTTTGGCCATAGAATTTGGAATCTCAATTTCAAATTTTGATTTGAAATCAGCATTTGTTTATGATATCAACACAAAACTTTATTGTCAATTTTAAATCATGATTTCAAATTTAAATTCTACAAAAAGTAGGGTTTCAAATTCTAAATTGTGATTTTAGTTATATTTTAAAAATAAAACTTGACCCGTAAGTTTATATTTTATAAAAAGAGATCTATCATTAAAAATTTGCACAACAAGACTCGATCTTGACTTGAAAAGATTGCCCATACCACGTGAAAAGATTATATTGATGAATAGCTAGTTTGTACTATTGTTGATTTATTAAATTAGTGGTTCTTTGTAAAAGTACGTGTATTTGAAAATTTGTAATAAAATGTAATCGCAATCATTTATTTCTAGAAAGAATATGAAGATATGTCATTTATTAATGTGGCCTTAGGATATTATGATATTTTAGTTATGAAACTATTATTTATTCATTTGTAAGTTCGTATAAAAGGTGTAGAATATACATAGTTATCTGACTTGTCTCAATCAATCTAGAAGTTAGAAATGTGACACAGCATGATCACTATCAGAAAAAAGAGGGAAGAGGAACACATGCATAGCTAATTTGTCGAAGGAACACAAAAGTAACGAACGGTTACTACAATTCTAAATAATTGTAGGGAAAAAAGACTTTTTCTTGTTTTGACCTTCTCTCCTCCCCTATTCACGAGTCTACCTTGATCCAAAAAAAGGTGGTAAAAGCAAAAAAAAAAAAAAAAATTGTGCAAGGAGGAGACAAGTGTGAGAGAGAGTAGGCGGAGGAAGAAGAAGAAGAGGAAAATATGCACCCGTTGAATGCGGTGGCAGTGGTTCGAATGGCAACGACCGTGCCACACCTGGGGGCAGAAATGGCATTTGGGACGGTATCATGGTTCGTTTACGCAGGTATCTCATGTCTTTTAGTTCTCTTCGCGGGAATAATGTCCGGATTGACATTAGGCCTCATGTCTTTGGGTCTCGTGGAACTTGAGATCCTTCAACGAAGTGGCACCCCCTCTGAGAAAAACCAAGCAGGTTCCCATTTCATTAATTTTCGTCTGACAATGTATATCTGAACAGGTGGCGGCAGGGGCGAAGCTAGAACCATTAACTTTTGTTCAAACAGTATATTTGTATTAAGAAATTTATTAAATATGTATAAATATTAAATTTAGAATTCAGATATTATCACCACCTGAAGTCAGATCATTCTAAAAATCAGAACCCATAAACTTGAAATTCTGGGTCCGTCTCTATTTGGCGGGATGTGTGATACATAATTATGTGGAGATGTGGTTAAATAAATGTCGAAAAGGATCTCATTTTTGCTGTTATTAGGAATCTGTATTAGTAACTTTTATGCTTCTCACAAAATGTTCCATCTTTTCAGCTACAATCCTTCCTGTTGTTCAGAAGCAACATCAGCTTCTTGTGACACTACTTCTGTGTAATGCTGCTGCAATGGAGGTAATACCAGTCTTTCTCATTCACTTTAGGAATGTCTTCTATTTAAGTTTTAGACAATGTGGGGTGCAAAAACATGATGAAGAGGATGGGAGGGGTTATAAAGAAAATTGGGAGAGCTTCATAAAGCAGCAACAACAACAAATCAAGTGTAATTCCACAAGTGGGGTCTAGGGAGGGTCAGATGTAAGCAGCTTTACCCTATCTTTATGGGGTAAAGAGGTTGTTTCCGAATGACCCTCGGCGACCCTCCTCCTTTATCCGAGCTTGGGACCAGCAATGTGAACGAGTTCACACATGCAGAGTTAGCTTCATAAAGCAGTTTACTTAATATATAACAAGAAGCTTTAGTTCTTAATACCATTTAAAAAAAAAAAATTAGCTGTTAAATTGGAAAAATGGATGTGCATAAGGTAATTTAGGTTCGTTCTCTTTTTTAAGATTGGTGTAGCTTACATACACAGTAGTGGAGGAAATGATGTTAACATTACCAATTAGTAATGAATCATAAGAGATGTGATTCAAGTTGGAATATCCTTAAATTGGACCAATGAATTCAAATCAGAAAATGCATATAATTTTTCTTCTCTTTCAATTTTTTTGGGTAGGGAGGAGGGGGGAGTGATGAAACAAAAGGATGGAATAAGATGGCCCCCCTTAACTAGATCAAAAATGGAGAAAATGCTGTCTTTATATAATTAATTTAGCGGTCAAATATTGGTGACCTTTACTTCGTTTTTCCTTGTTGCAATTTTCAGGCCCTGCCTCTATACCTTGATAAGCTTTTCAACCAATATCTGGCAATTATACTATCAGTAACTTTCGTTTTGTTTTTTGGAGAGGTAAATTGCACCACTGTACTTGAATCTTGATCTCAGCATTTAAGATCTATCAACATGCTTTGATCCTCCTGCTATTTTTGTTTTTCAGGTTATTCCTCAAGCAATATGCACTAGATATGGCCTTGCAGTAGGTTCTAACTTTGTTTGGCTTGTTCATATTCTGATGTTCCTATGCTATCCTATTGCTTATCCCATCGGGAAGGTAATCACTGGAGTCTTTAAGTAATTGGCCTAAAGATAAAGTATTTTATATGATCTTTGCCTTGAAAATCATTGGAATTCTCCCAGGAAGGAGTTCCAAAAACAAAAACAGTGTTAAATTGGTACATTCTTGACTTGAAGGAGTGCCATTATTTCAAACATCCTGGATATCTGAATTCTTCTGAAAACCTTTTTCTTACTAGTTTTTTTTTTTTTTTTTGTTCAAGTACTTGGTTTGGAGAGAATCGAGTACACTGTGTTTAGAGGCATTTTAATTGATCTACTGAGTTGTTCGTTTAATATATGGTTCAGTTAGCTTTTAGCCTCCTGTTGTGTCACAGTAATTAACTCTAGTTTACGCCATTGAAAAGATAGGAGTTGTCACTTCCCTATGATTTTGCGAATATCTGCAGTCTACAAGAGCATGCAATAGCTATGAATTTGTTTGTCAGTAAATATGGACATTTGAAGCTTAGGTGGCCTAGCTTTGGGTCCAATAGAATATTTTCCTTGCAGTCATAAATTAATCATTCTTTACATCCTTTTATCATTCTTATTTTTCTTGTCTTAGAAGTTAGGTTGCATTAGGACTGCACATGTGTAACTTTTGGATAATCAGTGTTGATGTAGTTTCTCTATTCGAATGGAGTTAAATTATAAGATGATTGAGTCTGTGTTTCCACTTAACTTGTGGATATAATAACTTGCTTTATTGTGAATACTCATTTTCCTTACCTTCCTTTCCCTGATGCCAATTACAATTTTAGCAATATATATTGATTCGTCGAATAGAAATAGTACAACTCTTGAGCTAAATTTATTATAGGAAACTACTTGCAGTCAAAAGTTTATGGTTTATCATTGATCAGCCTAATACAGAGGACATTTTGCAGATTAAGGTGTTTCGACTATTTAAACTAACAGCCTTGACCTATCTAACTGAATATGGAAACGTCAGATCATGTTCTGACTTTTATTAAGTGCTTGCTCCAAGCTACTTTCTGCTGATGTAGTCCTCTGCAGTTTGACATTGGATAGACCAAAAAGGACATGTTCGTGAGGATAGTTTATTTAAGGATTACCAGATGCTGGCTTCTAGTTAGGACTGTTGATGCTTCCTAGCCTTGTCATATTCACACATGTTTTGATTTAGCCAGTGCTCTAGAAATTATCATCTGTATGATATTGACTTTGTTTGAAACAAAGTTGATGTTTCATGTTTGCAGATTTTAATTCGTTGGAAGTGGCTTGTATCAAGAAATGAAATTATATCTTTCTTTATCACGCTACATTTAAAATTTATACTGAGCCTTTGTGCTTCTCTAGTTTCTGCTCCTCTTAACTAAAGTGAAGTTCTTTTAAGTTTTGCAAAAACTAGGTTGCCATTTCATTGTAATAGTAGAGCCTCTGACTTGATGTTTGTGTCTTTCTAGATCCTAGACTGTGTATTGGGACACAATGAAGTACTATTTAGACGAGCTCAGTTAAAAGCCCTTGTTTCTATCCACAGCCGAGAGGTCAGTGTCATGCATCTTTAATTTGCAGCATTGAAATTTTTGAGAACTAGCTGTTAACATGAATTGAAGTTCCTTTAGATTGTCCGAAGCCGTGATTTGTTAACAGGAATTTTCTTCAGGCTGGCAAGGGAGGTGACCTGACACATGATGAGACAACGATCATTAGCGGAGCACTGGATTTGACCGAGAAGGTAGTGACAATGATACTGCCATCCCTCATATTCTTTTCGTTCTGCGTGCATAAGGTTTCAGGAGTCAGTAATGCTTGACCCTTAAAAAATCTCCTGCTTCCCTATTTTATTTTGTATAGGCATAGAAGTTCTATGAGAAGAGACTTCTGATCAGCTTTTTGCTTAACAAAAATTATGAGTGTCCTGAGATCCATGGTTCGTCGCACAAGCTTTGACCATCTATGATACAGTTCCTTTCCACCATTCTTTTGCTGGGGAGAAGTTACTCAGAAATAACTACTCTGCAAACTTGTCCTTAGCTGAATTCCAGTGCACTAGTAAATAATGTTAAACATTCCAGACTCTCATGTCACCTTTTCTGTCTTTTGATTTTGTTTTTGAAAATCTGTTGCAGCCCATATCTATACAAAAAAAAAAAAAAAAAAAAAGGAATGAAATTTACAGTGATACATTTTATGACCTACTATACTAATACATATTATCTTTAGTCATCACAAGATCACTGAGACCTGGAATATGTTGGTATCTCCAAGTGGCGGAACTAGGATTTTTACTAAGGGGTGTTAAAATATAAAAGAGTAAATATACGACGAAATTAAGGGGTTCAACACATAGTATATATACATTAAAAAATTCTTTTTATGTATTTACACAGTGTAATTTTTCAGCGAAGGGGTGTCGGTTACCCCTTGGATGCATGTGGCTCCGCCACTGGTGCCTCCCTCTCTCTCTTGCTCTTTATCTCCTTTTTTTTTGTTGCTATTGATAGACTGCTGAGGAGGCTATGACACCCATCGAGTCAACATTTTCATTGGATGTCAATTCAAAGCTGGACTGGTAATACTCAAACCAAGTCTTTTGCTCTTCAAGTTATTCAAGGCTTCTTGGTTCTCAAACTATTAGGTGGCATTTGTTTGAATTTTTGATAAACTTGAGTCTGCAAAAAGAACTTGACATTTGGTTAAAAGTTATTTTTGTTTCTAAATGTTGCGCTCTAGATGCTGAACTGTTGACCTTATTTTAGATGGGTGTTAACTCCAAATTGTTCCTAGACAACATGCATACATCCGTAAGGAACTGAAAGCAGGTCAACAACATTAAAATTTGTATTTAAGGGATTTTTTTTGTGTAGAGGAATGGTTTTTGGTTTTTGTAAGATTTGAAAAATTGAGTTTGGAAATCTACAAAAGATATTAACTTTTTTTTTTCTTTTGGCAAAATAGCCTAAACAAACACATTTGTCAAAAACCCAAAACCTGAAATTGGAAATCCAAGTTTTGAAAAATTCAAACAAACACAACCTTAGTTTCAAGACAAGAGATTCTACGATAAAATATTTGCCACATTTTAAGTTTTATGCACACCCTTTACACTCTCACGGTATGGCTGGAGTTGTTGATACTCAAGAACTTAACAATTACCTAATGCTTACCTAGTGTCTATGCATAGTTGTGCATTGTTGCAACACTTCTGTTGATGGTTAACTTCTCAAAAATGATTGATCAGTTCTAATGATTAAATGATATTTTTCTGCACCCCTACATGCATGTGATATTGTGGTGAACTATGTGAAGCCATCATGCTTAAGAATACTAATATTTTTTTCTCTTCCTTTGTGTTGGTTGCGTGGAATTTAAATGGTACCTAAAAGGAGCTTTTGCCCATTCAACATTAGATGTTTCTTTCAGAAAAAATGAATTCTCTTTTCTTTGAGCTGTATTCTCAAGGCTTTTGTTTAGGGTAAGAGTGTAGCATGTGATGTGTAGGTTAGGCATACATTATGGGCTCAAACACTGCCACAGACAAAAGCCTGGTATTAAGTGGAGAATGGTAGAGGGGTGGGCCCATTATCACCAAGATTTGAACCGTGCACCCCTGACCCTTGAGGATTTCTCGTTATCAAAAAACTGCTCTACCTTCATGATAGATGTTCTCAGAAAAAAAAATTAAAGAACTGTCTTCATGCAAATGTTTGTAGATTCCTAGTTAACTATACTTGAGTTATTACTTCAAAAGAAGTTTCAATTTTTCTTTTTGTTTTTACTTCTCAAGATGCTGTATGCACATAAATAAAAGCAACAACTCATTCTTGATTTTAACCCCAGATATGTTATCTAGATTATTAGTTTTAGCAGTCAACTTACACATTTGTTTTCCTGATCGCAGGGAGGCTATGGGAAAAGTTCTTGCACGGGGTCATAGCCGTGTTCCTGTCTACTCTGGCAATCCAAAGAATGTTATTGGACTTCTACTGGTGAGTTCTGAATTCTCACAGTCAGAGCAAGTTTAAAATGTAATCTTGCTACTCATGTGAACTGATCAATTGAAAATGATATTAGGTAAAAAGTCTTCTTACAGTAAGGGCGGAGACAGAGACACCAGTTAGTGCAGTTTCTATACGCAGAATTCCACGGTATTAATATTTAATCGTTCACCGGCTGTCATTTGCATGTATTAACTCATATTTATATCCTAACAGCATTCCTTGTCATCAGTGTTCCTGCTGATATGCCGCTATATGACATACTAAACGAGTTTCAAAAAGGGAGCAGTCATATGGCTGCAGTGGTGAAGCCTAAAGGGAAAAGCAAAAAGCCTCTGTCTGGAGTTGAGGAACGGAAATCTGAAGACAACAGTGAAACTGCTCCTCTTCTGATGAAAAAGGATGGGAAGTCAGATAATGTGGTCGTTGATATTGAGAAGGGTATAGTACCAACATCCGGTGATGCAGTGACAAATAGTGTGCCTCATTCATCAGATGATATTGAGGATGCTGAAGTAATAGGTATTATCACCTTGGAAGATGTATTTGAAGAACTGTTACAGGTAATTCTTTGGATTTATAACTCTCTGTCACACAGTTGGCTATAACAGATGGAACTTACATTTTCGAAACTTGTCACTGGTGCAGGAGGAAATTGTGGATGAGACCGATGAGTATGTTGATGTACATAAAAGGTGCGGGAATCTTAGTTTCACCTGATCAGTATTATTGCTGTTGAAGAGCAGATTGTAATGTTCTTCCAATGTTTACAGGATACGTGTGGCTGCAGCAGCTGCTGCTTCATCAGTAGCACGAGCACCATCAATCCGGAGGTTGACAGCCCAAAAGGCAGCTGTAAGTACACATTATGGATATAATGTATAGGAATCTCCTGATAGATGATGTAAAATTCTTGAAAATCAAGATTCCACATGATTATGGATTGAATTGCCAAAATCTGGATTCACATTTTGATGTCATTTGATAGTAAGTATTGTTTAAACATCTCGACTGCATATCGTGTGCACCTGATTCAATTACATGTTATATGTAAAACTAGTCAAATAGTTTTATCACTATTGCATGTCTCTCCTTCTCAGATAGTTTATTTACCATTGTCAACTAAAAGACTTTGTGAAGTTAACAAATCAGTGAGGGACGGGAGCTGGAAATTCTCAAACTTGCTATAATCTTGCATCGCAGATCAGTGCCTCCAGTAAATTGTCGCACATAATATGGGTTCACACAAATCCAAGTGGAATAGTTTTGAGAGGCTTTATTAGTTCTATTAATTATTGCGACGAACTGAAGCATTATTCTCTTTTGTTCTTTTTCGAATCACTTGTTATTTGAGTTAAAATGACGACAAAGAGGAAAAATTTATGTTTCTATTTTTATAGATGTAACATTTTGTCTTTTGTTTTTGATAGAATTGCTAACGTAATCTATTGGATTCGATAGGGAGGCCAAAGTAAACAAGGACAAGCACCTAAGAAGTCGAGTGAGGACATTTCTAGCTCAAGAAGGATACCAGAGAGCATTGAAGAGCCTCTACTTGAGGACAAGAGATAAAACGGTTTGCTGAAATCCAGCAGGCCTTTCAGAGTCTCTAAAAATTTTGAGAGCGCAGAGTATAATGTTTTTGCAGTTCAAAGGTAGGGGTAAGGTCTGCCTACATCTTACTCTCTCCAGACCCCACTTATGGGAATACACTGGGCATGTTGTTGATTTATGACTTTGTGAGAACATATTCTTTTATGCAAAACTTCCCCATTGTTCATAAAATGTCTCAATTTTATTAGTTGCACTTGCATGGACTACTATGGTTCACTATCTTTTGTTGCTCTTTTATTGAAAAAGGAAAGCTGGTAATGAAAAATAAACACAAAAACCTTGTCCAAAATTTGCTAAGTGTCTTCCCTAGTAAGCATTTTTAAAAAAAATAAAAAAGGGCAGTCTGGTACACAAAACATTCCACGTTCATGCAGGGTCCGGAGAATGACTGCACCTTAAGGGGGTATAATGTAGGCAGTCTAGCTTAATTCAAGCATCAGTAGTTGATTCCACGGCTCAGATCTGTGACTTACACGGCTCAGATCTGTGACTTATTGGTCACGGGGGGACAACCTTACTATTGTTCCAAGAAGCACATGCAAAAAATACTTTTTTTCAAGACAAAAATGTTACACCTCGAAAATTTTCGCGTCGTTTGCGTCGTAAGTAAACTAACATAAGCCGGAGAGGTCATGGAATCCTTATAAGGTTAAAGAAGACTTTTAACAAGTGGTAAACAAG
The DNA here is from genome assembly GCF_019175385.1 of Lycium barbarum. NCBI lineage: Eukaryota > Viridiplantae > Streptophyta > Magnoliopsida > Solanales > Solanaceae > Lycium > Lycium barbarum. The sequence goes on along the minus strand of NC_083347.1, from coordinate 66,605,327 downwards.
TGTCTAAAAGTTTCGGAATCAAGCGAATCGAAAAAATTAAGTTTGTCGAAATTTTGAAAAACTTGGCAGAATTTTGGACAGGAAATTTTGGTCCAACTTGAGGGAGGTGTATCTCCTAGAATATGAGGGGTTATGAATTAACCTATGTAAATTGAAGTTCATTGAATTTAGTTTCTAATGCAACAAACCGTTAGTCGATACGATATCGGAGTAGAAAGTTATGGCCGTTTCAAGATAGGCTGCCAGATGGCTTTTCCGCGGGCCCACTTGGAAAGTCGGTGGAACCGACCTTCAAGGGGTATAAATACCCCATTCCCCTCATTTTATCATTATTCTACACTCCCTTTAGCTCTAGAAACCTTCATAAACATCTCCTAAACACTTATAGTCCCTTAGATCAAGAATCATCAAGATTTACACTAAATCCTCAACTAGTTCATGCAAAGGTGATTGTTCTTGCTTCTACTTGATGTTGTGGTGAGTTTGATTTTGAAGCAAGTTGTGTGAGTGAAATTTCTTCAACTATAAGGTATGTTCTTCATCTTATCTCTTATGTTGAGTTGATTTGAAGGTTTAGCAAATCTTAAAAGTGAAAATAGTTATGGAGGAAAGATTATAAAGTGTTGTGTTGTAGTTGTTGAGTCCATGGGCTGTTTTGAACATGTCGTGGTTGTGTTGTTAAGCTAACTTCCATGTATATGGATAGTATCTTATGTTGTTAGTATTGTGTGTGTGCAGGTAGGCCCTATCGGCCTAAGTTGATGGTTACCCCTCCAGAGTTACAGATTTAGAGTGGTTTGCTCGGGCCGAGTGTGGCATCGGGTGCCGGCCACGCCTCTCCAGATTTGGGGCGTGACAAACTTTGTATCAGAGTAGGTCTGTCCTACGGAGTCTACAAGCCATGTCCAGTAGAGTCTGTTTATGGGTGTATAGCGCGCCACACTTATAAACAAGAGACTGTAGGGAATTTATGATGGTTACCCTTCTTTGTATCCTAGATCGCGCTATAGTGTTGAGTCATAGGTGTAAATCTTCAACCCTGACCTCTATTGTTTTATAGTTTGACGATGACTCCTTCAGAAAAGACTACGGGTGATTCGAGGATTGCAATGACGACGGGGGAAAAGAAAAGGAGTAATATTAAAGAGCAATCTAGAGTGGAATCTGTGGTTAGACAATGGGTTAAAATTGTGAATATGTTGATAGTACGGTGGAAAAAGATATGTTGTGGTAATAAGGCAAAAGTAGGATTAATCAGGAAGGACATGTGTGGGGAACATAGTTCGATGAAGAGACTGTATCTACAGAATTACAAATGATGGGTATTAAGAGGAATCAGTAAGATATAAATGACTTGTAAGTAAGGGAAGATAGTACAGTACAAGGGGATGAGCAATGCCGTCAGGAACAATTATTGTGGTAATATTGTTTGTACACCCTTGAGAGTGGTATCGATATATTATATATAATTTTGTTAAGATAAATTTTGAAGTAGTCTGATGAGACTTAAAAAGAAGAGAAGTTCGATGGGATTTTCAGTTGGTCTAGCGAAGGACTGTAGTTATACTGTGAGTGGTTATCTATTAATGAGACATCAATATGATTAGATGGGAGTTGTAACTTTCCCTCGAGGTAAGACATGGAAAGGATACGTATGTGTTTAAATATAACCCTTGAGTATAAATATGCCAATGATTTATGAGTAGAAAAGGGTAAAGCAGGAATTACGGAAACGAAAAAAAGTATCAGTTATAAGGATGATGATGCTTAATGTCTAAAAAGGGATAAGATACAGAATGCAAGATTAGTGTTTAAAATCATCTGAGGGGTTGTATGTGAGACCTACGGGAGTGTTTTAGAGTTATGTAAGTTGTTATACATGTTGGGGAAAAGAGTATTAAGAGTTAGAAGTTAAACGAATAGGAGAGAATATGTTTCGTCGAAAGGATCGCATAGGGTCTGTTTGACAGCTATCTTTAGGAACCGTCGAAGTGAGGCGGTGCAACTTATGTCATTATATAATTTTGATCCATGTTTTATTTTCATTCATTCCTCACATCATCCGGAACTCAAACATTCTCTCAAAAAAGTTTTATTATCACAAGATTATTGAATTAGTAGCTCAAGACTGAATAGCCAATGAAAGAAGCAAGAGATGCTTGAAAGAATTATATTTATGATAGGAAACGAAGGGGTGTGAGGTCGCAAGTTGGTATAAGATACGCCCTTCTCTGATGAGGTAAACTTGTAGTCTGATAGAGGCCAACCAGAAGGTCGAACATTTATGTAATGAAGAAGAGGAGAAACATTAACAATTTGGGCGGATTTTTGAGAAGAGACTCTTGTGATAGATACCATTATAGTGATTGGATGGGTAAACGAGCAATAAAAGAAAGATGATTACTGGAAAAACGATAAGGAAAATTTTGAAGATCTCCTTGATGGAAGATTAGGCCCATCCAAGGCCAGTACGTCTATGAGAATATGTGACCCGCTACATGTATGTGCAGCTGACTAGATAGACTCAGACAATAAGCAATTACAGTTAAGATTAGTCACGGAAATTACTGGGAGTAAGTACTAGCAGGAAAGAGGAGAGATAAATGGGATGTCAAATATAGAGTAGTGGGTTAACACCCTAAGGGGGAAAGACGAGACGACAAGTATTGGATTAGGAGTAAGCTTTGTTAGAAGATGGAAAGATAATGACAAAGGAATTGGAAACTACCTCAACGGGATATTACGCTAGCAGGCCGATGAAGTGTAGGGACGATTTGACGATAAACATAACCAGTCAATCATATGCATGACTAAATAAACATTGGGAGATAGTACTCCAAGGAAGGAATTACTCAAAATTTCACGACAAGGGTGTAATAGGAAGTTCAGTAATGAAGAAGCAGAGAAGGGTTGAATATGATGGTATTCGAAGTAAATAATGGACTAAGATAAAAGTTAAGTGAAATAGCCACCGCGAGCTAATCGCGTGGATACAAAGTTCCAGCATCGTATACCGGTTGGGAAAGACTTAAAGGAAAAAGTATTCGAGTCGAAATCTAGTAACGTCTTTGTCGAGGGAAGGATGCGGAGTTAACGATAGAAGAAGGATAAAATGAGAATGAACTAGTCGATGGAACGAGAGTACTTGACGGTAACAACCTGCAATGAAAAAAAATAAATGTGTAGGATTATACGGGAGCAGAAGTTTATAAATGATACGAGAATTTCAAGCATAGAATATTCAGGAGGTAAGAGAATTAAAGTCGCGTTATATGTAAATGGAAAGAGATGGACCTAAATGAGGAACTAGAGGCTAGTGGCGGTAGTGAAGAGGATAATGAGGAATAAGTTCGTGTAAGACAGTTTCATTGTATTAGAATAAATAAGGATAGATCTAGCACCGAAATGGACACGTCTATTCTGGAAGATAGCAGAAGGGTATAGAATCATATACTACAGAAATGATATAAGTTTATAAGAGGTTTGCTAGAGCTTCAACTGGTAAAGCGTAGCATAGCGGAGGATAGCAATAGCAAGATATGGTATATGTTGGGAAACCTGAGTAAAGATATAGTATCCTAGAAATGGTATATCTCTTAAACCAAAGCTCGAAAGAGGATTCAACAAAGAGTATCTCAGCAAGATGGAGTCTTAAGATATTGAATGGACTTTATGTTAAATATAGCAAGGGTAGATGGCCTATTCAGAGGCAACAAAGATATATCATGACCTTAGTGGATCGATAGAAAGAAAATATTACAGAGTTCGTGGTCCATTAATAAATAAATAGAAGTTTGAGAGACTGAAGTATCATATGGATATGTCGTTAAGGATGATCAGTATGAATTTTGTAATTATAAGGAATTAGGCAAGCTATATATGGAATTATTCGGTTACCTAGTAACTTTGGTTACCCGGTTAAGATGTCCACTTCTCTACTAGCGCCTGAGGATCAGTACATTCAGAGAAACCTGAAGAATATAGATTACCCCAGTAATGCTTTCCACCTTGAGATAAGTGGGTAGGTCGAGCACGCTTTTCCGACGTCCAAGGATATGTCATGAGCATGTATACTAGAACTTTGAAGAAATTGGGACGACCAGTTAGTGTGGATTGAATTTGCATATGGTATTAGTCATCATTCCAATATCCAAATGGCCTATATGAAGTTCAATAAGAGTGGAAGAATGTCAGATTGCTTGAAATTTGGAATCTCATTCTGAAGAGATTTATGAGAGGTAATAAGAAGGATAAGTTGACCATTGGATACCTTAGACTTCAAGATGATAGTCGAAGGGCCTGCGAGATTTACCCTCAGAATTGGAATCTGTATATCCAGTATTTTACATGTCTATGCTTCGCAAGTGTATTGAGAAATCCCCCACTGATGTACCAATTGATGATATTCGGATTATAGAACAGTTATCGTATGAGAAAGTTCCTACTACCCTCTCAGATCACCAAAATTCTAGGTCTGTGGATTAAGAACCAGAGATGTAGCCTCTGTAATAGTACTATGAAAGAATGTGAAGGTAGAAGAGAGGACTCGAGAAGCTAAGAAAGATATGACATCCAGATATCCACATTTGTTTTCATTACTAAAGGAGATCTAGACTGAGACATTATAACCTTCAGGTATGTATATGTTGTTAGTTACTGTCATTGGTAGTGTGAGGCCATTGTTGTTACCGATTGCTGTAGCCCTGTGTGGCATTATGCTGTTGGTTTGCTACGTGACAGGTTGGTATTATTGAAGTTACACCTCAAAAATTTTCGCGTCATTTGCGTCGTAAGTAAACTAACATAAGCCGGAGAGGTCATGAAATCCTTATAAGGTCAAGGAAGGCTTTTAACAAGTTCTAAGCAAGTGTCTAAAAATTTCGGGATCAAGCGAATCGAAGAAATTAAGTTTGTCGAAATTTGGGAAAACTTGGCAGAATTTTGGACAGGAAATTCTGGTCCAACTTGAGGGAGGTGTATCTCCTAGAATATGAGGAGTTATGGAATGCATAACCTATGTAAATTGAAGTTCATTGAGTCTAGTTTGCAATGCAACAAATCATTTGTCGATACGATATCAGAATAGAAAGTTATGGCCATTTCAAGATAGGCTACCAGATGGCTTTTCCACGGACCCACTTGGAAAGTCGGTGGAACCGACCTTCAAGGGGTATAAATCCCCATTCCCCTTATTTTATTATCATTCTACACTCCCTTCAGCTCTACAAACCTCCATAAACATCTCCTAAACACTTATAGTCCCTTAGATCAAGAATTCATCAAGATTTACACTCAATCCAATAGTCCCTTAGATCAAGAATTCATCAAGATTTACACTAAATCCTCAACTAGTTCATGCAAAGGTGATTGTTCTTGCTTCTACTTGATGTTGTAATGAGTTTGATTTTGAAGCAAGTTGTGTGAGTGGAAGTTCTTCAACTATAAGGTATGTTATGTTCTTCATCCTATCTCTTATGTTGAGTTGATTTGAAGGTTTAGCAAGTCTTAAAAGTGAAAATAGTTATGGTGGAAAGATCATAAAGTATTGTGTTGTAATTATTGAGTCCATGGGCTCTTTTGAACATGTTGTGGCTGTGTTGTTGAGCTAACTTTCATGTATATGGATAGTATCTTATATTGTTGGTATTGTCTGTATGTCGGTAGGCCCTATCGACTTAAGTTGAGGGTTACCCCTCCAGAGTTACAGATTTAGAGTGGTTCGCTCGAGCCGAGTGTGGCTTCGGGTGCCGGCCACACCTCTCCAAATTTGGGGCGTGACAAAAAACATACTTACTAAAATTTTATATTTACCAAACTATTCCTCATTGATTGAACTCATTTATATCTCGCATATAAATACAATTTTTTTTTTGGTTTAACTACATTTATATTATTAAAAACTTTAATACATATTCTTGATTTACATTTAAATTTTAGTTATGTAAAATTAAATGAACGTTGATACTGTCTTTTTTCGTGATTTGACACTCAAAACATATTTTGGAAAGGTTGACCAAACATAATCCATTTATCAAATATTGAGAAAGCGCTTTGTAAAAACTGAATCAAATATTATCATTCAGAAAATAATTAGGTAAAAACTTACTCATACCGGGTGTTTACACCAAAGTAATACACCTTACCATGGTTAAATGAATTTATGAAGTAAATATACATGTTACTTAATCATCATATTATACTAAAAGTGGAAAGCTCCCACCTTCAAAGTTAGTTTACCATTTAGCCCGTACACTAAATCAAAATTTAATTAAATATCTAAGTAAACAATAAACTTAATTAAATAGTCATTTTTATTTACATAATACTTTTATAACTACATTAACAATGAATCGGTGAACTAGAAATAAAGCAGCAGTGCTTTAATGCTTCAAACCATGAAAATTCAATGAATCCAATTAGAGGGTTAAGGGCATTCACTCTCCTTTATCTAATTTCAGAAAACGTTTCTCATCTTTATGATTGTAGAAGATGTTTCCCCTCCTCTTTTTCTTTTTTCTTGAATTATAATTCATTATATACTTAAAAATAGAGGCTTTGATCTTTCAGGGTTCTTTTTGATTTATTTAGGAAATTAAAATTATATAACCATATTATTCTTTTTGATTTATTTACGAAATTATTATTATATAATCATATCTATATATTGAATCACCAAATTGCCTATTAAAAGTTGAATGATCATTTGGCCTTGAGCTTAAAAAAGAACCTTATTAAATAAATATCTCCAGCTATATATGTTTTCTTAATTACTCTCTCCGTCTCAAATTATTTGTCGTTGTTACTAAAAATTATTGTCTCAAATTATTTGTCGTTTTAGAAGTTTAAGACACAATTAATTATCTTTTTTCCATTTTACCCTTATTAAATTTTGTCATTAATGGAGTGACACATAAAAAGAGTAAACATTTAATGGAGAGACAATATAACTTAGACACAAATAGGGGTAGAATAGTCAAATATCCTTTCTAATTAATATTTCTTAAGAGGCGTTTAAACCAAAAAAACGATAAATAATTTAACACGGAGAGAGTATTATTTACAATACTGAATTGTACCATTTTCAAAGAAGAAAGAGTGATCAATCTGTGCATGTAATTGTGTCATGGTCTAAGCCAAACATTTATAAAGTATAATTAATCGGGCTAATAATTAACATTAAAAAGGGAGAGAGAACGGAAGGATAACTTACCATGCTCAAGTACCTAAACCGACGAGTATGCTTTTTCCTTCTAAATAGAGGTTTCAGCACATTAATTTATTAGACCTAATAAATAACAGTAATGCTTCCATAACATATGAGCGTGTACTGTTCATTAAATACGAAATGGTAACTTATTTTTTCATTAATCACTAACTTAGCCAACCATTTAGTTAATACAAAAAACCTATAGAATTTGAAGAGTCTATTAAATAATTAATGCAGGCTAATCAAGTAATAAATATGTAAAAGGAAAACCCAAAGAACATCATCAAGAAACAACTATATAGAGGCAACAACTGAAGTTCATTTCCCTCAAGGACGTTTTTTGGTTGAGCATATTCTTTTTTAATCTTCATTTTCGTTTTTTTTTTCCCTCCTTTCATTTCCTGTAAAGAAAAATCTGCACTAAATATTTAGAGTTGATGGATCCCGTAATCGAATAATAGCCAAATTCAACTCTCATTACCTTCAAATTTCATTTCATGGATGATGAAGACCACCATTTTCACCTGTGCCGCTAGCTGAGAGTCGTGGAGAGGAGAGGGTTGATTTCTCCTGAAGGCTGATTTTAGGAGATTGCCACTAATTGATTCACTTTCTATAGTGTATTACGATTATAATTTTTTTAGATGAAAAGACAAATATATACTATTCATCATATATTTATGGCCAAAGAAATGTTGTTATTTGTGCATTTTAGGGGAGTATCAAATGATATCTCGGTCGCTTCGACTGCTTCCATTTAGCGATCTTAAAATTTTTAGTCCTTTTCATTTATTCTAAGTTTTAATAGATCTTTAGTTTTATGAGTTTTATTATAACTGTGAAAATATTGCAAATAGTGCGTTAATATTTTTACCAGTTGAAAGATGATTGGTCTCGAAAGAAACTAAAATGCCTATAAAAATGTCAAGCAAAAATTCTTGGAAGCTTTCGTAACAGGAATAACTGAATCTTCCTGTCCTTTTTACTTCATACAGTGTTTACAAACAAATAACTTCCGATCATGTGTTGATTTCAGGGAAAAAGGTTAAGAAGTTAAAGATGTTAAATGAGATACAATATCAACTTTTTTTCTAAGCTATAAATTTTGTTTTAAACTCAAATACTTGAGAATATGTATGTAATTTCCAAAATATACATTTCCTACAAAGTAATAATGGAGCTTAGTTGCACGTGTCCGAAAACTAGTCATATTAAATAAAAGAACTCTATATCGAAATACATGACATTCATGTATTGATTTAGTGTGAACACTCAATGTTGGAAAGTTTTTACCAAATAATTTGGACTATGTTCAAGATATATGAACCAAAAGTAAATATTTGGATTTAATAAGTCCGTCCAAGTCAATCACTTAATCTATTACAAGATCTCATACTATATACTAGCATTCTTTTGTTTTGAACATAATAATTACTTTTTGTCATGAAATAATAACGCACGTGCTAAAAAACTAGTAATGATAAAAGTACAGGACAACAGAGATATAACCAAAGAAGCTGGGGGAGAGAGATATTTTATTGCTCCTCAAACTGATGTACAAATGAACTGAATTGACTTCCTATTTATAGAAGAAAAGAAGTTGTTGCGAGGCTTTTGAGGAAGCTGCTGACAAGCTACCTGCAAGTTGCCTGCTTGATTGCAAGCCTGAGGAAGCTGCTTGCTTGAGCTACTTCCAAGTTGCCCGTGTGATTCCAAGCTTATCCAGGAAACTGTAGGAGTATTTAAATGGACATCCACAATAAAATGTATTTATAACACTCCCCCTTGGATGTTCATTAATAAATAATGTGCTTTGTTAAAACCTTACTAGGAAAAATCCAGTGGGAAATTGTCACGACCCTAATTACCGATCGTGCGGGCACCTAATTATTATCACTAGTAGGCGAACCCTAACTCATTAACCCTTTAATCACTAGCAAATTTTAACTTCTTTAATCATTATACTTAATTAATCAATGAGCATGTGAATGAAGAAATAGTCTACCAAGTCATAAATAATAATTAATATAAGTGCGGAAGTCTTAACTATTACACCCCTAAAATTTGAAAGTCATCGTACAAGGACTCTAGCCAACAATGTCTAAAGAATGAAGTATATGTCAAATATAATAACAATTAATGTCTGGAATGAATATAGACATCTGAAAAGAGAGATCTCCAGGTGACATGGCATGGATAGAAGCTCACCCTCGGATCTGATCGAGCAAACTAGCTTCAAGCTAGAGATGTAGTCTGGATGAAATCTCTGGAACACAATCTGCACTAAAAAAGAGTGCAACAAGGTAGTATCAGTATAAACACTATGTACCGGTAAGCATCATAGACCGACTAAGATTAGTTCATGCATGTAAGTATAAAATCAGCAAGATAAACAGATAGGCACTTAACACTCAAATCCAAGTCACAGAATGTCCCATAACGGAGTCACATCCTAAGATGAAGCTTCTAAACCACAAGTTTGCCAAGTTTCAAAAATCTCACCTGATGATCACAAGTCCAAGTTCCGTCCCTAGGTAGAGTCACTAATCCACAATTTAACTCAGTAAATGGTCATAATTATCACAATAGGCATTCAACATCTATACCAAAATTAGAAACAAACGAGCATATAATAATGCAGAATAAAATGTAATGATGTGCAATGCAATGGAATGCCATGCACTGGCCAATCACTCGAACTGTACACACATTCTAACTGATGTCATTGCTCAGCAGTCATGACCTGCAGGGGACCCATGGTGTCCATGTACCATTCGTTCCGGATTCACTCCTCGGACTCGAGCATAAGCCTCCGCTGCGAAGCGAACCTCGAAAGCGGGCCATATCAATGTACTTCTCATTTTCGAAATGAGCCTCGGACCACGAGCCTATAATCTAGGTCACATCCTCACCCCCGGTCAAAGGTGCCTTTTCATATGTATAGTAACACTGTCACATTACTCTCAATGATCAATTCATCAAGTACCATGTATCAAATAGTATCACAAGTTCAACAAGGAGATTATATTAACTTCTTCACTAATTTCACATCACAATGTATGTCTTAACGAATTCCAGTTCATTAGTATGTATGGACTATGAACAATTAGCAATATCAATGTAAAACACAAGGCATCATGCCACAAGTCTTCCGAACCATTTCCATCATGTATGAGTGTATAAATGCATAAATGAATGTAAACATGATAAATCAATGCAAACCAATAAAACAACAGTGAAGGTACAAGTCACAAAGCCACAAGTCATATCAAGACTTGGATAAACTCAACCATGAAATGAATCATACAAACCGTCTTAACCAACATAAGAGTCTATGTCCCTCTTTACTTCCTCATATAGTAAGTACGCCTCACAACTAAGTCTTGTATCACCAAGAAGCTCCACTGTTCTATATATTATCATCAACAGTAAATCATACATCAAGTTTTCATCTATGTACTATCATAAGTTTATGTCACAATTCAAGTTTAAACTCATTATCCTTTCTTTCTCCGATAATATGTGTCACAATAAGAGAGAACTGAGTACAACACGACAATTTAGGCAATGAGTCTAATCACAATAACAGGGCAACGAGCCACCATCAACAACTATCAACCTAATAGAAATCCATCCCAAATCGCCACAGTATGAATACAACTACACCTCATATTTCAATACATAAAGTAATGGCGACGAGCCCATAAAATTATAAGTCATACCAACCTAGCTAATATTGTCACGACCCAACTAGAGGGCCATGATGGGTACCCGGGGCTAACCCACCGAGCACCATCTTTCAGACTTATCATCCAACTCATCCTGAACATACACCATTCTCAACACATCTTATCATGAAATGATCTACAAATATCTCTCAAAACATACGTATATGTACAAGCCCACGTGGCTACAAAATAATATACAAGACATACGCTAAGGAGATCACATAACATCTGCTAACTACACTTATATATCTACAAACCTCTAACTGGAGTACTGAAATCATAAGGACGGGATAGGACCCCGCCATGCCCAAATATGCACACAAAAGAAAATATCAATAAGCGGCAACTCTGGAGTAGTGGAGTGCCCCTGTATATCTGCTGATAAAGCTTCTAAGCGTCTGCTCTGTCTCTCTGTCTACCTGCGGGCATGAACGCAGCGTCCATAAAAGAAAGGACGCCAGCATGAACAATGTATTGAGTATGTAAGGCATGTATAACAACATAATCAAGAAATAAGAGAGCATAAGATAAAGAGATAACCTGTAACTGATTGCCTCTGGCGGAGTTATGCATGCCAACTTTTATATTTAAAACAATATCATATCATATATACATAAATAAACTGCCCGACCATATAGGTACGGTGTGATCATCATTAGCTCGCATCCGGGCCTCCCGCGTCCGGGGTAACCATCTCATGCCGCTCACTAGTGGTGTCTGCCTAGCCAACTAGGCACAGTGTTATTATCATCATAGCTGCCCACTTACGCACGCCCAGAGTAGTGGTGTCTGCCCGGCCAACTAGGCACGGTGTGATCATACATAAAAATAACATAAAGCATGCATGAGAGCCCAAGTGAAAGCTATAACTCTATCGGAGTGACGTAAGGTCGGTAACCTCCAATTATGTTATGGATCAAACATCATCGCTAGGTCTCACCTTGAAGGAACTAGTGTCATGAGGTGAGATGGACAACAATGAGTAACATCAAGGAAATTATGAAATAAGTTCATTAAGTTTATAATTGCATCAAGTCATAAGCTTTGGAATCTCTAAAAGAAAAATCCTTATCATCATTATCATAGAACACGTCTTATCTCTTTCTCATAATAAGCTCACAAGGATCTTTAACTTTCATCTTTTGGGAGGTAAGAAGGTCATGGAAATTTTGAGAGGAAACCATAGCATAGAAGTCATGCCTTTGAAAGAAAAGGGACTAGCCTCACATACCTTTGTGGTTTCTTCACGATTAAATATTCTCCTTCCAAGCATACTATTGTACATTCAAGAAAATTCGTACTAAATTAGATCATTAGAAACTTGCTTAAGTCCAAACTAAAGTGACTAAGAGCTAGCGAGAATAGAGCAGCATTTCCTTTGTATCGACAACTTTCTCCATATAGTAAACATCTCCCAAACATCATACTAACACCCATGATATCATAATCAATAGACTTCTTCAAGTTAAACATTGTTCAATCCTCAAAACTCCTTTTCAAAGTCATTCATAATCATAACTACGACACACCACTATATTCATTTTCATATAATACTTTCTCCATGTCATTAGTATCATTCACAACAAGATTATACTCATAGCGTACTAAGAAACACGACTCAAGTTAACTTACTACTCAAAATACCATTAAATCCATACTGAAGCTTCATATTCTACTTCCTTCCCTAATCCAAGTCATTCAACCACTCAAATGCTCTTAATAACATGAAATAAATGTAGAACTCACCTTTGACCTTATAAGAATGAGCTTTGGATGGATATACTTCACTTGGGAGAAACCCCAACTTCAATACTAAAGGAATTCGTGACTTCTATCAACCCTAGTGAGCCTCTTTTGCACTTGATCCTCTTGATTCTTGGTAATTAATCCTTGTTTTCTCTTGAATTTGTGTTAATATGGTGGAGGGAATATTCTATAGCTCTCAAGACTTATTGAGAAGGTGGAAACTGAAAAATAAAAATAAGGGTCGGATATTTATAACTAGAATTGGAAAGTTCCAGCGAGGCGGTTTGATGAGTGGGTCGACGTGACGACGGTCCGTCGACGTGACGACGGTCCGTCGACGTGTCGACGGTCCGTCGAATTATGCGTGCAGATCTCTGATTGCAGAAACATATTGACGGTGCACAGCGATGGTCTGTCGACGCCGACTGATGTCTGCAGAATTTCCTGATTCAGTTTAGATTGAGTCGATTCAATTCGTTCAACTTATAATCCTTTAAATTACCATAAATGCCTGATGATACATTTGTACACGGGGTAAGACACTTTATATTCCCAAACGCGGGCACGGGTTTCCATTCTTAAGGCATACCCGACTAGGAACCATAAGTCCTACTACGATGAAAATGAGGGGTGTAACATTCTACCCCCCTTAAAAACATTCGTCCTCGAATGTTGGGTCCTTGGGAATTCTACAAAAATTTTGCCAGAGTTTCCCCTGTAATTTGACACTACCATCCTCTCATAGTAACCTAAAATATATTGCCTCATGGGGCTACAACAATAATAATAGAAAGCATGGCCACACACGACCAAGAAAGCATCAAAAGAAGCATTACATACCTAAGGAAAATGGCGTCTCGTCTTAAGCCTCTTCTGGGGGAAGAAATAAATGTGGATATCTACACTTCATATCTTCTTCTGCTTCCCAGGTCGTCTCTTATCTATTATTGTTTCTCCATAGGGCCTCAACTGAGGCTACATCTTTGGTTCTGAGTCTTTGCACTTGCCTATCTAGAATGGCAGTGGGTATCTTCTCATAAGACAATTTCTCAATAACTTGAACATCATCTATAGGCGCGATTCTGGAAGGATCTCCAACACACTTGCGGAGCATCGACACATGAAAAACTGGATGAACTGACTCTAATTCTGAAGGTAGATCTAATTCATAAGCCACTTGGCCTACTTTGCGCACAATCCTGTAAGGTTCAATATACCGGGGACTAAGCTTCCCCTTTTTGCCAAATTTCATTACACCTTTCATCAGCGATACTTTCAGGAATACCTAATCATTAAATTGGAATTCCAATATCTGTCGATGGTTATCTACATAAGATTTCTGACGACGCTGAGCTGTTAAAAATCGGTCTCGGATTATCTTGATCTTCTCTACCGCTTTTTGAATCAGTTCTGGACCTATTAATTGTGTCTCTCCTACTTCAAACCATCCAATTGACGATCTACACTTCCTTCCATATAGAGCTTCGTATGGGGCCATTTGGATACTGGGGTGATAACTGTTGTTATATGAAAATTCAATAAGTGGAAAATGATCATCCTAATTACCTCCGAAATCTAATACACATGCTCGCAACAAGGTCTGAATAGTGCGTTCAGCTTGTCCATCCGTTTGTGAGTAAAATGCTATGCAGAGTCTCACTTGAGTTCCCAAACCTTCTTGAAAGGACTTCCAGAAATTAGCTATAAATTATGCCCCTCTATCTGTGATAATGGATACTGGAACACCATGAAGTTGGGAGGCTCAGTACTTCAACTAGTCTCCATGTCTTGGTCCTATTGAAAATACCAGTGAAGATCCAAATCGAAAAGTGAAAAACATTCATAGTTGCAGTAAATAATAAACATTACTGCAACTATGAATGTTTTTCACTTTTTGATTTGGATCTTCACTGGTATTTTCTATCTCTTTAAGGTATGGATTGGCATAATCTTCTGCTGAGTATGTGGCTCTAACTGGTAGGAAATGAGCTGACTTCATGAGTCTATCAACAATCACCCATATGTAGTCATACTTACGCCGAGAAAAAGGAAAACCTACAATAAAATCCAAGTTGATAACCTCCCATTTACAGGTTAGAATTTCCATAGCCTACAACAATTCTCCTAGCTTTTGATTCTCGATTTTCACTTGCTGGCAATTTGGGCACTGAGCTACAAATTCTGCTATATCTTTCTTTATGCCATCCCACCAATACATTGACTTGAGATCATGGTACATCTTTGTCGCTCCTGGATGAACGGAATAGCGAGAGTAATAGGCTTCTTCAAGAATCTGGCGGCGTAATCCTGCAACATCCGGAACACATAGCCTGCCTCGATACCTAAGAACCCCATCTGCAGAAATATCAAATGGTGACTTTTCCTTATGGGGAAGTGCATCTCTATAGTGACTCAACTTGGGATCTTCATATTGGCACTTTTTCACTTCCATGTCTAAGGATGAGACAGCTGGGTTATGAACAGTAACTCTTGCATTGCCTGAGTCCATTAAGTGGACTCCTAGGCTAGCTAGCTGGTAGAGCTCACAGATTAATTCTTTCTTCTCCGGCTGAGCATCACATAGACTGCCCATAGATTTACGGCTGAGAGCATCGGCCACCACATTTACCTTTTCGGGATGATATAAAATACTCACATCGTAGTCTTTCAATAGCTCTAACCATCGCCTCTGCCGTAGATTCAACTCTTTTGCTTGAAAATGTACTGGAGGCTCTTGTGGTCGGTATAAATATCAACATGGACACCATACAAATAATGTCTCCATATCTATAGTGCATGAATAAATACAGCTAATTTAAGATCATAGGTCGGATAATTCTTCTCATGTTTCCGCAACTGCCTGGAAGCATAGGCAATAACCCTACTGTGCTGCATCAATACACAGCCCAACCCAACATCGAAGGCATCACAATAAACAACATAGCCTTCCGATCCTTCTAGAAGTGTCAGGACTGGGGCTGAAGTCAATCTATTTTTCAATTCCTAGAAACTACGCTCACAAGCATCGGTCCACTAGAATTTTGCCGATTTCTGAGTTAGCTTCATCAATGGTGCTGAAATAGAAGAAAATCCTTCCACAAACCTTCTGTAATAGCCTGCTAATTCCAGAACGCTACGGACTTCTATAGGTGTTGTAGGCCTTATCCAAGTCTTCACAGCCTCAATTTTCTGAGTATCCACTCGAATACCGCCAGCTTAGATAATATGGCCCAGAAAAGTTACAGAATTCAACCAGAACTCGCATTTTGAAAACTTGGCATATAATTCTCGAATCCGAATAATTCCAAGAATAGTATGTAAATGATCTGCATGTTCTGCTTCTGATCGAGAGCACACTAGGATGTCATCGATGAACACGATTACAAATAGATCTAGGAAAGGCCTGAACACATTATTCATCAAATTCATAAATACTGCCGGGGGTGTTGGTCAACCTGTCACGACCCAACCAGAGGGCCGCCACGGGCACCCGATGCTAACCCACCCAGGCACCTCTTAACATACTTTCACATTTACCTCTAGGTGAGCCACATAGCTAAATCATACTTTCTATCCATTATTCATACTAATTCCATTGAACAACAGCACATGATTATATATATATATATCACCATTTATAGCAATGCCCATAGCAATGTTCATAAGCCGACGAGGCTAACAAAATGACATCCAAAATATAGGCCGATAAGGCCAAATACATCTAACCATATACACATGTCTACGAGCCTCTAAGGAGAATAAGTCATATCATATAGGCGGGACAGGACCTCGCTATGCCCATCATTATGTACACAAAAGAATCAATACCAAAAGCTATAGCTCCGAATGAAGTGGAGCTCCACTATGCAGTCCCTGCGAAATATAGCTACGGATCAAGCCTGTCTCCCTGGCCACCTGCGGGCATGACGCAGCGTCCACAAACAAAAGGACGTCAGTACAAAAAATGTACTGAGTATGTAAAGCATGATCAATATCGTTATAGAAGCATAATAAGAAACATAAGAATTAGCATAGGATGAGAGATAGTAGTATCGTCGTCATAAGCACTTACTTGCTTTTCATGGGGATTGTCCATTTCTAATGCGAGATTGTGTACATACATCCGTATCCGTATTCATATCGGTACTCATTTACATTCCGTATCCATAGTCGTATTCATATACATATTCATACCATATTCGTATTCATACTCATATCTATATAGTATACATATCCATATCATTTACATAGCATTTGCATAGCATACCCGACCACGAAGGTTCGGTGTTTCGCGTACCCGACCATGGCTAGGTTCGGTTATCATACATACCTGGCCCTACCAAGGATCAGGGTTACACATACCTGGCCCTACCAAGGCTTCAGAGTTGTCCGTACCCAATTGCAGTGGTGCACGCGCATTATATATATATATATATATATATACATATACTTATATTCTACCCGGCCATTTAAGCTCGGGGTTTCATAATAGCCATGCATAGGCACATGTACATAAAAGTTCATAAGCATCTTTAGCATCACTACTATTGTTATGTCCCGTATTTTTATACATTGGGACAACCCGGATTAACTATGATAAGTTAGGGCCAAGACCATTCCGGGACTTGAAGTCGAGACTTTTGACCTTCGATTTTATTTTGAGACATAAGTTGTTCATGAAATTGTTGGCATGGAAAAATTAGGAAAAGTAGGGACCAAAAGTCACAAATTTGGAAGTTAAAAATCATGCAAGAAGTCCCACACTTTGTGGCCAATTTTAAATGGTCCAACACTTGTGTGGGCCATGGACACTTGGAGAGTTAGTATGGGAACTTAAAAGATGACTTCTAAGTCATATTCTCTCATTCCATACTTAGCAACAAAATCAAGAAGTTGAAGAACTTCAACACCAAACTTTCGGCCAAGCCAAGAGAAAACCAAATCCAATTTGAGCCATTCCAAAAATATTTCTTTGGTGCAAATCCAGTAATTGAAGGTCCCTAAGTAACGTGGAAGTGTTGTTGGAGCGATCAAGCCATCCGTTTAGTAGATCGCAAACCCTAGGCAAAGAGTGGAGTTGAAGAAGAAAGGTAAGATTTGGTCTTGTTTATGTGTTGTGAATGTTGTATGCATGTTGTAGTATGCTAAAATGAATGAAAATCATGAGATAGGGTATATTGGAAGTGGGTTGTGTGCTGGGTGTGTTAGCCGTATGAGGTGTGTGTATGTTGTGTGGTGTTGAGGTGATGAATTAATTCTATGTAGCATGTTTGATTGTTGTAGGGTGAAGAAATAAATGAGAACCATTTAAATGTGTATGTGGGTATGTGGCCGTGTGTAGCCTCCCATGTGTGGCAAAGGATGAATTAATATCGCTTAGTGTTTTCGTTGTTGTCGTTATGAATTCTAGTTTGGAAATGAGCATTTAATGACTCAAGATTGATGTTGAAATTGTATGGGCTGGTTTGAGGGTTATTGTGCATTTGATGTAAGTTGTACATTTATGAGAATGCTATCGTTATAGTGTGGATTGTTGATACAAATCATGATTTGAAAATGAGGAGTGTGTTATAGTGAGGTTCTCGGGTTTGGGGACTGTTTTCGGGTAAATTGGAACAATTGTTGGGTTGTTGGAAATATTATGTAAATTGTTTAACATGTCCTTGAATATCTTTGTTAAGGGTTCGGGTTGGAAATTGAATGGATGAGCGATAATATGGCTTGAATGTAAGCCGTCGAATTGGATATTATGAATGATGTGAAAGAAAGTTGTTAATGTTATATTATCCTTCGGATTGATCATTGGGGTTGCTAGGTTGGTTATTGTTGTTGTTGTTGTTGTTGATTCTGGCCGAGTTAAATTCTCGGGGTTGGCCTATTTACAGGGGAAATGCTGCCCAAATTACTGTAGAATTAAGTGTTAGTTTGGAATAAATTGCCTAGTGCCGATGGCTAATGTGTAATACTCGTTGACGTATTTGTAGACCTTGGGGAGCCCGAGGCGTAGGTTGGATTAGCTTGAGTTGAGTTAGCTTGGAGTGCGTACGAGGTATGTAAAGCTCAACCTTCTTTCTTTTGGCATGTCTTAGTTATAAATAGGCTATGTCACGAGCCTCGAGGAAATTCTAAATTCGCAATCCGAGTACGTTATGACTCTTATATATTTCTTGGCACTCGTATGTTTGATGTGATGAAATATGAATCCTTATGTCTTCGAAATAACTGATTTCCAAATGTTTCACAAAAAGTTTTGTTTTAAAGAATTCCGAAATTATGGACGCCGTGTCTTTCACATAAAGGCTCGGATTGCTTCGATATCTTCGTAAGAGTTTGTATGTCGTATGATGAGTATGTTCTCCATAGGCGGGCCCGGCTCGGGTCGATACCCGTCCGTGGGTCCCGCGGCTTTCCTTTATGTAATTCGGAAGACTTTTGAAAGAATTTGGTATGACTATTATTTCGATTTTCAAGTATGGTCATTTTACTTATATTTTAGTCCATGATAATGATTTTATGCATATGGTTACTCACGACTCTGCTCGTGCGTTCTGTTATATCTTTCGCCGGATCCCGGGCCGGTTCTGTTGTCGTGCGCACTTTGATATATTCCGGTGTTATGCTGTGTTGATGGTTCACCGAGCCACTCGCTAGAGGGCCGGGTTCCAATTATATTTAGCGTTATGCTGTGTATGGCGTTATGTTGTGTTATGATGTGTGACGGGGATACGGAGATTTGAACTTTCTGGTGTTATGCTGTGTTATGGCGCCATCGACGGGCGGGCGACCATATTCTCTGTGCCCAATGCATGACTTATATTTTGAGAGTAAACATTTTGATATTTTGGGTTTGCACTTATGTTCTGAACTTCTATTTCGTTTATGCCTCAGATTTGTTTTCTGTATCTTCTGCTTTGCATACTCAGTACATATTTCGTACTGACCCCCTTTCTTCGGGGGGCTGCGTTTCATGCCCGCAGGTGCAGACGCACAATTTGGTGATCCAGCCGTTTAGGATACCCTCTTCTGCTGTTTGGAGTGCTCCTCTTATTCCGGAGCCTACATTTTGGTATATATCTTCGGTCGTTGCATATGTATGTATTTGTTCAGGGGTACAGCGGGGCCCTGTCCCGCCATATGATTCGGTCTGTCTGTTTAGAGGTCTGTAGACGTATATGTGGGTTTTTTGCCTACTTCTGTACGGGTGTGTTTGTATGATCTCACTTGCCATGGCAGCCTTGTCGGCGTGCGTTTGTATATGTTTTGGGCCGTTGCGCCATTTGATAGCCTTGTCGGCTTCGGATATATATATGTACATATATGGTTGTGTTTGAAATGTGTCTGAGACAGTTTGATATAATTTGAGGCTGCATGTGATATTTGAGCCCGTATACGCTATCTGTATGTGATTCGGATCTGATGAGTGTGTTCGGGTGCCCAGTTCGGGCACTAGTCACGGCCTACGGGGTTGGGTCGTGACAACGATTATCATCATCATCATCGTTACCATTATTATCGTCATTTCAATTATAGTCGTCATCATTATCGTTATCACTATTATCGTCGTTCGTTACATCTATCCTTATAGGATTATTCGTCATAGGAGGAATTTAGTATAATCGTAACATATCGAGAATCATGAGCTTAGTAGCTTTTGAAGATAGCGTCATTTGGAGGACTTCACAGGCTTATAGAAGATTAGATATTTGGCCAAAGAACCATGCCTTATGAAAGAAGGGTTAGCCTTACATACCTTTCCGTTCAACTATTCTATCACTTGCACGTTCTCCTTCAATGCTCACGTTTCTACCTTCATTAGAGTTATACTATCATTAGAAAATCGATAGCTAGCATACATGACTAAAGCTAGAGAAAATTGGATAGCATCTCCTTTATTTATACGACTTCCTCTGTATCATATATCAACTCCCAAACGTCAATAATACATTCACAATATCATAACAATAGTCTTTATTCTCCTACATTATCCATCTTCCTCAATTCACTTCAAGTCATCCATACCCATGGTCATAACACACGATTTCATCCATTCATATATAATATCTATCCCATGTTCTTAACATCATTTGTAACATAGTCATATCACAACACATCAAGAATCATGATATAGAGGAAGTCGTATAAATAAAGGAGATGCTATCCAATTTTCTCTAGCTTTAGTCATGTATGCTAGCTATCGATTTTCTAATGATAGTATAACTCTAATGAAGGTAGAAACGTTAGCATTGAAGGAGAACGTGCAAGTGAAAGAATAGTTGAACGGAAAGGTATGTAAGGCTAAACTTTCTTTCATAAGGCATGGTTCTTTGGCCAAATATCTAATCTTCTATAAGCCTATGATGTCCTCCAAATGACGCTATCTTCAAAAGTTGCTAAGCTCATGATTCTCGATATGTTACGATTGTACTAAATTCCTCCTATGACGTATAATCCGATAAGGATAGATGTAACGAACGACGATAATAGTGATAACGATAATGATGACGACTATAATGGTAATGGCGATAATAATGACAACGATAATAGTGGCAATGATGATAATGATGACGATGATAATAGTAGTGATGCTAAAGATGCTTATGAGCTTTCATGTGCATGTGCCTATGTATGGCTATTATGAAACCCCGAGCTTAAATGGCCGGGTAGAATATAAGTATATATATATATATATATATATATATAATGTGCGCACCACTGCAGTTGGGTACGGAAAACCCTGAAGCCTTGGTAGGGCCAGGTATGTGTAACCCTGAGCCTTGGTAGGGCCAGGTATGTATGATAACCGAAACCTTGCCATGGTCGGGTACGTGAAACACCGAACCTTCGTGGTCGGGTATGCTATGTAAATTCTATGTATATGTTATGGATATGTATACGATATAGATATGAGTATGAATACGAATATGATATGAATATGTATATGAATACGACTCTGGATACGAAATGTAAATGAGTACGGATATGAATATGGATACGGATGTATGTACACAATATCACATTAGAAATGTAAAATCCCTATGAAAAGCAAGTAAGTGCTTATGACGACGATACTACTATCTTTCATCCTATGCTAATTCTTATGTTGCTTATTATGCTTCTATAACGATATTGTTCATGCTTTACATACTCAGTACATTTTTTGTACTGACGTCCTTTTGTTTGTAGACGCTGCGTCATGCCCGCAGGTGGCCAGGGAGACAAGCTTGATCCATAGCTATATTTCTCAGAGACTGCATAGTGGAGCTCCACTTCATTCGGAGCTATAGCTTTTGGTATTGATTCTTTTGTGTACATAATTATGGGCATAGCGAGGTCCTGTCCCGCCTATATGATATGACATATTCTCCTTAGAGGCTCGTAGACATGTGTATATGGTTAGATGTGTTTGGCCTTATCGGCCTATATTTTGGATGTCATTTTGTTAGCCTCGTCGGCTTATGAACATTGCTATGGGCATTGCTATAAATGGTGATATATATATAATCATGTATTGTTGTTCAATGGAATTAGTATGAATAATGGATAGAAAGTATGATTTAGCTATGTGGCTCACCTAGAGGTAAATGTGAAAGTATGTTAAGAGGTGCCTGGGTGGGTTAGCACCGGGTGCCCGTCGCGGCCCTCCGGTTGGGTCGTGACAAAAGTGGTATCAGAGCAGTTCAGTCCTAGGGTGTGTCTACGAGTCGTGTCCAATAGAGTCTTGGTTATGGGTGTGTTGCACGCCACACTTATAAACAAGAGGCTGCGGGCATTTTTAGGAATGAATGACCTTCTTTCTTCATAAGCTCGAGCGGTAGAGCTATAATATAAGAACTTCCTTCTCCTTAACCATGTGTTATGTATTTCAGAGATGCCTGTAAAGAGAAAGGCTACGGCAGCCCAAAAGGGTAAGACAATGGCAGAAAAGCGGTGTCACACCCTAATCTCCCTAGGGTGTGATGGGCACCCGACCCTTACTTAGGGCCGAGCGAACCCTCAGACTCTTAGTGCACACATAATATTTTTGGACTTTTAAATCAAGTAAAGATGAAATGCATAGCACAACTTTCAGAAATATTCTTTTTCGTTGCTTTCAAATCAAACAAAATCTGTAATCATATAGAACTTATATCATAACACAAATGACACATCGGCTGATGGAGCCGCTTACAGAACTGACAACCAATACCCACGACTCTGTCTGCAAAGTCTCTAACATTAATCCGACATCATAGCACACCTACTCTGACTCGGCAGCACTCCAGAAACAAGTGGAGCTTTGCCAACTCCGCTGGAACATCTTCTATAATAGCTTCAGCTCATCTGGGTGCACCTGCGCGGCATGAAACGCAGCCCCCGAAGAAAGGGGGTCAGTACGAAAAATGTACTGAGCATGTAAGACAAGAATCATAGTAAAAGAATCATAACTGATACAAGAGGTGCAAAAACATATACAATGTCCAGAATACCAAAACTCTCGCATTTAGAGCGTAATCATGCATATCATTATCACATAGCGTACCAGCCCCGTTAAGGGACTCGGAGGATAAAATCATGTCATCATACTTTCGTATCATCATGCATACATATACATATACATATACATATATATATATACTGTACCCGGCCTTCTAGTGAGGGACTCGGTGAATGAAGTCATACCGTACCCGGCCCATTAAGGGACTCGGTGAATAGAATCATGCATGTGAACATCATATATCATATACATACCGTACCCGGCCCTCTAGTGAGGGACTCGGTGAATCAAATCATCATATGCCCTCCTGGCCACCATAACACATCATCATCATCATATCACATCATCATATACATATACCGTACCCGGCCCATTAAGGGACTCGGTGAACAATACAATGGAGTGCGCACGATAACATACCCGGCCCGGGACTCGGTGAATAGACATATTAAGGTGTGCACGAGCAGAGTAGTGAGAAACTATATGCATATAAATCAAGACTCGATAACTAAGTATACTTACCGACATCGGAGGGCTCAGAAACAAGTTTCGGGTCAATCCGACTTAGTATGAGAAAGTTATGAGCGTTTGAAGTACAGAAGCTTCTACGAACATTTCAGAAGCCATTTTTTTGGAGAATCGAAGCAACAATCGTATCAAGTATCTTTCGCATATCGTATGGATCAAATCAAATATAGCCTTTAGAATCATGCGTACATATCAAAGTGTATCAAAGACTTAGCGGAATAATCAGACGTGCCATCATTTGAAAATCAAGACATAAGCCATGTCACTTATCTTTCAAATGCCAATTCGGAAACATATCAAACAAACTTCGGACATTATGGATACACATCTAACCATATGAAACAACTTATAGAAGTCGAGAATGTTAGCCATCCTAGTGGCTCTAAGAATAGGACATTCTTTGAATTCATACATATACGGCATTTGCTCGTTTCATAGAGATCATGCCAAAAGAAAGAAAGGGTAAGCCTTGCATACCTGTTCTACGCCCTATTAGCTACGCTTAGTTGTCCAAGCTTGCTAGTCTACATTCAAGAAAATTCACATAATCGTTAGATTCCTCATCATATACTTGCCTTAGTTTCTCACATAAAATATATTCTACCGAAATTTCGGCAGCATTTCCCCTGTAAATACAACATCCCCGAGAATCTAACTCGGCCAATTTAACAACAACAAACCCGAGAATTCAACTCGGCCAAATTATCAACAATAATACCAACAATCATATCTCCAACTTCAACAATTGTTTCAAAATACGTTCTAACATTAACAATTCTTTCTACACAATCCGACGACATTCCATTTTTATTCAACTCAATCACATATATTTCAGCTAACACCAATGATCCCACATTCAAGTATTTATCCAAAATCATTCTAACATGATTCAAGAACACTTTAATCAATTCACACAATATTCAAACAACCCAATTAATGTACACTTCCACCCGAAATCTCACAACACCACCAAAGACAACCACACATTACTTTTTTCCAAATTTATGAACTTCACTAACAATCTACATATTCACAACATCATTCATGCAAATATAAGAATTCATGCTAATGTCATACTAACTCCTTCAACAACTCTACAATGACCACAACTTCATTTCAAGCCATCAAACTTTCATTTTTACATCATGGAATCCACAACACAACAATCAAACTACTAAATAAAAATCAATTCATCACATCCTACCATCATCACTCTTATTCGGCCACACCACTCATATACATATTTCATAAATTTCATTCATTTTTCAATACTACAACATGCATAAATCATTCCCAACCCAAGTAAAAGAAGATTGAACACATACCTTTCTCCACACCTTTTCTTTCTCGGCTAGAGTCCACAACTTGCACAACAAATGCTTTGTTTATTCCAACAATCACTCCATGTTGTAGAGGACTTTCCGATTGGTAGAAAAGCTAGAAGAAAACAATTTTTCTTGAATCAAAATTGAAGGCTCCATTTCTCTTGCTATGGCCGAATATGGCCCCTTATTTTGCTCTCTCTCCAAGATTCTTGAATATTCTAGGTAATGAAATGAAAGTTTGACTACTTAGTCATCTTTTATGAACATGTATTGGGCCTCCATGTGGGCCTTGGCCCACACCAACTTGGGACGGCCACATGGCCCATTATTTCAAGAATTTTTTTTTATGTGCTTGCAATTCATGAAAAATCATTTTCCAAATTCCAAATTTGCCATTAGACTTCCTCCACATTTCTATGAGCCATCTTGCGAATTTCCCTTTTTACCCTTTGCCTTTCTCAATATTTTCATACTAATAATGTTCATAAATAATATTCATAAAAAACTTGCACATTAAAATAATTTTGGAAAATGGTTTTGCCCTTAACTTACCACGACTACCCCGAAACATCCGAACGTACAAAATACGGGCAATAACAAGCGGGCTGAAAGAGCACCGCCAATAGTTGTAGAAGAAAGTGAGTCCCAGAATGCGGCTCAATCTCAGTCCTCCCAGTCAGTGTTGTTTCTGAGGAGCGTGAGGGAGCCTCAGCCCCAGCTCCAGCACCTCTAGCTCCTCCACCGGATGCTTCAGGCCAAGATGTAAAAGAGGCCATTCATTTGCTTACTCAATTGGTTGCTAGTACAGGGCAAAGTGATAGGGTTGTTAGTGCAAGGCCCGTGATTTCATTAGCTTGAACCCTGCAGAATTCTTTGGATCAAAGCCGGATGAGAACCCTCATAATTTTATTGATGGGATGTTGAGGACGCTTCGATTGATACATGTTTCGGACACCGAATCGGTGGAGTTAGCGTCCTATAGATTGAGGGATGTCGCGATCCATTGGTACACGGTTTGGATGGCTTCACAGGGAGCCAATGCGCCTCCCCCGGTATGGCAAGAATTTGTAGATGCTTTCCTCCAACATTATTTGCCTCCAGAGGTTCGGCGAGCTAGAGCTGATAAGTTCTTGAATTTGAGGCAAGGAAGCATGAGTGCCTTAGAGTATAGTATCCGCTTCAATTCTTTGGCTAGGTATGCTTCGGCCATGGTAGCGGATATGGGTGACCGAGTGCACCAATTTGTGAAAGGCCTAAGGCCACATTTTATGGATAGGTGCTTGACTGCGTCCCTCCAGGACAATATGGATATTTCACGCATTCAGGCCCATGCTCAAAACTTAGAAGAGAGCCTACAGTAGCAAAGGAGTGAGTGTAAGCATAAGAGGGGACATAGCAAGAGGGCTAGATCTTCGGGTCCGATCAGTGAGTATAGAGGCGGGCACAGGCAGCAGTTCTCGAGGCATTCAGGCCATTCTATGACTAGTGCGCCTCCATGGTTTTCAGGTCAGAGATTCGATAGATCTACTCGTTCCTGGCCGAGTCAGAGTTTTTCGGGATCTCAGTTCAGAGGAGATTTGGGTCAGGCGAAGCCATCCGTACCACGATGTTCCCAGTGTGGGAAGTTACATTGGGGTCAGTGCCGATTCGGTTCAGAGGTTTGCTATTCATGTGGTCAACCAGGCCATATTATGCGTGATTGTCCTTCAGTTGGGGGTAGAGGTAGGACCCAGCCTTCAGGGTCGGTAGTCGGATCTTCGTCATCTATACGCCCGGAAGAGCTTCCAGGCCTCCCTCCCAATCGAGAGATTGATTTTTCTATTGATGTGTTGCCAGACACCAAGCCTATATCTGTTCCTCCTTATAGAATGGCTCCCACAGAACTGAAAGAGTTGAAGGAGCAATTGAAAGACTTGCTTGAGAAAGGATTTATTAGGCCTAGTTCATCCCCGTGGGGAGCACCCGTATTGTTTGTCCGAAAGAAAGATGGTTCCTTGAGAATGTGCATTGACTATCGGCAATTGAATAAGGTGACGATTAAGAATAAATATCCTCTTCCAAGGATTAATGACATATTTGATCAATTACAAGGTGTCAAATGGTTTTCAAAGATAGATTTGAGGTTCGGGTATCATCAAGTGAGATTTTGGAAGAAAGATATCCCTAAGACAGCCTTCAGAACAAGATATGGCCATTTTGAGTTCCGGGTGATGTCGTTTGGACTAACTAATGCACCGGCAGTATTTATGGATTTGATGAAAAATATGTTCAGGCCCTTCCTAGATCTATTTGTGATTGTATTCATCGACGATATCTTGGTGTATACTAGATCCGAGACAGAACATGCGGATCATTTGCGTACTGTCCTCAGAGTTTTTCAAACTCGAGAGTTGTTTGTAAAATTTTCTAAGTGTGAGTTTTTGTTGAACTCAGTGACATTTCTGGGGCACATTGTTGCAGCCGATGGTATTCGAGTAGATAGCCAAAATATTGAGGCCGTGAAGACTTGACCAAGGCCCACAACTCCTACGGAGGTTCGTAGCTTTTTGGGCTTAGCAGGTTATTACAGGAGATTTGTTGAAGGTTTTTCTTCTATTTCTGCACCACTCACAAAGCTGACCCAGAAATCAGCTAAGTTTCAATGGACAGATGCTTGTGAACGTAGTTTCCAAGAGCTAAAAGATAGATTGACTTCTACCCCAGTCCTGACACTTCCAGAGGGATTGGAAGGTTATATTATTTATTGCGATGCTTCAGGTGTTGGGCTAGGCTGTGTGTTCATGCAACATGGTAAAGTGATTGTGTATGCTTCAAGGCAATCATGGAAACATGAGAAAAATTATCCAGTGATTCATGCATTAAAGATGTGGAGACATTATTTATATGGTGTCCATGTGGATATTTACATAGATCATAAGAGCCTTCAGTATATCTTCAAGCAGAAAGAGTTGAATTTGCGGCAACGACGATGGTTGGAACTGCTAAAAGATTATGATGTTGATATCCTATATCACCCTGGAAAGGCAAATGTTGTGGCTGATGCTCTTAGCCGTAGATCCGTGGGAAGTTTGTGTGATGTACGACCAGAGAAAAGAGAAATGGCTCGTGAGCTCCAGCAGTTAGCTAGCCTAGTAGTTCGAGTAGTGGACTCGGGTAACAGGGGAACTACCATTCAAAATTCAGCAATCTCGTCACTAGTAGTAGAAGTGCAGGAGCGACAATACGAAGATCCCATGTTAATGCATTACAGAGATACACTCCCTCAGAAGGAGAAGTCATCATTTGAGATTGCAGGAGACGGAGTTCTCCGATGCCGAGGCAGATTATGTGTTCCTGATGTGGCAGGTTTACGCCACCAAATATTGAGAGAAGCCCATTTCTCCCGTTATTCTGTCCACCTCGGAGCAACGAAAATGTACCATGATCTTAAATCTATATATTGGCGGAATGGGATGAAGAAAGATGTACCGGAATTCGTAGCTCAATGTCCCAACTGTCAACAAGTGAAAATCGAGCACCAAAAGTCGGGTGGATTGTTACAAGCTATAGAAATTCTAACTTGGAAGTGGGAGGTAATTAACATGGATTTCATTACAAGCTTACCCCGTTCTCGACATAAGTATGATTCTATATGGGTGATTGTGGATAGACTCACGAAGTCATCTCATTTCTTACCAGTCAGAATGACATATGTGGCAGAAGATTATGCAAAGTTTTATGTTAAAGAGATAGTGCGAGTCCATGGTGTTCCAGTATCTATTATCTCTGATAGAGGAACTCAGATTACAGCTAATTTTTGGAAGTCCTTCCAAGACGATTTGAGGACTCAAGCGAACCTTAGCACAGCATTTCACCCGCAGACTGATGGACAAGCTGAACGTACCATTCAGACTCTTGAGGATATGTTACGGGCATGTATGATAGATTTTGGAGGCAATTGGGATGATCACTTACCCCTCATTGAATTTTCTTATAACAATAGTTATCATTCTAGCATTCAAATGGCACCGTATGAGGCTTTGTATGGGCGAAAGTGTAGATCCTCAATTGGGTGATTTGAGGTAGGAAAGACTAAATTGATAGGGCCAGACTTGGTCCAGCAAGCCATAGAGAAAGTTAAGCTCATACAAGATCGGTTATTAGCAGCCCAAAGTCGTCAAAAGTCCTATGCAGATAGTCGTTGAAGGGACTTAGAGTTCCAAGTGAAAGACTGGGTATTCTTAAAAGTGTCACCAATGAAGGGTGTAATGAGATTTGGCAAAAAGGGGAAGCTTAGACCCCGGTACATTGGGCCTTATGAGATTATGCGCAAGGTAGGCAAAGTGGCCTATGAATTAGATCTACCTCCTGATTTGGAGTCAGTTTACCCAGTTTTCCATGTTCGATGCTTTGTAAATGTGTCGGAGATCCTACTAGGATCGTTCCAGTAAATGATGTTCAAGTGACAGAAAAGTTGAATTATGAAGAGGTGCCAATTGCCATATTAGATAGGCAAGTATGGAGGCTTAGAAACAAAGAAATGGCCTCAGTTAAGGTTTTGTGGAGAAACAATAACCGAGAAGAAACGACATGGGAAGCGGAAGGAAATATGAGATCCAAGTACCCACACTTATCTCAGCCCCTAGAAGAAATTCAAGATGAGACATCAAGATCATAAGGTATGTATGTTTTCCTTTTTATGCATTTGGGCCGTGTGTTGCCAAATTCTATTGCTATTATGTTGTAGCCCTGTGAGTCATTGTTATTATGGGCTGTTGTGACAGGATGGTAGTGCCATGTTACAGGGAAAACTCTGGCGAAATTTTATAGAATCCCCGAGGATTAACATTCGAGGACGAATGTTCTTAAGGGGGGGAGAATGTTACACCTCAGAAAATTTTCCGTTGATGCATAGTGAATGGACTAACGAAGAGCACAAGTATACAGTATTTCAAAAAGTAAGGAATGACATTTGATGACCCTAATTAATATTTCAAAGACATTCGGAGTAAGAGGAGAAAGTTTGCCAAGAGAAGGCAAGGCTTACGATGTGTATTGGAAAGGATTTATGAGTAATAAGTTAGAGATGATTTAATGATGCTTTGGAGAAGAGTTATAACGTCACTTAGATTAATAATGAGGTGTTAGACAAGTATCAAGAAGGTTCTGTAAGGATTGGAGATCAAACCAAGTGACAAGAACAAGATCAGAGAGAAAATGGGTTCCACGGTCGATTATACGGTCCGTATAATGTTATACGGTCCATATAATGGTCCGCAGAATTGTCACAGTGAAGTCCCTCACTGGTGAGATTATACGGTCACTTATACGGACCGTATAAAGTAATACGGCCCGCATAATGTGCCGTATAATGGTCACAGAGGCGAGATGTTGAAGAGGTGATTTTACGGTCACTTATACGGACCGTATAAAATTATACGGCCCGTATAATGTGCCGTCAAATGGTCACAGAATCGAGTGGTTAAAGGGGCGATTTCACGGTCACTTATACGGTCCGTATGAGTGTCCGTATAATTTCCCGAAGGATCAGATTTGGGTATTACTAAGGGACCCAGTCTCATTTCATTTCATTTTCCTTTCACACCCCTTCTCTCTAAAATATCTCTCTACACTTCTCCCACAAGAATTCAAGAGATATTAGTGATCAACAACATCAATCTAAGTGAATCAAGTGTAAGAAACCCATTAAAGTTCATCCAAGGCAAGGAATCCAAGTGAAGGCGGAACTAGGGTTTTGCTCAAGTAAGGTGTTTCAACCCAAGGTTCATCCCTACACCATCTAAGGTAAGATTTATGGTATTTCTAGTTCCGCCTTCACTTGGATTCCTTGCCTTGGATGAACTTTAATGGGTTTCTTACACTTGATTCACTTAGTTTGATGTTGTTGATCACTAATATCTCTTGAATTCTTGTGGGAGAAGTGTAGAGAGATGTTTTAGGGAGAAGGGGTGTGAAAGGAAAATGAAATGAAATGAGACTTGGTCCCTTATTAATACCCAAATCTGATTCGTCGGGAATTATACGGACACTCATACGGTCCGTATAAACTTATACGGTCCGTATAAGTGACCGTGAAATCGCCCCTTTAACCACTCGATTCTGTGACCATTTGACGACACTTTATACGGGCCTTATAATTTTATACGGTCCGTATAAGTGACCGTAAAATCACCTCTTCAACATCTCGCCTCTGTGACCATTATACGACATATTATGCGGGCCGTATAACTTTATACTCTCCGTATAAGTGACCATGTAATCTCACCAGTGAGGGAATTCACTGTGACAATTCTGTGGACCATTATTCGGACGGTATGACATTATACGGACCGTATAATCGACCATGGAACCCATCTTCTCTCTGATCTTGTTCTTGTCACTTGGTTTGATATCCAATCCTTACGGAACCTTCTTGATACTTGTCTAACACCTCATTATTAATCTAAGGGACGTTATAACTCTTCTCTAAAGCATCATTAAATCATCGCTAACTTATTACTCATAAATCCTTTCCGATACACATCATAAGCCTTGCCTTCTCTTGGCAAACTTTCTCCTCTTACTCCGAATGTCTTTTAAATCTTAATTAGGGTCATCAAACGTCATTCCTTACTTATTGAAATACCGTATACTTTTTCTCTTCGTTAGTCTATTCACTATGCATCAATGAAATTTTTTCCGAGGTGTAACACAACCCGAATGACATTACGCGAAATTCATAATGATCATATTTGGTTCTAAAAGCCATTTTTGGGATATCTTCTTCTCTAACCTGAACTTGGTGATACCCTGACCTCAGGTCTATCTTGGAAAACCACTTAGCACCTTGTAATTGATCAAACAAATCATCGATTCTCGAAAGAGGATACTTATTCTTTATCGTCACCTTGTTCAATTGCCTATAGTCAATACACATTTGCAAGGAACCATCTTTATTTCTTACGAACAAGACAGGTGCTCCCTATAGCGATGAAATGGGTCTAATGAATCCCTTCTCAAGCAAATCTTTTAGTTGTGCCTTTAGCTCTTTCAATTCTGCAGGAGCCATTCTATAAGGAAGAATAGATATGGGCTCAGTGTCCGGTAACACATCGATGGTAAAATCAATCTCCCGTTCTGGTGGAAGACCTGGAAGCTCATCTGGAAAGACATCCGGAAACTCATTTACTACCGGGATGGATTGAAGAGTCGGCGATTCTGCTTCAGTGTCATGAACTCGGACCAAATGATAAATGTAGCCCTTAGCGATCATTTTCCTTGCCTTAAGATAGGAAATAAACATACCCTTGGAGACGCTGTGTTACCTTTCCACTCAAGCACTGGTTCTCCTAGGAATTAGAATCGAACCATTTTTGTTCTACAATCCACATTAGCATAACAAGAGGCCAACCAATCCATGCCCATAATCACATCAAAATCTAACATTTCCAGCTAAATCAAATTAACTACAGTCTGACGATCGCATACCACAATCACACAATTTTTATATATACTTGTCTAGCTATCATCGGGTCATCAATAGGAGTAGACACCTCAAAAAGTTTGATTGGCTCAGGTTTCACCCCAATACGACCAGCAACATACGGAGTGACATATGATAAGTTAGAACCTGAATCAATCAATGCATAAACATCATAGGAGAATGCAGATAATATACCTGTGACAACGTCAGGGGAGGACTCAAGATCCTGTCGTCCGACTAATGCATATATACGGGGCTGGGGGCCACTCGAACTGGATGCTCCCCCCTTGACCCTGCCACGACCTCCTGAAGTTTGGGGAGTCTACCCTACAGGGCACACAGACAAAGAAGAGCCGGTTGCTGATCCTGCTGGCTAGGCCCCAACTCCACCACCCATCGATGGACAATCACACATCATATGCCTAGTCTGACCACAGGTATAACAAGCATCTGAGCCTCGGCGACACTGACCCTCATGTAATCTACCGCACTGGCTGCATCGTGGTACCGGTGGTCTCCTCTGACTAGGATCACCTCCAAACTGGAAACCTGAAACTCTCGAGCCCTGACTCGGTCCAGAATAAATAGGGAGATCAATTTCCTGCCCGCAAATTGAGAAGGTACACTGGCCATAGACTGACCTGAATATCCGAAATACTGTCGCCTCTGGCCCCCTCTATACTTACTACTAGCACCGGCAGATTTGGCCCTCTTACTATGTCCTCTACCAATATCGCGCTCACCCCTGTGCGACTGCTGCTGCTCTTCTAAATTTTAGGCATGGGCCTGAATATTGGAAATGTCCATCCCTTCCTAGAGTGAAGCTGTCAAGCAATCTTTGATCAAATGTGGCCCTAAGCCACTCACGAACTGATGCACCCGGTCTCCCATATTGGCTACCATGGTCGGAGCATACCTAGCCAATGAATTAAAATGGTGACTATAATCCCGAGCACTCATATTCCCTTACCTTAAATTCAAAAGCCTATCAGCTCGGGCCCGACAGACCTCAGGTGGCAAATAATGGCAGATAAAAGCATCTACGAATTCCTGCCATACCGGGGGAGGTGCATTTTCCTTTCTCGAAGATATCCAATTATTATACCATAAAACGACTATATCCCGCAACCTATTGGAAGAAAACTCCACTGACTCCGTATCAGAAGCATGTATTATTCTCAGCATCCTTAACATCTCATCTATAAAGCCCTGTGGGTCTTCATCCGGCTTTGACCCGAAAAATTCTGGTGGATTCAAACTCATAAAATCACGAGCTCTGGCACTAGTCGCTCTGTCACCTGGACCCGCACTCTACCGCTATGCTTGAGCAGCAACTTGCTAGGTCAATAATTGAATAGCCTCGGTCATCTACTGGCCCGAAGCACCCGGTGGAGGAACTGGAGACATTGGAGCTGGAGTGGAGACCCCTTCATGCTTCTCTAAGATACGCGGAGTGGGAGAAGTATGAGATAGAGCCTCATTATGTCACTCACCCTCCTCTATATTTACTGGTGGCTCATGTTCTGTCGGCCTCCCTATCATAGACTTGCCCTTCTGGGCGGCTGTTGCTTTCCTTTTCACAATCATCACTGAAATCATGATGGACAATTAGGAAAAAGAAAAATCTTATATTATAGCTCTATTGCACGTTCTATGAAGAAGAAAAACGGTCATTATTCCTAAATTCCCCAAAGCCTCTTGCTTATAAGTGTGGCGCGCTTCACACCTATAAACAAGACTCTACTGGATACGGCTCGTAGACACACTCTAGGACAGAACTGCTCTGATACCACTTTTGTCATGACCCAACTAGAGGCCATGACGGGTACCCGGGGCTAACCCACCGAGCACCATCTTTCAGACTTATCATCCAACTCATCCTGAACATATACCATTCTCAACACAACTTATCATGAAATGATCCACAAATATCTCTCAAAACATACGTATATGTAGAAGCCCACGAGGTTACAAAATAATATACAAGACATACGCCAAGGAGATCACATAACATCTACTACTCACACATATGTATTTAGGAGCCTCTAACTGGAGTACTGAAATCATAAGGACGGGACAGGACCGCGCCATTCCCAAATATGCACACAAAAAAAATACCAATAAGCGGCAACTCTGGAGTAGTGGAGTGCCCCTGTATATCTGCTGATAAAGCTCCTAAGCGTCTGTGCCGTATCTCTGTCTACCTGCGGGCATGAACGCAACGTCCATAAAAGAAAAAACGTCAGTACGAACAATGTACTGAGTTTGTAAGGCATGTATAACAATATAATCAAGAAATAAGAGAGCATAAGATAAAGAGATAACCTGTAACTGATTTCCTCTTAAGGCGGAGTCATGCATGATAACTTTTATGTTTAAAAAAATATCATATCATAGATGCATACATAAACTGCCCGACAATATAGGTACGGTGTGATTATCATTAGCCCGCGTTCGGTCCTCCCGCGTCCGGGGTAACCATCTTATGCCGCTCACTAGTAGTATCTGCTGGCCAACTAGGCACGGTGTTATTATCATCATAGCTGCCCACTTACACCCAGCATAGTGGTGTCTGCCCGGCCAGCTAGGCACGGTGTGATCATACATAAAAATAACATAAAGCATGCATGAGAGCCCAAGTGAAAGCTATAACTCTATCGGAGTGACGTAAGGTCGGTAACCTCCGATTATGTTATGGATCAAACATCATCGCTAGGTCTCACCTTGAAGGAACTAGTATCATGAGGTGAGATGGCCAACAATGAGTAACATCAAGGAAATTATGAAATAAGTTCATTAATTTTATAATTGCATCAAGTCATAAGCTTTGGAATCTCTAAAAGCAAAATCCTTGTCAACATTATCATAGAACACGTCTTATCTCTTTCTCATAAGAAGCTCTCAAGGATCTTTAACTTTCATCTTTTGGGAGGTAAGAGGGTCATGGAAATATTGAGAGGAAGTCATAATATAGAAGTCATTCCTTTGAAATAAAAGGGACTAGCCTCACATACCTTTTTGGTTTCTTCACGACTAAATATTTTCCTTCCAAGCTTACGACTCTACATTCAAGAAAATTCGTACTAAATTTGATCATTAGAAACATGCTTAAGTCCAAACTAAAGCGACTAAGAGCTAGCGAGAATTGGGCAGCATTTCCGTTGTTTCGACAACTTTCTCCATATAGTAAAAATCTCCCAAACATCATAGCAACACCCATGATATCATAATCGATAGACTTCTTCAAGTTAAATATTGTTCAATCTCAAAACTCATTTTCAAAGTCATTCATAATCATAACTACGACACAACACCATATCCATTTTCATATAATACTTCCTTAATGTCATTAGTATCATTCACAATAAGATTATACTCATAGCATACTAAGAACCATGGCTCAAGTTAACTTACGACTCAAAATACCATTAAATCCATATTTAAGCTTCATATTCTAATTCCTTCCCTAATCCATGTCATTCAACCATTCAAATGCTTTTAATAACATGAAATAAATGTAAAACTCACCTTTTCCCTTATAAGAATGAGCTTTGGATGGATATACTTCACTTGCGAGAAACTCCAACTTCAATACTAGTGGAATTCTTGACTTCTATCAACCCTAGTGAGCCTCTTTTGCACTTGATCCTCTTGATTCTTGGTAATTAATCCTGGTTTTCTCTTGAATTTGTGTTAATATGGTGGAGGGAATATTCTAGAGCTCTCAAGACTTGGAAACAAGGGTCGGCCATTTATATGGTGGAAACTAAAAAATAAAATGGAAACTGAAAAATAAAAACAAGGGTCGGCCATTTATAGATAGAACTGGAAAGTTCCAGCAAGGAGGTTCGACGAGCGGATCGACAACCCGTCGACTTATACCTGTAGATCTCTGATTGCAGAAATATATTGACGGTGCACAACGATGGTCCGTCGACACTGACTGATGTCTGCAAAATTTCATGTTTCAGTTCAGATTGCATCGATTTGATTCGTTCTACTTATAATCCTGTAAATTACCAGAAATGCCTGATGATACATTTGTACACGGGGTAAGACACTTTATATTCCCAAACTAGGAGACGGGTCTCCATTCTTACAAACTCGGGGACGGGTCTCCATTCTTAAGGTATACCCAACTAAGAACCATAAGTCCTACTACAACGAAAATGAGAGGCGTAACAAATATCCAACCAAACACCATGTCCGAAGACCTAATCATGCTTTCTCCCATCAATTCTACACAATACACACGTTTCACTAATTAAAGTCTAACTAAAGTAAGCCATAACCTACCTCGAATGAAAAACAGGAGCCGCGAACTACTCCACACGAGCCTTCTATTTTTGAAGCTCCTCATAACGGTCAAAGTCTAACAATATGATGCTAAGTAAGCAACAAACCATGTATTTAAACAAGAACAATAATTTGGGGAAGAAGACCCACTTACTTCTTGTTACACCCCTCGCTTTCGTAGTGGTAGAACTTATGATTTTCTAGTTGGGTATACCTTGGAAATCGAGACCCGAGCCCGAGTTTTGGAGATAGAAAGTGTATTACCCCGTGTAAAATGGTACCAGCAGGTATTCCTGGTGATTTACAGGATTAGAAGTTGAACGAATTGAATCGACGCGACCTGAACTGAATAAGAAAAACCTGCAGGACACCAGTCAAAATCGATGGGTCGTCGAACCTGTCGACGGGCCGTCGTTGTGCGGCGTCTAAAGGGTTCCGTAGCCATTTATTAAGCAGGCGCAGGTCGACGGGCAAGTCGACGGACAGTCGACACGTTGATGGGTCGTCGACCTGCTCGTCGAACTGGACCGCTGTAGCCTTTTGGCTTCCAAGTATAAATATGTGGGTCACGACTTCATTTCACATTCTCCTCTTTAAAAAAATCAGAAAAAATCCTAAAATATTCTCTTCCAATATTTTCCATCATATTAGTGAAGATTTGACGAGACGCGGACCACATAAACCCGAGCTGGTGAAGAAGAAAGGTTGCTTCTAGGGTTTCTTCAAGAGTGGAGTTTGAGGAGGTAAAGTTGGAGTGATTCATGACCCCTCAAGGTATGTAAATGATTTCTACCTTGGTATTTAAGTTGAGTATCAAGAGTTTTAGTGATTCTAAGTGAAGAGAAGGTAATTCTGGAAATGTTAAGTTGATGAAGAGCAATGTAGTGATGTAGAGTTTTTTTAAGAGATGATTGGAAACGGGTTACGTATATTTTGATATATATATATATATATATGTGTGTGTGTGTGTGTTGTCATTGTTGATGTGAGTATTGTAGTTGATGTGGCATCGAATAAGAAATTGAAGAGTTATTAAGCTTATGAGAGAAATGTTGTTCATGATTCGTTAAGCCCTCTATGCATCAAAAGGGGGTTAGCAAGTGAAGTACCTAGTCTAATGAAGGTCTATGTTGTCTTAATTGTAGATTTACCAGTCGAGAAGTAGGAGTTGGTCGATTTGATATACGTCGAGGTATGTTAAGCTACCCTTTTCTTCTTTTGGCATGATCCTATGATACGATCCAATAAGCGAGTAAGCGAGTCCACATTACTCTACTCTTAGAAGTATTAGAAGTATTATAGTCTTTGATGTTCATCTACCCCTTTATGATTATTTCTTCTGTTCATGGGTCCAGTTTATGTATACAGTTATTCATGCATTACATTCATTTATATCTATGTGTGTGTTGACCCGTGACCAGAAGGCGTTATATACGCAAGTATTATATGTATATGGGGTATGGAAAGGAGCAGGCGTTATATATGCATTACCACCTGATCGGCTAGTGTACTAATATGATGATATGAGAATCAGGCTGCAAGTATCGCAGCAATGTATATGATGATGGCCGCAGAGAGGCCGATACGATATGAGAAAAGAAACATGCGTTATATACGCGCATATATCAGGCGTTACATACACACCTATATATAAATGCATGACCTTCATTGATAGGCATGAGCATGCATATTGTGCGCCCACAGAGGCATTGTTAGATATACAGATTCATGCAGATACTAGTTCATACAAGTACATGCAGTCAGTCCTTTAGGCTTATGAGTTCAGATCTTATTCATGATTCCCATGTGTATATAATATGATGATGTTGCTCTTATGCTTTACATGCTCAGTACATTATCCGTACTGACTCCTCGTTGCTCGGGGGCTGCATTCATGCCCGTAGGTACAGGGAGACAGACAGGTGGTCTAGCTCAGTAGGACCTCTAGATTTAGCAGTGGTCAATACGCTCCATTCGATTCGGAGTTACAGTCAGTTTTGGTAGGCCCCTTTTGAGATGTGTACACATATGGGTATGACAGGGCCCTGTCCCGTCCTTTCTATAGCTTTTATTCCAGTAGAGGTTTGTAGACAATTGTATGTATTAGGTAGACGATATAGCCTTGTCGGCTTCTATTCTTTTGTGTACAGTATATGTAGCAGCCTACCTGGCTTGCACTTTTCTTCCGCATGATTGTGTATATATGTATGCAGATTGCACAGAGTTCTGATGTTTCCTTTTTATGAGATTAGTTGTGCCATTCGTGGGCCTTTGATGTTCAGTATATTTCAGATACGAGTATAGGGGTGTTTGGTCGCTAGAGGTCAGACCCCTCGTCACGACTCATCGGATTGGGTCGTGACAGAAGTGGTATCGGAGCAGTTTCGTCCGAGGGTTGTCTACGGACCGTGTCTAGTAGAGTCTTGTTTATGGGCGTGTTGTGCACCACACTTATAAATAGGAGGCTACAGGATATTTAGGATGATGTCATTCTTTCTCTCCTAGATTGTGCGGTAGAGCCATGTGTTAGGCGTTCTTGTTTTGATGAATTGTTATGATTTCAACGATGCCTCCCAAGAAAGCTACAGCCGCCCAGAAGGGAAAGAAAGCCACAGGTGAGGCCACTAGTCGTACACGACGGGCCACGAGAGCCCAGGATGAGATTCAGAGTGTGGGGCCGTCTGAGACATCACATACACCGCCTCCAGCCCCTGCCCCAGTTCCTCAGCCGGATGCACCGGGCCAGGATGTGCGAGATGCCGTACGGTTGTTGAACAGATTAGTAGCCGCCCAGGCTCAGCGGCAGGGAGTTGGTGTTGACCAGGCAGATAGGACTGGTAGTTCGAGGGTTAAGACCTTCCTTGGGTTAGGTCCTCCAGAGTTTTTCGTGGTAAAGCAGAATATGGACCCTCAGGATTTTCTTGATGGTATGCAGAGGACTTTGAGGGTTATGTATGCAGATGAGGTCGAGTCGGTAGAGTTGGCTTTGTATAGGCTGCGCAATATTACAGTACAGTGGTATCAGACTTGGGAGTTATCTAGGGGAGAGAATGCCCCTCCAGCTGTGTGGCGAAAGTTCGCAGATGCTTTTATCCGCCATTATTTGCCTCCTGAGGTCAGGCGGGATCGAGCAGATAGATTCCTACGTATTGAGCAGGGCAGTATGAGTGTCCAAGAGTATTGCGTGCATTTCGACTCTATGCCCAGATATGCTCCAGCCATGGTGGCTGAGATGGAGGATAAAGTTCATCGTTTTGTGGCTTGTCTAGGGCCACATTTGATTGATGCTTGTACAACTACCGCATTACAGCCAGGCATGGATATTTCCCGTATACAGTCATATGCACAGAATTTAGAGGATCGCAAGCGCCAGAGGAGGACGGATCGTGATCGTGACCGGGGCCATGGTAAGAGGTCTAGATCTTTTGATATTGGGGGTGAGTTTAGAGGAGGACAGAGACAGCAGCATCCCCGATATCCTTTCCATTCAGCAGGGAGTGCATCTTCGCAGTTTCCAGGTTCTAGATTTGACCGGTCTCCTTATTCCGGAGCAGAACAGAGTTCTAGAGCATCAGGCTCTCAGTACAGACCAGAGTCAGGCCAAATGAGACCCCTTTTGCCGCGATGTGCCCAGTGTGGCAGGTTACATGTCGGTCAGTGTCGACTGGGATCAGATAGTTGTTTTGTTTGTGGCCAACTAGGCCACAGGGTGAGGGAGTGCCCAATGAGGATTGGTACAGGTATGGTTCAGCCTACAGGGTCTGTGGCTGGCTCTTCTTCTGTAGTGCGCCCTTCAGGGCAAGTTTTTCAGCCGCCAGCAGGGCGAGGTAGAGGGAAGAGTGGAGCATCTAGCTCGAGCGGTCCTCAGCACCGTGTATATGTATTGGCTGGTAGACAGGACCGCGAGACGTCTCCTGATGTTGTTACAGGTATATTATCGGTTTCCTCCCATGATGTTTATGCACTGATTGATCCGGGTTCCACTTTATCATATGTTACACCATTTGTTGCTGGCAAGTTTGGGGTAGAGCCTGAGTTGATCAAACCTTTCGAGGTGTCTACGCCAGTCGGTGACCCGATTATAGCTAGGCGAGTATACCGGGACTGTGTTGTTATAGTTTGTGACCGCCCCACCATAGCAGATTTTATTGAGTTAGATATGATTGATTTTGATGTTATTATGGGCATGGAATGGTTAGCTTCTTGTTATGCTAATGTTGATTGTAGAGCAAGGATGGTTGGATTTCAGTTTCCAGGCGAGCCAGTCCTAGAATGGAAGGGCAATGCTGCTTCGCCTAGCGGTATGTTTATTTCCTACCTTAAGGCAGAGAGGATGATCAGAAAAGGGTATATTTTTCATCTAGTTCGAGTTCAAGATGTGCAAGTGGAGTCGCCGACTCTTCAGTCCGTCCCTGTGGTTAATGAGTTCCCAGAAGTGTTTCCAGGTGAGCTTCCAGGCATTCCCCCAGAGAGGGAGGTTGATTTTGCTATTGATCTATTGCTAGACATTCAGCCAATATCTATTCCTCCTTATAGGATGTCACCTGCAGAGTTGAAGGAATTGAAGGAGCAGTTGAAAGATTTGCTTGAGAAGGGCTTTATCAGGCCTAGTACATCACCGTGGGGAGCGCCGGTACAATTTGTAAGAAAGAAGGATGGTTCCTTGCGAATGTGTATCAATTATAGACAATTGAATAAAGTGACTGTAAAGAATAAGTATCCGCTCCCAAGGATTGATGATTTGTTTTATCAGTTGCAAGGCGCCAAGTATTTCTTGAAGATAGACTTGAGGTCAGGATACCACTAGGTCAGGGTAAAGGAAGAAGACATTCCGAAGACAGCATTCCGGACTAGATATGGCCATTATGAATTCCGTGTTATGTCGTTCGGGCTAACTAATGCCCCAGGTATATTCATGGATTTGATGAATCGTGTAATTGGGCCCTTTCTAGATTTGTTCGTGATTGTGTTTATAGATGATATTTTGGTTTATTCACCGTCAGAGCCCGATCATGCAAAACATCTGCGGACAATTCTTGGAGTTCTTCGAGGTAAAGAGTGGTATGCTAAGTTTTCTAAGTGTGAGTTCTGGTTGAACTCTGTGGCTTTTTTGGGTCACATTATTTCAGAGGAAGGCGATAGGGTGGATGCCCAAAAGATTAAGGCTGTGAAGAATTGGCCAAGGCCCACGACACCAACGGAGATACGTAGTTTCTTAGGCTTGGCAGGTTATTATAGGAGGTTTGTAGAGGGAATTTCCTCTCTTTCAGCCCGATTGACCAAATTGACTCAGAAATTAGCTAAGTTCCAATGGACAGATGCTTGTGAGCAGAGTTTTCAGACGTTGAAAGATAAGCTAACTTCAGCACCAGTTTTGACTCTTCCAGAAGGAGCAGATGGTTATGTTGTATATTGTGATACTTCAGGTGCTGGATTGGGCTATGTATTGATGCAGCATGGTAAGGTTGTTGCTTATGCTTCTAGACAGTTGAAGAAGCACGAGAAGAATTATCCAACCCATGATCTGGAGTTAGCAGCAGTGATTCATGCCTTGAAGATATGGAGGCACTACTTGTACGGAGTCCATATTGATATCTATATTGATCATAAGAGTCTCCAGTACATCTTTACGCAGAAGGATTTGAACTTGCGTTAGAGGCGATGGTTGGAGAGGTTAAAAGACTATGATGTGGACATTCTATATCATCCCGGGAAGGCTAATGTGGTAGCCGATGCCCTCAGTAGTAAATCTATGGGTAGCTTGTCTCACGTATCGCCAGAGAGAAGAGAAATGGTCCGTGAAGTTCATCGATTAGCTAGCCTCAGAGTTCGATTGCTAGACTCAGGTGATGCAGGAGTTACTGTTTAAGACACAGCGGTATCGTCCTAGGTAGTTGAAATAAAGGAGCGTCAGTATGAGGATCCAGTTCTAGTTCATTATCGAGATACAACACCTCAGAAATAAAAGACGCCCTTTGTGATCACATGTGATGGAGTACTCAGATATCGAGGTAGATTGTGTGTCCCTAGTGTTGCAGGCCTCTATCAGCAGATTATGGGAGAGGCACATTACTCCCGCTATTCTATTCATCCAGGATCAACAAAGATGTACCATGACCTCAAGGAAGCTTATTGGTGGGATACTATGAACAGAGATATAGCAGAATTTGTCGCTCAGTGTTCGAATTGTTAGCAGGTCAAAATAGAACACCAGAAGCCTGGAGGTCTATTGCAGGCTATGGAGATTTCGACATGGAAGTGGGAGGTAATTAATATGGACTTCATTACAGGGTTGCCCCGTACTCAGCAGAAGTGTGATTCGATATGGGTCGTAGTTGATAGGCTCACAAAGTCAGCTCACTTTCTGCCTGTCAGAACTACTCATGCAGCTGAGGATTATGCGAGGCTTTATCTTAAGGAGATAGTACGACTCCATGGTGTTCCTTCAGCCATTATTTCAGATAGGGGAGCACAGTTCACAGCCCGATTCTGGAAGTCTTTCTAGCGATGATTTGGGACTCAGGTGAGTCTCAGCACCGCATTTCACCCGCAGACAGATGGGCAAGGAGAGCGAACCATACAGACCCTTGCAGATATGCTCAGAGCTTGTGTGCTAGACTTTCAGGGAAGTTGGGAGGATCATTTGCCTCTTATCGAGTTCGCATATAACAACAATTACCAATCCAGTATTCAGATGGCTCCTTATGAGGCCTTATATGAGCGGAGGTGTAGATCGCCCATAGGATGGTTTGATATTAGGGAGAATCAGTTGCTAGGCCCAGACTTAATTCAGCAAGCAGTTGATAAGGTGAAGGTAATTAGAGAGAGGTTGCTAACAGCCCGGAGCCGACAAAAATCTTATGCGAATAATCGACGACGTAAGCTAGAGTTCAAAATGGGTGACTGGGTGTTCCTGAAAGTTTCACCTTTGAAGGAAGTGATGAGGTTTGGTAAGAAGGGTAAGCTGAGCCTTCGATATATTGGGCCATATAAGATCATCCGTGT
Source organism: Lycium barbarum (assembly GCF_019175385.1). Lineage (NCBI taxonomy): Eukaryota > Viridiplantae > Streptophyta > Magnoliopsida > Solanales > Solanaceae > Lycium > Lycium barbarum. The sequence continues at coordinate 66,561,556 of NC_083347.1, read as the reverse complement.
CACACCCCGACCTTACTAGGGTGTGATGGGCACCCGACCCTTACTTAGGGCCGAGCGAACCCTCAGACTCTTGCTGCACATAAAGTTACATCAAACTTTTAAATCAAATCAGATAAAATACATAGTAAAATGTTTTTCTTTCTTTCAAAAATGTTCTTTCTCGAAGCTTCCAAGCGAACAAATCTATAGTCATACAAAATTCAATACATAACAAAGACCGACACAGACCATACCGACCAATACAGATCCTACAGACCATACAAATCATACAAAGCATAACAAAATCATACAGAGCATACAGAATGCCGACATACTTACTTTCCAGACACAGATCGCACATACCGATACCAGATGTAAGAAGGAGTGTGGCACGTACAGAACGCACAGATAAGGTCATACGTCAGACGGAGTACAGAACGTACTGAATACTCAGATGATGTCATATATCGGACGGTACACAGAACGTACAGATTACTCAGATGATGTCATATATCGGACGGAATACAGAACGTACAGATTACTCAGATAATGTCATATATCGGATGGAATACAGAACATACAGATTACTAAGATGATGTCATATATCGGACGGAATACAGAACGTACCGATTACTCAGATAATGTCATATATCGGACGGAATATAGAACATACATATTACTCAGATGATGCCATATATCGGACGGAATACAGAACGTAAAGATTACTCAGATGATGTCATATATCGGACGGAATACAGAACGTACAGATGATGTCATATATCGGACGAAATACAGAACGTACAGATGATGTCGTATATCGGACGGAATGCAGAACATACAGAATACTCAGATGATCTCAGAACATACAAAATACTCAGAATCGTATGTCACATATGCGTATAACAGAACCCGACCCTGTGATAAGGGACGCGGTAAACAGAATCATCATATATCAAATTCATGTATCATATATGCATATATCAGAACCCGACCCTCCAGTGAGGGGTGCGGTAACAGAGCCCGGCCCTCTAGTACGGGACGCGGTGAATAGACAGATCATATGCCATCTTGGCCACCACCCCATATCATCATATCATCAAACCATATACAGAGCCCGGCCCGCCTATGAGGGATGCGGTGAACAATGCAGAGGAATGCACACAATAACAGAATCTGGCCCGGGACGCAGTGAATCATATCGTAACGGACACACGAGGACATAACAGAACCTGGCCCGGGACGCAGTGAAGGATACATTGAGTCATGCACGAGCAGAGTCGTGAGAAACCACATGCATAGGAATCAAGACTCGACAGACCAGTATACTTACCGATACCTGGGGGCTCGGAACAGATTTCAGGTCAATCCGACGTAGTATGAGAAAGTTACGTGCGTTCGAAGTACAGAACGCTTTATAAGCGTTTCAGAAGCCTTTTTCGGGGAATCAGAGTCATAGTAATATCAGGCACCTTCGGATGTCCTTACGAATCAGATCAAATAGAGATTTTGGAACCACACTTACGTATAAGAAAATTATGGACGTCTTGATACAGAAACCTCTTCGAACATTTCAGAGCAATCCGAGATCGTACACGGAAGTTAGGGACGTTAAATCTTACAGAAGTTCTCGAACCAGAATAAACATATCAGAACGCTCATATCAGAATACTGATTTCGGAATTCTCATATCAGGATACTCATATCAGAATGCTTATATCAGCAAACTTACATCGGAATACTTATATCAAAATACTCGTATCGAAATACTTATATCAAGGACTGACATCAAAATACTTATATCAAAATATTTATATCAAAATACTTACATCAGATTACTTATGTCAAAATGCGGATATCAGAATACTTGTACCAGAATACTTATATCAAAATACTTATATCAAATACTTATATTAGGGGATGAACTAGGATCACAAACTCAGGTCAAGAAGTGAATTAGAATCATAATCAGACTCAGAATCACAGAACAGAGTTACCCCAAGGTAGCATATCACATTATACCTTACTTGGGTCTAGGACATGCCAAAGAAAAAAAGGGTAAGCCTTACATACCTGTGCTGCGACCAACTAGTTACGCTTGTGCATCCAACTTGTTTGTCTACATGCAAGAAAGTTCATCCCTTCATTAGTTCCACTATCATATACTTGCTTTAACCTTTCAAACACATTTACTTATATTCTGCCAGAATTTCGGCAGCATCTCCCCTGTAAACATACCAACCCAGAGAATATGGCTCGGCTCCAAATCAACAACAACAATCCGGGAATTTAACCCGGCCAAATCAACAACAATACTAACAATTATGCTAGCAATATTCCAACATTCAATTCAATTCAATTTAATTCACACCATATTCCAACAACTTAATCAATATACTATTTCATCTGAAACCTTCAACTTCAATCCCAACCATACATTTACTTATCGTTCGTATACCTTAACTTCGACGACACCCTTCATTCAATATCACATAATTCATAACGGCGACAACTAGAATATCAAATTACATCAATTCACCTTAACTTACCAAACAACACCATTCTCGACCACAATGACTCCTTACATATTTTCATACAATTTCTTCCATCTCTACATGTTACAACAACAACATGCTACATAAAATTCATTCATTCATTTCCATATAACACAATTCACACACACGGCCAACTTAGACCACACAACACACAACACAACACACGACTTCCACCATATACATGTGTTCCATATTTCTCATCCATTTTGCATTATGGAATTCACAACACAACCATCAAACTACTAAATAAAAATCATTTCATCTTTTCTATACAATCAACACCTCATTCGGCCAACACCACAACACACCCACTCCATGATTTTCATTCATTTTTTTTTATACATTACAACACTACATAATCATGTTGAATACACTTAATTCATTACTCCTACACATTTCACACAACACACGGCCCAACTTGTACATGCAATATTTCATGAATTCCCATCACTTCTACATTCAATAACATACATAAACCATTCATAACACATAAAAGAGAAGGTTAAACCTCACCTCCTTCTTCACCCTTTTTCCACTCGGCTTGCTTGCTAAAACGCAACAACGAGCGGTTCTCTTGTTCTAACAACTTCTCCACGTTGACGAGGACCTCTCAATCACTTTAAATGCAAGAAGAAAAAGATTTTTCTCCATCAACTTCCCATGGCTCATTTTTAAGAGCCATGGCCGAAACCCCCTTTCATCTCTTGCTTCTTTCTTTTGTTTTGTCTTTTTTTTCTTTCTTCTCCAATTCTTAAATAAGGATGAACTAGTCATCTTTCCATATTTATATTTTAGTCCCTTCCAATCATAAAATTTTCACATGTCCCCCCTTCTTTTATTCTCTAGAGTCTTCTTAAAAGAAGACTAATTAATTTAATTTAATTATTTTTTTTTCCTTTCCTTTTCTAGAATTTTCTTCTTCTTTTCTTGAATTGTTTTATTTGGTCAAAGAAGACCAAATGTTTTCCTTGGTACACTTTAGCCCCCAAAGCAATGTGGGCATATACTTATGCCACACAACCAACATGGAAATTTTATGAACTTTCAAGACTTTTGTGAAATTCCCATTTTACCCCTAGCTTTCCATAATATCACCATGGTTCTATTTTGCGAATTTCTCTTTTTTTTTTGCCCTCAACCTTTCTTAATATTTCCATAATACTAATGTTGTGAATAATATTTATAACCCACTTGTTCATTGAAATACATTTGGAAAATGGTCATTCCCTTAACTTCGTTACGACTACCTTGGAATATCCGAACGAATAAAATACGGGATATAACAATCCGTGTAGTGGGTACAGTGGCATATGAACTAGAATTGCCTTCTGAGTTAGAATCGGTACACCCAGTATTTCATGTATCAATGCTTCGTAAGTGTATCGGAGATCCTTCAAGAGTTGTACCAGTGAATGATATCCAGGTGACAGAGCAGTTATCTTATGAAGAGGTTCAAGTTGCTATATTGGATAGGCAGGTCCGTCGGTTGTGAACTAAAGATGTAGCCTCCGTTAAAGTCTTGTAGAAGAATAAGAATGTTGAAGAAGTGACTTGGGAAGTGGAAGAAGTGATGAAGATTAAGTACCCGCATTTGTTCCCAGCAGTACAGGAGGTGCAGTCGGAGACATCACTTTCCCCAGGTATTGTTTTCATTTCAGTTATCGTGATTTGGTCGTGTGAGGCCATGGTATTGTGTGTTACAGTGTGTGGCCCTGTGAGGCATTATTTTGGGTTGTTCTGTACATGGCGGATTGGTATAAGTACAGGGGAAACTTTGCCGAAATTTTTATAACCCAGGATTATTTGAACATTCGAGGACGAATGTTCCTAAGGGGGGAAGAATGTTACACCCCTCGCTTTCATAGTGGTAGAACTTATGATTTCCTAGTTGGGTATGCCATGGAAATCGAGACCCGAGCCTAAGTTTTGGAGATAGAAAGTGTCTTACCCCATGTGAAATGGTACCATCAGGTATTCCTGGTGATTTACAGGATTAGAAGTTGAACGAATCGAATTGACGCGACCTGAACTGAATAAGAAAAACTTGCAGGACACAAGTTAAGATCGACGGGTCGTCGAACCTGTCGACGGGCCGTTGTTGTGCGGCGTCGACAAGGTTCCGCAGCCATGCATTCTGCAGGTGCAGGTCGACGGGCAAGTCGACGGACCATTGATGTGTCGACGGGCAGTCGACCCGCTCGTCGAACTGGACCGCTGTAGCCTTTTGGCTTCCAAGTATAAATATGTGGATCACGATTTCATTTCACATTCTGCTCTTTAAAAAAATTAGAAAAACCCTAAAATATTCTCTTCTAATATTTTCCATCATATTAGTGAAGATTTGACGAGACTCGAACCCCGTAAACCCGAGATGGTGAAGAAGAAAGGTTGCTTCTAGGATTTCTTCAAGAGTGGAGTTTGAGGAGTTAAAGTTGGAGTGATTCTTGACCCCTCAAGCTATGTAAATGATTTCTACCTTGGTATTTAAGTTGAATATCAGGAGTTTTAGTGATTCTAAGTGAAGAGAGGTAATTATGGAAATGTTAAGTTGATGAAGAGCAATGTAGTGATGTAGGGTTGTTTTAAGAGATGATTGGAAATGGGTTTACGTATATTTTGATATATATATGTGTGTGTTGTCATTGTTGATGTGAGTATTATAGTTGATGTGGCATCGAATGAGAAGTTGCAGAGTTATTAAGCTTTTGAGAGAAATGTTGTTCATGATTCGTTAAGCCCTCTATGCATCAAAAGGGGGTTAGCAAGTGAAGTACCTAGTCTAATGAAGGTCTATGTTGTCTTAATTGTAGATTTACAAGTCGAGAAGTAGGAGTTGGTCGATTTGATATACGTCGAGGTATGTTAAGCTACCCTTTTCTTCTTTTGGTATGATCCTATGATACGATCCAATAAGCGAGTAAGCGAGTCCACATTACTCTACTCTTAGAAGTATTAGAAGTATTATAGTCTTTGATGTTCATGTACCCCTTTATGATTATTTCTTCTGTTCATGGGTCCAATTTATGTATACAGTTATTCATGCATTACATTCATTTATATATATATGTGTGTTGACCTGTGACCAGAAGGCGTTATATACGCAAGTATTATATGTATATGGGGTATGGAAAGGAGCAGGCGTTATATACGCATTACCACCTGATCAGCTAGTGTACTAATATGATGATATGAGAATCAGGCTGCAAGTATCGCAGCAATGTATATGATGATGGCCGCAGAGAGGCCGATACGATATGAGAAAAGAAACATGCGTTATATACGCGCATATATCAGGCGTTATATACGCACCTATATATAAATGCATGACCTTCATTGATAGGCATGAGCATGCATATTGTGCTCCCACAGAGGCATTGTTAGATATACAGATTCATGCAGATACTAGTTCATACAAGTACATGCAGTCAGTCATTTCGGCTTATGAGTTCAGATCTTATTCATGATTCCCATGTGTATATAATATGATGATGTTGCTCTTATGCTTTACATGCTCAGTACATTATCCGTACTGACTCCTCGTTGCTCGGGGGCTGCATTCATGCCCGCAGGTACAGGGAGACAGACAGGTGGTCTAGCTCAGTAGGACCTCTAGATTTAGCAGTGGTCAATACGCTCCATTCGATCCGGAGCTACAGTCAGTTTTGGTATGCCCTTTTTGAGATGTGTATGCATATGGGTATGACGGGGCCCTGTCCCATACTTTCTACAGCTTTTATTCCAGTAGAGGTCTGTAGATAGTTGTATGTATTAGTCAGACGATGTAGCCTTGTCGGCTTCTATTCTTTTGTGTACAGTATATGTAGCAGCCTAGCTGGCGTGCACTGTTCTTCCGCATGATTGTGTATATATGTATGCAGATTGCACAGAGTTCTGATGTTTCCTTTTTATGAGATTAGTTGTGCCATTCGTGGGCCTTTGATGTTCAGTATATTTCAGATACGAGTATAGGGGTGTTTGGTCGCTAGAGGTCAGACCCCTCGTCACGGCTCATCGGATTGGGTCGTGACACTTCTACCCTTTTCAATGGTTGAAACTATCCTTTAATGGTGAATTTATCATAACTTCTACCTCTACAATCATTAACCTTCAATTCATGGGGTTCTAATCAATTTACCCTTTCAAACAGATTTTAGGACAAAAATTCCATTTTTATTAGATAAGCTCCTTTTGGGCCATTAAACTAGTCAATGGGATAATTCGCACAAATGTTCCCCTATTTCGGGGTAGTCTTTCATTTTTGTCCTCAAATCTGTGGTCTTTAATTTTGTCCTTCATCATCTTTTGCGCGGCATAAGTTTACTTATATCTCGCGTTGCATAATTTTATATAAGTCTCAACATGCAATTTTAACCATAAGAAATCAAATTCCCTTCCTAGAAAGTGATAATCTATACTCCTAAATGATTAATCAATAACAAAATCAACAACCCACCAATTATTTAAGGGTTTACTAATTCTAGGGTTCTAGACTTTCACCCACCATTGACAGACCTTACAATAATCATGGAGCTTGAAGAAGAAAGGAAAAGGAACAAATAAAGGTGGACACTTACCCTTCAATATGCTTTCACCAAAGAATGGAATGAAGTTTGCCTCTTGCTCTCTTGAAAACTAACTTTGGGGTATTAGGGGTAATGGGTAGGAGTTGGGGTATTAAAATAGGGCATTCTTCCCCCTGTAGATCATTGTAGCATCCAGCTGGTAGCTGCAGCGGTCCAGCTATGGCGGCTCTTTGGTCGCTGCCAGCGGACCTGCTGGAACAACCCGAACAAAAAGGGGCATAACTCTCTCATACGGAGGCCAAACACGACGATTATTTTTGCTACTGATTTATAATTTCGATACGGATCTAACGGTTCAAACCTCACTAAAAAAAGTTTGTTTGATCAATCTAGAGCCGTTTCTATCCACAGACCTATGGCGAAAACATCGAATACGAGCGCGACAAAACCCAAATCCATCTGAAACTCATCGGAACCTCATCAAAACATGTGAACAAGTTCAAAATCATCATATTAACATATTGAAACTTTCAAAACATTAACAAGGGGTCATCCTAACTCAATGTTGACCGTGGTCAACTCTAACTCGCTAACTTAACTAGTTTCTCTATCAATGACTCAATTTACACTCGAACCCTGCGGAAACTAACCCAATGACTTCATTAAGGCATAGATCATACTAACGAGACTTAGGGAAAGGGTCAAAAATGTTAAATGAGTCAAAACACTATGATAACTAAACAGGTCGTTATAGAAATTGTTATAGCCCGTATTTTGTACATTAGGATATTTCAAGGAAGTCATAAGAAGTTAAGGGCAAGACTATTTTCCAAAATTATTTTAATATACAAGTTGTTTATTAGTATGGAAGTATTGAGAAAGGCTAAGGGTAGAAAGAGAAATTCACAAAGTGGTTCATGGTAATATTGTGGAAGGCTAGGGGCAAAATGGGAATTTCACAAAATATTCAAGAAGGTTCTTGAAGGGGCCATGTTGGCCGTGTGGCATATGTCCATATTTTTATTAAATGGGGCTAATTATAAATATATATATATATATATATATATATATATATATATATATATATATATATATATATATATGGACCAAAGCTTATATAACAAGACAAGTGGTCATATTTGTTTATTTTAAGAAAGTTTAAGAAAAAGGGAGAAGGGGACATGTGTCCACCTTGTGTTGGTGGAAGCCATATATATATATATATATATATATACAATTGATGACTAAATGAGGCATATTTTATCTTCAAAATCAAGAAGCTTGGAGAGAAAAGAAAAAGAGGAAAAGAGAGGGGGGTTCGGCCATGGTTGGCCGAACTTGGAGCCATGGAGTTGATCAAGAAAAGAATATTTTCTTCTATTATTCCAACTAATTTGAAGGCCCTAATTAACATGGGGTGGTTGTTGAATCAAGCAAACCATTTATTTGTGCAATTCCAATCCTAGCCGAGCAAGAGGATGGATGGAAGAAGGTAAGGTTTAATCCACTCTCTTATGTGTTATGAATGATTTGTGGATGTTGTGGTATGTAGAAATGGATGAAATTCATGAAATATGTGTGTGTAGGGATGTGGCCGAATAGGGGTTGAATTGGTGAGATGTGATGAATTGATTTTACTTAGTATTTTAATTGTTGTTGTGGTAGATTCTATGATGTAAAATGAGGATTTAGTGGTTTGAAATGAAGTGGAAATCGTTTGTGGATTGTTGAAGAAGTTAATGTGATATTGTTAATGTGTAGGTTGTAAATATAATTCATGAATTTGGAAGGGAGACATGTGTTTGGAAGATTGTAAGTTGGGTTGTTGTGATTGAATTTGAAAGAAGGAAATGTGTTTTTATCGTTCTTGTTGAATTTTGAAGGTTTCGGGTGAAGTGGCATGTTGGTTGGGTTGTTTGAACATTATGTGAATTCTTTGAAAGTTCTTGAACCATGTTAGAATATATTTTGGATTGATTGTTGAAGTTGTTAGTATGATTGTTGGTATTGTTGTTGATAATTTGGCCAAGTTGAATTCTCGGATTGTTGTTGATAAATTGGCCGAGTTAGATTCTCGGGGACGGTGTATTTACAGGGGAAATGCTGCCGAAATTTCGGTAGATTATAAGTGAATTTATGTGAGAAACTAAGGCAAGTGTATGACGACGAATCTAATAATTGTGTGAATTCTTTTGAATGTAGACTAGCAAGCTTGGATAAATAAGCGTAGCTTACAGGACGTGGAAGAGGTATGTAAGGCTTACCCTTTCTTTCTTTTGGCATGATCCTTATGAAACGAGCAGATGGCGTATATGTATGATTTCAAAGAAATTCCTATTCTTAGAGCCACTAGGATGGCTAATATTCTTAACTTCCATAAGCTATTTCACATGGTTTTGATGCGTATCTATGATGTCCGAAGATCTATTTGATATGTTTCCGAATGGCATTCGAGAAATAATTGATATGACTAACGTCTTGATTTTCAAATGATAACACGTTTGATTATTCCATTGAGTCTTTGATATATTTTGATACGTACATATGGTTCCAAAAGTTCTATTTGATTCGATCCATAACGATATTTGGAAGGTACCTAACATGATTGTTGCTTTGATTTTCCAAAAATGGCTTCTGAAACATTCGTAGAAGGTTCTGTACTAAAACGTCCATAACTTTTTCATACTAATTCGGATTGACTCGAAACGTGGTTATGATCTTATTCTATGTCCTCTTAACGCTGTTGTTCGTTGCTAGTCCCATTTTCTAATAATTTCTCCTTCAAGGTGAGACAAAGCCATGATGATTATTCCATAATATATTCGGAGGTTACCGACCTTACGTCACTCCGATAGAGACACAACATTCTTTGAGCTCTCCTGCATGCTGCTTACATGATATATGTATATGATATATGTATATGATACATGAACATGATATATGTATATGTATATGGGGTAAGGGGAAAGGTGAGGTGCTATAGACGCATAGCCACCTGATCAGTTGGTATAATATGATATCATCCCGGACGCGGGATATATGGATAAATGGATCGGGCTGCACGTTCCGCAGCAATATAATATGTAAATGGATTGGGCTGCATGTTCCACAGCAATATAATACATATATATATATATATATATGGATCGGGTTGCACGTTCCGCAGCACTAAGCATGCATGGTACCCGCCAAAAGGCACTCATATGTACAGGTCGCTCTTTTATCTCACGATATGCTCTACATTTCCTTCGTGTCTTTATTCATGCTATGTATCCCTCGTATGTTATTATTCATGCCTTACATACTCAGTACATTGCTCGTACTGACGTCCCTTCTTGTAGACGTTGCGTTTCATGCCGCGCAGGTGGATACAGATGAGTAGAGGGTATTGCTAGAAGATGATCCAGCTGAATTGGCGAGCTCCATTTCCTTCCGGAGTGTTGCCGAGTCAGAGTATCCATGTTATGGTGTCTTGATTGATGTTAGAGACTTTGCAGGCAGAGTCGCAGGTACAGAATGTTAGTCTTGTAAGCGGCTCTATCAGTCGATGTGTCATTTGCGTTATGTTATAGATTCCATACGATTACAGATTTTGTTTGATTTGAGCACGATGAAAAGAAAGTTTCTGAAAGCCTTGCTATGCATTTCATGTTTATTTGATTTAAAGGTCCAAAGAGATTATGTAAGTAATAAGAGTCAGCGGGTTCGCTCGGCTCCGAATACGGGGTCGGGTGCCCATCACACCCTAGCAGGATTAGGGTGTGACAAAATATCCTAGAAGGAAAAAGAGTATACATATCTGGTAATACGCATTACTAGCTGCCTCATTAAAAACCTTAATTACGAGAAAAATCCAAATAGGACAAAACCTTGTTAAGGAAAAGAAAGTACAACACGTATTTCACTCGGTTAAGTAAAAGAAAGTACAACACGTATTTCACTTCCCCCGATTAAAGCATCACATAATTCTTGACGATGATGTACTCCGTCGCGTCTCTCTAAAATTGCAGTCATGGTAAAATCTTGGTTTATTTAATCATCAGGGACTCCTAAGCACACGATTTTTCTACATATAAAAATAGATTAGTTGTATTGTACCTATTATCATCAACCAAGGAGAAAATATAGAATGGGCGTGAGGTAATAATTCCACATTGATTCGAATTAATCAATACGCTCCATTTTAATAAGATTCCGGATAGAAGCTTACAAGTACTATAGTGTGCTTCCCATACGATTTTGCACTTCTCAACAAATATCATATGTTTTATTATTCTATGGGGGTATTCAATTTTGGGTTCTTGTACACCGACTTTTCATATCTTAAGGTTGACAGAGCCTTTGTGATCAGATCTATCAAATGATCATTTGATGAATTGGTTGATCATCTGCATCTTTATTCCGTAGATAGAGTTGCATCATTTCCATATAATATCGTTCCAATCACGCCGAGTGCATTCAAGACTTGCTTTAAAAGCGGCTACTATCTTTCTATGATTTGACTGTCATTAAAACAACATGGTCTGACAATAATCCTTTATGGAGATAGATAACATGTCTGGATCAAACTCTTATGTCGATCAAATGAATGCCCTGTATATCCAAAACACTTGACAATATTAGTTAGGATTGACACATTCATGTCAATGCTTTCATTTGCAGTATACAATTAATCTTATCTAAATATCTCTATATAGGAGAGAAATTATATCATGCTCATAGCTATGGTAAGATAAATAAATGCATCAATTGCATAAATATATGGTACTTCAGGACCAATTCAATTTTCTCACTTCTTTTAGCAAATAATGTACTGTTTTTGGAAACTCTACAAGAGCTCCAATTATATTCAAGTCATCAACTTGCACAACAATATGAACGATTATGATTATCATAAAGATACAAGGGGAAAGAGAGTTATATTTGTATCATTCACCAATGAATATTCATTAAGGCGATTCTAGTATATCAGTCTTGATTTATTTAATCCATTTAAGGATTATAACTAAGTTTCCTAAGAAGTTGTCTATGCTTCAGAAATTTTCATATAAATTTTGTCAAGTAAGCCAATTAGATTATGACAACTTGCATTTAGTATCAAATGATGTGACATCTTCTGATGCATGGACTGCAGGTCCAATAAGATTTACACTTACCAAAATGTATCATTTCACTTGATAGTTATTTCTACATCAACATGCTTTGAGAGACGTCGAATTAAGATCCTAACAATCTAATACTGTATTGCGTGCTATAATGTATCAAAAATATCATCTTGGAGATATCATTTTGTGTTGGTTCACTATTCGACATAACGTACTGAGATCTGATCACTTCATTATTTTCATGTACTTGAACGTTCATGAGGTTTCATGAAGTGTTATGTCGTGGACTCTTCAAGAGCACATTACTCCTTATTATGACCAGTTTGATCATTTGTCCTCACCCTTTCCAAGGGTTATTATTTTTGGAACGGATTGATCTGCCATGCTTCATTCATGTTGTAGACTCTGTCCTCCAGGGACAATCAGTAGGAGCATTTGCAGTTGAAACATGAAATTAGTTGGGTCAACAAATGCTTCCAACATTTGACTTGAATTATCTTTTGAATGAGGATCATACTGATAATAATTTAAAACATATTTCTTAGCCATTTTTTCTCTCCCCCTTATGTTATAAAACTAACATATATCCCATCTTCTTTGGGGAATCCATCTATGTGCATAGTGGTACATCTATTAATCAGTTACTGCACATCAAACACTATTAGACGGAAATCACTTGGTTACTGACCCTGAACTAATTGTGAGGGGAGAAATTTATCATATCTCAGACCAAGACATGAAGCTTTGTTCTCATAAGCAATGTTTTAGTTATATATCGAAGGCATTAAATGTCAAACCAGCTTGGATATAAACCATCATTATCAAGATAACTGCCTTAATTACATATTCTTGAAATTGTGCTCCCAAGTTAATTATTTTGAGCAAGCAACTTCACAAATATCAAAATGCAGGTGTCACGATCCAAGCATCCGTGAGTGGCACCCACAGGAATCCCCTAGTGGGCGAACCATCCCCTTAACCAACTATCGAACCGATTACCAATTAATTAACCACTTTTAGAAAAGTCAAGAATATAGCAAAAGTAATAATTACCCAAAACATCTAGTCATGCCATAAATAAATAATGAATGTGGAAGTCTAACTATTACAACCCCAAAATCCGAAAGTCATCGTACAAGTACTCTCAAACATAAATTGTCTAAGGAAATAACAATTGTCTGAAATAACATAGTAATGTCTAGAAAGGAAATAGACATCAATAAGAGAAGATCTTCAGGCGGCCTGGCATGGATAAGAGCTCACTCTCAAATCTGCCGGAAACTTGCCTCGCGATAAATATGAGGTATGGTAGATGTCACTGGATCATAATCTGCACTCAAAAGAATGCAGTAAGGTAGTATCAATACAAACACTAAGTACCGATAGATATCATAGGCCGACTAAGATTAGTATCATGAATAAAATCATAAAATCAATAGAATAGACAGATAGGCATAACAACACATAACCATATGAAACTATCAACAAGAATCATCTAACACCGAAATAAGATAAGCCCACACAAATAGCAGCCAATAAGAGTAACTCAACCTATGTCATTATCAAGGCAACCGTAACTCACGAATTATCTCAATTCTATCACATATCCATACACACATGCAAATGGTATTGTTTGCCCAAATATCCATGACCTGCAGGGGACCTATGATATCCATGTACCACTTGCTCCGGAACTGACCTCGAATCACGAGCCCATAACTAGGCCACATCCTCACCCCCTGTCAAATGTGCTGTTTCATATTTATCTATTCTTTCTCATCTCAATGTATTTTCGTTCCCACAATCAATAGGGAATGTAAACAGTCAATAAATCATTATCAAGGAACATAAATCACCATGTCACAAGTCGTATGAAGACTCAAAATCAATTTATCTATAGCATGTATAAGGGATTACTCCAAGTCAACGAGAAGAGTATTCGTTAACTTCTTCTTTATAATATCATAACAATTCATCACATAATAAATCAATCAATGTCAATTTAGGAATTTCCAACCACAATTTATGTCCGAAGCCATAATCATGCTTCTCCTATCAATTTCATAACATATAAAATCAACTAATCAAAGTCTAACTTAAGTAGATCGTAACCTACCTCAAAGCCGAACTGGAACAATGCAATCACTCTGCAAAACTTTTCCCTTTTGCAAAGCTTCAGAACGTTGAACGTCTAGCAATCATAATGCTAAGTGAGTAATGGATCATCTACTCAAACAAACAAAAACTTGGGAAGAGAACCCAACTACTCCTACCCTTTTCAAATGGGTGAACTAAGTGTGAAGTCATCATAAAATCAATCCCAACCATTATACTATTCCCATTCATAGGTTTCTAATCAATTCAACCCTTTTACAAGCAGTTTCTATGCTAAAGTTACCATCTTTATGAAACCCTAAGTCTCAATAAATCATTTTAATCCATTAGAACTTGAATTCCCATCCTAGGAAATGATAATCTATAACCTTAGATGAATAAATAATAATAAAATCACTAACCCATTCACTATTCAAGAGTTTCTTAATTTCTAGGGATTTAGTCCTTTCATTCACCATTAGCAAACCTTAAATTAATCATGGAACTTAATATAATGATGGAATGAACAAAGTAGAGGGTTGAGACTTACCTTTCAAGAGTATTTTAGCCCTAGCCTTAGAAATTCACCACAATAGTTCTTGGGAACTATTTTGGAGTTATGTGGGCAATGAGTTCGGAATAAAGAATATAAAATGCTGATTCTGCCTCCCGTCGACCGCTGCAGCGGTCGAATTCTCGCAGCGGCGGTCCCGCTATAGCGGGAAGTGTCCAGCTATGGAAGACCTCATTAATTTCGTCCGCCCCGCAGCGGCGGTCCCCTAACCGATATGATGGAGTCGCTACAGTGGTCGAACAACCGCTGCAGCGGTCCATTTTGACCAGTAGCTCGGGTTTTTCCACCAATTTTCACCCAAAAATCTCAACACCAATCCGAGGCTCTACAGACTCAAACCAAACATGCACATATACATAAAAGCACGCTACAGACTCACCCGCCGCCTCGAAATTCCCAACGGAGGTCTAGTTTACTAAGTAACCCCCATAACGACCTAGCTGGTCATTACATCGGATACCAATTAAATACTTGTTTGTCCTCGAACGGACAAGGAAGAGGAACAAGGGAAAAAGTACCTAACTCAGTGAAAAGTTAGGGATAGTTTGTGCGCATATCAGCTTCGGTCTCCCAAGTAGCTTCCTCAACGGGACGGTCCTTCCACTGAACCTTCACTAATGCTATTTCTTTCGACCTCAGCTTACAAACATCTCTGTCACGACCCAACTAGTGGGATATGACGGGTACCCGAAGCTGACTACCGAGCACCACTCATCATGCTATCTATCATACTTTACTTGGACATATATCATTTTCAACATAAAACTTGTCATAAACCAATTTCTTAATCTCCTTAAACATGTATATATACATAATCCCACTAGGCTATATTCACTGAAGAAGTCTCATAGAATCTACAACCTATACATAAGAATCTACGAGCCTCTAACTGAAGTACTGAAGTCATAAGGACGGGACAGGACGCCGCCATGCCCCAAATATGTGCACAAAAGAATATACCAATAAATAGCACTTCCGGAGTAGTGGAGTGCTCCTGAGTATGCTGATACGACTCCTAAGGATCCGCACCGTCTCCCTGTCTACCTGTGAGCATGAACACAACGTCCATAAAAGAAAATTACATCAGTACGAACAATGTACTTAGTATGTAAGGCATGTATGATAACATGATAAGGAAGTATAGAAAGCATAAGAAGAAAGGATAACTGTAACCGCTTGAGTCTTGAGGCGGAATCATGTATGCTTACTTTTACCTTTAAAACATATCACACATACATACATAAAGTGTCTGGATCAATAACATCATTAGCTCGTGTCCGGGGTAATCATCTCACGCCACCCACTAGTGGTGCTATCATCATCATCCATAAGCCGCCCGCCTTAGCGGTGCTACCCGTGCCATATAGACACGGTGCAATCATCATCATTTACTTAGCATGAAGCATGCATAAGAGCTCAAGTAAAAGCTGTAACTCTCTCGGGGTGACGTAAGGTCGGTAACCTCCGACTATATTATGGAATAATCATAATCGTCATGTCTCACCTTGAAGGAACTAGCATTATAAGGAGAGACTACCAACAATAAATAACATCAAGGAATCATGTAAAAATCATGGACATCATAATAGCATCATATCATATTCATAACACATCTCTTAGCTTTATCTCATGAGAAGCTCTTAGTAAGCATGGACTTGTAATTTTCGAAATGTAAGAAAATCATGGAAAGATAGAGGGAATCATGCCTTAGAAAAGAAGGGACTAGCCTTACATGCCTTCACGTCTCCTCAACAACTAGTGTTCTCTTTCCAAGCTGACGATTCTACATTCAAGAGAATTTGTACGAAGATTAGATAACCGGAAACATACTTAGGCCTCAACTAAAACAACTAAGGGCTAACAAAAATTGGGCAGCGTTTTCTTTGTTTCAACAACCTTCTCCATATAATAAACAACTCCCAAACGTCAATAATAACACCCACGATATTACAATCGATAAACTTCATCAAGTTAAACATTATTCAATTCCCAACATTCCCTTTCAAAGTTACCCACAATCATAATTGCAACACAACCTCATATTCATTCTCATATACCACTCCTTTAATATCATTTGCATCATTCACAACAAGATTATACTCATGGTATGTCAAGAACTATAATTCAAGTCAATTTACCATTCAAGAATCCCACGATTTCCATATTTGAACTTCATACTCCACTTTCTTCCATAATCCAAGTCTTTCAACTACTCAATATTCTTAGTAAGACGAATTTAGATGTGAAACTCACCTTTGATCACATAGGAATGTTCTTTGGATGAAAATACTCCACTTGAGATATAACACCTCAAAAGTTTTTTTTAGCGAATACTTGAATTTTCAATTTATCATATCTTGATAGTAAGGGTATATTTTACTTCGCACTTCCTGAATGTGAACTTGACGATATTTGAAACTTGTTTGAAGTGTTATGGTGTAGTTATATAAACTAATCCTACTATGATTATCTTAGTAAATTTATTAAATGGATTAGATATTTATAAAAGTGGGCAGCCCCTTTTTATTTTATTTTATTATTTTTCATCCTTATCTTACTAAGTAAGATATATACCCTTTTGGCTCTTATCCTCTCCACCACCCCTCCAATTTCGTTTTCTCCAAGGAAACAAGGCACCAAAACCTCTCTCCTCTCATAATATGCATCCTCTAATTAAATCATCAAGACCTGCTTTGGTTGAGCCCCAAGCAACTCCACACGATTGAGGTAAGTTACAAACCCGTTTTTGGACTGGACTGCGGTTAGTGTTTTCAGCATAATTCCTTGTATGAAGCTTAGTTTAAAGTGATTCAAGATGTTATAGAAATATATTTCATAGCCCTACAACTTTTGTTCAGGCTCCAAAACCCAGTTTTGCTTGTCTTTACTCGAAAAGGGGTGATGAAGTACAGGGCAGGTGCTGCCCAGATTTTTATTTTGCAAACCCTACATGTACTGGAGTTATTATTTTGAGCATCTCTTTTTGTACAAAACTGCTATAGGAGTGATTCAAATTTCTCTGAAACCACAAGACATATATCTACAACTTTCATTAAGGCCACAAAGTCTATTTTTGCCATTTACACCTTTGAAACTGAGCGACAGTACAAGACAGTAGTACTGTCAGAATTCCTGTTTTGATAGTTTAGGCTGATTTTCACTGATTTCATGTTTAGTTTCGACGTGCTGAAACTATTGAACTTAAGTAGATATTTGATTGTGTATTTAAGGTATATATGCTCTTGTATATTCTAAGAGGAATTGTTTGACAAAGTGGACTTTGATTGGTCTATGGCGTAGACGATTTGAACTCCGCGAGTTGTGGTAGAACTTGTTGTGTGGTAAAACGCAAAGGTTTGTGTATAAAATTGAACTTGGAATATCTTTATTTTCTGGAAGTTTTGAAGTATTTTGATGGGTTGTTTCTTACTCTTCATCTTATATCATTGTATGGTTATTATCTCAAGTATTGCAAAACTTTTGCTAAATCGCCCACTTGTACGAATTGCTTGATCATTTTGCATTCTTGTTGGGACTTTGTCCTTCTTGTTACGGTGACTTTGTCACCAATATCGGCATGCCTCTCGATTAAGATCTTCCCATCTTGACTTTGGATTTACATTTTGTCTTGATGATGGATTTTCATCCATTTTCGAGTACGAGTGGAAAGCCACTTTCAACATGGCTCTTGATTCTCTTGATTATTAGGTGACGACCCTTCTTGGTTTGGGGATTCGGTCCATCTTGATATTGATAGTGTTTGGTGTGATGGCATAACGTACATATTGGGCGAAATAGGTTAATTGACAAACTCTCTTGAATTGAAGTATAAGCTTTCTTGATACTTGAACCTTCGAATATTGATTTCGACATGTGGAAACTCTTCAACGTTTTGATATTTGATACTTTGATATACTTGTATACATGATTTATTGTTATCTTATTGAGCTACCTACGATGGATAAGGGAATTGGAGAATCTAATGGCTCCAAGCCCAAAGTTTATACACCACTAAGCTCTATGCTTAGCGATAGTTTTTTTCTATCGTAGGTAATGTACGGGAAGAGATTTGAAGATGGCCATTTGGAGTAGACTTTTTGGGAGCTTTAGTGAAGATCACATTTGCATATGCATCTAGGTCTTGTAAAATTTTAGGGACTTGTACATGATCCATATGTAACACTTATGTATGAAATTTTGGAGTCTCCTTGGACACAAGACCATATGCTTGCAACTTGAACTTGTTGACTTGTTTTGCTATTTTAGGGTGTGCTTCCAACCCAAGTCATGCCATGTACTAGTTTACATTTTTCCTTGTAATTATATGCAATGGAAGATACTAGTTTCTGTGATAATCGCAAGTTTGAGTTTCGTGTATCTTATGGACCCGCAGTGGTGTTGATTTGAAAATATAAATTTCAAAATGAAGTTTCTTAAATGTGTTGACTATTTGAGAAGGGCATTACCATCTTAAATTGATACTCTGATATTGTATTTCATCTGAGAAATCTTTTCGGAGGGTACAATGGAAAAAGAATGTTGCACTTTCAACCCTTTTTCGCATGGGCCTATTTCCGCTGTTAAATATTTTTGTGAATATCTTTTGGCATAAATTTCTTCTAAACGTTGTAAGTGTGAAATTAGCTTTTGTTTCATAAGTGGTATCCTCCCAAAGGGGATGCTACAAGTTTTGGTATCAGAGTCTAGGTCTGTGATTCTAGGACTTTTATCGTGACTTGTTGGTATACTTGTTCCTTTTTTTTTACATGTTTTGTTGAGTGTATTGCGCATATGCATCATGTACAAGTCCCTAATGCAATGTGATCTTCCCTTATGTAGGAATTAAGTTATGGCCTCTTCTTCCTCTAATAGACCTATGGAAGCCGCTCGTGAGGGTTTAAATAACTCTAATGCCCTACCTCACTTACAAGAAAGGGTTGGAGAGCATTTTTCTGATTCTAATCTTCCTCGTACTGGTGGATCTAAAGTGAGAAATAATCAGGGTACAAGAGTTGGGCCACACCCTCAAATGAGTCATAGTACTCCTGTTGTTGATCCTCCTTTTCAACAAATGAAAGATTTCTTTCGTCACATGGCTAGAAGAATGCTCGACCCTAATGAAATGAACTTTGAGAAAATGAGAAAAATGGGCGGAGTTGAGTTTGAAGGCACTGTTGATCCTATGGATGTCGAGCAGTGGTTGGAGCAGATGGAAAGAGTATTTGAGCAATTAGAGTGTTCAGACGCTGCCAAATTTAAGTATGCTATCTCACTGTTACAAAAAGATGCTTATGACTGGTGGGTAAGTGTGCAAAACTGTTACACCCCGTAAGAGTCTGTGCTATTTTAATTAAGACAAGAAAAAAAAATGAGTTAGAAAGTTCAAGGAAAGTTAATCGAGTTAGTAAGAATATCGTTATATATATATGGTTGCCTTAAGTATCCCGAGGTGACATCGTAACCTAAAGGATTTGAAATCGCGTTATGAGCGTATATGAGGTAATGTGAGTGCCCTTTTAAAGTATTTGAGATTATTAGTAATGTTATAGAAGATGGATAAAAGATATGAATATATTTTTGCGATTGGAGTTTCGTCGAAGCTTCGTAAGTTCTCCAGTTACGTTTAAGGTTATTGTGATTCTCCGGACCCTTCGAGATGTGTATGGATTGTTATGTATGTATATGACTATGTATATGCATGTATAAGAGGTTACACGAGGGTCGGAAGAGGATTAGAAGTTAAACGAATCTGAACGAAATGAATCCGAACAACTTCAGAAAAATCTCGGACCAGATTTTTAGCCCATATTGTTGGAGGCATATCTCCTAGTATATGAGGAGTTTTAAGGTGTTTTAAAAGCCTAAAATTAAGTTCATCGAGTCTAGTTTCCAACGCAACAAACCGCTCGTCAAAAGGATATCTGGATAAGCAAATATGGACGATGCAAGTTGGGCTGGCGGGGCAGAAAATGGTGACCCGATCCAACATTCACATTCGGCCCATGAGGCCCATTAACGTCATAAATATAAGGAAAAATTATGTGAGGGCTGATCATTTTCAGATAATATCTTCCAAGAACATTAGAGAGAGAGAGAGAGAAAACTTCAAGGCTAAGGAAGCCATTTTGATCAAAATCCGAGCTCCGAATCCCGAAGCTCATGAAGAGAAAAACGTTGTACGTTGCGTTGCCTTCAATTTGAGATAAATATTGGTCTTGGGGGATGAAATTTTCGTGGTGGATCTTCTGATAAGGTAGTTATAAAATTCCTTTTATGTTATTAAAGTGTTTATTTAGAGTTTTAACGAATTAGAACGGAGAAAACAGCATTATAAACCCGTTTGTTGTTTTGTTGAAATTTATGGGTGAGGGGCTGTTTTAATTGAAATTGATGGACTGATTTGAATTAATATTTTGGTTGTGTTAATCATGGACTATGTGAGGAGAGTGAAGGAACTTAATGGTTATTAAGTTGTTGTAGGAAAACATACAACTTTGTTATGGTTTATGTAAAAATGGAGATGAAAGTATCAAGAGGAAAATTATGATTTTGATGGATGATGAATATGATAATGTTGATGTTGGTTTGACCTTGTAAAGTTTGTATGAAAATTTTCATTTTATGTAGAAAGAAGATCATTGATGTTAAAACCTATTTCGTTGTGAACTTTGACGTCGTTTGGTGTTGTTGGGTTGTTGTTGTTGAATGTTTTGAGCCGAGCTAAGTCTCGGGGGTGTTAGATTTATAGGGGAAATGCTGCCAAAATTTCGGTAGCCAAGTATAACCCCAAAGATTAGGATGTTAACTTTCATGAATAGTAACTGGTAAAAGTTACCATTTGCAGTTTTTGGACGAAACGGGAATTGAGATTTGATGAGCGTAAGGCGCAATCCAGGTATGTAAAGCCTATCTATCCTTCTTTTGGCATGCCCTAGTTACGCTAGGTTAAGATCGGACCCTCGGGGATAACTCTGCTCTTGGAAATCTAGGTTCAAGTTTGGGCACTATTCATTCAGCATAATTGAAACCTAATCTTTACATTTGGTTGAAAGAATGTTCGAACCTTCATAACTTTTGCTGTTGTGTCCGAATCCCTCCGAAACTTTTGTAGACGGCTTTATGGAGCCAAAAGTCTGTGATTTGTGTCCGCCGCCTCAATTTGACTCGAGGTGGGCCCGCAAGCCCCGAGGCTTCCCTTATTTGGTTCGTTTGGCTCATTTTCGTCCGATATGAAAGGCAATCGTTTGTTTATGACTTAAGGGTCCGTTTGAAATTCCCTATGCCGTTATTGAACGTTTTGCACTTTGAATGATGTTAGATTTCCGGAAGATGACCTGTGAATCGTTTTTCAAAGGTTTTGCAGTTTGGAACTTCGTAACTTTTATACATTAATTTTGATCGACCTGACTTCTACTCCGAGCCTTCTGGCGTCGGTATATTCCTATATGTAACTATATGTCGAGTCCGGTAACTTACTTTTAATATGCATATGGTTTCTGCACTACTCCGTTCGTGCCATTCACTATGATTTCGTTCGTCGGTACCCGGGCCGGCTTTGTGATCGTGCGCGCTATACCATATTCGGAAGTTATGATGTGTTACGGTTTCCGAGGCCTCGCCATAGGGCCGGTTACCGTCTATGGAGTTATGATGTGATATGGCATTTGATATGTTCTGATGATGTGATATGTGTGTGATATGATGTGTCTGGAGACTGTACGGAGATTTGAAAACTTCTGGAGTTATGATGTGTTGTGGCACCAGCGTCGGGGGTGACCACGTTCCTAAACCCTATACATGATTTGATTTGCATTTGTACATTTGCCTTCCGCACAGGTTTGCTTTGCTACCTTGACGTTTGTGTTTGTTCCATTCTGACTTTAGTTGTGTTTGTGATTTCTGTACCTTCTGGTTTACATACTCAGTACTTCTCCCGTACTGACCCCCGGTTCTTCGGGGGCTGCGTTTCATGCCCGCAGGTACAGAAGCTCGTTTGGGTGATCCTCTGGTTTAGGCTACTCATTCTGATGTGTTGGAGAGCTCCCCTTGATCCGGAGCCTAACTTTTGGTACATACCTTCAGTTGTGTGTGTATTCTGTACATTTGTGGCAGTGTGGGTACGGCGGGGCCCTGTCCCGTCATATGTTCGTATGTTCTGTTTTGTTTTAGAGGCCTGTAGTCATATTTGTGGGTCGTGGGTCCGGTGTGTTTGTATGTGGATCTGTTTTGCGTTCTTAAGCGGCCAGTATGCTACTATGGCCAGGACGGCCCATGAGTTTGTACGTGTGTGTGTGCATTTGGGCGATGTATATTCCGCCACCTTTCTAATTTTGATTTGACTGTTCTGCACGGGCGACCGCTTAAGATAAGTGTTCGATAAATGTTTGTGTGACGTCTGTTGTTAATTTTCAATTCAAACAATGTACGTTAAGTCTGAATGAGTCTGAATACGATGATCCGGTTGTGAGTCTGTTTGGGGTGCCTAAGTAGGGCACCAGTCGCGGCCCACGGGGTTGGGTCGTGACAAAAGTGGTATCAGAGCGGTTAGTCCTCGGAAAGTCTACAGGCTGTGTCTAGTAGAGTCTTGTTTATCGATGTGTTGTGCACCACATATATAAACAGGAAGCTACAGGGCATCTAGGATGTTACCCTTCTTTGAATCTTAGATCATGCGATAGAGCCAGCTGTAGGATATGAATTCCTTTCGACTAACTTTTAATTTCAGCCAAAGGACGGCATCGACAGAAGGCAATGGCTGATGATATTGGAGGCCGCACAGTACTCAGGTAAGCAATAATATGAAAGCTGTGTGTCGGAGAAGTTGTTTGAAGTGTGGTAGAAATATAAGGTTGAAGATTGAACAGAAAAGTGAACAGGAAGGAGCCTCCGATGTTGTTCGAGTTGGGCATGTGAGGTAAGCCTCGACATCTGTATAATTTTATCTGTAATTGTTAGCCCCGTGTGGCTACGAGACGACATGATATGATGTATATATATGCGTATATGTGTTGGCCCTGTGAGGCATGGTTGGTATTTCTCGTGTACAGGTTTCGGATAGTAAGAAACACAGAGGAACCTCTGCCCAAATTTTTTTTTCCAGAGATATGGAAGTAAATATATATAAAGTAAGTACAAACAGGTTCCGCGATACTTGTCGGAATTTAGTTTTCTTCTGTCGTTTGTTGGAGAGCACCTTATGGTAATATTTTATCAGATTTCACCGACTATTTGGAGACGGAATTCGTGGGACGAAGACTTAAATTTGTGGCCTGTCTGTAATTGTATGTGTATGTGTATGAAAGTGAATATCGGTGATTCAGAAAGGCAATATGGTAATTGTGCAACTTAGCCGGGGGTGGGACCCGCTACAAAAATTTTCCGAAAATTTGCTAAGACCCCGATTTGCCCTAAAATTATGTGACAAAGGTCCTGCAGGGCAATTGACGAAATTATATCAGCCCTAACGCGTCAAAATGCATGAAAGTTTCGGGGTTAAGCGTGCTCAAGCCAGAGCAATTCTGGGATGGGTGACCCCCTGGGAAGTAATGCAAAATTTTGCACAAGAGTAAGTATGATAGATATAAATGGAAATTTGGGGTAACCAAAAGGAAAATAGAATGTGTGGAGTAATTTAGTGCCCTTACAGGAGTCACGCAGAACGAGGCAGACTAAATGGGCAAAAAGAAAAGGTGCAACACCGCTCGGGAAATTGAGCGGATTTGAATTACAGTCAGAGACGTTCGCCAGTAAGATACTAGTAAATATATCTGTATGTGTGTATGTGTGTGTGTATGATTTTCGTTTGGTGCCCATATGGATCAAGAGCCGAGTCCCGGCAACTAAGGTTGTGATAGATGAAGAATAGTAGGAAAGGTGAAAAATAAGAAGTGTGAATAAGGGGAAATCTCCGAAAGAGTCGATAAGCGACACGCAAGACGATTTATATGATAACTTGGCAAACAAGTTCACCAATAAGGAATTTTTTTTTTATAAATCACTGGAGCCTTAATAGGAGTGATCTGACTCTAATTCGGATTCTATCTGTTATACTTCTGCACTTCCGATTCTGATAAGGCTCTGCCTATTACGCCTCTGTACGTCTGATCTTGATCACGCGTCTGTCTGATACATCTCCGTATGTCTGATTTTAATTACGACTCTGTCTGATACATTTCTGTCTGTCTGACTTTGATCACGACTCTGTATGATACATTTCTGTACGTCTGATTCCGATTTCGAATCTGTCTGATACCTCTCTGTATGTCTGACTCCGATCTCACATTTGTCTGACATACTTCCGTACCTCTAATTTTGACTATGAATCTGTCCGCCATAGTTTAATACGTCTGCCTCCGATTACGAATCCGTCCGATATGCTTCTACGCGTCCGGTCTTAGTTCTGAATCTGTTTGGTATGAGGTGTCTGGTATGAAGTGGGATTACGATAATGTGGTAAGAAACTCAGAAGTGTACCAAGAAGTGACGATTACTTATAATGTCTGAAAAGCATTCGTCTGCTACGAGAATATAGTTTATGGTCCGATAATTTTGTGGGGTATGAGAAAATATATTATGAAGGCATTTGAATCAGTGATGTGAAGAATTACCCCATCATGCTGGTAAAGAAGCCATGTCGGAAAGTCCACGAAGGACAATTATGAAAGGAACCCTCCCGAAATGGTATGACGCCCCATGAGGTCAATTTAACATTCGAGGACGAATGTTTTAAAGAGGGGGAGGATGTTACACCCCGTAAGAGTCTGTGCTATTTTAATTAAGACAAGAAAAAAAAATGAGTTAAGAAAGTTCAAGGAAAGTTAATCGAGTTAGTAAGAATATCGTTATATATATATGGTTGCCTTAAGTATCCCGAGGTGACATCGTAACCTAAAGGATTTGAAATCGCGTTATGAGCGTATATGAGGTAATGTGAGTGCCCTTTTAAAGTATTTGAGATTATTAGTAATGTTATAGAAGATGGATAAAAGATATGAATATATTTTTGCGATTGGAGTTTCGTCGAAGCTTCGTAAGTTCTCCAGTTACGTTTAAGGTTATTGTGATTCTCCGGACCCTTCGAGATGTGTATGGATTGTTATGTATGTATATGACTATGTATATGCATGTATAAGAGGTTACACGAGGGTCGGAAGAGGATTAGAAGTTAAACGAATCTGAACGAAATGAATCCGAACAACTTCAGAAAAATCTCGGACCAGATTTTTAGCCCATATTGTTGGAGGCATATCTCCTAGTATATGAGGAGTTTTAAGGTGTTTTAAAAGCCTAAAATTAAGTTCATCGAGTCTAGTTTCCAACGCAACAAACCGCTCATCAAAAAGATATCTGGATAAGCAAATATGGACGATGCCAGTTGGGCTGGCGGGGCAGAAAATGGTGACCCGATCCAACATTCACATTCGGCCCATGAGGCCCATTAACGTCATAAATATAAGGAAAAATTATGTGAGGGCTGATCATTTTCAGATAATATCTTCCAAGAACATTAGAGAGAGAGAGAGAAAACTTCAAGGCTAAGGAAGCCATTTTGATCAAAATCCGAGCTCCGAATCCCGAAGCTCATGAAGAGAAAAACGTTGTACGTTGCGTTGCCTTCAATTTGAGATAAATATTGGTCTTGGGGGATGAAATTTTCGTGGTGGATCTTCTGATAAGGTATTTATAAAATTCCTTTTATGTTATTAAAGTGTTTATTTAGAGTTTTAACGAATTAGAACGGAGAAAACAGCATTATAAACCCGTTTGTTGTTTTGTTGAAATTTATGGGTGAGGGGCTGTTTTAATTGAAATTGATGGACTGATTTGAATTAATATTTTGGTTGTGTTAATCATGGACTATGTGAGGAGAGTGAAGGAACTTAATGGTTATTAAGTTGTTGTAGGAAAACATACAACTTTGTTATGGTTTATGTAAAAATGGAGATGAAAGTATCAAGAGGAAAATTATGATTTTGATGGATGATGAATATGATAATGTTGATGTTGGTTTGACCTTGTAAAGTTTGTATGAAAATTTTCATTTTATGTAGAAAGAAGATCATTGATGTTAAAACCTATTTCGTTGTGAACTTTGACGTCGTTTGGTGTTGTTGGGTTGTTGTTGTTGAATGTTTTGAGCCGAGCTAAGTCTCGGGGGTGTTAGATTTATAGGGGAAATGCTGCCAAAATTTCGGTAGCCAAGTATAACCCCAAAGATTAGGATGTTAACTTTCATGAATAGTAACTGGTAAAAGTTACCATTTGCAGTTTTTGGACGAAACGGGAATTGAGATTTGATGAGCGTAAGGCGCAATCCAGGTATGTAAAGCCTATCTATCCTTCTTTTGGCATGCCCTAGTTACGCTAGGTTAAGATCGGACCCTCGGGGATAACTCTGCTCTTGGAAATCTAGGTTCAAGTTTGGGCACTATTCATTCAGCCTAATTGAAACCTAATCTTTACATTTGGTTGAAAGAATGTTCGAACCTTCATAACTTTTGTTGTTGTGTCCGAATCCCTCCGAAACTTTTGTAGACGGCTTTATGGAGCCAAAAGTCTGTGATTTGTGTCCGCCGCCTCAATTTGACTCGAGGTGGGCCCGCAAGCCCCGAGGCTTCCCTTATTTGGTTCGTTTGGCTCATTTTCGTCCGATATGAAAGGCAATCGTTTGTTTATGACTTAAGGGTCCGTTTGAAATTCCCTATGCCGTTATTGAACGTTTTGCACTTTGAATGATGTTAGATTTCCGGAAGATGACCTGTGAATCGTTTTTCAAAGGTTTTGCAGTTTGGAACTTCGTAACTTTTATACATTAATTTTGATCGACCTGATTTCTACTCCGAGCCTTCTGGCGTCGGTATATTCCTATATGTAACTATATGTCGAGTCCGGTAACTTACTTTTAATATGCATATGGTTTCTGCACTACTCCGTTCGTGCCATTCACTATGATTTCGTTCGTCGGTACCCGGGCCGGCTTTGTGATCGTGCGCGCTATACCATATTCGGAAGTTATGATGTGTTACGGTTTCCGAGGCCTCGCCATAGGGCCGGTTACCGTCTATGGAGTTATGATGTGATATGGCATTTGATATGTTCTGATGATGTGATATGTGTGTGATATGATGTGTCTGGAGACTGTACGGAGATTTGAAAACTTCTGGAGTTATGATGTGTTGTGGCACCAGCGTCGGGGGTGACCACGTTCCTAAACCCTATACATGATTTGATTTGCATTTGTACATTTGCCTTCCGCACAGGTTTGCTTTGCTACCTTGACGTTTGTGTTTGTTCCATTCTGACTTTAGTTGTGTTTGTGATTTCTGTACCTTCTGGTTTACATACTCAGTACTTCTCCCGTACTGACCCCCGGTTCTTCGGGGGCTGCGTTTCATGCCCGCAGGTACAGAAGCTCGTTTGGGTGATCCTCTGGTTTAGGCTACTCATTCTGATGTGTTGGAGAGCTCCCCTTGATCCGGAGCCTAACTTTTGGTACATACCTTCAGTTGTGTGTGTATTCTGTACATTTGTGGCAGTGTGGGTACGGCGGGGCCCTGTCCCGTCATATGTTCGTATGTTCTGTTTTGTTTTAGAGGCCTGTAGTCATATTTGTGGGTCGTGGGTCCGGTGTGTTTGTATGTGGATCTGTTTTGCGTTCTTAAGCGGCCAGTATGCTACTATGGCCAGGACGGCCCATGAGTTTGTACGTGTGTGTGTGCATTTGGGCGATGTATATTCCGCCACCTTTCTAATTTTGATTTGACTGTTCTGCACGGGCGACCGCTTAAGATAAGTGTTCGATAAATGTTTGTGTGACGTCTGTTGTTAATTTTCAATTCAAACAATGTACGTTAAGTCTGAATGAGTCTGAATACGATGATCCGGTTGTGAGTCTGTTTGGGGTGCCTAAGTAGGGCACCAGTCGCGGCCCACGGGGTTGGGTCGTGACAAAAACCTCATGTTCTTACTTGGAATGATTTTGTGAAAGAATTTCATATGAAGTATGTCTCACCTGCTTATCATGATGCAAATAAAAAGGGGTTCGTGAATCTAGAGCAAGGGAGTATGTCTATTGCTGAATATCAACAGAAGTTTCTCAGGCTTTCTAGTTATGCTGGTGGTATTATTAATAACGAAAAAGATAAGTCCAGGCGATTCGAAGACGGTTTGAATAATTCCATCAGAAAATCTGTGGCGGTCCTACAACATGAAAACTTTTGTAAATTAATTTCAATTGCTCCTACTTAGGAAAGGATCGACAAGGAACAAGTTAGTAGAAATGAAAACAAGTTCAGAATGGCTGATGCAGATTCAGGAGGTCCATCTAAAAGGGGAAGGTTTGACAATTCCAAAGCTAGTAATGTTCACAAGTCAGCCTAGCATAAGCAAAATAGATCAAATTTCTCTACTGCTAGCACGGAGAGCTTCTGGTGCTTGTTTTAATTGTGGGAGCTTCGACCACAAAGTGAAGAATTGTCCTAATCCTAACCCTACTTCTTCTCCGCGTACGGAAGGCTCAGTTCAGAAACCTATAACTATTCCTTCTCAAGGGAATAGAGGTGCAAGATCTAGAAACATGCAAGCAATAAGTGCAGGTAGAGCCAATCAAGCTAGTGGGTCAAGAGCTACAACACGAGCTTATGCTATAAGACAGAGGGATGACCAAGATGGAGCATACGTGGTTGTTGGTAAATTTCACTTATTTGGCTTATGTGTTGTTACATTATTTGATCCTGGTTCTACACATTCCTATGTTTGTTCATCATTGGTTTTTCCTAAAAATGTGTAATCTGTGAGACTTGATTGTGGTGTGCTTGTTCAAAGTCCTTTGGGTCAACAGGTTGTTTGTAATCAAATCTACCGAGGTTGTCCGTTGGTGATTCAAAATCTAGTCTTCCCTGCTGATTTGATTGAAATGCCTTTCCAAGACTATTTTATCATCATCGGTATGGATTGGCTTCATAGATACCATGGGGTAGTTGATCGTAGGTCGAAGCATGTGACCTTTAGAGCTCCTTCATTTTCACACATCATTGTTCAAGGTGAAAGATCATTGACATCTAATATTATCTCTGTGGTTGTGGTAAGAAAGATGGTTAGTCAGGGTTGCGAAGCTTATCTTGCTCATATATTTGATACACACCTGGAAAGTCCAAGCCTTAAGGATATACCAGTGATATGTGAATTTCTTGATGTTTTCCCTGAAAATCTTCCTGGATTGCCCCCGGAAAGGGAAGTTCAATTTCCTATAGAGGTTATTCCTGGAACTACTCCTATTTCTATAACTCCTTATCGAATGGCTCCAGCAGAATTGAAAGAGTTGAAAATTCAATTGCAAGAACTTCTTGAGAAAGGTTTTATTCGCCCAAGTGTTTCTCCCTGGGGAGCTCCTGTTTTATTTGTGAAAAAGAAAGATGGAGCTCTTAGGCTTTGCATTGATTACCGGCAACTGAACAAGCTAACAATTAAGAATCGATATCCACTGCCTAGGATTGATGATTTATTTGACCAGCTAAAGGGTGCTAGGTTGTTCTCAAAAATTGACTTGAGGTCTGGGTATTACTAAATGCGGGTAAGTGAACAAGATGTCCCTAAAACTGCCTTTAGGACTCGATATGGTCATTATGAATTCTTGGTGAAGCCATTCGAGTTGACAAATGCTCCTGCGGCGTTCATGGATCTGATGAATCGCGTGTTTAAGCCTTATCTTGATCAATTTGTGGTGGTCTTTATAGATGACATTTTAATATATTCCAAGAATAGTGAAGATCATGAAAAGCATCTCCGGATTGTTTTTCAAATTTTGGAAGAAAAAAGGCTTTATGCTAAGCTTTCCAAATGTGAATTTTGGCTTGGTGAAGTGGGTTTTTTGGGACATGTTGTGTCAGCTGAAGGTGTGAAGGTGGATCCTAGTAAGATTCAAGCTATTGTTGAATGGAAACCACCTAAAAGTCCAACTGAACTAAGAAGTTTCTTGGGCTTAGCGGGATACTATAGAAGGTTTGTCAAAGGCTTCTCCATTATAGCTTCTCCTTTGACTAAACTCTTGAGGAAGGTTGTCAAGTTCGTATGGGATGACAAATTCCAAGAGAGCTTTGAAAATCTCAAATCCTTATTAACACAAGCTCCTATACTTACTCTACCAACTGAAGGGAAAGAGTATGTGATATATAGTGACGCTTCTCATCATGGTTTGGGTTGTGTCCTGATGCAGGAAGGGAGAGTGGTTGCGTATGCCTCTCAAAAATTGAAACCACATGAACTATCCTACTCATGTCCTTGAGCTCGCTGCCATAGTGTTTGCTTTGAAAATTTGGAGGCATTACTTATATGGCGAAAAGTGTCACATATTGTCACGCCCCAAAACCCACCCTAGACGTGACCGGCATCCGACGTCATGAACAACTTTGGAAGAACCTAAACAATGCAATAATAACACTTGAACCCGCCAAGTTCAATATTCGTCTCCAATAGTTTATAAAATAAATGTAACAAATCATGAATATATGAATTAAATCAGCGGAAGTCTTTATTCATCCAATACTTAGTCAAACGTAATAACGTGCCCGAGAGTTAATCAATAACTCAACAACTACCCACAAGAACGTATACTATGGAGCTTCTAAGATAAAGGAATAATAGTTTGACTCATTGGGACACAGCCCGAAAAACTAATAATGAATAAACAAATAAATAGGGTGTCCCACGAATGAACGTGTGGGCTCACCAAATCAGCAGCAACAACAAGTCCTTCCTAAGCATCTGAAGTGTTAAAAACCTGCTCTTTTCCATTACCTAACATACCATCAAAAACAACAATGAAATGCTTGAGTACTTCGTACTCAGTGAGTGCCTTATGGACAATAGGTAATACGAAAATAAAATATAATAATACATAAAGAAATCAGTTCTGAAAAGATAGTATAAAATAGTTATTCCACTTTGTGCTTCTTAATATGATTTGTTAATGTCACGACCCAACCCCGTAGGCTGTGACTAGTGCCCGAGCTGGGCACTCGTATACGCACCTGTTAGCTATATGATCAGTTCACAACAAACATAAGATGGAACTTATAATGACCAAAACATAGTCTCGGAACTGTCGCCTAAATGTATATATATATTCGGCAACCTGTCTCCTGAGGAGTCACAACTATCAACAGATAACACAGTACATAAGCCGACAAGGCTGTCATAACAGGTGGGAATGTCCCAACTATATATTTAAACGCAAGCCGACAAGGCTGCTACCACAACATGACAATATATGCAAGCCGGCAAGGCTGCCACAACGATAGAACACGCATACTAATCATACACACAACTGATCACATCTGGATACAACCCATATACATGTCTACAGACCTCTAAGAGTGTCAACAATGAAATAGGGCGGGACAGGGCCCCGTCGTACCCTTAGACAACATATACATATATATATCGAAAAGGATCTATACCAAAATTTGGGCTCCGGAACAACAGTGTTCTCCAAGATAGTAGAAGGGAAGTCCTAAGCTAGCGGCTCACCAAAGAGCGTATCTGTACCTGCGGGCATGAAACGCAGCCCCCCGAAGAAAGGGGGTCAGTACGGAATATGTACTGAGCATGTAAAGCGTGAAATACAGTAAAAGGATCATAACTGAAATAAGGAGTACAGGATACAAGTACAATGTTCAGAATACCAAAACACTTGCCTTTGAAACATAACCATGCTTGTCAATATCATATATCATATACATATATGCCGTACCCGGCCCTCTAGTGAGGGACTCGGTGAATAAAGTCATCATATGCCCTCCTGGCCGCCATAACATGTCATCATATCATCATATCATCATATCGTCATATCATCATATCATCATATACATATATACCGTACCCGGCCCCCTAGTGAGGGACTCGGTGAACAATGCAGTGAAACTGTGCACGATAACATATCCGGCCCGGGACTCGGTGAAAGATATATTGAAGCATGCACGAGCAGAGTAGTGAGAAACTATATGCAAATTTAAAACATTTTCAAGGACTCAATAGAATAGTCAACACGAACCACCATTTGTAAATTCAAATAATAGTCATATCAAATACCTTTCGGATGTCCCTGTGGATTATATCAAAATGGAACTTTGAAATCATATGTACATATCAAAACATAAAAAGAAATATAAGTTATGGGAATCAAGATCATTAGCCATCCTAGTGGCTCTAGGAATAGAAATTTCTTTGGGATCGTATATATATATATATATATATATATCGTCTATTCATTTCTCAAAGACCATGCCAAAAAGGAAAGAAGGATTAACTTCACATACCTTTGGCGTTTATTCGTAACACAACACGTATACGCTGCCCAAAGTTTCAACCTATATTAAGACGTCAAGAATTATGGTTAAGCTACGGGGAGATTCAAAACGTATTCTAACGTTAGTAATTCCTTTCTAGATAATTAGACGACGTTTCCCTTGTTTTCAAGCCAACCACATCACAACCAAACCAACATTAATAACCACACGTGCAAGTGCTAATCCGAGACTACTGAATACAATATTCGAGAACGTCTCGGACAGCCCACACAGCATTCCAAATAGCCCACGCAATATTCCAAACAGCCCACATTCACAACATTCAATAACGATCCACATACGACTACTACGTCTTCAAGTTATTCCTAATAGTCCGTAGCCTTAACATTTTCATGTAAACAACTTTATAACATCCCAACCAACATACAATACAATGCATAATATTAATTATCATTAATCTTCCAAGCGCAACGAGATCAACAACAACGTATCCAAAACAGCCCCTAACTATTACACAAAAGATGCTCGGAATTCTTGCAAACGCTTACGAACATATCTAGCAACCCACATACGATTCTTACACATTATTTTTGATATTTTCTTTTCATATAATTTCAGTAAAATATGACCAGCAGCCACACGACAACTACATCTTCAATTCATACAATAAGTTACATTATTATCACTATAATCCTTACGACAACCCACAAACAAATTTAACTCCAACTCTAACCATTTAATACCTTCATTTCCATTATAAAATTCATGACAACAATAATCAAAATATCAAGTAAAATCAGTTCACCACCTTCCACACAAAACAGTCCCTACACGGCCTTAATTCAACAAGAATAACAACATGTTCATATCAATACAACTTCACCATTATCTTTCTAATCCTTTTCATTCTTTTATTATATAATCTATGATAGCAACAACGATAATTACTAAATAAAATCAGTCCATTATTTCCACACCAAACAGCCCCCTACGGCTTCCACCATGCCTCAACATCAACACACACAATTTCATACATGCAATTCACATTTACACATTCCTAACACATCCAAATCACCCTTAAAACAGACCCTACGGCTTCAATAACATTCCAACACCAACATTCATAATTTCATACATGCAACTTATATTTACACATCTACCACACATTTTAAACCACCCTTAATACATGCAAAAGAAAGTTAAACCTTACCTTAAACACTTGACTTCTCAACTTAGCTAGAATTTGTGAATTGAACTAATAATTGTTCTTGTTGCTCCAATGGCTACTCCACGTTGCTATGCACCTTCCTAAGGGTTGAAACACTTTGGAAAAATATTTTTTTTGAATCAAATTGGAGAGCTCCAATTCTGGCCAGCCATGGCCGAGAGCTTCTCTCTCTTGGCTCTAAGTTTTCTATTTTGTTGAAGATGATAAAATGAGCTCTTAGTCATCAATTTCACATTATATATGCAGCCCCTAAGAGTGACAAGTGTCCCACTCAAGGCTTGAGCCAATCAAATAACCTTGAACCAAATTTCAATTTTTTTTCCACTATCTCGGCTACATGGCCGAGCCTCACACTCTCACTTCTTTCAATTTAATTGTCTACAATGCAATTGAATGTGTAGTGGATGAGTCAATATTTAAATTGTGTAATGAGTCTTCCACTAGCATGCTTTCATAAAATAATGACTTGCCAATATTAAAATGTGTAATGAGTCTTCCACTAGCATGCTTTCATAAAATAATGAATTGCCAATATTAAAATGTGTAATGAGTCTTCCAATAATATTTTTATACTAAGTAAAATTTATAACCAATTAGTTCTAATCTAGAAATTAAAGATTAAAGGTTTCTATTTCATGTCCGGGAAGGGTTCTGTCTTTAACTCACGTCGATTCCTTCGCAAATAACTCGACGTATAAAAATACGGGGTCTAACATTCTTCCCCCCTTTAGAACATTCGTCCTCGAATGTTAAATTGGTCCCGTAACGTTCTATAAGAATTTTGGGGAAGTCTCCCTTATCGTTATAACATATAGTTTCATCAGGCAATTAATATAATCAAGTGAGGAGTTTAAGTTACCTGTAGGCGTAGGGAACAAGTAAGGATACTTGTCTTTCATCTCCTCCTCGGCTTCCCAGGTCATCTCTTCCCTATTATTGTTTCTCCATAGCACTTTGACGGAAGCCACGTCCTTAGTTCGTAACCTCCTAATCTGTCGATCAAGTATGGCTATAGGCTGCTCTTCGTAGGTTAATTCCTCTGTCACTTGGACATCATCTACGGGAAATACTCTAGAAGGATCGCCTATACATTTGCGAAGCATTGACACGTGGAAGACTGGATGCACTGCTTCCAAATCAGCTGGTAGGTCTAACTCGTAGGCAACCTGGCCTATTCTACGGACAATATGATAAGGCCCAATGTATCTCGAGCTTAGCTTCCCTTTCCTGCCAAATCTCATAACACCCTTCATGGGCGACACCTTCAGGAACACCCAGTCACCAACCTGAAACTCTAAGTGTCGACGTCGATTATCTGCATATGATTTCTGCCGACTCTGGGCTGCCAGTAACCTCTCCTGAATAAGCTTCACTTTATCAACAGCCTGTTGAATCATATCTGGGCTTATTAACTTGGTCTTACCAACATCAAACCAGCCAATAGGTGATCTGCACTTCCTCCCATACAAGGCCTCATACGGTGCCATCTGAATACTCGAATGGTAGCTGTTATTATAGGCGAACTCAATAAGTGGCAAATGATCATCCCAGCTACCCCGGAAATCAATAACACAGGCCTGTAACATATCTTGTAGGGTCTGAATGGTACGCTCGGCCTATCCATCAGTCTGAGGGTGAAACGCCGTGCTGAGACTCACTTGTGTCCCCAATCCCTCCTGGAAGGATCTCCAGAAGTTAGCTGTGAACTGGGCTCCTCTATCAGAGATAATAGTTGTGGGAACCCCGTGAAGTCTCACTATCTCCTTAAGGTACAACCTGGCATAATCCTCAGCTGAATATGTAGTCCTGACTGGAAAAAAATGGGCTGATTTTGTCAACCTACCAACAATGACCCAAATAGAGTCATATTTTCGCGGAGTGCGAGGTAAACCTGTGAAGAAGTCCATATTGATCACCTCCCATTTCCAGGTCGGAATCTCCATCTCCTGTAATAGTCCCCCAGACTTCTGGTGCTCGATCTTAACCTGCTGACAATTCGGGCACTGAGCAACAAACTCTGCTATATCCTTCTTCATGCCATCCCACCAATACAAGCATCTGAGGTCATGATACATCTTTGTTGACCCTGGATGAATAGAATAACGGGCATAGTGTGCCTCTCCCATCACCTGTTGTCGTAACCCTGCAACCTCAGGTACACATAATCTACCTTTGTATCGTAGCACTCCGTCAGGTGCCACTTCGAATGGGGTCTCTTCCTTTTGAAGAGTTGCATCTCTATGATGCACAAGAATAGGGTCCTCATACTGGTGTCTCTTTATCTCTTCTATGAAAGAGGACTCAGCAACTCTCCGAATAGAAACCCTGCCATTATCAGAATCGGCCAAACGAACTCCCAAATTAGCTAACTGGCGAATCTCACGGACTATCTCCTTCTGCTCTGGTTGTACATTTGCCAAACTACCCATAGATTTACGGCTGAGTGCATCTGCTACAACATTTGCTTTCCCTGGGTGGTATAGAATATCAACATAGTCCTTCAGCAACTCTAGCCACCACCTCTGGCGCAAATTCAGCTCCTTCTTCTTAAAGATGTACTGGAGACTCTTATGATTTGTATAAATGTCAACATTCACACCATATAAATAATGTCTCCATATTTTTAAAGCATGAATTACCGCTGCTAATTCCAGATCATGGGTGGGATAATTTCTTTCGTGCTTTCTGAGATGTCGGGAGGCATAGGCTATAACTTTGCCATGCTGCATCAACACACAACCTAACCCAACACCGGAAGCATCACAATAAATGACATAGCCATCTGGTCCCTCAGGAAGAGTTAGAACTGGGGCCGTAGTCAGCTTATCTTTTAGCAAATGGAAGCTCCACTCACAAGCATCGATCCACTGGAACTTAGCTGCCTTCTGGGTTAGCCTTGTTAAAGGCGCTAAAATCGAAGCAAACTTCTCTACGAACCTCCTGTAATACCCTGCTGGCCCCAGAAAGCTGCGTACTTCAGTAGGTATCGTAGGTCTAGGCCAAGTCTTCACCGCCTCGATCTTCTGTGTATCTACCCGAATGCCGTCAGCCCCAATAATATGCCCCAGGAATGCTGCTGAAGTCAACCAGAATTCACATTTAGAGAACTTGGCATACAATTTCCGGTGCTGGAGCACCCTAAGTACCGTCCTCAAATGATCTGCATGCTCCTCTTCTGATCGTGAATAGACCAGAATATCATCAATGAATACAATCACGAACAGGTCAAGGAATGGCTTGAACACTCGGTTCATCAGATCCATAAATACTGCTGGAGCATTGGTCAACCCAAAGGACATCACTCTAAACTCGTAATGCCCGTATTGGGCCTAAATGCAGTCTTCGGGATGTCTGCCTCCTTTGCCCGCACCTGGTGATAACCTGACCGCAAGTCTATCTTCGAGAAGCACTTAGCACCCTGCAACTGGTCAAATAAATCATCGATCCTAGGGAGGGGATACCTGTTCTTTATTGTTACTTTATTCAGCTGCCTATAATCAATACACATCCGCAGCGACCCGTCTTTCTTTCTTACAAATAATACCGGTGCTCCCCATGGTGACGTATTGGGCCTGATGAAGCCCTTTTCTTATAAATCTCTCAGTTGCTCCTTCAGTTCCTTCAGTTTTGCAGGTGCCATTCTGTAAGGAGGGATAGATATGGGCTGAGTGTCTGGTAATACGTCTATAGTGAACTCTATCTCACGCTCAGGAGGAAGGCCTGGAAGTTCATCTGGGAATACATCCGGAAACTCGCTAACTACCGGCACTGACTGAAAAGTCGGCGCCTCTGCCTTCAGGTCGTGTACCCGTAACAGATGATAAATATAAGCCTTTCTGACCATCTTCCTTGCCTTGAGGTATGAAATAAACTTACCCCTCGGCGATGCTGTATTTCCTATCCACTCTATAATTGGCTCTCCTGGGAACTGAAATCGGACTATCTTGCCTCTACAATCAACGTTAGTATAACAAGAAGCTAACCAATTCATACCCATAATAACATCAAACTCAGTCATATTTAGCTCTATCAAATCTGCCTTGGTGCAACGACTATATATGATCACCGAACAGTCTCTATATACTCGTCTTGCTATAACAGAATCTCCTACTGGTGTAGCTACCTCAAATGGTTCTATCAATTCAGGTTCTATCCCAATTCTACTAGCAACAAATGGAGAAATATACGATAATGTGGAACCTGGGTCTATCAATGCATACACGTCTCGAGAGAAGACCGATAGCATACCTGTAACCACATTAGGTGACGCCTCCTGATCCGGTCTACTAGCCAAAGCATATATGCGGTTCGAAGGACCGCTAGAACTAGAAGCTTCGCCACGACCTCTACCACGGCCTGTTGGTACCTGGAAACCCTGCCCCATAGGGCCCACAACCACAGAAGAAGATGAACTAGCAACTGACCCAGTAGGCTGAGCTGCACCACCTGGATTACCTCCATAGGGACATTCCCTCATAATATGGCCTTGACGGCCACAAGAAAAACAAACACCATTATTTCCACACCAAACAGCCCCCTACGGCTTCCACCATGCCTCAACATCAACACACACAATTTCATACATGCAATTCACATTTACACATTCCTAACACATCCAAATAACCCTTAAAACAGCCCCTACGGCTTCAACAACATTCCAATACCAACATTCATAATTTCATACATGCAACATATATTTACACATCTACCACACGTTTTAAACCACCCTTAATACATGCAAAAGAAAGTTAAACCTTACCTTAAACACTTGACTTCCCAACTTAGCTATAATTTGTGAATTGAACTAATAATTGTTCTTGTTGCTCCAATGGCTACTCCACGTTGCTATGCACCTTCCTAACGGTTGAAACACTTTGGAAAAAAATATTTTTTTTGAATCAAATTGGAGAGCTCCAATTCTGGCCAGCCATGGCCGGGAGCCTCTCTCTCTTGGCTCTAAGTTTTCTATTTTGTTGAAGATGATAAAATGAGCTCTTAGTCATCAAGTTCACATTATATATGCAGCCCCTAAGAGTGACAAGTGTCCCACTAAAGGCTTGAGCCAATCAAATAACCTTGAACCAAATTTCAATTTTTTTCCACTATCTCGGCTACATGGCCGAGCCTCACACTCTCACTTCTTTCAATTTAATTGTCTACAATGCAATTGAATATTTAGTGGATGAGTTAATATTTAAATTGTGTAATGAGTCTTCCACTAGCATGCTTTCATAAAATAATGACTTGCCAATATTAAAATGTGTAATGAGTCTTCCAATAATATTTTTATACTAAGTAAAATTTATAACCAATTAGTTCTAATCTAGAAATTAAAGATTAAAGGTTTCTATTTCATGTCCGGGAAGGGTTCCGTCTTTAACTCACGTCGATTCCTTCGCGAATAACTCGACGTATAAAAATACGGGGTCTAACAGTTAAACAGTTTACAAAGTCGTTTCAAAATCCCAATTCCAATTGTGCTTTCAATCAATCAAGCATAAATACCAGTTCCAAAATAAAGATGGATATCACAATCGCCCATATAGGCCCAAATCAACATGAACAACATTGTGCAATACACCGGAACATGGATTCACGGTGGCTACTCTTCCTCCCGAATAGCAAGGCAATTAATACACCCCAGGTAGCGAACCCAGAAGTGGCCACTCTTCCCCCAGAATGGCAAGGCAATTAATACACTAGGATCCATAGCGGCTACTCTTCCTCCCGAATAGCAAGGCAAACACAACA
Source organism: Lycium barbarum (assembly GCF_019175385.1). NCBI lineage: Eukaryota > Viridiplantae > Streptophyta > Magnoliopsida > Solanales > Solanaceae > Lycium > Lycium barbarum. Next base: position 66,521,445 of record NC_083347.1, on the reverse strand, counting down.
ACAAAGTCCATGGCATAGAAACTGATTCACAATTTGCCTCAAAGTAGTCACACCATCAATAACATTAAAGTTCATTATGCTATGTCGAAAGAATAAATCATTCCAATCAATGTTTTGAAAACGTACAACTTCTTTACAAAGATTTTTGTGTCCCAATTCATCAATGAGAATGTCATTACCAACTCTTAACCAGCATTATTAAGCATCTCTCATACAGGAAAACATTCATAATATCTTATACATATATAGGGTTTATTACAATCTAGGTTTAGTGTGGGTTTGTCCCCTCTCACACATTAACCACTATTTAGACATGAATTAGAGTTCAACAAACATGAAAAGTTTACTTTTCCTTTCATTCATTAAAGAATCTTGAATAAAATTTACACTTCCAACAATAGTTTCAAAAGGTGATTTTCATTCAAAATAAGTTTTAAAAAGAGAGACATACCTTAATTTGTTAAACAAGGTTCAACAATTCACTTTTCTAATGAAGAACACCCAAACCCTAGCTTGAATCACTTTGGGAAGAATTATGTTGCAAACCCTAGGTTTTGGTCACAAGAATCATGGGTTTGATGTTAGAATGAATTAGTAATGTTAAGGATGTTCTTACCTTTGATTTGGAGAGTTGGAGAAATGATATTCGTCCTTAGGGTTGTGCAGAAAGTGGAGGAATAAGCAAAACAAGTGTCTTATTTATATTTTACTAGTGAAAACGGGCCAAAGGACGCCCCCGAAGGATGGACCGTCCTTCGTATTTCGGACCGTCCTTTAGTGGGAATTTCCAGAGAGTTCTGGTGATTTTTGAGGCATTACGATTCCGTGTTACGGCTCATAACACGTGTTACGGTCCCTAACGTCTCACCGTAACACAGACCAAATTTCCAGCGAAAATAGGCTTCAGTAAAACGGGCATAACTGTTTGTACATAACTTTGATTGGGCTGGGCGACCTACCATTGGAAATCTATTTCAAAGATATACAACTTTTATCAAGGATTTCTTTCCAAATTCGCAACACTAGATTTTTACGCATTCAAACCTAGTTCAAGTTTACGGGGTGTTACACATAGAGTTTGAAGTACTTGGGTACACAGAAAGAGATGAATTTGAGACAACGTAGATGGACTGAACTCATTAGAGATTGTGACTGCACGATTGATTATCATCTGGGTAAAGCCAATGTGGTGGCAGATGCTCTAAGTCGCAAAGCCTTTGCTAGTTTATCTCTAAGTCATTTGCCTTTGTTTCTTAAAGGCTTAATACCTAGATGGACCCTTAAACTTGGCATGTTTTGTATGATAGACATATAAACTTACAAGGTGACCAGATAGACACTTAAACTTACTCAAAGTGTATTTTTCAAGTTTTCCAGTTGTTTTGAAAACAAAAACTATATTTTTCAAACACTCACAATTTTCATGGCCAAACAAGCCCTAAATATATCACAATGTTTTTTTTAAAAATGCAAAAATAAGGCAAACGCATATACATGAGACTATAAATGTGCACTTAAACCAATAAATACTCGCTAATCGCAATTTTGCAGCTTTCAATTAACTCGGTTTGTTTTTTTACACTTGAATAATTAAAAAACAATAACTTTAACCAATAAAAATCCTTAAAAAAAGAAATTTCAAATTAAGAAATTTCTTTTTTTTAAGGATTTTCTTCTCGGCTTTACAGTTTTCTTAATTTGAAATTTCTTTTTTTAAGGATTTTTATTGGTTAAAGTTATTGTTTTTTAATTATTCAAGTGTAAAAAAAAAACGAGTTAATTGAAAGCTGTAAAATTGCGATTAGCGAGTATGTATTGGTTTAAGTGCACATTTATAGTCTCATGTATATGCGTTTGCCTTATTTTTGCATTTTAAAAAAATATTTTGTGATATATTTAGGGCTTGTTTGGCCATGAAAATTGTGAGTGTTTGAAAAATATAGTTTTTGTTTTCAAAACAACTGGAAAACTTGAAAAATACACTTTGAGTAAGTTTAAGTGTCTATCTGGTCACCTTGTAAGTTTATATGCCTATCTTACAAAACATGCCAAGTTTAAGGGTCCATCTAGGTATTAAGCCTTTCTTAAATTAAGAGCCATGAATGCTTGTCTTGCATTTAATTCTGATGGCTCTATTGTTGCTAGTTTGCAAGTCAAGCCAGCTCTACTTAAACAGGTGAAAGAAGTACAGAAGTTAGATGAGAAGCTTGTGAAATTCATCAAAGAAGTTCAAACTGGAGGAAAGCTTGATTTTAAATTAAGGGAGGATGGTGTTCTATTTTATCAAAATAGGTTATGTGTTCCTAAAGATGACAACTTGAGGAAAGAAATTTTGAATGAAGCACATACTTCACCATATGCAGTGCATCCTGGAGGTACTAAAATGTACCAAACCATCAACGAACACTACTGGTGGAATGGTATGAAGAAGGACATTGCAGAATTAATTTCTAAATGCTTAGTTTGTCAACAAATAAAAGTCGAGCATCAAGTCCCAACTGGTTTGTTACAACCCTTATCGATACCTGAATGGAAATGGGAAAGAATAACTATGGACTTTGTATCTGGGCTTCCAAGCACTCAAAGAAATCATGATGAAATTTGGGTTATAGTTGATAGGCTAACCAAGAGTGCTCATTTCTTGGCCATAAAAATGGACTACCCACTTGAACGTTTAGAAGAATTGTACGTGAATGAGATTGTGAGGCTACATGGAGTTCCTATTTCTATTGCATCTGACCGAGACCCAAGGTTTACATCTAGATTCTAGACTAGCTTGCAAGAAGATTTGGGCACTAGGTTGAACATTAGTACTTCTTTCCATCCACAGAGAGATGGCCAGTCCGAGAGGGTGATTCAAATATTGGAAGATATGCTTCGAGCTTGCATTATGGAATTTGAGGGTAGTTAGGATATACAATGTCACGACCCGGCTAGGGCCATGACGGGTACCCGGGGCTAACCACCGAGCACCACTCGCTCTATTACTCATTCTGCATACAGTCGTATTTCTTATGCTCATAATCGTGAGAAAACCATTTTCATTTGAAACATATTTACCTTTATATACATAAGCCCTTTTGCTATCAACATAATACATGTATACACGTGGAAAATCGTGAGACCATACTACCCACACATACACATCTACGAGCCTCTACTAGAGTACTAGACATATGGACGGGACAGGACCCCGTCGTGCCCAAAACATATATGTACACACAATAGTAAATCAATGGCACCTCCGGAATAATGGAGTGCTCTCAAAAGTCTGCTAATCGGCATCTATAAATCTGGGTCGCCTCCCTGTCTACTTGTGGGCATGAACACAGCGTCCGAAGAAAACGGACATCAGTACGAATATTGTACTGAGTATGTAAGGCATGAATGAAATGAACATAATAGAGAAATCATAAGACATAAGATGTAGATATAACCTGCGTAACTTTTAAGGGTGGATACCTTTCATGCCTATATCATATATAATCATAGTACATGTATCATCATAGCACATACATCATCGTATCATATATATATCATAGTACCGTATCTGGTCATACACATTAAACATTATTCGTATTCGGCCACGTAGGGGCTCGACAATATCACATACATGTCCTTCGGGCTTTTCATACATTTGAACACATAGTAGTATCATACCCGACCATATAGGTTCGGTGTCTTACGTACCCAGCTATAGTAAAGCTTGGTGTTATGCGTACCTGGCCCTACCAAGGCTCAGTGGTATCCGTACCCAACTGCAGTGGTGTGTGCACATTATACACACACACACACACACACACAGATATATATATATATATATATATATTCTACCCAGCCATATAAGCTCGGGGTTTCATAATATCCATACATAGGCACATATACATGAAAGCCCATAAACATCTTTAGCGTCATCACTATTATCATCGTCATCATTATCATTATCACTATCAACATAGTCATCATTATCATTATCATTATTATCGTCGTCGTCATTATCACCATCACTATGGAAATCCTTTATAATCACATACATCTTATAAGCTTATCATAACTTTTCATATAGCATGAATTTGAATTTAAAGACAATCTATGAATATCATATCATAGTCGTAGCATGAACTTTATAAAAATATTGTATGATAGACTTTATAATCTCTAAACTTAGGCTCATCATTACCATCATCGTATCTATGGCATATCTCTTACCTTTATCTCATATGAAACCCCCTATGAACATAGACTCGTAACTTTTCGGAACATTGGTCATGGGATATGCATTAGAGCTTATAGACAATCTATAACAATATCGGGGTGACATAAGGTCGAGAACCCCCGATTACCCTATGGAGTGATCATAGTCATCATATCTCACCTTGAAGGAACTAACATTTTAAGGTGAGTGTACACTATGAACAACATCAAGGGATCGTAAATAGGATTTTTAACTTCATAGACATCATATCTTGCTTTAGAATCTCTAGGCTTAAACTTACCATCATTATTATCGTATTCATGACGTATTTCTCATCTTTATCTCATAAGAAGCTCTTAATCAATGTTGACTCATGGTTCCCGGAATGTAAGAAAGTCATGGAAAGGTAGGGAAACAATATCATAGGAATCATATAAGGATCATTAGCTTCGTAGGAATGTCATATCATGAGCTTTAGGATTTCTAGACTTAGATTCATCACCGGTATTGTCATGCTCGTAACGTATCTCTTTTCATTATCTTGTATGAAGATCTTTATAATCGTAGACTCATAATTCCCGATATGTAGGAAAATCATGGGAAGATAGGAGGATTCATGCCATAGGAGTCATGCCTTAGAAAGAAAGGACTAGTCTTACATACCTCTTTCGTTTAACAATTTCCATCGCTTGATTGTTCTTCTTCAATGATCACGTTTCTACCTTCAAGAGAATTCGCATTCACATTAGCTAATCGATTATATGAACGTGCTTACTAAAGCTAGAGAAAATTGGGCAGCATTTCCTTTATTTATACAACCTTCCCCATATTGTATATCAACTCCCAAACATTTATAATAACATTCACAATATCATAACCAACAATCTTCATTCATCTACATTACCCTCATTTCACAATTCCACTTCAATTCATCCATAATCATGGTCATAGTATACTAGTACGTTTTCTCACATATAATGGTTATCCCATGTCCTTAATATCATTTATAGCATAATCGTAATCACAATATATCAAGAATCCTTACTCAACCCATGCTACTACTCACCAACATCACTATTCTCACATTCAATACCCATTTTCTATATCCCTCTACAATCCAAGTGTTTCAACTTATCAATACCTTAAAAAAACATGGAAATACCATAAAACTTACCTTAGATAGTGTAGGAGCAATTTTTGGATGAAAATCTTTCACTTGAAGAAAAACCCTAGCTTCAATCCAATAGGGTTTCTTGCCTTGGATGAACTCCAATGAGTTTCTTACACTTGATTTCCTTGGTTTGATGAGGTTGATCATGAATATTTCTTGAGTTCTTGTGCATGAAGAGTAGAGAGGGTTTTCTATAGGGTTCTTGAGGTGAGAGGTGAAAATTAAATGAAATAAATGAACTTGGATCCTCCTTATATCCACTTAAAATCTGTCCCGACCAGTTTCTACGGACCAACATACGGTCTGTATAAATTATACTGACCGTATGTCTGGCCGTAGATTTTTTCCAATGAGGATGCTAATCTGGGCTGATTATACGGTTGAACATACGGCCAGTATGTTTGGCCGTATAATGCCCAGCTTTTCCGAACTCTTTCTCGTCGACTCGTATGATCTCCAATCCATATGGAGCCTTCTTAACACTTGTTTAACACCTCATTAACAATCTAAGGGACGTTATAGCTCTTCTGCAAAACATCATTAAGTCATCATTAATTCGTCACCCATAAATCCTTTCCGATACATAACGTGTGCCTTATCTTTCTTGGCAAACTTTCTTCTCTTACTTCGAATGTCCTTGAAATCTCATTTAGAATCACCAAATGCTATTTCTTACTTATCAAAACATCGCATATGTCGTTCCCTTCGTCAGTCTATTCACTGTGCATGAACGAAATTTTTTTCGAGGTGTAACATTCTTCCCCCCTTGGGAACATTCGTCCTCGAATGTTAAGCTGTCCGAGATTCTATGAAAATTTCGCCATATATTTTCCTTCAACTGACCCGACGTATCATGACCACACTATTCTTGCTTACCTATTACTCCTTTTTTTAAGTACCCACTTGGTTTCATTGGCGACGTATAAACACTTGCAAGTTACATAATCGTTCTTGCGTGATTCGTGTACATACACATCTATACATATACATGTATCCATATCCGTATACATATTCGTGTCCATATTCATATCCATAGCATACCCGACCTTAAAGGTTCGGTGGTTTTCGCCTATCCGGCCATGACAAAGCTCGGTGTCATTCATACCAAAACTCTTTTGTCTATCTGTAGTAACTTATCTCGTCATTCTCTCTTCCTTCCTTTATTTTTCCCTTGATTATCATATCTTATGTTCTACTATAGAAAACCTTAGATCCCTTCTTAATTGTCACTTATAAGTAGCAATATCATTAACAACGACTCTACCATTAGTTCCTTTGCCTCTATCCCAGTATAGCATCGCTATCTTTTACAATATCCCTTGAGTTATTTGCTCTCAATGTCACGTTGTTCAAGGTCTTCACGAATGATTTACAGTACAGTCTCAGATGCCTGCTCAATTTGTGTTTGTTCATTTACTAGTTGTTAGACTCACTTCTGCGTAACTCTCACTCTTTGTTTTAGAGTCTATATCTGTCACATCATAGGGTCTATCGTTTCAATCTTACACTTGTATTCTCTTTACTCGCTTCCCCCCTTTAAGGGTTTTGCTTGTACCATTCTCAAATCCGTTGCCTCACCTTCAAATCTTGGATTCATATATCCCTTACTATACTACATCTTATCCATGTTGTTTCCCATAATTTATAGCTACGATAATTCATGTGTGAAGTCTTAGCATACTCATCTTGCAGTTTTTTAATCAAGTAATACAACCGACATAGCAATCCAAACAAGGATGTATTTTACTTAGCTCATCTGGTAGTTATGAGTCAATGTCTAAATCCGCTCCAATTAACAACTTTTGTCCCATACGGATGCTCACAATAGTAGTATGTCTAGTTATCCATACCATCCATGCAATGTCACTTGCCCTCTTTTTCGGTGCCCAAAGGTCACTTGTAACGTCATTTTTGTTTTCCAGGGCCTAAGTCTCGTGCGCAACTAATACCCCCTTATGCCTCATACTCTTTTACTCTTGTGTTGCACTTAATATGGATTTCAAAACCAGTCATAATCATATTGTATTTGTCGTTGATGATAGCTTTGCTCTATCGCTTTATCGTCGTATGATAAACTCTTAACTCATGGTTCAACTCATTACTTCATATACTTTGCTCGTTCTAACTTGGTATAGGATATTCGTAGGAGATGCATCTTCTTTTAATCATAACATGACTACTTCTTAAGCACGCGTACTTCGTATATTTCCTTTTCTTTCTATACCCGTACTTATTCCTTTACATTCTTTGCTCCTCAATTTATCTTATTACCTCCATTTTTATAATCAATCCTTTATTCCTCGCACAAGGGATCCTATTCTTAACTCAGTACCGCTTTGTCCTTTAGAATATACTACCTTTGTACAATCCATTCTTCGCATCCAAAACTTATTCTGTTCATTCTGATCATCCCCTCTCATCCTTATTGTGTCGATCCTTTTTCTAACAATCATTCTATTTCGTTATTCACCTTTCTGTAGTCTTGGTCTTTTACATTCAGCCAAAGATATCACTCATACTCTCAATTATACAAATCACAAACTACTACTACTTTGCCATATCACATTTCTCTGATTCCTTTTTCAAGTTTGCTTGCTATCATTCCTGTCATTGCGAAACCTCTATGCTGGATTTTGCTAACAAGGTCTTATAAGTTTTCTTATCTACTGCCCCATGGCTCACTTGTTGGTTTCACACTTGCATTCATTCTTTCTTCATATAGAACATGTCACATTTTTAGTCGTTTCCTCACCATACTTTGTATTACAGTTCTTGTTACGTTCCCATTATACCCTGATCATAATCAACTCTATAGGGTGACACTTCTTGATCTCATTCGCAAGCCTGCTTATATAGTAGAATAAACCTCGTGAAGTAAGCATACTCAACCTGTTACTCTTTCTAATCAGCCCTATTACACTTACCATATAAGTTGTTTTACCAATGGATTCACATTCGCTATACCCCTGCCTCTATCATGCTGTTACTTTATTTTGATAATAGACTTATCGTATCTTCTTCGTGCTTATCCATCCAATCCATACTCCAGTATCGCACTCTATTAGAGTTACCATTCCTCTCCTATGCCGTGTTTTAGCATTACCAGTCTCCCTAATTTACTCTAGCATTTGTCTTTACCATATCAATGTTGATCTTATAATTACCGTTACTATCAATTCAATAGTATTTAACTCATCTCTTGTAGTTGTTAACGACACTCCTAACTTAATCTCATCCTGCCATTGCTTTTTGCACATCTTTTCCCGTTAGGACATATTACAAGCTTATATCTTATCTCCTTTAGATTCTAGGAAAATTTCGGCGGAATTTGCTCTATATTTCTTACTATCCCAAAACCTGCACGCAGCAAATACCAACAATGCCTCACAGGGCCAATATATATGTACGACATATCTCAGCCACACAGGGCTCCCATTTTCAAGTAAAAGCACAAAGATGTCAAAACTTACCTCATATATCACACTTCGAGATGTACCTGATCCTTTAGCAATCTGCCCTGTTATCCCTTCCCATTTACTTTCCCTTTCATCCTTCAGCTTTACATTTCAATCATACCTCAATATTCTTACCTTACTCGACACACATCTATCGTACCGTCGCATACCTTTGTTTTGATTCATTCAATTTGTTTAGTTCACAAACTTATAACTGAACTTATCATTAAGAGATACCTTTAGTCAATTTCTCTTTTATACTTACTGTCACGACCCGACTCGGGGCCGCGACGAGCACCCGGTGCTAGCCCCCCCGGGCACCCTCTTAGCTTACTCTTATGCTTACATCTAGGTGAGCCACATAATTATACATGCATTTCCATTCATTCGTCAACTGGTCCCATATGGACAACCGCACATTTATATCATCATAGGCATTTATGCCACATCAATATGCATGGGCCAACGTGGCCGACAAAATGATATACAAGACATAGGCCGACAAGGCCAAACACATCAACCCACACACACACACATGTCTACGAGCCTCTAAGAGTATAACATATCACACTAGCGGGACAGGACCCCGCTATGCCCATAATTATATACACAAAAGAATGAGTACCCAAAAGATATGGCTCCGAAGGAAATGAAGCTCTCTATGTAATCTCCGAATAGGCAGCTATGGATCAAGCCTGTCTCCCTGTGCACATGCGGGCATGACGCAGCGTCCACAAACAAAGGGACGTCAGTACGAAGAATGTACTGAGTATGTAAAGCATGAGCAACATCGATAAATAAGCATCATGAACAACATATGAAATAGCATAGGAGGGGGGAGACAATAATAATATCATCGTCATAGCACTTACCTGCCTTTCGTAAGACTTTCCATTTTTCATACGTATTTGTACACCTACGTCATCATCCATATTCCATAATAGTACTCGTACCACACTTGTGCTCATGTTCGTGTACATGCCCTTATTCGTATTCTTATACATAGTCTTATCACATTCATATTCATATTATATACATAGCATTTACATAACATACCCAACCTCATGGGATCGGTGTTTCATACATACTTGGCCAACCAAGGCTCAAGGTTACTCATACCTGGCCCTACCAAGGCTTCAGGGTTATCCGTACCATCTGCAGAGGTGTGCGCGCGTTTCGTAATCGTATACATACTTTATACATATTCATATACATATATCCTACCCGACGTTAAAAGCTCGGGGTGTCGTTATAGCCCTTCATAGGCACATGTAAGTATAATAGCCCGTAGGCACCTTTAGCATCATTATTATCACTACATCTTTATCTTAGGCTTACTCGTCATATGGGGTGCATAGTACAATCATAGTACATATCAAGGATTGTGAGCTTAGGAGTTCGGAATGTCAATCATTTGGAGACAACATACTCATATAGAGGATTTAAGAGTTTGGCCAAAAAACCATGCCTTATGAAAGAAGGGTTAGCCTTACATACCTTTTCGTCGAACTATTCTACACTTGCACGTACTCCTCCGATGCTCACGTTTCTACTTTTATTAAAGTCGTACCATCATTAGAATCGACAATTTGCACACATGAATAAAACTAGAGAAAATCGGACAGAATTTCCTTTATTTATACGACATTCCACCATATCGTAATTCAACTTCCAAACGTCAACAATACATTCACAACATCATAATAATAGCCTTTATTCATTTACATCATCCACATTCTTAATTCACTTCCATTTATCCCTATTTATGGTCACAACACCCAACTTCGTCCATTCATATACAATGTCTATTTCATGATCTTAACGTCATTTATAACACATTTATATCACAACACAACAACAATCATGATTCAATTCAAACTATGTCTCAAAAACGTCACTATTCATCATTCATAACCCATTTTGCTATTCTCTTCTAATGACCAAGCATTGTAACTCTCAAATACCTTAAACAACATATAAATATCATGAATATTACCTTAGATGTTGTAGGAATAAGCCTTAGTTGATAATATTCCACTTTAAGCAAAACCCTAGTTTTTCTCCATTTGGATTTCTTGACTTTAGATGATCCTTGATGGGTTCTTACTCTTGATTCACTTATTTAATGTTGTTGATGGCTTATAATCCTTGAAAACTTATATAATAAATGTAGAGAGATGTTTTAGAGAGAGGGAGGAAATGTTGAAATGATTTCATGAACTTGGTCCTTTATTTAATAACATTCCACTGATCTGTCGGGTTCCACTATACGGTCCATTATACGGTCCGTATAATGATTATACGGTCCGTATAATAGACCGTAAAATGGGTCTGCCTGCACCCCTTCACTGTGACCATTCGACGGTTCGTTATACGGTCCGTATAAATTTATACGGTCCGTATAACTGACCGTAAAATTCCACCAGCAACCAACCTCCACTGTGATGGTTTTACGGTCCATTATACGGTCCGTAAAACATTATACGGTCCGTATAATAAGCCGTAAAACTCATTAGTTCACTGAACTTATTCTCATCACTTCGTTTGATGTCCGATCCTTGCGGAACCTTCTTAACACTTGTTCAACATTTCAATACCAATCTAAGGGACGTTATAACTCTTCTCCAAGACATCACTAAGTCCTGGCTAACTCGTTGCTCGTAATTCCTTTCGGATATTCGTTCACTTGCGTACCAACGAAAAATTTCCGAGGTGTAACATTCTTCCCCCCTTAAGAACATTCGTCCTCGAATGTTAGGCACTCGGGGATTCTACAGAAATTTCGCCAGAGTGTCTCCACATCTTTAATGCATGAATAACTGCAGCCAATTCGAGATCATGAGTTGGGTAGTTCTTTTCATGTTTTCTCAGCTGTCTCGAAGCATAAGCAATAACTTTACCGTGCTGCATTAACACACATCCTAACCCAACACCGGAAGCATCACAATATACAACATAACCATCTGGCCCTTCTGGGAGTGTCAAGACTGGGGCTGAGGTTAATCTGTCCTTCAACTCTTGGAAACTGCGTTCACAAGCATCATTCCACTGAAACTTAGCTGACTTTTGGGTTAGCTTCATCAATGGAGCTGAAATAGAGGAAAATCCTTCTACGAACCTTCTGTAGTACCCTGCCAATCCCAGAAAACTACGGACTTCTATAGGCGTCGTAGGCCTTGGCCAAGTCTTCACAGCTTTAATTTTCTGATAGTCAACTCGAATGCCATCATCTGAAATAACATGACACAAAAATGTCACAGAATTAAGCCAAAACTCGCACTTTGAAAATTTTGCATAATTCTCGGGCTCGAATAATTCCAAGAACAATGCGTAAATGATCTGCATATTCTGATTCTGTGCGAGAGTATACCAGAATGTCGTCAATGAACACTATTACGAATAAATCCAAGAGAGGTCTGAATACGTTATTCATCAAATTCATGAACACTGCCGGAGCATTAGTTAACCCAAAGGACATCACCCTGAATTCATAATGGCCATATCTCGTTCTGAAAGCTGTTTTGGGAATATCTTCTTCTTTAACTCTCACTTGATGATAGCCCGATCTTAAGTCTTTTTGGAAAACAACTTGGGACCCTTTAGTTGATCAAACAAGTCATCAATCCTTGGGAGAGGATGTTTGTTCTATATCTTCACCTTATTCAACTGCCTATAATCGATGCACATCCGTAGGGAACCATCTTTCTTTCTCACGAATAGGACTGGTGCTCCCCACGCTGATGAACTGGGTCTAATAAATCCTTTCTCAAGCAAATCTTTCAACTGTGCCTTTAATTCTTTCAATTCTGCCGGAACCATTCGGTAAGGAGGAATAGAAATAGGCTTGGTGTCCGACAACACATCAATAGCAAAATCAATTTCTCTTTCCGGGGGAAGGCCTGGAAGTTCATCTGGAAATACATCCGGAAATTCATTCACTACCGGAACTGATTGGAAAGTTTGTGACTTTGCTTCGATATCATGAACTCGGACTAAGAGATAAATATAGCCCTTAGCTATCATATTTCTTGCCTTGAGGTAGGAAATAAACCTACCCCTGGGAGATGCTGTGTTACCCTTCCATTCAAGCACAGGCTCTCCAGAAATTGAAATCGAACTACTTTCATTTGACAATCCACATTAGCATAACATGAGGCCAACCAATCCATACCCATAATCACATCGAAATCTAACATTTCCAGCTCAACTAAATCAACTTTAGTCTGGCAGTCGCATATCACAATTACACAATTATTATACACTTGTCTAGCTACCACGGGATCACTAACCGGAGTAGATACCTCAAAAGGTTTAATTGGCTCGGGTTTCACCCCATTACGACCAGCAACATACGGAGTAATATAAGATAGGGTAGAACCCAGATCTATCAATGCATACACATCATGGAAAAATACGGATAATGTACCTATAACCACATCCGGGGAGGACTCAAGATCCTGTCGTCCGGCTAAAGCATACATATGGGGCTGAGTGGCACCTGAAGTAGATGCTCCCCCTCTGCCTCTACCTCAGCCTGCTGGAATCTGGGGAGTCTGCCCTACCGGGCGCACTGAAGAAGAACCAGCCGCCAATCCTGTGGGCTGAACCCCAACTCTACCACTCATCGACAGGCAATCTCGCATCATGTGCCCAACCTGGCCACAGGAATAGCAAGCATTTGAACCTTGGCGACACTGTCCGGAATATATTCTACCGCACTAGCTGCATCGCGGTACTGGGGGTATCCTCTGGCTATAATCTCCCCCAAACTGAGAATCTGAGGCCCTCGAACTCTGACCCTGTCTTGAACGAAAGGAGCAATCAAATCTCCTACCTGCAAATCGTGGAGGCGCACTAGTCGCCGACTAGCCTGAATGTCTGGGATATGTCTGCCTTGATCCCCCTCTATAATCACTACCTGCCCCCATAGATCTGGCCCTCTTGCTTTGCCCTCTAACAATATCACGATCACCCCTTTGTGGATGTTGTTGTCCTTCTAAATTCTGGGCATGAGCTTGAATGCGGGAAATATCCATCTCATCTTGCAACGAAGCCGTCAAACAATCCTTAAATAAATGTGGCCCTAAGCCACTCACAAATCTGTGCACTCTATCTCCCATATCGGCCACCATAGTCGGAGCATATCTAGCCAATGAATTAAACTGAAGGTTATACTCCCGGGCACTCATATTCCCTTGCCTTAGATTTAAGAACCTATCCGCTCTCGCTCGGTGGACCTCGGGTGGCAAATAGTGGCGAATGAAGGCATCTACAAACTTTTGCCAAACGGGAGGAGGCGCATTCTCTTTTCTTGACAATAGCCAATTATTGTACTATAATACCGCCACATCTCGGAGTCTATAAGATGTCAACTCCACATATTCAATTTCGGAGGCATGTATAATCTTCAACGTCTTCAACATTTCATCAATAAAGCTTTGCGGGTCTTCATCCCGCTTTGACCCAAAAAACTCTGGAGGATTCAAACTCATAAAATCGCGGGCCCTGGTACTGGTTGCCCGATCACTAGGACTCGCATTCTGCCGCTATGCCTGGGCGGCAACTAACTGCGTCAATAAATGAATAGCCTCGGTCACTTGTTGACCCGAATCAGCCGGTGGAGGAACTGGAGGCATAGGAGAAGTATTAGATGGGGCCTCATTATGTGATTCGCCCTCTTCTACATTCATTGGCGGCTCTTTTTCTACCCGTCTTTTCATCGTAGCCCTTCTGGGCGGCTGTAGCCTTTCCCTTTGGCAGCATTTCTGAAATCATAGCACTCTATTAAAAAGGAGAAAATCTTATAACACGGCTCTATTGCACGATCTCTGAAGATGAAAGATGGTCATTTTTCCTAAATGCCCTGTAGCCTCCTGTTTATTAGTGTGGCGCGCAACACACCATAAACAAGACTCTACTAAACACAGCTCGTAGACACTTCCTAGGACTGAACTGCTCTGATACCACTTTTGTCACGACCCGAGTAGGGGCCATGACGGGTACCCAGGGCTAACCACCGAGCACCACTCATTCTATTACTCATTATATGATTCTTCATTATTTTTGTACTCATAATCATAGGAAAACCATTTTTCATTTGGAAACATAATTACTTTTATATACATTAGCCCTTCGGCTATCGAAATAATATATACATATACAATAAGAACCTCGTTAGACCATACTACTCACACATACGTATCTACGAGCCTCTACTAGAGTACTAGACATATGGACGGGACAGGACCCCGTCGTGCCAAAAATACGTATATGTACACAAAAGAATAAACCAAATAGCACCTCCAGAATAATGGAGTGCTCCTGTAAATCTGCTGGTAGCTCCTATGGATCTGCACCGTCTCCCTGTCTACCTGTGGGCATGAACACAGCGTCCAAGAAGAAAGGACGTCAGTACGAACATTGTACTGAGTATGTAAGGCATCAACAATAACAATACATCAATGAAATAAGGAAGCATCAAGTGAGGAGCAACCTGTAACTGACTAACAATTATAAAAGAAATAATGCACGCTGGCTTACTCCATAATCATCCTCATATCATGTATGCATATGTATAAGTTGCCCGACCATATAGGTACGGTGTGATAATCAGTAGCCTGCGTCCAGGCCTCTCGCGTCCGGGGTACCATCACATGCCGCCCACTAGTGGTGTCTGCCCATGCCATCTAGAAATGGTGTATACGCTGACCGCTTTAGCGGTGTCTACCCAGCCATATAGTCGCGGTGTACTATCATCATATACATCTCATAGACTTATCATATTCTCATCATACTATTATCATAATGCATGACTGGGAACTTAAGACAACTATACTCTATCGGGGTGACATAAGGTCGTGAACCCCCGATTCTATTATGGAGCATTCATAAGCATTTTGCCTCACCTTGAAGGAATTAGCATATAAGGTGAGTGTATACCATGAACAACATCAATGAATCATAATAAGAATCATTAGCTTTATAGAAACATAATATCATGGGCCTTAGACTCTTTAGACTTAGACTCATCATCATCCTTATCATGTTCGTAACATATCTTTTATCTTGTCTCATATGAAGCTCTGTACCAAGATTGACTGATAGTTTTTGGACGTAGGAAAGTCACAAAGAGATAAAGAATATCATGTCCTAAGGATCATGCCTTGGAAAGAAGGGACTAGCCTTACATACCTTTTCGTTTAGCTACTCTATCGCTTGAACGTTCCTCTCCAATATTCATGTTTCTACCTTCAAGAGAGTTTATATTCATATTACATAACCGATAACATAAGCGTTTTTGAACAAAAGCTATAGAAAATTGAGCAGCATCTCCTTTGTTTCTACTAATTTCTCCGTATCATATATCAACTTCCAAACGTCAATAATAACATTCATGATATCATCATCAATGACTTTAGTCAAATTCATCACTATTCAATCCCCACAATTTCCTCTCAAGGTCATCCATAATCATAATCATACTACAACGTCACATTCATTCTCATCTAATGGTTCTCTCATGCTCCTAACATCATTCATAACGTAATTACAATCACAACGTATCAAGAATCATGATTCATATTAATCTACTACTCACAATTGCCACTAATCTCATATTTTGTAACCTATTTTCCATCTTCTTCCATAATCCAAGTGTTTCAACCTTTCAATACCCTAAACAACATGGAATAATCATAAAACTCACCTTTGAATGTGTAGGAATGGGTTTTCGTTGGCAATACTTCACTTGGAGAAAACCCTAGCTTCAACTTCCAAGGGATTTCTTGATTCTAGCAACCCCAAAGAGCTTCCTTGCTCTCTATTCACTTGAATTTATGGTATGAACCTTTGATTTCCCTTTGTATTCTTGAAAGTGATATGTATGAAATATTCTAGAATCTTGGAGAGAAGTGGAGAGGTGGAAAGAATGAGAAAATAAAACGGGAACATGTATTTATAGTTGCAACTTAATCAGTCCGTCGGGCATTGTACGGACCACTTATACGGTCCGTATAAGTGTCCGTGGTTCACCACCATGGAAAACATTGTTGTTGTTGGGTTATATGGACCCTTATACGGTCCGTATAAAGTTCCACGGTCCCTATAATATGGTCGTGTAACTCACAGTTTTTCCGAAGTTGTCCTCGTCGTTTCGTTTGATCTCCAATCCTTATACAACCTTTTTAACACTTGTTTAATACTTCATTAATAATCTAAACATCCCTATAACTCGGACTCAAGGCCTTACCAAACAATTCCTAACGCAATTATTTACGAAATCTTTCCCAAACCCCACTTATACTCCACTTATCCTTACCAATCCTTATTTTGTCAATTCATATGACTTTAAAATCTTAATGTATGCATCCTAGGACTTACCAAACATCCGTCTTATAGTCTTAAATTTATTCCTATCATCCTTAAGCTCGCATTGGTTCATTCACTACGCGACGACATGAAATTTACAAGGTGTAACTGTATACATAGCCCTTTTTGGCTTGACTAGCTAATTTCCCTTTGACGCTAGGGAAGTCGTAACTTTGATGCTCTTCTGATCTTACGACAGTCGCTTGTACTAAAATAAGATGACTAATGGCTACACGGTCTCTTTGAATTCAATCAAAAATAATCTTAAAAGGATTTTATAGAGAGATACTAAACCGTTGAGCAACTGTTTTGTTACACCTCAGAAATTTCCCCGTGAACGTACAACGAATAGACTAACGAAGAATACGGATATAGCATGTTTTAATATGAAGGGGACGACATTTGACGACCCTGAGTAAGATTTTAAAGGTAATTGCAATAAGAGATAGGTTATGCTCCACAACGACTACTTATAGGTTTTGAAAATGTGAAAAGTTGCAGATTTGCATTTTGGCCAGTCGGTCGTAAAATGAAATATGGACCGTAAAGTGGTATACGGCCCGTAAACTGCCATGTCTTATTTCAACCTACAAAACTTCAACTCTCTGCCAAATGTTCAAATGGTTAAAAACGACTTGGAATACGGACCATAAATCGAAATACGGCCCGTAAACCGTGATCGTAAATCACCATGATCTCCAGCATACCTTTCTGGTTTTGATATGCTTAAACACGACCACGAAATACGGCCAATAAACTGGAATACGGACCGTAAACTGGGTTTACGACCACTGTGCACTTCAGCTACTGTTCATTCCGGATTATATTGTAAGTCATTAAAAGGAGACCCAAGCTCATTAAATTCATTTCATCTCCACGATATTTCTCTCTAGAAACCTCTAGAATACTCTTCACTCTTCATCTACAAGAAAACAAAGGAAATCAAGGATCAGTACCAAGAACCCAAGTGAATCAAGTGTATGAAACTCATCAAAGCTCATCCAAGTTAAGGAATTTCAAGAGAAGTAAACTAGGGTTTTGGGTGCAAGAAGAACAATACCACTCAAGGCTTGTTCCTACAACATCTAAGGTATGTTTTATAGTATTTAAATGTTATTTAGAGTATGGAAGAGTTGAAATACTTGAATTATAGAAGGATGTAAGAAATGGGTCATGAAAGTGTGAAGAGTAGCATTGTTGAGTAAAGGGTTGAATCGAGCCATGATCATTGACAAGTTGTGATTATAAAAATGTTATGAATGAAATATAGAACATGAAACAAGTATTATATACGAGAAAATGCGATAGTAAGCTATAACCTTAAATGTGGAAAAATAGAAGAGAAATGGTGGATTGTGATCAATGTATATAAATGATGATTGTTTATTGCAGTATTGTGAATGTTATTGTGAGCGTTTGGGAGTTGATATAGAATATGGGAAGAGTAGTATAAATAAAGGAAGCGCTGTCCAATTTTCCCTAGAATTAGTAACGCGTTCTTATAGTCGATTAACTAACGATAGTGCGAATTCTCTCTTGAAGGTAGAAACGTGATATCGAAGGAGAACAAGCAAGCGCTAGCTTAGTTAAACGTCAAATGTATGTGAGGCTAGTCTTTTCTTTCTAATGGCATGAATCTTCTAGCATGATTTCCTTTCCTCTCGTAAGTTCCTATATTCCGAAAAGGTAAAAGCTTATATCATAAATGGCTATATAAGATAAGAGATATGATATGATAATACCATAATGATAATGATGTTATTTATCGCTTACACTCTCACCTTATGTGCTAATTTCTTCAAGGTGAGGCAGGATGTCAGTGATTTCTCCATAATGAAATCGGGGGATCACGACCTTACGTCACCCCGATAAAGTATAGTCGATCTTGAGCCTTATGCATGTACTATGATAAGATAAGCATACTATGATAAGCATGTTATGATGATGATGATATTAACGCCGTGCCTAGTTGGCCGGGCAGTCACCGCTAAGGCGGGGGCAGCTATACACCATGGCCAGATGGCATGGGCAGACACCACTAGTGGGCGACATGAGATGGTACCCCGGACGCGGGAGGCCTGAACGCAGGCTAGTGTTATGATCATCACACCAATCCGATATGGACGGGCAACTTATACATTATTACACCGTACATATATGGGTGGGCAGCTTATACACTATGCATATATGATATGATGATGAGTACGAGTAAGACAGCATGACTTATTTTCTTCATACTTGACAGTCAGATATAGTTGCTTTATATTGACATCTCCCTGTATCATTGTCTTTTTCATTGTTTATGCCTCTCATACTAAGTACAATGTTCGTTGACGTCCGTTTCTTTGGAAGCTGTGTTCATGCCCACAGGTAGACAGGGAGGAGAGCTTGATCCAGATCTGTAGTAGCTGTCAGCTGATTAAAAGCACTCCTATGTCCCGGAGGTGCTTGATTACTTTTTTGTGTATATAGCCATGTATATGTATTTTTGGGCATGACGGGGTCTTGTCCCGTCCGTGTGTTTAGTACTCCAGTAGAGGCTCGTAGATGCGCAGTGTGGGTTAGATGGTCTCACGAGATGCTTTTCTGTATATGTATATATATTATTTTGATGGCCGAGAGGCTTATGCATATAAAAGTATTTTTATGTTCTCAAATGAAAAGATGATTTTCTTATGTCCTAAGTATAAATCGATAAAAGAGCATTAAATGAGTAAGATGAGTAGCAGAACGAGTGGTGCTCGGTGGCTAGCCCCGGGTACCCATCACGGCTGGGTTGTGACATGTTTGCTTTGCGTAGGCGTTGCTCATATTTCGTGGAGTTTCTCCTTTTTGGCAAGTTGTCCCTTTTGGGGCCGAAGGGATTCATTGATGGCTTGGAGTTGACTCTGTAAAATTTCAAAGCAAAGTCGTTAGAGTAGTCAAAGGTGATGACAAAGTAGTCTAAAAAAGTGAGAAAAGAGTTAAGAATGCCGTCGTTCGACTTAAGTTTTTTGAGATTTTCGGCCGTCTTTGAAGGCTTGATGTTTGTTTTGCTCGTTTTGTGATGATCATGCTCGGGCGGGTGACGTTGTTGATCTTTTAATGTTGATGGGCCAATCTTTGGTAGTGTTGATACGTGATTCCTTCGGGATTCAACTATAATTGTCAGTAAATCATACTGTTACAGTGAAATCAAGGAAGGATAACGTAGAGGTTAATGATGAAGCCGTCTTGGCCCATGTGGATTTAAGGTGTGAAAATCCAGTCAGCGTCTCATAGCCTTGATTCCTGAGTTCAACTTTGCATAAATTCGTCTCCTGCAATATTCTAAGAGCAAGCATTAGTGGACATAGTGAAGTGAAAGAGTTTAATCGAAGGCTGAGTTGGAAGTAAAGCCGTTTTTGGCTTATAAGGTTTGAGGCGATGGCGGGCCCATTGACGCCTTTGATTGGACTTGACGTCGACTTTGAGGCTTGTCGCTTTGTAGCTTCCTTATTCCTACGCTCACAAAAAATGTCTTTAGAGTAAAAGTGATTAACTCGTGTTAATCCCATCGCGTATGTTACGATAGACTTGAAGGAAATGGGAATGCAATCCCTACGATAAGTATTGAGTTAGGTAGGGCACGATCCTATTCGTTTGAATTTCTGTAAAAGGGAGGAGTTGTTTGCTTGATTAAGCAGTTCTAGTGGATAAGGATATCAAACTTGTTGAGTTGTTTTAAACCAGTTGCCCCGGTTTCCAGCCCTAGGGTACTTAATTCAAGATGTTTACGCTTGAAGATTTGAGGATTCGAATAGCTTGATTGATTTCAAAGACGTGCCCTTGATATGTTTTGGAGAGTCAGTAATATGAAACAACGGAAGAATGAAGTTTTGAAGACTGAATCAAAGATGTACCCCAACTCCTTAGCGGGGATTTGTGGTTTGAAATAGTGAGGAGACCGCACCCTTATATAGGATTGCCTACGTATCTTGCTGGAACAAGAATCAGGCTTGACGTAGTACGGAACTCGAACTTTTGACGTATTTTGGCTTGTCTATTTGAATGAGTGAAGGCTATCATTTTCAAATGTCAAGTATTTTAGTGTAGCACATGGGTGGCCTAAAAGGGCTGTAACTTGAAAATTTTTTGAGGAGTTGTGATTTGGATTCTGAAAAGGCGAAATGCGACCCTAACGACCTCTTGGATTCGGTAAAAATGAATCTTTAGGTAATTTGCTATGATTGGCTATCCTAAGAATTTGGAGGTTGCTATGACCGAGGGGTACGACTCAAAAGACGCTTTTGAAGTAATGTGGTCTATGTGGATTTACCTAATGCTTTTCTTGAGAATGTTTTGGATTTTTTAATGCAAGGTTTGAGGACATTAGGTGTTTGACTCTAACAATCATTTGATACAACATGCTCAGCATGGATTGGACGCTAACTGGATGATGTTTCTAGAAGTCTTGGAATTTTTTGGCTTTGACATAGTGCTTCGAGACTTTTGACGCCATTCTAAGGTTTTGGAATGAACTACAGATATTTTATGTTTGAAGCAACACAAATATCTTTTATACGTGCAAATCAAAATAGTCATAGAAAAGCAGAGCAACACAGTTATAAATCATAATTCCAACGAACACACAAGAGCACGTAAGTAGTTTATGTCACATGAGCAGTTTATATCACATAAGTGGTTCCTATACCTCGTTACTCCAAGGCTACTAATCATTTGAAGGACGTAGATGTCGTTAAGACTTTTCGTTCGACCCCTTATACACAACATTGATGAATATCGAATGGGGATACATCATAGCGGAGCAGGGTAATATTAGTCCTAGATTATAAAATGAAAAACCCAATCCCAAGGGCAAATGTACATCCTTCAATTTTCACATAGTTGGATGAGGTGTCTTTGGGTTTTTACACCGTCCGAACACAGTAGGTGTCTGATCCTGTCCGATTCAGGTAGGTCTGAGATACCCAAACCAGTAAGGATTTGGCTCGCTCTATCCTAGTTATACTAGAGTGATTTTTCAAATGAATGACTCAAGGTTATCCAAGCGGACAAGCTGGGGGTGGGTCCTCTAAGGTTGTGGGATGACCGCATACCCACTAGACCTTTAGAGACCTCCAAAGAAAATATTAGAAGGGTTTTTTAGTAAGGCATGACCGCAAATCATCTTGCGTCATCACCCTTTGAAACAAAGTGTAAAATCAAATGCCAGGACTGGCAGAGTTTATACATGCATGAATGACAGTTATGTTTGCGAAAATTTAAACACATAAGCAATTTATATCACATAAATAATTTATATCACGTAAGGCAAACAATATTGGAACTCTTATGTTTAGAACCTTAGATTATCCCCAGCAGAGTCGCCATCTATAGCGGTTCTATTTTTTCCGATTCGTATTTTCACTTGCCTCATTTAAAAAGAAAAGTGTCCCGGGGAAGTACGGCTGTAAATCGTACTGCGAAAAAGGAAAAAATATACCTCTACGTGGATGGTGCTCTAAACGGACTTATTTTAGAGTCGCCACCTAATTTTTAGGAAATTAGGAAAACCAGTTCGAAAAGGATTCATTCAAAACGGTTAAATTTTAAAAGAATCCTAATCTAACCAAAGTATGGGTAAGGGTTCTGGTGATCCCCCGAGGAAGGTGTTAGGCACGCCGGTAATAAGGATCCGCTCAATTACGGTTTACCTACGGGTTCTACTTTTGTTTTATATTTCCGCAATATTGGGTTGTCATTCATGTAGAATCATTACTGGGAAATGGCTAAGTAAAATCCTACCCAAAAAGGCATTTTTGTAGTTTTCGGACTAGAACACCCGGATACGAACTCGAAAGCGCGAATTCGGGTGAACACTATAGTCCTCGTAGATTTACCTTACTTTAATTCAACTTGGTTTTTAAGTCCAACTCTTAAAGTTGATATATCGATCGCATTTCAGAGTCAAATTATGAAGATAAGTTTTTTCATCAAGTGTAATCCGTATTTCACATCTGTTTTATAAATGGCTTAAAAAATCAGTTTTAGCAACTCTAAATCTTAAGTTCTAATCTATAAGGGTTCCAACAATACTTAAATAAAACAAGTAAACATAATATTTTCAAAATAACTAAAGGGAGGGAGAGAATGAAGGTGGAGAAAGGTTAATCGGATAAGCCTATCTCCTCGCCTTCTTGACCTTTAGTTGCAATTCCGTTCTTCCTTATTCTTTGTCTGAAAGCTCCAAATGTCAAATCCTTGCCTCGTCTTTTAGTACTTCTCTTTTGCCATCCTATATCGATTGAATGTACCTTGCAAGAATAGAAACGAGAATGATTAGTAAAAAGGATACGCCACCCCACGGGGTGACGTTTATGAATATAAATATAATATCCCTCGGTTTCGCATCAAACTGTAGGAGCTTTGATTACTAAAGGCTCAGAATCTTGCTTCTTTCAACTATGGGAAAAAGGACCCCTGAACATGTCATGGCTGCGAAATAGAGAACCGTCAGTCATTCTATTGCCTCGCCAAGCGCGTGTTGGCTCCTATTTTATAACTAGACTATGATCATCATTGCCCACCGAGGGATAGAACCTTTCCGGACTAGGCATTCTCAAGTTAAGTATTTATTCAAATCAGTAAATGAAAACCAAGTATAGAAATCTGTTCTTTTTGAAATGTGGCCTCAAGTTAAATAACTCTTCATCGGCCCTAAGCGTAGTATCAAGTTCAAACCAGTTGGATTTTTCACCAAATGTAGCAGTTTGTTTAATTCTTTCAGCAAAATACCAAAAGTACTAGCAAGCTGCTCTAGAACAGTTTCAAGACAACAAATGTCAAAGCCAAAAATGCAGCAACGTCGTCTAAGCAAAGCAGCAGAATGGCCTCTAATCTTAAGCAAAATTCAGCAGCCAGTTTTTACTTAAAATTTTGACCAAACTCAGCTCAAAATACCACAAAAAAAACCATTCTTAGTCAGGTGTTGGATCTATTCCTTTTAAGTTCAGCAGAAGCACCAACAAGCAGTAGCAATAAACAACCTCAGGTAGCAGCCATATGCTATCAAGAGTGACATTTTTATCCTCAAATGCAACCAACATGCAGCCATCAGATGCAGCAACTGCAAGCCAAATAACAGCAATAAATTGACTCAATTAACTCAAATGTAGCAATTAATAAGTTGCCATGACTACAAGCAACACAACAAGTGTAGCAGAGCAGCCTCAGAGAGATAGAAATTTCATCAGGACATCAGTAACAAACTGAGTCTCAAAACTTAGCAATTTTATTAAGGGACCAGTAGGCATGGTGAGTCTCAAGGTGCAGCATTTGCCTTGTAAGATAAAACAACAACTCTACGCACAAACATGGCAGTGGCCATTCCTCAAGAACAATGGCTATTTGTGCCAACAATTTGCCATAGTAGGCAGTATCCAACAGTTGTTTATCCTAAAACATAGCAGTCAACTAATATAGTCAGCCTATGCCCTAAACAGCAAATAACAACAGCTTATCTCAGAAAGGGCAACCTGGTCCAGTCATAGCAATAAGTGACCCTGGCTGCAGCTCAATCACACTAATGTGAGAGTCAGATCAAGATGCCACAACAACAACTATGCAAGATCTGATCCTCACCCAAAATGTGACCTTTTGATCCTCCAAACTAAAGTACAACAGTTGACCAAATGCCCCATTTGCTTCAAGGTACAGCAACAGCATATAACAACAACACAGCAGTAACCAGAGAACAACAAACAATGATCAACTCCACTACAGCCTCTCAGGGAGACAACAGCAACAAACACATCCATAAATCAAACAGCAATCACTTTATTTCAAGCAGCTCATGGGTATTTGAGATTTGGAGAAGTCCCCAAGTCAAGCAAAGAAGAGAAGTGAAGGATAAGCATCCAAAGTTCATATCCTTATCACATTAACTTAAAAGAATACTCACTAGTTATTCATAAAAAATAAAAAATAAAAACTATCAGAGAGCCAAGACATCAAACAAATTAGCATGCCAAGCAATAAGCTTGAAAGGACAAGATAGTTAAGGGGGTTACCACCCTCTTAATCCAATGCCGCACAAGATCCAAAGGTTTTAGAACCTCGGCAGGGCAGGCTATTGGAGGGGCTAAACCACTCCCTCTGTTTGCCTTGTCTTTAAGCCATCAACAATATAACAAAGTAATCGTGCAGGAAAACTAATCAACGGAGGCAGATTTATCAACCAAGATTAATCACAGATTACATGAAAGATCAAACAAAGTTTCTTGGATTCAAGACTGAACTCAGACACACACCCGTAAAACATGTTTGACACAACTAAAGAAACATTTGGAATTTGGAAAATCCCTCAAGTCATGCAAAAAGGGAAGGGGTAAAGAATGAGTATCAAGAATCAAATAACAAATAAAATGGAGAAGGACTTAAATCATCCCTAATTTAGGCAAAACCAAAGTAAAGAGAAAGTTCAGAGACTCAACATGCTTTCCTAAAAGCTAGTCTTCTTTACTATCAAATGATACTCTTTAAAATAGAAACATCTTGAACTTACAATCTGAAACAACCACATATTCTCAACACTTAACCAAAAGGACACAACATTCAACTACAGGCAAGTGACTGCTAAATTCAAAAAGAGAAGAGAAAACTTCTAAGTTTAAACTAGACCTCTAGACTTGAACTTTGGGAAATCTATAAAGGGGGACACATATTTAGGTTAGTACCTAATTGACCACTCAGAACACCAGGGCTAGTTCACTCAGGTTTAAATGAGCATTTTTAGATTTGAACCAAATGTGCAGTCATTCTATGATGTAGCAATCAACAACAGTAAGTTTAAAAGGGGAGGAAAGATTACAGCAGAATGTTCAGAACTCTTTTTGAACCTTCATTCTCAAGGTAAGTCTAAAGAAAAAGGCAAATACATGCATTTTAAGAGAGAGACAAGTAGCTTTCAGGACTTTAGATCTCAGACAACACTCAGCATGATTTGGACATTTAGAGACAAAATTAGTCGACCTATTCCACCACCAATTAAGATTTAGTAAGGAAAAAATGCAGCACATGAATTAAACCAGCTCATGTTTTAACAACATTTATAAGCTACATATTCTATCCTCAACATGTGTGGACAAGCTACAGTTTTGAAGGACACTCAGCTATTTAAGCAACACACAACAACCGAAAACAATCAAGGATGAGCACTTGAACTCAAACACAACCAACTTTAATCTAAATCTAAAAAATATCATTTGTTTGTATATTTTTTCTAGGGAAACTAGTAACAAAATAGTGACATCTCTTTGCTGAACTCACGAATAGAACCTATGCAAAAACTGAGTCTAAACACACATCCTTCAACTATTTAGCATGCTTATACAGTTAAACTGACACTGAGTAAACATATTTGAGACTAAAGAAAAAGGGGACACCAAGACTTTGCACTAGGTTGGTTTAAACAAGTATGTCATGTTGTTCTAAGGACATAGGTTCATGGAGACACATAGGGTTATGATGGATGAAAGACAGTAAAAGGGAGGATCCTAATCATTACAAAATTTCTGAATTATTGCTGCCAGTAATAGAATCACAGTTTACTAACATAATCATTTGACATTTAAGAACAAAGAAACTAGGGCAAAATCTTTGTATCCATTACTCAACAGCACTTAAAATACTACCACTTCACCATATAATTTTATCAAAATAGTAGGCTAAGCACAAGTCACTACAAGAGAATGGCAGCAAGAGTCAGTGCATCTCAGAAGGTACACAAATCAGTTTGGGTTGTCAGTTTTCAGCAACAACAAAGAGATTTTACAATATCAAGCATGTTAAAGAAAAGAAAATCCCTCAAGCTTATAATTTTTGCAAAAATCAGTCTATTAAACACAGAAGGCTAAATCAGGTGAACACACAACTTATTTTAAGCAAACAAGAACAAGTGGGAGCTACACAACATCTTGCCAACAGTTAACATATAGAGAGAGTTTTCTCAATACTAATTATCAGACATATAGCCCCTCCTAGAATCTTGAGTACATCAGTCACCAAGAAACTTGAATCATTATCATTTCTAAATATCTCAGAATTTGGAGCCTAGATGGTGCTGGAAAAACATTTCAGGATTCAGATTTTTGACCTATGTACTTCAATTAAATAAGAGTCAATTCAAGGTGTTTGAGATATGCTCCATGCCAAGTTATCGTAACACATCTGAATACATATTTTGGTTTATACTATAGGTGAGAAATGGTCAACTTTTCCTTAGACTTGGCCAATCCACAATTCTCTAAATAAATTGTCACTTTGAGCAATGATATCTACCCTAAAGATCATAATAATTAGCATTCTGTTTTCCCCTAAATAGTACAGTGAAAGGAGATTGCTACAGGGTTGAAAGACTATCTGAACTTCATAACATTTAGGGGATATGTCCAGGAGTTAATAAAGTCTAGATAGCACCTAGTCCCACCAGGAAATTAAACATAGACAGTATTAACCAACTGATTATGTTTCAAAAGAATACTTGCATACAAACCAATAAAAAAAAGGAACCAAAAAATAGAAACACATATACCAAAGATCATGTTTCAAAATCATATTCTGGAACTAGGATAAATCTGGAACTTTGTTTCAATTCCACATCAAACTTAACTCGGACTTGTCTATATTAGAGAGAAACTAATAAGCACTTAAAATTGTTTTACCAAACTTGAATCTCACAGCTAAACAGGATCAAAAACATATGAGGGAAAAGGGGAACAGGGATCCACTTTAGAGTATTTAGCAATAAAGGGAAACATATGAGTAATGAATACCATGATGTTCATCTTACAGCACTATATATTCATATAAAACAGTTCCCCTACCCTATGCCCCTTAATCAATTCTAACAATCAATTACCCAGCTTTAATCAGCAAACTAACATATTAATGACAACAATAGATTATTATTAGTAGGAGACTAATAGCATTCACAAAATGGTCATCGACAAGCTGATTTCTAATAACTAAACTAACTATAAATAGAAACCGAGCTTCAAAGATAAAACAGAACTCAAAAAATACACTGAAACATACAAGACACATAAACCTTTAAAAGCATAGACATAATCAAGAAATAAAATTACACAGGCTTGGGGATTACCTTTTTCGCAAACAGCGACGGGGTGACGAGGGTCGATGAACAAACTTTCCACCCAAATCGATTCTGACAAGCGCAAACGACTTCCAAAAATTATACTCGAGTGAGAACGTCCTCGAAATCGAGTGTCCTCACTCTTAGGGTTATAAAATACCCTTTTAATGGTATAAGAACCAATTTTTTTGTCTCAAATCCATTTTTTTTCTTCTTTGAAAATGAAAAGGATAGTTCCTATTTATAGAACCCAAGTATATTCAAACTTGCCCAAAAAAAACGATGTGGGACTTCCCCCTCTTTTAATTTGGTTGAAATTCAAAATCAAAAGACTATAATAGCTGTAAATTGGTTGGATTCGTTCTAAAAAATCAACAAAATTCATTGCCAGTTGGAGCGTACGAATGAAGAGGATGGAAACAAGGGTTTGTTTGGCTTTAGCTGTTCTCTCTCTCTTTTTTTTTTTTTTAATTTTGTGTGTGTGTGTGTGTGTGTGTGTATGCTGAAGGATGAAAAGGGCAAAGGTGCGTGGTGCATCTGATTTTTTGGGAAATTAAAGGAACTTGGGCCGGGTCTTTTTAGACATTTGGGCTGGGTATTTTGGTGAATTTGGGCCGGAATTGATCCAAACTAATGAATTACAAAAGGGCTGAATTCAGTATTTAGAAGATTAGCTATTTAATCTAATAGATATTCTTTGGTTCTAAAATGTAACCAAATCTCATTCTAGGTAGCCAACTTAACTGAAACAGATCAAAATAATATCGAGATAATTTTATTATTCAATTACTAATTAAGTTTCTTGACTTAACAAAGTAAAATATTCATTAGCGAAAGAGGTTGATTAAAATAAGCACTTAATTAAGACATTTTCCTTTTGAGTGAATTGATTTTCAAATTGATAAAATTGACAATTAATGCTTAAAATTATACGTAAAATATACATAATATATATTAGTGTTTTTTTTTTTGCCAAATGAAATGGCAAAATATCACCAAAAGTAGTTTAGAAAGCTTTTTTTTTTTTTTTTGATTTTCTGAAGAATTATTTCACACTGTATGAAAATCAAGAAGCATATCTAATTAATTTGAATTTTGGAGGGCAAAAATCGAGTGCCAACAGAGCCTATATGGTCGGGTAGGAGATATATTGCGCACGCACCACTATAGTTGGGTACGGACGTTACTGAGTCCTACTATGGCCAAGTACTGATATTACCGAGTCCTACTATGGCCGGGTACCGATGTTACCGAGTCCTATTATGGCCGGGTACCGATATTACCGAGTCTAAATAAGGCCGGGTACCGATATTACTGAGTCCTATTATGGCCGGGTACCGATATTACCGAGCCTTACTATGGCCAGGTACAGATATTGTATATGGCCAGGTACAGATATTGTATAGGTATGTATGTGGCTATATGAAATGTTTTCTAGAAAAGTGTCACGACCCAACCCGCCATGACTGGCACCCAACTAACTCCTAGTGGGCAAACCAACACACAAGATCTCTATTCATTTAAGTCTGATTTTATATTAAACAAGTCAAACGATTATACTCATTCACGCATCAAATAAACTGAGTAAGTCATGCCATAAAATACTGAAACAAGTGCGGAAGTCTAACTATTACAAATTCCCCAAAATGCGAAAGTCATCGTACAAGACTCTAAGCGAAAACACGTCTAAGAACTGAAATCTGCCTAATAAATATCCATAAAGTCTAGAATAAGAAAAGACATCATAAGTAGAAGATCCTCGGGGGCCTGGCATGAGAAGAAGCTCACCCAAATATTTGTCAGCAATTATCCTCCACGCTAGATGTGAGGACGAGTAGCGGTCTCTATATCAAAATCTGCACTCAAAGAATGCAGCAAAGTAGTATCAGTACAAACACTGTGTACCGGTAAGCATCATAGGCCGACTAAGATTAGTATCACGCATATCTTGTGAAATCAATAAAATAAACAAGCCAGTCAATCATACACGAATATAAATACATCACAACAAGTCAACCACGAACAATCACAACAAATCACCAAATTACCAAGAATCACAAACACGTCAAACACAACGGAGAATAATCTACCACTATAACCCCACTCGCTGTACACACATGCTCTCTGATGTCATAGCTCAAGAGTCATGACCTGCAGGGGACCCATGGTGTCCATGTACCACTCGTTCCGGAACACTTCTCGGACCCGAGCACAACCTCCGCTCCAAAACGAACCTCGGACGCTGGATATAACAATCAAACTATCATTTCCGGAACTATCCTCGGACCATGAACCCATAATCTTGGCCACATGTGTCTTGTCATACCCTTTACAGAACAGTGTTTCTTACTTTCTCAGTATCAATATTCACCTTATCATTTCATGTCACAATACCCTCGAGAAGACTAGATTAACTTCTCAACACAATACAGCCACTACAGATTAAATCACATAGGAATAATGGCATGAAGCTGACACAACATTCAATCACAACCACATAGGAGTTTAACCACACAAAATCATGTAATGAATACTAGATGTGCTTTTTCCTAGTGAAATCACAAACATACATCCAACTAACCAAAGTCGAACTCAAGTAAACCGTAACCTACCTTAAAGTAGAGCTGGAACAATGTATATCACTCTGCTACAACCTTTCCTTTCCTCAGGGCCTCAATACATTCGCGGTCTAAAAATAAAAGGCTTAATGAGACACATCGCTCAAATTGCAAATACCAAGGGAAGAAATTACCCTTCCTTCTCCCCATTCTAAGGGTGGATGATTTTCTTGGTGATAGAAACCCTATCAAAATTCCTAACATTCATACATAATCAATTCCTACCACATTCTATCAAACATTCCCATTACAACGGTTTTATATGGCAAAAACACCATTTTTATAAAACCCTAGGTCTCCAATCACTTAGTTTATATCTCTAACTGCTCAATTTATGATCAAGAGCAACTAACCAATGCATTTAGATGATAACTAAGCGATAATAACCATAACCCATCAAATTTAGAAGGTTCATTAATATTCTAGGGTTTTTAATTCAATTTCACCATTAATGACCCACGAGGATGATTACAATAATTAAGGGAAAGGAATGATCGAATGAAAGCAATGGAAGTTACCTCACAAGATTGTCTTGCCCTAGCTTGAAAATTATCTATAAGTATTTGTTGGGAAGTGTGTTGGGTTGTTATGAAGGAGAAAATAAAACTAAGGCATTTAAAACCCGGTTACTACCTCCCGTCGACCGCTGCGGCGGTCACTACGCCGCTACAACGGCACCGCTATAGCGGTCAAATGACGGCTATATCAGTCCCCAACTTTCCCGCCTAATCGCTATGGCGGTCGGTTCACCGCTATGCCGCCATAGCTATCCGCCTTCCGCCACAGCGGCC
The DNA here is from genome assembly GCF_019175385.1 of Lycium barbarum. Taxonomy (NCBI): domain Eukaryota; kingdom Viridiplantae; phylum Streptophyta; class Magnoliopsida; order Solanales; family Solanaceae; genus Lycium; species Lycium barbarum. The sequence goes on along the minus strand of NC_083347.1, from coordinate 66,489,735 downwards.
ACCAAAAAATGGATGGCTGCTTGCAGCGGTCGAGGCACCGCTATAGCGGTACCGCCGCAGCGGTAATCCCACCGCTGCAGCAGTCCATTTTAGGCAGTGAGGTCAGTTTTCTGTCTAGTTTTTCCCCCTATCACCCCACATTTCATCTAAGGCCTCAAAACATAATACAAAACACACACACATACAAAAAAGATGCCCTACGAATCCATCTGTGGCCTCGAAATTCCTAATGGGGTCCTAAATTTCCATAACCACCGGAAGGGTCGTTACACCAGATACCAATTAAGACACCGTTCATCTCCGAATGGATAAGGATGAGAATATAGGGAGGAGTTACCTGACTCGGCGAAAAGCTGAGGGTATTTGCTACGCATATCTGACTTTGTTTCCTAAGTAGCTTCTTCCAACTGGTTGATGTTTCCACTGAAATTTTACGGAGGCTATTTCCTTGGACCTCAACTTGTGGACATCCCTGTCTAGTATAGCAATAGGCTCTTCCCCATCGCCGAGGTACCCCTTCAACATCGACACATGGAACACCGGATGAACGCCTGATAACCCCGGAGGTAAATCCAACTCGTAAGCTACCTCTCTCATGCGTTTGAGAATCTCAAACGGACCAATGAACCTCGGGCTAAGCTTGCCCTTCTTTCCAAACCTCATCACACCCTTCATGGGTGAGACCTTCAACAACACTTGCTCTCCTTCCTCAAACTCAAGATCTTGGACCTTGCGGTCCACATACTCCTTCTGTCTATTCTGCGCCACCAAAAGCTTGGCTTGAATCACCTTCACCTTCTCTAGGGACTCTCTCAGAAAATTAGTGCCCCAAGGCCTCACCTCAAACGCATCAAACCATCCAATAGGAGATCTACACCTCCTCCCATACAACGCCTCAAACGGAGCCATATCAATAGTGATAGCTATTATTGTAAGAAAATTCGGCTAAGGGCAAGAGCTGATCCCAATGCCCGCCGAAATCTATCACACACGCACGAAGCATATCCTCCAGAACCTGAATAGTCCGCTCAGACTGCCAGTCAGTCGGAGGATGGAAGGCTATGCTAAGATCTAACCTCGTACCCAACTCCTCGTGCAAACACTTCCAAAACCTGGACATGAATGTGGTACCCCTGTCGGACACGATAGAGATAGGAACCCCGTGGAGTTTAAGTACCTCCCGAATGTAAACCTTAGCCAACTACTCTACATCATAAGTTATCTTCACCGGAATAAAGTGAGCGGACTTAGTCAACCTATCAACAATAACCCAAATGGTGTCAAACTTCCCTAACGTCTTCGGAAGACCCACTACGAAATCCATGGCTATTCTTTCCCACTTCCATTCTGGAATGGGCATTCTCTGCAATGTACCTCCAGGTTTCTGATGTTCATACTTCACCTATTGGAAATTTAGGCACCGCGCAACGAACTCCACAATATCCCGCTTCATCCTAGTCCACCAGTAATGTGGCCTCAAATCACAATACATCTTAGTGACACCAGGGTGGATAGAATACCTCGAACTATGAGCCTCTATCATAATGGTCTTAATCAAGTCACCCACACGTGGCACATACACTTGCCCTTTGATTCACAGCACGCCCTCCTCATCAATCACGGCCTCCTTAGCCTTACTACGTAACACCTCATCTCATATTTTACATAGCTAAGGATCTTCGAACTACTTAGCCTTAATCTGCTCTAAAAATGATGACCGAGCCTCAATACAAGCCAACACCTTACCTGTGTTAGATATATCCAGTCTCATAAAACTGTTAGCCAGAGTCGGCATCTCTCTAGCCAACGGACGCTCAGAAGAAATTAAACGAGCCAGACTCCCTATACTAGCCGACTTCCGGTTCAATGTATCAGCTACCACATTCGCCTTACCAGGGTGATAGTAAATGGTGATGTCATAGTCCTTCAGCAGTTCCATCCAACTCCGCTGTCTAGAGTTCAGATCTTTCTGAGTGATCATATGTTGCAAACTGTGTTAGTCTGTGTACACTTCGTAATGGACACCATACAAGTAGTGCCTCCAGATTTTCAATGCAAACACCACCACTACCAGCTCTAGATCATGAGTAGGATAGTTATTCTCATGTACCTTCTTTTCCTACATCAAAACAGCATCCAAACCAGAACGTGAAACATCACAATAAACAATAAAATCCTTGCCCTCAATGGGCAATGCCAGAATCGGTGCGGTAGTCAACAATGTTTTGAGCTTTTGAAAGCTCTCCTCACACTCGTCGGACCACTGAAACGGTACCTCCTTCTGAGTCAAACGGGTCATATGAGAAGCAATAGAAGCAAACCCTTTCACAAACCGACGATAGTAGCTAGCCAGACCCATAAAACTACGGATCTCAGTCACTGATATGGGCCTAGCCCATTCCTTGACTGCCTGAATTTTCTGAGGATCCACTATAATACCCTCCATCAAAATCACATGCCCCAAGAAAGACACAGAAGACAACCAAAATTCACACTTGGAGAATTTAGCATACAATTCCTTCTCCCGCAACACTCCAAGAGCAATTCTCAAATGTTTCTCATGCTCTTCCTTACTCCTAGAGTGCACCAGTATATCATCAATGAACACTATAACGAATAAGTCTAGGTAGGGCTTGAACACACTGTTCATCAAATCCATGAATGCCGCTGGGGCATTTGTAAGCAGGCAGAGTGCGGGTCCGGGTGATAGAGCTACTGGTGCCAGATCCTGTGTTTTTATGAGTTTGAATCTGCCATAATTCTTCAGGTCAAAGCCGGATGAGGACCCGTAAGGTTTTATAGACGAGATGTTGAGGACGCTGAGAATTATACATGCTTCCGTTATTGAGTCAGTGGATTTAGCATCCTATAGATTGCGGGATGTCGCCGTTCTATGGTATAATAACAGGATATCTTTAAGGAAGGAAAATGCATCTCCTCCGATTTGACAGGAATTCGTAGATGCTTTCCTTCATCACTATTTGTCACCCGAAGTTCGAAGGACCCGAGCTGATAAGTTTCTGAATCTAAAGTAAGGGAATATGAGTGCTCGGGAATATAGTCTTCATTTCAATTCATTGGCCCGGTATACTCTGACCATGGTGGCCGATATGGGAGACCGAGTACATCGATTCGTGAGTGGCTTAGGGCCACATTTGTTCAAGGATTATTTGACAGCGTCACTCCAGGATGGGATGGACATTTCCCGTATTCAGGCCCACACTCAAAATTTAGAAGAGCAGCAACAACCGCAAAGGGGTAAGCGCGATATTGATAGAGGGCAGATCAAGAGAGCCAGATCTGTCGGGGCTAGTAGTGAGTATAGAGGGGGTCAGCGGCAACAGTTATCCAGATATTCGGGCCAGTCCGCAACTAGTACACCTCCTCGGTTTGTGGGCAGGAGATTTGACCGCCCCATTTATTCAGGACAAGGTCAAAGCTCAAGCGGTTCATTCGATCATTCCAGTTTGGAGGTGATCCCAGTTAGAGGAGACCACCGTTACCACGATGCAACTAGTGTGGTAGGCTTCATTCGGGTCCATGTCACCGAGGCTCCGATGCTTGCTATGTCTGTGGTCAAGTTGGGCATATGATGCGTGATTGTTCGTTGATAGGTGGTAGAGTTGGGGCCCAGCCTACAGGATCAGCAGCCGGCTCTTCTTCGTCAGTGTGCCTCGTAGGACAGACTCCCTACGCTTCAACAGGTCCTGGCCAGGGCAGAGGGGGAGCATCTAGTTCGAGTGTCCCTCAGCAGCCCTGTATTTATGCTTTAGCTGGGCGACAGGATTTGGAGTCCTCCCCTGATGTGGTTACAGGTATACTATCTGTATTCTCTCCTGATGTTTATGCGTTGATTGATCCGGGTTCTACGTTGTCTTATATCACTCCCTATATTGTTAGCCGTATTGGGGTGAAACCCGAGCCAATTAAACCTTTCAAGGTATCTACTCCGGTTGGTGATCCAGTAATAGCTAGACAAGTATATAGAAATTGTGCGATTGTGGTATGTTATCGCCAGACTATAGCTGATTTGATTGAGCTGGAAATGTTGGATTTTGATGTGATTATTGACATGGATTGGTTGGCTTCTTGTTATGCTAATGTGATTGTAGAACGAAAATAGTTCGGTTCCAATTCCCGGGAAAACCAGTGCTTGAATGGAAAGGTAATACAGCGTCTCCTAGAGGTTGGTTTATTTCCTATCTCAAGGCGAGGAAGATGATTGCAAAAGGCTACATTTATCACCTAGTCCGGTTTCATGATACTGAAGCACAGCCGCCGAATTTTCAACCAGTCCCGGTAGTAAATGAGTTTTCGAAAGTATTTCCAGATGAACTTCCAGGTCTTCCACCGGAACGGGAAATTGATTTTACTATTGATGTGCTGCCAGACACGAAACCCATATCTATTCCTCCTAATAACCAAAGTACTTATGGATAACTGCAACTAAGATGTTTTGGCCACTACTAGGAATCTTAAGTTTAGGAATGGAAGACAATCGTGTGTTGATCGATGGTTATATTGAGAATTCCGAAGGCTAAACCAGCATTTGCTCGGCTAGGAAAGTAAGGGATCTTTCCAATCCGAAGGGAGATGCATTACAAGAATTTTATTGGGATCCGTTAGAACTTCAACTTGTTCTAGGTCACGCGATAAAGGTCACGTAGCAGACTGGATGCGATCGTACCAGCACTAACGCACCAGATCCCATCAGGTCTCCAAAGTTAAACGTGTTGGGGTGAGAGTAATACTAGGATGGGTGACCCCCTGGGAAGTGTACTAAGAATCCTACAATTTGGACATAAGAGAAGGATGAGGGACTAGAATAGCCGCAGGGAAACTAGAAGTATGTGAGACCCATGGTTGGAAATTCTAGAAGATCGCGAAGGATGAGGCGGACGAGGTCAAAGAAGAGAAAGAAGGTGTGTCACAACTCCAGAATTAGGACGAGTTCAAATAGTACTGGAGATACCTTGTAGGTAAGGCGTTAGCAAAGATGTATATATATGATGTTTTCTGTGGAGTTACGTAAATCAGTATATGCGCCCCGGTAGTCGATATTGCGATATATTAAGGATACTGACTAAACAGGGTGCTGAAGTTCAAGTGGCAAGTGCTGCAGGACAAGCTGACATTATTTTCTTTAAAGGTTAGAGATGGATAATCTTGATGCAACAACATCAGGGAAAGGAAGAAAACGAGTATACAAAAGTAAAAGAGATTAGGATGCCCTAGGAAAGGAGAAATGTAAGTAACGAAGGCAAGTAAAGCTTCCAGGAGAGCTTAGGACGTCGGTCGAGGCAAAGAATTATTTGGATGAAATTTGAAAGTAGGCATATGAAAGGAATAAAGTATGGTAGCACGAAACAAAAGGTGAATGTGCAGGATTAGAAGAACAGATTTTGATGAATGGGATGGAAGGGAGGTAACCACAAATAGGAACGGGAACTGACAAAGAATAAGCAGGTCTTACCACAATGTTAAGGGATTCCCAGCTCTTGAAAGGCAACCGAAAAGATAAATGTACGGTCAAGCAGACACGATCACCTTGGAAATGGAAAAGCCCTTTAAAGGATGATTTGGATATAGGACGAATCTACAATTCTGAAAGGACATTTTACGAACTTCAGGGTCAAGGCTATAACATGGTGAGTGGGGGAGAGCATTTAGGTAACTCAAAATCCTTAACGACGAAAGTAAGAAGGGTACTCTAACGGTTTGGCTGAGGGAAATCGATCAATTATTAAGGATGAGAGAGAGGATGATGAGTTGACAAAGCTAACTAGGAGATCAGTGACATGGGATAAGAACTTCTGTAAAGAGTGTAGAGATTCGATCATAGAGGAAATAGAATGATACACAGGGAGCATTTATGGAAGACAAACCGGTCGTAGCGTCAGAAAGAAAGATGAAGGCAATGAATGAAGAATGGAGAGAGTGTAAATCGTAAGAATTTCGTGATAAGAATAAGAAGTAGCAGAACACTGGACGAGTTGCGATGCACAACTATGATGAAGACAAGTAGTTAAGAAAAATTACAGATAAATGAGCCAAGCGAATGAAAGGACTAGTAATGAAAATGGAAAGGTATGGGATATTGACTCTTTAATGGTACAGTACAGACGTAAAGTGGAATAGGGAACCCAGGGCAAGAAGAATTTTAAAGACGTTATAAAAACAGTCGGAGAGAAAGACGAGGGGTAAAGGAGTAAAGAATTATCGAACACTTCATAAAGGGCGTAATGAATCCCGATGTCCCGATTAACTCATCGGTCTAGAAAATTATTAGTCATAAAAGACAAAGGTCTGAAAAGATGGTAAATAAGGCATCGGAATTGAATATGACCTGTATAAGTATTCCGAGTGAATACAAGGTCGCAATTAGCAAGAAGATAGATAAGTCAAACCATACGATGAAGGAACTCCGACCTTAAGAAGATCGTGAAGGGTGGAGGATAATTATTGAAGATGATGGATACTCGAAGGCTATTGGTATGTAAGGACCTCCTTACAAAGGGGGGAAGATCATGTTAGACCTAAGAATTATGACATTCCCAAATTCCAAAGGAAGAAATGTATTAGCTTAAGGCCAAAGTTCGAGGCGTACTTGCATATCAGGAAGGTATCAGGAGAAAGTAGAAACGGATTGAAAATAAGTACACCGTGAGGCAGGCATAGGAAGAAAGTATGATGGAAAGACAAGGGGATTAACAGCTCAAGAGAATGCTTCACGATGACATGAGTTATGATACTTCTAGACCCTGGTTTGAATCCCTCGTACTGGGGAAATTTGCGCCGCACCTAAAAATGCAGCGACATATCTTAAAGGGTAATAAAGAGAATAAGAAAGGTCTCCAACTCCAAGCTAATTACAGAGAGAATGATGAAAAATATGATGAACCCAAATGCCACTTTGGATTACAACAAAAGGGAATTTTGGCACTAGAAGAGGTGAAAATTTTAGCAAAAGGAACAATGATTGGCAGTTTGGCGATCTCCAAAGAGAGGAAGAACGACGTTCTTAGGGATGGAAAGGGAGTAGTACCACCGGATATTAGAAAATATTTCACTAGTCGATAATTATACTGAATATCAGAGCATATACTATGAAATTATAGGAACCATCAACGTGAAGTATGCCCAACCAAAATGGTACAAAGGAAACACTGGAAAGCCAACAAGGGATAACAGCTAACTAAGTGATCACGGGTATAAGGGAATTAAGGATAAGTATACCGATGTTGGGAGAAAGTTGTGGTAAAGTGAGAATTTGCCTTAGCTCTATAATTATAAATTTATACTATAGGATTTGAGGAAAGGAAATTAAAGGAAGAGTTTTGATAGGAGCTCGAAGAGGTTCTGGGTTATGAATTAGTTGACCTATGATTATTAGCTTATTATAAGCATAACCCTGCTACGAGGAATAATAAAGATGGTGAGGAAGCGTTACGTATTTACGTACTTAAGAGATTGTGTTGAGGATATTGTTATAGCTGATCTTGGAAAAGAATTGGGAGTATAATAACCGTTAAGAGTAGGGGCTTATTAATAATAAAGTACTGTGGGGAGTTAGTGGAATTACGATGATGTTGTAAGGGATCAGAGAGCCTAACCAAAAAATTACAAGGAGACAATATAGTGCGTATAAAAGATCAACGAGTATAAGAAGGGATAGCTCGAGGCAGCATCGAATGAGTAAACAAGGGAGTTGCCCACTAATAGGGAAATAAAAAGAGAGAAAAAGAGAGTATTCACAGGATGGCGAGTAGCCGTGACATAATAAGGCAAGATTACTATAACGGGGATAGAACGAGACTGGGATACTAGTTGATTTCTGATTATGTACATGAGAACAAAAGAGCTCCAGCCAGAGACACCATTATCCTCAGGTATGTGTTGCTTCTTTGAATGATTTCTTGGGTGTGTGTAGCCAATATGGGTATTGATGTCGTAGCCCTATGAGGAATTGCATATTTTGGTTTGTTATGACAGGATGGTAGTGGTACAATTACAGGGGAAACTCTGGCAAAAATTTTGTAGAAATCCCTAAGAGCTTAACATTCGAGGACGAATGTTCCTAAGGGGGGAGGAATGATACACCTCGAAAATAAATTTACGTCGTTTGCGTTGTAAGTAAACTAACGTAAGCTTGGAGAGGTCATGGAACCCTTATAAGGCTAATTAATACTCTTAACAGGTGTTAAGCAAGTATCTAAAGGTTCCGGGATCAAGCAAATCGAAGAAAATAAGTTTGTCAAAAATTTGGAAAAAGTTGACAGAACTTTGGGTCAACTTTGGAGGGGTATATCTCCTAGTATATTAGGAGTTTTAAGGTGTTTCAAAAGCCTAAAATGAATTTTTTCGAGTCTAGTTTTCAACGCAACAAACCGCTCATCGATGCGACATCGGAGTAGAGAATTATGGACGTTACAAGCTAGGCAGACGGAGCAGGAAAATGCTGCTACAGTAACCGGTGCTACAGTACCCGACCCAACGCACACCTATAAATACCCCTCTAACCCATTAATTTTCATCATTTTCTCATCCCCCACACTTTTTGAGAGTTCTATAATTTTCCATCACTTTCCATCATCTTCCATAATATTCCATAATCCTCCATAATCCTTCATAACCTTCCATAACCTTTCCAAATTATTAAGAGAACACCAACATCAAAACCTCAAATAAAATCCATGGAAGATACTTGTTCTTGTTTCTCTTCAAGGTGGCGATAAACTTGATTTTGGAAAGGGGTGAATAGAGTGAGGTTCTTCTACTATAAGGTATGTTCTTCCTATTATTTACATGATTGAGATGATGTAAAGGTTTAGCAAGTCTTAGAGAGGAAAGAATCATAGGAGAAAAATCATAAAGTTTAAATTGAAGTTGATGGCCATGAGGTGAATTTGAAGGGAGATTTTGGACTAATTTGAGATTAAATTGAATATAATTCTTTGATTATGGTATTGTGACATATGGTTATGGTTATTTGAGAAATTTTGAATACATCGTGTGGGATGTTTTATGGAGCCTATTGGTGTTGATAATATTGTGGTTGATGTTGGTATTATTGCTATTGTTGTTGATTGCTGGATTATAATTTTGGTCTAGGCATATAAATAGGGGAGATGCTGCCCGATTTTCGGCAGAATATAAAGTAGTTTAATTCGAAAGCTCAGTACAAGTATACGACGATAAGTCTGACGATAGTATGAATTCCTTTGAATGTAGAATTACGAGCTCGGAGGGATAAGCGTAGGTATTAGGAGGCCGAACAAGTATGTTAAGGCTAGACCCTTTCTTTCCAAAGGCATGATTCCTTTCTTGTGAACCCATACATGTTTCCTAAAATATCATTATTCCCAAAAGCTAGAATTTCATGATTCTTAAGAGTTCTTATGATGCTAAAGATAAGAATGTTTTATGATGACGATGATCCTATTTCTAGAAATTCCTATATATAACTCCCTACATATGATGCTAAAGATGAGATGTTTTCTATGATGAGCATGATGATGATGATTTTAATCCTAGAAATTCCAAAGCTTGTGATTTTAATGTCATTATGAGATTATTGAGCTTACGTCATGATCTCCTTGATTTTATTCATTGTTGTTGATCTCGCCTTATAGTAATTGTTCCTTCAAGGTGAGAAATAGCGATGATGATTATTCCATAATATAATAGGAGGTTACCGACCTTATGTCACTCCGATAGAGTCGTAGCTTTTGATTGGGCTCTCATGTATGCTTATGTTATGTACGATTACACTGTGTCTAAATGGCACGGGCAGACACCACTACGCTGGGCGTAGTGGGCGGCTTATAGATAATGATAACATCGTGTCTATATAGCATGGGCAGACACCACTAGTTGGCGGCGAGTGATGTTTACCCCAGACGCGGGCTAATGTTTATGCTATGTATATGTATATGAGAATTGTTTCTTAAAGTTAAGCATGCATGGTATCCGCCTTAAGAGGCAATCAGATGTACAGGTTATTCCCCTATCTCATGTTATGCTCTATATTTTTCATTATGTTATTTTTCATGTTCGGTATCTCTTACTATGTTACTATTCATGCCTTACATACTTAGTACACTGGTCATACTGACGTCCTTTCTTGTGGAAGCTGCGTTCATGCTCGCAGGTTCAGGTTGCCAGCCGAGTGAGCCAGACCTGTAGGACCTCTTCTCCGTCTCAGCCAGCGAGCTCCATTTGGACCGGAGCTTCAGCCTTTTGGTATGCTATCTTTCTATGTACATATATAGGTATGGCAGGGCCTTGTCCTATCCTTTCTACAGTGTATATTCCATAGAGGTTTGTAGACAGTTGTGTATAGTGAGGATGTCATGCGGCTCTGGTTGTTTTGCGGCTTTAGTTGTCATAGTCTATATTCCATAGAGGTCTGCGTCGCCATCTTTGTTTGTATGCTTATATATATGTATATCCACCTGTGGGCATGACGTAGCGTCACAAACAAAAGGACGTCAGAGCGAGCAATGTACTGAGTATGTCAGGCATAGCAGTAACATAATAGTAACATGAAAGATAACATGAGATAGAAGAGTCATTAGATAAAAGAGCCATTTGTACCTCTTGAAATGTTCATCATATTTACTTACCCTTTTTTCTAGTGGAAACCTTCCATACATAAAGAAGGATATATTGATGATGATGATGTTGACTCTACTTATGTACTCCTATGTGTATATGTATGTATATAGTTATGGCCATTATGTAACACCGAGCTTGAATGCCCGGGTATGATATTCATGCGTGCACACCACTGTGTTGTCCATACCCAACTACAGTGGTGTGCATGCATGAATATCATACCCGGGCATTCAAGCTCGGTGTTACATAATGGCCATAACTATATACATACATATACACATAGGAGTACATAAGTAGAGTCAACATCATAATCATCAATATATCCTTCTTTAGAGGGTCAAGTATCATAGGATGAGATCAATGATATCATGAGAGTATCAAGACTTGTGAGCTTTGGCACTTCTAGAAATGGAGGCATCATGGAAGACATTATGGATTTCATATATGTGTATACAACAATGGAATCATGCCTTAAGAAATAAGGGTTAGCCTTACATATCTTTAAGTCTTCTCAACTACTTAATGTTCACCTCCAAAGCTTGAGAAATTTACATTTAAAAGGATTTATACCAAGGTTAAGTCTTAAAGGAACTCTTAAGTAAAAACTAGAATACTTCATAAGCTACGGAAAATTGGGCAGCATTTTCCCTATTTCATCGACTTCCACCCTATTACGAAACAACTTCCAAACAACCATAACAACATCCACAATGTCATAATCAAGTAGTCATATTCCATCAAGTCTCAAAATTCATCCTCATAATCAATTTATATCAACAACTTCACATCAAACCTTTGTACAATTGTATGTAACACTTCCTTGTCATCATTATTATCCTTCATAACAAGATTACACTCATAAAATTCTAACAATGGTAACTCAAGTTAATTTACTACCCAAAATATCACTAAATCTATATTTAAACTTCATCTTCCACTTTCTCCCCTTACTCAAGTTGTTCTACAACCAAGCATACTTAATAACATGAAATAAGCATGAAAACTAACTTTCATCACATAGGAAGGAGCTTTGGATCAAGTTACCAACTTGAATGAAACCCTAACTTCAACACCAAAGGAATTCTTAAATTCTATAAACCCTAGTGAGTCTTCCAACACTTGAATCCCTTAATTCTTGCTATTTGACCTTTGATTTCTCTTAGGTTTGTGTGGAATATGCTTGGAGGAAGGTTCTAGAGCTTTTAAGTGTTTGGGAAGAGTGGGAAATGAAAAAAAAAAAGAACAAGGATGTTACATCCGACATTTTTGTTTATTCGAAAAATTCAAGGTGGGTTGACTTGTGATGAATAAGGCCACAATTGGACCTTACTTTGTATGCATGTGTAGGTTATGAATTTAATGGTGTGGAATTACGAAAGGTGGCCAAGGGAATTTTGGAAATTTGCTCCATAAATTACCATCTTTAGACAACAATTTTGGGCTAAAAAATGATAGGAAAAAAATTAGGCCCAAATGGGATGGCCCAACCGGCCATACCATGATCCAAGCCCATGGATTAATTTTCCATGTGGCATTATATATCCATCATTATCCTTAGAACTTTCAAGAAAAAAAAAATACAAAGCAAGAAAGAAGGAACAAAAGGAGAGGGTTTCGGGTGAGAGGAGAAAGAAAAGGAAAAGAAAGAAAAAATTTTTGGAGCCAATTCTTGGGTTTAAAAAGTTCCTCTCTTGAGAGATTATTACTAAGCACAAGATTATCTACAAGTTGATGTAAAGATTTTGGCAAGAAAACAACTTTAAGCCCAAGTGAAGAACTTGAAGAAAGGTAAGGATTCCATGCTTTTGTTGTGTTAAAAATGATATAGGTATGTTGTAGTATGTGTGAATGAAGGAAAAACATGGAAATTTTGTATGTTGAAAAAAAATATGGGTGGTGGCCGAATGCATATATATGTATTGCATGATTGTAATGGTTTGAATTCTTGTGTAAGTTAGTTGTAGTATGGTGGAAATTGTATTAGAAAGGAAAGTGGGATGAATTAGTGAGAGTTGGAAAATATAGTATGTTGGCCGTATGGTACTATGTGTAATATGGGATGTGAATTTGATTTTGGTTGTATGTTAATTGTGTTATGGCTTTGTGAAGTAGATTGAAGGATAATGGTTAAGCCAAAACGAAGAACTGTTTGTTAAGTCGTTGTCAGAAAGTATGTTGCGTTAGCCTAATGTCTTGAAATTGTGATTGACGATAACGAACTTGGAATATGAAAATGTGTTTATGAACTTGTATGTTGGAAGTTAGGAAAGATTGGAAAGGTAGTGATTTGATAGGAAGTTGAATGTTTGAGTAACTTATGAATGTTATGTGAATATGGTATGGATGCCTCCGATGTGTGTCGTAATGATTTTGATGGATAATGGATATGAAAATAATAAGTTTGGTTGGAAATGCAAGTTTAAAACGAAAAATAACTCGTTGTGTCGAAAGATGGCTAATAATGCCATAGTGTATGAATTAGTGTTTATTGATGTTTGTTGTTGTTTGGATGTTTTCTCTGGGCTGTTGTGTTGAGGAATTGAGCCGAGCTAAGTCTCGGGGATGTCGTATATACAGAGGAAATGCTGCCGAAATTTCGGTAGGCAATTATGTGTAAAGTTAGAGTATTGAAAGAATGAAACTAACCAAATGGTAAACTTGACCATTTCCAGATTTTGGACGAAATTTGGATTGACGCCGAGCGAGCATAAGGCGCCATCGAAGTATGTGAAGCACTTCTATACGCTCCTAGGCATGTTCTGGATGTGGTAGGCTCGACCGCGAGCCTTAAGTCTGACTCCGTTCCCCGGAATTCGAGACGGAAAACCGCTCCAATTCCTTCAATTCAATTGAACCTATTTTCTTACAAATTGTCCTTAAAGTGAGATTTTGCACAAAAATTTCCCCAAACGGAGTCGGAACACTTCCGAATGAGTATGGGTGACCTCATAAGGTCAATTATTAATAATTTACGTATGTAGTCTCGGGTGGGTCCGAGGTGGGCCCACAAGGCCCGATACTCCCGGTACGATTTTAAAATACATCTGTTTTGGTCCGATGTTCTCCAAAAACTTCTGAACTATTGTTTTATGTATATTATGGCTATTTTTGTGTAATTTATACAATATGATTTCTGAACAGTTGAGAATCCCATTCTGATAATAATCTGTCGTGCCTTCCCAACTAGGATATAGGCGCGTACTATGCATACTATCTGGATATTCTGATTTTGGCTCGCCGTTTGGCACCCTTCAATTTGATCGAGTCTGTATGTTGAGTCTGTAGGTAGGTGGTTTCTCATTTATCGATTCGTGTCTGTCTCAATGCATTCTTTCACTGCGACCCGGGCCAGGTTCTGTTATCGTGCATAATTCTCTGCATTGTTCACCGCGTCCCTCGGCGTACGGGCCGGGATCTGTATGTCTGTATGATCTGTGTATGGGGATGGCGGCCAGGATGGCATATGATCTGATTTGATTCTGTCTGTCCACCGCGTCCCGTACTAAGAGGGCCGGGTTCTGTTACCGCGCCCCCAGACAGGGCCGGGATCTGTATGAATATATGCGTGTGCCATCTGTATTTATAAAGCACACGCCTTTGTATGATTTTGTATGACTCTGTGCTACTCTGCATGCATAATTCTGTCCGTCATACTACTGTCTGTCCGTCTGTGTTACGACTATTTCTGTATGTCCGTATGGCTTCTGCTTCTGTATGTCCGTATGGATTCAGATTCTGCTCGTCTGTCCGTATTATGATTCCGTCTGTCTGTCCGAACTATAATTTTGTTCATTTGTGTGTAACACGATTCTATATGTCTGTCTGGATCATAACTCTGTCCGTTAGTTTGACTTATGATTTTGCCCGTTATATTTCGGTGACTCTAGTTCGGACTATGTTTATATCTGTTACGTTTCTGCTTTACATACTCGGTACATTTTCCGTACTGACCCCCGTTCTTCGGGGGCTGCGCTACATGCCCGCAGGTACAGACGCACCAGGTGATACGCCGCCCGCGTAGGTTTCCGACTCTGCTTTTTGAAGAGCTCCTTTGACCCGGAGCATATCTTTTGGTATATATTTTCTGTCTTCTGTGTACTCCGTATGTGTGTATATTCTGGGTACGGCGGGGCCCTGTCCCGCCATATGATTTTGTATGTCTGTAGAGGCCTTTAGATAGATGTGTGGGTTACGGGTTTCGTCTGTATGTTAGCCTTATCGGCTTACTTGTAAATGTCTGTATGTTCAGGTATATATGTATATATACGTATGGTTGCGCGCGTGCCGTATTTGTATCGGCCTATTTCCGTACTTCTGTTTTGAAACGAAAAAAAAAAAAATTGTATGATTCGAATTCGATCAGATAGGTACGTATGGGTATCCAGTTAGGGTACCAGTCGCGGCCCACGGGGTTTGGGTCGTGACAAAGGATCCTCCATATATAAAAAAAGAAAAAAACTGGCCCGACCAGATTATACGGGCCGTATAAATTATACGGTCCGTATAATTGGACCGTATAATCCCACCAGGTATTTTATACGGTCCATATAATTGGACCGTATAATCCCACCAGGGATTTACCCTTCTTTAGAATGGTTGTACGGACCATTATATGGGCCGTATAAATTATACGATCCGTATAAATGGTCGTACAACCCACATTTTTCCGAAACTTATACTCGTCGATTCATTTGACTTCCAATCCTTATGGAACCTTCTTGGCACCTGTATAACACTTCGTTAACTATCTAAGGGGCCCTATAGCTCCTCCTCAAGTCATTACTAAACAAAGTATAACTCAATCGTTGCGAAATCGTCCCAAACATGACCTACATTCTACTTCCTTCGACAAACTTAATCCCACCGATTCATATGACTTCAAAATCTCAATGTACCCACTCAAAGTTATCAAATACTCTCCTTAATCTCGTAAGGACCTCATGTCCCCTTTAGGCTTATCTTAGTCGACTCATAATGCAACAACCCGAAATCTCCGAGATGTAACACTTAAGGTATTTTGGTATGAGTTCTTTTCCTAATAATGGGATGGTGGTGTAAGAAAGAGGATTTGGATAGATTAGTCTCCATTATTAGGAAGGGAACAATTGGTATTTGACTTGCTCGTCAAGATAAGGTTGTAATTTGTATGAGAGTGGATTCCGTATTTGGTCGAGAAAAGTTAAGTTGGGCTTAGACGCGACTATATGGTAGTGGTTTGTGAGTTCTTCTAGGAAAATGGTTATCGATTCAAGATCGAAAAGTAAGGTTACTTGTGATGAGTGGAGACTTAAGATATTTGATGGTTGTGGTCCTAGTACTTCAGCAAGGGGGTGTTCGGCAGGTCTTCGTGTTAAAGGAATGGTTAAGATTGTTTACCCCGAATTCGGATAATCAATTAAATTATGAGTGGGTATAGGATATGTGGTCAAATCTCAATCTATTTGATGGAGAAAACAAATATATGAATATAATATAAGGAGGTAGCTAATGATCGGTGGACTGCTATGCACTTGTATATTTGTAAATATATGAATGTTGCTTGATTGAAGAAATGCAAGAGATAAACACAACAAATATGGACCGAATCAGATGTTTGAGAGAGAGATTTTATATATATTTTGCTATTACAAGAGTTCTTGGTATGAAGGAGCCAACCCCCAAAAGGAGGACAAGGCCCCTTATTTATAATATCGCCCCATGGGCTTCACACCACATGAAAAATAAAATAATAAAGAAAAGCTCTGAGTTGGGTTAGGTTGGGTTAGGTTGACCGTACGACCTGACACCCGTACGATTGGCAGTTGAACATGGCAGGATGTTATCGACGCGTGGCAACCGCGCAACGGATCTCCCGAACCACCGACCATGCTAAAACGGACTAACGGCCTCGACCAAATGGACCAACGGCAACGACCAACTCGGCCATGAATAAAACCGAACCAAATGACGCCCTTCCTTTTCTTCGGTAGAAGGCACTCCTCCGGTTCAGGACGGGGGCCTTTATACACGTTCGTGTTCCTTTCTTCCTTCGGTCTTTGACCTCGCCGGTTTAACACATATCCGATTTTTACCATATACAAAGATATCATGGAATCAAGATCTAGTTGATTTAAGAGTTATGTTGCGGACATACTTGGTATAATAGACATAAGGGTTCAATGATGAGGTTTGAATAAATTTGAGTTGTGGAGAACGTTTCGGAATTTGAGTCAAGGGAATTCGAGCAGAGGCACCTCGGTGGAGATACATGAGGACATTAGTAGGACTGTGTATGTGATACACTAGATTTAGAGAGTATTCGATTTCGAGTTTAGCGAGTTAAGGGAACTCTAGTGTGTAGAATGTGTGGCGTGTTGCTATCTCCATGAGTGACTCGGCAAGTTTGCAAGACTTATGACTATGTTGTATTCTATTGAGCGGGTTCGAGAAATGGTTAAAAGGTGACGATGATTGTGATTTAATTAGAAGTTGAGGAATTGAAAAATCAAGAAAGGGTATAGCTGATTGAGAATCGATAAGAATGAGGTACATCTTCGGGATTGCTTGGGTCAGTATGGATTGTTGTTACACCTCGCACTTTCAAATCATGAGCATGCCATGTACTTCACCGTATTAATGGAGTATCGGAGACGTCCCATACAGTTTTGGAAGGTACGAGCCATGGGAAGTACGTAACAATGAAGTAAAGGATGAATTATGATCTCGTAAGTCGTAACCGGGAAGGACAACCTTGGAACCAAAAGAAACGACTATTATCAAGTATGATCAATGATAAATATCATGTATGGAGAGTTTCGGAAGATTCCGGGACCAAGCAAAGCGAAGAAAATAAGTTTGTCGAAAATTTGAAAAACGTTGGCAGAATTCTGGGTCAACTTTGGAGGGATATATCTACGGGTATATAAGGATTTTATGGTGTTTCAAAAGCCTAAAATGAAGCTCTTCGAGTCTAGTTTCCAACGCAACAAGCCGTTCGTCAATACGATATCGGAGCAGGGAGTTATGGACGTTACAAGTTAGGCGGACGGAGCAGGAAAACGCTGCTACAGTACCCGGGTGCTACAGTAACCCGACCCAGCACACACCTATAAATACCCCTCTAATCCATTAATTTTCATCATTTTCACCATCTTCTCATCCTTCATATTTCTAAAGAATTCTTGAGAACTCTTGAGGGTTCTATAACCTTCCATAACTCTTCACAAATTTCCATAAACTTCCATAATACTCCATAACCCTCCGTAATCTTCCACAACCTTTCCATATCATCAAGAGAGAATATCAACATCAAAATCTCAAATAAAATTCATGGAAGATGATTGTTCTTTTTTCTTTTCAAGGTGGTGATGAACGTAGTCTTCGAAAGTGGTGAATAAAGTGAAGTTCTTCCACTCTAAGGCATGTTTTTCCTACTATTATTTACATGATTGAGATGATGTAAAGGTTTAGCAATTTTTAGAAAGGAAAGAATCATAGGAGAAAAGTCATAAAGAGTTGAACTGAAGTTGATGGCCATGAGGTGAGTTTGAAAGAGAATTTTGGATTAATTTGAGATCAAATTGAATATAATTCTTTGATTATGGTATTATGGATGTTGTTATGGTTGGTTTGAAAATTGGAGAAACATCGTGTGGGATGTTTTATGGAATATATTGGTATTGATATTATTGTTGATGTTGTTGGTATTGTTTGGGAGTTGTTTTGGTATTTGGAGGAGGTAAGGAATATATGGGAGATGTTGCCCGAATTTTGGCATATTCTAAATAGATTTCATTTGAATGCTTGAGACAACTGTATGATATTGAGCTTAATGATAATATGGATGGTTTACGTGTAGAGTAACGAGCTTGGAAGAATAAACGTTGAACGACTAAGACGACCGAAAGGTATGTTAAGGCTCGTCCCTTTCTTTCAAAGGCATGATTCCTATGTTATGATTCCATAAATGTTTCCATAACCTCCTTGTTTTCAAAAGCTAGAAGTTCATGATTCTTAAAGCTTCTCATGATGTTAAAGATGAGAATGTTTCTATGATGATTACAATGATAATGAGGATTTTATGTTTAAAGGTTCCAAGTTTATGAGTTCAATGTTATTATGAGAATGTTCATGATTTTCTCGATCTTATTCATTGTTGTTGGTCTCACCTTATAATAATTGTTCCTTCAAGGTGAGATAGAGCGATGATGATTATTTCATAATATAATCGGAAGTTATCGACCTTACGTCACTCCGATAGAGTTATAGCTTTCTTTGGGCTCTCATCCATGCTACTTATGTGTGTGTGTGTGTGTGTGTGTATATATATATATATATATATATGGGATATGGGGGAAGGTGAGGCGTTATAGATGCATGGCCACCTGATCAGTTTGTATATTATGATATCGTCCCGGACACGGGATATATGGATAAATGGATCGGGCCGTTCGTTCCGCGACAATATATATATATATATATATATATATATATATTTATATATAATGATGATATGATATATGGATCGGGCTGCATGTTCCGCAGCAATGTAAAATATTTATGGATCGGGTTGCACGTTCCTCAGCACTATTATTTATATATATATGAGGAATGTTTCTTTTAAAAGATAGCTAAGCATGCATGGTATCTGTCTTAAGAGGCAATCATATGTACAGGTTATTTCCTTACCTAATGTTATGCTCTATATTTCTCATTATGTTATTTTTCATGTTTGGTATCTCTTACTATATTATTATTCTTGCCTTACATACTCAGTACACTGTTCGTACTGACGTCCTTTCTTGTGGACGTTGCGCTCATGCCCGCAGGTAGACAGGTAGATGGTTCTGATCCATAGAGCTTCAACAGTGGAATCTCAAGAGCGCTCCACTTACTTCGAAGCTGCAGTCTATTGATATCGTTCTTCATCGTCACTTGTAATCTATGTAGAGGCTCGTAGACATGTATGTACAGTTAGACGTTTCATAACCCTACCGGTTCATATCGTTGTGTAGCATTTTAGTAGCCTTGACGGCGGGTAATGATGGGCATAATTGTCGAAGATTATACAGAGATGTGTTGTTACATTGCGATATATGTCTTTACAGATTATGATACCCATGAGCTATCTTTATGGTCCACCTAGAAATGATTATAAGATGTATGTTTAGAGGTGCTCGGGGTGTTAGCTCCGGGTGCTCGTCATGGTCCTCTAGTTGGGTCGTGACAATTGTGGTGTTGTTTTCTTGCATATTTTAGATGGGGTGTGATTGTTGACTATGCTTAAAGAAAGAAGTCTGCAGAAATGGACTAAGTGATATAACAGAGTTCCGTGAGGGTTCGTGATCAGCGACTAGTGAGAAGCAAATTTCAGGTAACCGACATGTTAAGGCTTATGGAATTGTCTTGTGTGGTGTAAGAGAAAGGATTTGTGGAAATCCCTATTATGTGAGGGCTAGATTTATATTTTTGAGATGAGACCGCATTTGTGTAGTGTATTATGTCGCAAGTAATGCTGACTGGATAGCTTGGGCGAGCACTGTTGGGTATTAAGGACTTGGGAGTAGTTACTTGAGGTTTAGAGCGGTGGTTGTAAGATTTGACACTTTCAGAATTGTTATGGGCATATCGAGATGCTGCAACGGGAGATTCAATGGTAGAGAGGAATTATATGAGGTTTTGCGTCGAAAAGATCAAGGTGTATTAGATTTGTGTATCGGGTGAAGGTTGAGAAACATGAAGATTGTAAACATAAGGTATAGTTCTTTGGTACTAAGTTGGCAACTTGGATAGGACTCAGCTTTTGGAGTTGAGGGTGACAGACATGATTGAATGCATGAAGAAAAGATCGAAACTGACCGCCACAGATGTGTAGTAGGACTGTGATTGGTTTTGAAAATTTGGAGTTAGTTCGAGCAGTTATTGACAATATTACCGAGAGCAGTTATTCAGATAGATATAATGGTTTACGCCGGTACTTGGTAATGATTTGTGGGAGTACAATGGTTGCGGGAGGTCTTTAAAGCGATCAGATGGTTTCCTACGGTCTTCGCCTGGCGAGGTACTCAGTGGTATGCTTCTAGTGTTATGATTTGAAGGTTTAAGAAGACATGGAACTAGCCAAGTCGGCTATGAGTAATATCAGTTGATGGAATTGCTTAGAGTTGCTCTGACAAAGCAAGAATTCTTTCCTGGAAAGAGCAAGTCATGGTTTCAGGTTTGTGTTTCTAAGAAATCGCAGTGCAAAGAGTGGGTTTAGAAGTATGAAAGAAAGGTTAGCGGAATCAGAATAATTTACCGGTTCAAAGTTTGCTATCATTGTGTCAAAATCTAAAGGTTTGTGTTGTTTTGGGGAATGTTTATGGGACCTATCAATCGCATTCAGAGGTGTGGCTATATCGAATCAGAGGATTCCAGCAAAAGCAATTCTTATTTTTGGGGATCAGTTGTGAGAGAAATTCGAGTATGGAAATATGGAAATTAGGTCTTTTAGCTAAGTTAGAGGAAGTTTTGACTGATAAGGTGAGTGGGCAACGATTTCGGTGTACTTCTTACTGTGGAGGCATCCGTGTGATTATAATAAAGATTTCTTGGTTACCGTCAGCTTCGGTACTCTCTCTCTTTCTTCGCTCGAGGATAAACGATTGTTTAATTGGTATCTGATGTAATGACCCATTTGATCGTTATTGCACTTTCGACCCATTTAACCCCATTGACCCTTCCTCAAGTCCTTTTAGTACATTTTTGACCGGCGGGGATGGGTGGTACGGTTCCCGAGATGATCGAGTGAGATTAATGATTACTTTTTTGAGATAGAGCCTTAAAGTGAAAAATGTTTGACCAATAGTTGACTTTTGGGTAAACGATTTTTTTTTAAAATCCATCAATTTCGAGAGGTCCGAATGGCTAATTGTGACTTGGTGGATTGGTCGGTTCGATTTTCAAGGCACTTGGGAGCATTTTGACTTGCTATAATAGTTGGTTCAAGTCCTGAGGCGTTCGGGTGTGATTTGGCTCTTTCGTTGGAAAGTTAGTATTTTGAGTTTTAGAGTTGACCATGGTCAACCCTAGGTCAACATAACCTCCTTTGACAATTTCGAACGCACGAGCAAGTTTGTAGCATGTTTTATGACTGAAATGCATATTTGGTTTGTGACCATAGGATTCCTAATGAGTTTCGGGTGTTGGATCGAAGTTTGGACTTGAAATAGTTTTTTGTGTTCTTGTGTCTCGCTTTTCCAAGATTTGGCTAGCACCTGCAGAGCAGCAGCTGCGCAATGTGGGCCATAGGTTCAATGTTTCAACTAAGAGAATAAGACCAATCCTGCACATGAAAATCTGCAGGAGCGGAAACGCTTTTACGCGCGTTCGGCCACCAATGCGGCTAACTGAAATTTAAGTGGGCATTGCATCTGTAAGGCTTAGGCCGCCGTGCAGGTGCGAGGGTTCGACCTCTTCTGCGAAAAATGCTGAACAGTTAGATTTTTATTCCCTATTTTGAGATTAAACTTCTCATTCACATATTTAGAGCTTTAGGACTCAATTTAAAGTAGGCTGTCAAGATCCAAACCAGAGGGACACAACTGTTACACCCCGTACCTCAGAGAAGCACTGGTTAAATTTGAATGTAATTATGTCGAGCTATGGCTAGGTAAAACAACTTTGGATTGTGAGGAACGAAGCATTTTAAAGTTTATTGTTCAAACAAAGGATGAATTATGATCTTGTAAGTCGTAACCGGGAAGGACAACCTTGGAACCAAAGGACATGACCATTATCAAGTATGATTAATGATAAATATCATGTATGGAGAGTTTCGGAAGATTCCGGGATCAAGCAAATCAAAGAAAATAAGTTTGACGAAAATTTGGAAAAAGTTGGCAGGATTTTGGGCAGCTATATAGTCAAATTTGGAGGGATATATCTCCTAGTTTATTCGGAGTTTTAAGGTGTTTAAAAATCCTAAAATGAAGTTCGTTGAGTCTAGTTTCCAATGCCATTAACCGCTCGTCGATACGACATCGGAGTAGAGAATTATGGACTTTACAAGTTAGGTTGACAGAGCAGAAACGCATGCTACAGTGACCCCCCCCCCCCCCCCCCCCGAATTTAAAATCTTATAAAAGGGGCAAGACCCCATTTTTTCACCAAAAATCAGATTTTAGAGCTCAAAAACATATAGGGTCATTTTGGTCATAAAACGTTGAGAGAATTGAGTGCTTTTAGCTAATCAAGGCTCGGGTGGCGCATAGTTGTGACTATAGCATCGTTTTGCGGTGGAATTTGGCGTGGATTCATGGTGAACATCGGAGATATCGTCATTTTAATAAGAATAAGGTATGAATATTTCCTTATTATCGTTGTTTTAGGTTTATTTTCGAAGGTAGAACGATTAAATGAGCGTATAGTTAATTTATCGGTGGAGAAATCGGATAAAAATCATATGAGATGACTTGTGGAGTATTTTGATGTTGATGATGAAATGGTTGATGTTAGTATTATTGTTGTTGTGTTTTTTGTTGGTATTCAGGCTAGGCATATAAACAGGGGAGATGCTGCCCGAATTTCGGCAGATTCTAAAGGAGTTTAATTTGAAGGCTTAAGATAAGCATATGACGATAAGCCTAATAGTAGTATGATTTCTCTTGAATGTAGATTTACGAGCTCGGGAGAATAAACGTAAGTATTAGGAGGCAAAAAAGGTATGTTAAGGCTATCCTTTCCTTTTTTTTGGCATGATCTATGACAAGTGCGAAGCGTAATGATATCCATAATGAATCCACTCCTAGATGTAGGATATCCTGAGTTCCTTAACTTCTTAAGTCCCGAAAGGGCATCCATAAGTTGTACGATGTCTAATTCCCGAAGGGGACATTCTTAAGGTTTCCTTATTCCCATGCATTTCACATTTGATTTTTGAGTCTCGAAGGAGACAAATGAAAAGGGGAAGAAGTTCCCATTTTTAAGAAAAGGGAAAAAGTTCCTGTTTTGAACTAAAAGTTGCTCCGAAGGGAGTCTTTTGATGGTTTCCAAAGATTTTCATGCATTTGAATATTTACATACATGCACGACATCATTTCATAGGGAAGGGGAAAAGGGCTAAGGCGTTATATACGCAAACCACTTGATCAGCTGGTATATACGATGATTATGATGCCCGAAGGTGCTGCTAGAAGGGGCCATTATACTATTATACCCGAAGGGGCTGCGAGTAGGGAGAAGGCATGCATTATATATATATATATATATATGTGTGTGTGTGTGTGTGTGTGTGTGTATACTCATGATGCATTACAAGTTCATATGCACGTACATGATTTGCAGTGTTGGTTACAGGTACAAATTGAGTCTGTTACTCTTTTATTATTCGAGTCCAGATATATTGTTTTAGTTCTGCCTTACATACTCGGTACATTATTCATAGTGACATCCCTTTGCCTGGGGGCGCTGTGTTTCATGCCACAGAGGTGCAGACAGATGAGTAGAAGACGTTGGATATAGGATGTTCCCAGGCTATCAGCTGGATTGGTGAGCTCCATCTCAGTTCGGAGTGTTACTGAGTCAAAGTACTTATGTCATGGTATCTTGGTTCATGTTAGAGACTTTGCAGACAGTTTCCTGTGGATAGTGCGTCAAGATGTCGACCATTGTGTAAAACGATCATGTAGGACCGTCACCCTGTCTATTAGAACCTACGGGTATGAAACACAGTATCTCCGGGTAAAGGGACGTCAGTACGAATAAAGTACCGAGTATGCAATGTAGAAAACAACATAAGTGAGACATGAAAATAAAAAGAGATAAGAAGAACAACCTGAGCATCTAAAGTGCCTCTGAGGGCCATTATATGCATAAGTATAGTATATATGCATATATAAAGCCATCAAGCCTCTGTGGGCATTTGTTAAAAGCTATGCATCCACCAAACAATGTATGGAGGGACCTGGTTGAGTACCAGTTCCCTTATGCAATGTTGTAAGTAAAGAAGGCAAGATTTGACCGTGGAAAACTCTTTGCTCAAGGTATTAAAAACCACGACCTACACCAGTAGGATTTCAATTCCACAACACGAGCAACTTCAGGTTACAACTCTATTGTAAGCTAGGAATTAACTCTCATAATCCCTCACCCTTACTGTTACACCTCGTAGTTTTGTACGTTGAGATTCGTTAGGTGTTAGCTGTGTAATTATGGATATTGGAGTACCTTCTAGGATATATGTCATTTATGCGCCTACCTTATGATTATAAGGGTTTAAGTTCATATAATAAGCTAGGGAAAGATTGGAAGGCAAGTGGATTAAGGAAATTAAGTCTATTGGAACTTTGGAGAAAAGATGGGGGACAATTTTGGTCCAAATTTGAGAAAGAATATCTTTTAGTAGATGAGGAGTTTTAAAGTAAAGCAAAAGCCTAAATTGAAATTCATGAAGTCTAATTCCAACTCAACAAACCGCTTGTCGATATCACATCGGAGTAGAGAGTTATGGACGTTATAAGTTAGGCCGCCAGAGTAGGGATTAACCCTTCGCTAACGCAACCCAAGGGCCGCAAACGCGAAGAGGAGGACTGAATAACCCTTTGCGAACGCGACCCAAAGCTGCGAACGCGAAGGGCAAATTCTGAGTCGGTGGAGACCGACTTAAACACACTATATAAGGGCCAAGACCCTCATTTTTTCCCCAAATTATTTCCCAAAAAGCTCAGCACATATATAAGGGTATTTGTGTCATAAAAAGTGAGGAATTGGAGTGTTTTTGAGTAGCGGAGCATTAATCGAGGCTCGGGTAGCGCATAGTTGTGATTATAGTATCGTATTGTGTTGGATCTTGGCTTGGATTCAAGGTGAATATTGAAGATATTGTTTTTCTAGTGAGAACAAGGTATGAACCTCTCCTTATTGATATTGATTTAAGTTTATTTATGAAGATAAAGCTATTAAATGATCGTATAATGAATTTGTTAGTTGAGAAATCGGATAAACATCGTGTGGGATGCTTTATGGAATATTTTGGTACTCATGATGATGTTGTTGTTATTGTTGGTTGTTGGTATTGTGATTTCGGGCTAGGGATATAAGCAGGGGAGATGCTGCCCGAATTTCGGCAGATTCTAAAAGGATTTAATTTGAAGGCTTAAGACAAGCATATGATGATAAGTCTAACGATAGTATGAATGGTTTTATATGTAGATTATGAGACTACGACTGATCTTGTGTAGATTACGAGGCAGGAATTAGGTTGGAAAGTCGGGAAGTAAGCTTTAGGTATGTTAAGGTTGTTACTTCTTTTCTTGGCATGATTCCATATATGGCAAGAGCGTAATGGACTTTGTGACTAGAGATTTATCAAGTAGAGCTTGTCATATTGTTGCGTAGTTTCATAGTGTTATGTTAATCTTTTTGAGGGGCCATATCCCCTCCCTATGTCCTTGAGTTTATAGAGAGACAGAAGAGGCATGTTATAGCATCAGTATTTTTCAGCATATGCATGATTATTTAGCCTGGCCACTTGGTCAGTGAGACATTTTTATTTTGCCTGGCCTACAGGTCAGTGAGACAGATATGCCTGGCATACGGGTCATTGAGACAGATTGCTTGGCCGACGGGTCAGTGAGACATATTTCCTGGCCACTTGGCCAGTGAGATTTTACAATTGCCTGGCCACTTGGTCAGTGAGATATATATAATAGTATTATATTGCACTTCATAAGAGACAGGTCTGGAGAGATATTAAGGGTATTCTTTGGCCTCCAAATTGTATTGTTTTCAGTTCAGTTATCGTTGCCTTACATACTCGGTACATTATTTCGTACTGAGCGGTACATTATTCAATACTGACGTCCCTTTTGCCGGGGGGCGCTGCATTCATACTTGCAGGTACAGATCGACAGACTGATAGACCTCTCCAGTAGCCAGAATTTGATATCAGCTGATTGGTAAGCTCCCTTTCTGTCCGAGTTGCCAAGTCCTTGGAGTCTCTCCTTTTTGATTACAGATTGTATGGTACAGTCGCACTTTCCCTATAGGATTGTAGACGAGTCTTGTATATAGTGTGTCTGTGTTATAGCCTTGTCGGTTTGTGTACGTCTGTTGGATACTATTGGCTTTGTAAGATCATAGCAGCCTTGTCGGCTTGCTCAGTTGTGTATATATATTTTAGGTGTGTATGCCTAGTTCAGACGATATAGTCAGTATTTATATATATGTCCAGATTGCGACCACGCCGGCTTGTTGGTGTTGTTTGTGTGCAGGTAGGACTTACCGGTTTAAGTCGGGGGTTACTCCTCAAAGTTTCAGATTTAGAGTGGTTCGTTTGGGCCTAGTTTGGCATCGAGTGTCAGTCACGCCACTCCAGATTTAGGGCGTGACACTTACAATAATGCTTATGCAACCTAGGAACTAACTCCCTAGTCTCTCAACCTTTGTAACACTCCGATTGCAAGCACCTCCACTTGACTAACTCTAGCCAAGAAAACTAATACACCTAGACTCACTCTAGCCTAGTGTACCACTCAAAGAGCTTGTGGAAGCAACGTTGAGACTTTAAGACTCCTACACACAACTTCCTTTAAAGAGAAGAGTAGGTTTACAGTTTAGCACAAATGATAAAGCTCAAGCTTGAGAACTTGAAGTATCTTCCTTTGTAATGAGCAAGCCCTTCAATTTGTTGTAGCTTTGTCTTGGATAGTACTTGAATAACCATGTGATGGCTAAGCTTTTGTTGTGAATTTAGGTTTTTCAAGACACCCTAAAAAACTTTGTAACATATTGCTTTAATACTAAATTGTTGTACAGTAAGCAGTTGCTGCTTTACAGCTGTGGCTGTTGACTGTACGAAACCGCTATAGCTGTCGACTTGTACGAAGAGAGAAACTGGAGGACTGGGTCTCATTCTAGTTCTTCATAGTTTGAAAATCATCAAAACATGGAATATAACATTACCTATCAATTTCCCCCTTTTTATGATGACAAACTTAGATGCGCTATTCCTCTTGAGAAGCTAGATCCCACTCGTTCCCCCTGCGACGCAGACCATTTTTGAAAGAAACATACAACATATTACAAGTGACGCGTAACGGAGGACCATCTGGTCTTCTTCCCTTTTTACGCCATTTCCCAATTTCAAGCATGACACAATGTGATCTTTCCTTACATTTCTCCATATTACTCCTTACTACATTTGTATATTCCCCTTTTGGTATCAACAAAAAGGATAGTTAGAATCAGCAAAAAGAAGTTCAGCATTACTTACTAAGAGCCACACGGGCAACACAGCCATGGGTTTGAGAGAGACAAGCTAGCACATAGTTTGGTATAAGATAGAGTAAATGCCTAAAAGATTAATACAATAATAAAAAAACATAGTAGTCAAATCAGAAATGCATAAAAGAAAAAATGCCATATGTACCGAAACATTGCCACACAAAAATAGGAGAGAGAAAAAAATTAAGGGAAGGCATAGGAAGGGATTTTGGTTTGGACACTTAAGGAATTTGAGGCTTCTGGGGATTTTGAGTCAGCACTATGAGTAATCTGTCCACTCGGTCACTGTTGATACGCTGATCTTGAAGCATCTGGTCCTTGAGCTCATCCACCTTCTGTGTCAGCCTCTCATTTTTAGCTTTAAGCTTCCCAATTTTAATTTTTGCAGCCTGTAAAGCACTTTGAGAGCCAGCCTCTTTCTCTTTCTCAGATAGCGGAGCTTGAAGAGCAGCATTCTCAGCTTTGACCATTTCCCGTTCAGCAGTGGTAATTTCTTATGCTGCAAGCAGATTGGATATTGTGGAAGTACTTCCACCTTTCTTAGGTAAGCATTCACAATCTTCTAAAGTGACCAAGGAGAACAGTAGCTTTTTAGATCCTTTGATAGCCTTGTCAGTCTTGATCTTGAAATGCTCAAATACTTTGGTTAGAAAGAACCCAAAAAGAAGCCCATTTTTCTCGTCTGGTGCGTCCACTACCTTGAATTTGTGCTTGATCATGATCGCAGGAAGATTTATGGGTTGGCAGTTGATCAGGGCTTCCATGAGCACCAGGTCCGCAATGGAGGCAACAGTACGACCCTCAGCCCTTGGAAGCAACACTTTTTTGACCAATTCAAAAGTGAGCTGATATTCTGGTTTGAGCTCCTTTTTGTTAAGGCTTGCGCTTGTACCGGCATCTTTTATCCTTTTTTTAGCAACCATTACTTTGGAGTTACTTAAAGCTACCATGTTTCCATCAACAGTTCTTATTCCTTCAGGGGAAACTCCCAAGATGCTTCCCAGTGCCTCTTCAGCTAGCATGAACTTATTCTTGCCAACTAATGTAATGAGGGTGCTTAGATCATCAGAGTAGTCGAGGTTTGTAAAGAACTCAAACACTTGTTCCTCATAGGCACTTGGCTCTGGTGGAGCCAACAAATGACTCCAACTCTAAAATCTAATTATTTCAATCAGTTCTTTCATCCCAACTTTTTCAGCAATTTCTGGATCAAGAACCCTTCCCAGCAACACCTTTTGTCTCCTCAGATTCTCTTCTCTCATTTTCACTTAGAGCAACTGCTTTGCTCGCCCTTGGATTCTTCAGGGAACTTGACTCTTCATTGTTTTTGCTCTTTCTTTTCTTTGAATTTTCTTCATAATTGGGACATCTTTCATTCCTTCCCTTTCCACTACCTCATCATCATTGACAACTGTAGTCTCCACATCGACTAGCTCAATTTAATCAGTCAAGCGGCTGTTTCCCTGAGAACTTCTGATCCTTTTTCTACAATTGCTTTGTTGGCCTGAAGAGCTGACTCCAGAGCTGCCTTTGCAGCCTTCTTACTTTATCTGGTGCGAGGTGCCGTTCGACTAAAAGTTATTTTCTCAGTAACTCCAGATCCTGTGGTTCCTTTATCTCCGGACTTCTTCTTCATTTTAAGGGCAAAAGGTCTCTCATCTTAATCAGATTCAGCAGCACAAGCATTTTGACCATGACTATTTTCTGGTGAAACTCAACAAGAGGTACGACATCATGAAGAGCAAGTTCAGGTCTTCGAATCAGATCTATGTTCCTCTCGGAAGACCCTTGTGTCTTGTCCCACACAGGAGATGTCCTGGATTCAGTTGCAGTTATTCTTAGTACTGAGCGATCAGGTCTTTCCTTCATTTTCTCTGAGTTCCTTTGACTCCCTAGCCCTGTATTCAGTTGCAACACTCCGATTGCAAGCACCTCCACTTGACTAACTCTAGCTAAGGAAACTAATACACCTAGACTTAATCTATCCTAGTGTACCACTCAAAGAGCTTGTGAAAGCAACCTTGAGACTTTAAGACACCTATACACAGCTTCCTTTAAAGAGAAGAGTAGGTTTATAGTTTTAGTACAAATGACAATGCTCAACAACTTGAGAACTTGAAGTATCTTCCATTGTAACGAGCGAGCCCTTCAATCTGTTGTAGCTTTGTCTTGGATGGTACTTGAATAACCTTGTGACGGCTAAGCTTTTGTTGTGAATTTAGGTTTTTCAAGACACCTTAAAAAACCTTGTAACATGTTGCTTTTATACTAGACTATTGTGCAGTGAACAATTGCTACTTTACAGCGGTGGTTGTTGACTGTACGGACCGTTGTAGTTGTCAATTTGTACGAAGAGAGAAACTGGAGGACCGGGTCTCATTCTGGTTCTTCATAGTTTGACAATCATCAAAACATGGAATATGACATTACCTATCAGCATCACATCATGGCCAACTGATCAATGGTATGTATATAACATTGTCGTACATATATATATATATATATATATATAGGAGTATGATAAAGAGACATTCAGAGCCTATCAGAGTGACGTAAGGTCGTTTCACCTCCGATTACATTATGAATATTATTGCCATCATGATGTGCCTCAATAGGACTTAAGGAGCATACATATAGATATGCTTGAGATAATACTATAAGGAAATGAACAACATGGACATCCTTAGCCACTAAGAGTAAATTCATTAAGGAACAACGTTTAGTTTACATTTTGTTTCACTTTAGATCATGCCAAAAGAAGGAGGGTTAGCCTTAACATACGTCAATCTCCTTGTCTTCACAAAACTTCCAACGCAGCCCACAATACAACTTAATCTACATTAATATAATAAGGTCTATAGTTAATGCCATGAAGGGACTTAGCCAAGTTTCTATGTTAGTAACTTGTCTATATAAATTTGAGCAGCATCTCCCCTATAATCTTGACTACCTCCAACTCCACACATAAACAACAACAACTAGAGCAAGACAATAAGTATAACACCAAAAACAAGGTACCATAAATCAATAACAATTTATCAATATCTCATGATGAGCGGTAAGCTCGGATTGGAACCCATGTCACCCCTCATGAATTTCTTACTTTAACTCAACAACATCTATAACAAGATAACAAGTATATTCATATTACACCTTGTAGTTTTGTGCATCGAGATTCGTAGTACGTTGGTGTCTTAGTTTTGGATACCGAGATTTGTTTCAAGGATATATGAGGTTGGACATGTTTAACTTGTATTTATAAGTGCTTGAATTCATGTTTGGTGAGTTACGAAAGGATTGGGGAATAAGTGAATCGAAGTAGGAAGGTTTGTTAAAAGTTGTTTTTGGAAAATATGGTATAAGGGTCGTATAAGTGAGATATGGTTCGTATTTTGGGATATGGACCATATTTAAGGATTTTAAAATTTCCAGAGAAGGCAGTTTTGGAGTTGGAATTATACAACCAACTATACGAACCGTATAATTTTATACGGCCATCATGTTGGTCGTATAATGTTATATGGCCAAGGATACGGACCGTACATATATATGATATTACACCTCGCAAATTTTCGCGTTGGTTGTGGGGTAAACTAGCATAAGCTGGAGAGGCCATGGAACATTTATAAGGTTAAGAAAGACTTTTAATAATTGTTAATCAAGTTTTTCAAGGTTTTGGGATCAAGCGAATTGAAGAAAATAAGTTTGTCAAAACTTTGGGAAAACTTCGCAGAATTTTGGACAGGATTTTTTATCTAACTTGAGGGAGGTATATCTCTTAGTATATGAGGAGTTACGGAATGCATAGCCTATGAAAATTCAAGTTCGAGAGTCTTCTTTCCAATGCAACTGACAGATTGCAAATCTAAGATATGAGGCCAAAGTTACGACCCATATAAAATACGACCGAGTTATACGAACCGTATAATGCTATACGACCAAGTTATAAGAACCGTATAATACAAAGTCGGTGGAAATTTCCAAAATTTAAGTATGATGACCCCTCTTCATTTTAATCATTTTAGACATAACCCCAATTCCTAGAAAGTTCTAGAGACCTCTCCAAACACATTCAAACATATTTCTAAGCTGAAATCAAAGATCAAGGTGAAGATTAAAGTGTTAGGGTTTGCAAGCGAGCTTTACACTTGTCTCGTCTTCTTGAAGTTGCTTGGGTGAGTTTTTGTAAGGTAGAGTAACCTTGAAATTGAAGTGTTTTTGAATTTTGAGGTATTATTTCATCTTAGTTTCATGCTTATGAGTTTATTTGGTAATTATGTCAAGATTTGAAGAAAACAAATTGGAGGAAAAGTTCAAATATGAAATTGATGATATTTTGAGTTGTGAATTAAACTGAGCTACAATTATTAGCATGTTTTGAGAATAATCTTGTTATGAGGGATAATAATGATGTTAAAGAAGAGTCGTATACAAGTGTATAAGGGGTTGGTTCTGAAGTTGTTTTTACAGATTGATTATGAAAAGAAGTTTTGGGATTGAATTGAGTTTAGTTTGAATGAAATCTTTTGATTATGGTATTGTTGATGTTGTTATTGTCGTTTAGGAGTTGTTTGGGAATGTGGTGGAAGTAGATAAAATAGGGGAAGTGCTTCCCAAATTCCGCTAGCTTACTAATTACTCTAGTTTGAACTTATGAGTTTTTTCAAGACTTAGTCAGCTGGGCAGGCACGTAGATGTGCACACCACTGCATGCAGTGGGCAGGTTATGATGTTATCCCGGACGCGAGATGATGATATGATGACAACACCAAGCCTAAATGGCCGGGCTGGATACCATATATAAGTATGTATAAAAATATTTTTTATAAAAGCTAAGCATGCATGACATCCGCCTTAAGAGGCACTCAGAGGTACAAATTGATATTTTTATCTTATGTTATCTTCATACTTTTATTATTCTGTTATTCATGCCTTACATACTCGGTGCATTATTCGTATTGACGTCCTTTTATTTGTGAAAGTTGCATTCATGCCCGCTAGTAAATAGGGAGACAGACCAGACCCCTAGGCTGCTTCATCAGCGATTGTACAAGAGCACTCCTTTTGTTCCGGAGTTGTGGTTCAGCTGCATTATTCTTTTGTGTACGTATATGGGCATGGCGGGGTCCTGTGTCGTCTTTATAATGTTATCCACTCCATGTAGAGGCTCGTAGACAAATGTATATAGTTAGATGTTCTATAACCTCATCGGTTCAAATTTTTGTATATCATTTTTAGCAGCCTTATCGGCTTGCTTATATGGGTATAGTTGATGATGATTATAGAGATGTGCATATATCTCTTGGACTCATGCCCTTACAAATTATGATATTTATGAGTTATCTTTGTGGTCCACCAAGATATGATTATGAGATGTATGTCAAGAGTGTTGGGTAGATTAGCTCCGGGTGCCCGTTAGGGCCTTCCTGTTGGGTCGTGACATCGGGATTCTACATAAATTTCGGCAGAGCCTCGCCTATAACTATACCACTACCAACCTTCCAGACAGCAACCCAAACCATACATTACCACACAGGGCCACAACAAGCAATAACAAAAATGGCCCCACACGACCAATAAGAGTAGCTGATAAATAATACATACCTGAAGACGATTATGATGTAGTCTGGATCTGTTCTGGAGTTGAAAACAGATGAGGATATCTCGACTTCATAACTTCTTCAGCTTCCCAAGTCATCTCCTCCGTATTCTTGTTCCTCCACAGGATTTTAACTGAAGCTACATCCTTAGTTCTCAATCTCCGAACCTGTCTATCTAGAATGGCAATGGGAACTTCTTCATATAATAGTTGCTCAGTAACCTGAACATCATCAATGGGCACAACTCTTAAAGGATCTCCAATACACTTTCGAAGCATCGATACATGAAAGACCGGATGAACGAACTCCAAGTCAGAGGAAAGATCTAATTCATAGGCTACCTGGCCCACTCGACGTATAATCCAGAAGGCCCAATATATCGAGGACTAAGTTTTCTTTTATTACCAAACCTCATAACGCCTTTCATACGCAATACATTCAAGAATACCCAGTCATCCACTTGGAACTCTAAGTCTCAACGACGATTATCTGCATACGACTTCTGAGGACTCTGAGCTGCCAATAGTCGATCTTGAATAAGCTTGATCTTTTCTACTGTTTGTTGGACCAAATCTGGCCCTACTAATTTAACCTCCCCCACTTCGAACCATCCAATTGGTGGTCTACACTTCCGCCCATATAAAGCTTCATATGGGGTCATCTGGATACTGGAATGATAACGGTTGTTATACGTGAACTCAATGAGCGGTAAATGATCATCCAAGCTACCTCCAAAGTCCAGCACACATGCCCCTAACATATCTTCGAGAGTCTAAATAGTACGCTCAACCTGTTTATTAGTCTGGGGGGGAAACATTGTGCTAAGACTCACTTGAGTCCCCAAAACCCTTCTGGAAGGACTTCCAGAAGTTAGCGCAAACTGCACACCTTTGTCGGAGATAATGGATACCGGAACACCATGAAGTCATACTATCTCCTTGATATAAATGCTTTGCATAATCTTCAGTTGCGTACGTAGTCTTGACAGGTAGAAAATGAGGTGACTTTGTAAGTCTATCCACAGTTACCCATATAGATTCAAACTTACGCTGGGAACGAGGTAAGCCTGTAATGAAATCCATATTAATTACTTCCCATTTCCAAGTCAACATCTCTATAGCTTGCAATAATCCACCAGGCTTCTAATGCTTAATATTTACCTGCTGACAGTTGGGACATTGAGCTATAAACTCTACTATGTATTTCTTCATTCCATCCCACCAATAAATTGACTTAATGTCATGGTACATCTTTGTCGTTCCCGGACGAACAGAATAACAGGAACAATGGGCTTTACCCAAAATCTGGCGACCTAACCCTGTAACATCAGGAACATATAGTCTGCCTCAGTATCTAAGAACTCCTTCTGCAGAAATCTCAAATGGTGATTGTTTCTTCTGAGGAGACGTATCTCTATAATGAACTAACATGGGATCCTCATACTGGTGCTCTTTCGCCTCAACTACTAAAGAAAAAATAGCTGAATCCTGGATAGTGACTCTTGTATCGCCCGAGTCCAATAATCGAACTCTTAGGCTAGCTAACTGCTGAAGATCACGAGCTAACTCATTTTTTTCTGGCTGAACATCACATAAACTACCCAAGGATTTGTGGCTAAGAGCATCAGCTACTACATTCGCCTTTCCAGGATGATATAAGATACTAACATCATAATCTTTTAATAACTCTAACCATCGTCTCTGCCATAAGTTCAACTCCTTCTACTTGAAAATATACTGGAGACTCTTATGGTCTGTATAAATATCAACATGAACGCCATACAAATAGTGCCTCCATATCTTCAATGCATGAATCACCGCAGCTAATTCTAGATCATGTGTTGGATAGTTCTTTTCGTGCTTCCGCAACTGCCTTGAAGCATAAGTTATAACCCTGCCATGTTGCATCAACACACAACCTAGCTCAATGCTTGAGACATCACAATAAATAACATAGCCCTCTGATCCTTTTGGAAGTGTCAGAACCGAGGCCTAAGTCAATCTATTCTTCAACTCCTGGAAACTGAGCTCGCAAGCTTCCATCCATCGAAACTTAGTTGATTTCTGAGTCAGCTTCATCAGTGGTGCAGAAATAGAAGAAAACCCTTATGTAATAACCTGCCAAATCCAGAAAACTACGAACTTCAACAGGTGTTGTAGGCCTCAGCCAAGTCTTCACAGCTTCAATCTTCTGAGTATCCACCCGAATACCATTAGTCGAAATAATGTGTCCTAGAAAAGCCACAGAATTCAACCAGAACTCACATTTAGAGAACTTTGCATATAACTTCCGAGCCTGAAGAACTCTAAGGATAGTACGTAAATGATCCGCATGCTCTACCTCGGACCGAGAATATACCAGAATATCATCAATAAACATAATCACAAACGTATCTAGGAAAGAGCTGAACACACTATTCATCATATCTATAAATACCGCCGGTGCATTCGGTAACTCAAACGACATTACACGAAATTCAAAATGACCATATCTGGTTCTTGTTACACCTCGAAAAAGTCCCCGTACATGTACAATGAATAGACCAACGAAGGGCATGAGTGTGCGACGTTTTACTAAGTAGGGAATGCCGATTCATGAAGTTTTTGGAAATAAGAAAGTTGTAGAATTTCAATTCAGCCAGTGGTCGTAAAACAGAATACGACCCGTAAAGTGATTTACGGACCGTATACTGCCATCGTCCTCCAACGTTCCAAAAATTTCAAATTTTTGTCCAAAGCTTAAATGGTAAAATACGACCCAGTTTACGGACCGTAAACTGAAATACGGCCCGTAAACTGTGGCCGTAAACCATCATGACCTTCAGCAAACCTTTCTGTTTTTGATATGCTTAAATACGACCACGTTATACGGCCCGTAAACTAGTATACGGTCCGTAAACTGTGGTTTACGACCACTGTACACCCCGACTGCTGTTCATTAAAAATCAGATTTTAAGTTATTAAAAAGGGACCCTAAGCTCATTTTATTTCATTTCTCATCTCCACAATTCAAGAACACTCTAGAATATTCTCCAAACACTTCATCCAAGAGAATCAAAGGAACATCAAGATCAACCACATTAAATCCATGAAGCCAAGTGTATGAAACTCAAGTGAAGTTCATCCAAACCAAGAAATCTCAAAGGAGGTGAAGTAGGGTTTGGTGAAAGAGGAAGGAATTCCACTCTAGACTTATTCCACCATCATCTAAGGTACGTTTCATGACTTTATCATATTGTTTAAAGTATTGGAAAGATAAGACACTTCAATTGTAGCAAGACATAGAAAATGGACCATTACTGAGTGGATAGTGCCATAATTGGGTGATAGCTAGGCTGGATCATGAATGTTGGTGTGCTATGATTATGAATACGTTATAAATGACATATAGACCATGGAGTAGGTGTGAAGTATGCGAAATTACGATGATGAGCTAAAACCACTAAAGGTGGAGAAATTGGAGAAAATGGTGGATTTTGCTTAAGGTATATATATGACGATTGTTGATATGATATTGTAAGTGCTGTTGTAAGTGTTTGGGAGTTGAAACGAGACATGAGAAAAGTAGTAGAAACAAAGGAAACGCTGCCCAATTGTCCTTAGAAATAACGACACGTTTTTATAGTCGATTAACTAATACTAATTCGAATTCTCTCGTGAAGGTAGCGACGTGATATCGAAGGAGATCAAGTGGACGATAGCCTAGCTAAACGACAAAGGTATGTGAGGCTAGTCCTTTCCTTCTAATGGCATGAATCCTATAGCATAAATTCCTTTCCTCTTCAAGAGTTCATGTATTCCGAAGAAAGCTAAAAAGCCTATATCTATAAATGTCTATATAAGATAAGAGATATAATACTATGATGCCATAATGATAGAGATGTTATTTATTGCTTACACTCACCTTATGTGCTACTTCCTTCAAGGTGAGGCAGAATGTCGATAATTTCTCCATAATACAATCGGGGGATCACGACCTTACGTCACCCCAATAAAGTATAGTTGATCTTGAACCTTATGCATGCATGATTATATTACTATTACACCGCGCCTATTTGGCCGGGCAGTCACCGCCACGGCGGGCAACTACACGTATACACCATGGTCAGATGGCATGGGCAGACACCACTAGTGGGCGGCATGAGATGGTACCCCGGACGCGGGAGGCCTGGACGCGGGCTATTGTTATTGATTATCACACCGTTCCATTATGGACGGGCAGCTTACATATTATGCATACATGATATGATGATGAGTATGAGTAAGACAGCATGCATTACTTCTCTTATGATTGTCATTCAGATCCAGATGTTTCATATTGATGTTCTCATTATATTATTGTTGTCTTCCTTCATTGTTTATGCCTCTCATACTCAGTACAATATTCGTACTGGCGTCCGTTTTCTTTGGACACTGTGTTCATGCCCACAGGTAGATAGGGAGGTGAGCTTGATCCAGATCCATAGTAGCTGTCAGCTGATTGAGAGCACTACATTGTTCGGAGGTGCTTGTGATTCTCCTTTTGGTATATATGCATATTTTGGGCACGACAGAGTCTTGTTCTGTCTATATATATACAGTCTGTCAGTAGAGGCTCGTAGATACGTAGTGTGGGTTAGATGGTCTCACAAGATGTTATTATATGTATATATTATTTTGATGGCCGAAAGGCAAATGTATATAAAGCATTTATATTTCTATCTAAAATATGTTTTTCCTATAATTCGTGTATGAAGTTGATAAAAGGGCCTTAAGTGAGTAAGATGAGTGGTAGAGTGAGTGGTGCTCGGTGGCTAGCCCCGGGTACCCGTCGCGGCCCCTAGCTGGGTCGTGACAGTTCTGAAGGCCATCTTCGGAATGTCTTTCTCTCTAACTCTCACCTGGTGATACCCGGATCTTGAATCTATTTTTGAGAACCATTTGGCACCCTGCAACTAATCAAATAAATCATCGATTCTTGGAAGTGAAGACTTGTTCTTTATAGTCACCTTATCCAGTTGCCTGTAGTCGATAAAAATCCGTAAGGAGCCATCTTTCTTTCTTACAAACAATATAGGTGCTCCCTACGTCGACGAACTAGGCCTGATAAATCCTTTTTCAAGCAAATTCTTTAATTGCTCCTTCAACTCTCTAACTTCTGCAGGTGTCATTCTATAAGGAGGAATAGATATTGGCTTTGTATCCGATAACACATCAATGGAGAAATCAATCTCCCATTCTGGTGGAAGGCCTGCAAGCTCATCCGGGAACTCATTAATTACTGGAACCGACTGAAGAGACTTTTCTTTTGTATCTTGAACCCGTACAAGATGATAAATGCAACCCTTAGCAATCATCTTCCTTGCCTTGAGATAGGAAATAAACCTACCTTTCAATGATGTTGTGTTACCCGTTCACTCTAGAATTGGTTCTCTAGGAAACTGGAAACGAACCATTTTCGTTCTACAGTTAACATTGGCATAACAAGCAGCCAACCAGTCCATACCTAAAATAACATCAAAATATACCATATTTAACTCAATCAAATCTACCAAAGTATGTCGATCACAAACTATAACCACACAATTTCTATACACCGGTCTAGCTATCACTGGGTCACCAATGGGTGTAGACACTTTGAAAGGTTTAATTGACTTAGGTTTTACCCCAATTTGGCCAGCAATAAGAGAAGTAACATACGACATTGTAGAACCTGGATCAATCAATGCATACACTTCATGAGAAGATACTGATAATATACCTGTAACAACATTAGGCGAAGCCTTAAGATCCTGTCCTCCAGCCAGTGCATAAATGCGGTTCTGAGGACCGCTCGAACTGGACGCTCCCCCTCTACCTCAACCACGGCCTGCTGATGTCTGAGAGATTTTCCCCAGAGGGCGTACAGATGATGAAGAACCTGCTACTAACCCAGTAGGCGGCACTATACCCCTACCACTTCTCGATGGACAGTCTCGCATCATATGGCCTGTCTGACCACAGGCATAACAAACATCTGAACCTAAGCGGCACTGTCCTGAATGGAGCCTACCACACTGAGTGCATCGTGATAAAGGTGGCCTCATCTGGACTGAGTCACCCCTATACCAAGAACCCGAGGCTCTGGAACTCGGACCTGGTCCGGAATGAATAGGTCGATCAAATCTTTAGCCTGCAAATCGTGGAGGTCAACTAGTCGGTGAATGGCCTGAGTGCCTAGAATACTGCTACCTCTGACCCTCTCTAAACTCACTAAAAGCACCTGAGGATCTGGCTCTCTTATTATAACCCCTGTCATGCTCACGCTCACTCATTTGCTGTTGTTATCGCTCCTTAAGGTTCTGGGCATGGACTTGAATGCCAAAAATATCCATACCTTAGTGAAGTGAGGCCGTCAAGCAATCATCAATCAGATATGGTACCAAACCACTCACAAACCAGTGGACACGATCTCCCATATCTGCTACCATAGCAGGAGCATACTGTTACACCTCGGAACTCTGGGGTGCTGAGCGGTGAAAGGGGCTAACGAAAGTTAAGGTACATGATGTCCCTACAAGTAAGAAGGGATACTTACTAATTCCAATTAAGATTCCAAAGAAGTTAGAGGCAAGAAAGAAAAGTTCGTCAAATAAAAACTTCACCACAGTTCTGCGAAAGGGGGTTCGACGGTCGTTCTTTGTACCGTCGGATGAGTCGATGCTCCGTCGATGGTGCCGTAAAACTGAGCTGGAGCGAGGACCATTCGACGAACAGGTCGATGCTTCGTCGATCAGTTCGACGAACCATCCTTATCACCGTCGAATGTAAGGAAATGACAGATTGCTCACTGGAAATTTAATGACTTTGACGGCCAAGTCGACGCTCCGTCGATCGCACCGTACATCTCGGACGGGACTGATTTCATGATTTAATATAAGGACCCTCCCTCATTTTATTTCATTTAATTTTTATTCTCCTCTGTCCAAGAACCCTCTAGAACCTTCTCCATCATTCACCCACAAGAAATCAAAGGAAAACCATGGTCAATTGCACCAAATCCATGAAATCAAGTTTATGAAACCCATTAAAAGTTCATCTAAGCCAAGAAAACTCAAGAAAAGTGAGTTAGGGTTTCGGTGCAAGAAGAGAAGTTCCACTCAAAGGTTGTTCATCCATCATCTAAGGTGAGTTTTATGACCCTTTTATATGGTTTGAGTGGTTGAAAGTTGAAACACTTGAATTGTGGAAAGACATAGAAATTGGGTCATGAATGTGTAAATAGTGTCATTGTTGAATAGTGATTGGGATGAATTATGAATGTTGGTATGCTGTGATTGTGAATATGTTATAAGTGACATTTAGACCATGGAATAAGTATTATATATGAGAAAACACGATAACTAGTTATAATCATAGTTGTGGAGAAATCAAAGAGAAATGGTGAATTGTAGTAAGTGTAGATAAATGATGATCGTTGTTGCTATATGGTGAATGTTGCTATTAACGTCGAGAGTTGATATAGAATGTGGTAAAAGTAGTGTAAACAAAGGAAGTGCTGCCCAATTTTTCCTAAAATGATAGAATGTTCTTATAGCCGAGTGACTAATGTTAATACGATTCCTCTCCAAGGTAAAAACGCGAGCGTCGAAGGAGGACGATCAAGCGATAAGATAGTTAAACGACAAAGGTATGTGAGGCTAGTCCTTTCTTTCTAATGGCAAGAATCTTATAGCATGACTTTCTTTCTTCTCCATGAATCTTTTAAGTTCCGGAAAGATATGAGCCTATATCCCTAATTAGCTACACAAAGTAATGAGTTAAAGTATAGAAGTTCTAGATGTTCATGAAATGATGTTCTTAAAACGTTAACGATGTCATTATTGCTTACACTCACCTCATATACTATTCCCTTCAAGGTGAGGCAGGATGTTAATGAGTAATCCATAATGGAATCGGGGAATCACGACCTTACGTCACCCCGATAAAGCATAGTTAACATTGAGTCTTTATGTATGCATTATGATGAGCATATTTTGATGATGATATAACACCGCGCCTACTTGACCGGGCAGTCACCACTATGGCGGGCAACTATACAAGATGGCATGGCCAGACACCACTAGTGGGCGGCATGAGATGGTACCCCGGACGCGGGAGGCCTGGACGCAGGCTTATGATTATCACACCGATCCGATATGGACAGGCAGCTTATATATTTATGCATATGTGATATGAAGGTGATTATGAGTAAGCCAGCATGCATCACTCCCTTCCTACTTGACAGTCAGATACAGATATTCCTTATAGATGTTTCATTTATTTCCTTGATGTGATATTATTGTTCATGCCCCTCATACTCAGTACAATGTTCGTACTGACGTCCGTTTTCTTTGGACATTGTGTTCATGCCCACAGGTAGACAGGGAGGTGATCCGGATCCAGACTCGTAGAAGCTTTTAGCTGTTTGAGAGCACTCCATTGTTCCGGAGGTGCTTATGGTTACCCTCTTATGTACATGTATGTTTTGGGCACGACGGGGTCCTGTCCCGTCCATAGGTCTAGTACTCTAGTAGAGGCTCGTAGATACGTAGTGTGGGTGGTATGGTCTCACGAGGTTTCTACCACGTATATATATATATATATATATATTATTTCAATGACCAAAAGGCTTGTGCATATAAAAGTATTTATGTTTTCTAATGAAAGATGAACTTCCTTATGCTTTAAGTGTAAGATTGATAAAAGAGCATTAAATGAGTGTGGTAAA
Organism: Lycium barbarum; assembly: GCF_019175385.1. Lineage (NCBI taxonomy): Eukaryota > Viridiplantae > Streptophyta > Magnoliopsida > Solanales > Solanaceae > Lycium > Lycium barbarum. Next base: position 66,447,550 of record NC_083347.1, on the reverse strand, counting down.
CAGTAGAATGAGGGGTGCTCGGTGATTAGCCCCGGGTACCCATCGCGGCCCCTGGTCGGGTCGTGACAGAAGTGGTATCAGAGCAGTTCAGTCCTAGGAAGTGTCTACGAGCCGTGTCTAGTAGAGTCTTGTTTATGGTGTGTTGCACGCCACGCTAATAAACAAGAGGCTACAGGGCATTTAGGAAAATGACCATCTTTCTTCTTATGAGATCGTGCGATAGAGCCGTGTATAAAATTTTATCCCCCTAATAGTGTGTTGTGATTTCAGAATGCCGCCAAAGGGAAAAGCTACAGCCGCCCAGAAGGGCAAGATTACGATGAAAATGTGGGTAGAAAGAGATCCTCCGATGAATATAGAAGAAGGCGAATCACATAATGAGGCCTTGTCTAATACTTCCTCCACTCCGCCCAATGTAGAGGAACCAGGAGGAACTTCAGCTCCAGTTCCACCACCAGTTGCTCCGGGTCAACAAGTGACCGAGGCCATTCATTTATTAACACAGTTGGTTGCCGCCCAGGCGCAGCGGTAGAATGCGTGCCCAAGCGATAGGTCATCTAGTACTAGAGCCCGTGACTTCATGACTTTGAATCCTCCGGAGTTCTTCGGGTCAAAGCCGGATGAAGACCCGCAAGGTTTTATTGATGGATGTTGAGAACATTGAGAATTATGCATGCCTCCGAGACTGAATCTGTGGAGTTGGCATCTTATAGACTCCGAGATGTGGCGATATTATGGTATAATAATTGGATAGCATCGAGAAAGGAGAATGCGCCTCCTCCCGTTTGGCAAGACTTTGTCGATGCCTTCATTCGCGATTATTTGCCACCCGAGGTCCGCCGAGCCAGAGCGGATAGATTTCTAAATTTGAAGCAAGGAAATATGAGTGCCCGGGAGTATAGCCTGCAGTTTAATTCTTTGGCTAGGTATGCCCCGACTATGGTGGCCGATATGGGAGATAGGGTGCACAGGTTTGTGAGTGGTTTGGGGCCACATTTGTTCAAAGATTGTCTGACGGCTACAAGAAGGGATGGATATTTCTCGAATACAAGCCCATGCCAAGAACTTAGAGGGACGACAGCCACCACCAAGAGGTGATCGTGATATTGATAGAAGGCAAAGCAAGAGGGCCAGATCTATGGGGGTAGGCAGTGATTATAGAGGGGGATCGAGGCAGACTTATTCCCAACATTCAGGCCAGACGGTGACTAGTGCACCTCCTCGATTCACGGGTAGAAAATTTGATCGCTCCTTTCGTTCAGGACCGGGTCAGACTTCGAGGGCCTCAGATTATCAGTTCAGGGAAGATTACAGTCAGAGGAGACCCTCAGTACCGCGATGCAGCCAGTGCGATAGACTACATTTCGGACAGTGTCGCCAAGGTTCGGATGCTTGCTATGCCTATGGCCAGGTTGGGCACATGATGCGGGATTGCTCGTCGATGAGCGGTAGAGCGGGGATTCAGCCCATAGGATCAGCAGCTGGTTCTTCTTCAGTGCGCCCGATAGGACAGACTTCTTAGACTCCAGCGGCCCGAGGTAGGGGCCGAGGGGGATTAGCTACTTCAGGTGCCACTCAGCCCCGCCTATATGCTTTAGCCGGACGACAGGATCTTGAGTCCTCCCCGGATGTGGTTACAGGTACACTGTCTATATTTTCCAGTGATGTATATGCATTGATAGATCCGGGTTCTACATTATCTTATATTACCCCATATGTTGCTGGTCATATTAGGGTGAAACCCGAGCTAATTAAACCTTTTGAGGTATCTACTCCGGTTGGTGATCCAGTGATAGCTAGGCAAGTGTATAAAAATTGTGTGATAGTGATATGTGATCGCCAAACTAAAGCTGATTTAGTTGAGCTTGAAATGTTAGAATTCGATGTGATTATGGGTATGAATTGGTTGGCCTCATGCTATGCTAATGTTGATTGCCGGATGAAAATAGTTCGATTTCAACTTCCGGGGGAGCCCGTGCTTGCATGGAAGGGTAATACAGCATCTCCGAAGGGTAGGTTTATTTCCTACCTCAAGGCAAGAAAGATGGTAGCCAAAGGCTATATTTATCATCTAGTCTGAGTTCATGATATCGAAGCAAAGTCGCCAACTTTCCAATCTGTTCTGGTAGTAAATAAATTTCCGGATGTATTTCCAGATGAACTTCCAGGCCTTCCTCCAGAAAGAGAAATTGACTTCGCCATTGATGTGTTGCCGGACACCAAGCCTATTTCTATTCCTCCTTATCGAATGGCTTCGGCAGAATTGAAAGAGCTAAAGGCGCAATTAAAAGATTTGCTTGAAAAGGGGTTTATTAGACCCAACTCATCGTCGTGGGGAGCACCAGTCTTGTTCGTGAGAAAGAAAGATGGATCTCTACGAATGTGTATTGATTATAGGCAATTGAACAGGGTGACAATAAAGAACAAATATCCTCTCCCAAGGATTGAGGATTTATTTGATCAACTGCAGGGGGCCAAGTGATTTTCTAAAATAGACTTGAGGTCGGGTTATCATCAAGTGAGAGTTAAAGAAACGGATATTCCCAAAACAACCTTCAGAACGAGATATGGCCACTATGAATTCCGGGTGATGTCGTTTGGGTTGACTAATGCTCCGGCCGTATTTATGAATTTGATGAATAATGTATTCAGGCCTCTCTTGGACTTATTTGTGATAGTATTTATTGACAATATTCTGGTGTATTCTCGCACAGAATCAAAACATACAGATCATTTGCGAATTGTTCTTGGTATCCTTCAAGCCCGAGAATTGTATGCAAAATTTTCAAAGTGCGAGTTTTGGCTGAATTCCATAACATTTCTGGGCCATGTTATTTCGGATGATGGTATTCGAGTTGATACTGAAAAAATTGAAGCTGTGAAGACTTTTCCAAGGCCTACGACGCCTACGGAAGTTCGTAGTTTTCTGGGTTTGGCAGGTTATTATAGAAGATTCGTAGAGGGCTTCTCATCTATTTCAGCCCCATTGACGAAGCTAACCCAGAAGTCAGCTAAACTTCAATGGAATGATGCTTGTGAATGCAGTTTTCAAGAGTTGAAGAACAAATTAACCTCAGCTCCAGTCTTAACACTCCTAGAGGGGTCAAATGGTTATGTGGTATACTGCGATGCTTCCGGTGTTGGATTAGGATGTGTGTTAATGCAGCACGGTAGAGTAATTGCTTACGCTTCGAGACAGCTGCGAAAGCACGAAAAGAACTATCCAACTCATGACCTCAAATTAGCTGCAGTTATTCATGCATTAAAAATATGGAGACATTACTTGTATGGCGTGCATGTTGATATCTATACAGACCACAAAAGTCTCCAATACATTTTCAAGCAGAAGGAGTTAAATCTGCGACAGAGGCGGTGGTTGGAGTTGTTGAAAGATTATGATGTGAATATTTTGTACCATCCTGGAAAAGAAAATGTAGTAGCCGATGCGCTTAGCCGCCGATCAATGGGTAGTTTATGTGAAGTTCCCCCGGAAAGGAAAGAAATGATTCGTGAGCTTTACCAGCTAGCTAATCTTGGAGTGCGTGTAGTTGATTCGGGTAGTACAGGGATTGGTATTAATGATCCCACGGTTTCGTCTCTGAATGTAGAAGTGAAAGAGCATCAGTATGAAGATCCGCAGTTGAGCCACCACCGAGACACATTTCATGAGAAAGAGAGATCTCCATTTAAAACTTCGATGGATGAGATCCTTAGATACCATGGCAGGCTATGTGTTCCGAATGTGGCAGGATTGCGCCGACGAATTCTGGAAGAAGCTCATTATTCTCGGTATTCTATTCACCCAGGTGCAACAAAGATGTATCACGACCTCAAATTGATATATTGGTGGGATGGCATGAAGAGAGACATAGCAGAATTCGTAGCCCAATGCCCAAATTGCCAGCAAGTAAAGATCGAACATCAGAAGCCAGGAGGGCTATTGCAAGCGATGGAAATTCCTACGTGGAAATGGGAAATTATCAATATGGATTTTATTAGATGATTGCCCCATTCCCGAGGCAAGTATGATTCTATATGGGTAATTGTGGACAAATTGACAAAGGCACGTCATTTTCTTCCAGTCAGGACCACATACGCCGCAGAAGCTTATGCGAGAATATCTCTCAAGGAAATTGTGCGACTTCATGGTATTTCCTTATCCATTATTACAGATAGGGGAGCACAGTTTACAGCCAAATTCTGGAAATCCTTTCAAGAAGGTCTAGGTACCCAGGTGAAGCTTAGCACAGCATTTCATCCACAGACCGATGGACAAGCCGAACGTACTATTCAAACTTTGGAAGATATGCTATGGGCCTGTGTATTAGATTTTGGTGGTAGCTGGGATGATCATTTACCCCTTATTGAGTTTTCTTACAACAATAGCTACCATTCCAGCATCCTAATGGCTCCGTATGAAGCCCTATATGGAAGAAAGTGTAGGTCCCAATTGGATGGTTCGAAATAGGGGAAGTACGGTTAATGGGCCCTGAATTAGTTCAGCAAGCGGTAGAGAAAGTCAAAGTGATCCGAGATTGATTCCTGACAACCCAAAGTCGCCAAAAGTCCTACGCGGACAACCGCCGGCGAGACCTGGAATTTCAGGTTGAGGATTGGGTATTTTTGAAGGTGTCGCCAATGAAAGGGGTGATGAGATTTGGTAGGAAAGCGACGTTAAGTCCTCGGTACATCAGACCTTACAAAATTATCCGCAAGGTGGGACAAGTAGCCTATGAATTGGACTTGCCTTCAGAGCTTGACTCAATTCATCCAGTCTTTCACGTCTCGATGCTCCGCAAATGCGTTGGAGATCCTACGAGGATTGTTCCGATTGATGATGTCCAGGTGACAGAAAGGTTGGCATACGAAGAAGTACCCATTGCCATCTTAGACCGGCAAGTACGACGACTTCGAAACAAGAAAGTGGCCTCAGTTAAGGTCTTATGGCGGAATAAAAATCGAGAAGAGATGACTTGGGAAGCAGAAGAGAAAATGAAATTCAAGTATCCACACTTATTCCAACCCCCAAGAGAGGTCCAAAATAAAACGCCGGCAATATAAGGTATGTATGTAGTAAATGAAGTGTAATAATTAGAGTATCTGAACACCCCTATTTCCATCATTACTCAGATGTTATGTCCCGTATCTTCGGGAGCTTCCGTAAGCCTTTCTCAGAGTTTTATTGTGTTGTAGCCCTGTGAGACAGATTATTATGGGTTGTTGTACCAGGATGGTAGCGCCATATTACAAGGGAAACTTTGGTGAAATTTTTGTAAAATTCCCGAGTACTTAACATTCGGGGACGAATGTTCCAAAAGGGGGGAAGAATGTTAAACCTTGGAACTCTGGGGTGCTGAGCGGTGAAAGGGGCTAATGACAGTTAAGGTACATGATGTCCCTACAAGTAAGTAGGGATACTTACTAATTCCAATTAAGATTCCAAAGAAGTTAGAGGCAAGAAAGAAATGTTCATCAAATAAAAACTTCACCACAGTTCTGTGAAAGGAGCTTCGACGGTCGTTCTTTGCACCGTCGGACGAGTCGACGCTCCGTCGTTGGTGCCGTAAAACTGAGCTGGAGCGAGGAACATTCGACGAACAGGTCGACGCTCCATCGATCAGTTCGACGAACCGTCCTTATCACTGTCGAATGGAAGGAAATGACAGATTGCTCACTGGAAATTTAATGACTTCGACGGCCTGGTCGAAGCTCCGTCGATCGCACCGTACATCACAGACGGGACTGATTTCATGATTTAACATAAGGACCCTCCCTCATTTTATTTCATTTCATTTTCATTCTCCTCTCTCCAAGAACCCTTTATAACCTTCGCCATCATTCACCCACAAGAAATCAAAGGAAAACCATGGTCAATTGCACGAAATCCATGAAATCAAGTTTATGAAACCCATTAAAAGTTCATCTAAGCCAAGAAAACTCAAGAAAAGTGAGTTAGGGTTTTGGTGCAAGAAGAGAAGCTCCACTCAAAGGTTGTTCATCCATCATCTAAGGTGAGTTTTATGACCCTTTTATATGGTTTGAGTGGTTGAAAGTTGAAACACTTGAATTGTGGAAAGACATAGAAATTGGGTCATGAATGTGTGAATAGTGTCATTGTTGAATAGTGATTGGGATGAATTATGAATGTGTATGCTGTGATTGTGAATATGTTATAAGAGATATTTAGACCATGGAATAAGTATTATATATGAGAAAACGCGATAACGAGTTATAATCATAATTGTGGAGAAATCAAAGAGAAATGGTGAATTGTAGTAAGTGTAGATAAATGATGATCGTTGTTGCTATATGGTGAATGTTGTTATTAACGTCGGGAGTTGATATAGAATGTGGGAAAAGTAGTGTAAACAAAGGAAGTGCTGCCCAATTTTCCCTAAAATGATAGAATGTTCTTATAGCCGAGTGACTAATGTTAATACGATTACTCTCGAAGGTAGAAACGCTAGCGTCAAAGGAGGACGATCAAGCGATAAGATAGTTAAACGACAAAGGTATGTGAGGCGAGTCATTTCTTTCTAATGGCAAGAATTTTATAGCATGACTTTCTTTCTTCTCCATGAATCTTTTAAGTTCCGGAAAGATATGAGCCTATATCCCTAATTAGCTACACAAAGTAATGAGTTAAAGTATAGAAGTTCTAGATGTTCATGATATGATGTTCTTAAAACGTTAATGATGTCATTATTGCTTACACTCACCTCATATACTATTCCCTTCATGGTGAGGCAGGATGTTAATGAGTGCTCCATAATGGAATCGGGGAATCACGACCTTACGTCACCCCGATAAAGCATAGTTAACATTGAGTCTTTATGTATGCATTATGATGAGCATATTATGATGATGATATAACACCGCGCCTATTTGGCCGGGCAGTCACCGCTAAGGTGGACAGCTATACACCATGGCCAGATGGCATGGGCAGACACCACTAGTGGGCGGCATGAGATGGTACCCCGGACGCAGGAGGCCTGGACGCAGGCTTATAATTATCACACTGATCCGATATGGACGGGCAGCTTATATATTTATGCATATATGATATGAAGGTGATTATGAGTAAGCCAGCATGCATCACTACCTTCCTACTTGACAGTCAGATACATATATTCCTTATTGATGCTTCCTTTATTTCCTTGATGTGATATTATTGTTCATGCCCCTCATACTCAGTACAATGTTCGTACTGACGTCTGTTTTCTTTGGACGTTGTGTTCATGCCAACAGGTAGACAGGGAGGTGATCCGGATCCAGACTCGTAAAAGCTGTTAGCTGTTTGAGAGCACTCCATTGTTCCGGAGGTGCTTATGGTTACCCTCTTATGATCATGTATGTTTTGGACACGACGGGGTCCTGTCCCGTCCATATGTCTAGTACTTTAGTAGAGGCTCGTAGATATGTATACGTTGCCCAAGATATCTCAACCTATATTAAGACGTCAAGATTATGGTTAAGCTACGAAAAGGCATAAAACGTACTTCAATGTTAGTAGCTTATTTCAAGACAATTGGGCAACATTTCCCCTATATCGCTCAGTTTCCTCACATTTACTTCAACTATACAACAACCAACATAACAACAACCAAAGCACGTCTAAGTTATCGCATTAAGAACTAGTCGAAACAAGATCCGAGGATACTCCCAAACAGCCCACATAATATAACAATGCCCAATACACCTCAAATATCTAAAATATGCACCCAACAAGCCACCTACGCTTCGCATACGATATCTTATACGTTTCTTTCTTATCAATTAGTGATTCACATTAGCAACAACACAACAATGGCCTCAACTCCTATATGCAAGAAAATTATCTTAACATTAATAAGTCCTAAAGCAGCCCATCAATTATACCAACACAATACGAGCCATAACTACACTGAGTCCTCCAATTTCACAAGAACAACAACACATATACCCACTTATAACTATATTTCCATTCCTCTCCACACAACCAAATCATTCTCGAATACAATACAATTATAACCTTAAGCATCAAATTCTTTCACTTTCATCACACGATCAATGACAACCATAACGACAACAACATCAAAATTAATTCACCATTTTTAAGTTAGAACAGCCCCACACACGGCCCAAACAGCAACTTAGCATCATCACATACAATTCTTTACATCCAATTCCACATTTACCAATTTATACAAAGTCCAAACCACCTCTAAAACATGTTAGTGAGAATTAAATCTTACCTTAACAAGCTTGGCTCCTTAACGTTGCTAATCACTTGGATGTTTACAACACCTTAGAACTTTAATTTTTCAACCCTCCAACCTCAAGCTCGGCTAGGAACAGCCAGGGCCGAACACTCTCCCTCTCTAGCTTAACTTTGCCTCTCTCTCTCTAAGTTAATTTTTGGTTGAAGATGACAATGTGCTAAATGACTAATCTTAGTCATTGACATGCTATTTATAGGCATCCTAATAACCCTACACGTGCCCACCATAATGAATCATCATTTTATTATATTTGTTTATTTATTTTATTTTTTTAGCTAAAGAATTCGGTGAGGCCCACTTAATTGTCTAATTAACTAACTTAATTAATCTTAGTTAATCACTAATCCCTAATTAATAATCTAATCATAGTTAATTACTCCCTAATCTCCATCAATATTTCTATACTAATTGGAATTTACAAACAAGTCGTGCCATATTAAAAATCGGGATTGAAAGTCCTTGTCTCATATCCCAAAATAATCTCGTTCTTAAACTTATGTCGATTATCTTACGAATAATCCAATGTACAAAAATAAGGGAAATAACATCCTTCCCCCCTTTAGAACATTCGTCCTCGAATGTTAAACTAGTCCTATAAGTTCTTATAAAGATTTTGGGGAAGTCTCTTTTATTGTTGTAGCATATAGTCTCATCTACTAATTAACATAACCAATTGAGGAATTTAAATTACCTGCAGGCGTAGGGAACAAGTAAGGATACTTATTCTTCACCTCCTCTTCGGCTTCCCAGGTCATCTCTTCTCTATTATTATTATTTCGCCATAATACTTTGACGGAAGCCACATCCTTAGTATGCAATCTTCTAACTTCCCGATCAAGTATAGTTATAGGTTTCTCCTCATAGGACAACTCCTCCGTCACCTAGACATCATCCACGGGGAGTACTCTAGAAGGGTCACCAATACATTTGCGAAGCATCGACACATGAAAGACTGAATGTACTACTTCCAAATCAGATGGTAGATCCAACTCATAGGCAACCCTGCCTACCCTACGGATAATCTGATGAGGCCCAATGTACCTCGGGCTAAGCTTTCCTTTCTTGCCGAATCTCATTACCCCCTTCATGGGCGACACCTTCAAGAACACCCAATCACCAACTTGAAACTCTAAGTGTCGACGTCGATTATCTGCATATGACTTCTGTCGACTCTGGGCTGCCAATAACCTCTCCTGAATAATCTTCACCTTATCAACAGCTTGCTGAATCATGTCTGGGCCTATTAATTTAGTCTCACCAACATCAAACCAACCAATAGGTGACCTGCACTTCCTCCCATATAAGGCCTCATACGGTGTCATCTGAATACTAGAATGGTAGCTATTATTATAAGCAAACTCGATAAGTGGCAAATGATCGTCCCAGCTACCTCTGAAATCAATAACACAGGCTCGTAACATATCTCCTAGCGTCTGAATAGTACGCTCGGCCTGCCCGTCAGTCTGAGGCTGAAATGTTGCACTAAGACTCACCTGTGTCCCCAATCCCTCCTGGAATGATCTCCAGAAGTTAGCTGTAAACTGAGCTCCTATGTCTGAGACAATAGATATGGAAAACCCATGGAGTCTCACTATCTCCTTGAGGTATAACCTCGCATAGTCCTCAGCTAAATAAGTAGTCCTGACTGGAAGAAAATGGGCTGATTTTGTCAGCCTATCCACAATAACCCATATAGAGTCATACTTCCGTGGAGTGCGAGGTAAACCTGTAATGAAGTCCATATTAATTACTTCCCATTTCTAGGTTGGGATCTCTATCTCCTGTAATAACCCACCAGGCTTCTGATGCTCGACCTTAACCTGTTGACAATTCGGGCACTGATATGCCCTTCTTCATGCCATCCCACCAATATAAACATCTGAGGTCATGATACATCTTCGTCGGCCCTGGATGAACAGAATAACGGGCATAGTGTGACTCCCCCATAACCTGTTGTCGTAACCCTGCAATCTCAGGTGTAACTTTGAACGGGGTCTCCTCCTTTTGATGAGTTGTATCTCTATACCGTGCCAGAACAGGGTCCTCGTACTGGTGCCTCTTTACCGCTTCCATGATAGAGAATTCTGCAACTTCTCGAATAGAAACTCCACCATCTCCAGAATCAGCCAAACGGACTCCAAGGCTAGCTAATCGGTGAATCTCACGGGCTATCCCCTTCTTTTCTGGTGGCACATCTGTCAAACTACCCATAGATTTACGACTAAGAGCATCTGCTACAATATTTACTTTTCCTGGATGGTATAGAATATCAACATCGTAATCTTTTAATAACTCTAACCACTGCCTCTGTCGCACATTCAGCTCTTTCTGCTTAAAGATGTATTGGAGACTCTTGTGATCTGTATAAACATCAACGTGAACCCCGTATAAGTAATTCCTCCATATCTTCAAAGCATGAATTACCGCTGCTAACTCCAGATCGTGAGTAGGATAATTCCTTTCGTGTTTTCTGAGCTATCAGGAAGCATAGGCTATAACCCTGCCATGCTGCATCAATACACAACCTAGCCCCACACCTGAAGCATCACAATAAATAACATAGCCATCTGGTCCCTCTGGAAGAGATAAGACTGGAGTCGTAGTCAGCTTGCCTTTCAACAACTGGAAGCTTCGCTCACATGCGTCAGTCCACTGGAACTTGGCTGCTTTCTGAGTTAGCCTTGTTAAAGGCGCTGAAATTGAGGCAAACTATTCTATGATTCTCCTGTAATACCCTGCTATCCCCAGAAAACTACGTACCTCCGTAGGTGTCGCAGGTCTAGGCCAAGTCTTTACAGCCTCAATCTTCTGTGTATCCACCCGAATACCATCAGCTCCAACAATATGTCCCAAGAATGCCACTGAAGTCGATCAGAATTCACATTTAGAGAACTTAGCATACAACTTCTGGTGCTGGAGCACCCCAAGTACCGTCCTCAAATGATATGCATGCTCCTCTTCTGAACGTGAATAGACCAGAATATCATCGATAAATACAATCACGAACATATCTAGGAATGGTTTGAACACTCGGTTCTTTAAATCCATAAATACAGCTAGAGCATTGGTCAGCCCAAAGGGCATCACTCTAAACTCATAATGCCCGTATCGAGTCCTGAATGCAGTCTTGGGAATATCTGTCTCCTTCACCCGCACCTGATGATAGCCTGATCGCAAGTCTATTTTCGAAAAGCATTTAGCACCCTGCAGCTGGTCAAATAAATCATCAATACCGAGGAGGGGATATCTATTCTTTATTGTTACTTTATTCAGCTGCCTATAATGAATACACATCCGCAGCGATCCATCTTTCTTTCTCACAAACAATACCGGTGCTCCCCAAGGTGATGTGCTAGGCCTGATGAAGCCCTTTTCTAATAAGTCCCTCAATTGCTCTTTTAACTCCTTCAGCTCTGCCGGTGCCATTCTATAAGGAGGAATAGATATAGGCTGAGTATCTGGCAATACATCTATAGTGAACTCTATCTCCTGCTCAGGAGGAAGACCTGGAAGCTCGTCTGGGAATACATCTGGAAATTCATTAACTATCGGGACTGACTGAAGAGTCGGTACCTATGCTTTCACGTCATGCACACGAACCAGATGATAAATATAACCCTTTCTAACTATCTTCCTTGCCTCGAGGTATGAAATAAACTTACCCCTCGGCGATGCTGTATTCCCCATCCACTCTATAATCGGCTCCCCTGGGAACTGAAATCGGACTATCTTTTCTCTACAATCAACGTTAGCATAACAAGAAGCTAACCAGTCCATACCCATAATAACATCAAACTCCGTCATATCTAACTCTATCAGATCTGCCACGGTGTGACGACTATATATAATCACCGAACAATTTCTATATACTTGTTTTGCTATAACAGAATCTCCTACCGGTGTAGCTACCTCAAATGGTTCTATCAATTCAGGTTTTATCCCGATTCTACTAGCAACAAAGGGAGAGATATACGATAAGGTGGAGCCTGGATCTATCAATACATATACGTCCCGAGAGAAAATCGATAATATACCTGTAACCACATTTGGTGACGCCTCCTGATCCTGTCTACTAGCCAAAGCATATATGTGGTTCGAAGGACCGCTAGAACTGGAAGCTCCGCCACGACCTCTGCCACGGCCTGCTGGTGTCTGAATTCCCTGCCCCGTAGGGCGCATAGCTACAGAAGAAGATGAACCAGCAACCGACCCAGTAGGCTGAGCTACACCACCTGGACCGCCACCATACGGACACTCTCTCATAATATGGCCTTGGTGGCCTCAAGAAAAACAAGCACCTGTAGCAAAACAGCATTCCCTAGAATGGGGCCTACCACACTAGAGCACCGAGGCAAAGGTGGCCTCGACTGATTCGAACCCCTGTTCACCTGCGAACCTGAAGCCCTGGAGCTCTGACCGGCTCCTGAATACCCTGTACTCTCAAATCTTCTGCTTGTAAACTGTGGGGGTGCACTACGTGCTGGCTAGGAAGGATATCTACTATACTGCTGAGGCTGCCTGCCTCGAAACTCGCCAGGATAACCAGCCGATCTAGCCCTCTTATGCTGACCTCTGTCATAATCTCTATCTGGCTAACGTCCTCTATGTTGGTCCTCTACCCCCTGTGCATATGTCTGTATCCAAGCAATATCCATACCTGGCTGAAGAGCCACCGCCATACAACCATCAACCAAATAGCGATCCAGTCCCATCACATAACGATGCTCTCTATAAGCCATATCAGCTACAATAGTAGGCGCATATCTGGCCAACGAATCAAACTCAAGACTATAATCTTGAACGCTCCTGCCATTCTGCCTCAAATGTAAGAATCTATCAACTCTAGCTCGTCTCATCTCTAGGGGCAGAAAGTGGCCAAGGAAGGCCTCCACGAACTCATCCCATACTGCCGGAGGAGCACCCTCGCCCCTAGATAACTCCCACAACTCATACCAATTAACAGCTACATCACGCAACCGATACGAAGCCAACTCAACAGACTCAGTCTCAGAAGCCTTGATTATCTTCAAGGTACGCTGCATCTGCCAAACAAACTCCTGCGGATCATCCTCGGGCTTTGATGCGAAAAACTCTAGAGGATTACAACTTAAGAAGCCACGAGCCCTCAAACTGTCATGTCTATCCGCATGGTCGACTCCTAGTCCATGCCTGCGAGCCTACCCTGCCACTAATATGGTCAGCAGCTGAACTGCATCTCTCATGGCCCTATTCTCCGCCCCTGGCTGAGGAGCTGGAGGCTCAGGTACTGGGGCCTCAGGGGCTGGCAGTGGAGCCACCCCCTGATCTGAAGCTGCTGCTGCTCTGAGTTCCTCCGGAAGTGGCGGTGTAGCAGAACTCGCCGATTGAAGCACAACCTCAGGCGTAAGCTGGGCACGGGCCCTAGTAACTCTCCGGGTCTGGCTAGTATATCCTGCTACCGATTTTCCCTTTTGGGCAGCTGTCGCTTTCTTTGGAGGCATAGCTGTAAACATAATAATCTGTTAGAGAGGGATTATCCTGATAATACAGCTCTATCGCACGATCTAAGATAAGAAGGAAAGATAATATCCTAAATGTCCTTTAGCTTCCTGTCTATAGATGTGGTGCACAACACACCGATAAACAAGGCTCTACTAGACACGGTCTGTAGACACTCCGAGGATGAACTGCTCTGATACCACTTTTGTCACAACCCAGCCCCGTGTGCCATGACTAGTGCCCGAGCTGGACACTCGTGTGCGTACCTGTTAGATATAGTCAAACTGAATCTAACAACAATATGAAAAGTTGCAAAAGAACTCCAAAGGTTCATAACGTCATCATATATAAATATATCCAGATAACCTGTCTCCTGAGGAGTGACAACTAATCAAAACATAATATGGTACGCAAGCCGACAAGGCTGCCACTACATATCAATATGATACGCAAGCCGACAAGGCTTCCACTACATATCAATATCATACGCAAGCCGACAAGGCTTCCACAACAGACGAACATATCCATAGCACATCGTACAGGTACAGCTGAACAAAACTTATACACAACCCACACATATGTCTACAGACCTGTAAGAGTATCGATAGTGAAATATGACGGGACAGGGCCCCGCCGTACCCCTGGTAAACATATATATACATAAAAAAGGATCTGTACCAAAAGTCTAGGCTTCGGAACAATGGAGCTCTCCAAGACAGCTGAGTAGAAGTCCTAAGCTGGAGGATCGCCAAATCGAGCATCTGTACCTGCGGGCATGAAACGCAGCCCCCCGAAGAAAGAGGGATCAGTACAAGATATGTACTGAGTATATAAAGCATGAAATACAATAAAGAGGATCATGACTGAAATAGGGATCACAGGAGACTAGTATGACATTCAAAATACCAATACACTTGCCTTATGAAATGTAAATCATGCATATCAATATCATATATCATACCCGGCCCATTATGGGACTCGGTGAATAAAGTCATCACATGCCATCCTTGGGGCCATAATCAGATCATTATATCATATATATATATATATATATATATATATATATATACTGTACCCGGCCCTCTAGTGAGGGACTCGGTGAACAATGCAGTGAAACTGTGCACGAAAACATACCCGGCCCAGGACTCGGTGAAAGATATATTGAGGCATGCACGAGCAGAGTAGTGAGCAACCATATGCAAAATAGATTATATTTGAGACTCAATAGAATATTCAAACGAACTATCATTTGGAAATCAAGACAATAGTCATATCAAGTATCCTTCGAATGTCACAGTGGAACATATTAAATAGAACTTCAGAAATCATAGATACGTATCGAGACATAATAAAGTAAGTTCTGGGAATCAAGGACATTAGCCATCCTAGTGTCTATAAGAATAGGAGCCTTTTTTTTAAGTCGTATATACGTCGTCTATTTGTTTCATAAAGATCATGCCAAAAAGAAGGAAGGGTTAGCTTTACACACCTTTGGCGCTTAATCTGTGACTCGATATGTATATGTTGCCCAAGATATCTCAACCTATATTAAGACGTCAAGATTATGGTTAAGCTACGAAAAGGCATAAAACGTACTTCAATGTTAGTAGCTTATTTCAAGACAATTGGGCAGCATTTCCCCTATATCGCTCACTTTCTACAACAACCAACATAGCAACAACCAAAGCACGTCTAAGTTATCGCATTAAGAACTAGTCGGAACAAGATTTGAGGATACTCCAAAACAGCCCGCATAATATAACAATGCCCAATACACCTCAAATATCTAAAATATGCACCCAACAAGCCACCTACGCTTCGCATACAATATCTTATACATTTTTTTCTTATTAGTTAGTGATTCACATTAGCAACAACACAACAACGGCCTCAACTCCTATATGCAAGAAAATTATCTTAACATTAATAAGTCCTACAGCATCCCATCAATTATAACAACACAATACGAGCCTTAACTACACTTAGTCCTCCAATTTCACAAGAACAACAACACATATACCCACTTATAACTATATTTCCATTCCTTTCCACACAACCAAATAATTATCGAATACAATACAATTATAACCTTAAGCATCAAATTCTCACTTTCATCACACGATCAATGACAACCATAACGACAACAACATCAAAATTAATTCACCATTTTTAAGTTAGAACAGCCCCACACACGGCCTAAACAACAACTTAGCATCATCACATACAATTCTTTACATCCAATTCCACATTTACCAATTTATAAAAAGTCCAAACCTGTTATACCCCGTATTTTTATACGTCGAATTATTCGCAAGCTAATCGACTTAAGTTAAAGACGGGTTTATTTTCGGACATGACATAGGAACTTTTAATTTTCAATTTTAATTAGTACACAAATTGTTTATAAATTTTATTTAGTGTAGAAATATTATTGGAGATTAGGAACTAATTAATTATGATTAGATTATTAAGTAGGGATTAGTGATTAATTAAAATTAAGTAATTTAATTATGTTTGTGGGCCCCATCCGTTTTTAAATTAAAAAAAAAAGAATGATGACTCATTGGTGGGACACATGTCAAGCAAGTGGACACGTGTCCTATGGTGAGGGAGCATATATATATGATGAATCATGCTATCATATTTCACTTTGCAAAAAAATGAAAGAGCAACATTTCCATGACTGCTCTCGGCCAGCCATGGATGGAGGAAAAAAATATTTTGTTGCTATTTTGGATTAAGTTTCAAGTGATTTGCAAGTTCAAGGAGGTGATAGCAACATTGGATATTGAATTGAGGTAGAAGAAATAGTGAAATTGGAGCAAATAAGTGTAGAAATTCCTCCAAGTAAGTTAAGGTAAGATTTTCTTATTTTGTGGTATAATTGTATTAATGGTATTGTAATGGAAGGATTAAAATTGGATTGGGTAAAATTGGAAGTAAGAAATTGCATGAAATTGTTGTTATATGAAATTGTGGGTTGAAAGGATTAAAAGTATGATTTATGTTCATAGGCCGTTATTCGTGTTGTGGTCGTGTTGTCGTTGATGTGGATTCTAGATTTGGAAGAAAAAAGTGTATAACGTATCGTATACAAAGCGTGTGTTGGGTTAATGGTGTATAATCTTAAAACGTTAACGATTTGGATTGGAAAAGGGTGAAGAAGGGTTGTTGGATTGTTAGAGTTGTTTATGGGCTGAATTGTAAGGGTTTTTATATGCATATCTCTATTACTGTCATTGTTGGTATTTCTGTGATAACAGGAGGTTAATTGGAAGTTCGGGTTAGGCGAGTATATAGGGGAAATACTGCCCGATTTCCGTTAAGTTCTTAACTAATGAAAATCCTAATCAAGAAAGTATGAATTAAAGAATGAGTCCTATAAATGATTGGTTACAGATTTATAAGCTAGGAAGTATAGTTTACTAACGATAGCATTACTTTCATATGAAATAGGCTAAAGGGGCGACGAAGTGAACTTGGTTACGGTTAACCTGTAACAGGTATGTAAAGTTATCCTTTCTTTCTTTTTGGCATGATCCTTATCATATGAACGAATACAGTGAGCAAGCGAGTTCCAAAGACTCTATTCTTAGAGAGTGTAGAGATATTTGTATCGTTGGCCTCCTATGTTTTATGTCCATAACTCCCAGAGACTTTTCATATTAGCTTCTTCTGTCACCAGAGGGGTTCAGAGTATCATTTTTCGAGTTTTACATGCATTTGTATATATTATATTATATTTATGGATCGGGCCGTACGTTCCTCGGCACTAACATATTATATTTATGGATCGGGCCGTACGTTCCTCGGCACTAACACATTATATTTATGGATCGGACCGTACATTCCTCGGCACTAACACATTATATTTATGGATCGGGCCGTACGTTCCTCGGCACTAACATATTATATTTATGGATCGGGCCGTACGTTCCTCGGCACTATTATATTATATATGGATCGGGCTATACGTTCCACAGCACTATCAGTTATATTATAATCTATGCCTATCATACGCCGTAGAGTCAGTTTCTGTCATATAGAGTTATATAGATATTCTCAAATGTTAGCCACAGATGCATTCTATTATTGAGGCTGGTTTTCATGACTCATCTGTACTTGATGTTCTTATGCTTTATATACTCAGTACATATTCCGTACTAACCCCCTTTCTTCGGGGGGCTGCGTTTCATGCCCGCAGGTACAGACGCTCGATTCGGTGATCCCCCAGCTTAGGATTTCCAGTCAGCTGTCTTGGAGAGCTCCGTTGTTCCGGAGCCTAGACTTTTGGTATAGATCTTCTGATGTATTTATATATGGTTGTCCAGGGATACGATGGGGCCCTGTCCCATCACATTACACTGTTAGTACTCAGAGGTCTGTAGACATGTGTGTGGGTTGTATATAGATTATGGTCAGCTGTGTCTATATAGTTGTTGTGGATGTTTCTGTTGGTTGTGGCAGCCTTGCCGGCTTGCATATGTTATCGATATGTGGTGGTAGCCTTGTCGGCTTGCGTATTATAATGATATATAGTGGCAGCCTCGTCGGCTTGCGTATTTGATTTCGTTGTGATTGGTTGAGACTCCGCAGGGGACAAATTATCTTGATATGTGATGTTGAGGACCTTTGTGTCTATGTCGATTTCCATGTTGTCTATAATGCCAGTCTGATTATGTCTAACAGGTATACATATAGGTGTCCATCTCGGGCGCTAGTCATGGCCCACGGGGCTGGGTCGTGACAAAACCACCTCTAAAACATGTTAGAGAGAATTAAATCTTACCTTAACAAGCTTGGCTCCTTAACGTTGCTAATTACTTGGATGTTTACAACACCTTAGAACTTTAATTTTTCTCCACTCCAACCTCAAGCTCAGCTAGGAACAGCCATGCCCGAACACTCTCCCTCTCTAGCTTAACTTTGCCTCTCTCTCTCTCTAAGTTAATTTTTGTATGAAGATGACAATGTGCTAAATGACTAATCTTAGTCATTGACATGCTATTTATAGGCATCCTAATAACCCTACACGTGCCCACCATAATGAATCATCATTTTATTATATTTGTTTATTTATTTTTTAACTAAAGAATTCGGTGGGGCCCACTTAATTGTCTAATTAACTAACTTAATTAATCTTAGTTAATCACTAATCCCTACTTAATAATCTAATCATAGTTAATTACTCCCTAATCTCCATCATATTCCTATACTAATAGGAATTTACAAACAAGTCGTGCCATATTAAAAATCGGGATTGAAAGTCCTTGTCTCATATCCCAAAATAATCTCGTCCTTAAACTTATGTCGATTAGCTTACGAATAATCCAACGTACAAAACTACGGGATATAACATTTGTCAACTGTGTAAATAGAACTTGACAACTTAGAAGATTTGACGAAGTTAAGGATATAGTTTCTGTGAAAGCACTTCAACTGTTGTTGGGAGTATATTCAAACAGTTCCTGACACGGTATGAGACACTGGGCAGTGTTATGAATTATGTTAGCACACTTTACGGCATTATCATATTTTCTAATAGCAGAACAGCCAAAATGCCAAGGTTAGTCATCTAAGAGCTAAATATGGCATTCCAGCAAAACAAAGGAATAAAATGGAATTTATGATCTTTGACCTCCTGCCAAGTAAAGGATAGATAACAAAATAATTTTTCCCTTATATAAAGCTGTATTAATTCTAAAATGTCTCCCAGGTGGTTGAACACAACACCGAAGACTATTGCACCAAATATAATTAAAGAAAACCAAAGGGTACAGAGGTAGGTTCTTTATCCCAAATATACTCTGCCATAACTCTCTTTTCATTTCTGCCTTTTCTAAGAAGATAGAGTGATAAATAATTCCCACAATACCTGATTTTTGTGTCCTATCCTCTGGGAAAACATGTATAGATAGATATATGTCGAGTAGCTGAAAAGGTATAAAAGCATGTACTCAATGATGTTAGCACACAGGGAAAATAAATACATACAAAAGCCTTTTCAGTTAAGTCTACTTAAATACTTGACACTTAAAATCCACTAATACTATGTTCCTAAATGAAAAGTGCGCAAAGTTTGTCCAATAGGTTGGACACTAACCACATTATAGGGGGTTTCCTGAGGTGACATCTGAATATGGCGTCATATTACGAAACAAACTCCAGAAAAGCATAGTCTAGTCAGAAGTATCCTCGCAGCCATCTCCTTCCACCTTGACCACCAAGTTTCCATCTAAGCACACTCTATTAGGTGTGCCTTTAGTAATTTGTAGTATTGTAACAACCCCAATTTTAATGGAGGATTAATTTATAATTTATCAAAAGGGAATTAAGTATTATTGAAAAGAAAAGGAAATGAAAGAAATGGGCCAAGCCCAAAAAGGGGACAAAAAACAAAAGGAGTTTAAAGTCCGATGGTCTAAACGTGAGAAACAAAAATCAGAAAACAGAGATAGAACGCAAAAAGGGAAACGCAGTGCAAGAAAAGAAAAGAAGGGAAGAAAAGGAGGGGAGAAAAATAAGGATTTTCAACCCAAATCATCAAGGTAATGCCTCTGATCTTTTATTTAAGTTTATTATGCAATTATGGGTGAATTTTTATGGTGAAAACATGGGGATATTTTGAGGAATTGAGAAAGTTTAGTCCTGGGGTTCTTCAACCTAAATTATTGATTTGAAGGGGCAAACAACATCAAATTTTAGACTTCTATATATTGTTGAAATCGTCTTGTCGAAAGCTTCCCTAAAACATAAGTCTTGTCAGGTTTTGAACACATTGACCAGAGGGCATTTTTGTCCTTTAAAATTTGACTTTAACCGTTTAAGCCTCTAAAAATATAGAAGTGGTTTACCCTAAGGGTTTTGACCATTCTAAATCCGTTTTTGTGTAGTTTGAGGCAATCCGGAGACTCGAGAACGCAGTTTTGATTTATTGGGAAGTGTGCTTGAATTGTGAATTTGAGGTAAGTGAGACTTTAAGCTTTGGGAACTTGCTTTTCAAAATCCGTTTTAAAAATATGTTTTGTCTGTCTGGTCCATGTGTTGGGGCGAGCGTGTGCTTGGCAGAATCGGTGGTCCTTAAGGCCAGCCGCATATACTTTATTTTCAAATACTCTAAAACTCAATTTATAAATTGTTTCGTAATGTGATACGGCTGTGAGCCATGATATTGGGGCATTGTGTATGCTTCCCTTAGTATTGTGTATGCTTCTTAATGATATTGGGGTATTGTGTGTGCTTCCCTTAGCATTGTGTATGCTTCCTGACATATTTGGCACATTGTGTATGTTGCCGTGGATTCATAGTGTTGACTAATTCTTTAACTGCCACTTATGACGGTTCGTAGTGTAAATTGTGTTGAGATATATAATAGTTTTGATAAACAGTGGTTTGGACCTTGGTTGCTATTATATAATGATATATACATGTGCATAATATTTTTGTGCTTGTTGTATGTTTGTATTTTCTAACACTTGTTCCAGGGGTATTTAAAGTGGCGGGTCGAGGATCTTACTGGGTTATAATTACATATAGCTCACTCCTTACCTGCATGTCCATGCAGATACTATTGGCGACGACGAAGCTAGTAGCTCACGAGTTTGCTAGAGTTGATCTATTGGTTGAGGTGAGCCGCCGCTTTATTCGTGGAGGCTACCAAAAGTGTCTTTACATTTATTTATTAATGTTTTTTTTCTTTTGGGATTTAAAAACCCAAGCCTTTTGTAATTCTCTTAGATGCTCTATGGTCTAGTGTGGGATTTGGGCAAGAGTATTTGGTTAATATTTTGAAACACTAATTATCCATAATTAATTATTATATTATTTGAGTGCTTATTTAATTTGGTTAATGCTGCAAAATTATGATTAAGATATGAAAATGTGATTCGCCTGGCCGGTGGTGTGTGCTGGGTGCCAATCACGTCTAGGGGGTATTTTGGGAAGTGACAAAGTTGGTATCAGAGCCAGGTTTTAAGTCCCGGGTCATGGAGCAATGTTTAGTAGAGTCTTGTTCATGCGTCTGTAGGCGCCCATACTTATGACCTTGAGGCTACTGAACATCTAGGATGGTTTCCCTTCTTTCATTCCTTATTCGTGCATTGAGTTGAATCTAGTCTAATTGTTGTAATACTTATTCCGCAGATGGCTAGGACATGCATATCCTCCTCTGCTAGATGTCACGGTTGATGCGAAAGTTTTTTTTTTTTAACGTCATATGTGCAACTAAGAGTGATACTGAATACATGGAATGTTGTGTGCGTTGATTGTAGTTGAGATTGCACCGGTGTACACTTTGGGATAGTTTTATTTACATAGAAAATTCTGCCAAATACTTTTTTGAATGTTTAGGAGTTAGTGAAAATTTTGAACGTTAAGAAATCGTTGAATGAAAGGGTAGCGTCTGCGGGTTCCCTAGTCAAAAAAAAAAAAGTGGTCAAATGATATTAAAAAAAAAAATGTGTAAGAGCGACCATCCAAATCTGGGGTTGTTGGTATAACTTTATATTATGAGTCTTATCGGTAAAGAGAAAGCGGGTAGCGGGAAAGTAAGAAGTGTAATTGCATGCCCATGCCTAAGTTGTTGAGCTTTATGGTGAATGATATTTTGAGGAAAGTGCTTAAATGGCTCTAAGATTAATGCCTCTTAAAGCGATTCACTATTATTAGTAACGTCGTGATGGTGATGTCATAAGTGTGACTGTGGCGTAATATTACATATCTTAAGTTTATTAAGTATGAGCATGATAATGGCCCTATGAGATGCACAACTTGTTCGTGGAGTAGGTCCCTGGGTGAATTCCAGATTGTGAGCGAGAATAAGACTTAAGTATAAGAATTATTGAAACAAGATAGTAAGATGTTTAGCATGAAACTCAGTGTATAGTGGCTTGATTAGTTGTTGAAGGGAAAGACGTGGAATATTAAAGACTATCACGCACCAAGAAAATAAATGAACCATAAAAGAAGTTGGAGTAAATAAGAAATGACATGATTGCCACAGATAACCAGTTCACACAGTTTTGTTAATATACGTTGTCTTCAATAAAGCACAAGCTTGAGGAAGATGAGAAACACGGTAATGAGATGATAGTACAGATGAGGATGAAGAGAAAAGTTGATACTTAGATGTAGCCTTAGTGATTTCGCGGTGGAGTCTACTATTATTGGCCGGTCTATCGAACAAGTGTGGACACAGTTCAGATCATGATACGTTTATGTGCTGGGGGAAAAAATGGCGTTATTGACCTTGAGGTTATCTTTGATTCAGATTGAATAACTTCGTCTTTCCTTAAGCTTGATTGCCATAAAAAGACCGTTCCATTTTCCATTTCGATAGAGCCTAATATTGAGTTTGTAATGAGTTTAAAGGATTCAATTGGTATGTCCACAGACAAAGCAACCTCGTATCGAGTCCTGAATGCAGTCTTGGGAATATCTGCCTCCTTCACCCGCACCTGATGATAGCCTGATCGCAAGTCTATCTTCGAAAAGCATTTAGCACCCTGCAGCTGGTCAAATAAATCATCAATCCCAAGGAGGGGATATCTATTCTTTATTGTTACTTTATTCAGCTGCCTATAATGAATACACATCGGCAGCGATCCATCTTTCTTTCTCACAAACAATACCGGTGCTCCCCAAGGTGATGTGGTAGGCCTGATGAAGCCCTTTTCTAATAAGTCCCTCAATTGCTCTTTTAACTCCTTCAGCTCTGCCGGTGCCATTCTATAAGGAGGAATAGATATAGGCTGAGTATCTGGCAATACATCTATAGTGAACTCTATCTCCCGCTCAGGAGGAAGACCTGGAAGCTCGTCTGGGAATACATCTGGAAATTCATTAACTATCGGGACTGACTGAAGAGTCGGTACCTCTGCTTTCACGTCATGCACACGAACCAGATGATAAATATAACGCTTTCTAACCATCTTCCTTGCCTCGAGGTATGAAATAAACTTACCCCTCGGCGATGCTGTATTCCCCATCCACTCTATAATCGGCTCCCCTGGGAACTGAAATCGGACTATCTTTTCTCTGCAATCAACGTTAGCATAACAAGAAGCTAACCAGTCCATACCCATAATAACATCAAACTCCGTTATATCTAACTCTATCAGATCTGCCACGGTGTGACGACTATATATAATCACCGAACAATTTCTATATACTTGTTTTGCTATAACAGAATCTCCTACCGGTGTAGCTACCTCAAATGGTTCTATCAATTCAGGTTTTATCCCGATTCTACTAGCAACAAAGGGAGAGATATACGATAAGGTGGAGCCTGGATCTATCAATACATATATGTCCCGAGAGAAAATCGATAATATACCTGTAACCACATTTGGTGACGCCTCCTGATCTTGTCTACTAGCCAAAGCATATATGTGGTTCGAAGGACCGCTAGAACTGGAAGCTCTGCCACGACCTCTGCCACGGCCTGCTGGTGTCTGAATACCCTGCCCCGTAGGGCGTATAGCTACAGAAGAAGATGAACCAGCAACCGACCCAGTAGGCTGAGCTACACCACCTCGACCGCCACCATACGGACACTCTCTCATAATATGGCCTTGGTGGCCGCAAGAAAAACAAGCACCTATAGCAAAACAGCATTCCCTAGAATGGGGCCTACCACACCAGAGCACCGAGGTAAAGGTGGCCTCGACTGATTCGAACCCCTGTTCACCTGCGAACCTGAAGCCCTGGAGCTCTGACCGGCTCCTGAATACCCTATACTCTCAAATATTCTGCCTGTAAACTGTGGGGGTGCACTCCGTGCTTGTTAGGAAGGATATCTACTATACTGCTGAGGCTGCCTGCCTCGAAACTCGCCAGGATAACCAGCCGATCTAGCCCTCTTATGCTGACCTCTGTCATAATCTCTATCTGGCTGACGTCCTCTATGTCGGTCCTCCACCCCCTGTGCATATGTCTGTATCCAACCAATATCCATACCTGGCTGAAGAGCCACCGCCATACAACCATCAACCAAATAGCGATCCAGTCCCATCACATAATGATGCACTCTATCAGCCATATCAGCTACAATAGTAGGCGCATATCTGGCCAACGAATCAAACTCAAGACTATAATCTTGAACGCTCCTGCCATTATGCCTCAAATGTAAGAATCTATCAACTCTAGCTCGTCTCATCTCTGGGGGCAGAAAGTGGCCAAGGAAGGCCTCCATGAACTCATCCCATATTGGAATTTACTCCCTAATCTCCATCAATATTCCTATACTAATTGGAATTTACAAACAAGTCGTGCCATATTAAAAATCGGGATTGAAAGTCCTTGTCTCATATCCCAAAATAATCTCGTCCTTAAACTTATGTCGATTAGCTTACGAATAATCCAACGTACAAAACTACGGGATATAACATTTGTCAACTGTGTAAATACAACTTGACAACTTAGAAGATTTGACGAAGTTAAGGATATAGTTTCTGTGAAAGCACTTCAACTGTTGTTGGGAGTAGATTCAAACAGTTCCTGACACGGTATGAGACACTGGGCAGTGTTATGAATTATGTTAGCACACTTTACGGCATTATCATATTTTCTAATAGCAGAACAGCCAAAATGCCAAGGTTAGTCATCTAAGAGCTAAATATGGCATTCCAGCAAAACAAAGGAATAAAATGGAATTTATGATCTTTGACCTCCTGCCAAGTAAAGGACAGATAACAAAATAATTTTTCCCTTATATAAAGCTGTATTAATTCTAAAATGTCTCCGAGGTGGTTGAACACAACACCGAAGACTATTGCACCAAATATAATCAAAGAAAACCAAAGGGTACAGAGGTAGGTTCTTTATCCCAAATAAACTCTGCCATAACTCTCTTTTCATTTCTGCCTTTTCTAAGAAGATAGAGTGATACATAATTCCCACAATACCTGATTTTTGTGTCCTATCCTCTGGGAAAACATGTATAGATAGATATATGTCGAGTAGCTGAAAAGGTATAACAGCATGTACTCAATGATTTTAGCACACAGGGAAAATAAATACGTACAAAAGCCTTTTCAGTTAAGTCTACTTAAATACTTGACACTTAAAATCCACTAATACTAAGTTCCTAAATGAAAAGTGCGCAAAGTTTGTCCAACAGGTTGGACACTAACCACATTATAGGGGGTTTACTGAGGTGACATCTGAATATGGCGTCATATTACAAAACAAACTCCAGAAAAGCATAGTCTAGTCAGAAGTATCCTCGCAGCCATCTCCTTCCACCTTGACCACCAAGTTTCCGTCTAAGCACACTCTATTAGGTGTGCCTTTAGTAATTTGTAGTATTGTAACAACCCCAATTTTAATGGAGGATTAATTTATAATTTATCAAAAGGGAATTAAGTATTATTGAAAAGAAAAGGAAAAGAAAGAAATGGGCCAAGCCCAAAAAGGGGACAAAAAACAAAAGGAGTTTAAAGTCCGATGGTCTAAACGTGAGAAACAAAAATCAGAAAACAGAGATAGAACGCAAAAAGGGAAACGCAGTGCAAGAAAAGAAAAGAAGGGAAGAAAATGAGGGGAGAAAAATAAGGATTTTCAACCCAAATCATCAAGGTAATGCCTCTGATCTTTTATTTAAGTTTATTATGCAATTATGGGTGAATTTTTATGGTGAAAACATGGGGATATTTTGAGGATTTGAGAAAGTTTAGCCCTGGGGTTCTTCAACCTAAATTATTGATTTGAAGGGGCAAACAACATCAGATTTTTGACTTCTATATATTGTTGAAATCGTCTTGTCGAAAGCTTCCCTAAAACATAAGTCTTGTCAGGTTTTGAACACATTGACCAGAAGGCGTTTTTGTCCTTTAAAATTTGACTTTAACCGTTTAAGCCTCTAAAAATATAGAAGTGGTTTACCCTAAGGGTTTTGACCATTCTAAATCCGTTTTTGTGTAGTTTGAGGCAATCCGGAGACTCGAGAACGCAGTTTTGATTTATTGGGAAGTGTGCTTGAATTGTGAATTTGAGGTAAGTGAGACTTTAAGCTTTGGGTACTTGCTTTTCAAAATCCGTTTTAAAAATATGTTTTGTCTGTCTGGTCCATATGTTGGGGCGAGCGTGTGCTTGGCAGAATCGGTGGTCCTTAAAGCCAGCCGCATATACTTTATTTTCAAATACTCTAAAACTCTATTTATAAATTGTTTCGTAATGTGATACGGCTGTGGGCCATGATATTGGGGCATTGTGTATGCTTCCCTTAGCATTGTGTATGCTTCTTGATGATATTGGGGCATTGTGTGTGCTTCCCTTAGCATTGTGTATGCTTCCTGACATATTTGGCACATTGTGTATGTTGCCGTGGATTCATAGTGTTGACTAATTCTTTAACTGCCACTTATGACGGTTCGTAGTGTAAATTGTGTTGAGATATATAATATATTTGATAAACAGTGGTTTGGACCTTGGTTGCTATTATATAATGACATATACATGTGCATAATATTTTTGTGCTTGTTGTATGTTTGTATTTTCTAACACTTGTTCCAGGGATATTTAAAGTGGCGGGTCGAGGATCTTACTGGGTTATATTTACATATAGCTCACTCCTTACTTGCATGTCCATGCAGATACTATTGGCGACGACGAAGCTAGTAGCTCACGAGTTTGCTAGAGTTGATCTATTGGTTGAGGTGAGCCGCCGCTTTATTCGTGGAGGCTACCAAAAGTGTCTTTACATTTATTTATTAATGTTTTTTTTCTTTTGGGATTTAAAAACCCAAGCCTTTTGTAATTCTCTTAGATGCTCTATGGTCTAGTGTGGGATTTGGGCAAGAGTATTTGGTTAATATTTTGAAACACTAATTATCCATAATTAATTATTATATTATTTGAGTGCTTATTTAATTTGGTTAATGCTGCAAAATTATGATTAAGATATGAAAATGTGGTTCGCCTGGCCGGTGGTTTGTGCTGGGTGCCAATCACGTCTAGGGGGTATTTTGGGACGTGACAAAGTTGGTATCACAGCCAGGTTTTAAGTCCCGGGTCATGGAGCAGTGTTTAGTAGAGTCTTGTTCATGGGTATGTAGGCGCCCATACTTATGACCTTGAGGCTACTGAACATCTAGGATGGTTTCCCTTCTTTCATTCCTTATTCGTGCGTTGAGTTGAATCTAGTCTAATTGTTGTAATACTTATTCCGCAGATGGCTAGGACATGCATATCCTCCTCTGCTAGATGTCACGGTTGATTCGAAAGTTTTTTTTTAACGCCATATGTGCAACTAAGAGTGATACTGAATACATGGAATGTTGTGTGCGTTGATTGTAGTTGAGATTGGACCGGTGTACACTTTGGGATAGTTTTATTTACAAAGAAAATTCTGCCAAATACTTTTTTGAATGTTTAGGAGTTAGTGAAAATTTTGAACGTTAGGAAATCGTTGAATGAAAGGGTAGCGTCTGCGGGTTCCCTAGTCAAAAAAAAAAAGTGGTCAAATGATATTAAAAAAAAAATTGTGTAAGAGCGACCATCCAAATCTGGGGTTGTTGGTATAACTTTATATTATGAGTCATATCGGTAAAGAGAAAGCGGGTAGCGGGAAAGTAAGAAGTGTAATTGCATGCCCATGCCTAAGTTGTTGAGCTTTATGGTGAATGATATTTTGAGGAAAGTGCTTAAATGGCTCTAAGATTAATGCCTCTTAAAGCGATTCACTATTATTAGTAACGTCGTGATGGTGATGTCATAAGTGTGACTGTGGCGTAATATTACATATCTTAAGTTTATTAAGTATGAGCATGATAATGGCCCTATGAGATGCACAACTTGTTCGTGGAGTAGGTCCCTGGGTGAATTCCAGATTGTGAGCGAGAATAAGACTTAAGTATAAGAATTATTGAAACAAGATAGTAAGATGTTTAGCATGAAACTCAGTGTATAGTGGCTTGATTAGTTGTTGAAGGGAAAGACGTGGAATATTAAAGACTATCACGGACCAAGAAAATAAATGAACCATAAAAGAAGTTGGAGTAAATAAGAAATGACATGATTGCCACAGATAACCAGTTCACACAGTTTTGTTAATATACGTTGTTTTCAATAAAGCACAAGCTTGAGGAAGATGAGAAACACGGTAATGAGATGATAGTACAGATGAGGATAAAGAGAAAAGTTGATACTTAGATGTAGCCTTAGTGATTTCGCGGTGGAGTCTACTATTATTGGCCGGTCTATCGAACAAGTGTGGACACAGTTCAGATCATGATACGTTTATGTGCTGGGGGAAAAATGGCGTTATTGACCTTGAGGTTATCTTTGATTCAGATTGAATAACTTCGTCTTGCCTTAAGCTTGATTGCCATAAAAAGACCGTTCCATTTTCCATTTCGATAGAGCCTAATATTGAATTTGTAATGAGTTTAAAGGATTCAATTGGTATGTCCACTGACAAAGCAACCTCGTCGATAATATAGGTCGTATCTAACTTTAACTCGAGGCACCTGGGTTGAATAACTAATTAGTGGGTTAGTGTGAGTAGTTAATAAGTTTTTGAATATGAGTTGGTAATAAGTTTTTGACTATTCTTTCAGCGAACCTATTAATTATACCATATAATGGAGAGGTCGACTAAAACTTGGTATTGATATGCTGTCATTAATCTGGTATATTTTTATTTTTAATTATAGAATGACTGCAAAGTCAAAGGAAGTAAATTATAAGGTACAAGATTTCGTGATTGAGAGGTCAATATACCAAGTATAGAGCCCGGATGTGCTTAATTTCTATTTGTTGGGGAGAATATTGAATCTATGCAAATTGTTATCACTAAGAGAAAAATGACTTAATTTTTATCATATGATGGGCAAGTATCTTTTTGTCTTTTCCTAAATTACATGATATGTGGATTCAGTTATAGGGTGTTATATGCTATTCTAAGATAGACTTGTGATCAGGATACGCTGAGTAGTAGGAGAAAGGGGTGGATAATCTGAAGACATGTACCAAGACTAATTTTGGTTAGTGTTAATTTCTGGTAATATCTTTTGGATAGAGAATGCATTAGTGATTGTCATGCACTAGAGGATTGGGGTATTAAAAAACGTTCCTTAGCTCTGTATTTGTTATGTTCATTAATGACATATACGAATATCTTCTCAGTCTATAGAAGCATATGTTGTGGTTGAAAAAGATGTCGGAATAATATTGATTAAACAACTGAGGTTAAAAGTGTGAATTTTAATTTTTACATCTTGGCGTTATGAGCCTTGTGGTGTCTAGTAAAAGGATGGAAGGTTGAGTTTAATACACACACTAAGGCTCTATCATGTGTTATGCTACAGTTGTTTTTTGTTTGAACATGCACAGTTGATCGATACGAGAGTCTTGACCTTATTGGGGATTAGTGATAGTCTCTAAAGACGAGGCTACTTGATAGTGGAAAAAAAAAGGGAACATTCTAATTAAAGAGTTGAATGTGTGTACACCTATGGTGGTTGACTTAAGGAGATTTGTACTAAAAAAGATACAACGTTTATTATATTTATTACTTTTTAGATTCACAAATATGCATTGGGGCCGCAGGAAGAGAGTTAAAATTGACAAAAGTTATTTGGGGTACATAAATATTGTTCTTGTGTTTAAATCGTTAATATATTAAATACGAGTGTTAGAGACTCGAAATTTCCGATGCATGGTTATCTCCGATAGAAAGTAAAAATAGATCAATGTAGACTTTGTAGCTGGTCTATATGTTCATTCAGAAAATCGTAATCGTAGCTTCGGTGATATTGATTGACTTAGCGAGATTGTGTACCTGATTTAAGCTGAACTATTTTTTTATATATCATACTAGCTTATATGGTGTTATGTGTCAGAGATAGTGCAATGGCATGAGATGTCAATATTGTCATGTGTGACAAGAGTAACAGTGCATGGAACGTTTATGTAGGAGCATGTGGATGTGTTCCAGCATCGCTATATGTGAAAGTGCTATGTAGGAGTGTATGGATGTGTTCCAACACCACAATACATGTGAGAGATATATAGAAGCATAAGGATGTATTTCTAACATTGTTGTACGTGAGAGCATTATGTAGGAGTGCTTGGAGGTGTTTCAGCTCTACTGTATGTAAGATTGGTGGATATGTTTCGCCATAGGATCGTGGTTATGGCACTTGGATTGTGCCATCCTTGGGTGCCCGGTCTTAACACTAGTCATATGGATATTACCTGATAAGTGGTTAATGATCAGTTGCTTTTGACCGAGCTCGTGTATGATAGTTACTAATTCAGCATGCAGATCTTGTCATTGTCATTTTAGATTTTATTTGGATGTTGGAGTCTTACTCTATCAGGTTGGTTGAACACTATAAGTCAGAGTTGTTAGGTCTAGACTTAGATTAGCAAGCCTTGAAGAAAATTGCATTGAATGCGGGAACGATTTCGGATAGCATGGAGTAGACGAAAGTCTTATAGTGATAAAAGAGATTGTGATTTAGAGCTTATGAAGGGAGTCTTTTGAAAGTTTTCAACATGAAATGAGTCATGGGATTCAATTGGAAGGGTAAGCAAAGTCCTAGGTAAATGTTGATTCTTGTTGGCTTTTAGATCGAATCAGGTTGGTGGCATATGGACTTTCTTTAGCTTTGTGATTGTCTGTTGTTCATATCTTGTGTTTCACGTGTCCATACTTAGATGATATGTTCATAATGATTGCCATGATTCAGTCCGGAAAAAAAAATGGAGCCAGATGAAAATTTGATTTACAAAGAAGGTTCAATATCTATTGCTAATAGACAAGTGTGACAATTGAGCTCGAGGAAGGTTGCTTAAGTGGAAGTATAGTGTGCAAATCATGTCTTTTGAGCCTTTATGAGAATATCGATGTCGTCCTCTAGTTGATTAGTTTGAACTCAAGAAAGTAAAGCTAATGTACAAAAAAAAATTAGTGTGATATGCCTTGGATAAGGCCAATTTGAAGCAAAACACTTTAAATACAACTCAAAGCAGTTAAAGGCTTTTTCATTTAGTGATCGTGTGTTTATGGAAGTTTCTTTTGACACTAATGGTATTATGTGATATACTGAAAGAAGGATAAGTTGGCTGCAAGCATATCGCTGATAAGATTTTGGGCAACAGGTTGTGGTCGTAACTAAGAGACTTGTTATGCTACAAGAGGTGCATGCTATATTATGCGAATACGTTCTGAGAGTACATTAATGGTCTGATCCATGTTATTGAGATTGAAATAGTGCCAGTAAATGAGAATCGCGTTTTTAAAGTTGTTATTCTATATTTGAACATATGACTTTGTTAGCTATGGACAAAGAAGTATTTTGCGGTCAAAGTATTATAGTAGAACTATCTACAAGAAAAGACCACTTGAAAGTACAAGTAGGACACGCGTAGTGAATATTCATATCCTGACACTTCCAAAAGGGTGTTGGACACGTTCGAGGACGAACGTTATTTTAAGTGGGAAAGAATGTAACAACCCCAATTTTAATGGAGGGTTAATTTATAATTTATCAAAAGAGAATTAAGTATTATTGAAAAGAAAAGGAAAAGAAAGAAATAGGCCAAGCCCAAAAAGGGGACAAAAAACAAAAGGAGTTTAAAGTCTGATGGTCTAAACGTGAGAAACAAAAATTAGAAAACAAAGATAGAACGCAAAAAGGGAAACGCAGTGCAAGAAAAGAAAAGAAGGGAAGAAAAAGAGGGGAGAAAAATAAGGATTTTCAACCCAAATCATCAAGGTAATGCCTCTGATCTTTTATTTAAGTTTATTATGCAATTATGGGTGAATTTTTATGGTGAAAACATGGGGATATTTTGAGGAATTGAGAAAGTTTGCCATGGGGTTCTTCAACCTAAATTATTGATTTGAAGGGGCAAACAACATCAAATTTTAGACTTCTATATATTGTTGAAATCGTCTTGTCGAAAGCTTCCCTAAAGCATAAGTCTTGTCAGGTTTTGAACACATTGACCAGAGGGCGTTTTTGTCCTTTAAAATTTGACTTTAACCGTTTAAGCCTCTAAAAATATAGAAGTGGTTTACCCTAAGAGTTTTGACCATTCTAAATCCGTTTTTGTGTAGTTTGAGGCAATCCGGAGACTCGAGAACGCAGTTTTGATTTATTGGGAAGTGTGCTTGAATTGTGAATTTGAGGTAAGTGAGACTTTAAGCTTTGGGTACTTGCTTTTCAAAATCCGTTTTAAAAATATGTTTTGTCTGCCTGGTCCATGTGTTGGGGCGAGTGTGTGCTTGGCAGAATCGGTGGTCCTTAAGGCCAGCCGCATATACTTTATTTTCAAATACTCTAAAACTCTATTTATAAATTGTTTCGTAATGTGATACGGCTGTGAGCCATGATATTGGGGCATTGTGTATGCTTCCCTTAGCATTGTGTATGCTTCTTGATGATATTGGGGCATTGTGTGTGCTTCCCTTAGCATTGTGTATGCTTCCTGACATATTTGGCACATTGTGTATGTTGCCGTGGATTCATAGTGTTGACTAATTCTTTAACTGCCACTTATGACGGTTCGTAGTGTAAATTGTGTTGAGATATATAATATATTTGATAAATAGTGGTTTGGACCTTGGTTGCTATTATATAATGATATATACATGTGCATAATAGTTTTGTACTTGTTGTATGTTTGTATTTTCTAACACTTGTTCCAGGGGTATTTAAAGTGGCGGGTCGAGGATCTTACTGGGTTATATTTACATATAGTTCACTCCTTACCTGCATGTCCATGCAGATACTATTGGCGACGACGAAGCTAGTAGCTCACGAGTTTGCTAGTGTTGATCTATTGGTTGAGGTGAGCCGCCGCTTTATTCGTGGAGGCTACCAAAAGTGTCTTTATCATTTATTTATTAATGTTTTTTTTCTTTTGGGATTTAAAAACCCAAGCCTTTTGTAATTCTCTTAGATGCTCTATGGTCTAGTGTGGGATTTGGGCAAGAGTATTTGGTTAATATTTTGAGACACTAATTATCCATATTTAATTATTATATTATTTGAGTGCTTATTTAATTTGGTTAATGCTGCAAAATTGTGATTAAGATATGAAAATGTGGTTCGCCTGGCCGGTGGTGTGTGCTGGGTGTCAATCACGTCTAGGGGGTATTTTGGGACGTGACAAGTATCCCCTTAAACGGATAGTGCTGGACAAACTGTCATCTCTTACATGCTACTCCATCTTAGCCCGCTTCTGCATTTAGAATCTGCCAAAAACCAAAAGCTATGACCAGACAATTGTCATACACTGATTCATATCAGCTCAGGCTCAACCTGAAACTATACTTTCTTAAAGCAGGATTAGAATTATTCTGCAAATTCACATCACGAGATTATCAGAAGAACACCTTAATTTTCCCAAGACTTCATTGGTCATTTTTCCCAGAGTAAGTTTTAACATTCTAAATCTCTATAAGGAGGAAAAAGGGAAGGAAAGCAGAAGTATTTTTCTTTCCTCTACATTTAAAAATAAAAAGAACGAATTTGAAAGTTTAGTTTGCAAATTTCAATTATGTTGAAGTAGCTTTGTAAAACATTGAATTCTGATAGCCTAATATACAATCAATTCATGTTAGAACAAAAGTCCCGTGAAGCATGCATCAATAAACGATCAAATGTCAGATAACTCTTCCTTTTCCTCAAGCTAGTTCTTAGTTCTCACAGACAAAAGCATGTAAGAAACTATGAAAATATGCTAATAGTCCACTGTTGCAAAGCTAAGGTTAATTGTATATGGATTATTTGCTACAGAACATATGCTAAACTGCTGGTTATGCAAGTTCATCACCATCCTGTCATCTTGCCATCTTTGAAGGTTTTTGGTTTTTACGGTATGTCTGTCTTTTTTCCTTTTCTGATGGAAAGATAAACTTCATTGCTATGCACCAAGCTGGTGCCAAATATGTATAGCAAGTAAGATTTTGCTTAATTCTTTACAAAAGGATTTTCACCCTATCATGTCTTTAAAGAGTTAACAAAAAAAAATCTAAAAAGAATGTTTACATACTGGGCATCTTTCAAATTATACCAAGAGTAAACTGGCAATGATTTGAACTGGATACATGATAAGGGCTGATAACTATTTTCAAAACGACTATAATTTCTTTCCACGTTTAGCAAAACAAATGCATGATGGAACCTATTACTGGATGTCTCTGTGAATGGATATAATATCCCATCAGGTACCAACATCTCAAGCAAGTTAAATACGTTGGTACAAACGATCAAAATCAACATTTAGCATTGAAAGCCAATTGGAACACAACTGCCTTCTGGACAAAAACTCCTATAACAGTACTAACCAGAAAACCTTATTTATGAGACAAATCTTATTAACTATGTCGTATTTCAGTTTTCTTCACTTCTCAGCCTTAATAGTCAAGCTTATTCTGTAACTAAAATAACCAAGCATATAATAAGAGCACAAGTAGTTGGGGCAAATGAGTACCGGTTATAGCACATTATAGACTGCTATTGTTTCTTTGACAGAGGTAGAAAGGAATGTCTCCTCCTTTTGATTTCCTAACATTAAGTCAGCGCAAAACCAATTTGTTTATAAAAAATAGAAAGTCTGCACCAATAAACACAGATATTTCTAATTGTGAACTAATGTTATGTACCTGCAAAGCATATTCTGTTTCTCTCCTTCCTCAAATAGATTCATCTTGGCCAAGTTACCTAGTTGAACTATGTTGCTTGGAATATACATCTTGTTTATGAATTATATTCAAAGGGTGATATAATAAACTTATCGTTTTATTAATGAGTACTTCTTAAGGAGTGTGCCAAATCAAATATGGACAAGCAAATATTGAGGGTGGGAGTATTAAGCTCATACCCTTCCAGCTCCAACTCATAATACAGTTCTTTCCTAAAAGATAAACTCAAATTAAAAAATAACCAGATGCAGTTTTACATAGCATCTATAAATACTCAAATTGGCAGAAAAATACGGTCAACATTCTGACGAAACCCCGCAGGATTCAACTTCAACTTTGTTTAGTAATTTCAATTTGAACCTCAAGATAAACCTAAGGATAAAACTAATCACAAAATGAAAAATGAAAAAAGCAGAGAGGAAAAGCAGGAAGGGGAAGAGAGTTAAAATTCCCAAAACAGTAGCACTTACCAGTGAATAAGCAAGTTCAGTGGCAGAAACCTCTGTAATAGATCTTCTCAGCTTCCATGGCTTCAATGCTTAACCAAACTTCACTTCAAAATTTATTCACTGTCCGCCCATAAACAACCCTTGCAAAAACAAAGAAAATTAGGTTGATCTAAATACCCAAACGACACACTGCGCATGAGGAAAAACAAAAAGCAGTCTCATTTACCAGAATTCCTTTAATCTTAAGAAATGTGTGAAACCTTCCAACTCCCTATAAAAGAATTAACAGCAGCAGGACGTCAATAGAAGCATGACCATCTGAAATTGATGAAAGCAAATCACAAAAGTAGAAATTGAAGTGACTATGAAAGGGCCAAAGAGGAGAGAGTAACTCAAATGGAAAAAAGAGAGGAAATTGATGAAATTTGTGAATATATGGAAACAACTTCAGAATAGTGGAAACGAAAAAGAAGCAGAAATGGAACAGAAAAATAGAACTAACCAGAAAGTAGAGAGAAGAACGACATGCAAACAGAGAGAAATTAAAATTTAACCAAAGCACAAGCACCTAAAATTAAATTGACATGGGTCTGCAAATAATAGACACATACATCCTCTAGAAAGTCCACACAGTTAGCTAGTAATAATTAGGATTGAATATAGGTACATCACAAACTCATGAACATAGGGGCTATATGCTAAAAATGAACAAATCTCAAATGACATGCCAAATGCCTGTTACATTCACATGGAAAGACGAAAAGTTACTTGCTTTAGCTGGAGGTATAATCTCATATGATACAACATGAAACATGCATTACTCTCTACCTTTTTGCCTTTATTACCCCTAATGTTGGCTTCATATTCCAAAAAACACAGCTACATGATTACAAAGAAAGTTAAAACCAAGAAGATATGTCATTACAGAACAAGCAAATTAAAAACTTACAATTAGATTAACATTTTCGATAATTTAAAGTCACAGTAGCTGTCAACATTAGTTTTTGATGATCAAGCAAGCAATAACTTTCTCTTTTGCACCTCACTGGTCTTCTTCTCGTTAGAATCTCCAATAGAATAACAACAACAATAGCAACAACAACAACCCAGTGAAATCCCACAACGTGGGGTCTGGGAAGGGTAGAGTATACGCAGACCTTACTCCTACCAAGGTAGGACGGCTGTTTCCGAAAGACCCTCGGCTCAATAAAAAACTTAAAAAACATAAAAAGAGGTCAGATAAGGCTAAGAGATTCAAAGCGATATGGAAATGAAGTAACGCAAGCGACACAGATAACATAGAATAATCAAAGCACAGGAAATAAGAGATAATAGCATAAATCAGAGCACAAGAAGTTATACTACGATAATGCGACTACTAATAAGACAGGATAATGAGACTATCTACTAGCTTTCTACCCTAATGTGGGTCCTCCAAACCCTCCTATCTAAGGTCATGTCCTCGGTAAGCTGTAACTGCGCCATGTCGTGTCTAATTACCTCTCCCCAATACTTCTTTGGCCTACCCCTACCTCGTCTGAAACCATCCATGGCCAACCTCTCACACTTCCGCACTGGGGCATCTGTGTCTCTCCTCTTCACATGCCCAAACCATCTCAATCTCGCTTCTCGCATCTTGTCTTCCACCGAGGCTACTCTCACCTTGTCCCGAATATCCTCATTCCTAAACCTGTCACTCCTGGTGTGGCCACACATCCATCTCAACATTCTCATCTCAGCAACTTTCATCTTTTGAACGTGAGAAATCTTAACTGGCCAGCACTTCGCCCCATACAACATAGTCAGTCTAACCACCACTTTGTAGAACTTGCCCTTAAGTTGTGGTGGCACCTTCTTGTCACATAGCACTCTGGAAGCAAGCCTCTATTTCATCCACCCTGCCCCAATACGATGTGTGACATCATCGTCAATCTCCCCGCTGCCTTGCATAATAGACCCAAGATACTTGAACCTACTTTGCTTCGGGATGGCTTGGGTACCAAGCCTCACTTCCAAGCCAGCCTCCTGAGGTGCTTCACTAAACTTACACTCTAAGTACTCTGTCTTGGTCCTACTCAGCTTAAACCCTTTAGACTCCAGAGTTTGTCTCCAATCCTCTAGCTTAGCGTTAACTCCGCTACGAGTCTCGTCGATCAGGACTATGTCATCCGCGAAAAGCATACACCATGGCACCTTACCTTGAATTTTCCGCGTCAATCCATCCATCACCAAGGCAAATAAAAACGGACTAAGAGCGGATCCTTGATGCAACCCCATCACAACTGGAAAGTGCTCTGAGTCTCCTCCTACTGTCCTTACCCTAGTTTTGGCTCCCTCATACATGTCCTTGATCACCCTAATGTACGCCACAGGTACACCTTTAGCCTCCAAGCATCTTCATAGGATCTCTCTTAGAACTTTGTCGTAAGCCGTTTCTAGGTCGATGAATACCATGTGTAAGTCCCTCTTCCTCTGCCTATACTGCTCCACCAGTCTCCTCACAAGATGGATGGCTTCTGTAGTTGAGTGTCCCGGCATGAATCTGAACTGATTCTCTGAAATAGACACGCCTTTCCTCACCCTCATCTCCACCACCCTTTCCTACACTTTCATAGTATGGCTTAGCAGCTTGATACCTCTATAGTTGTTGCAACTCTGGATATCTCCCTTGTTCTTGTATAGAGGGACCATTACCCTTTCCCACACTCGACCTCCAATAGAATAACACCTGAAGAATAATTATATATCACTATAATCGGAAAATTACTTATAAATTTGGTGAAGAATGATCAAGTATGTTGCCTTAAAAAATCTAATTAGAAATGTAGTTTAGACAATTCATTTTTTGTTGATAGGTAGTTTAGATGCACAAACTATAATCAATAACATTTGAAGGTAAAAATATTTTTTTTCCATTTAACATAATTGATGGTTAAATACTTCACTGATCAATGAGCTTTTGCATCATTAATACCTCTGTTTGATCGAATACCGAGACATTTTTGTTTTACCTTCTCAAAAAAATAAGTTAACTCCGCCTTGTATTTTTTGGACAAATCCAGTGACAATTCTCCACTCATGTCCTTCCAGAGCTGGGCAAGTGATCTTCAAGGACCTCTCCCCAACCCTCTTTTACTTTACATAGCTTTTCGTCTCCTTAATAGCTTGGAGTTCTCCAAAAAAGGGGTTATCAAAAAGATCAAATCACTAACTTCGAAAGTAGTTACTTCAGCTTCAGCCACTCGAATTTTCGGTATTCCTTTTTACTTCTCATCTAATGAATGCAACTTTATGCACTCAAAGAAGAGGCTACATACCTCCTCTAAAGAATTCTTGACTAAACGCCTTAGCGACATAATTCAATTCGGCATACACTAAGAATAAAATTTGATTGCCAGATTGACGTGCTTAACTCCAACATCTGCAGAGTTAAATAACCAAAGATAAAGAAAGAACAAGGGTGTAATCAACAATACACTAATAAAAGCAAATAAAATAAGCAATCCGAATTTTATAGTGTGTTGGTCCTGTCCCTTGGAAGTCCAAAAGGTAGAAGTCCTCACTGACCTAATCGATTTGATTGACAATCATATTTGTATTTGTCCACTATGTGCCTTGTCATTATTTCCTTTGGTTGATTTGAGTGAATACCTTCAAATTGGCCTTAACTAAATCACGTAATCTGCACATGAAAGCAATTCTTTATGAAATCCTAGTGAACCCGAAAAACATCTAGCATAAGCAAAAAAGCAGAAACAAAGGTACCAGACAACATTATAATCATCATTCAAGTTTTATAGTCTACAATATATAAATATGTTAAGAGGATGAAATTCTTTAGCACCTAACTTCCAAACTCGAATGGACACTGGAAAAGGCAAATACCAAAGTCAAAAGATAGATCTAGAAGTAATTATTTCAGACAATAATTTTCCTTTTCTAATTTCCTATGAACCCTCACTGCATGAAAATAGTAATATGCATTCCGAACTCATTAGACCAAACCAACTCATCATCAAATTTTAGCGAAATCATCAGTAAGTTCATAACTTAAGGAACAGTAGCAGTAGAACCATGACGCAAGAATCTCAGCAGTCCTACACTTAATATTTTTTAGAGGAACATATCTTTCTAAAGTAAGTACTAAGTAGTTTTATGAATTTAAGTAGGAATACCCTTGCAGACCGAGATTAAAAGACACGACTATTTTTTTGTAACTATTTTTTAGATGAACATATCTTTCTGAAGTAAGTACTGAATACCCTTTCCAAGGAAGACCGAGAGTAAAAGACACAACTATTTTGCCTCATTCTTTCCTAAAAGAAGTTCATTTTTATTTTGGTCCATAGATTGCATAAGCATTAATTGATGGTGCAGTCATAGTAATCTTTCACATATTCCCCATCCTTAACTGCACAAGATCTTGAACATATCCTATTAGCAAGCAACAAATAGAGATTTCATGAGAAAAGTACAAGCCATAATTCTCAAGATTTAAAAAGAACAACATAGATTAAGAAAGCAGATATTGCATGAATCCACTCTCTGTTTGGGGGATGTTCGATGGAAAGTAGGAAGAATCCTTTGAACTTGGGAGAGCTTAAATCTGGACGTACTCCAATGTTACGGACAAGCTAACTGTGAACAGTTTAGTAGTGGAAATTCGAAGTTAGTGTTCCCTGTTGGAGGTCTTTGATTGAATGGGAATATAATGTGCTTTGATTTCCAACGATCAGTAAGAAAATAGTATAGCCTTAGCAAACAGATAAAGGAATAATAGTTGTTGAGCATATTTAGACCTCCTAAACTTGGGCTAGAGTTTGATGGTCGTTCTTACCATATTCATGTCAGTGCCAGTTCTAAAGAAGGATAGACTACTAACCTTCTTTGATTTTTGCAAATAAGAAAAAGAAAAAAAACCTCAATTTTGAAGCTCCGTGACATAAGCTGATGCCATAATACTATGCATATACTTTGGTGTAACTATGTTATAGCTCCACAGAAAACAAACTGTATGATATTAATGCTTGAGATGGTATTGAACCAAATTATTTGGAAAATAAAGATTAACTTGAGCTCACCAAAAAGAAGGCTGCATTTTTTTTTTTTGAGATACATTAAGAAATGATCTGCATTGTAGAAAAATGTGGATGTTGTTTAGGATAGTAAAACTCATTAATTTGGGGTTTGTCTTACTTTTTTCCAAGATTCTGTATTCCCATTGTAGTCATCAAGTAACGAAATCATTATACCATCTTTATCATGTAACTTCCAACACTCTTACTTACACCTATTCTCTTCTATTCGCCATTTTAATTTCACAAATTTCAAGTCTAACTCTAAAACTCAATTTTTTTTTACATGTATAATTGAAGAAACAAAGAATCTACAAATGTAGTTGAACAGTTCCACGAAACAACTTATTTATTATAGGATAAAGTTCAACTATATGAAGCACATATATGGACAGTCCCTTTGTGCTTCCTCTGCCTTTTGGCATACAAAA
The DNA here is from genome assembly GCF_019175385.1 of Lycium barbarum. Taxonomy (NCBI): domain Eukaryota; kingdom Viridiplantae; phylum Streptophyta; class Magnoliopsida; order Solanales; family Solanaceae; genus Lycium; species Lycium barbarum. The sequence goes on along the minus strand of NC_083347.1, from coordinate 66,406,198 downwards.
TACAAAAACTAAATCTAAATAGTTAATGAAAAAACTGATTTCTTTCAGGAAACTTATCAAACACATATGACAAAAATAGTATAACCTAAGAAGTTAACAATATCCAATTCCTATTAGCTCATATAGGAGAACAGAATGTTTGGATTTTTAGTTTTAAACCTTTTCCTCTGTCGTTTCTTAATAGACAAATAATGTATTCGCAATAATACATATTATCAATAAAACGTTCTCATCATAGATGCAAGGAAGACAACGAATAAACACCTAACTGGTTCAATTTCAAAAAAGGAGTCAAAGTAACGTTGTTGACAGAACGTCAACATCGCAGCAGAAGAAATTAAAAAATTACACCCAAAAGGAAATCCGACCTCTGCTACATGAAAGGAATACCTGATCAGGAACAGTAGATTAGGGTTTTCTAGAAATTTTGTCGAACAGTTTGTGGATCCAGTAACAAGCCCTATCTCATAAAAGAACTTAAAGTGAAATATAACAAAATCAAAGATAACAAACATATTATAAGTTGATGGCACATGCATGTACAAATTCTACCAAAAGAACATGGAGAGAAAAAGATAGCATCAAAAGCCTCATTAAAAAGTAGAATGGTTGAAGCAACAACAGAGAAAACAATTACCACGGCACAAATAGAAGAGAACTCACCATGATTAGGGAAAAATTAGAGCTAAAAATGGACAATTTTGGTTCATGAAGAAGAAGCAGAGTGAGGAAGCAAAGGGAGCCAGGGCTTTTAAGCAGGCGTAATTACAAATTTACCCTTCGTCGCACCCAAACTCTCACTTATTAATAGTTTAAATTTAAATTAAATTAAAAATATTAAATTAAATAAATTAAACAAATAAATAAATTAAATTAAATAAATAAATGTGTTTGGAGAGGTCTCTAGAGGTTTCTAGGACTTGGGGTTATGTCTAAAATGATTAAAATGAAGAGGGTTCATCATACTTAAATTTTGAAAATTTCCACCGACTTTGTATTATACAGTTCGTATAACTTGATCGTATAAAATTATACGGTTTAGCGCGATCGCGCCACCTTTGGGCGCATTCGCGCAGCCTTAACTTTTCTGCCTGCGTGTTCGTTCAGTAAAAAGGTCATAACGCTTGATCCCATATGGTATGAGGACCCACGACCTATGGTTGGAAAGCTCTTTCAATTATATACAGCTTTCATTTTTGGTGCGTTTCCAAATTCCAAACTTATAATGGCTTTTTGGCGCCTCCAAGTCAGATCATCCGAAAACGTATCCTTAAATCATTCTTTTAGAGGGTTTATGCCCATATTCGGCCCAATGTTCCTTCTTAAGACTTGCTCAACTTCCCATATACTACTCATATAACTTTTCATACGTCCTTTATAAAACCCTGGCATGTGGGCCCCGCCTTACCTTCGGTTACGAGAGTCACTCATCAAGTAACGTGTTAACTGATTTACTCCCTACGATCTCCAAATGTCATATATATATATATATATATTCTTATACCCAGATCATATAATCTTCATCCCTGACCCGAGCCTAAAATTTGCTCAGCGCCTTCGCGCCCCGTGGTGGCGCGTTCGCGTTGAGTTGGCCCCTGGCCTCCTGCGCGTTTGCGCCACTCCTTGGCGCGTTCGCGCAGACTATTTTCCTGGCCTGCCATCCCAAATTGTAACGTCCATATCTCCTTAACCCAATGTCCTATTGAGGAACAGTTTGTTGCGTTGGAAACTGGGTTTCATGAACTTGACTTTCGGCTTTGCTTTGCCTCAAAACTTGTCACATTCCAAAAGATATTCTTCCCCCAAGTCGGACTATCAACCCTAGTTTTTGAAATTCACCTGCTTCCCAATCTTCTCGTGGCTTATTACCTGACCTAAACCTTCATGATGATACATTAAACGCATGCAACCATACATGCCCTTGAAAGTAACTCCAAAATCCACACTTGGGGCGACCGACATTTACGAATTTCAATGTATAGAACTACGGGGTGTAACATTCTTGCCCCCTTAAAAACATTCATCCTTGAATGTCGTAGTTACAAATTCATGACGTTTTTACTGATGTCTTGAAGTGACTGCCCTTTTCTTATACGCCGATCGCCTTATTTTTAACATAGGTTGGTTAACCTCTTCTCATTCTCCCTTAGCTCTTTATTGAACTCTTTCATAAATTCTATAGCCTTCTGCTCTTATGTGACTGAACTAATATTCAATTATCGCCCTATTCCCGTCAAGGTGGTCTTGGTTCACCATGGCTACGGCTACTCGCCGACTTGCAAGTACCTCCTCTTACTTGCTCTTTGTTCCTCTATTAGTGGACAACTCCCTTGCTCGACTATGCCACCTTCCTTGAGTCTATTTTTCTTCGAAGTGCTCTTCTCCACTTGCCATTTTATAGTATTAGCCTAGAAGTTCGTAGAATGTCCTCTCAGAAGTACAAATCTATTCTATTTCTAGAAGGATTTTCCGTTTCCGAGGTAATAGTGTCAATATGACTGCACATTTACCCCTTCGAATGCCCCTCAAGAACCAGAAATCCCTTGGCACTTTTGCAAGCCTGCTTATTTTCTCCCAATTCACATCCTTATCCGTTGTTACTGCCCTCCAGTTCCACTTATCAGGATCTGATTTCGAACCCTTTACCTTCGTCTCGCGCTCTATACTACATATTCCATTCTTTCCGTATACTTACCTTTCTTCTTTTCCCTGATATTATTGCATCAGGCCTATCCAACTCTAACTTTCAGAGAAAATAATGTCAATTTGCCCTATCGCACTTGCCACCTAAACTTCGACACCGTGTTCAGTCAATACCTTTAACATATAGCATCATTGATCATCTTTACTTGTTAACATAACCACACATAAGATATCGTATATCTCTACTAACACCTTACTTACCAAGTATCCCCAATACTATTCAAACTCGTCCTAATTTTGTATCTGTATACGTCTTCTCTCTCTCTATCAAGCCGATCCGCCTCATCTCTCGCAATCATTTAGAATCTCCAACCGTGAGGTTCATACGCTTCTAATTTCCCTCAAGATATTCTAGTTCCTCATCCTTCTCTTATGTCTAAAACTGTAAGACTTCTTAGCACACTTCCCAGGGGGTCACCCATCCTAGTCTCTGGCTCAAGCACGCTTAACCTCGAAGTTCTGATGGATCAGGTGCATTAGTGCTGGTATGATCACATCCACCCTACTACGTGGCCTTTATCACATGACCTAAAACAAGTTGAAGTTCTAACGGATCCCAAGAAAAATTCCGGTCATGCATCTCCCTCCAAATTGGAAAAGTCCCTCATTTTACTGACCACGTAAATGCTGTTTTAGTCTTTGGAACTCCCTATTACTTCTCGATTTTCCCATTGTCTGGTGTCATAGTTTCTCTAATACCTTAGTCAGTCCTTGTGCTCGTACTCATGCTTACTTGCTTCCCCTCTTAAAGGTTTTACCTTATGGTGTTGTATTTCATTGCCATTCTTGATCGAAATTTCATCCCATAATAATCCTTTCATCCTCGCTTTTGTTCTTTCACTTACGAATCCTTCAAGTTCCCTACTTGTCATTACCCAAAAATAGTACTTTAAATCTTAAATCTTGCCTATAATAATCCTTAGGGATACTCGAAATAATAATGTACCTGTCACGACCCAGCTAGGGGCCGTGACGGGTTCCCGGGGCTAACCACCGAGCACCGCTCGTTCTACCACTCATCATACTTATTAAGCCTTCTTTTTCGTTCATAAACTCATAATCATAAGAAAATCATTTTCATTGAAAAACATAAACACTTTTATATACATGAGCCCTTTGGCTATCAAAAGATAATGTACACATATCTACGTATATACAGTAATGACCTTGTGAGACCATATAACCCACACATACGTATCTACGAGCCTCTACTAGAGTACTAGACATATGGACGGGACAAGACCCCGTCGTGCCCAAAATACATATACATATATATACACAAAAGTATAAACCCGATTAGCAACTCCGGAATAATGGAGTGCTCCTGAAAATCTGTTGATAGCTCCTATAGGTCTGCGCCGTCTCCCTGTCTACCTGTGGGCATGAACACAGCGTCCAAAGAAAACGGACGTCAGTACGAACATTGTACTGAGTATGTAAAGCATGAATGAAATAAACATGATAGAGAATCATAAGTCATGAGGTGAAGGCAAAACCTGCGCGACCTTTAAGGATGAATGCATTTCATACATATACCACATATACATAATCGTCGTACATGAATCATCATAGCGTATACATCATCACGTCATATAATTCATTATCATAATACTGTATCTACTCATACACATAAAATGTTATCCGTATTCGGCCACTTAGGGCTCGACAATATCCGTATTCGGCCACATGGTGGCTCGACAGTACCCATATTCGGCCACGTAGTGGCTCGACAGTATCCGTATTCGGCCACTTAGTGGCTCGACAGTATCCGTATTCGGCCACGTAGTGGCTCAACAGTATCACATACATATCTTCCATATTCGGCCACATAGTGGCTTGACCATGTCACATGCATCACACAAGGATCAATATATCTCATTATCATCGTTGTCATCGTATACATCTCATAAGCTTATCGTAACCTTTCGTTAATGCACACATTTAAATTCAAAAACAATTTATGAAAGTCACATCGTATTTGTAGCATGAATTTCGTATAATTATCGTATGATAGTCTTCATAATATTTAGGCTTAAGATCAACATTTCCACTATCGTTTATATAGCATATCTCTTACCTTTATCTCATATGAAATCCTCTAAGAACACAGACTCATAACTTTGCGGAACATTGGTCATAGAACATGCATTAAGGCTTATGGGCAATCTATAATAATGTCAGGGTGACATAAGGTCGAGAACCCCCGAGTCCATTATGGAGCATTCATAAGCATTATGCCTCACCTTGAAGGAATTAGCATATAAGGTGAGTGTAGTCAATGAACAATATCAATGGGTCGTAATATGGATCATTAGCCTTGTGGAACTATGATATTGTAGGCATTAGTATCTTTAGACTTAGACTCATCATCGTCATTACCGCATTCGTAACATGCCTCTTATCTTATCCCATATGGCTATTCACGAGCATAGGCTCTTAGTTTTCCGGAAAGTAGGTAAGTCATGGAGAGGTAAGGAAAATACTATCATAGGAATCATATAAGGATCATTAACTTCGTAGGAATATCATATCATGAGCTTTATGACTGCTAGACTTAGATTCATTATCAACATCGTCATACTTGTAACGTGTCTTTTTTCTTTATCTTGTGATGCTCTTTATAATCGTAGACTCATAGTTTCTGATACGTAGGAAAAATCATGAAGAAGGAAGGAATATCATATCATGGGATTCATGCCTTAGAAATAAGGGACTAGCCTTACATAGCTTTTTCGTTTAAGAAATCTAGCGTTTGCTATTTCCCCTTCGATGTCACGCCTCTACCTTCAAAAGAGGATCCGTACTAACATTAGTCAATCAACCATAAGAACGCGCTACTATTTCTAGAGAAAATTGGGCAGCACTTCCTTTGTTTATACTACTTTTCCCGTATTCCATATCAACTCCCAATCACCCACAATAACAATCACAATATAGCAAATCACAATTATCATTCATATACAATGGCCATGATCCACCATTTCTCTTCATTTTTCCCCACATTTATGGTTTTGGGTTAGCTATCGTATTTTCCCATGTATCACACTTATCTCATGGTCTACATGTCATTTATAACATATTCATACTCACAACACACTAACATTCATGATTTAATTCAACTACCACTCACTCATGACACTATTCACCCTTGAATGACCCATTTGCTATGTTCTTCTACAATTCGGGTATCTTAACCTTCCAATACCTTAAACAACATAAAATGGTCATGAAACTTACCTTGGATGATGGTTGAACAAGTCTTGAGTGGAGTTCTCCCTCTTTCACCAAAACCCTATTTCTCCTCTTCTTGGTTTTCTTAGTTTGGATGACTTCTACTTGAGTTTCATAGACTTTGATTCATGAATTTGATGTTGTTGATCATTGATTTCCTTGGTATTATTGTGGTTGAAGTGTTTGGAGAATATTATAGAGTGTTCTTTAGTTGGAGAGTGGAAGATGAAATAAGATGGAATGAAAAAAATGATCCCTTAAGTGAATTAAAAAGCTGGCCGACCCTCATTATACGGACCAACATACGGTCCGTATAATATTTACTGACCGTATGTTGGGACCGTATATTTGGTCCAGTGAACCTTGGTGTTCTGGGCTGGATCTACAGACTGGACATACAATCCGTATATATTATACGGCCAGTATGTCTGGCCGTATGTTGTCCTATTCTCTGGAACTTGTTTTCGTCGACTCGTTTGATCTCCGATCCTTATGGAACCTTCTTAACACTTGTTTAACACTTCAATACCCATCTAAAGGACGTTATTTCTTATCCCTAAGACCTCATTATGCCATCACCAAATCGTTGCTTATTATTCTTATCCGATACACCACGTATGATTCATTTTCCTTAGCAACTTTCTTTCCTTGCATTGTATGCCTTTAGAATCTCGTTGAGGGTCATCTAATACTCTTTATTGCTCGTCAAAACATCGCATATGCTACGCTCTTGGTTAGCTTTTTCACTGTACATATACGGGGGATTTTCCAAGGTGTAACAGTACCCAACTATCTGTCCAGCTAGAATAGTACTTTTGATTCCAATAACTAATGCCCGATGTCCACTTGTAGTGTCATCTTCATCTTATCATTCCATATCATCTTGTCCCATACTTTCCCATTAATCAATCTGTAGCAATCATAGACGTATAATCTTCATGATCTTCTAAATCTTTTATCCTTGTCCTTCTTTAGTCCTTGTCCTTATATTTTAGGAAAATTTAAGCAGAGTGTCCCTTATATTTCTTACTATCCAAAACTTGCACGCAGCCCAGAAATACATACAATGCCTTACAGGGCCAATTTTATACATACTTAGCACACCTTAGCCATACAGGGCTCTCAATATCGAATAGAAATGTAAAGAGGATGAAACTTACCTCGTGCGTCACAACTCGGAATATACCTGAACCTTTATCGATTTTGACTTGGATGATAAAAGAGTAATAGACTCAATCTGTACCTGTAACCAACTCTGATAAACATGTATGCATATGAACTTTTGATGCAGCATGAGTATGTGTGTATATGTATATATATATATATATATATATTATGCATGCCTTCACCCTGCTCGCAGCCCTTTCGGGCATCATAATCATCGTATACCAGCTGATCAGGTGGTTTGCGTATATAACGCCTTAGCCCTTTTTCCTTCCCTATGAAATAATGTCGTGCATGTATGTAAATATGCAAATGCATGAAAATCTTTGGAAACCATCAAAAGACTCCCTTCGGAGCAACTTTTAGTTCAAAACGGGAACTTCTTCCCTTTTCTTAAAAATGGGAACTTCTTCCCTTTTTTCTCAAAAATGGGAACTTCTTCCCCTTTTCATTTGCCTCCTTCAAGACTCAAAAATCAAATGTAAAATGCATAGGAAATAGAAAACCTTATAAACGTCCCCTTCAGGAATTAGACAACATTATGAAATCGTACAACTTATGGATGCCCTTTCGGGACTTAAGAGGTCAAGGATACGAATATCCCTACACTGTCTAGGAATAGAGTCATTGGAGTTCATTTATTTGCTGGGTTCGTTCAGATAATAAGGATCTTCATCACTACCATAATCATCACCACTATCATGTCTCATTTTGAATGATCCATAACATAAGCTGAGGCCATATGTTATATAGCACGCTCAGACATAAGCTGAGGCCATATGTTATATAGCACGCTCAGACATAAGCTGAGGCCATATGTTATATAGCACTCTCAGTCACGTCATGAAATCATCTAGAACCTTAGGCTTGGAAATCTCTAGGATTGGAGTCGTCATAAGAATCTTTAGAAATTATAGACTTTTGGCATTTCTAGGAGTAAAATATTATGGATGTCATGTATGGAATCAAAACATAGGAATCATGCCTTTGAAAGAAAGGGACGAGCCATAACATACTTAGAAGCCCGCTTCTCGAATTTCCAACCTACCTCCTGTCTTGAAATCTACATATAAAACCATTCATTCTATTGTTAGGCTCATCATCATACACTTGTCTTAAGCCTTCAATTTAAATCCATTTAGAACCTGCCGAAATTCGGGCAGCATCTCCCTTGATTATATGCCAAGCCCGAAATCACAATTCAGCAACCAATCAACAACAACAACAATACCAACATCAACAACACTATTATCCATACCAATATATTCCATAAACATCTCACACGATGTTTTGTCCAATTTCTCAACCTATAAATTCATTATACGATTATTTAATAACCTTATCTCCGTAAATAAACTTAAATCAACCTTAATAAAGGAAGATGCATACCTTACCTCTGCTAGAACCACAATATCTTCACTTTCCAACTTTCCTTCAAACCAAGACTCGCTGCAATACGATTTTATAATCGCAACTATACGCTGTCTGGACCGGAATTCGAGAATTAAACTTGATTTGGGCTAAGATTTGGTGTTTGAGGTTTGGGGGAAATTTCCAGAGGGTTGGAGGGGTTTTTGGTATGTTTGTATGAAGAAAGAGGGGTTAATCCCCCTTAAATAAAGTTCCAGAATCTGCCTGCACCACCTCAAAAATCGTTCAGCACGTTCGCGCAGACTTAACTTTTCTGCCTGAGCGTTCGTTCAGTAAAAAGGTCATAACTCTTAATACCGATATGGTATGAGGGCCCACAACCTATGGAAAGCTCTTTCAATTATCTATAACTTTAATTTTTGGTGTGTTTCCAAATTCCAAATTTATAATGGTGTTTTGGCCCCTCCAAGTTAGATCATCCGAAAACGCATCCTTAAATCATCCTTTTGGAGAGCTTATGCCAATATTCGGCTCAGGGGTCCTTCTTAATACTTGCTCAACTTCCAATGTACTACTCATATAACTTTTGATATGTCCTTTATAAAACCCCGGCATGTGGGCCCCGCCTTACTTGCGGTTACGAGGGCCACTCATCAAGTAACGTGTTAACTGATTTACTCCCTACGGTCTCCAAATGTCATCTGTATATTCTTATACCCAGATCATATATAATCTTCATCCCTGACCCGAGCCTAAATTTTGCTCAACACGTTCGCGCCCCGTGGTGGCACTTTCGCGCTGAGTTGGCCCCTAGTCTCCTGCGCGTTCGCGCCACTCCCTGGCGCGTTCGCGCAGGCTATTTTCCTGGCCTGCCATCCCAAATTGTAACGTCCATATCTCCTTACCCCAATGTCCTATTGAGGAGCGGTTTGTTGCGTTGGAAACTGGGCTTCATGAACTTCACATTGTGCTTTGCTTTGCCTCAAAACTCGTCACATTCCAAAATATATTCTTCCCCCAATTCGGACCATCAACCCTAGTTTTCGAAATTCACCTGCTTCTCAATCCTCTCGTGGCTTATTACCTGACCTAAACCTTCATGATCATAAATTAAACGTATGCAACCATACATGCCCTTGAAAGTAACTCCAAAATCCACATTTGGGGCGACCGACACTTACGAATTTCAATGTATAGAACTACGGGGTGTAACATCTATCACAGTCAGAAAGGGATATTTTATGCGATAGCCCCATGATGCACATCTATCAGAATATTTTTGAATTTTTTTCTAAGTGTCCAAAGTGGTTTGATTCTTTCCTAACTTCTTTTGTTTGATCCTTATAACTAATTAACAACTTGTAATCAATCTTATTTGTTGTTAACTAGTTCTTGCGTCCGTATTTCTTTTCGTCCCAATTTCTTTCAAGCATTTCTCTTTAATTTCGTTAAACCTTATTGGCACTTGTCCATTTGATTTGTGTCGTCCTTCATTCATCTAAACAAGAATCATTTCTTCCACAAAGGATAAGCCATCGTGTGAGATTGATTGGTTAAGTGATTCATCAACAACTTTAAAAAGGCACGGGAGTGTGGTAAGGATTGAGAGTTCAATACGAGTGAAGTGAGGCCTTTACTACTAACATCGTTTACTAGTTTTGCAGGTTATAATGTCTAATCAAAATAACCAAGGAGAGCGTACTCAAGATTGAGAGCAACCATCATACATGGTGAGTTCATTAAACATGATCGTTAGTCAATTGACGACATTAACTTCAAATGTGGGAGGATTGACGGAGCGGATAGATAGTTTGGAGACGAAGGTGGTGCAAGTTGAGACCTCAAGTAGAGTGGGCACTCCCCATTCTCAAGTTGAAGGACATTTGGGTAAGAACATGAAAACCACCCCAACCCTTACACTCGGGAAAGTACACACATTGTGCTAGCCCCTACCACCTTTTCACCTACCCAAAGAGCTCCACAACCCCAACTACCCACCTTTCAAAACACCAATCGACAAATCAATCCCCAAGTATACCAAACAAATCAAAATGAGCCAATACCCCAAAGGACCCCATAAAATATTCCACAATCACCTCTACAAAACCAATAACAAGATCCCTTCCAAAACCAATACCAAAAACCCATTAAATGAAGAGGATTATGCAGAGATGCCACAAGAAAAGTGGTGGAAAGGAACACATCAAGGAGAAAGACGTGGAGAGATTACTAATCGGGGTAGAGAAAGATAAGGTGGCTTTGCAAGGTTTCAAGGCCATGAGGCTAGGTTCCAAGGTCATAAAGACCGAGGGAGATGGCAAGGTCATGAAGGGCGTGGGGATAATGAACGAAACTTGAATACCATCAAGGTAACACTTCCCAAGTTCAAAGGGGGAAGTGATCCGTTAGAGTTCATTAAGTGGAAGTTGCAAAGTGAGAGGATATTCCTCACCAACAATGTATCGGAAGTGATGAAAGCAAGGTATGCCCTCAACCAATTTGAGGGATATGCATCGACTTGGTGGGAATCAAAGAAGCGAGATAGGGCTCAACAACATATATTTGATCTCCCTACTTGGAATGAATTGATTGATCTCATGGAAATGAGGTATTTTCCTTCTACATACTATCAAGAAGTACTTAAGAAGGTGTACATGTTGAAACAAGTCTCCAAGAGTGTTGAAGTGTACTTTGATGAATTTGAAAACTTGAGGATGAAATCCAAGATAGATGAGCACTTGAACTGTACTCTAATAAGATTTGTGACTAACTTGAATCATGAAATCTCCAAACCCATGAGGCTACAAACTTATAGGACTCTAGAGGAAGCTTTCCATGATGCTTCCAAGGTTGAATCAGATTTGAAAGAAGAAAGATCGTACAAGGAAAATAATGGTACAACTTCACCATGGAGTAATGGTAAAGAGAAATGGAAGTCATCCGCTTAGGAGAAGCCCAAGATGACTACTCAAACTCCTCAAGCCTAAGGAGATGACAAAGCCAAAGGAGGTAATAACGTTGAACCTAGCTTCCCTCATCCATCTACCATTTAATGTTTCAAATGTCAAGGTAAAGGATATATTGGTAATTATCCCAATAGACGGTCAATTATGGTCTTACGTGATGGGTACCGAACCGATGAAGAAGATGAGGGCGGTGTTGGTAGTGATGGTGAGGAGCAAAAGAGTGAGAATGAGGGAGAATCTAAGGGTGATGTTGAAGAAGAGATGGAGGAAATATTGAACTTTGCTATTGTAGCTAGGAGAGCCATGGGTGCATTAGCTAGAGAAGAAAGTGATCAAAGGGAGAATCTATTTCATGCTAGATGCAAGATAGTAGACAAGGTGTGTTCGTTAATTATTGATGGTGGGAGTTGTACAAATGCGGTGAGCCAGTTCTTGGTTGAAAACATGAAATTCCCCACAAGAAAACATCCTAGTCCCTACAAATTCTAATTGTTCAATGATTGTGGTGAGATGAAGGTAACCAAGCAAGCCGTTATCAAGTTTAGTATTGGTAGGTATCAAGATGAACTCTTATGTTATGTGGTACCAATGCAAGCATGTCATTTGTTTCTTGGGAGACCTTGTCAATTTGAAAGAGATGCTCAACATAGTGGAAGATCCAACAAGTACTAGTTTGCGTTGGATGGTAAGAAAATCACCCTTGCTCCATTAACTCCCTACGAAGTGAGTGAACACTATAGAATCATGAAGGAACTCCATGAGAGGGTTCAAAGGGAGGGCACAGAGGTAAGTGAAAAGGAGAACTTGGTTGCTCAAGGAAGACAAGGTTCAACTCAAGAGAAGGGTAAAAGGTGTAGGGTTGCCAAACCAAACTTTTGTTCGAACGGCATGTTGGGAGAGGAGGCTATGTGTAGTGATGTGGGGAAGTTGTCACCAAATCATGCTAATCCCTCTAACCTTTCTATTTCTTCTAGTTGCCTTGTTCTTTTGTTGGTACTCATGAGAAGGATCATTCCAAAGAAACAATGCTCGAAATTTCTCAAGTTCATTTGGAAGGTTAAATAGTCCAACCCTTTCCAAAGAGGAAGGTCGATGCAAGGAACTTGACCGAGGTAACGAAGGTTATGTGCTTGAGCTAAAATTTAACGAAGTTAATCCTTATACTCTAACGAACTTGGAGGAACATGTTGTGATTAATAGTCAATTGAGTAAGGATAGAGTTTTGTCTTGTATGGAGCATAGTGACTCTGTGCTAATTAATGATGATGTCCTTGTTGAGAGTGCTTACACACTAGTTGATCCTTATGATGACCAAATTGACTCTTCTTGCAAGATCAATTTGCGTCCACCTAGTTTTAGCACTTGTGTTTCTACTCCTTTTGAGAGTGAATTTTTTTGTCTTGATTCTCATCTTTTAGTTGAAAATCCTTTCTTTAGGCATAATGTTCTGGTTAATAGTGACACGGTTGTTAATTCTCGTGTTGTGAAAAATGTCATTACTTTTGGGAACCACGAAATATATGGGAACCCTCTATGGGATGATGACCTTTCCTTAGTGATAGAAACCTTCTCTTGAGGGAATATAACATGCTAGTTAGGGAGGATTGTCATGAAAGGAAGGATAACACTTGTTCACAAATTGTTATTCCCTTCTTAGGTGTTCAAATTCCTATAGATGAGGGAGATATTTTGTGTGATTCTCTTCTTGCATTACTACTCGAATCAATGATGGATTTGTGCAAAGTGACTTGAGACATGTATATGTCTATGATCTCGATGTTTTTTTTTCTATTGTCATGATTTTATAATGAGGCCATTTTTGGATAGGACTAGTGCAATGAATGGGATTTTAGATTGGAATGTGCATATGTTATTTATGATGGTTATTGATGTGTGGTTGTACCACAAGTCTGTCCATCCTTGGAATGGAAGTGTGATTATTGCCTTGTGCGCTAACCCTCATGCCTTGAGGAATATGTTTTCGTCTATCTTCCCTTGGTTTTTGCAAGGTTCGAATTCGAGGACGAATCCTTTTCAAGAAGGAGAGAATGATATGATCCTAAATGGCACAAATGGCACAAATGTCTCAAAGAAGCTAAGAAGAACGTTGGAGCCCTTTGTGGAGCCACATAAGAGAGCTTATGACATTTGGATGATAGCTTGGAGAATATTGAAGAGGAAGCCAAAAGAAAGGAGGCTACTACACAAAGTGGCTAGAAGTACAATTTGGCTATAAGTGCAATTTATGGCTAAGGAGTGCAACTCTTGGTTAGGAACGCAATTCAAGGTTAAGGGTGCAATTCTAGGCTATAATTGCAAAGCAAGTGGGCGTGTGGAAATAAGGACCCATGTGGGGTTATTTGCACAAAGTGCCACTTTTGGCCTTTGTTGTAATAAGCTTTAGTATAAAAGGACCCATTAGTCTTCATTTACACCAACCTTGAATATTAATGAAAAACTTGTGAGTTGAGAGTTTGTTTAGTGATAGCTTAATATAGTTTGTTTGGTTGACTAAGTGTGATTTCTTAGTTGCTAATTGAATCATTTCCATTGAATTTTACATAGGATTTCTCATTTGTGGAATCAATTAGAGTTTTCCTTGAAATTCAAATAGCTTAGGTTCATTGATTGAATTCCAATTAGGAGGACTTGGGTTGAATATACCCAAGTTTGCCTATAGAGTTCATTATCAATTGGTTCTCGTTTTTATCCTCTTATCCCCAATTCTCTTTGTTTTCAATTTTCGCTTTATCTTTGTTTTTGATTTCTAGAGTTTCTAATAAGGATCTTATCAAAATAAGTTAAATGTGATAAGTTATAATTTTTAACTTATGACTTATAAGTCAAAAGCCATAAGCTCATCCAAATAGGCTCATAGTCTGTACATAAGTTATGTTCTCCATTATTTGACTCTGAAGATATCTTATAGACAAAGCAATATTGGACTTTGATATAACATAATACATGTAGAGTCTTGAACTTTGTTGATGTTGGTTGTCTGTCTTTTGGCCAAACCATAGCTAGTCTTCTCATTTCGCAATCCATTGCCTTATTCGGGTGGTTCTAATGGTCTTAGAAGGTCAATGAACCAGAGAAACTTGTAGCCGCAAGATTTCGAAGAATGAATGACAGTGAAAAAGTCAAATTTGCATGACTAGTATGGTGTTATCGTCACTTTTCTAAAAGGTAATTATAGGCATTTATATTTTATTGAACTAGATGGTTTTAGCCGGTGCAAGCACCGGCCCGACACTTTGTGTTATAGCATATATACTTCATTTTCATTTGCTGAACAATCCAGCGTATTGCTAATGCTTTCACAAGTCCAACATACTCCATTTGCATTTACTGAACAGTCTTGTATTCCATGTTATTATTATTCCAAAATCCAGCATATGTCTAATGCTTTCCCGAGTCTTCGCCTGGAAAGAAATTCTATAAATGTTGAGCCAAAATCAATAAATCTTAAACATTCGCCAGGCAACAAAATCCAACAGTCTATGTCGTAACATTGCATGACTCCGAATAAGGTGTTCAGGTTAAGATTAACATAAAAAATTAGCATATCGTAATAGAGGATCATACCAACTAACATCTTTCAAGCTTTGCAGCATACAGACTTTATGCAAGTCTTCCTTCAGAATCACAATTACATCACAATGAATAAATCTTTTTTCACAAATGGGAGTAATCTTTCACAGAGAATTAAATATCAAACAAAAAGGGTTACATATTTCATCAAACATAATTTAAAATGTCAATAAGATACAATCCCTAAAAAATGTTAACTAAAATTCATGAATTATGTATACAAACCACCTATAGTTGTAGTCCTTCTAGTATAAGTCCTTTGCGTTTTTTTTTTCTCTTCGCTTCAAGAGAAATTAAATCATGCAGCAAATGCTTAGCTTATAAGAAGTGCCTTTCCTTCTGCAGAGTAATCAATCGACTCCCAGGTTTTAAAAATGCATATTCTTATAAGAACGACTTGAACCTTGTCATTTTTTACATGAGTAAGGAGTGCATTTCATCATCTGTCTTTCTATTTCATGAGCAGCTGTAGAAAGTCTTCTTTTTAGCAAAGACCTATCTTCCTCACAAGTTCTTGTCTTGTTGTCATTAAAATATGCTGACTGAATTGTGATGCATTTAGTTGGCATTACCAAGAATCTTTTACGTCTAGCAGCTCGGGATCATCATACGTTCCCATTGAAACGAATCAGTTCACATATTTCACTTCACTAAATTCACCAACAACAATATAATAAGAGCAAGTCCCTCTTAATGAAATATAAATTTATTAACAAATCACAATAATTGCAAGAGTCAGAATTTATCAATTAAAACAATGAATAGAAACTTTGATACAAATTTGCTACCACTTTTTCCTTTACTAATGCTACTTCTGCAACATCCATTAGAAATTTATTGGTATATCAACCAGGGTTAAAGGGAATTTTTCATAATCTAATTAGTACCATAACACAACAAAGATTTTTTGCAAAAGGATGGCCAATTTTTTCTGTAGCATAATCTAAATTCATCCTATCATGTAATATCTCTAATTCAGGAGTAATCACTCTTCGTATCAAC
This sequence comes from Lycium barbarum, assembly GCF_019175385.1. Classification (NCBI taxonomy): domain Eukaryota; kingdom Viridiplantae; phylum Streptophyta; class Magnoliopsida; order Solanales; family Solanaceae; genus Lycium; species Lycium barbarum. The sequence goes on along the minus strand of NC_083347.1, from coordinate 66,390,170 downwards.
ATTTCTAACCCAAAACCATATGATCTATGTCTTTGATGAATATATGATGTTTTTTCTGTAATGATCATTTTTCTTTTGTCTTTAATGATATTATATGTACATAGATAACAAATCAAAGCTCTCGAACTCAAATCACTCTCTGTAGTGGAAAGAATATAAGAATTTTATATGTCACCGCTGAACATCAAACCACGGAAATAGGAAATAGGAACAAAAAGATGGACAACCTCAATTAAATTAGGACTAAATTATTAAACCATTAGAGCCCTGGAGAATTCCTCCTTACATCTACATCAACACTTTTTGACTTGTGTATAATACACATGCATTTAGCAGATGCAAAGCTTCACCTATACCCATCTTTTAAACTACAAACATCTTGAAGTCACAAATCACCTCAAACTAATTATAGTAATATCACTACGGAACCATTATTTTATGAGTGAGGAAAGTAGTCCTACGTAGAAACTGCTTATTCATTCTTCAAATAGTACAATGAATGTAGATCTCGCAGGCATTTTTTTTTTGTCACTGATTACAAAATTCTACCGAAACTTTCAAAATTTCTTAAGTTTCTGGAGTCTGAACCATGACAATAGCACAACTGATATAGACTTTATGTAATAGCAAATAAGCAAAATAGTCTTATAAGTTGCGTATGAATACATCCTTCTCGCTATATGGGATCCTAGTGACGGAGAGAGCAGGCGAATCCGATAAAGTTGTTAGCTCATATATCTAGAACGACACATGCAACAAAATAAGATGTTAAATATTATTGCACTTAATATGATACCGACTGAAATAAGTTATAGCACATACGACGGTAACAACATTCCTACTGAATAAAACACATCTGAAATCCATAATATATCCTCTGAAAAATCCAGTTTATTTTAGTTATTGTATTTCTCAAACATAACGTCACAGAACAGGAGATGTCATTCATACTTTTCCCATGTACGTGAAAAGACAAACAATTACAAATCACACTTTAGATTAGGTACTTTAAACTCAACACTACAAATAGCATCCCGCTTCAAGTAAGAGGCTTTAAATTTAATACTACACATTGCAAATCACAAAGATATCCAACTGTAAAACAGAAGTCGTTGATACGGTGGAACAAAATGGTTTGTTTTCCTCCCTTATCTTGTGCACTTTGAGCTGCATTTGCTTGGATTTTTAGGAACAAAGATTAGCATTCCCACAATAGCAGTTGAAATGACCTCCCATGTTTCATCAATAATCTATTAATAGTTCAATAATACTAATGAAAAAAGTGAAATTTATACAATTCTTTAGTGCTTAGTAAAGTGAGATATTACTACCAATGTTTCCTACAAAATGAAGAAAGCATCTAAATTCATTAACACGGAACCTTAACTTTGGCTTAAAAAATTACCCCAAGATAACAGGAAACAGGGCGTAAAAGTCCGTGAAAAAGATTTTTTTTGTCCCAACCTAGAATTCCTGGCTTAGCTATTACGCTCTCCAAACCAGCCATTTGTTCTGAATCCTTGTGATAACAGGCCCTGCATATCTCCTGTACAGAGGAACCAAAACACCGCACAAGTTCTAAATGCACAGAAAATTCTGAAACATATATCTTTACTGCATGATAAGGATTCTTTTCTTATTAATAACATAGTGACATCTCTAATTTACAACCACAAGTCGTAAATACAAGATCCCCCAAAAATAGATAGCAGTATGCAATTACCTTGATGGAGAAAAGCTGTAGTTCCAAAAGACTGAACAATGATATCTATGAAATTGGAAATTTGAAGAGAACCCAAAAAAACAAGGAACGTAAAGAAGATGAAGATTTGCACAAATTTGAAAGAGGAGGGTTTCTGAGACGAATCAAGAAACAAAGAGATGAAACAACAATTGAATGTTCTAGACTGATGATATGTTTGTTGGAGTAAAAGCCATCTGGAATGGAGCGAGCACAGGGTGGCCACGTATGGAAAAGCTCAAGAAAGACAATGACCGAAATGCCCTCTGCTAATTGAAGCAAGCATGTCGATCCTATTCTAAACCCACGCTTCTATAATAGTTAAAAATTTAAATTCATAAAAGAATTAAAATTATATTTTAGATTTTAGCTATATTCATTCAAGTTACCTAATAAAATAAAATTAATTATCAAGTCCAACAAAATATGGACTTAGTAAAAATTCAATAGTGTCGGACTAGTCCACTTATTAGGAATGCAAATGACAAGCTCACTTTGTTATCCCAATGGAGCAAGTGCACAGAGATAGCCGTATTTCAACCTCTATTTTAAGAATAAACAAAGGTTATAATTTTTTAAAAGTTTAGCCACTTGATAACTAACTTAAGTTGAAAAATGTGTTTGAAGTTGAGGACTACCAAGCCTTACTTAAGAATAAAAAAAGGTTATAATGTTTTTAAAGTTTAGCCATTTGATAATTAACTTAAGTTGAAAAATATGTTCGAAGTTGAGGACTACCAAGCCTTACTTCATACCCATATATCAAAAGTTGACATATTGCGTGCAGTTTAATTTCAGACTTCAGCAATGTTAACTTTAGACACGTATGTCTGAAGTTTGAAAATTTTCCCCCAAAAATTCAAAATTGACAATTAACCAAACTTAACTTCAGACCCAAATGTATAAAGATGACATATAATTATGAAATAGCAGATGCATGCATACTTCACAATCTAGAAAAGCTCAAAAAGTTCTTATATATACCGAAAGAATTTTAAATAAAATCTCCACTACTATTGCATCCAAAAGGTTTCCAGGCTCCAAACATAGTCATAGGAATGTTGTATTGCATGCATACTGCAAGTCTTGTACTTTTTCTATATCCTTTTTCCTCGACCTTGATTTCGTCAATCTTATAATCTTGTATTTTTTCCATCACACGACCTAAGGAGGAGGAGGAGGAGGAGGAGGAAGAAGAAGAACAACAAGAAGTAATAGTAGCACTTTTCCTTGAAATTTACAAGTACAGGCTAAATTTTAAATATTTTAAAAAAATAGGCTAGAATTTAAATAGGTATTCTCAAAGTGGATAATTGGTGCCATGTAGTAAGTGATGTGGCATGTTAAGTACAGTGAAGACTCAATAGGATCATGACACATATCAAAGGACATGACATGCCCTCGTACTTTCATTCTGCTTAGTTGGCACAGTTTTGATTTACATAGATACGCTACTGGCTTATCCTGTCTCTCAAATGAATTGAGATATTCTCTCAATTCTCATTTGGCACACATTTGATTATCTTGAGGATATTATTTCTATTCCCTCGTATCGTATAGATCTAAAATAATTGAGAGAGTTAAGGATAAAATACAAGATTTGCTTGATAAGGTTTTATCAAGCATGGTGTGTCACTTTGGGGTGCACCTCTATCGTTTGTGAAGAATAAAGATGGATCAATACAGATATATACTGAATATAGGCCTATCAATAAGATTACAATTAAGAGTATCCTTTGTCTCTCATTGATGATATGTTTGACCAGGTGCAAGGTGAAACTCACTTTTTATTGACTTGAGATCAGGATACCATCAGTTGAGGATAAAAGTAGAGAATATCTCCGAGATAATATTTGAACTAGATATGGTCAGTTTTGGTTCATGTCTTTCAAGCTTACCAATACCCTAACAACTCTTATGGATCTTATGAACCATATATTTAAACCCTTTCTTGAAACTCTTGCTATACTGTTCATTGATGATATCCTGATTTACTCTAATAGTCAGGCGGAGAACTAGCATTATTTGAGGAGAGTGTTGGAGAAACTTTAGGAACACAAGCTCTATATAAAATCCTCAATGTGTGTTGGACGCAGTGGCATTCTTTGGTCACGTGTTTTCTAGATATGACATCAAAGTTGATCCCAAGTAGATAGAAGTAGTTCAGTAGGGGCGTAGGCATGATATGTTGTTGAGTTGCTTTGCTCTGAATTTCAATTCAAGTTTTTATGAAGTTTTGATGATTGAAAAATAATGTATAATTGACAATCAATATTCAAGAAACATACACAAGAACCCTGTCAGATGGTGAGAACATATGCGACAGTTGTGAGACACGAGGTGCTAGTACCTACTGCCAGAGGCCGAGGCCAAGGCCTTGGTAAAGGTAAAGGTGGTGGGGAAATACCGGCCCGGGGTAGAGCACACATGGCTGGACAGGCTCGAGCTAGATCCTTGTCGCCCGAGCCAGAGTTTCAACACGATGATGAGCCCTTGGAGGAGGATAAGCTGGGACCAGCCCAGGCTCAGCTAGAGGTTATTTCCACACCTGTATTGTAGGATTCCATGGTTTTCAGTGAGTCTTCTTGAGAGGTTGACCTGGGCAGGCGTCCATCCAGCTACACTAGAAAGGTCTCAGACCAGAGCTGGAGGACAGACCCCAGAGCAGTACCAGACCTATGAGGCATAACCTGCCATAGCTTTGGCACCCCGTATTGATGAGATTCCACCGCCTGCATTTGCTCTTAGGCCGGTTGCTGGCCCGACTATGACTCATGAGAAGCAGGATCTATTTGCGAGGTTTACCAAAATAAAGCCGCAGGAATTTTATGGTACCCCTGGAGAGGATGCTTATGATTTCATCATTGATAGTCATGAGAGGATTCACAAGTTGGGTGTGGTGGAGTCGCATAGGGACGCAAAGATGTGGTGGAGGTCCAGTATTGAGTTTTGACCAGCTGGGTCGCCGCCCTTGACTTGGACCTAGCTGTAACACCTCGTACCTTTAAACTAGGCTACACTCATGATTTGGGACTTACAAAATCATACGGGAAAATGTTCAAGTTGAAAACTGCTTCAGTTCAGCAAAACAAGAATTATACGACCAACAGTACTGGCCGTATTTTGAGATACGGACAGTACATTGGGTTGTATCACGAAGGAGGAAATTTCCAGTTTCTGCCAAGCTTTTAAATGCTTAAATACGGAATGTATATTGAAATACAGACCATACTTGGTGGCCGTATAATGAAATACGGATCGTATCTCGGTCCGTAATTAGTGTTTGGGAAATTCCGCCATGTTAAATACAGTCAGTTTATACGGATCGTATATCAAAATACAGATCGTATAAATGGACCGTATAACTTCCAAACTCAATTAAGTATAAATACGTGGGTTTAGTTTTATTTCCCACTTTTCACATTCTTCAAGCCCTAGAACGAAGTTCCTCTTCTCCCATTAGTCCAAGACATTAAGGTAAGCCATTCCAAGCCCTCCCAAGTCAACTCTAACATGTATTCACGTAATCTAATGAGAGTTCATCATTCTTAACCTAGGGTTTTCAAGACAATCCATCTCAAGGCTCAAGGCTTAAACTTTTGGAATTGTATTACAAGTTTTGGAGCGCTTACACGTATGTAGGGTTTCTATCGACGTGTAGGAACATCATTTTTCTTCCCCACTCCACGTTCTTCCATGATTATATGATATTTCACCAAAACTAGGGTTTCCAGCCATGTTCATGATAACCCTAAGTACATGTACCATGATATACCATGTTGTATTAATAGTTCGTTATTGTGTATACCATGTTTCCATGTTTTCATACAAGTTATATTATGTATATTTATCTTCGTGTTACAATACAATCACGAATCGTGTTTGCAGTCAAGATTATATAATTCATAAGCTACTAAGCCAAATATATCCATGTACATGTTTTAGGAGTTGCACAGATTACCGAGAAGGCTCAGATAGCCTGAAACTACATATGCCAGCGTAGGATAAGGATCGATCCGCCCAGTTTGGACGATACCTTCATGTTTACCCATTGCGGGTTATTGGATCTATTCATGTTCATGTTCATGTCTTGTACCCCGGCAAGGTACATGATAGCTTAGTTGGTCGGGCAGAGATCAGACTCCACGTACTTACATGGTGGTTACATGTTGGTTATACAAAGGCTCTCCCACTTAAATTTTTTTACTCATGTTGTGTATATATATTAATGTCAGATATACTCATGTTCAGCTCACAGATGCAGTTTCAGTTCTATTATTTCATGGGACATACTTATTTCATTCAGTTGCTTTACATACCAGTACAATTCAAATGTACTAACATCCCCTTCGTTTTCCTGGGGGCCTGCATTTCACAATGCATATTTACAGGACAACGGAATATCTCGTTAGGACTCAGCATGTATCAGCTATTGGTGAGCCCCATTCTATTCAGGGTGCTATTTTTATTTATGTTTATTTTAGGCATGCAGTTAAGGTATGCCAGGAGCCTTGTCCCGGTAAATAGTTTAGTAGTCAAACTCATGTCAAAGGTTTCATAGACTAGTCAGTCATGTTATGTCAGATGTTCAGAGTCGTATAGCTAGCATTGGCTCAGTATTTATTATTTTATTTCAGACTATTTTCGCACCATGTTTAAACAGTATTTTCAGTATTACTATGACGTCACAGGTTTTACTTAGACTATCCATGTTTTATATTATATTCCGCATTAGCTCATGCCCCATGTTGATTCAACAAGCCATGTGGTTCGCTCGGTCACATGCAGCAAGGCACCGAATACCGTGTTATGCCCAGGATATGGTTCAGGGTGTGACACCAGTTCTATTAGGTGTTTCTGGAGAAGTACGTTCCCCAAACTTTGGAGGATAGGAGGGGAGATGAGTTCAACAGTCTAGAGCAAAGAGGGATGTTAGTCACAGAGTATGAGTCCATATTTTATTCCTTGGCATGTTATGTAGTTCAATTACTCCCCACTGAGGTAGAGAGAGCGAGGAGGTTCCTCGAGGGGTTGGTGCTTCTGTTAAAGCTGGCGACTTTACAGCTAGTGGCTTCTGGGTCTTTTTCCTAGTCCATGGTTGATCATGCTACTAAGGTCGAGTCTGCCAGGATCAAGGCTCATGATAGGGGTAGCGACAAGAGGATGCAACAATTTGGTAGCTTCAATGGTTATTCATCTAGGGGTGGGGGCCATTTGGGCAAGATCCATCAGTACCATTCTGGCCTCCCATTCAGTCAGCATTGCAGATTTCAACTGGTGGCCCTTCTCGGCAGAGTGGATTCAGTTTTGGATAGACTTCTCGAGGATTTTACCCTCGACCCTCAGATCGTGGAGGATATTCTAGTTCTTCAGTTTTAGTGTCACAGCCCCAGTTGGTCAAAGGTTGCTTTGAGCGTGGTGAGCCAGGACATTTCATAAGAGAGTGTCCTACAGAAAGAGTGGAGCTCAATAGGGTTCAATTTTAGACTCCCAGGACTCCAGAACCATTGTTCAGTAGAGGTGGATCGTCGGGTAGAGTTGGTTTGCAGCCTAATAGAGGGGGGGGGGGGGGGTGTTAGCAGTTTGGAAGAGGTGGTCACCTGTTACACCTCGGAAAATTTTTCGTTGATGCACAGTGAATAGACTAACGAAGAGCACGAAGTATATGGTATTTTGATAAGTAAGAAATGACATTCGATGACCCTAGTTAAGATTTCAAAGATGTTCGAGATAAGGGAAGAAAGTTTTCCAAAAGAAGGCAAGGCTTACGATAGGTATCGAAAAGGAATTACGAGTAACAAGTTAGCGAGGATTTAATAATTCTTTGGAGAAGAGTTATAACGTCCCTTAGATTGTTAATGAGGTGATAAACAAGTGCTAATAAGGTTCCATAAGGATTGGACATCAAATGAGTCGACGAGAACGAACTTTGGAAAACTGGGGATTATACAGCCAAATATACTGGCCGTATAAAACATACGGACCGTATGTTGGACCGTACAATCAACCCAGATTGGCACCCCTCTCTGGACCAAATCTACGGCCAGACATACGGTCAGTATAATGTCACACCCTAACCTTATTAGGGTGTGATGGGCACTCGACCCCACATACAGAGTCGAGCGAACCCGCAGACCCTGATTACACACCTAATGTTTTTTTTTTTTTTGAATTCTCAAAGTCAATTACAAATAAAATTCATGTTGAGCTTTCAAAATTTTCTGCTTACTATTTTCAGAATTTAACAAATCTGTAATTATATAAAATTTACTACATAACACAAAATGACATATCGGCTGATGGAGCCGCTTACAGACTGACTATCATTACTCACGACGCTGTCTGCAAAGTCTCTAATACTGATCAGACATCACAGCATACATACTCTGATTCGGCAGCACTCCTGGAGGAAATGGAGCCCGCCAATCCACTGGATCATCTTCAGCTAATCTCGTCTATCCACTTGTGGGTACCTGCGCGGCATGAAACGCAGCCCCCGAAGAAGAGGGGGTCAGTACGGAATATGTACTGAGTATATAAGGCATGAGTACAGAAAACGAAACCATGACTGAGACAGATAGAACAACATACAAATAGCCTATCCAGAATACCAAACACTTATTATTTTTTTCTTTTCCAGACACGAATCATACTTACTCATTTCGTATGCCAGACGGATTACAGAACGTACAAATTACTCAAATGATGTCATATAGCAAACGGGATACAGAATATACGGAAGGTCAGAATGCTTACTCTCCAACACAAGTCATGCATATCGGAATCGGATATCATATCACATACGCGGTAACCCCGGGGACATATACCACGCCGGGACAAATACCATATCATACATACGGTAACCTCGGGGACAAATATCACGCCGAGGGACCGGTCACATCCTATCATATACATGATAACCTTGGGGACAGATAACACGCCGAGGAACCGGTGAACAATGCCAAGGGATGCGCACGATAACGTAGGAACGTGGTCGCCACTCCTACCTTTGGCGCCACAACACATCATATTTCAGAAAATTTGCTCCGACCTCCGTCACACATCATAACATAACCACAGTACCCGGGGGCGGACAGATAACACCGCACCCCGAGTCCGGACACATCATACTTCATAATATATCCTCGGTAACCGGGGACGGACATATAACACAGTACCCCGGAACTGGACACATCATACTTCGGAATTCATATATGGAACTCGACCCTTAACAGAGGACTTAGCGAACCATCCGCACGATATATATATACCGGCCTGGGATCCGGTGAAAGGGATCATAGCACATGCACGAGCAGAGTAGTGAGTAACTAAATGCACATAAATCGAGACTCGATAGAATGATCGAACGTGCCATCAAAATAATCATAGCAGGTTACCCATATCAGAATGCTTATATTAAAATACTTATGTCGGGGTACTCATATCAGAATACTTATGTCAGAATGCTTAGGTCAGAATACTTATATCAAAATACTTATATCAGAGTAGTTATAACAGAATACGTATGTCAGGATTCTCATATCCAAAATACTTATATCTGAATACTTCTATCAAAATGTTTACGTCAAATTTCTTGTATCGGAGTACTTACGTCAAAATACTTTTGTCAAAATATCCATATCCAAAGTACTTGTATCCAAATGCCTATATAGGAATACTCATATCAGAATTTCCAGATACTTATATCAGAGAGTACATACAGTTCATAACAAATCCAGAACAATAGCCAAAGTTTCTCTTAATTACTATGCGGAAATGAGTCCAATAGAGCAATACAAATGGGGTTCGGGAATTATGGGCCCACCTCGGATTAAGTCGAGGTGGCGTGTATAAACTATGAACATTTAGCCTTATAGAGTCATCCATGAAGGTTTCAGGGCAATCCGGTTTCATTTGTAGAAGTTACGGACGTTCAAACTATGTTTCCATCAAAGCATAAGGTTCTTAGTTCAATTTCACTGAATGAATAGGGGTCCAAATCAAGCTCGGATTTCTAGGAATAGAGTTTCCCTCGAGGCTCGTATCATAACCTATTACAACTAGGACATGCCAAAAGAAAGGAAGGGTAAGCCTTACATACCTGTGCCGCGACCTCCAGCTACGCTTATGCATCCAATTTGTTTGTCTACATGCAGGAGAATCCATCCATTCATTAGTTTCATTATCATATACCTGCCTTAACCTTTCAAACACATTCACTTGTATCCTGCCGGAATTTCGGCAGCACCTCCCCTGTAAATATACCAACCCCGAGAATGCGGCTCGGCTCCCAATCAACAACAACAACAATTCGGGAATTCGACCCGGCCACAATATCAACAACAATGACAACAAACATTCTAAAAACATCGACCGTTAATGTAAACGCACTTTAACATTAGCAACCTTCTTTCGCATAATGCGACGATATTCCAATTACGTTCAAATCAAGATATATAATCAATCCAAAACCATTCAAACATGATTCCATAACATTTTCAACAATTCACAAAATTTTCCAAAACGACCCGAGCAAGGTTCCAACTCACCCGAAATCGTCCCCAAGCTCGAGAACAACACCAAACACATTCTTTCCTTCCAAATTCACACATTATGTCACAATACATACATTTACAACTTCATTTCATAAATTCAAGAAACCACATCAAGACTACATTTCCTTCCAATGCGGCCCACACGATTATAATCTTAACTTGGATTATTAAAACTTCATTTTCTATCATAATACTCACAACGAGGACAACCAAAATACTAACGGCATTATTTTCCATCAAGGCAAGAAGTCTACCTTCGATTCCCATTAACTTCTACAACAACTTTCCGACAATTTCAACTTCACTAGAATCGTCATAATCTCACTTGCATCCTAAAATACATATCGACAACAATTAAATTATTACCTAAAACTTGATTCACATTTCATACCACACACACACACACATTCGGCCACCTTCCAACACCCACAAATTCAACCAAAATTACCAAACTTTCATTTCCAATATAAATTCCATAACAACAACAATTAAAATACTACATAAAAATTAACTAATCTTGCCTCCACAACATAGGCATGCACACAGCTATACCATACAACCCTCCCATATTTTCATGAATTCTATCTGTTCCTTCATACTACAATGTAAACAAGCCTTCATAACATCATAAAAAGGATTAAATATTACCTCTTCTCTTCAACCTCTTCCCTTGACCAACGTGCGGAAATGATGAAACGAACGACCTATCTTCCGAAACAACTATACCATGTCGAAGAGGGCCTTCAAATTGGTTGGAATTCTAGGAGAGAATAATTTTTTGATCACTATTTCAAGGGGCCAAATTTTTGCCACTTGGCCGTGCACTTCCTCTTTCTCCTCTCCTTTTTCTTCTTCTTTCTTCCACTCTTTTTCTCTTAATAATATGACTACACATATATATATATATATAGTTGTATAGGTCATGTGAGGGGCACATGCTTCCCCCTCTCTAGATTTTTCCTTTCTTTTTCTCCTTTTTTTTTTCTAGATTTTTCTCCAAATTTCCAAAGATGACTTAATCCCTTTTCTTTTCCTTTTTTTTTTCGGCCACATGGCCTTTTTCAAGAGATTTCTTGAACATTTGTAAAATGACCATTTTACCCCTAGCCTTTCCACAAAATTACCATAATGCCATTTTGCCAATTTCCTTTCCGCCCTTGGTCTTCCTCAATATTTCCACTCTAACAATATTCATAAATAATATTTTTAACAACTCGTATATTAAAATTATTTTTGAAACATAGTCTTGTTCTTAACTTCTCCCCATTACCTTGAATTTTCTGGACGTACGAAATACGGGCTATAACATCCTCCCCCCCCTTTAGAACATTCGTCCTCGAATGTTCAACTGACCTTACAAGGTCTTGTAGCACTCCGGGAGGGGGTTTCTTTTTATAGTTTCCCGTTCTTTCCATGCCCATTCCGTATAGTCGAGTCTTTTCGTCCTCATATGGGTCCTTATTCTGTCTCATGGGTTTCCTAAGTGCTGGGCCAATATTTTTTATCCTTGTCTTCCTCCGATCATCTCTTTTCTGTTATTATTCCATAACCATATCTTAACAAAAGCCTCACCTTTAGATCTCTACCACAACTCTTCTTTAATCTTTCCTCTCGTATCTCTGGATGCAGGCGTACTTGTCTTTGACCTTATGTGTTGGTGCTCATTTCTTTCCTCGTTATTCCCTTTAGGCCTAATATGGCCTCCCCCCCTTTAAGGGGGTTCCTTATACGTCACGACCTTAAAGTACTCTTATCTTTAATTATTCTTCATCCCTCGTCACTCTTTCCAACTCTATGCATAACGTATCGAAACTTCTCAGCTCAAATTGTTTCCCTTTTTCTCCTTGCTCATATCATCGTTTTGTCCATCTTTTTCATTGCCTTCCCTCTCGGCTCATTGTAATTAATCCTTGAATCTTACATATTCCTCTTTCGTTCCATATTACCGTACTCCATCCTTGCCCCATGTCTGCATTTACACCTTAATCTGATAATCTCGTATCTCGCCGGAAATTTCCTCTTAGGGGTTTCATCCTCCAAGGTTTTCCTCGTTTACTCACCGATATCTGAATTTCCTTACTCCTCATTTACTTACCTACTTCTTTTTCTAACACCATACCGTCGAGACTTTTCTGTCCTTAACCTATAGTGGAAATAGCGTCCTATCTCGTAATACTAACACCATTCGTTTTCTCACTACTATTCAGGCTTCGGTGTCCCTTTACCCGATTGAGGCCTCCTTTACCGTAGCATAGGTTGTTAGGACACACGTGTCTACTGCTACCATCACATATGGGATAACGTGTGCACCCACATCTATATATATAAATATTATCAACTAACCCACAAAATACTACCAAACTTTATTCAAGCCTATCCTAGTTCCCGAGCTGTAACATACTCTTTTGCCTCTTCACCGAGCCAGTCTACCTCGTTTTATGCGCCTTCTTATGGTCTCCAACCACCCCATACACCATAGTCTCACTCAGGTTACCCTAGTTTACCATTTGTTCCCTTGAATTTTAATTTTGCAAAATTTTCCCAATTACTTCCCAGGGGGGTCACCCATCCTGAAATTGCTCCCACCTGAGCACGCTTAACCTCGAATGTTTAGTGGAATCCGATGCCTTAATGCTGATATTTTCGGATCCACTTTCTCGCATAACCTTTACTACATGATTCGGGACTAATCGAGGTCTTACAGATCCCGGGACACCCTCGTGGTACGTCTTTTCTTCCATAATTACCATTTTACCCCTTTCGACCCTCGGTGCTCACCTTCCACTTTCTTACATAACTATCTCTCATTCTGGGTTCCCAGACTCCTGCTGATAACAGATACACCTTCGTTGTCACTGTTTTATGGATGCCCCGATATTAGTCCGTTCGAACTTCTTACTCACCGTTTTTACATAGTAACCTGCAGCAAAACTAATTGTCAACTTTCTGAATCCTCCATCTAACCTTGTTTTTCTTATACCATCCTCCTGTACACTGCAAATATCAATAACACCTTATAGAACATACAACTACACCACATTCCGGCCATCCGGGGCTGCCAATTCTTGGGAACAGATCAAATACACCAGTACTTACCCGTCTTCCTCCATCGTATGTGAGACTTTGCATATAAGGAATCTTACCCCCTATGACTTGGCTCTATGGCACGATCTGAGACAGAAAGAAGGTCAACAATCCCTAGATGCTCCGTAGCCTCTTGTTTATAGATGTGGCGCGCTACACACCATAAACAGGACTCTACCGGACACGACTTTGCAGACAACCCCTAGGACAGACCTGCTCTGATACCACTTTGTCACACCCTAACCTTATTAGGGTGTGATGGGCACTCGACCCCACACACAGAGCCGAGCGAACCCGCAGACCCTGATTACACACCTAATGTTTTTTTTTTTTTTGAATTCTGAAAGTCAATTACAAATAAAATTCATGTTGAGCTTTCAAAATTTTCTGCTTACTATTTTCAGAATTTAACAAATCTGTAATTATATAAAATTTACTACATAACACAAAATGACATATCGGCTGATGGAGCCGCTTACAGACTGACTATCATTACTCACGACGCTGTCTGCAAAGTCTCTAATACTGATCAGACATCACAGCATACATACTCTGATTCGGCAGCACTCCTGGAGGAAATGGAGCCCGCCAATCCACTGGATCATCTTCAGCTAATCTCGTCTATCCACTTGTGGGTACCTGCGCGGCATGAAACGCAGCCCCCGAAGAAGAGGGGGTCAGTACGGAATATGTACTGAGTATGTAAGGCATGAGTACAGAAAACGAAACCATGACTGAGACAGATAGAACAACATACAAATAGCCTATCCAGAATACCAAACACTTATTATTTTTTTTCTTTTCCAGACACGAATCATACTTACTCATTTCGTATGCCAGACGGATTACAGAACGTACAAATTACTCAAATGATGTCATATAGCAAACGGGATACAGAATATACGGAAGGTCAGAATGCTTACTCTCCAACACAAGTCATGCATATCGGAATCGGATATCATATCACATACGCGGTAACCCCGGGGACATATACCACGCCGGGACAAATACCATATCATACATACGGTAACCTCGGGGACAAATATCACACCGAGGGACCGGTCACATCCTATCATATACATGATAACCTTGGGGACAGATAACACGCCGAGGAACCGGTGAACAATGCCAAGGGATGCGCACGATAACGTAAGAACGTGGTCGCCACTCCTACCTTTGGCGCCACAACACATCATATTTTCAGAAAATTTGCTCCGACCTCTGTCACACATCATAACATAACCACGGTACCCGGGGGCGGACAGATAACACCGCACCCCGAGTCATGACACATCATACTTCATAATATATCCTCGGTAACCGGGGACGGACATATAACACAGTACCCCGGAACCGGACACATCATACTTCGGAATTCATATATGGAACCCGGCCCTTAACAGAGGACTCGACGAACCATCCGCACGATATATATATACCGGCCCGGGATCCGGTGAAAGGGATCATAGCACATGCACGAGCAGAGTAGTGAGCAACTAAATGCACATAAATTGAGACTCGATAGAATGATCGAACGTGCCATCAGAATAATCACAGCAGGTTACCCATATCAGAATGCTTATATTAAAATACTTATGTCGGGGTACTCATATCAGAATACTTATGTCAGAATGCTTAGGTCAGAATACTTATATCAAAATACTTATATCAGAGTAGTTATAACAGAATATGTATGTCAGGATTCTCATATCCAAAATACTTATATCCGAATACTTCTATCAAAATGTTTACGTCAAATTTCTTGTATCGGAGTACTTACGTCAAAATACTTTTGAAAAAATATCCATATCCAAAATACTTGTATCCAAATGCCTATATAGGAATACTCATATCAGAATTTCCAGATACTTATATCAGAGAGTACATACAGTTCATAACAAATCCAGAACAATAGCCAAAGTATCTCTTAATTACTATGCGGAAATGAGTCCAATAGATCAATACAAATGGGGTTCGGGAATTATGGGCCCACCTCGGATTAAGTCGAGGTGGCGTGTATAAACTATGAACATTTAGCCTTATAGAGTCATCCATGAAGGTTTCAGGGCAATCCGGTTTCATTTGTAGAAGTTACGGACGTTCAAACTATGTTTCCATCAAAGCATAAGGTTCTTAGTTCAATTTCACTGAATGAATAGGGGTCCAAATCAAGCTCGGATTTCTAGGAATAGAGTTTCCCTCGAGGCTCATATCATAACCTATTACAACTAGGACATGCCAAAAGAAAGGAAGGGTAAGCCTTACATACCTGTGCCGCGACCTCCAGCTACGCTTATGCATCCAATTTGTTTGTCTACATGCAGGAGAATCCATCCATTCATTAGTTTCATTATCATATACCTGCCTTAACCTTTCAAACACATTCACTTGTATCCTGCCGGAATTTCGGCAGCACCGCCCCTGTAAATATACCAACCCCGAGAATGCGGCTCGGCTCCCAATCAACAACAACAACAATCCGGGAATTTGACCCGGCCACAATATCAACAACAATGACAACAAACATTCTAAAAACATCGACCGTTAATGTAAACGCACTTTAACATTAGCAACCTTCTTTCGCATAATGCGACGATATTCCAATTACGTTCAAATCAAGATATATAATCAATCCAAAACCATTCAAACATGATTTCATAACATTTCCAACAATTCACAAAATTTTCCAAAACGACCCGAGCAAGGTTCCAACTCACCCGAAATCGTCCCCAAGCCCGAGAACAACACCAAACACATTCTTTCCTTCCAAATTCACACATTATGTCACAATACAAACATTTACAACTTCATTTCATAAATTCAAGAAACTACATCAAGACTACATTTCCTTCCAATGCGGCCCACACGATTATAATCTTAACTTGGATTATTAAAACTTCATTTTCTATCATAATACTCACAACGAGGACAACCAAAATACTAACGACATTAGTTTCCATCAAGGCAAGAAGTCTACTTTCGATTCCCATTAACTTCTACAACAACTTTCCGACAATTTCAACTTCACTAGAATCGTCATAATCTCACTTGCATCCTAAAATACATATCGACAACAATTAAATTATTACCTAAAACTTGATTCACATTTCATACCACACACACACACACACATTCGGCCACCTTCCAACACCCACAAATTCAACCAAAATTACCAAACTTTCATTTCCAATATAAATTCCATAACAACAACAATTAAAATACTACATAAAAATTAACTAATCTTGCCTCCACAACATAGGCATGCACACGGCTATACCATACAACCCTCCCATATTTTCATGAATTCTATCCGTTCCTTCATACTACAATGTAAACAAGCCTTCATAACATCATAAAAAGGATTAAATATTACCTCTTCTCTTCAACCTCTTCCCTTGACCAACGTGCGGAAATGATGAAACGAACGACCTATCTTCCGAAACAACTATACCATGTCGAAGAGGGCCTTCAAATTGGCTGGAATTCTAGGAGAGAATAATTGTTTGATCACTATTTCAAGGGGCCAAATTTTTGCCACTTGGCCGTGCACTTCCTCTTTCTCCTCTCCTTTTTCTTCTTCTTTCTTCCACTCTTTTTCTCTTAATAATATGACTACACATATATATATATAGTTGTATAGGTCATGTGAGGGGCACATGCTTCCCCCTCTCTAGATTTTTCCTTTCTTTTTCTCCTTTTTTTTTTTTTTCTAGATTTTTCTCCAAATTTCCAAAGATGACTTAATCCCTTTTCTTTTCCTTTTTTTTTCGGCCACATGGCCTTTTTCAAGAGATTTCTTGAACATTTGTAAAATGACCATTTTACCCCTAGCCTTTCCACAAAATTACCATAATGCCATTTTGCCAATTTCCTTTCCGCCCTTGGTCTTCCTCAATATTTCCACTCTAACAATATTCATAAATAATATTTTCAACAACTCGTATATTAAAATTATTTTTGAAACATAGTCTTGTTCTTAACTTCTCCCCATTACCTTGAATTTTCTGGACGTACGAAATACGGGCTATAACATATAATTTATACGGACCGTATGTTGGTCCGTAGAACTGGTCGGGACAGATTTGGTGTATTTAATAAGGGATCCAAGTCTTATTTCATTTCATTTCCTATCACACCCCTTCTCTCTAAAAAATCTCTCTACACTTCTCCCATAAGAATTCAAGAGATATTAGTGATCAACAACACCAAACTAAGTGAATCAAGTTTAAGAAACCCATTAAAGTTCATCCAAGGCAAGGAATCCAAGTGAAGGTGAAACTAGGGTTTTGCTCAAGTGAGGTGTTTTCACCCAAGGTTAATTCCTACACTATCTAAGGTAGGATTTATGGTATTTCCATGTTGTATGAGGTATTTGAAAGTTGAAACACTTAGATTGTAGAAGGATATAAGAAAATGGGTCATGAATGTGGAAATAGTGCCATTTTGAATAATAACTTGAATTGAGTCATGATTCTTGATGTGTTGTGATATGGATATGTTATAAATTATGTTAAGAACATGGGATAGACATTGTATATGAATGAATGTAAATGTGTGTTATGACCATGGATATGGATAATGTGGACGAATAAAGACTACTGTTATGATATTGTAAATGTGTTATTGACGTTTTGGGAGTTGATATATGATATGGAGGAATGTCGTATAAATAAAGGAGATGCTGTCCAATTTTCTCTAGTTTTAGTCATGTACGCTAGTATCGATTTCTAATGATAGTGTAACTCTACTGAAGGTAGAAACGTGAGCATTGAAGGAGAACGTGCAAGTGATAAAATAGTGGAACGGGAATGTATGTAAGGCTAACCCTTCTTTCATAAGGCATGGTTCTTTGGCCAAATATCTATTCTTCTATGAGCCTATGATGCTCTCCAAATGATCCTATCTTCGAAGAGTTACAAAGCTTATAATTCTTGATTTGTATTACGATTGTACTAAATTCCTCATATGACCAATAGTCCTATAAGGATAGATGTAATGAATAACGATAACGGTGATAACGATGATGACGACGATGAAAATAGTAATGATGCTAAAGATTCTTATGAGCTATTATGTATATGTGTCTACGTATGACTATTATGGAACCCTGAGCTTATAAGGCCGGGTAGAATATGTATATATTTATGTAACGCGCGCGCACCTCTGAAGTTGGGTACGGATAACACTGAGCCTTGGTAGGGCCAGGTATGTGTACCATTGAGCCTTGGTTGGCCAGGTATGTATGATCACCGAGCCTAACTATGGTCGGGTACGTGAAACACCAAACCTTCGTGGTCGGGTATGTTATGTAAATGCTATGTATATGATATGAATATGATATGAATATGAATAAGAATATGTATATGAATACGACTATGGATACGAAATATAAATGAGTATAGATATGAGTAGGGATACGAATACAGATGTATGTACACAATCCCGCATTAGAAATGGAAGGTCCCTATGAGAAGAAAGTAAGTTCTAATGACGATGATACTACTATCTGTCATCCCATGATATTTCTATGTTGTCTATTATGCTTTTATAATGATATTGATCATGCTTTACATACTCAGTACATTCTTCGTACTGACGTCCTTTTGTTTGTGGACGCTGCGTCATGCCCGCAGGTGGCCAGAGAGACAGACTTGATCCATAGCTATATTTCTCAGGGACTGCATAGCGGAGCTCCATTTCGTTCGGAGCTATAACTTTTGGTATTAATTCTTTTGTGTACATAATTATAGGCATAGCGGAGTCCTGTCCCACCTATATGATATTATATACTCTCCTTAGAGGCTCGTAGACATGTGTATATGGTTAGATGTTTTTGGCCTTATCGGCCTATATTTTGGATATCATTTTGTTAGCCTCGTCGGCTTATGTACGTTGATATGGGTAAAGTTGCAAATGATGATATAAATGTACTGATTGTCCAATGGGATTAGTACGATTGATGGATAGAATGTATGATTTAATACGTGGCTCACCTAGATGTGAAAGTAAAGGTATGCTAATGGGTGCCCGGATGGGCTAGCACCTGGTGCCCGTCGCGGCCCTCCAGTTGGGTCGTGACATCACTACCCCGATAGGGGCAGTTATCAGGCAGCTAGAGGTTGAGGTCAGTCTGGCCAGGGTGGCCGTGGATGCACATAGCCCGAGGGCGAACGAGTTCATTGTTATCATTTTCCTGGCTGACCAGAGGCAGAGGCTTTTGATGTTGTTATCACAGGTACTATTTTTGGTCTGTCACAGGGCAGCTTCAGTATTATTTGATTCGGGCTCTATTTTCACTTATGTGTCCACATATTTCTCTATGAGTTTTGATATGATTTTTGATCTACTTGATATGCCTATTCGTGTGTCTACTCCGGTCAGAGATTCTGTGGTGGTAGATCGAGTCTATCGGTCTTGTATAATTATATTTATGGGTTATGTCACTTAGGTAGATTTGGTGATCCTCAATATGGTAGATTTTGATGTTATCTTGGGTATTAATAAGTTGTCTCCCTATCACACTATTCTAAGCTGTCATTCCAAGATAGTCACGTTAGCTATTCCAGGCACTCTGAGATTAGAGTGGAAGGGTAATCCTAGCCCTCCTCCTAAAAAGATTATATTGTTCCTCCGAGCAAAGAAGTTAGTGGAAACGAGTGTTGATACTCCTTCCCTGGAGTCAGTTCCTGTAGTTAGTGCATTTGCGAAAGTCTGTCCCATAGACTTTCCTGGTATGCCACCTGACCATGATATTGATTTCTGCATTGATATAGAGCCAGGCTGTAACGACCCGTTTAGTCGTTACTGTAAAATTTCTGAAATATTTGCAACCGTGTCATCCTGGACCTTTCCGTGAGCTGCGTATTTTGGCGGACATCTAGCCTAGCGGGACCAATTGTGCAGGAAGGAATGAATCATCGAAATTCGAGTCAGAGACCCCGTTAGACCGCCGCAGCGCTGGGATGAGCGCTACAGCGGCCACGCTCCAGCGGCCATGACACCGCTGAAGCGCTGGCGTTGTGGTGGCATCAGGACGCTGCAGCGGCTATGTGAGCGCTGAAGCGGTGACGCACAGTTAAATTCACTATTTAAGAAATCATTTTTGGAATTTGTCCCATTTTGCTCGTTACCCTAAATTCCAGCCGCCCCATGTCTTTTGGGAAGCCTAAAATAATATTTGTTGGTCATGGAAATCTTTCTAACACCTTCTAATTTCTTCTTTCACCTGTAATTCACTCCTAAAAGTCTTCACCTAGAGAACCGTTAAATTGGTATTTCAAATCCCTAGAGTTGGAAGAATGTTGGGTTAGCTCATATTTCACATGGATTCCATTAAGTAATCTTCCATATTCTTCTCCTAGATGGGTTAATAACCTAGATTCCTGCCTTCTTCCTTCTTAAAAATGAGTTTTTCCATGAATCTTGAAAATGGGTCTTTCTCAAGGATAAGCTTAAAAATGGTAACTTTACCTAGCTAATGGCTTAAATAATTGACCTTATTCATGGAAGGAGATTGATAAATGACCTAGTGTTGTTATGAATGAAATGTATGAGGATTATGACGTGATGATCAAATTGAAGAATCAACGGATGTTCGTGGCACCCTCTCGGCTTTGAGGTAGGTTGCGGCTTCCTTTCGGTAAACTCCGGTTAGTTTCCCATATTCATGTATTAGAAGGAACGGAGAATGCATGTGTAGGAATTGGAGATTTGGGATGGAATTATAGGAAGGTATTGTTGTGCGATTTGTATGTTCGGGCTTGTGGCCTGTAGATTCTTTAGGATTCTTGATTTAGTTTTCTTGAGTATCGGTGGATTTTATGCGACTTGGAAGTAGTGGGTGGTACCTATTTTTCTATGTCTCACGATGAGAATTTCCGTAATATGCGACTAATTGTGCTATGCTATTAATAGTGGATCTAGTTGATAATTGGGCGGATAAAATGTACCAGCGATTGTGATTAAGTTCTAGACTGAGTAGTAACGAATGTCTTATGAGTAGAAGGTGAATTTACTTGTACTAAGCTAATAGGCTAATAAAGGGAGAATGGTAAAAATGTATTATGACTTGATTGTTTATTGTGTTGGCTTGATGCCACGTGATATTATTAGTTATCAGAATCTGTTGTTCCATCTTGATGGTGATATTGTTGGCGTACCCACTGTTGGTACTTGTGACACTGATATATTGATTGGCGTACCCACTGTTGGTACTTGTGACACTGATATATTGATTGTCGTACCCCTTTGTTGGTACTTGTGATATTGAGCATGATTATTGATATTGATACATGCATTGCACGCACTTTCATTCTTCATGATACATTGTTGAGACACTGTTGGTACTTGATGAAACACTGTGATGAGCTGGGCTCGGTTTTAAAATGAGAGTGATGTGAGAGTCCGATATCTGATGTTAGTTTCGGAATCGTGGATTGAGTGAGCGCATGGACTCTGCGGGTCCCTCAGGGTGGTGCCGATGAGAACCCCTAGTGGGTAAAGATCTGGGGTCTCGTCTGTCTGTTGGGCAAAGATACAGGACGTGTTGTACTTAGACTTCACGAGTCACCTTGGGTTGTGCTACCGAGATATCGATATTTCCGTCCGGAGTACATGTGTACACAACATTTGCATGGCATTGCATTGTATTCATACATCATTGCATCATGTCTTATATTGAGATAACTTGGTGTTCTACTTGTGATGTCGGTTCCGGATTGGATCTATGGAGACTTGGTACAATTGGGTTTAGATACTCTACTTAGGCAATAACGTGTGCTTGGTTTCGAATATGATTGCATTATACTTGTTGATTTATCTCGTAGATCGTTCGTAGGATCAGTTAGACGTTTGGCCTCTAAGGGATGTAGAATAAAGGATATCATAATGATGTCACGACCCGACTAGGGGCCATGACGGGTACCCGGGGCTAACCACCGAGCACCACTCATTCTATTACTCATCATACTCATTTAGCATATATTCATTAATTTCATAGGAAAAAACATTTTTTTCACTTGAAAACATAATTACTTTTATATACATAAGCCCTTCGGCTATCAAAATAGTATATATATATACGAAGAGGACCTCGTGAGACCATACTACCCACATATGCGTATCTACGAGCCTCTACTAGAGTACTAGACATATGGATGGGACAGGACCCCGTCGTGCCCAAAATACGTATATGTACACAAAAGAATAAACCAAATAGCACCTTCAGAATAATGGAGTGCTCCTGTAAATCTGCTGATAACTCCTACGAGTCTGGATCGCCTCCCTGTCTACCTGTGGGCATGAACACAACGTCCAAAGAAAACGGACGTCAGTACGAACATTGTACTGAGTATGTAAGGCATGAATGAAATGAACATAATAATGGAGGAATCATAAGTCATAAGATGGAGATATAACCTGCGTAACGTTTAAGGGTGGATACATTTCATACATATATCATACATATATATATATATATATAAACATAGCACATGTGTCATCATAGCGCATACATCATCGTATCATATAGATCATCATCGTTAACCCGCGTCCGGGTAACCATTATACGCCGCCCACTAGTGGTGATCATGCCCGGCCTTCTAGGCTCGGTGTAAACATAGCAGCCCGCCTTAGCGGTGACATGCCAGGCCATTTAGGCAAGGTGGAATCGTACGCAGCCCGCTTTCGCGGTGACATGCCCGACCAACTAAGCGCGGTGGAATCGTATCGTCATATAGTCAGCATAAACTCATCATTATCATACATATCATAGACATATCATGACCTTATCGTATTCTCATCATACTATTATCATAATGCATAACTGGGAACTTAAGACAACTATACTTTATCGGGGTGACATAAGGTCGTGAACCCCCGATTCCGTTATGGAGCATTCGTAGCATTCTGCCTCACCTTGAAAGAATTAGCATATAAGGTGAGTGTATATAATGATCAACATCAATGAATCGTAATAAGAATCATTAGCTTTGGAAAAAATATAATATCATGGGCCCTAGACTCTTTAGACTTGGACTCTTCATCATCATTATCATGCTCGTAACATATCTTTTATCTTGTCTCATATGAAGCTCTTTACCACGATTGGTTCATAGTTTTTGGACGTAAGAAATTCATGAAGAGACAAAGAATATCATGTCATAAGGATCATGTCTTGGAAAGAAGGAACTAGCTTTACATACCTTTTCATTTAGCTACTCTATCGCCTGAACGTTCCTCCCCAATATTCACGTTTATACCTTCAAGAGAGTTTACATTCATATTAGATAATCGATAACATAAGCGTGTTTGAACCAAAGCTATAGAAAATTGAGCAGCATCTCCTTTGTTTCTACTACTTTCTCCATATCATATATCAACTCCCAAACGTCTATAATAACATTCATAATATCATCATCAATGACTTTAGTCAAGTTCATCACTATGCAATCCCCACAATTTCCTCTCAAGGTCATCCATAATCATAATCATAATACAACGTCACATTCATTCTCATCTAATGGTTCTCTCATGCTCCTAACATCATTCATAACGTAATTACAATCACAACGTATTAAGAATCATGATTCATATTAATCTACTACTCACAATTGCCACTAATCTCATATTTTGTAACCCATTTTCCATCTTCTTCCATAATCCAAGTGTTTCAACTTTTCAATACCCTAAACAACATGGAATAATCATAAAACTCACCTTTGAATGTGTAGGAACGGGTTTTGGTTGGCAATACTTCACTTGGAGAAAACCCTAGCTTCAACTTCCAAGGGATTTCTTGACTCTAGCAACCCCAAAGAGCTTCCTTGCACTCTATTCACTTGAATTTATGGTATGAACCTTTGATTTCCTTTTGTATTCTTGAAAGTGATGTGTATGGAATATTCTAGAAGCTTGGAGAGAAGTGGAGAAGTGGAAAGAATGAGAAAATAAAGTGGGAACATGTATTTATAGTTACAACTTAATCAGTCCGTCAGGTCTTATACGGACCACTTATACAGTCCGTATAACATTATACGGTCCGTATAAGTGTCCGTGGTTCACCACCATGGAAAACATTGTTGTTGTTGGGTTGTACGGACCCTTATACGGTCCGTATAAGTTATCGTGGTTCACCATCAGGCAAAATACCACTTCTGTTGGGTGTTATACGGACCCTTATATGGTCCGTATAAGGTTCCACGGTCCGTATAAGGTGGTCGTGTAACTCACAGTTTTTCCGAAGTTGTCCTCGTCGTTTCGTTTGATCTCCAATCCTTATACGACCTTCTTAACACTTGTTTAATACTTCATTAATGATCTAAACATCCCTATAACTCATCCTCAAGGCCTTACCAAACATTTCTTAATGCAATAATTTTACGAAACCTTTCCTAAACCCCACTTATACTCCACTTGTCCCTATCATTCCTTATTTTTGTCAATTCATATGACTTCAAAATCTTAACGTTGCATTCTAAGATCACTAATTATCCATCTTATAGTCTTAAGAACTTCTTGTTACCCTTAAGCTCGCATTAGTTCATTCACTACGCGACGACATGAAATTTCCAAGGTGTAACAAATGATGAGTCGACTTCTAGACTAAAAACGAATGGTATATTGATATATGATCTTTGTGATATTGCTGTGAAATTGACTTGTGATTATTATAGGAAAGTTTAATGATTTAAGCGTATTAATTTTATAATGAGCGGTAGATAGATGTATGACTTGATTTAGTTACTTATCATGTTCATTTGTGAATTCTTTTACTGATATGTGCTTCTAACCATTGTCGGCCTATGATACTTACTCAGTACGCATGGATTGTACTGATACTGCTCTTGCTACACCCTTTTCGGGGTGTAGAGTGTTTCAGGTGATTGATTGTGACATGTTCAAAAATGCGCGGTGCCTATCCTGAAGGTTTCCTCCCACTTCATTCCGGGATGGAGGTTGAGTCTTAAAGTGTTGTTGTAATCTGGATCATTTAGTTGCTCTTGTACTAGTCTAGACCAGATCGTGGGAAGTCAAAAAGAGTCTGTAATTATTAAACCATTGTAATTGTTTTCAACCTTGAGTTATTAAAAAAAAGTTATTTTCCACTGTTAATTGTACTTATTTATTAGATTATTCAAATTGTCTTTATTGATTGAAGAGCTATTTAATTAAGGGTTCGCCTACCGAGAAGGGAAAGGTAGGTGCCCGCACAATCCTAAATTGAGTCGTGACATAGGCACTCGGCCTATTTTTATTCCACCTTATTGTATGGCCCCGATAGAGTTGAGGGAGTTGAAGGAGCAGTTGCAAGATTTGTTAAGCAAGGGGTTCATTAGACCTAGTATTTCCCCTTGGGGTGCTCCCGTGTTATTCGTGAAGAAGAAGGATGGTTCTATGCGGATGTGTATTGATTATTGTTAGTTCAACAAGGTTACTATTTGGAACAAGTATCCAACACTCCACATAGATGACTTGTTTGATCAGCTTCAGGGTGCGTCAGTCTTCTCTAAGATCGACTTGAGGTCAGGGTAACATCATTTGAAGATTAGAGCGGAGGATATTCCAAAGACTGCTTTTAGGACCCACTATGGTCACTATGAGTTTTTGGTGATGTCTTTCGGGCTTGCTAATGCCCCGTAGCTTTCATGGATTTAATGAGTGGGATCTTCAAGGCTTACTTGGATTCGTTTGTTATTGTCTTTATTGATGACATTTTGTTGTACTCTCATAGTAAGGAAGATCATGAGAAGCACTTGAGGATAATACTTGGATTGTTGAAGAAAAAGAAGTTGTATGCCAATTTTCTAAATGTGTGTTTTGGCTCAGTTTCGTGGAATTTTGGGACATGTTGTGTCTAAGGATTGGATTATGATGGATCCCATGAAGATTGAGGCAATTAGAGATTGGACTAGGCCTACTTCAGTGATTGAGATTTAGAGCTTTGTAGGGTTTTCGAGTTATTATCATCTGTTCGTGAAGGGGTTCTCATCTATCGTTTTTCATTTGGCTAGGTTGACTTATAAGAATGTACCTTTTCAGTGGTCCGATGAGTGTGAGGCGAGCTTTCAAAAGCTCAAGACCCTATTGACTTCAGCTCTGATTTTGGCTTTACTTGTGGAGGGAAAAGACTTTACTGTTTATTATGACGCTTTTCAGATTGGTTTGCGTTGCCTGTTGATGAAAGAGGGTAAGGTGATCGTGTATGCTTCGAGGCAGTTGAAGGTCCATGAGAAGAACTACCCTATTCATGACTTAGAGTTGGCGACGGTAGTATTTGTTTTGAAGAGTTGGAGACATTACCTGTATGGGGTCCATTCTGAGGCATTCACGGATCATCGTTGTCTTCAGCATGTGTTCAGTCAGCAAGATCTAAATTTGAGGCAGCATAGATGGATGGAATTGTTCAAGGATTATGACATTACCATTCTTTATAATCCGGGCAAGGTTAATTTGATAGTTGATGCATTGAGCCGAAAGGCAGTGAGTATGGGTAGCTTGGTGCGTTTGATTGTTGAGGAGCATCCTTAGCTTTGGAGGTTTAATCTTTGGCTACTAGTATGGTAAGGCTTGATATTTCAGAACCTGGCAAGATTCTAGCTTGTGTTGAGACTAGGTCGTCTCTTTTAGAGCAGATTAAGGCTCAACAATTTGAAGATGTGAAATTATGTAAGATTAGAGATAAGGTGTTCAGTGGAGAAGCCAAGGAGGCAGTTCTTAATGATGAGGATGTTTTGAGGATTAAGGGGCACATTTGCATTCCTCGTGTGGGTTGTTTGATTAAGTTAATTTTAGAGGAGGCTCACAGTTCCAGATATTCCATCCATCCTGGTGCTACAAAGATATATCGTGACTTGAGACAGCATTATTGGTGGGGTAGGATGAAGAGGGATATAGTAGAGTGCGTTTCTCAGTATTTAAATTGCCGGCATGTTAAGTATAAGCATTAGAGACCGGGTGCTGTGACTTAGAGGATGTCCATTCTCTAGTGGAAGTGGGAGAGGATATCTAAGGATTTTGTGGTTGGTCTACCAAAGACTTTGGGCAAGTTTGATGTCATTTAGGTTATCGTGGATAGGTTGACTAAGTCCGCGCACTTCACTCCAATTCAGACTACCTATAATTCAGAGAAGTTGGCTAGGATCTACATTAGAGAGATTGTCAGATTGCATGGGGTGCCCATTTCTATCATTTCAGGTAGAGACACTTAGTTCACTTCCCATTTCTAGAAGACTTTGTAGAAGGAATGGGGGACTAAGTTAGATCTTAGTACCGCTTTTCACCCACAGACAGATGGTCAGTCTGAGAAGACTATTCATCTGTTAGAAGATATGCTGCGGGCGTGTGTGATTTTGTTTAGTGGTCATTGGGGCCAGTTATTTCCCTTGGCGGAGTTTTCTTACGGTAAAAGTTATCACTCGAGTATTGACATGGCTGCATTCGAGAATTTGTATGCTAGGAGATGTCCTTCTCCGATCGATTGGTTTGATGCATTTAATGTGAGACTTTGAGTACGGACTTGTTGAGAGAGTCTTTAGACAAGGTGAAGTTGATTCGGGAAAAGTTTCCTGCAGCTCAGAGTAGACAAAAGAAGTATGCGGTTCGGAAGTTTCGGGATTTGGAGCACATGGTTGGTGACCAGATTGAAGGTTTCACCCATGAAGGGTGTGATGAGGTTCGGGAAGAAGGGAAAGCTAAGCCTAAGGTTTATTAGTCCTTTTGAGATTCTTCGTCGTGTTGGTGAGGTGGCTTATGAGTTGGCTCTACCACCAATCTTAGTGGGTGTTCACCCGGTGTTCTATGTTTCAATGTTAAAGAAGTATCATTCAGACGAGTCCTATATCATCCAGTAGGACTCGGTATTGTTCGATCAGAATCTCTCCTTTGAAGAGGAGTCGGTAGCAATATCGGATAGGCAAGTGAAGAAGTTGAGGTCAAAGGAGATATCTTCAGTAAAGTTGCAATGGAGGCACCGTCCAGTTGAAGAGGCTACTTGGGAGACCGAGTCTGATATGTGCAGCAGATATCCCTAGCGGTTGTTTAATTGGTATCTGATGTAATGACTTGTTCGGTCGTTTGGTCATTTTAACCCATATTCCCTTGGTGACCCTTCTCCTAGATTCGTTAGAGTGTATTTGACTCGTAGGGATGGGTAGCGCGGTTCCCGAGATAGTCGGGTGAGTGTTGGTTGATTTTGCGAAACTTTTAAGTTGAATAAGTGAAAAAGTGTTGACCAACAATTGACTTTTCAGTAAATGAATCTTTTTGATATTTTAGTCGGTTACGTTAGGTCTTGAAGGTTGACTATAGCTTGGTAGGATGATTGGTTCGGTTCCTGAGGCACTCGGGGGTATTTTTGTCCTTTGGTTGGAAAGCTTGTTTTGAGCGTTTGGGGATTGACCGGTTCAAGATGACCTTCGTTGGGAATTCCAAGGGGACGGGTGAATTCGAAGTGTGTTTTTATAGTGGGTTGCTGTCACGACCCAGCTGAGGGCCGCGACGGGTACCCGGGGCTAACCACCGAGCACCGCTCGTGCTATCATTTCCTTAACCCATTTAACAATCATTCATCGATTCCTTGTTAACTAAAAAAAAAAGGATCTGGTTTTCATTACAAGATATAATGCTCTAACACAAGAACATATTTCAATATACTCATACACATACATACTATCCACGTCATGGAACCACATAACCCACATCGAGTATCTACGATCCTCTATTGGATGACATATACCAATATACACAAAAGGATCAACCGAATAGCACCTCCGGAATAGTGGAGTGCTCCTGTAAATCTGTAGATGGCTCCTACGGATCTGCAGCGTCTCCCTGTCTACTTGTGGGCATGAGCACAGCATCCAAAAGAAAAGGATGTCAGTACGAACATTGTACTGAGTATGTAAGACATACATCAAGAAATAAAAGAGAGAATAAGAAGATAAAGTAAGTGCGAGAAGATAACTAGTAACTGCTTGCCTCTTAAGGCGGATTCATGCATGCATACTCATAAAACATCGTATCATATCTTGCTGCGGAACGTGCAGCCCGATCCATATATCATCATATATCAATATAATGCCGTGGAACGTACGGCCCGATCCATCACCCATATATCCCGCGTCCGGGCATCCCGCATCCGGGATGAGATCATAATATGCCAGCTGACCAGGTGGCTATGCGTCTTTAGCGCCTTACCTTTCCCCATATCCCCTGAATACATATACTTATATAATATACATAGCATGCATGAGATCCCAAGAAAAAAAATCTATGGCTCTATCGGAGTGACGTAAGGTCGGTAGCCTCCGACTATACTATTGATTAATCATGATCGTCATGTCTCACCTTGAAGGAACAATTATTATAAGGTGGACTATCAATGAAGAATACATATATGAATAATAACATAAGGAGGAAACATAAAATAGGGTCATAATCTTATAAAAAGTCAATCCATATGTTTGGAATCTTAGAGAAAATGTAGTCATCATTCATGAATAAAATCGAGAAGTCAATAGATGGCTCAACATTCTCATGTGGTCTTTGAAATCGTAACTTGGAACCTTTAAACATAAAATCGTTCTCATTATAACATGCTCATCATAATATGATCATCATAGTATATACTTGTCATCATACATGCATAAAGGCTCTAGACAACTACACTCTATCGAGGTGACGTAAGGTCGTGAACCCTCGATTCCATTATGGACATATATGAACATTCTGCCTCACCTTGAAGGAAGTAGTGCATAAGGTGAGTGTGAGCAATAAATAACATCATTATCACATCTCTTTATCTTATATGAGCACTTATGGACATAGGCTTTTAGCTTTCCGGTATATAGGCACTCATGAAGAGGAAAGGAACTCATGCTATAGGATTCATGCCATTAGAAAGAAAGGACTAGCCTCACATACCTTGGACGTTTACCATTCTTATCGCTTGCTCGCTTCCCTTATGATGCACTCGTGTATACCTTCAAGAGAGTTCATGCCGTCGTTAGTTAAGTAATTATAAAAACGGACTTCTACTTCTAGGGAAAATTGGGCAGCATCTCCTTTGTTTCTATTACATTTCTCATATTCTATTTCAGCTCCCAAACATTCACAACAATAATCACAATATAGAAACCAACAATCATCGCTTATATACATTTAGCAAAATCCACCAATTTCCTCCAATTTCTCCACATTTAGTGGTTTTAGCCTATCACCACATCTCCTCATATGTCACACTTACCCCATGGTCTAAACATTACTTATAATGTATTCATGATCACAACATATCAACATTCATGATTTCCCTCCAACTACCATTCACTTGTGACACTACTCATCCTTTTAAAAACTCATTTTCCATGCTTTTCTACAATCCAAGCATCTTAGCCTTCCAATACCTTAAGCAACATAGTAAAATCATGAAACATACCTTAGATGATGGTGGAACAAGCTTTGAATGTAATTCTTCCTCTTGCACCAAAGTTTCACTTCGCCTCCTTAGGGTTTTCTTGAAGAAGATGAATCCTACTTGAGTTTCATATGCTTGGCTCCATGGATTTTGTATTGTTGATCTTCAATTCCCCTTGAATTTTTCTTATGGAAGAATATTAGAGTATTCTCTAGAGGGTTCTTGAAGTGAAGAGTGGAAATGAAATGAAAATAAAATGGAAAGGGTCTCTTATATTTAAAATTGAAATCTGGTCGAGGGACTTTATACGGACCAACATACGGTCCGTATAATTTTTACTGACCGTATGTTTGGTCCAGTGAACTATATTGTGCTGGGCCAAATCCACGGTTGGACATACGGTCCGTGGATTTTATACGGCTAGTATGTCTGGCCGTATGTTTGCCCAGTTTTTCGAGACTTGTTCTCGTCGACTCGTTTGATCTCCGATTCTTATGGAACCTTCTTAGTACTTGCTTAACACCTCAATACCAATCTAAGAGACGTTATTACTTAAGACATCATTATGCCCTCGTTAACTCGTTTCCCGAAATTCTTGTCCGATATACAACATGCGACTCGCTTTCCCTTAATAACTTTCGTTCCTCATCTCGGATGTCTTTGAGAATCTTAATTAGGGCCCTTTATATCATTTCTTACTCGTCAAAACACCGCATACGTTATGTCCTTCGCTCACCCATTCACTGTACATGTACGGAGTATTTCCAAGGTGTAACAGTTGCATATTTGGTTTGTATTTGGGAGGTCTCGGACGCTTTTCGGGATTTGGGTTGAACTTGGTGAAAAACCAAGTTTTTGCTAGTTTCCGGTGGTTGCATTTGCAGACATGGGGCCGCACCTACGGACCCGCCTCTATAGGGTTTGGTCCACATAAGGGAGAGTATGGGAAAACTGGGGAGGCCGTATCTAAGGAATTCTCCCCGCATCTGTGAAATTCGGGCCCTTAAGTGGGGCCGCATCTGCGGAGAATGCTCTGCAGATGCGAGCCCGCACCTGTGAGGGATGGTCCGCAGGTGCGGGATAGCTGAAATCAGAAACTTGTAATTTTCCCAACTCGAAGCCATTTATTTTCATTCACAAATTTGAGACCTAGAGAGCTTGGTGGTGCAATTTTTGTGGAGCTTTTTGAGATTTTTCCTTGGGGTAAGTTCCTTACACTCCTTTTATGTTTTTATCATGTTTTAATTATGGAATCTATGATAGAAAAAATGAGTTTAGTTGGGAATCGGGTCATGACCCCTAAAATGATTTTATGATCCGTCTTCAATCTAAAATGAGTTTTATTGGGAAATTTCTTAGATTCTGAACATCTAATCAATGGGTAACTAGTACCTAAGCTTGAATCTTTCTTTTACTCAGGAATTTGGTTATGGAAAATGAGGGGTTTTCTCTAAAATTGGGGGTTTTGGTGAAATAGTGAAATTAGTGCTAATTTAAGATCAGTTTGTGATGAAACTTGGTGTTTTGACTCCCTAGACTTTGGGTAAACTGTTTCCAACATAAATTTTGTATTTTGTCTTTGTGAGCCCGGGGTCATATTTTAAGGTTGTTTTTTATTTCGATTTGGAATTATGATAATATGGGCATCTTTACCTTTGTAATCTAATATAGATTATCTAATTGTTAGACTTTGATCGTTCGGAAGCTATTTGAAAAGAAAAGGCTCAAGCGGATCAGTTCGTGGCACATGTTTGGCCTTCGAGGTAGGTTACGACTTACCTATGGTTAGAATACGATTAGCGAAGCATATGTAGATTGTAGTATTGATGGGAAAAGCATGACAGGCCTTCGAGCATGGTGCAGAGGTGAATTCCAATTAGATTGGTATCACCAGCTTGTTATATTCGTGAAATTTGACTGCTTCATATCTATGACTTGATATCTCACTTGTCATCTGGAAAGGAAGGACAATGTAAATGCATCAAGTTGTGATGTGTTTGTCATGGCAAGTTACTATTGATCCCACAATATGTGGTGTTGTTAAGGTTGATTTCATACATGACATGCATTCCATATTACATTTGTGATTTGATATGATTGTGATTTAAAATGATGATAAGTGAGAGAGTATAACATCCAAGGTCTTTACCGGAGAGCGTAAAAAAGAGATGAGAGCTCATGATCCGAGGTCTTTAACGGATCGAGATGAGTGCTCGTGATCCGAGGTCATTTACCAGAGCGAGAGAGTGCTCGTGTCCGAGGTCATTTACTGGAACGAGGGTACATAGATTTCACGGGTCCCGCATGGGTCATGGCTATGAGGCATTGCCCTTAGCATGTGTGTACGGGTTTGGAAAGACTACTAGTGCATCGTATTTCATCTATATTCATTCATCCATTTTTTACTGTGTACTTGGCATCTTATATACCTCATCTGATCTCATACTTGAACATGTTTATTGATTGTACTTGATTGCTTATCTACTCTATCTGTTAATTTTTATCCATTTATATGTGTGAACTAATATTTGTCGTCCTATGATACCTAAGACAACCAATGTTGTACTCATACTACTCTTGTTGCACTTTTTCTTAAGTGCAGAGTTCGTCACTGGTTCTACTTCCCGACCTCGGGTCCCGAGGCACTTTGGCAGAGATTCCAAGGTGAGCTACTTGCCAGGTCTGCAGCTCGGAGACTTCTCCTTTATATATCTATCCTTTTATACTCTTGAGATAGTATTCCTAGTATTGAGACTTGTATTTTTCTATCAAACTATGTATTTATATTGGTAGCTCTTGTACGAGTTCAGACCAGGTTTTGGGGTTATTATGTATTAAGTACTTTTGCACGGATTTTATTTATATATTAAGATTGTTAGTATATTATCTGTTTACTTCCGCGTTGATGAATGTTAACCAGAATGAGATAGTTTAAAGGGAAGGTTTCGCCCACCAGGGGGATAGTGTGGGTGCCCACACGACCCAGTGATTTTGGGTCGTGACTAGTTGGCATCAGAGCCCTAGGTTCACCAGTCTTACAAGTACAAGAGTAATGTCTAGTAGAATGTTATTGATCGGTATGATGAGCTTCGTAATTATCTACGAAAGGCAATAGGAGATTTAAGAATCTTCCATTTCATGCACTCCCTTAGTGCTACTTTGTTCAAATTGGTATCTAGACAATTCAAATTGGTATCTGACTTCTATTCCCATTCTCTCACAGATGGTGAGGACACGTGTGACAGTACCTGCTGCCAGAGGCCGAGGTCAAGGACGAGCTAGAGGTCATGGTAGAGGTAGAGGTGGTGGCGCAACACCAGCCAGGGATAGAGCACCCGTGGCTTGCCAGGCCCGAGCTAGATCCTTGTCGCCCGAGCCAGAGTTTCAACACAATAATGAGCCCATGGAAAAGGATGAGCTGGGACCAGCCCAGGCTCAGCCAAAGGTTATTTCCACACTCATACTGCAGGATGCCATGGTTCGCATCTTGAGGGGTTGACCTGGCAGGTGTCCATCCAGCTACACCAGATAGGTCTGAGACCAAAGCTGGAGGACAGACCCCAGAGCAGTACCAGACCCACGGGGCATAGCCTGCCGCAGCTATGGCACCCCGTATTGATGAGATTCCACTGCTTGTATTTGCTTCTAGGCCGGTTACTGGCCCGACTATGACTCATAAGGTTTACCAAGATGAAGCCGCGGGAATTTATTGTACCCCTGGAGAGGATGCTTATGAGTTCATCATTGATAGTCATGAGAGGCTTCACAAGTTGGGTGTGGTGGAGTCGCATGGGGTCAATTATGTTTCTTTCCAGTTGCGTGGGAATGCAAAGATGTGGTGGAGGTCCTATATTAAGTGTCGACCAGCTGGGTCGCCGCCTTTGACTTGGACCCAATTCTATTAGGTGTTTTTGGAGAAGTACGTTCCCCGGTTCTATCATTTTTTTTAATTTAATTTTAAAGTTCCGACCTTCTAGACAGGGAACTAAAAAATTTGAAAGATTGAAAAATAAAATTGAAGCCAAATACTAATTAAGGAAAGGCTTGGAACTATACTCAGTGCCAAACGATAGCAACTTCTTTTAATTCAGGATGACATATAAGCAACAAGATCGGTGTGGCCATCAGTTTCTATCCCATACTCAATTAAGCAGAAAATATTAAGTTAACACATAATTGTAGAGAAAAGTCACAGGATAGTGACTAGAAATCCGGTTGAAGTGGCCCCCTCCTTTCCCAATAAACAAAGGTATTATAACATATGCACCAAAAGGTATACTGGACAAAGAGAGACAAAAATACTCCTCTCTGCTATCCCCACACCTTGGAACAAGTAGAATCTTCATCTGGAGGGACAAGCTCCCGGGTAAGGACACGCCGCAAGTTTATTCAATATTGGAAAGACGCTGCCCAGGGTGTCGTGAACTTTGATGGGGATGAAGACAAGCATGCCACCGTTGAGGACACAGGGGGTCCTTCAAATGTTATCGCCGAAGGCTTGGATGACCCTCCGATGAATGCTTGTCTGAGAGGTGCCGAGGATTTGCTCAGTGACACAGGTGCTGGCCCCTCGGCCCCGCCATCTCCATTTGGGAACCTGGTCTCGATTTGGAGGTGTTTCTTTCTCATGGGGATGAATTACTTCTTCGTACGTTATCGACCTTTCTTTACTCCAACATTACGAAGTGCTTCACCATGTTTCCTAATCACCCTTTCTTCCTCTTACGCAGGGTCACGCCACTGCTATCTCCGCTATCGAAATGGACAAGAACATGCGACCTTCTTCTTCTTGAGACCTGAAAAGGCTGACATCAGAGAATCAACACCTGCTGGCTAACCTATCACCGCTTCAGTCGGAGAACAACGACCTTCAATCCCTCAAGACTGCTCTCAAATTAAAGTGGCAGGAGTCCCAGCAAGCCCTTTCTATTCGAGAGAGTGACCTTCAGCACCTTACCACTGCTCACCATCAGTTGTAGAAGAGGGTGGCTCAGGCCGAAACGGAGCGAGAAATTGCTCAGGGGCAAATACAGGCACTGGAAGCTTCTTTGGCAGGACTTCGAGCCTGCAACAATCGACTACGACTCCGTCAGGCGGCCGATCAGAACGCTACCAACATAATCAAGGACTTTGCCATTCTGAAGACCTGTGCAAATACTATCCAGGAGGTTCATGCAAGTCGGGCTGCCGAGATAGCTTTAGATGACCTCCATGATGAGAGTGCCTCCTCTACCGATGACTCTGCTGACCTTTCCGGTGATAGAGGTGCCCCCCCCCCCCCCCCCTTTAGCTACTTTCAGTGTTTAGTTATTTTTTCCAGGCCTGTGTGCCTTTGTGTTTATGGATTTTTCGGCATGTGTGTCCTTGTTAACTGCTTTCTTTCTTAGTTTATTGGATATTGAGGCCTGTGTTTTGTGTTTTCATTTGCATGAATAGCAGGCTTTTGTGCTTTCTGCCCCCTTTTATTTTTTAAACATGTGGTATTCACCATTAGCCTTGTGATCTTTTATCCAATGAAAATTTTTACGCTTTGACATGCGCTTTTCTTGCAACGACTATGGTTAAGAATAACCCATTGGCTTTTTTTATTTCTAACACTTAACCGTCAGGGCGTGACCGCTATGCCCGTCTTCCGGAACTATATTCATATTTGGGTATTGGTGTTTAAGCTAAAGAGCGCCGACTGACTGTATGCCTTTTATTTGTGTTTTACGTTTGAGGTCTTATCCTTTAGCTCAATCTGGGCATGTCACTTCCGGAAACACTTTTTGCGGTCGGGAATTTTACCAATTCGCAATAAACGAGGGCCCTTTGATTTCTGTGCTAATCAGAAGGACGTCTCGACCTCATTTAATGGCACAAAGGCTCGTGTAACCTGAATGCTGTTAGGCTCTAAGGTCGTGTCGTGTGTTCAAAGCAAATTTGCGGGGCCTTATGGCCTTCGAGTTTGATTTTGCCCCCGAACGTTTGAGTTGGAAGACTGTTTTGTAAACAATTGATGAGAAACAAGTAGAGATTCTTATTTCATTTTCAAATTTTAAAGGATGTAGTGCCCTATCAATACATGAGCCCTTGGGGCTTTTTACAGAACATTGAAAAGATAACAAAATGAAAAAGAAAGAATTTTGTCATTGTTTTCCAGTGATCGTCACTGTCAGCCCTGGTCCAGTATGGATGTGCCTTCGGGAGAAGCAGTGGTCGCCATCCTATTTGTCCTTGTTCCGCATGATTCCTTCCCCACTCGAGTATTTGGGTTCGAGAGGCTGAGGAATTAAGTATTATTGGGTGTCTGTCACGACCCAACCCCGTAGGCCGTGACTAGTGCCCGAGCTGGGCACCCGAACACACTCATCCAATCTGAATCACATACAGATAACGTATACGGGCACAAATATCACACGTTGCCTCACATTATATCAAACTATCTCAGACACATTTCAAACACAACCAAATATGTACGTATATATATATCAAAAAGATGACAAGGCTATCAAATGGCGCAACGGCCCAAAACATATACAAATGCATGCCGACAAGGCTGTCATGGCAAATGGGATCATACAAACACACCTGTACAGAAGTAGGCGCAACCCACATATATGTCTACAGACCTCTAAACAGACCAACCAAATCATATGGCGGGACAGGGCCCCGCCGTACCCCTGAACAAATATATACATATGCAAAGAACGAATATATACCAAAATATAGGCTCCGGAATAAGAGGAGCACTCCAAACAGCAGAAGAGGGTGTCCTAAACTGGTGGATCACCAAACTGTGCGTCTGTACCTGCGGACATGAAACGCAGCCCCCGAAGGAAGGGGGTCAGTACGAAATATGTACTGAGTATGCAAAGCAGAAGATACAGAAAACAAATCTGAGACATAAACGAAATAGAAGTACAAAAAATAAGTGCAAGCCCAAAATATCAAAATGTTTACTTTCAAAATATAAGTCATGCATAGGGTACAGAAGAATATGGTCGCCCGCCCGTCGATGGCACCATAACACATCATAACACCAGAAGGTTTCAAATCTCTGTATCCCCGTCACATACCACAACACAGCATAACGCCATACCCAGCATAACACCAAATATAAGCGGAAACACAACATAACACCGGAGTATATCAAAGTGCGCACGACAACAGAACCGGCCCGGGAACCGGCGAAAGATATAACAGAACGCACGAGCGGAGTCATGAGTAACCATATGCATAAAATCATTATCATAGACTCAAATATAAGTAAATGACCATACTTGAAATTTGAAATGATAATCATATCAAATTCTTTCAAAAGTCGTCTGAATTACATAAACGAAAGTCGCGGGACCCACGGACGGGTATTGACCCGAGCCGGGCCCGCCTATGGAAAACATACTTATCATACGCCATGCAAACTCCGACGAAGATATCGGAGCAATCCGAGCCTTTTTGTGAAAGTTACGGCGTTCATAATTACAGAATTCTTTAAAACAACTTTTTGTACAAAGTTTGGAAATCAATGCTTTCGAAGACATAATGGTTCATATTTCATCACATCATACATAAGAATGCCAAGAAATATATATAAGGATCATAACGTGCTCGGATTTCGAATTTAGAATTTCCTCGAGGCTCGTGATATAGCCTATTGAAAACTAAGGCATGCCAAAAGAACGAAGGGTGGAGCTTTACATACCTCGTACGCACTCCAAGCTAGCCAATCTAAAGTTAATCCCAATCTACGCCTCGGGCTCTCCAAGGTCTACAAATACGCCAATGAATATCAAACATTAGCCATAGGTACTTAAGCCATTTATTCCAAACTAATTCTAAATTCTACAGAAATTTGGGCAGCATTTCCCCTGTAAATAGGCCACCCCGAGAATTTAACTCGGCCAAAATCAACAACAACAACAATAACCAACCTAGCAACATCGATAACCAATTCGAAAGGCAATATAGCAATAGTAACTCTCTTTTACATCATTCAACAACTTTCCAATTATTCAAATCAACGGCTTACCTTCAAGCCAACATCAACGCTTATACATTCAAATACTAACCCAAACCCATACTAACAACATTCAAGAACATTCTAAACATTTCACACAATATTTCCAACAATCCAACAATGGCTCTAATTTATCCGAAAACTGTCCCCAAACCCGAGAACCCCCCTTTAACACACTCCTCATTTTCAAGTCATGACTTGTATCAAAAATCCACACTATAACGATAAAATTCTCATAAATATACAAATTACATCAAACGCACAATAACCCTAAAATCAGCCCATACAATTACGTCATCAATCTTGAGTCATTAAATGCTCATTTCCAAACTAGAATCCATAACGACAACAACTAAAACACTAAGCGATATAAATTCATCCTTTGCCAAACATTGGAGGCTATACACGGCCACATTACACATATACATATATTGATGGTTCTCATTCATTTCTTTGCCCTACAACAATCAAACATGCTACATAGCATTAATTCATCAACCCAATTACACACCCATTTACACGGCTAGCACACCATACACACAACCAACTCCCAACATACCCTATCTCATGATTTTCATCCATATTAACATACTACAATATGCATAAAACATTTACAACACATAAGACAAGATCAAAACTTACCTTTCCTCTTCAACTCCACAATTAGTTAGGGTTTGCGATTTACAAAACGGAAGGCTTGATCGCTCCAACAACACTTCCACGCTACTTAGGGACCTCAAAATAGTGGGTTTGCACCAAGGAATTAATTTTGGGGTGGCTCAAAATGATCTTGATTTTTCTCCCTCTTGGCCGAGAGCTATGGGGTTTTGTTGCTCTCCAAGTCTTGATATTTTCTAAGTGTGGAATGAAGAAAGATGACTTAGAAGTCATCTTTTAAGTCCCCACAATAATTTTCCAAGTGTCTTTGGCCCACACATGTGTTGGACCAATTAAAATTGGCCACAACAATGTGTGGGACCACTACAAGCCACACGGCCAAGGGCCTCTTTTGTGCAAGATTTTAACTTCCAACTATATAAATTTTGGTCCCAAATTTTCCTAAGTGATCAATGCCAACAATTTCATATACAACTTATGTCTCAAATTAAAATCAAAGGTCAAAAGTCCCGACTTCGAATCCCGGAATAGTCCTGGCCCTAACTTGTCATAATTAACCCGGGTTGTCCTAATGTATCAAAATACGGGACATAACAGTGTCTTCCCCCTAAGTCCCCGGGACGACCACATGTATACGCTTTTCAATTGTTGCCTCATTAAAAATCTTGCCAGGAAAACCCATTCGGGATAAAAATTTGGTCGATGAGTGCAACACGTATTTTCAGTTTTCGACTCCCCTGCTATCACGATCCAAACTGGAAGGCCATGATGGACACCTGATCTTACTTGTCGAGTACCACTAGACATACATCCATAACGTAATCATAAGCATATGTGGGCCATTAGGGCCACCTTGAGATAACCTGCTGACTCATAGAAATGATAGACTGAAATAAATAAGTCTGAAAGGACATAACTACATAACAAGCTGGACATACTGGACGGGCCGTCATATACATCTATGCAATAGTACATAAGCCGACATGGCCATACAATATTTGACTATACATAACTGTCTAAAAGCCTCTACTAGAGTACATGACATAACGTAGTCAGGACAGGGCCCCGCCATACCCATACATGAGCATATATGTAATCATACTGACTCATAAGGAAACTTCAAAACAAGTGGAGTACAACAACACTGTCTGCTGAGCTGTTATCATACTGAGTGGGTCGTCAACCTGTATCTCAAGACCTAGAGGCATGAAACGCAGTGTCCCCAGAAAAATGAGACGTTAGTACGAATAATGTACCGAGTATGTAAGGCATGAGGAATAACGTAATAAAGACATGAAGGTAACATGAGATAAAAGAGAGTCAACCTGTACATCTGAACCTCTGAGGGCGTATGACATGCATGCTTTCTTTTAAAACATATACATATATAAGCCACATTGTAGGGCTGCATCATTATCATTAAGCCGCTCTTTGAGGCTATCATTATCATACCGTACCCAAGTGCAGTGGTGTGTACAATAGGTGCCATACTCGGCCGATTATAGGGCGGCTCGGTGTCATAAAACAGATATATATATATACATAATGCAAGAATGGTAAGAAGATTATCTGAATCTATCGGAGTGACGTAAGGTCGTTGCACCTTCGATTATCATTATGGAACTAACATCATCAACCTAACTTCTTTGAAAGATCAATGGATTATAAGATAACATAAGATCCGTCATATCGAAACGAGAACATAATTGTTACACCTTGAAAATTTCCCCGTTAGCGTACAGTGAATAGACTAGCAAAAAGGCACGACGTATACGATGATTTGATAAGTAAGAGATGGCATTTGATGATTCTAATTGAGATTCAAAGGTAATTCATGTAAAGGAAGAAGTTTGTCAAAGAAAGTAGAGGATATGTTGCGTGTCGGGTAAGAATTATGAGTGACAAGTTGACGACGGCTTAAAGACGTTTAGGAGACGAGTGATAATGTCCCTTAGATTGGTATTTAGGTGTCAAACAAGTGTTAAGAAGGTTCCATAAGGGTTGGAGATCAAACAAGTCGACGAGAACGAAATCGGAACAACTGGGCATTATACGACCCAACATACTGGCCGTATAAATTATACTGGCCGTATGTTAGGCCGTATATTTAG
The DNA here is from genome assembly GCF_019175385.1 of Lycium barbarum. Taxonomy (NCBI): domain Eukaryota; kingdom Viridiplantae; phylum Streptophyta; class Magnoliopsida; order Solanales; family Solanaceae; genus Lycium; species Lycium barbarum. The sequence continues at coordinate 66,348,652 of NC_083347.1, read as the reverse complement.
CCCAGGGGGACACCACTTACTGGACCAAACATACGGCCACACATACGGTTCGTATAAAATGTACGGACCGTATGTTGGTCCGTATATGTTGGTCGGGATAGATTTCAACATTTAAAATAAGGACCCTCCCCTCATTAATTCATTTCATTTCCACTCTCCTCTCTTCAAGAAACCTCTAGAACATTCTCCATTGTTCATCCCCAATAAATCAAAGGAAAACCATGATCAAATACACCAAATCCGTGAAAACAAGTGTATAAAACCTAGCAAAAGTTCATCTACACCAAGAAAACTCAAGGGAAGTGAGTTAGGGTTTTGGTGCAAGAAGAGAAGTTCCATTCAAGGGTTGTTCCTTCATCATCTAAGGTGAGTTTTATGATCATTCCTTGTTGTTTAAGATGTTGGAAGTTGAAAACACTTAGATTGTAGAAAGACATAGGAGATGGGTCATGAAAATGTGAATAGTGACATTGTTGAGTAAAGGTTGGGATTGAGTCATGATTAGTGATGTATTGTGATTGTAAATATGTTATGAATGACATTTAAAACATGAAATAAGTATTATATGTGAGAAAATACAATAATGAATTATGACCACGATTATGGAGAAATAGAAGAGAAATTGGGAAATGCGAATGATGTGGGTGAATGATGATTGTTGCCTATTATATTGCGAATGTTGATATGGATGTTTGGGAGTTGAAATATGATATGGAGAAAGTAGTAGAAATAAAGGAAATGCTGCCTAATTTTTCTTAGCTTTAGTAAGCACGTTTGAGTAATCAATTAGCTAATGTACATGCGACTTCTCTTGAAGGTAGAAACGTGGGCATTGAAGAAGAACAAGCAAGCGATAGAATATTTAAACGGAAAAGGTACGTGAGGCTAGTCCTTTATTTCTACGGCATGAATCCGATGGTATGATTCTCCTTCCTCTCCATGAATTCTCTATATCCCGGAAAGTTGAAAGTCCATGATCATGAATAGCCATATGAGACGAGAGATATGTTATGAGTTCAATAATGATGATGATGAGTTAAGTATAAAGATTCTAGAGTTCATGATATGATGTTCCTATAACGCTAATGATGTCGTATGTTGTATACACTCACCTCACACATTATTCCCTTCGAGGTGAGGCAGAATACCATTAAGTTAAGTATGTCATTCATTGTATCCACTCACCTTATATATTATTTCCTTCAAGGTGAGGCAGAGTATCATAAAGTTAATGATGTCATATATTGTATACACTCACTTTATATATATATTGTTTCCTTCAACGTGAGGCAGAGTACCATAAAGGCGATGATGTTATGTATTGTACACACTCACCTTACATACCATTCCCTTCAAGGTGAGGCAGGATACTTATAGATGTCCATAATGGAATCGGGGGATCACGACCTTACGTCACCTCGATAAAGTATAGTTGTCCCTGAGTCTTTATGCATGTATTATGATAAGCATATTATGATAAGCATACTATGATGAGCATATGATGATGATCATATTATGATGATGATATTACACCGTACCTATATGGACGGGCAGACATACACACCACTATAGTGGGCAACTTATACCCCGGACGCGGGAGGCCTGGACGCAGGTTAATTATTATCACACCGTACCTATATGGACCGGCATCTTATGCTTATACATTTATGCATATATGATATGATGATGATTATGAGTAAGCCAACATGCATTATTTCTTCTATGATTAACAGTCAGATACAGATATTCCTTATTGATGCTCCTTTATTTCATTGACGTATCATTATTGTTTATGCCTCTCATACTTAGTACAATGTTCATACTGACATCTGTTTTCTTTGGACGTTGTGTTCATGCCCACAGGTAGACAGGGAGGTGAGCTTGATCCAGACTCGTAGGCGCCAGTAGCTGATTTGAGAAGCACTCCATTGTTCCGGAGGTGCTTATGGTTATTCTTTTGTGTACATGTATATTCTGGGCACGACGGGGTCTTGTCCCGTCCCTATGTCTAGTACTTTAGTTGAGGCTCGTAGATGCGCAGTGTGGGTCATATGGTCTCACAAGGTTACTACTGTATATATGTATATGCATTATCATTTTGATAGCCGAAAGGCTTATGTATATAAAAAGAATTTATGTTCTCAAATGAAAAATAATTTTCTTATAATTTGAGTATGAATTTGATAGAAGGAGGCCTATTGAGTATAATGAGTAGCAGAATGAGCGGTGCTCGGTGGTTAGCCACGGGTACCCGTCACGGCCCCTAGTCGGGTCGTGACAATAATCTTCCAACACTTTATAAGAATAGAGCCATTATGGATACCGTTCGTTACGTTTGTTTCATTTTGATCATGCCAAAAGAAAGGAATAGCCATAACATACCTTGTAATCTCCTCTTCAATCAACCACCGAGCTTTACACAATTGTCTTGCGTCTATAATAAGTAAAATGATACTGTCATCATTATAAATGTTGTAACCATCACGTTTTACTAACCACATATCCTACGCGAAAATAGGAAGCACCTCCCCTATTTATACTACATCCCATAGACCATTAAGGGTCATCAAACAGCCCAACAACACAATACAAATCAATATAAGCTTTTCGATTATTTTAACAACCATATTCAGCAGCAAGCTCAATTTACGAATAACGAAACATTGTCTAAATTTAATTCTTGTTTCATAAATCTATATGCTTACCATAAATCTATATTCACTACTTGAGACATTATACTTAGGCTTATCATATCATTCACAACCCAAAACATACAAAAAAACAACATTCAAAATAGTCCACACGCCTACACTTCAACCTTCACTTTCAATTCATAGTTTTTACATGTTTTCTTCTTCACCTCACTTAATTAATACATGAATAATTTTAATAAAAGCAGCCAAAACATATTCATGTTATATTCCATAATTTACATCCATCACTAATAAAATTTATCACCTCAAAACAGCCCAACAAAACAGTAGCCATATCTTAGGCTATTTGGATGCTATCTTGTAGTATTTCGCTTCAAAACAACCTCACCAACATGGAATTAAGCTTAAGCACCACAAAAGAAAGGTTATACATACCTTACACAGAAGATACAACCTGAAATACAAATTGATTCAGCTCATATCCACCCTTGTTCACTTCACAACATCCTAGAGGTGGTGTTCATTACTTTAGCTAGCTTTTGGTGTTGGATTTGGTTATGAACCCTTGGGTTTCGCCTTGAAATCCTTAGGAATCTGTTCAGAGGTATTAGGAGAGTATTTGGGTGAATTTTGGTTGAAAAATCATGAAATATAAGCTCCTAAAGGTTTTTAAAACAAGCCAAGGTTGGCCACCGCCTAAGTGGGTCCCAGCGAGGCTGACTGCGCAGTCTCGCAAAAATGTGAATATCTTTCTATTACTACACCGTATGGATGAATGGTTTAACGAGTTAGAAACTATACTCGTAGACCTTTAATTTGATGGGTAGAACCCCCCGTAACTCTAAGTACATTAGGAGAAAAGCTCAGTGACATTAGACCCAAATTTCAGCAAAATTTTTTGAACGTAACTTGCGATTCTTTTCGCCGACTTTTGTTTTACAACTTGCTTGACTTCAAAATTTAACATGAAAATATTATATGGTTCAATTACCTTAAAAAATGACTTTCTTAGCATATTAGGCACTCCTAGTTTGACCTCGAAAATACGGGTTATAACATCTTTGATTCGTTTAACCCCGAAACCTTATAGTACATGCTTAAAATTTGTTAAAAGTCTTCCTTAGCCTTATAGGAGTTCTATGGCCTCTCTGGGATTACGTTAATTTACTCACGACCCAAATAACGCAACAATTTTATAAGGTGTAACATCCTTCCCCCCTTAGGAACATTGGCCATCGAATGTAGGACCTCATATGTATCATTACACAACATATCATATGTAGAATCTCATAGGAGGATAAACTTTAGTACTCAGCTACCTTAGGTGTTCATCCTGGCCCTTATCTTTCTCTTAATCATTATGTAACATGGATCATCAAATTAGCATCATCATGGGCATATGAAGATAGAATTCGTTGCAGTTTTTAAATCGTGGAACTTTTAATCTAGAATAGACATGAATACTTCATTCCTCGTTGTTTCTTCTGCCTTTCATGTAATACTTTTGTCATTCCTATTATGCCACAGAACTTTTCTGGAGGTAACATCTTTAATCCTCAATTCACAGATTTATCTGTTTGTATAACTATCGGGACTTTCTCGAATGATAGGTTTTCTGTCATTTATATCTTATCAATAAGTACCATGACTAGTGCTCTTCTGCACCATAAAAATATGGAAGACTTAGTGAATAAATCAGGAGGTGACTCCAAATCATACGTATCTTTAGTAACACTCAACTGCTCACTTAAAACCTTAAACCTTTAGCATACACTTTTGATGAACAAGATATCCTGACTAACTTCCATTTTTCTCCGAGGTCTGGTGTATCACATTGAGTCTAAACAAATCTAATTTTCTAACCACAACTACTCTCTGGGATAATCCACAATCTCGTATGGAGTCTTTCTAAAGCTGATATAGAAGCTATTGTCATATGAAAATTTAGTAAGTGGAGCATGATTATCCCAACTTTCTTTAAAGTCCAACACCCAAGTCCGTAACATATCGTTAAGCGTCTAAAAAGTGTGCTTTGCTTGCCCATCTATCTGAGCCTGAACAATAGTGCTCAGGTTGACCTGTGTTTCTCGATTTCTCTATAAGGATCTTTAGACATAGCTGTGAACTGGGCACCCCAGACATGTACAATAGAACCGGAATGCCATTCAATCGAGCAATCTCTCTGATGTAAAGCTCTACATGGTTTTTCGCTATTACAAATTCCATATTGATCATCTCCCCTTTCCATACCAGTGTCTATATATGCTACAATAGTCCACCAGGCCTTTAGTGCTTAATTTTCTCCTATAGATAAACCACTGATTCTACAATACCTTCTTCTCATCAACCCATCAATACCGCTCTTTGAGGTCATGATGCATCTCTGTTACCTCTGAATAGGTGGAATAAGGGATTAGCGAACTTTCAGTCATGATCTTACCTTGCAATCCTTCAATATTAGAAACACACAATACTTGGTTCCTGAATATCTCCTCTGATTGTCCCTGAGACCGGATATATCAACGATTACCATTTTCGGCTGCACCATACTTGAGCAATTGGAACTCTGTACCTATCTTAGTAAGTCCTTTATACACTTATATCATTCCTGCGATACATAGTCCCATGCCATCTTGCAACTTTCCTCACAATCCTTAATGTTAATGACTTGTGACTTTTACGAGTAGACGTATTCATTTCGGTGCTAGCTCTGTCTTTATTCAATTAACATAAACAAGCCATCTTATACGACCTTACTTCTTCTCATCCCTTCTTACTACCGTTACTATCCTCTAGTTCCTTATTCAAGCTTATCTTACTCCATTTCGCTCGCAATTTGACTCCAGTTCCCTTACGTTTTGAATCTCTTATTCCTGAGATTCCAATATTATCTCTAGGCTTCCACTTCTATGTCACCATGCGTCTATCATAACTCATCACAGGTTTCTCTGGGTATAGGGGATTTACCATCACATACTCACTTACTTCAATATTGGCCCATTACTTCGTCTGTCTTCTATCGTCAAATCCACATCTTTTCCTCAAAGTTGTTGTTGCTAGTTCCTGACTCGAATGGTTTTGCCTTTAAGGCTTTCCTTGTACCCTTTTGTTATTGCTTCCTTCCCAACCTTCCTCCAATATAGTGGCTTCATATCGGTACGACTAACTCAAGGTGGCTACATCACCTATAACCTTTTATCTCCGAGTATCATCATGCCCAATCCTTCTTCATTTCTTCATCACTGGGTCATTACTCCCTCATCTTGTAATTTTGAGTAACTTCTTCTTTAGAGCTTTGTTTCCCAACTTTTTCCTGATCGGGCATATAACTGTCTGACTACGTCTATCATCAATTCGTCCCTACAACTTATATTTTCACTAGTGCGATTTTTTTGAAGTGGTTTCTAACCCCTTCCAGTTACCATCTTTCCAAGCATACTTCTGACCTAATACTTATCATCTCATCTTCCCTCCTTAAGGTAATGGTCTAATGTTTTACGGTTAATATCCCATTTATCTTCCCATTTCCTATAAGTATATATTCCTAACATTTTCGCGATTAATCTTGACAGTAGCTGCTCATCTTTTAGTCCATCTATTCAGGTGCATATACATATAAAGGTCACATACTCTTATTGACGTACTGGCTCCACCTCTTATCAAAGAGGGCTTTTGTCACGACCCAAACAGATGAGCCGTGATGAGTGCCCGACCATTACAGGCCAAGCACTCCTATGCTTGCATTTACTTCTCACTGATTAACCTGGGCCCATACACAATCCATAACTGAGCTATACTGTGTCCTGAATAATTAACACAAGAAACAGTCTCGAGAACTCACGACCAACGCATACATATAAACATAAATACTGAGAGTAACAGCACAAGCCGATTAGGCCACTACATATACTGTACAACAATGCAAGCGCCGATAAGGCTGCATAAAATCACAACTACATAACACTGTCTACAGACCTCTATAGAATAGAGACTGTAGAAGAGACAGGACAAGGCCCTATCATTCCTGTTTATCAAGAAGAGCATACCAAAAGGGCTGTCGCTCCGGTCCAAATGGAGCTCGCTGGCTGAGACGGAAGAGAGATCCTACTGGTCTGGCTCGCTCGGCTGGCCACCTGATCCTGCGGGCATGAACGCAGCGTCCAAAAAGAAAAGGACGTCAGTACGAGTGATGTACTGAGTATGTAAGGCATGAATGGTAACATGATAATACGTAAAGAACATGAACAACAACGTAATAAGGAAATATAGAAGACATAAGAAGAAGGTATAACTGTAACTGCTTGCCTCTTAAGGCGGAATCATGCATGCTCACTTTTACCTTTAAAACATCACACATGCATACATAAAGTGTCTGAATCAAATAACATCATTAGCCCGCGTCCAGGCCTCCCGCGTCCAGAGTAATCATCTCATGCCGCCCACTAGTGGTGCTGCCCGTGACATAAAGACACGGTATTATTATCATTATCCATAAGCCGCCCACTACGCCCACCGTAATGGTGCTGCCCAGCCGTATAGGCGCGGTGTAATCATCCATAAGCCGCCCACTACACTAACCATAGTGGTGCTGCCCGGCCGTATAGGTACGGTGTAATCTTCATCACATAAGCATACATAAGAGCCCAATCAAAAGCTATGACTCTATCGGAGTGACGTAAGGTCGATAACCTTCGATTGTATCATGGAATAATCATGACCTTCATGTCTCACCTTGAAGGAACTAGCATTATGAGGTGAGACTATCAATGAAGAATAACATCAAGGGAAAGCATAGAATAAGATCATAAATCTCATAAAGCATCAATTCATACACTTTGGAATCTTTGGAAATAGAGTCATCATCAATGAATAAAATTACGAAAATCAAGAAATAGCTCAACATTCTCATATTCACATTGAACTCATAAGCTTAGGATTCTTAAATATGAAATCATCATCATCATGATCATCATAGAAATATTCTCATCTTTGACATCATCGTTATCACTGTAAAGACATGTCCATCGTTGTTGTCATAAGAGCTCATAGACTCATAAATCTCTATTTTGGGAAATACGGACATTTTGGAAAGCATTTATGGATTATCAAAAAAAGAGTCATGCCCTTGAGTCATGAACTTATAACTTTTAGAAACAAGGAGGTTAGGGAAACATTTATAGAATCATACCATAGTAATCATGCCTTTGAAAGAAAGGGACGAGCCTTAACATACCTGTTCAGCCTCCAATTATCTACACTTAGGATTAGGTTACACGTTCTGTAACATATATTGTACCGAGTTGTACGTTCCGCAACATATATATATATATATATATATATATATATATATATATAGGATCAGGCTGTGCGCCGTAGTAGGTACATGGACTTCGTGGGTCCCCCATGGGTCATGACTATCGAGGTGTGGAGGTATTCCACCTGGATCATGTGTGCATCATTGCATTGAATATGAATTCATATTCACATATTCATATTATTGGATTTAGACTTGTATTTCTGTACTTGTGATGATTGTAACGACCCATTTCATTGCTACTGTAAAAATTCTGAAATATCTGTAACCGTGTCACCCTGGACCTTTCCTCTCGCTAAAGTATTTTCGACGGACATCTAGCCTAGCGGTACCCATTGTGCCAAAGAGAATCAAACATCGAAATTTGGGTCGAGGACCCAGTTAGACCGCCCCCGCGGGGGGCTGAGCGCTACAGCGTTGGTGCTCCAGTGACCATGACCCGACTGAAGCGCTGGTGCTGTGGTGGCACAGGACGCTGCAGTCACTGAAGCGGCAGACTAACCGTTGAAGCCGTGACACGCAGTTAATTTCACTATTTCAAAAATCATTTCGGGAATTAGTCCCATTTTCTCACAACCCTAAATTCCAGCTGCCTAGGTCTTTGGAGAAACCTAAAAATCAAATTGTTGGTCTTGAAAATCCTTCTAACGCTTTCAAATTATTCTTCCATCTAGTAAATTACTCCTAAAAGTCTTCAACTAGAGAATCGTCTAATGGGTATTGCAAGTATTTAGAGTTGGAGGAATGTTGGGTTAGCATATTATCTTTTACATGATTCCCATTAGGTAATCTTTCATGTTTTTCCCCTAAATGAGTTAATAACCTAGATTCCTACTTTCCTTCTTCTTAAAAATGGGTTCTTCCATGGATCTTAGAAATGGGTCTTTCTCAATATAAGCTTAAAAATTGGTAAATCACTTAGTACTGTTGTAGATGGAATCTAGAAGCGGGTTAAGATCCCAAACCTTCCTTATTAATGAAATCTCTTATGAGGGTCTAATGGTAATTTCTATTCTTGGGCCTCATGATTGTCTCTAAGCTCTTTCATACGGATTACGATGTGGTGATCGAGTTGAAGAATAAATAGGTGTTTGTGGCACCCGCTCGGCCATGAGGTAGGTTATGGCTTTCCTTTCAGTAGACTCCGGTTAGTTTCCCATATTCACGTATTAGAAGGAACGGAGAATGCATGAGTAGGAATTGGAGATTTGGGATGGAATCCTATGATGGTTTTGTAGTGTGATCTGTATGTTCGAGCTTGTGGCCTGTAGATCCTTTAGGATGCTTGATTTGGTCCTTGAATATGGGTGGATTTTATGTGACTTGGGAGTAGTGGGTGATACCTAATTTTTCTATGTCTCACGATGAGAATTTTCGTAATATGTGATTAATTGTGTTATGCTATTAATAGTGAATCTAGTTGATAAAGGAAGGATAAGATGTACCAACGATTGTGATTGAGTTCTGGACTAAGTGGTGACGAATGATTTGTAAGTAGAAGGTGAAATTTGTTTGTTCTAAGCTATTAGGCTGATTAAGGGAAAGTGGTAATGATGTATATCGACTTGATTAACCTATTGTGTGTTTGGCACTATCCATCTCGTTGTGTTGTGATTGTTTGTTCTATTGTGTTGGCTTGATGCCACGTGTTGTTGATAGATATTAACATCTGTTGTTCCATCTTGATTATGATTCTGTTGGCGTACCTACTGTTGGTATTTGTGATTTAGATATATTGTTGCGTACCCACTAGTGGTACTTGTGTTTTGGATATATTGTTGGCGTACCCATTGTTAGTACTTGTGATATTGGGCATGATTATTGATGATGATACATGCATTGAACGCACTCTCATTTTTCATGATACACTGTGGAGATACTGATGATACTTGATGAGACACTTTGACGAGCTGGGCTTGATTTTACTTGAGTGACGTGAGATGCCGATGTCCGATGTTAGTTTCGAAATCATTGATTGAGTGAGTGCATAGACTCCGCGGGTCCCCCAGAGTGGTGCTGGTGAGAACCCCCCGTAGGCAAAGATCCGGGGTCCCATCTGTCTGTTGGGCAAAGATTCGGGACGGGTGACACATAGACTTCACGAGTCACACTGGGTTGTGCTACCGAGATGTCGATATTTCCGTCCGGAGCACATGTGTACACAACATATGCATGGAATTGCATTACATTCATACATTGTTGCATTGTATTGTATTCATGTCTTATATTGAGATGATTTGATATTTTGCTTGTAATGACGGTTTCGGATTGGGCATATGGAGACTTGGTACAATTGGGTTTAGATGTTCTACTTAGGCAATGACGTGTGCTTGGTTTTCGAATTTGTTGTTTGTACTTGTTGAATTATTCGGTAGATCGTCCGTAAGATCAGTTGCATTTTTGGTCTCTAAGTGATGTAGGATAAAAGGTGTCATAATGATAAGTTGACTCCTAGACTAAAACGAATGATCTAATGATATATGAATTGTGAAATTGCACTTGTGAAATTTGACTTGTGGTTATTAGAGAGCAGTTGTGATTTAAGGGTATTGAAGTTATAATGCGCGGTAGATAGACGTATGACTTGATTTAGTTATTATCATGGTTGTTTGTGAATTCTTTTACTGATATGTGTTTCTAACCATTGTCAGCCTATGATACTTACTCAGTACGCGTGAATTACACTGATATTGCACTTGCTACACCCTTTTTGGGGTGTAGATTGTTTTAGGTGGTTGACTTTGACATGTACGGAAATGCGCGGTGCTTATCTAGAAGGCCTCCTCTTACTTCATTCCGGGATGGAGGTTTAGACTTAGAGTGGAGTTGTAATCTGGAATCATTTAGTCGCTCTTATACTAGTCTAGACCAGGTCATGGGAAGTTGGATCGAGTCTGTAATCATTTAATTTTTGTAATCACATAAATACTTGAGTTTATTAAATATATTATGATGTTCCGCTATTATTTCTAAAAATCTATTGGTTATAATGATTCGTCTTTGTTTAATTGATGTGTTATTCAATAGAGGTTTCGCCTACCGAGGTATGAAAGGTAGGTGCCCGCGCGGTCCTAAAATGGGTTGTGATAATGATTTTCTTAGACAATGTTGGTTTATACTTGATTGTGAGCATGTCTATCTTTCAGTATCTTACTTTGTATATGTTAGCTAACTGTTGTCGGCCTATGATGCTTACTAGTACATAGTGTTTGTACTGATACTACCTTGCTGCATTCTTTTATGAGTGCAATGTACGTGACAGGGTCGATTTTCTGTCCTCGTGACTGATTCCGGAGGCTTTGCTGACGAGCATCTAGGGTGAGCACATGGATAGATCTGCCCGGATGCCTCTTCTTTATGTACTTGTCTTTTTTGTTGTTTCGAGATAATATTCCATTTTTCAGACTATGTATTCATATTCAGACTTATAAATTGTAGTAGTGGCTCTTGTACTGTCACGACCCAATTAGAGGGCCATGAGGGCACCCGGAGCTGGCTACCGAGCACCACTTATCATGCTAACTAGCACACCCATCCTGAACAGATATAACTTCTCAAAGACATACTTATTATGAAATGATCACCAAACATCTCCCGAGAACATGCATATATACATAGGCTCATAAAGCTACAAAATGATGTACAAAGTATAGGCTAAAAACGTCTCATAAATCTACTCCCCATACATAAGTATCTACGAGCCTCTAACTGGAGTGCAGAAATCATAAGGACAGGACAGGACCCCACCATGCCTAAAATATGTGCACAAAAGAATATACCAAGAAGTGGCAGATCCGGAGTAGTGGAGTGCTTCTGCAAATCTGTTGAGTAGGCTCCTAAGCGTCTGCGCCGTCTCCCTAGCTACCTGTGGGCATGAACACAACGTCCATAAAAGAAAGGGCGTCAGTACGAACAATGTACCGAGTATGTAAGATTAACATAATAAATAAGTAAGAGAACATGAGATGAAGAGATAACCTGTAACCGTTTGCCTCTTAAGGCGGAATCATGCATGCTAACACAAAAAAAACATCATATCACGTGTACATATATATAAACTGCCCGACCATAAAGGTACTCTATCATTATCATTAGCCCACGTCCGAGCCTCCCGCATCCGGGGTAAAAATCTCAAGCCGCCCACTAATGGTGTCTGCCTGACCAATTAGGCACGGTGTAATCATCATCATAGCTGCCCACTACGCCTATCGTAGTGGTGACTGCCCGGCCAACTAGGCACCGTGTAATCTTACATATACATAATATGAAGCATGCATGAGAGCTCAAGTAAAAGCTATAACCCTATCGGAGTGACGTAAAGTCGGGAACCTCCGATTATATTATGGAATAATCATCATCGCTATGGCTCACTTGAAGGAACTAGTATCATAAGGTGAGGCAACAACAAGAAATAATATCAATAAAATCATAAAGATAGGATTATCAAGCACATAATGGCATCATTATCATCATCATCATCATGGAATATATCTCATCTCTATCTCATAAGAGGCTCTTAAGAATCTTTAACTTTAATCTTTTGGAATGTAGGAAGGTATGGAAATATAGAAAAGAAATCATAATGTAGAAGTCATGCCTTTGAAAGAAGGAGACTAGCCTTACATACCTTTACATCTCCTTAACGACTAAGCGCTCTCCTTCCGAGCTCACAACTCTACATTAAAGAGATTTCGTACTATATTAGATCATTAGAAATATGCTTAAGGCTAAGCTAAGATGGATAAAAGCTAACGAAAATTGGGCAGCATTTCCTTTGTTTCAACAACTTCCTCCATATAATAAACAACTCCTAAACATCAATAACAACACCCATAATATCATAATTAATAGCTTTCTCAAGTTAAACATTGTTCACTTCTCAAATTCACTTTCAAAGTCATCCATAACCATGACTACAATACAACACCGTACTCATTCTTCACATGATACTCCCTCAACAACATTAGCATCATTCATAAAAAGATTATACTCACCTCATACTAAGAATTATGATTCAAATTAATTTACTACTCAAAATACCATTATTTCCATATTTGAGCTCATACTCTATTTTCTTCTCTAATCCAAGTGTTTCAACCACTCAATACTTTTAATAACATGAAATAGGTATAAAACTCACCTTTGATTATATAGGAATGATCTTTTGATGAAGATATTTCACTTGAGAAAGCCTCCAACTTCAATCCCAACGGAAACCTTGACTTCTATTAACCCTAGTGAGCATCCATACACCTGGTTCTACCAATTTTTGGTGTTTGATCTTTGATTTCCCCTTGTATTTGTATTGATATGATATGGAGAAAGTTCTAGAGCTCTCTTGAGGCTTAGAGAATGAGGGAAATGAAAAATATGAACTTGGGCCTTCTTTTCATAAAAATTTAAAAGCTGCCCGACATGGTTTATACAGGTCCATATAACTTATGTGGTCCGTATAAGTGACCGTATAATACCACCAGTAAGTGACCATATGGACCGTATAAGTGTTCGTATAACTCACATTTTTCCAAAATTGTTCCCGTTGCTTCGTTTGATCTCCAATCCTTATGGAACCCCCTTAACATTTGTTTAATACTTTATTAACCATATAAGGAGCCTTATAGCTCCTCCTCAAGACGTTACTAAATCAACATTAGCTCGGTTGTTACAAAACCCTTCCGAACACAATTTATACTTCACTTTCTCCGACGAGCTTTCTTTTCTTGCCTCAAATGTCTTTGGAATCTTAATTAGAATCATTAAGTATCCTTTCTTACTTGTAGGGACATCGTGTACAGCTTAACTTGCATTAGTCTATTCACCGCACAACAACCCAAAATTACGAGGTGTAACACTCTCCCCCCTTTAAGAACATTCGTCCTCGAATGTTAAATTCTCGGGAATTCTACGAAAATTTTGCCAGAGTTTTTCCTGTAATATGGCACTGCCATCCTGTCACAACAACCCAAAATAACATCGAATCACAGGGCTATAACAACAATGGCAAGAAGACATGGCCACACACGACCAAGAGCATTAAAAGAAAGCATTACATACCTTATGACAATGGCGGCTCATCTTGAATCTCTTCTGGGGGTGGGAAAAAATGCGAATATCTGGACTTCATATCCTCTTCTGCTTCCCAAGTCATCTCCTCTCTGTTGTCGTTTCTCCATAGGACCTTAACTGAGGCTACCTCCTTGTTTCTGAGTTTCTGCACTTGCCTATCTAGTGTAGCAATGGGTACCTCTTCATAAGCCAACCTTTCAGTAATTTGCACATCATCTACTGGTACGATCCTAGAAGGATCTCCAACACACTTGCGGAGCATCGACACATGGAAAACTGGATGGACTGATTCAAGTTCTGGAGGTAAATCTAGCTCATAATCTACTTCGCCCACCTTGCGCACAACCTTATAAGGTCCAATATATCGAGGACTAAGCTTGCCCTTCTTGTCGAATCTCATTACACCTGTCATCGGCGATACTTTTAGGAATACCCAATCATTAACTTGGAATTCCAGGTTTCATCGGTGATGGTCCGTATAAGATTTCTGGCAACTCTGGGCTATCAACAATCGGTCTCTGATGTGCTTGATCTTCTTTACCGCTTGTTGGATTAATTCTGGGCCTATTAATTGTGTTTCTCCTACTTCAAACCATCCAATTGGTGATCTACACTTCCTTCCATATAGAGCTTTATACGGGGCCATTTGGATACTAGAATCATAGCTGTTATTTTCTGCGAACTCAATAAGTGGAAAATGGTCATCCCAATTACCTCCGAAGTATAATACACATGCCCGTAACATATCTTCCAAAGTCTGAATAGTGCGTTCAGCTTGTCCATCAGTTTATGGATGAAATGCTGTGCTAAGCCTCACTTGAGTTCCCAAACCTTCTTAAAAAGACTTCCAGAATTTAGCTATAAATTATGCCCCTCTATCTGTGATAATAGATACTGATACACCATGAAATCACACTATCTCTTTAAGATATAACCTTGCATAGTCTTCTGCTGAATGTGTAGTCCTGACTGGAAGAAAATGAGCTGATTTCGTGAGTCTATCAACAATTACCCATATGGAGTCACACTTATGCCGAGAACGGGGCAAACCTATAATAAAATCCATATTGATCACATCCCATTTCTAGGTTGGAATTTCCATAGCTTGCAACAATCCTCCTAGCTTTTGATGCTCAATTTTTACTTGCTGACAATTTGGACATTAAGCTACAAACTCTGCTATATCTTTCTTCATTCCATTCCACCAATACATTGACTTAAGGTCATGGTACATCTTTGTCTCTCCTAGATGGATAGAATACCGAGAGTAATGAGCTTCTTTCAGAATCTGGTGGCATAATCCTGCAACCTCTGGGGCACATAGTCTACCTCGATACCTGAGAATCCCATCTATAGAAATCTCAAATGGTGACTCCTCTTTCTAGGAAAGTGTATCTCTATAGTGACTCAACTGAGGATCATCATATTGGTGCCTTTTAACTTCCATGTCTGCGATGAAACAGATGGATTATGAATAGCAACTCCTACATTGCCTGAGTCCATTAAGCGGACTCCTAGGTTAGTTAGCTGGTGAAGCTCTCGGACTAATTCTTTCTTTTCCGATCGAACGTCACACAGACTGCCCATGGATTTACGGCCAAGAGGTTCGGCCACCACATTTGCTTTCCCAGGATGAGATAAGATACTCACATCATAGTCCTTTAATAGCTCTAGCCATCGCCGCTGCCGCAGATTCAACTCCTTCTGTTTGAAGATATACTGGAGACTCTTATGATATGTATAAATACCAACATGTACATATCTTTAGTGCATGAATAACCAGAGCTAATTCAAGATCATAGGTCGGGTAATTCTTCTCATGTTTCCTTAACTGTCTGGAGGAATAGGCTATAACCCTTCCGTGCTGCATCAACACACAGCCCAATCCGACACCGGAGGCATCACAATAAACAACATAACCTTCTGATCCTTCTGGAAGCATCAGGACTGGGGCTGAAGTCAATCTATCTTTCATTTCCTGGAAACTCCGCTCATAAGCATCGGTCCATTAAAATTTAGCTGATTTATGAGTTAGCTTCGTCAATGGTGCTGAAATAGAAGAGAATCCTTCCACTCTTCTATAATAACCCGCTAATCCCAAAAAGCTACGGACCTCTGTGGGTGTTGTAGGCCTTGGCTAAGTCTTCACGGCCTTGATTTTCTGAATATCCACTCGGATGCCATCAGCTAAGATAATATGGCCCAAAAAAGGTACAGAATTTAACCAGAACGCGCATTTAGAAAATTTAGCATACAATTCACGAGTCCGAAGAATTCCAAGAATAATACGTAAATGATCCGCATGCTCCGTTTGTGACCGAGAATATACCAGAATGTCATCAATGAACACGATCACAAATAGAGCTAGAAAAGGCCTGAATATATTATTTATCAAATTCACAAACACTATCGGAGCGTTAGTCAACCCAAATGACATTACCCGAAATTCATAATGACTATATCTGGTCCTGAAAGCTGTCTTCGGAATGTCTTTTTCTCTAACTCTCACTTGATGATATTCTGACCTCAGATCTATCTTGGAAAACCACTTAGCACCTTGTAGCTGATCAAACAAATCATCGATTCTCGGAAGCAGGTATTTATTCTTTATCGTTACCTTGCTCAACTGTCTATAGTTGATGCACATTCGTAAAGAACCATCTTTCTTTCTCACGAACAAGACAGGTGCTCCCCATGGCGATGAATTGGGTCAAATAAATCCCTTTTCGAGAAAATCCTTCAGTTGTGCCTTTAGTTCTTTCAATTCTGCAGGAGCCATTCTGTAAGGAGGAATAGATATGGGTTCGGTGTCCGACAACACATCGATAGTAAAATCAATCTCTCGCTCCGTTGGAAGACCTGGAAGTTCATCTGGAAATAAATCCGAAAACTCATTTACTATCGGGACAGATTGAAGATTTGGCGGCTTTGCTTCGGTGTCATGAACCCAGACTAGATGATAAATATAATCTTTAGCAATCATCTTTCTCGCTTTGAGGTAGGAAATAAACCTACCCCTTGGAGACGTTGTGTTACCTTTCCATTCAAGCACTAGTTCTTCTGGGAATTGGAATCAGACCATTTTCATCCTGCAATCAACATTAGCATAACAGGAGGCTAGCCAATCCATGCCCATAATGACATCGAAATCCAACACTTCCAGCTCAATCAAATCACCTTTAGTCTGGCGATCACATACCACAATCACACAATTTCTATATACCTGTCTAGCTATTACCGGGTCACCAACAAGAGTAAACACCTCAAAAGGTTTAATTGACTCGGGTTTCACCCCAATATGATCAGCAACATACGGGGTAATATACGACAAGGTAGAACCGGGATCAATCAGGGCATAAACATCAGAGGAGAATACATATAATATACTTGTAACAACATCAAGGAAGGACTCAAGATCCCGTCGTCCGGCTAAGGCATAAATACAGGGCTGGGATCCACCTGAATTGGATGCTACCCCTCTACCCCTGCTGCGACCTGCTGAAGTCTGGGGAGCCTGCCCTACAAGGCGCACGGACGAAGAAGAACCTGCTACTGATCCTGTGGGCTGAGCCCTATATCTGTCACTCATCGAGGGACAATCACGCATCATATGCCCAATCTGACCGCAGGCATAACAAACATCTGAGCCTCGGTGACACGGACCTGAATGTAATCTACCACACTGACTGCATCGTGGTAACGGTGGTCTCCTCTGACTGATGTCACCTCCAAACTGGGAATCCGAAACTCTCGAGCTCTGACCCTGTCCTGAATAAATGGGGCGATCAAATCTCCTACCCGCAAATCGAGGAGGTGCACTCATCACGGACTAGCCCGAATATCTATAATACTGTTGCCTCTGGCCCCCTCTATACTCACTACTAGCACCGGCAGATCTAGCCTTCTTACTATGCCCTCTGTCCATATCATGCTCACCCCTTTGCGGCTGCTGTTACTCTTCCAAATTTTGAGCGTGAGCTTGAATACGAGAAATATCCATCCTTTTTTTAGAGTAAAGCTGTCGAGCAATCTTTAAGCAAATGTGGCCCTAAGCCACTCACAAATCTATGCACCCGGTCTCCCATGTTGGCTACCACGGTCGGGGCATACCTAACAAATGAATTGAAATGGAGACTATACTCCCGAGCACTCATAGTCCCTTGCCTTAGATTCAAGAACCTGTCTGCTCGAGCTCGATGGACTTCGGGTGGAAAATTATGGGGAATAGAAGCATCTACAAACTCCTGCTAAACCGGGGGAGGTGCATTTTCCTTTATTGAAGATATCCAATTATTAAACCATAGAATCTCTACATTCCTCAACCTATAGGACGTCAACTCTACTGACTCAGTATCAGAAACATGTATTATTCTCAACGTCCTCAACATTTCATCTATAAAGCCTTGCGGGTCTTCATCCGGCTTTGACCCAAAAAATTCTGGAGGATTCAGAGTCATAAAATCATGGGCTCTGGCACTAGCCGCTCGGTCACCTGGACCCGCATTCTGCCACTGAGCTTGAGCATCAACTAGCTGGGTTAATAACTGAATAACCTCGGTGATCTGCTGGCCCAAAGCACCCGGTGGAGGAATTGGAGGCACCGGAGCTAGAGGTGAGGCCCCTTCATACCCCTGTAATATAGGAGGAGTATGAGAAGTTCGAGATGCAGCCTCATTATAGGACTCACCCTGTTACACCTCGGAAATTTTTTTCCGTTCATGCACAGTGAATTGAATGACGAAGGGCATGATGCATACGATGTTTTGATAAGTAAGAAATAATATTTAATGATTCTAAATGAGATTTCAAAGACATTTGAGGTAGGAGACGAAAGTTGTTAAGGAAAGCAAGGTATACGTTGTGTGTCGGGCAAGAATTACGAGTATCGAATTAATGATGGCTTAATGACATTTTGGAGAAGAGTTATAACGACCCTTATATTGGTAATGAAGTGTTAAGTATGTTTCAAGAAGGACCCATAAGCCAAATATGGGCATAAGCCATCTAAAAGGGCGATTTAAGGAAATATTTTCGGATGATCTGACTTGGAGGGGCCAAAACGCCATTATAAGTTTGGAATTTGGACAAACTCCAAGAATGAAAGTTGTATATAATTGAAAGAGCTTTCCAACCATAGGTCGTGGTCCCTCACAGCATATCGGGATCAAAAGTTATGGCCATTCTACGACAGACTGTCTAAGCAGAAAAGTTCTACGGACCATTTGACGGCCCGTAGAAATTTTGACGAACCGTAAAATAATTATACGGTCCGTCAAATTGACACAGACCAGCGTAAAACGGTCACAGAAACCTATATTTGACTGGGCAGTTTTACGGACCATTTTGACGGTCCGTAGGAATTTTGACGGCCCGTCAAAATTGACGTAGAAATGCCCGACGGATCAGATTTTAAGCTTTTAAATAAGAGACCCAAGTTCATTTTTTTCATTCCCATTCCTCCTCCACGAATCAAGAGTTCTCTAGAGCCTTCCAAACACGTCATATGCAAGAATCCAAGTGAAATTAAAGATCCACTTCATCAAACCCACAAAATTAAGTGTAAGAAGCACATTAAAGTTCATCCAAGCCAAGAAATTTCAAAGGAAGTGAGTTAGGGTTTTTGGTGCAAGAAGAGTATTGCCACTCAAGGCTTATTCCTACACCATCTAAGGTAAGTTTTATGGTATTTACATGTTATTTGAGGTATGGAAAAGTTGAAACACTTGGATTATAGAAGAGTGTAGTAAATGGGTCATAAAATGTGAATAGTGCCATAGTTGAATGATAGTTGGATTGAATTATGAATGTTGATGAGTTGGGAGTATAAATATGTTATAAATGACGTGTATACCATGAAATAGGCGTGATGTATGAGAAAATGTGATGGTGAGCTAAGACCCACAAATGTGGAGAAATTGGAGAAAAATGGTGGAATGTGGTAAATGTAGATAAATGACAATTGTGGCTACGATATTGTGAATGTTGTTATGAATGTTTGGAAGTTGATATAGAACATGGGAAAAGTTACATAAACAAAGGAAATTCTGCCCAATTTTCCCAAGAAATAGTAACACGTTCTTATAGCCGATTAACTAATGTTAATGCGACTTCTCTTAAAGGTGGAAACGTGGGCATTAAAGGAGAACAAGCAAGCGACATATTAGTAAATGACAAAGGTATGTAAGGCTAATCCTTTCTTTCCAAGGCATGAATCTTGTGGTATGAGTCCTCCTATCTCTCCATGATTTTCGTACATATTGCGAACTATGAATCTACGAGTATAAACAACTTCATACGAGAAAACAAAAAAAGAGATACGTTACGAACATGACAATACCGATAATGAATCTAAGTCTAGAGGTCATAAAGCTTATGATATGATATTCCTACGAAGCTAAAGCTCCTTATATGGTTCCGATGAAAGTATTTTCCTTACCTCTCCATGACTTTCCTATTTTCCGAAAACCTAAGAGCCTATGTTCACGAATAGCCATATGGGATAAGATAAGAGGTATGTTACGAATGTAGTAATGATGATGATGAGTCTAAGTCTAAAGATACTAAGGCCTATAATATCATGGTTCTACAAGGTTAACGATCCATATTACGATCCATTGATATTGTTCATTGACTACACTCACCTTATATGCTAATTCCTTCAAGGTGAGGTATAATGCTTATGAATGCTCCATAATGGACTCGGGGGTTCTCGACCTCATGTCACCCCGACATTGTTATAGATTGTCCATAAGCCTTAATGCATGTCTTATGACCAATGTTCCGCAAAATTACGAGTCTATGTTCATAAAAGATTTCATATGAGATAAAGGTGAGAGATATGCTATAGAAACGATAATGGTAATGATGAGCTTAAGCTGAAAAGATTATAAAGACTATCATACGATACTTATACGATATTCGTGCTACGAATACGATGTGATTCTCATCGATTGTCTTTAAATTTAAATATGTGCATTAATGAAAGGTTACGATACGCTTATGAGATGTATGTGATGACAATGATAATGATGAGATATACCGATCCATGTTATGATGTATGTAATATGGTCGAGCCACTACGTGGCCGAATATGGAAGATGTGTATGTGAACTTGTCGAGCCACTACGTGGCCGAATACGGATACTGTCGAGCCACTACGTGGCCGAATACGGATACTGTCGAGCCACTAAGTGGCCGAATACGGATATTGTGTATGTGATACAGTCGAGCCACTACGTGGCCGAATACGGATATTGTCGAGCCTTGCGTGGCCGAATACGAATAATGTTATATGTGTATGAGCAGATACGGTATTACGATGATGAATTATATGACATGATGATGTATACACTATGATGATTCATGTACGATGATTATTTATATGTGGTATATGTATGAAATGCATTCATCCTTACAGGTCGCGCAGGTTTTGCCTTCACCTCATGACTTATGATTCTCTATCATGTTTATTTCATTCATGCCTTACATACTCAGTACAATATTCTTATTGACGTCCGTTTTCTTTGGACGCTGTGTTCATGCCCACAGGTAGACAGGAAGGCGGTGCAGACCTATAGGAGCTATCAACAGACTTTCTGGAGCACTCTATTATTCCGGAGGTGCTAATCGGGTTTATACTTTTGTATATATATATATATATATATATGTATGTATTTTGGGCACGACGGGGTCTTGTCCCATCCATAAGTCTAGTACTCTAGTAGAGGCTCGTAGGTACGTACGTGTGGGTAATATGGTCTTACGATACTACTATGGTGTATATGTTATTATTTTGATAGCCGAAGGGCGTATGCATATAAAATCAATTATGTTTTCAAATGAAAAATGATTGTCTAATGATTATGATTTGAATATTATTGATGAAAGAGCGTAAATGAGTATGACGAGTAATAGAACGAGCGGTGCTCGGTGGTTAGCCCTGGGTACCTGTCGTGGCCCTAGTCGAGTCGTGACACACCCTCTTCTATATTCACCGGTAGCTCCTGTTCAGTCCGTCTTCCTGTCGCAGTCTTGGCCTTCTGGGCAGCTATTGCTTTCCTCTTTACCGGCATCGCTGAAATCATAACGCACAATTAGGGGAAGGAAAAATCTTATAAGATAGCTCTATCACACGATCTATGAAGAAGAAAGACGGTCATTATTCCTAAATGCCTCGCAGCTTCGTATTTATATTTGTGGCGCGCTTCACACCCATAAACAAGACACTACTGGACACGGCTTGTAGACACACCCTAGGATGGAACTACTCTGATACCACTTTTGTCACGACTCAACTTGAGGGCCATGATGGGTACCCGGAGATGGTTATCGAGCACCACTTATCATGCTAACTATCACACCCATCCTAAACAAATATAGCTTCTCAAAGACATACTTACTATGAAATAATCACCAAACATCTCTCGAGAACATGCATATATACATAGGCTCATAAGGCTACAAAATGATGTACAAAACATAGGCTAAAGAAGTCTCATAACATCTACTACCCACACATAAAGATCTACGAGACTCTAACTGGAGTGTGAAATCATAAGGACGGGACAGGAACCCGCCATGCCCCAAATATGTGCACAAAAGAATATACCAAGAAGTGGCAACTCCGGAGTAGTGGAGTGCTTCTGTAAATCTGCTGAGTAGGCTCCTAAGCGTTTGCGCCGTCTTCCTGGCTACCTATGGGCTTGAACACAGCGTCCATAAAAGAAAGGGCGTCAGTACGAACAATGTACCAAGTATTTATGGCATGTATATCAACATAATAAAGAAGTAAGAGAAAATGAGATGAAGAGATAACCTGTAACTATTTGCCTCTTAAGGCGGAATCATGCATGCTAACACAAAAAAACATCATATCATGTATACATATATATAAACTGCCCGACCATATAGGTATGGTGTGATCATCATTAGCCCACGTCCGGGCCTCCCGTGTCCGGGATAAACATCTCAAATTGCCCACTAGTGGTGTCTGCCCGGCCAATTAGGCACGCTGTAATCATCATCATAGCTGCCCACTACACCTATCATAATGGAGACTGCCCGACCATTTAGGCACCGTGTAATCTTACATATACATAATATTAAGCATGCATGAGAGCACAAGTAAAAGCTATAACCCTATCGGTGTGACGTAAGGTCTGGAACCTCCGATTATATTATGGAATAATCATCATCGCTATGTCTCACCTTGAATGAACTAGTATCATAAGGTGAGGAAACAACAAGAAATAATATCAATGAAATCATAAATATAGGATTATCAAGCTCATAATGGCATCATTATCATCATCATCATCATGGAACATATCTCATCTCTATCTCATAAGAGGCTCTTAAGAATCTTTAACTTTCATCCTTTGGGATGTAGGAAGGTCATGGAAATATAGAAAAGAAATCATAATGTAGAAGTCACGCCTTAAAAACAAAGGGACTAGCCTTACATACCTTTATGTCTCCTTAACGACGAAGCGCTCTCCTTCCAAGCTCACAACTCTACATTCAAGAGATTTCGTACTATATTAGATCATTAGAAACATGCTTAAGGCTAAGCTAAGATGGCTAAGAGCTAACGAAAATTGGGTAGCATTTCCTTTGTTTCAACAACTTCCTCCATATAATAAACAACTCCTAAACATCAATAACAACACCCATAATATCATAATAAATAGATTTCTCAAGTTAAACATTGTTCACTTCTCAAATTCACTTTCAAAGTCATCCATAGCCATGACTACAATACAAGACCATACTCATTCTTCACATGATACTCCCTCAACAACATTAGCATCATTCATGACAAAATTATACTCAGTTCATACTAAGAATCATGATTCAAATTAATTTACTACTCAAAATACCATTATTTCCATATTTGAGCTCATACTCTATTTTCTTCTCTAATCCAAGTCTTTCAGCCACTCAATACTTTTAATAACATGAAATACGTGTAAAACTCACCTTTTATTAAATAGGAATGGTCTTTGGATGAAGATAATTCACCGGAGAAAACCTCCAACTTCAATCCTAACGGAAACCTTGACTTCTATTAACCCTAGCGAGCATCCATACACTTGGTTCTACCAATTATTGCTGTTTGATCTTTGATTTCCCTTTGGACTTGTGTTGATATGATATGGAGAAAGTTCTAGAGCTCTCTTGAGGTGTGGAGAATGAGGGAAATGAAAAATATGAACTTGGGCCTTCTTTTTATAAAAATTAAAAAGCTGCCTGACATGGTTTATACAGATACTTAAACGGTCCATATAACTTATATGGTCAGTATAAGTGATCGTATAATACCACCAGTAAGTGACCCTTCACTGGTCAAGTTATACAGACCCTTGTACGAACCGTATAAGTTATACGGACCGTATAAGTGGTCGTATAACTCATATTTTTTAAAAATTGTTTCCGTTGCTTCGTTTGATCTCCAATCCTTATGGAACCCCCTTAACATTTTTTTAATACTTCATTAACCATCTAAGGAGCCTTATATCTCCTCCTCAAGACGTTACTAAATCAACATTAGCTCGGTTGTTACAAAACCCTTCCGAACGCAATTTGTACTTCACTTTCTCCGATGAGCTTTCTTCTCTTGCCTCAAATGTCTTTGGAATCTTAATTAGAATCATTAAGTATCCCTTCTTACTTGTAGGGAAATCGTGTACACCTTAAATTTCATTAGTCTATTCACCGCACAACAACCCGAAATTCCGAGGTGTAACATGTACGGCCTTAAACCATATTTTTGGATTGTTGCATTATTTTCGCATTTATTACTTATCTATTCCAGACTTATTAGATATTTGTGTTGGTTGGGTTTACTATATTATTGATTTAATTTGTGATTAAGGAACGGGTTCTCCTACTTGGTGGAAAAAAGGTAGGTGCTCACATGTTCCCCGATTTGGGACGTGACAAGTTGGTATCAGGGCCCGAGTTTAACCGGTCTATAAGTAAAAGAGCATGTCTAATAGAGTCTTACGGATCGGTATGATGAGCTCCATACTTATCTGCGAGAGGAAATCGGACATTTTGAAAACTTCAAATTCTTTCATTCTTTCGTGCTACTTTATTCTAATTAGTATTTGAAACTTTAGAATTGGTGTCTGATTCAACTCTATTCTTTCAGAGATGGTGAGGACACGCTCCACTATCGCGAGGGATGAGGTGACTGAGCCCGCTACTGGGGCTGGCACTATAGGATGAGGACACGATAGAGGCCGCAGCCGAGCTATAGGCCGTAGAGCTATACCGGCCAGGGGCGAGGCCCCTGTGGCTGGACATAGGCGCGCACGATCAGCTTCTTCGGAGAATTTGCTAGCACATCGGCCAGAGCACTAGCCTGAGAGAGTACAAGCACCTGGGGGAGGTATGGGGCTAGCCCAGACTCACCCCGAGGTCATGTCAGCCCCATTCTTCCAAGACACCATGGCACGTATACTTCTTCATCTTGATGTCCAGCTTGTCGTGGGTGGTGCCATTACTCCAATGGGTTCCCGGGCTAGAGGGGGAGTACGGACTCTCAAGCAGAGGCAGACATTGAGGATTCAGCCTGCTGCTGCCATGACCTCGCACATAGATGGTATACCGGCCTCTAAGGGTGCTCCTAGGCCAGTAGCCATCCAGACCCTGACAACTGGAGATCAGGAGCTCATTAGCAGGTTTTTGAAGATAGAGTTGCCTAGATTTTTTGGCATACCTTGTGAGGATGCATATGAGTTCATCATGAATATGCATGAGAGGCTTTACAAGATGGGTATTGTGGAGTCTCATAGTTTGTATTATGTGTCCTTCCAGTTTCACAGAGACACAAAGACGTGGTGGAGGTATTATGTTGAGGGAACCTCCACTCACCTGGACACAGTTCCACCAGGCTTTCTTGGAGGAGTACGTGCCGCGTACTTTGAGGGATTAGCATAGGGATGAGTTCTCCCATCTACAATAGAGAGGTATGTCCGTCGTGGAGTATGAGGCCAGGTTCTTATTTTTGCTCAGTATGCGACCTAGTTAATTCTGACAGAGGTAGAGAGGGTTCATATATTTGTTGGTGGACTTGTGCTTCCACTTCATATTGCTTGTCTGTAGCTTGTGGCCACAAGGTCTTCTTTCCAGGAAGTCGTGGATCACGCCGTGAGTGTTGAGTCTACCAAGGCTCAATCTTTGGGAGGGTCTAGTGAGAAGAGGCCTTATCAGCATGGGCGGTTTAGTGGTTCTAGTTATAGGGGCAGGGGTCAGTCTTCCAGGTCCTATCAGTCAGCCTCCAGCCACCCCATTCAGTACGTATTGCAGGCATCTTCTGGTGGCCCTTCTAGACTGAGTGGTTATGGGGCCAGGCAGTCTCATAGTGGTTCCTTGTCTCGACCAACCTACCAAAGTGGTCCCTTAAGTTCTTCAGCCTTGGTGTATCAGCCTTCAGCTCTCTGAGCATGTTATGTCTGTGGTGACCCCAGTCACATCATGTTACACCTTGAAATTTTTTTCGTTGATGCATAGTGAATAGAATAATAAAGAGCACGAAGTATATGGTATTTCAATAAGTAAGGAATGACATTTGATGACCCTAATTAAGATTTCAAAGACATTCGAGGTAAGAGAAGAAAGTTTGTCAAGAGAAGGCAAGGCATACGATAGGTATCGAAAAAGAATTACGAGTAACAAGTTAATGATGATTTAATGATGCTTTGGAGAAGAGTTATAACATCTCTTAGATTGTTAATGAGGTGATAAACAAGTGTCAAGAAGGTTCCATAAGGATTGGAGATCAAACGAGTCGACGAGAATGAGTTAGGAAGAACTCGGCATTATACGACCCAACATACTGGCCGTATAATCATCCCAGATGGCCAGCCTCATTGGACCAAATCTATGGCTAGACATACGGTCAGTATAATTTATACGGACCGTATGTTGGTCCGTAGAAATTGGTCGGGACAGATTTGAGTATTATTAATAAGGGGTCCAAGTTTATTTCATTTCATTTCCCCTTCACTCCCCTTCTCTCTAGAACATTTCTCTACAGTTCTCCCACAAGAAGTCAAGGGTTATTAGTGAACAACTACATCAAACCAAGGGAATCAAGTGTAAGAAACCTATTAAAGTTCATCCAAGACAAGGAATCCAAGTGAAGGTGAAACTAGGGTTTTGCTCATGTGAAGTGTTTCCACCCAAGGTTCATTCCTACACCATATAAGGTAAGTTTTATGGTATTTCCATGTTATGTAAGGTATTGAAAAGTTGAAACACTTAGATTGTAGAAGGATATAGAAAATGGGTCATGAATGTGGGAATAATGTCATTTTTGAGTAATAGCTTGGATTGAGTCATGATTCTTGATGTGTTGTGATTATGGTTATGTTATAAATGATGTTAAGAACATGGGATAAACATTGTATATGAATGAATGTAATCGTGTGCTATGACCAAGGATATGGATGAATCGAAGTGAATTGAGGAATATGGATAATGTAGGTGAATAAAGACCATTGTTATGATGTTGTGAATGTTATTATTGATGTTTGGGAGTTGATATATGATATGGAGGAAGTCGTATAAATAAAGGAGATGCTGTCCAATTTTCTCTAGCTGTAGTCATGTATGCTAAGCTATCGATTTTCTAATGATAAGTATAACTCTAATGAAGGTAGAAACGTGAGCATTAAAGCAGAACGTGCAAGTGATAGAATAGTTGAACGGAAAGGTATGTAAGGCTAACCCTTCTTTCATAAGGCATGGTTCCTTGGCCAAATATCTAATCTTCTATAAGCCTATGATGTCCTCCAAATGATTCTATCATTAAGAGCTACTAAGCTCATGATTCTCGATATGTTACGATTGTACTAAATTCCTCCTATGATGAGTAATCCTCTAGAGATAGATGTAATGAACGACGATAGCAATGATGCTAAAGATGCTTATGGGTTTTTATGTATACGTGCCTATGTATGGCTATTATGAAACCCTGAGCTTATATGGCCGGGTAGAATATATATATATATATATATATATATATATATTGGGCGCACACCACTGCAGTTGGGTACGGACAACCCTGAGCCTTGGTAGGGCCAGGTATGTATGACCCTCAGCCTTGGTAGGGCTAGGTATGTGAAACACGGAACCTTCATGGTCGGGTATGCTATGTAAGTGATATGTATATGAATATGAATATGTATATGAATACGAAAATGGATACGAAATGTAAATGAGTACGGATACGGATATGGATGTATGTACACAATCACGCATTAGAAATGGAAAGTCTGCATGAAAAGAAAGTAAGTGTTTATGACGAGGATACTACTATCTCTTATCCTATGCAATTTCTTATGTTGTCTATTATGCTTTCATAATGATGTTGATCATGCTTTACATACTCAATACATTCTTCGTACTAACGTCCTTTTGTTTGTGGACGCTTTGTCATGCCCGCAGGTGGCCAGGGTGACAGGCTTGATCCATAGCTTTATTACTCAGGGACTACATAGCGGAGCTCCATTTCATTCAGAGCTACAACTTTTCGTTTTTATTATTTTGTGTAAATGTTTATGGGCATAGCGGGGTCCTGTCCCGCCTATATGATATGACATACTCTCCTTAGAGGCTCGCAGACATGTGTATATGGTTAGATGTATTTGGCCTTGTCGGCCTATATTTTGGATATCATTTTGTTAGCCTCGTCGGCTTATGTTCATTGATATGGGCATAGTTGCTAATGATGATATAAATGTATTGTTGCCCAATGGGATTAGTATGATTGATGGATAGAAAGTGTGATTTAGCTATGTGGCTCACCTAGATGTAAATGTGAAAGTATGATAAGAGGTTCCCGGGTGGGTTAGCACCGGGTGCCCGTCGCAGCCCTCCTGTTGGGTCGTGACAAAAGTGGTATCAGAGCCGTTCTGTCCTTGGGTGTGTCTACGAGCGTGTCCAGTAGAGTCTTGGTTATGGGTGTGTTGCGCGCCACACTTATAAACAAGGGGCTGCGGGCATTTTAGGAATGAATGACCTTCTTTCTTCATAAGATCGTGTGATAGAGCTATGACATAAGAACTTCTTTTCCCTTAACCGTGTGTTATGTATTCCAGAAATGTCTATAAAGAGAAAGGTTACGGCTGCCTAAAAGGGCAAGAAAGTGGCAGAAAAGCGGGCTAAAAGAGCACTGCCAACGGTTGTAGAGGAAAGTGAGTCCTAGAATGCGGCTCAATCTCAGTCCTCCCATTCAGTGCCTATTTCTGAGGAGCGTGAGGGAGCCTCAGCCCCAGCTCCAGCACCCCCGGCTCCTCCACAGGATGCTTCAGGCCAAGATGTAAAAGAGGCCATTCATTTTGCTTACTCAATTGGTTACTGCCCAAACTCAGCGGCAAAGTACAGGGTAAGGTGATAGGGCTGTTAGTGCAAGGGCCCGTGATTTTATTAGCTTGAACCCTCCAGAATTCTTTGGATCAAAGCCAGATGATGACCCTCAGAATTTTATTGATGGAATGTTGAGGACACTTCGGTTGATACATGCTTCGGACATCGAATCGGTGGAGTTAGCATCCTATAGATTGAGGGATGTTGCGGTTCATTGGTAAACAGTTTGGATGGCTTCACGGGAAGCCAATGCGCCTCCCCCGGTATGGAAAGAATTTGTAGATGCCTTCCTCTGACATTATTTGCCTCCAGAGATTCGGCGAGCTAGAGCCGATAAGTTCTTGAATTTGAGGCAAGGAAGCATGAGTGCTTTAGAATATAGTCTCCACTTCAATTCCTTGGCTAGGTATGCTTCAGCCATGGTAGCGGATATGGGTGACCGAGTGCACCGATTTGTGAAAGGCCTAGGGTCACTGTTGATGGATAGGTGCTTGACTGCGTCCCTTCAGGACAACGTGGATATTTCACGCATTCAAGCCCATGCTCAAATTTTAGAAAAGAGCCTACAACAACAAAGAAGCGAGCGTGAGCATGATAGAGGGTATAACAAGAGGGCTAGATCTTTGGGTCCGATGAGTGAGTATAGAGGCGGGCACAGACAACAGTGTTCGCGGCATTCAGGCCATTCTATGACTAGTGCGCCTCCACGATTTTCAGGCTAGAGATTTGATAGGTCTACTCAATCCGGGCCGAGTCAGAGATTTTCGGGATCTTAGTTCAGGGGTGATTCGAGTCTGGCGAGGCCACCCCTGCCATGATGTTCCCAGTGTGGGAAGTTACTTTGGGGTCAGTGCCGATTGGGTTCAGAGGTTTACTATTCATGTGGTCAGCCAGGCCATATTATGCGTGATTGCCCCTCAGTTAGTGGTAGAAGTAAGACCCAGCCTTCAGGGTCGGTAGCCGGATCTTCGTCATCTATACGCCCTATGGGGCCAGGTTCACATGCACCAGTCGGCCATGGTATAGGCAGAGGGAGAGTCCCCAGTTCTAGCTGTCCTCAGCACCGTACTTATGCTTTGGCTGGACGCCAAGATCTTGAGTCTTTTCCTAATGTTGTCACAGGTATATTATCGGTATTTTCTCATGATGTATATGCTTTGATAGATCCGAGCTCCACATTGTCATATGTTACTCCGTATATTGCGGGTCGGTTTAGAGTCAAACCGGAGTCGATCAAACCTTTTGAGGTGCCTACACCCGTTGGTGAATCGGTAATAGCTAGCTGAGTATATAGAAACTGCATAGTTGTGATTTGTGACCGTCGTACTATGATTGACTTTCATGAGTTAAAAATGGTGGATTTTGATGTTATTATGGGTCTTCTTGCTATGCCAATGTTGATTGTAGAATGAAAATGGTTCGTTTCCAATTTCCGGGAGAACCAGTCTTAGAATGGAAAGGGAATACTGCGTCACCAAAAGGTAGGTTTATTTCCTATCTTAAAGCAAGAAAAATGATCATAAAAGGTTTCATTTATCATCTAGTGCGGGTTCAAGATGTAGAAGCTGAACCGCCAACTTTTCAGTCAGTTCCCATAGTGAACGAGTTTCTGGATGTATTCCCGGAAGAGCTTCCAGGTCTCCGTCCCGAGTGGGAGATTGATTTTGCTATATATGTGTTGCCAGACACCAAGCCTATATATATTCCGCCTTATAGAATGGCCCCCGCAGAATTGAAAGAGTTGAAGGAGCAATTGAAAGACTTGCTTGAAAAAGGCTTCATTAGGCCTAGTTCATCCCCGTGGGGAGCACCCGTATTGTTTGTCCGAAAGAAAGATGGCTCCTTGAGAATGTGCACTGACTATCGGCAACTGAATAAGGTGACGATTAAGAATAAGTATCCTCTTCCGATGATTGATGACTTATTTGACCAATTACAAGGCGCCAAATGGTTTTCAAAGATAGATTTGAGATCCGGGTATCATCAAGTGAGAGTTAGGGAGAAAGATATCCCTAAGACAGCCTTCAGAACAAGATATGGCCATTTTGAGTTCCGAGTAATGTCATTTGGGCTATCTAATGCACCAGCAGTATTTATGGATTTGATGAACGATGTGTTCAGGCCCTTCCTAGATTTATTTGTGATTGTATTCATCGACGATATCTTAGTGTATTCTAGATCCGAGGCAGAGCATGCGGATCATTTGCATACCATCCTTGGAGTTGTTCAAACTCGAGAGTTATTTGCAAAATTCTCTAAGTGTGAGTTTTGGTTGAACTCAGTGACATTTTTGGGGCACATTGTTTCAGCCGATGGTATTCGGGTAGATAGCCAAAAGATTGAGGCCGTGAAGACTTGGCCAAGGCCCACAACTCCTACGGAGGTTCGTAGCTTTCTGGGCTTACCAGGATATTACAGGAGATTTGTTGAAGGTTTTTCTTCTATTTCCGCACCACTCACAAAGCTGACCCAGAAATCAGCATTGTTTTAATGGACAGATGCTTGTGAACGTAGTTTCCAAGAGCTAAAAGATAGATTGAATTTTGCCCCAGTCCTAACACTTCCACAGGGATTGGAAGGTTATATTGTTTATTGCGATGCTTCAGACATTGGGCTAGGTTGTGTGTTGATGCAACATAGTAAGGTGATTGCGTATGCTTCAAGGCAATTATGAAAACATGAGAAAAATTATCCAACCCATGACCTTGAATTGGATGTAGTGATTCATGCATTAAAGATGTGGAGACATTACTTGTATGGTGTTCATGTGGATATTTACACAGATCATAAGAGCCTTCAGTATATCTTTAAGCAAAAAGAGTTGAATTTGCGGCAACGACGGTGGTTGAAATTGCTAAAAGATTATGATGTTGATATCCTATATCACCCCGGAAAGGCAAATGTTATGGCTGATGCTCTTAGCCGTAGATCCATGGGAAGTTTGTGTGATGTACGACCAGAGAAAAGAGAAATGGCTCGTGAGCTCTAGCAGTTAGCTAGCCTAGGTGTTCGAGTAGTGGACTCAGGTAGCAGGGGGACTACCATTCAGAATTCGGCAGTCTCATCGCTAGTAGTAGAAGTGAAAGAGCGACAATACGAAGATCCCATGCTAATGTATTACAGAGATACACTCCCTCAGAAGGAGAAGTCATCATTTGAAATTGCAGGAGACGAAGTTCTCCGATGCCAAGGCAGATTATGTGTTCCTGATGTGGCAGGTTTACGCCACCAAATATTGAGAGAAGCTCATTGTTCCCGTCATTTTGTTCACCCAGGAGCAACGAAAATGTGCCATGATCTTAAATCTATATATTGGTGGAATGGGATGAAGAAAGATATAGCAGAATTTGTAGCTCAATGTCCCAACTGTCAACAAGTGAAAATCGAGCACCAAAAGCCGGGCGGATTATTGCAAGCTATAGAAATTCCAACTTGGAAGTGGGAAGTAATTAACATGGACTTCATTACAGGCTTTCCCCGTTCTCGACGTAAGTATGACTCTATATGGGTGATTGTGGATAGACTCACGAAGTCAGCTCATTTCTTACCAGTCAGAACTACATATATGGCAGAAGATTATGCAAAACTTTATGTTAAAGAGATAGTGCGACTCCATGGTGTTCCAGTATCTATTATCTCAGATAGAGGAACTCAGTTTACAGCTAATTTTTGGAAGTCCTTCCAAGAGGGTTTGGGGACTCAAGTGAGCCTTAGCACGGCATTTCACCCACATACTGATGGACAAGCTGAACGTACGATTCAGACCCTTAAGGATATGTTACGGGTATGTATGATGGATTTTGGAGGAAATTGGGACGATCACCTACCACTTATTGAGTTTGCTTATAATAATAGTTATCATTCTAGCATCCAAATGGCACCGTATGAGGTTTATATGGGCAAAAGTGTAGATCCCCAATTAGGTGGTTTGAAGCAGGCGAGACTAAATTGATAGGGCCAGACTTGGTCCAGAAAGCCATAGAAAAAGTTAAGCTCATACAAGGTCGACTATTAACAGCCCAAAGTCGTCAAAAGTCCTATGCGGATAATCATCGAAGGGACTTAGAATTTCAAGTGAAAGATTGGGTATTTTTAAAGGTGTCACCGATGAAGGGCGTTATGAGATTTGGCAAAAAGGGGAAGTTAAGTCCCCGGTACATTGGGCCTTATGAGATTGTGCGCAAGGTAGGCAAAGTGGCTTACGAATTAGATCTACCTCCTGATTTGGAGTCAGTTCACCCAGTTTTCCATGTCTCGATGCTTCGTAAATGTGTTGGAGATCCTACTAGGATCGTGCCAGTAAATGACGTTCAAGTGACAGAAAAGTTGACTTATGAAGAGGTACCCATTGCCATATTAGATAGGCAAGTACGGAGGCTTAGAAATAAAGAAGTGGCCTCAGTTAAGATTTTATGGAGAGACAATAACCGAGAAGAAATACCATGGGAAGCGGAAGAAATTATGAAATCCAAGTACCCGCACTTATTTCAGCCCCCAGAAGAGATTCAAGATGCGACATCAAGTTCATAAGGTATGCATGTTTTCCTTTTTATGCATTTGGGTCGTGTGTGGCCAAACTCTATTGCTATTATGTTGTGGCCCTGTGAGGCATTGTTATTATGGGATGTTGTGACAGGAAGGTAGTGCTATATTACTGGGAAAACTCTGGCGAAATTTTTGTAGAATCCCCGAGGACTTAACATTCGAGGACGAATGTTCTTAAGGGGGGAAGAATGTTACACCTTGGAAATTTTTCCGTTGATGCACAGTGAATAGACTAATGAAGACCACGAAGTATATGGTATTTCAATAAGTAAGGAATGACATTTGATGACCCTAATTAAGATTTCAAAGACATTCGAGGTAAGAGAAGAAAGTTTACCAAGAGAAGGCAAGGCATACGATAGGATTCGAAAAGGAATTACGAGTAACAAGTTAATGATGATTTAATTATGCTTTGGAGAAGAGTTATAACGTCCCTTAGATTGTTAATGAGGTGATAAACAAGTGTAAAGAAGGTTCCATAAGGATTGGAGATCAAACGAGTCGACGAGAATGAGTTCGGAAGAACTGGGAATTATACGGCCCAACATGTTGGCCGCATAAATTATACTGGCCGTATGTTTGGCCGTATAATCAGCCCAGATGGCCAGCCTCACTGGACCAAATCTATGGCCAGACATACGGTCAGTATAATTTATACGGACCGTATGTTGGTCCGTAGAAATTGGTCGGGACAGATTTGAGTATTATTAATAAGGGGTCCAAGTTTATTTCATTTCATTTGCCCTTCACTCCCTGTCATGACCCATCAAGGGGCCGTGACAGGTACCCGGGGCTAGCCACCGAGCACCACTCATTCTACTACTCATCTTACTCATTAAATGCTCTTTTTTCGATTTATATTTAGGACATAAGAAAATCATCTTTTCATTTTGAGAACACAAAAATACTTTTATATGCATAAGCCTCTCGGCCATCAAATTAATATATACATGTACATGAAAGCATCTCGTGAGACCATCTAACCCACACTGCGCATCTACGAGCCTTTACTGGAGTACTGGACGCAAGGACGGGACAAGACCCCGTCATGCCCAAAATACATATACATGACTATATACACAAAATAATAATCATAAGCACCTCTGGGACAATGGAGGGCTTCTCAAATCAGCTGACAGCTACTACGAATCTGGGTCGAGCTCTCCTCCCTGTCTACCTGTGGGTATGAACACAACGTCCAAAGAAAATGGACGTCGGTACGAACATTGTACAGAGTATGAGAGGCATAAACAATGAAATAAGACAATGATAATGGGAATGATATCAATATGGAACATCTGAATCTGACTGTCAAGTATAAAGAAAATAAGTCATGCATGCTATCTTACTCATACTCATCATCTTATCATATATGCAAAATGTATAAGCTGCCCGTCCATATCGGATCGGTGTGATAATCGATAAAGTTAGCCTGCGTCCAGGCCTCCCGCGTTCGGGGTATCATGTCATTCCGCCCACTAGTGGTGTCTGCCCATGCCATCTGGCCATGGTGTATACATATAGCTGCCCGCCTTAGAGGTGACTGCCCGACCAACTAGGCGCGGTGTTATATCATCATCATCATAATGTGCTCATCATGGTATGCTTATCTTATCATAGTGCATGCATAAGGCTCAAGATCAACTATACTCTATCGGGGTGACGTAAGGTCGTGATCCCCCGATTGCAATATGGAACAACCATGGACATTCTGCCTCACCTTGAAGGAATTAGCGTATAAGCTGAGTGTAAGCGATGAATAACATCATTAGACTTTTTGTACTTTAACTCATTACCGTGTGTAGCTAATTATAGACATAGGCTCGTGGATAAGAAAGTAGTGACACTATAGGATTCATGCCATTAGAAAGAAGGGACTAGCCTTACATACCTTTCTCGTTTAAGCAATCTAGCGTTCGTTTGTTCTCCTTCAATGTCACGCCTCTACCTTCAAAAGAGGATTCGTACTAACGTTAGTTAATCAACTATAAGAACACACTACTATTTCTAGAGACAATTGGGCAGCACTTCCTTTGTTTACACTACTTTTCCCATATTTCATATCAACTTCCAACACCCACAACAACAATTACAATATAGCAATCAACAATCATCATTCATATACAATGACCATGATCCACCATTTCTCTTCATTTTTCTCACAATTGTGGTTGTGGGTTTGCTATCGTATTTTCTCATGTATCACACTTATCTTATGGTCTACATGTCATTTATAACGTATTCATACTCACAACACACTAACATTCATGATTCAATTCAACTACCATTAACTCATGGCACTATTCACTCATTTATGACCCATTTGCTATGCTTTTCTACAATTCGGGTATCTTAACCTTCCAATACCTTAAACAACATGAAATAATCATGAAACTTACCTTATATGATGGTTGAACAAGCTTTGAATGGATTTACTCCTCTAGCACCAAAACCCTACTTCACTCCTTTTAGGTTTTCTTGAGAAGGATGAATTTTAGTGTGATTCTCACACTTGATTTCGTGGGTCTCATGTAATTGATCACCAATCTCCCTTGAGATCTTGCAATTGAAAGGTAGAGAGTATTCTAGGAGTTTCTAGAGAGAAATATTGTGAATATGAAATGATTTGAATGAGCTTGGGTCTCTTTTTAATGACTTAAAATCTATTCCCGAATGAACAGTGACTGAGGTGTACAGTGGTCGTAAACCCACTTTACGGGCCGTATTCTGGTTTACGGTCCGTCCTTCGCGACAGTATTTAAGCATATCAAAACCAGAAAGGCATGCTGGAGATCATGGCAATTTACGACTCAGTTTACGGGCCGTATTTCGATTTACGGTCCGTATTCCAAGTCGTTTTTAACCATTTGAAGCATTTGACAGAAAGTTGAAATTTTTGAAAGGTTGGAGGACGATAGCAGTTTACGGTCGGTAAATCACCTTACGGGCCGTATTCCATTTTACGACCAACTGGGTCAAAGTTCAAACCTGCAACTTTTCACTGTACGTTCACGGGAAATTTTTTGAGGTGTAACACTCTCCCCCCCTTTTGGAACATTCGTCCTCGAATGTTAAACACTCGGGATTCTACGAAAATTTCGCCAGAGTTTCCCCTATAATCTGGCACTACCAACCTGTCACAACAAGCCATAATATCATCGCCTCACAGGGCTACATCATAGCATCGACATATATATGGCCACACACGGCCAAAAGCATGAAAATAAACATACATACCTTATATCGCTGGCGTTTCATCTTGAATCTCTCTTGGGGGTCGAAATAAATGCGGATACTTAGACTTCATACTCTCTTCCGCTTCCCAAGTTATTTCTTCCTGGTTATTGTTTTGCCACATGACTTTAACTGAAACCACCTATTTGTTTCGGATTTTCCGCACTTTCCTGTCGAGGATAGCAATAGGCACTTCTTCATAGGTTAGCTTTTCTGTTACTTGCACATCATCTATCGGAACAATATTTGTGGGGTCTCCAATACACTTGCGGAGCATCAAAACGTGGAAAACTGGATGGACTGATTCAAGCTCTGAAGATAGATCCAATTCATAGGCTACTTGGCCCACTTTGCAGATGATTTCATAGGGCCCAATGTACCTAGGACTTAACTTCCCTCTCTTGCCGAATTTCATTACCCCTTTCATTGGCGATACTTTCAGGAATACCCAATCACCAACTCGAAATTCCAAGTGTCGTCGGCGATTGTCCACATAGGACTTTTGGCGACTTTGGGCTGTTAATAATCGATCTCGAATCACCATAATCTTTTCCACCGCTTGTTGAGTCAATTCAGGGCCTACTAATTGCGCTTCTCCTATTTCGAACCATCTAATTGGAGATCTACATTTCCTTCTGTATAAAGCTTCATATGGAGCCATTTGAATATTGGAATGACAGTTGTTGTTATATGCAAATTCAATTAGCGGCAAATGATCGTCCCAACTTCCACCAAAATCCAGCACACATGCTCGTAACATATCTTTTAAGGTTTGAATGGTACGCTCGGCTTGCCCATCCGTCTGCGGATGAAACGCCGTGCTAAGCTTCACTTGAGTGCCTAGACCTTCTTGAAAGGATTTCCAAAACATGGCTATAAATTGTGCTCCTCTATCTGTGATGATGGATAATGGAACACCATGAAGTCGCACAATCTCCTTGAGATACAGCCTTGCATAATCTTCCGCTGAGTATGTAGTCCTAACTGGGAGAAAATGGGCTGCCTTCGTCAATCTGTCCACGATCACCCATATGGAATCGTACTTTCCACGGGAACGAGGTAATCCCACTATAAAATCCATGTTTATCACTTCCCATTTCCAAGTAGGGATTTCTATTGCCTGTAACAAGCCCCCTGACTTTTGATGTTCAGCTTTTACCTGTTGGCAATTTGGACATTGTGCTACGAATTCTGCTATGTCTCTCTTCATGCCATCCCACCAGTACATCATCTTGAGATCATTATACATTTTGGTTGCACCTAGATGAATAGAACATCGAGAGCAATGTGCTTCTTCTAAAATTCGTTGATGCATTTCCGCCACATTTGGCACACATAACCTGCTTCGGTACCTAAGAATTCCATCCATGGAAACTTCAAACGGAGACTTTTCTTTCCCATGAGATGTGTCTCTATAACGACATAACTGCGGATCTTCGCATTGTCGTTCTTTCACTTCCATATCCAAGGACAAAATTGTGGAATCATTTATACTAATCCCAACATCGCTCGAATCAATTACACGCACTCCAAGATTAGCCAATCGATGAAGTTCTTGAACCATCTCTTTCCTTTCCGGAGGGACTTCACATAAACTGCCCATTGATCGGCGGCTAAGTGCGTCGGCTACTACATTCGCCTTCCCGGGGTGGTATAAAATGTTAACATCATAATCTTTTAATAATTCTAACCACCGCCTTTGTCGCAGGTTCAACTCTTTTTGCTTGAAGATGTACTGAAGACTCTTGTGATCTGTATAGATATCAACGTGCACACCGTACAAATAATGTCTCCACATTTTTAAGGCATGAATCACCGCAAGTAGTTCGAGATCATGAGTTGAATAATTCTTCTCATGTTTCCGCAATTGTCTCGAAGCATATGCAATAACCTTACCATGCTGCATCAATACGCATCCCAATCCGACACCGGAAGCATCACAATACACAACATAGCCATTTGGCCCTTCTGGAAGAGTTAGAATCGGGGCTGAGGTCAACCTGTTTTTCAATTCTTGGAAACTACGCTCACAGGCATCATCCCATTGAAACCTTACTGATTTCTGGGTTAGCTTAGTCAATGGGGCTGAAATAGATGGGAAGCCCTCTATGAATCTTCTATAATAACCTGCCAAACCCAGAAAACTACGAACTTCTGTGGGTGTCGTAGGCCTTGGCCAAGTCTTCACAGCCTCAATCTTCTGAGTGTCGACTCGAATGCCATCATCTGAAATAACACGGCCCAGAAATATTACCGAATTTAGCCAAAACTTGCATTTTGAAAGTTTTGCATACAATTCTCGGGCTCGAAGAATGCCAAGAACAATTCTCAGATGATCTGCATGTTCTGATTCTATGCGAGAATATATTAGAATGTCATCAATAAATACTATGACAAACAAATCCAAGAGCGGCCTGAATACATTATTCATTAGATTCATGAACACGGTCGGAGCGTTAGTTAGCCCAAACGACATCACTCGGAATTCATAGTGGCCATATTTCGTTCTGAAGGCTGTTTTGGGAATATCCACTTCTCTAACCCTCACTTGATGATAACCCGACCTCAAGTCTATTTTAGAAAACCACTTGGCACCTTGCAATTGGTCGAATAAGTCGTCAATCCTTGGAAGAGGATATTTTTCTTTATCATCACTTTGTTCAATTGCATGTAATCGATGCACATCCGTAGAGATCTGTCTTTCTTTCTTACAAACAAAACTGGAGCTCCCCACGGTGATGAGCTGGGTCTAATAAATCCCTTTTCGAGCAAATCTTTTAGTTGCGCCTTTAACTCTTTTAATTCTGCCGGGGCCATTCGATAAGGAAGAATAAAATAGGGTTGGTGTCCGGCAACACATCAATGGCGAAGTCAATCTCCATTTCTGGAGGAATTCTTGGAAGTTCGTCTGGAAACACATCTGGGAATTCATTCACTACCGGAACTGATTGAAAAGTTAGTGGCTTTGCTTCGGTGTCATGAACCCGAACTAAGTGATAAATTTAGCCCTTGGCTATCATCTTCCTTGCCTTAAGGTAGGAAATAAACCTACCTTTCAGTGATGCTGCATTACCCTTCCATTCAAGCACGGGCTCTCCCGAAAATTGGAATCAAACTACTTTCGTTCGGCAATCGACATTAGCATAGCATGATTCCAACCAATCCATACCCATAATTACATCGAAGTCTACCATTTCCAGCTCAATCAAATCAGCTTTTGTCTGGTGATCACATATCACAACTACATAATTTTTATACACTTGCCTTGCTATGACGGGATCACCAACCGGAGTAGACACCTCAAAAGGTCTGATCGGCTCAGGTTTCACCCCAATACAACCAGCAACATACGGCATAATATAGGAAAGAGTAGAACCCAGATCTATCAGTGCATATACATCACGGGAGAATATAGACAATGTACCTGTAACAACGTCCCGGGAGGACTCAAGGTTCTGTCATCCCGCTAAAGCATACACACGGGGCTGAGTGGCACCTGAAGTAAATGCTGCCCCTCTGCCTCTACCTCGGCCTGCTGACATCTGGGGAGCCTGCCCTACCGGGCGCGCTGAGGAAGAGCCAGCTGCTGAACCTGTAGGCTGAACTCCAACTTTGCCACTCATCGACGGGCAATCCCTCATCATATGCCCAACTTGGCCCAAGTATAGCAAGCGTCCGAACCCTGGCGACACTGTCCGGAATGCAATCTACCACACTGGCTGCATCGCGGTACTGGAGGTCTCCTCTGACTATAGTCTTCCCTGAACTGGAAATCTGAGGCCCTCGAACACAGACCCTGTCCTGAGCGGAAGGAGTGATCAAATCTCCTACCTGCAAATCGAGGAGGTGCACTGGTCACCGATTGGCCTGAGTAACCAGAATATGTCTGCCTTGATCCCCCTCTATAACCACTGCCTGCTCCCATAGATCTAGCCTTCTTGCCTTGCCTTCTTTCGTTATCGCGGTCACTTCTTGGTGGTTGTTATCGCCCCTCTAAATTCTGAGCATGGGCCTGTATTCGGGAAATATCCATCCCGTCTTGCAAGGAAACCGTCAAATAATCTCTGAATAAATGTGGCCTTAGGCCACTTACAAATCTATATACCCGATCTCCCATGTCGGCTACTATAGCCGGGGCATATCTAGCTAATGAATTAAATTGCATGCTATACTCCCGGGCACTCATATTTCCTTGTCTCAGATTTAGAAATCTATCCGCTCTAGCCCGGCGGACCTCGGGTGGAAAATAGTGACGAATAAAAGCATCCACGAATTCTTGCCAAACCGGGGGAGCTGCATTCTCTCCTCTTGATAATACCCAATTGTTGTACCACAAAACAGCCACATCCCGGAGTCTATAAGATGCCAACTCCACGGATTTAGTTTCAGAGGCATGGATAATCTTCAATGTCCTAAGCACCTCATCTATGAAACCTTGCATGTCTTCATCCGGCTTTGATCCGAAGAACTCCAGAAGATTTAGAATCATAAAATCACGGGCTTTGGTACTTGCTACCCGATCACTTGAACTCGCATTTTGTAGTTGTGCCTGCGCGGTGACCAATTGTGTCAATAAATGGATGGCCTCGGTCATTTGTTGGCCCGAAGAAACCGGTGGAGGAATTGGAGCTGGAGCTCCTCCTTGTCCTTCCACATTAGGCGGGGTAGAAGAAGTGTTAGACAAGGCCTCATTATGTGATTTGCCTTCTTCTATATTCATAGGAGGTTCTCTTTCTACCCGCCTCTTTGCCGTAGTCTTACCCTTCTGGGCGGCTGTAGCCTTTCCCTTTGGAGGCATTCTGAAATCGTAACACACTATTAGGGAGGATAGAATCTTATACATGGCTCTATCGCACGATCTCATAAGAAGAAAGACGGTCATTTTCCCTAAATACCCTGTAGCCTTTTGTTTATTGATGTGGCGAGCAACACACCATAAACAAGATTCTACTAGACAGGGATCGTAGACACTTCCTAGGACTGAACTTGGCTCTGATACCACTTT
Organism: Lycium barbarum; assembly: GCF_019175385.1. Classification (NCBI taxonomy): domain Eukaryota; kingdom Viridiplantae; phylum Streptophyta; class Magnoliopsida; order Solanales; family Solanaceae; genus Lycium; species Lycium barbarum. The sequence continues at coordinate 66,306,459 of NC_083347.1, read as the reverse complement.
TGTCATGACCCATCTAGGGGCCGTGACGGTACCCGGGGCTAGCCACCGAGCACCACTCGTTCTGCTACTCAACTTACTTATTTAATGCTCTTTTATCGATTTATATTTAGGACATAAGAAAGTCATCTTTTCATTTTGAGAACACAAAAATACTTTTATATGCATAAGCCTCTCGGCCATCAAAATAATATATATATGTAGAAGAAAGCATCTCGTGAGACCATCTAACCCACACTGCGCATCTACGAGCCTCTACTGGAGTACTGGACGCAAGGACGGGACAAGACCCCGTCATGCCCAAAATACATATACATGACTATATACACAAAAGAATAATCATAAGCACCTCCGAGACAATGGAGTGCTTCTCAAATCAGCTGACAGCTACTACGAATCTGGGTTGAGCTCTCCTCCCTATCTACCTGTGGGCATGAACACAGCGTCCAAAGAAAACGGACGTCAGTACAAACATTGTACTGAGTATGAGAGGCATAAACAATGAAATAAGACAATGATAATGGGAATTATATCAATATGGAACATCTGAATCTGACTGTCAAGTATAGAGAAAATAAGTCATGCATGCTATCTTACTCATACTCATCATCTTATCATATATGCAAAATGTATAAGCTGCCCGTCCATATCGGATCGGTGTGATAATCAATAACATTAGCCTGTGTCCAGGCCTCCCGCGTCCGGGGTATCATGTCATTCCGCCCACTAGTGGTGTCTGCCCATGCCATCTGGCCATGGTGTATATATATAGCTGCCCGCCTTAGCGGTGACTGCCCGGCCAACTAGGCGCGGTGTATATCATCATCATCATAATGTGCTCATCATGGTATGCTTATCTTATCATAGTACATGTATAAGGCTCAAGATCAACTATACTCTATCGGGGTGACGTAAGGTCGTGATCCCCCGATTGCATTATGGAACAACCATGGACATTCAGCCTCACCTTGAAGGAATTAGCGTATAAGGTGAGCGTAAGCGATGAATAACATCATTAGACTTTTTGTACTTTAACTCATTACCTTGTGTAGCTAATTATAGACATAGGCTCGTGGATAAGAAAGTAGTGACACTATAGGATTCATGCCATTAGAAAGAAAGGACTAGCCTCACATACCTTTATCGTTTAAGCAATCTAGCGTTCGTTTATTCTCCTTCAATGTCACGCCTCTACCTTCAAAAGAGGATTTGTACTAACATTAGTTAATCAACTATAAGAACACACTACTATTTCTAGCGACAATTGGGCAGCACTTCCTTTGTTTACACTACTTTTCCCATATTTCATATCAACTTCCAACACCCACAACAACAATTACAATATAGCAATCAACAATCATCATTCATATACAATGACCATGATCCACCATTTCTCTTCATTTTTCTCACAATTATGGTTGTGGGTTCGCTATCGTATTTTCTCATGTATCACACTTATCTCATGGTTTACATGGCATTTATAACGTATTCATACTCACAACACACTAACATTCATGATTCAATTCAACTACCATTCACTCATGGCACTATTCACTCATTTATGACCCATTTGCTATGCTTTTCTACAATTCGGGTATCTTAGCCTTCCAATACCTTAAACAACATGAAATGGTCATGAAACTTACCTTAGATGATGGTTGAACAAGCTTTGAATGGATTTACTCCTCTAGCACCAAAACCCTACTTCACTCCTTTTAGGTTTTCTTGAGAATGATGAATTTTAGTGTGATTCTCACACTTGATTTCGTGGGTCTCATGTAATTGATCACCAATCTCCCTTGATTTCTTGTAATTGAAGAGTAGAGAGTATTCTAGGAGTTTCTAGAGAGAAATATCGTGAATATGAAATGATTTGAATGAGCTTGGGTCTCTTTTTAATGACTTAAAATCTATTCCGGAATGAACAGGGACTGAGGTGTACAGTGCTCGGAAACCCACTTTACGGGCCGTATTCTTGTTTACGGTCCGTCCTTCGCGACCGTATTTAAGCATATCAAAACCAGAAAGGCATGCTGGAGATCATGGCAATTTACGACTCAGTTTAGGGGCCGTATTTCGATTTACGGTCAGTATTTCGATTTACGGTCCGTATTCCAAGTCGTTTTTAACCATTTGAAGCATTTGACAGAAAGTTGAAATTTTTGAAAGGTTGGAGGACGATAGCAGTTTACGGTCCGTAAATCACTTTACGGGCCGTATTCCATTTTACGACCAACTGGGTCAAAGTGCAAACCTGCAACTTTTCACTGTACGTTCACGGGGAAATTTTGCGAGGTGTAACACTGCCCTTCTCTCTAGAACATTTATCTACACTTCTCCCACAATAATTCAAGGGATATTAGTGAACAACTACATCAAACCAAGAGAATCAAGTGTAAGAAACTTATTAAAGTTCATCCAAGACAAGGAATCCAAGTGAAGGTGAAACTAGGATTTTGCTCAAGTGAAGTGTTTCCACCCAAGGTTCATTCCTACACCATCTAAGGTAATTTTTATGGTATTTCCATGTTATTTAAGGTATTGAAAAGTTGAACCACTTGGATTGTAGAAGGATATAGAAAATGGGTCATGAATGTGGGAATAGTGTTATTTTTAAGTAATAGCTTGGATTGAGTCATGATTCTTGATGTGTTGTGATTATGGTTATGTTATAAATGATTTTAAGAACATGGGATAGACATTGTATATGAATGAATGTAATCGTGTGCTATGACCATGGATATGGATGAGTCGAAGTGAATTGAGGAATATGGATAATGTAGGTGAATAAAGACCATTATTATGATGTTGTGAATGTTATTATTGATCTTTGGGAGTTGATATATGATATGGAGGAAGTCATATAAATAAAGGAGATGCTGTCCAATTTTCTCTAGCTTTAGTCATGTATACTAAGCTATCGATTTTCTAATAATAGTATAACTCTAATGAAGGTAGAAACGTGAGCATTGAAGGAGAACGTGCAAGTGATAGAATAGTTGAACGGAAAGGTATGTAAGGCTAACCCTTCTTTCATAAGGCATGGTTCCTTGGCCAATTATCTAATCTTCTATAAGCCTATGATGTCCTCCAAATGATTCTATCTTTAAGAGCTACTAAGCTCATGATTCTCGATATGTTACGATTGTACTAAATTCCTCCTATAATGAGTAATCCTCTAGAGATAGATGTAATGAACGACGATAGCAATGATGCTAAAGATGCTTATGGAATTTTATGTATACGTGCCTATGTATGGATATTATATATATATATATATATATATATATATATATATATATATATATTGCGCACGCACCACTGCAGTTGGGTACGGACAACCCTGAGCCTTGGTAGGGCCAGGTATGTATGACCCTTAACCTTGGTAGGGCCAGGTATGTGAAACACGGAACCTTCATGGTCGGGTATGCTATGTAAGTGATATGTATATGAATAAGAATATGAATATGTATATGAATACGAAAATGGATACTAAATGTAAATGAGTACGGATATGAATACGGATACGAATATGGATGTATGTACACAATCGCGCATTAGAAATGGAAAGTCCCTGTGAAAAGCAAGTAAGTGTTTATGACGAAGATACTACTATCTCCCATCCTATGCAATTTCTTATGTTGTCTATTATGCTTTCATAATGATGTTGATCATGCTTTACATACTCAGTACATTCTTCGTATTGACGTCCTTTTGTTTATGGACGCTGCGTCATGCCCGCAGGTGGCCAGGGAGACAGGCTTGATCCATAGCTTTATTATTCAGGGACTACATAGTGGAGCTCCATTTCATTAGGAGCTACAGCTTTTGGTATTTATTCTTTTGTGTACATATTTATAGGCATAGCGGGGTCCTGTCCCTCCTATATGATATGACACACTCTCCTTAGAGGCTCGCAGACATGTGTATTTGGCCTTGTCGGCCTATATTTTGGATATCATTTTGTTAGCCTCGTCGGCTTATGTACATTGATATGGGCATAGTTGCTAATCATGATATAAATGTATTGTTGCCCAATGGGATTAGTATGATTGATGGATAGAAAGTATGATTTAGCTATGTGGCTCACCTAGATGTAAAATGTGAAAGTATGATAAGAGGTGCCCGGGTGGGTAAGCACCGGGTGCCCGTCGCGGCCCTCCAGTTGGGTCCTGACACATCATAAGATATTGGACCCGACCTTGAAAAAGTGGGACTCAGCAGGGTTCCTCATTTCAAACCCCAAGGACTCCGGTATCTTCTGGTAGCCGGGGTGGTTCTTCAACGAGAGGCGATGCTCAATCAAGCCGCAGTGGTTATCATTCATCTAGGGGTGGACATCAGTCCTATAGGGGTGTTTCCCACATCTCCAGAGGAGGAGCATTGTCTTGCCAGAGTGGTCATGGTGGTGTGCATTGCATTTCTTTTCCGGGTAGGCTCGAGGCCGAGGTTTTTGATTCTGTGATTTCAGGTACCATTTCTGTTTGTCATCAGCCGGCTTCAGTCTTGTTTGATCTCGGGTCTAATATCTCATATGTTTCTACTTATCATTCTATTGGTTATGATTTGACTTGTGACCATCTTCATATGCCTATTCATGTGTCTACTTCGGTTGGAGATTCAGTTTTGATTGATCGAGTCAATCGGTCTTGCTTAATTACTTTTATGGGGTATAATACGTGGGTATACTTGATGATTTTGGATTATGTAGATTTTGATATTAATTTGGGTGTGAGTTGATTGTCACCGTATCATGCAATCTTGGACTGTCACGCCAAGACGGTCACCTCGGCTATGTGTTACGCCTCTCGTTTTTGTCGCAAGCGGTCCTTGGCTTATGAGTGGTTTATACCCTTAGTATGGAGATTCGCATCCGAGTTTTTAAGGCAGTAAGTGCTTTACCTCGCGGGTACCAAAGTATGAATATATGTTCTTCGCAATACGATAGGATTAAAGCTAAACAAATTGAATCATCGCAGCGGAATGGACTCAGGGAAAGGCAGAAAACCAGTCCCTTTTGACAGACCGTCGATGTGTCGACGGTGGCATCAATGTACGCCGTCCACATGCCGCCATCTGTGATTCTCTGATGGTTGATCGATAGCGCAAGTCGACAGACCGTCGATGTGTCGACGGGTCGTTGACCCGCACGTCAAACCTTTCTTCCATTGGCATGATTCTTATTGTTATTCGTTCTATATGTACTCCATATGAGTCCATTCTTAGACGAGTAAGGTCTAAATGTTTCTTGTGATGGCTTATTGATATTGTACTCCTATTTTGTTCCGAAGGGAACACCCATAAGGTGCCAAAGTTGAGTTGTGTATATGGTTTTACTAATGATTTCGAGGAAATGAGTTTTATACTAAAGGAAACATAAAATTTGATTTTCAAAATCACTCCGAAGGGGGTGCGAGATTTTACTACTTCATTTCATTTATGATTTCTATTTACATTCCATAGTATCATCCCTTTGTATTGATATGATCATTTATTCTTTGGGTAGGGCAATAAGATGAAATTGAGTATTATATAAGTAGTAAGAATTTCATAACAATCCTACCCTCAAACCTGGAAGTATGTCCTCCTAAGTCTAGTGAGATACAAATTTGATAACTTCTTGTGAAAGACTAAGGCTAATAATTGGATTGTGATGAATTGATTAGTGACTTATGATATGAATTGAAAGTGATATTTGTCGATTGAGTTTGTGTTGATATGATGGTGATATTAAGCCGGAAGCGACTGCCCAAAGGGGACATCATTATTATGCCGGAAGCGGCCGTCCGAAGGGACTATTGTGATACTAGCCGGAAGCGGCTGTACGAAGGGACCATTCTGTTAACATGTCGGAAGTTGCATGTGTGTTGGATTGCATTATTTACTTAAAGATTGTTTTGAGACTTCGTGTGCACATATATGTTTGTTCCAGCTAAGGCTGCAGGTATTGAGTTAGATTGTGATTTCTTCTCTCCTAAGTCAAATTATGATTATGATTTGTTACCACCTTACATACTCAGTACATTGTCCGTACTGAAGTCCTTTTGCCTGGGGACGTTGCGTTCATGCCCGCAGCCCCAGATTGTTTGGCAGGTTAAGTGTATAGCTGGGATGCTTGGACGTCAGCTGGGATTGGCAAGTTCCACCTCATTCTGGAGTTGTGCTGAGTCATGTATAGATATGTATGATTATGGATATGTCAGGGCCCGGTCCTGACTCATAATATTCAGTTTACTTCTTAGAGACTTCTACTGACAGTATCCTGTGGTATGTTTGTCGAGATGTCGACAAAGTGATGTCAGTTGAGTCATTTGTGGATTTTAAAAGAGTATGTATTTTAGATGATTTCAATTGGTTTGAAGTACTTATTTGATTGAAAGTTTTCATAATCGTTATAAAGATAATGGTTTCTATTTGGAAAAGTTTTATCTTCTTAAAAGTTTTTGAAATGACAGGTTTTGATAGAGCGAATGTCTAAGGGTTAGCTCGGCTCTGATGAGAGTCGGGTGCCCTTCATGCCCTACCATAATTAGGGTGTGACAAAGTGGTATCAGAGCAGTTCGTCCTAGGGGCTGTCTACAAAGTCATGTCTAGTAGAGTCTTGTTTATGGTGTGTTGTGCGCCACATTTATAAATAAGGGGCTACAGGGCATTTAGGATGGTTACTCTTCTTTCTTGTTCCAGATCATGCTATAAAGCTAAGTCATAGGGTAGAAATCCCTTATTCTAACCTTGAGTGATTTGATTGTTGATTAAGCAGTTGGTTGTTCGACCTTGGAAGATATTGGTAAGAATTGAAGCCTGATTATCATAAAGGTATGTTTTCCGTCTATTGTTGGTATATGAGAAGAATTTGGTATAGCTGAGTTATGGATCGTTTGTATTTCTGTGGGTGCCCTGTGAGGCATTAGATGTGTTTTTTGGGCTATGTGCAGGTTTGGGATTGTTAGAATTACACTTTGTCAAACCCTAATTATGGTAGGGCATGACGGGCACCCGACTCTCATCAGAGTCGCGCGAACCCTTAGACATTCGCTCTATCAAAACCTGTCATTTGAAAAGCTTTTAAGAACATAAAACTTTTCCAAATAGAAATTGTTATCTTTATAATGATTATGAAAAATTTCAATCAAATAAGTACTTCAAACCAATTGAAATCATCTAAAATACATACTCTTTTAAAATCCACAAATGACTCAACTGACATCACTTTGTCGACATCTCGACAAACATACCACTGGACACTGTCTGCAGAAGTCTCTAAGAAGTAAACTGAGCATTATGAGTCAAGACAGGGCCCTGACATATCCATAATCATACATATCTATACATGACTCAGCACAACTCCAGAATAAGGTGGAACTTGCCAATCCCAGTTGACGTCCAAGCATCCCAGCTATATACTTAACCTGCCAAACAATCTGGGGCTACGGGCATGAACGCAGCGTCCCCAGGCAAAAGGACGTCATTACGGACAATGTACTGAGTATGTAAGGTGGTAACAAATCATAATCATAATTTGACTTAGGAGAGAAGAAATCACAATCTAACTCAATACCTGCAGCCTTCGCTGGAAGAAACATAAATGTGCATACGAAATGTCAAAACAATCTTTAAGTAAATAATGCAATCTAACACACATGCCGCTTCCGACATGTTAACAGAATTGTCCCTTCGGACAGCCGCTTTCGGCTAGTATCACAATAGTCCCTTCGGACGCCCGCTTCTGGCATAATAATGATGCCCTCTTCGGGCAGCCGCTTCCGGCTTAATATCACCATCATATCAACACAAACTCAATCGACCAATATCAATTTTAATTCATATCATAAGTCACTAATCAATTCATAACAATCTAATTATTAGCCTTAGTCTTTCATAAGAAGTTATCAAATTTGTATCTCACTAGACTTAGGAGGACATACTTCCAGGTTTGAGGGTAGGATTGTTATGAAATTCTTACTACTTATATTCTACTCAATTTCATCTTATTGCCCTACCCAAAGAATAAATTATCATATCAATACAAAGGGATGATACTATGGAATGTAAACAGAGATCGTAAATGAAATGAAGTAGTAAAATCACGCACCCCCCTTTGGAGTAATTTTGAAAATCAAATTTTATGTTTCCTTTAGTATAAAACTCATTTTCTCGAAATCATTAGTAAAACCATATACACAACTCAACTTGGCACCTTATGGGTGTTCCCTTCGGAACAGATTAGGAGTACAATATTAATAAGCCATCACAAGAAACATTTAGACCTTACTCGTCTAAGAATGGAATCATATGGAGTAAATATAGAACGAATAACAATAAGAATCATGCCAAAGAAAGAAAGGTTTGCCTTACATACCTTATTTGATGACTTGTTACCTTGAATGAATTCATTATCCCTATGCTCACTCTTTTTCATGAACCTATATCGAAGAACACATCCTTAGTTATTTTCCACCAACCTCACATATTAACTTTCGTAAGTCGCATATTAACAAATGATTCGGGTTACGGGAATTTCAGTAGCATCTCCTCTATTTCTACTATTTCTCCAAACAACAACCATACTCAATTTACCATAATCACTTTGAATTAATTCCCATACAGCCAACACAACACCAATAATAACATCAAATACGATTTATGGTATAATTTCCATACTTTCTCATTTAGAAACTTCGCCATGATAAAAATTGACTCAAATTCATCTAGAGGAGGATAAATATTACCTTATTTGCTAAGAACTCCTCTTCTTATACCTTACTTCACTACGAAGAAATCTCCGATTTGCTATCATCCGGAGGAAATCAACTCGGGCATAAGCTTTTTGCCATTTTTTGTGTTTTGCTTCAACGAAACAGGATTTTCTTCCTTCAAACATTGCTTCCCTTCCTTCATAGATTGAGATGGAAATATATTTGTATATCTCTATATATACAGTCAAAAGTTGCTGCTCCATTTTTACTTGCTGCCTATGAATTATTCTCAAAAGGGATAGTTAACTATTGCTTCATATTTGTGGAAAAGGCTGCTGCCATATCCTCGTAAGAGAGTCCCACGATTTAGATGAGAATAATACATATGTATGCCTTTCTCTTATTGGAATGTTGCTGCCATAGAGATATTCCTTACGAGATACAAATCTCATCCAACATTAAAGTAGAATAGCAACAATTCATGGGCTGTAGGCCCCACTTAGTTAATACCTTCCCATTTGTTTTCAAATTGTTCCACCTATATCTATATTGCTTTCATGTTGTGCCACCTTTCATATTGATTCCTCATGCTGCCACATGCTAGATAAAATCCACACTAATTATTATTCCCAAATCCACTAATTAAATCAATTGTCTCCCACTAAAATCCAATTTAACCAGTTACACACATAATTAATTTTTTTGGTCTCAATTCACTTAAACATGGGCCACTTTTAACACATTACTTATGCCCATTATCATGACCATATGATATAACACTAGTCCATAGCCTCATTATACATAAACCAAATATTATTCTCAATCACTGTCGTCATACTTGTTAAGTCCTAAATTATTTCGGGACCTCAAACTTTTATACAGCGATCTCTTTATTTACATACTTGAATAAGACCAAAATACCATATAGTTCGTATGACTTGTTCAACTTCCAAAATTTGACAAAACTTATTTTCTCTGATTCGTTTAACCTCCACGATACTTACTTATCTCTTGTTAAACATAGCATAAATACTTATAACATCAGAAATAATATTATCCTTGAACTTATGTTGATTAACTTACGACAAATCCAATGTACAAAAGTACGGGATGTGACAGTATGACACCACGTAAGCCTACCCTTTTAAGTTTTATGTTTTTAAAGAGTTTTTATTTAAGTGTAAAAAATAGTTTAAGGCATACCATTAGTGTCCATATGTTATATCCCGTATTTTTATACGTCGAGTTATTCGCAAGAGAATCGACTCAAGTTATAGACGGGATCATTTTCGGACACGAAATAGAAACCTTTAATTTTCAATTTTAAATTAGAACATAAATTGTTTATAAATTTTATTTAGTGTAAAATATTATTGGAGATTAGGAATTAATTAATTGTGATTAGATTACTAAGTAAGAATTAGTGATTAATTAAATTAATTAAGCTTAATTATTAAAGTGGGCCCCACCCGAATAAAAAAAATAAAAAAAGAGAAAATAGGTGCAACCTTAGCTGGACACGTGTCCAGTCCTTAGACTCCCTATAAATACTAAATTGATAACTAATACATTGGATACAAGATCATTTCATCTTTAACATAGTTAAAATAGAAAGAAAAGTGGAAAAAAAACCTTGGTGAAGCTCTCGGCCATGGCTACATAGCCGAACTTGGTGTGAATTTGTTTTTTGAGATTTCAAGTGTGATTGATGTTCAAGGTAGCTGTAACGTGAATTGGATCATGGGAGGAGACAACGTTAAGAAATCAAGATCGTTAAGGTAAAATTCAATCTTGTTCTTTATGCTGTGGAGGTAGTTAAACTTGTAAAACTTGATAGATGTGTGTTGAATATAAAGAATTGTAGATGATGATGTTAGGTTGTTGTTTTGGCCGTGAGTAGGGGCTGTTCTAGCTTAAATGGTGGATTAATCTTGATGTTGTTATCGTTATGGTTGTTACGGATCATGTGACGAAAGTGAAGGAGTTTGATAATTAAAGTAAAAGTTGTGGTGTTGTGAACATATTTTCATCCTTGTTAAATTGGAAAAGATTGAGGATATGACTATGTCTATATGTTGTTGTTGGTATTTCTGTGGTAATAGGAGGGTAATTGGAAATTCGGGTTAGGCGAATATATAGGGGAAATGCTGCCCGATTTTCGTTAAGTCTTTAACTAATGGAAAACCCTAAACGAGAATGTATAAGCTAAGGGATAAGTTCTATAGGAAATGGGATACAGATTTATGAACTAGAAAGTATAGTACTAACGATAGCATTACTTTTATATTAAATAGGCTAAAGGGGCGACGAAGCGAGCGAGTTGCGATTAGTCGTTAACAAGTATGTAAAGCTGTCCCTTTCTTCTTTTGGCATGTCTTAGATTTAAGTGATGAATGATATGAGCTTTGAGGTAATCCTATTCATAAGTCTTGAATGTGATTCATGATTCTTATTCACTTCTTGATGTTAGAACTCTTAAGTGATTGAGCTTCCCTCTTCAGTTTCCTATACGTTGGATAATAGTCGATATATATATAAGCTCCTATTCCTAGAAACTCTACGATAACTGAGGTCCTTGACTTCTATAAGCTGTTTCATTCTATATTGACATATGTCTATGGTTCCTAAGGCCCTTCTGATATTATTTATGATGACATTCGAGGGATATTTGGTATGATTGTCGCTATTGATACTCAGGTGTAAATCCCTTCTACTTATTCTGTTTGAGTCTTGATAATGTTTTAAATTGCATTTGGTTGCTCACTACTCTGCTCGTGCATGCTTCAATATGTCTTTCACCGAGTCCCGGGTCGGGTATGTTATCGTGCACAGTTTCACTGCATTGTTCACTGCGTCCCTCACTAGAGGGCCGGGTACGGTATATATATATATATATATATGATGATGATATGATGATATGATGATATGTTATGGGGGCCAGGAGGGCATATGATGACCTTATTCACCGAGTCCCGCAATGGGCCGGGTATGATATATGATATTGACATGCATGATTTATGTTTCAAAAGGCAAGTGTTTTGGTATTCTGGATGTTATACTTGTCTCCTTTACTCCCTATTTCAGTTATGATCCTCTTTATTGTATTTCATGCTTTACATACTCAGTACATATCTCGTACTGACCCCCTTTCTTCGGGGGGCTGCGTTTCATGCCCGCAGGTGCAGATACTCGCTTTGGTGATCCGCCAGCTTAGGACTTCTATTCAGCTGTTTTGGAGTGCTCCATTGTCCCGGAGCCTAGATTTTTGGTACAGACCTTTTTATGTATATATATATATGTTTTTCCATGGGTACGACGGGGCCCTGTCCCGTCATATTTCACTGTTGATACTCTTAGAGGTCTGTAGACATGTATGTGGGTTGTATTCAGATGTGTTCGGGTGTGTCTATATGATCATTATGGATATTCTGTCATTGTAGCAGCCTTGCCGGCTTGCATATATTATCGTTTCATTATAGTAGCCTTGTCGGCTTGCATATATTGTCATTTCGTAGTGGCAGCCTTGTCGGCTTGCATAGAATAATGACATATACAGTGGCAGCCTCGTCGGCTTGCGTATGTTAATACGATGTGATTAATTGAGGGCCTATGGTATCGGTCCGATAATGTTTGACAGGTACGTACGGGTATCCAGCCTGGCACTAGTCATGACCCACGGGGCTGGGTCGAGACAAAAGTGGTATCAGAGCAGTTCATCCTTGGAGTGTCTACAGACCGTGTCTAGTAGAGTCTTGTTTATCGGTGTGTTGTGCCCCACATCTATAAACAAGAAGCTACAGGACATTTAGGATGTCATCTTTCCTTCTTATTCTAGATCGTGCGATAGAGCTGTATTATCAGGATAATCCTTTTATAACAGACTATTATGTTTACAGCTATGCCTCCAAAGAAAGCGACAGCTGCCCAGAAGGGCAAATCGGTAGCAGGGGATACTAGCCAGACTCGGAGAGTTACCAGGGCTCGTTCCCAATTTATGCCTGAGGTTGGGTTCCAATCTGCGAGTTCTGCTACACCGCCACTTCCATAGGAACCTAGAATAGCGACAGCTCCAGGTTAGGGGGCGGCTCCACCGCCAGTTCCTGAGGTTCCAGCACCTGAGCCTCCAGCTCCTCAGCCGGGGGTGGAGGATAGGGCCATGAGAGATGCAGTTCAGTTGCTCACTAGATTGGTGGCAGGACAGGCTCGCAGGCATGGACTAGGGGTTGACCAGACGGATAGACATGACAGTTTGAGAGCCCGTGAATTTCTAAGCTGTAATCCTCAAGCGTTTTTCGGGTCGAAGCCCGAGGATGACCCGCAGGAGTTCGTTCGCAGATGCAGCGTACGTTGCGGATAATTAAGGCTTCTGAGACTGAGTCTGTTGAATTAGCTTCGTATCGGTTGCGGGATGTAGCTGTTAATTGGTATGAGTCGTGGGAGTTGTCTAGGGGCGATGATGCTCCTCCAGCAGTGTGGGATTAGTTTGTGGAGGCCTTCCTTGGCCACTTTCTGCCTCCAAAGATGCGGCGAGCTAGAGTTGATAGATTCCTACAGCTGAGGCAGAGGGGCAGGAGTGTTCGAGAGTATAGCCTAGAGTTTGACTCGTTGGCTAGATATGCACCCACTATTGTAGCTGATATAGCGGATAGAGTGCATCGGTACGTGATGGGGTTAGATCATTATTTGGTTGATGGTTGTATGGTAGTGGCTCTTCAGCCAGGTATGGATATTGCTCGGGTACAGGCATATGCGCAGGGGGTAGAGGATCGACACAGAGTATGCCAGCCAGATAGAGATTATGATAGAGGCCAGCATAAGAGGGCCAGATCGGCTGGCTATCCTGGCGAGTTTCGAGGCGGGCAGCCTCAGCAGCATATTAGATATCTGTCCCAGCCAGCACAGAGTGCACCTCCACAGTTTACAGGTAGAAGGTTTGACAGCACAGGGTATTCAGGAGCCGATTAGAGCTCCAAGGCTTCGGGTTCGCAGATGAACAGAGGTTTTAGTCAGTCGAGGCCACCTTTGCCTCGGTGCTCTCGGTGTGGTAGGCCCCATTCTTGGGAATGACGTCTCATTACAGGTGCTTGCTTTTCTTGCGGCCGTCAAGGCCATATTATGAGAGAGTGTCCGTATGGGGGCGGTTTAGGTGGTATGGTTCAGCCCACTGGGTCGGTTGCTTATTCATCTTCTTCTGTAGCTATGCGCCCTATGTGGCAGGGTGTTCAGGTACCAGCAGGCTGTGGTAGAGGTCATGGCGGTGTTTCTAGTTCTAGCGGTCCTTCGAACTGCATATATGCTTTGGCTAGTAGACAGGATCAGGAGGCGTCACCAAATGTGGTTACAGGTATACTATCGATTTTCTCTCGAGACGTGTATGCATTGATAGACCCAGGCTACACATTATCGTATATTTCTCCCTTTGTTTCTAGTATAATTAGGATAAAACCTGAATCGATAGAACCATTTGAGGTAGCTACACCAGTAGGAGATTCTGTTATTGCAAGGCAAGTATATAGAGATTGTTCGGTGATCATATATAGTCGTTGCACCAAGGAAGATCTGATAGAGCTAGATATGACTGAGTTTGATGTTATTATGGGTATGGATTGGTTAGCTTCTTGTTATGCTAACGTTGATTGTAGAGGCAAGGTAGTCCGATTTCAGTTTCTAGGAGAGACAATTATAGAGTGGATGGGAAATACATCATCGCCGAGGGGTAAGTTTATTTCATACCTCAAGGCAAAGAAGATGGTCAGAAAGGGTTATATTTATCATCTGGTTCGGGTGCATGACCTGAAGGCAGAGGCGCCGACTCTTCAGTCAGTGCCGATAGTTAGCGAGTTTCCCGATATATTTCCAGATGAACTTCCAGGCCTTCCTCCTGAGCTTGACATAGAGTTCACTATAGCCGTATTGCCAGATACTCAGCCCATATCTATTCCTTCTTATAGAATGACACCTGCAGAACTGAAAGAATTGAAGGAGCAACTGAGAGATTTATTAGAAAAGGGCTTCATCAGGCCCAGTACATCACCTTGGGGAGCACCGGTATTATTTGTGAGAAATAAAGATGGGTCGCTGCGGATGTGTATTGATTATAGGCAGCTGAATAAAGTAACAATAAAGAACAGGTATCCCCTCCCCAGGATTGATGATTTATTTGACCAGCTGCAGGGTGCTAAATGTTTTTCGAAGATAGACTTGCGGTCAGGCTATCATCAGGTGCGGGTGAAGGAGGCAGATATTCCCATGACTGCGTTCAGGACTCGATACGGGCATTATGAGTTTAGAGTGATGTCCTTTGGGCTGACTAATGCTCCAGCAGTATTTATGGATTTGATGAACCAAGTGTTCAAGCCATTCCTTGACCTGTTCGTGATTGTGTTTATTGATGATATTCTGGTCTATTCACGATCAGAAGAGGAGCATGCAGATCATATGAGAACGGTACTTAGAGTGCTCCAGCACTAGAAATTGTATACTAAGTTCTCTAAATGTGAATTCTGGTTGACCGCAGTAGCATTCTTGGGGCATATTATTGGAGCTGATGGCATTCGGGTAGATACACAGAAGATTGAGGCGGTGAAGACTTGGCCTAGACCTACGACGCCTACTGAGGTACGCAGTTTTCTGGGGCTAGCAGGGTATTACAGGAGGTTCATAGAGAAATTTGCCTCAATTTCAGCGCCTTTAACAAGGCTAACATAGAAGGCAGCCAAGTTTCAGTGGACCGATGCTTGTGAGCGAAGCTTCCAATTATTGAAGGATAAGTTGACTACTGCTCCAGTTCTAACACTTCCTGAGGGGCCAGATGGCTATGTTATTTATTGTGATGCCTCAGGCGTTGGGATAGGTTGTGTGTTGATGCAGCATGGCAGAGTTATAGCCTATGCCTCCCGACAGCTCAGAAAGCACGAAAGAAATAGCCTATGCCTTGAAGATATGGAGACATTATTTATATGGCGTGCATGTTGATATTTATACAGATCATAAGAGTCTGCAATACATCTTTAAGCAGAAGGAGCTGAATTTGCGGCAGAGGCGGTGGTCTAGAGTTGCTGAAGGACTATGATGTTGACATTCTATACCACCCAGGGAAAGCAAATGTTGTAGCAGATGCACTCAGCCGTAAATCTATGGGTAGCTTGGCAGATGTACAACCAGAACGGAAAGAGATAGTCCGTGAGATTTTCCAGTTAGCTAATCTTGGAGTCCGTTTGGCTGATTCTGATAACGGCGGGGTTTCTGTTCGAGGAATTGCTGAGTCCTCTATCATAGAAGAGATAAAGAGACACCAGTACGAAGACCCTATTCTTGTACATCATAGAGATGCAGCTCTTCAAAAGGAAGAGACCCCATTTGAGATTGCACCTGACGGAGTGCTACGATACATGGGTAGATTATGTGTACCTGAGGTTGCAGAGTTACGACATCCAGGGCCAACGAAGATGTATCATGACCTCAGATGCTTGTATTGGTGGGATGGCATGAAGAAAGATATAGCAGAGTTTGTTGCTCAGTGCCCAAATTGTCAGCAGGTTAAGATCGAGCATCAGAAGCCTGGTGGGTTATTACAGGAGATGGAGATTCCAACCTAGAAATGGGAGGTAATTAATATGGACTTCGTCACAGGTTTACCTGGCACTCCGCGAAAATATGACTCTATTTGGGTCATCGTTGATAGGTTGACAAAATCAGCCCACTTTCTTCCAGTCAGGACTACTTATTCAGCTGAGGACTATGCCAGGTTATACCTCAAGGAGATAGTGAGACTTCACGGGGTCCCCGCCACTATTATCTCCGATAGAGGAGCCCAGTTTACAGCTAACTTCTGGAGATCCTTCCAGGAGGGATTGGGGACACAAGTGAGTCTCAGCACAACAATCCACCCTCAAACTGACGGACAAGCCTAGCATACCATTCAGACACTACAAGATGTGTTACGGGCCTGTATTATTGATTTCAAGGGCAGCTGGGATGATCAATTGCCACTTATTGAGTTTGCCTATAATAACAGCTACCATTCGAGTATTCATATGGCACCGTATGAGGCCTTGTATGGGAGGAAGTGCAGGTCACCTATTGGTTGGTTTGATGTTGGTGAAACTAAATTAATAGGCCCAGATATGGTGCAGCAGGCTGTTGATAAAGTGAAGCTCATTCAGGAGAGGTTACTAGTAGCCCAGAGTCGACAGAAATCATATGCAGATAATCGACGTCGACACCTAGAATTTTGGGTTGGTGATTGGGTGTTCTTAAAGGTGTCACCCATGAAGGGTGTCATGAGATTCTGCAAGAAAGGGAAACGAAGCCCGAGGTACATTGGGCCGTATCAGATTATCCGTAGAATAGGCCAGGTTGCCTATGAGTTGGACCTACCCCCTGATTTGGAAGCAGTGCATCCAATCTTTCACGTGTCAATGCTTCAAAAATGTATAGGCGATCCTTCCAGGGTATTTCCCGTAGATGATGTCCCGGTGACAGAGGAGTTATCCTACGAGGAGCAGCCTATAGCCATACATGATCGGCAGATTAGGAGGTTACGAACTAAGGACGTGGCTTCCGTCAAAGTGTTATGGCGAAACAACAATAGGGAAGAGATGACCTGGGAAGCCGAGGAGGAGATGAAGAACAAGTACCCTTACTTGTTCCCTACGCCCACAGGTAACTTAAACTCCTCACTTGGTTATATTAATTGCCCGACTAAACTATATGTTATAACGATAAGAGAGACTTCCCCAAAATTCTTATAGAACCTTACAGAACCAATTCAACATTCGAGGACGAATGTGCTAAAGGGGGGAAGGATGTTATATCCCGTATTTTTATACGTCGAGTTATTCGCAAGAGAATCGATTCAAGTTATAGACGGGATCATTTTCGGACACGAAATAGAAACCTTTAATTTTCAATTTTAAATTAGAACATAAATTGTTTATAAATTTTATTTAGTGTAAAGTATTATTGGAGATTAGGAATTAATTAATTGTGATTAGATTACTAAGTAATAATTAGTGATTAATTAAATTAATTAAGCTTAATTATTAAAGTGGGCCCCACCCGAATAAAAAAAATAAAAAAAGAGAAAATAGGTGCCACCTTAGCTGGACACTTGTCCAGCCCTTAGACTCCCTAGAAATACTAAATTGATGACTAATACATTGGATACAAGATCATTTCATCTTTAACATAGTTAGAATAGAAAGAGAAGTGGAAAAAAAAACCTTGGTGAAGCTCTCGGCCATGGCTGCATAGCCGAGCTTGGTGTGAAGAAAAAATTGAGAGTTCAAGTGTGATAGATGTTCAAGGTAGCTGTAACGTGAATTGGATCGTGGGAGGAGACAACGTTAAGAAATCAAGATCGTTAAGGTAAAATTCAATCTTGTTCTATATGGTGTGGAGGTAGTTAAACTTGTAAAACTTGATAGATGTGTGTTGAATATAAAGAATTGTAGATGATGATGTTAGGTTGTTGTTTTGTCCGTGAGTAGGGGCCGTTCTTGCTTAAATGGTGGATTAATCTTGATGTTGTTATCGTTATGGTTGTTACGGATCATGTGACGAAAGTGAAGGAGTTTGATAATTAAAGTAAAGGTTGTGGTGTTGTGAACATATTGTCATCCTTGTTAAATTGGAAAAGATTGAGGATATGACTATGTCTATACGTTGTTGTTGGTATTTCTGTGTTAACAGGAGGGTAATTGGAAATTCGGGTTAGGCGAATATATAGGGGAAATGCTGCCCGATTTTCGTTAAGTCTTTAACTAATGGAAAACCCTAAACGAGAATGTATAAGCTAGGGATAAGTTCTATAGGAAATGGGCTACAGATTTATGAACTAGAAAGTATAGTACTAACGATAGCATTACTTTTATATTAAATAGGCTAAAGGGGCGACGAAGCGAGCGAATTGCGATTAGTCGTTAACAAGTATGTAAAGCTGTCCCTTCCTTCTTTTGGCATGTCTTAGATTTAAGTGATGAATGATATGAGCTTTGAGGTAATCCTATTCATAAGTCTTGAATGTGATTCATGATTCTTATTCACTTCTTGATGTTAGAACTCTTAAGTGATTGAGCTTTCTTCTTCAGTTTCCTATACGTTGGATAATAGTCGATATATATATATAAGGTCCTATTCCTAGATACTCTATGATAACCGAGGTCCTTGACTTCTATAAGCTGTTTCATTCTATATTGACATATGTCTATGGTTCCTAAGGCCCTTCTGATATTATTTATGATGAGATTCGAGGGATATTAGGTATGATTGTCGCTATTGATACTCAGGTGTAAATCCCTTCTACTTATTTTGTTTGAGTCTTAATAATGTTTTAAATTGCATTTGGTTGCTCACTACTCTGCTCGTGCATGCCTCAATATGTCTTTCACCGAGTCCCGGGCCGGGTATGTTATCGTGCACAGTTTCACTGCATTGTTCACCAAGTCCCTTACTAGAGGGCCGGGTACGGTATATATATATATATATATATATATATATATATATATATATGATATGATGATATGTTATGGGGGCCAGGAGGGCATATGATGACCTTATTCACCGAGTCCCGTAATGGGCCGGGTGACTCGGTGAATAAGGTCATCATATGCCCTCCTGGCCCCCATAACATATCATCATATCATATATATATATATATATATATATATATATATATATATATATATATATATATATATATATATATATGATATGATGATATGTTATGGGGGCCAGGAGGGCATATGATGACCTTATTCACCGAGTCCCGTAATGGGCCGGGTATGATATATGATATTGACATGCATGATTTATGTTTCAAAAGGCAAGTGTTTTGGTGATGTTATACTTGTCTCCTGTACTCCCTATTTCAGTTATGATCCTCTTTATTGTATTTCATGCTTTATATACTCAGTACATATCTCGTACTGACCCCCTTTCTTCGGGGAGCCGCGTTTCATGCCCGCAGGTGCAGATACTCGCTTTGGTGATCCGCCAGCTTAGGACTTCTATTCAGCTGTTTTGGAGTGCTCCATTGTCCCGGAGCCTAGATTTTTGGTACAGACCTTCTTATGTATATATATATATGTTTGTCCAGGGGTACGACGGGGCCCTGTCCCGTCATATTTCACTTTTGATACTCTTAGAGGTCTGTAGACATGTATGTGGGTTGTATTCAGATGTGTTCGGCTGTGTCTATATGATCATTGTGGATATTCTGTCATTGTAGCAGCCTTGCCGGCTTGCATATATTATCGTTTCGTTATAGTAGCCTTGCCGGCTTGCATATATTGTCATTTCGTAGTGGCAGCCTTGTCGGCTTGCGTAACATTTTTCATTCGTAGTGGCAGCCTTGTCGGCTTGCGTAGAATAATGACATATACAGTGGCAGCCTCGTCGGCTTGCATATGTTAATACGATGTGATTAATTGAGGGCCTATGGTATCGGTCCGATAATGTTTGACAGGTACGTACGGGTGTCCAGCTCGGGCACTAGTTATGACCCACGGGGCTGGGTCGTGACACCATATGTCAACTATATATATTTTTTTTAATCAATTTTAATCCAATTTTAGTCCAAGTTTTGAAAGTAAAAAATAGTCCAATAAGTCTAAATCAGTCCATATAATCAATAGTCCACAGGTTTTCAAAACTGTCCAAATCAGTCTCCTATTTTATAAGATTGATCATTTTCAGTCCAATATTCATACTAAAAAAGTCCGTTTTTTTTTTTGAACTACACGCTATATTAATTTTCAAAAAAATCAGTTTTGCATAGCATAGAAATTGAGTTTTGGCGATTCTAAACATAGGATAACCTTTTAAGGGTTCCAATTTATAAATGAATACACAAGTATAGAATTCAGAACGCATAAGTAAAGAGATAGGGATATTGGTCCGACCAAGCCCAATAATAATGTGTTATGCATTTGGGATAACCTCGGGTCCAAAATATGCATGCTCCAATTTTAAGCTCCAAGAGATGGGTTGACTCGACCTAGATGTGTTAGTGGGGCCCAACCAACGGGTTTGGGTGGAAAAAATGCAAACGAGTATTCGTGACATTAGAATATATCCACAAATTAAACTCTAGTAATAAAATTAAAGCCTACAATTATTACATAGCCAAAAATGAAATACAACATTTATTGGGCCAAGGCCACATATAATGAATCGTAACAGCAGTTATCTCAACAACTAAGGAGGCCCAGAGCAAAAGTAACAGGCCCAAGGCCATTTCTTTTCAAAAAAAAATTAAGTGATCAGGCCATGGTATACATGATATATCACTAGTATACTACCAAGTCAAAGAGAAAAACCCGATGAAGGGCATACCCTTTATCCACCTAATTGAAAGGTAAGTAAACATTTTGTATACCTTAAAATATACCCAATATATATATAGACTTATTCTCAATTAATACTCACTTCAAGAAGAACCAACACTGTAACATAAATCCCTCAACATCTCAATTGTTTAGCTAATCTTAAATTTCTAATTGGTTCTAACAGACTCAAAAGACTCTAAGGAACCAACATAAACAAATCAATGATCAAACAACACTTAGAGGAACTAATGCAACCTACTTAATCTCAAATCAAGAGCCTTATTACTAATCACAGAAAACAATCAAGGTCCAAAGGGATCCAAACAATGCAAGGATAGGTAATGGAAGGCACAAAAGTGTTAAAATGACTCATAAACAGCAACAACACAGTCAAGAGAGTATGGAAAACTTCAGGATGGCCAAGCAAGTAACAATAATGATGGAAGGGTAAGGAACAAAGGGGTACAAAACTAAATAGTGAGGGAGTAAAGAAACAAGGCTAACGCCACAATCAACACGCTCATAGTCTTAGTTTCCAATTTTTAGGGAAAAAATAAAAGAAAGACATTAGCTAAGGGGGATGGCGTGAACAAGTGATCAAACACAATAAGATGGAGGGATACACAAACCAAACACACCATCATGTTTCTATTTCTAGTTCTTAAGGAATCAGTAATCAATAGAAGGGAAGAACTAGGGGTCAAATGACTTAAAAGCCACACCAATCCAGTGATGAACCAATTCAAATGTCAAAAATCATTTTTGCAAGTCTATTTGTTATCAATCAAAGGTATTTGCCAGTCTATGATCATTTTAGCTTAGTTTCAATCCCAACAAGTCCAAAGATGACAAGATAGGCAAGTACAGGTTCATTAAAGCATTAGATAGGCCTCAAAATAGCTCACACTTAGTCCAGTTTGTAGAATTTGCACAGAAAATATACAGGTAGCAAGTAGGGGCTTCAAAAAGCATAGATGGAGGGCAGAACACTATCCTAGGTCCAATTCAGCATGTTAGGCATTGATTCAATTCAAATAAGCACATAAGGGGGGGGGGGGGGGGGGGGGGGTAAATGACAGAACCATCTTCAGGTTTCACAAATGGATACCAAACGGAAAAATGTAGACATCATACTTACCTAACCTTAGTAAGGGATGTAAAGTATAAATAATAACATAATGGAAATATAGAGCATATTGTAAGATAAAAGAGTAACCTGTACATATGAGTGCCTCTTAGGGAGGATGCCATGCATGCTTAGCTTTCTTTGAAAATATTTCTTGTTCATAAATACAAAAAATATACGAGGAACGTCGGCCCGATCCATTTGACCACAAATGTCCCGCGTCCGGGATGATATCATATTACGCCAACTGATCAGGTGGTCATGCGTCTATAGCGCCATTCCCTTTTTCCCCATCTTACCATATACATATACATATATCATATACATATATCATATAAGCAGAGCCCAAGGAAAGTTATGTCTCTATCGGAGTGACGTAAGGTCGGTAACCTCCGATTATATTATGGAATAATCATCATCGCTTTGTCCCACCTTGAAGGAACAATTATTATAAGGTGAGACTACAAATGAAGAATAGCATCAAGAGAGAACATAGAATAAGATCATAAATCTCATAAGGCATCAATTCATATACTTTGGAATCTTTAAAAATAGTCATCATCCATGAATAAAATCGAGAAATCAAGAAATAGCTCAACATTCTTATATCGTCATTAAAATCATAACTTGGAACCTTTAAACATGAAATCGTTCTCATCATAGTCATCATAGAAAAATATTCTCATCTTTG
Source organism: Lycium barbarum (assembly GCF_019175385.1). Lineage (NCBI taxonomy): Eukaryota > Viridiplantae > Streptophyta > Magnoliopsida > Solanales > Solanaceae > Lycium > Lycium barbarum. The sequence continues at coordinate 66,283,620 of NC_083347.1, read as the reverse complement.
GCATCATTGTCATCATGATAAAAACATGTCCATCCTTGTTGTCATAAGAGCTTACAAAATCATAAACCGTTGTTTTGGAAAAATACGGACATTTTGGAAAAACATTTACGGGTTATCGGGAAAAGCATCATGCCTTGGAATCATAGACTTATATCTTTTGAAAACAAAGAAGTTATGGAAGCATTTATGAAATCGTAACATAGGAATCATGCCTTTGAAAGAAAGGGACGAGCCTTAGCATATTCGCCCGAGCTCGCAAGTCTACATTTAAGAGGATTTACTCTAAAGTTAGCCTCTTTATTGCACACTTGTTCCAAGTTTCAAATCAAACTATTTTATATTCTGCCGAAAATCGGGCAGCATCTCCCCTGTTTATATGCCTAGCCCGAATTCTCAATTCAACAACCAACACAACAATAACAATACCAATATCAATAACATCATTTCCCATATAAAATTATTCCATAGAACAGCCCATACGGTGTTTGTCCCATATTTCCACCAACAGAATTAATTTACAACAATTTAACAACTCCTTCTTCGTAAATAAACTAAGATTAACATTAATAGCAGGAGATTTATACCTTTCTCTCGATAATATTGCCGTATCTTCACTTCTGCACCTTGATCTTAAGCCACAACACGCTGCTATACAGTTTTGTAATTGCAACTATACGCCTTCTGGACCGGGATTTGGGAATTATACCTGTTTTTGGGATAAAAAGTTGATGGTTAAAAGGTTTGGGAAATTTCTGGAATATTTGAGGAGGTTTTGGATGTGTTTGGTCGAAAATGAGGGGGGTCTCCCCCTTTAAGTAGCGGTCCAGGTTCTGCCTGGACCGACTTAGAATTCCTTCTGCGCGTTCGCACCCCCTTTGGGCGCGTTCGCGCAGCCTTAATTTTTGTGTCTGCGCCTTCATTTAGTAAAAAGGTCATAAATCTTGATCCCGATATCTTGTGAGGGCCCACGACCTATGGTTGGAAAGCTATTTCAATTTTCTACAACTTTCATTCTTAGTATTTTTCCAAATCCCAAACTTATAATATCGTTTTGGCCCCTCCAACTCAGATCATCCGAAAATGTTTCCTTAAATCGTCCTTTTGGAGGGCTTATGCCCATATTTGGCTTAAGGGTCCTTCTTAGGACTTGCTCAACTTTCCATGTACTAATCATATATCTCTTCATATGCCCTTTATAAAACCCCGACATGTGGGCCCCACTTAGCTTACAGTAACGAGGGCTTTTATCAAGCAACGCACTACCTGATTTACACCATATGGTCTCCAAATGTCATATGTATATTATTAGTGCACTCTTATAATATAACCTTTATCCCAAACCCAGGCCTCAAAATAGTTTAGCGCGTTCGCACCACGTATTGACGCGTTGGCGCTGTGTTGGCCCTTGGCCTTCTGTGCGTTCGCGCCACTCCCTGTCGCGTTTGCGCAGACCATTTTCCTGCTCTGCCAACCTGACTTGTAACGTCCATATCTCCTTACACCGATGTCATATTGAGGAGCAGTTTGTTGTGTTGGAAACTAGACTTCCCGAAATTCTTTCCGGGGTGTAACATCTAAGCTCTGATTTTAGCCAATTCTTAAGTTGCCGAGGTAACAAATAATCATTTAAAATCATTTTAGTACATATCTAGTCTCACAAAGCATTAACAGGATCCCCAAATGAAGATTTATGCCAAGACTCATTCAGAATTTGCAAACTGAAATCCAAGAAAGGAGTACGAGTCACACGTGGGTCTTATTAGGTTACAAAAAGTGACTTAAGACAAGATTAAACAAGTTCACAATAATCAGGGAAGATATGAGTCTATCTGAGGTGCAAACATATATCAAATAGAATCATAATAAGTCATAGATAATAGGAAAAACTCAAATAAAAGCACTTATGAGTCCGAAGGAAACTAAACTGTAGCCATAAAAGGTCAGGATTCTATCCTAGGTCACAGAGATATTACACTTGGACTAATCCACACAAGAAGGGTAGAATCAGTACACACATAGGTCTAAACTTATAAAAATGAACAAGTATAAGCAAATAAGTACTCCATTAGTTTATAAGACAACTTCTAGTTTCAGTTTTAGAATGATTCTAGGTCAACAAAGTTCAAATCCCAATCAACTCACAACACAGTTTTAGAAAGAGAAATTTAGCTAATGGTCAAGTCTTAAAGAAGTCAAACACACAGAAGAAAGAAAAAGAAACTAAACTACTTCTAAGTCTATTTTTTCTCTCTCTATATTTAGTTTTAACCTTTCTGTAATCCTACTTACCTTAACATCAGGAACACATGAAGTCTATACTCAAATTTCAAACAGAGACATGAATAGTTTTCATAATGAACTAAGTGAGGGACCAATAAAGAAGAGGAGACAAGTCATTGCAAGCTAATGGATATACTAAACAATTTAAAAAAAAAACAACTCCTTTCTCTTCCCTTTTAGACAGTTTCAATTAATCAACATACATAGGTTTAGGAATAAGCTCCAAGATTTCAAAACTCTACTCAGCAAGAAGGTTTTGGGGAATTCAAACTACCTTTTCAAAAATAAAAGATTTGCTTAAGGTGATTCTTTGAACAATAAGAGACATAGGATCAGTTTCAATTTCTATAGACTTAAGCCTGGCAAATTTCTAAAAAATTCCAATTTTTAATAATGAAAACAAGTTGGAAATCCTATATTAGATGTTTTAAATCATTTAGATCAAGAACAATGCCAAACAAGCAACTAACAAAACTGATTCAGTTTGAAATAAACAAGACAAGATCATCTTCATAGCATAATGAGCAGAAATTAGTGAAAACAAAGTTAAATATCTAAATTTCTAATGAAATAGTATCAAGTTCTAACAGAAATCAACACAACAGAGCTAGAATCTTAAACAAACTACTATGTCAAGACCAAATTCACATTACAATCAATCATGTCTTATCTTTTAGTTTCCAGAAATCCAGAAAAAATAAAGAGAACCTCAAACATGATTCAGATCAACTCAGTGCCATTATAGCAACGAAAACACTATCAAAACTATATTACTAACTAGACTAAGACAATAATGTGATCAAAATTAACTAACCAAAGTCTCAAAGCGCATATTTAAACAAATAGGACAGTTATTCAAGCTCATATAAGTGCTAAAATAAAAATAAGTGAATAGTGATATTACCTTTTGTAGGGCAACCAAAAGATCAAAAGGAGTGGTTGAATCACAAACTTCAAACAGCAACAGCCAAAAAACCTTAAACAATCCCTTTGTTCTTAAATTTTCCAAAGTAGTAATAGTGTTTTGGTATAAAATCAGTGCAATAGTGTAATAATAGTATAATTTTAGGCAGTGTAGTAGTAATATAACAGTAGGATAGGAAGATCAATGTGACAATCAAACCCTAGATGTTTTTTGAGAGAATTGTTTGGATAAAAATCAGACCCCTTAAAATGTCCCAATCCTATTATATTTATAGCATGATAGTTTCAACCCTAGCGACAAAAATGACCCAAAAATGAAATCAGATTTCCCCCCAATACACCAAAATTCGAATTTCAGTAAAGGACAACAAGATTTTCAGCCAATTTGTACTAATTCATACTTCATCCAATCAGAAATTCACATAAGTCACAGAATACAACAAAAATCTAACAGATTGTACCCTAAAAATTCAAATAAAATCCAATAAAAATAGAAAATACTAGGATAATATGCCTTGTCACTAATAGGACAAATTTATTACATTCCCACTATTCGAATAGTAATAAAATCGTACCAAATAGGATAAAATCCCCAGAATCGTACCCAACCGTGAATCTCTTTAGGAAATTCCCCCTTAGATCTTTTATTGGTTGTTATGGGGAAAAAGATGGTTTTAGAAACTTTCATTCCCCCTTTTTTCAAACACTCACCCTTTAAATTTTTTAAAAGCTTAATTTAACCTCCTCCCCCCCCCCCCCCCCCCCCCACAATTTAAATCAAATAAAGACTAAGTATTATAAATGATATAGTTCATAAGAATATTAAAATTTGTGGAAAATGCGGTAAAAAATTAGCCGTAATTAATACATTGTTCAAATGACAATTTGCCTGGACTAGACGGACTGGGATAAAAGTAAATAACTCGTATTTCTTATATTTGTCAATTTTTTTCAGCAAATAATAATTAAACGTCATTTTTTGCAATTTTCTCGAGATTTTTAAAATTTTTAAAATTGAAAGGAAATATCCTTACTCTGTTTTTGACTCGGGGAATTTGAAATTTTTAAAAAATGCAGTTTACGAGGTAAAAATTAGATGTCAACACCAACAATGCCAAGCTGGGGCTGCCTACTGAGAGGATCCTTCTGTCTGGCTATCTATACCTACCGACACGCAACGCAGTGTCCTAGCAATGGACGTCGGTCAGATAGATATACAAAGTATGTAAGGAAAGAACATATAAGTAAAAGCAGTAAAGTAAGGAGAAGTATTGGAGAGACAACCTGAAACTCTAAATGCTGCTGAGGGCATATGATATGCATTCTTTCATAAAAAAAAAAACATATACATTTATATAAGCCACACTATGGGGCTGCATCATTATCATCAAGTCGCTCTTTGGGGCTAACATCATCATAACGTACCCAACTGTAGTGGTGTACATAATAGGTGTCGTACCCGACCGACTATAACGTGGCTCGGTGTCATAAAATAGGTACATATATATAGACACTAGAAGAACATAATCTGAGACCATCGGAGTGACGTAAGGCCGGTAACCTCCGAGTTAATTATGTAATTATCGTCAGCAACATATATTCAATGGAAATCTCAAGGTCTAGTGAAACATGAATCATATAACATATTAGGAAATGAAGAACAAGGGCTTTATATCTAGTAGACGCATTATGCTAGTTTCGTCAGGTTCGTGCCAAAAGAAAGGAGAGAAGAAACCTTACATACCTTGTTAGCTTCTTTGCTATTCGAACCTCGCAATTCATTTAACGGTTCGACCTATAATGAGGAAAGCATCTTTTTTTATGCTAAAGATATATTCGGTATATCGCGTATATCAAGTGACAAACTTGTTTTAAAATGAATCGGATAACATTTTCCTTGGTTCTTATACTTCCTTCAAGTTCAAAACAACAAGAACAACAACAACCATATTGAACACCAATTTCAGCCATCAAACATCCCACATGACAATAACAACTTATACGACTTTCCGGTATCAATTTTGCACCTTCTCATCTAACAACATAGCTATAATTTAGATTAACTTAAATACATCTAGGAGAGTGAATTTTTACCTTGGATGACAAGAACCGGGCTATTTACACCTTACTTTATTATGAAGAAATCTCCAATTTGCCATCATTCGATGGAAACCGACGTGGGCATAATCTCTATGTCGTTCTCCGCGTTTTCCTTCAGCACAAGAGAATTCCGTTCCTCCATACATTGCTGCCCCTATCTTCACATGTTGAGAAGGGAATATAGATATATAAATACAGCCCAAAAGGTTGCTGCTACAAAATAATTGAGGTTGTCAACATTTCTTTGTAAGAGATTTTCATGTAAGATGTGTTCAAGAAATATGTATGTAATATCTCTTGGTGTCCAAATGTTTCAACAATTTTATTTTCCCGAAAAGGAAAGCTTAACAATGTGGTATAGAGTTACTTTAATGGCCCTTTCCCCACTTACACATGTATTCATTTATTCCACACTACTATTTGTCATTACTTTTACCACTTACACATGTAATACATAGAGCCCCTCTTTCATTTTGTCATCACTACTATGTGCATGTATAGATATGCCCACTACTGCCACTTGCAATGATTCTCATGGTTCTGTCCATATAATATTTATTCAATAATCTTAATTAATTCTTTGTCTTCCCCTACAATTCCCCATTTAACCAATTACACATATAATTAATTTCCTGATCTCAATTCACTTAAATTATGATGGTTTTAAACACATTTCATATACTCATTATTATGCTCATGTGATATATCACTAGTCCATAGCCTCTTTTGCCGCACAGAAAATAATATTTCCAATCATCATCGTCACACTTTTCGGGCTTAAATCATTTCTGGACTTCATGCTTTTATACTTTGAGCTCTTGATTTGCATGCTTGAATATGACCAAATCATGTGGGCTCAGGTAAATTTTATCATATTGGATGGTTCAATTTCCTAGTCCAAAAATATGCGGTATTATAGCTTGGACCGTATTTCATTCAAAATAAATGTCGAACCTCGACGAAACTTATTTTCTTCGATTTGTTTAACTTCTAATCCTTATGACATATCCGTACTACCATTCTAACCACCTATAAGCTTGGGATAACCTCGTCTTCCATTACTTATGTGGTCTAACTTGAACGCTTTCTATCGCACGAAAACACGGGATGTAACATGCTCAACTTAAAAGTGTTAATCATGTTCTATTAGATGAGCAGTAAGGTCAGGTAGTGATCCGGTCTCTTCTCAATATTTTAAAATTTAAAGGTTATCTTGACCCACTATGATAGCACTAAAATATTTGTTGATGTTGTCCATCATGTGGAGCTTGAAGATGAGCGACTTGGTGCTGCTAAATCAATACCTAGTGCTTATGTGGAAAATGAAGTGGTAAAAACCTTTCAGACTTCAAGTGCGAGCAACTTAAAAAAGGTTCAAGGAGACCGAAGATGGATCCTCCAAGGAAAAGAACCTACTGAATTTCAACATGGAAAAGTGGCGTTACAAGAAGGATAAAAGTAACATGCAATATTGCAACTGTCAGTGTTTGATCTTCTTGTATTAGGTTCTTGTTCAGCACCAATTCTTTGAAAAGTACCGTTGAGAATGTTTTTGATGGTTCTGGACACTTGATGATGGTTTATTTGTGTTAAATAGTAATTATTCCACTTATGTGGACTAATGTATTTTGGCATGTTTTCTAGTAACAAAGATGTTTGTTAATATATGGCATGCAAGATTAGGGCAAGATCGATCAAATGAATATGTTGGATTAAGATGGACATTTGGGTTCTTTCTTCGAAATTGATATGTCAACTTGTGAAAATTGTATTGCAAGAAAGATTACACATAAACTATTTTGGAAGGCTAAGAGAGTGATTCCCTATTGTGATTAATCAATTTTGATAGCTGTGGTCCAATGAATGTGAGGGCAAGGTCTGATGCTTTGTTTGTTATTACACTTATTGAAAATTTCACGTGCTTTGGTTATGTCTATTTGATTTCTCATAAATCTGAAGCACTTTAATGCTTTAGAAGATATATGAATAAAGTTGAGAATCAATTGGATAAAAGTATAAAGAATTTAAGAACCGATAGAAGCCTTGAATATTCATCAAAACAATTTGAAGAATTATGTAATAAAAAGGCATTACTAGACAATTAATATTCCTTACACACCTCAACAGAATGGTGTTACACCTTGGAAAATTTCTCGTTGACGTACGGTGAATAGGCTAGCGAAGGGCACGACGTATACGATGTTGTGATAAGAAATAAATAGCATTTGATGATCCTAATCGAGATTCAAAGACATTTGACGTAAGGGAAGAAGGTTGTCAAGGAAAGTAAGGGATATGTTGCGTGTCGGGTAAGAATTATGGGCTACGAGTTAATGATGGCGTAATGATGTCTTAGAGAAGAGTGATAATGTCCCTTAGATTGGTATTAAGGTGTTAAACAAGTGTCAAGAAGGTTCCATAAGGATTGGAGATCAAACAAGTCAATGAGGAAGAGTTCGGATGAACTGAGCATCATACGGCCCAACATACTGGTCGTATGTCTGGCCGTATAATTAGCCCATAATATCATACCTCTCTGGACCAAACATACGGCCAAACATACGGCCCGTATAAAATGTATGGACCGTATGTTGGTCCGTATATCTCGGTCGGGACAAATTTTAAGTGCTAAATACAAGGACCCTCTCTCATTATTTCATTTCATTTTCCACTCACCACACTTCAAGAAACCTATAAAACTCTATCCATTATTCATCCATAAGAAAACAAGAGAAATCTATGATCAAATACATCAGACCCACAAAATCAAGTGTAGAAAACATATCAAAGTTCATCTAAGTCAAGAAATCCCAAAGGAAGTGAGCTAGGGTTTATGTGCAAGAAGAGGATTCCCACTCAAGGCTTATTCATCCATTACCTAAGGTGAGTTTTATGATCATTCTTGGTTGTTTAAGGTGTTGAAAGTGAAAAACACATTGATTGTAGAAAGATATAGAAAGTGGGTCATAAATGTGGGAATAGTGACATTGTTGGGTGAAGGTTTGGATTGAATTATGAATATTGGTATGTTGTGGTTGTAAGTATGTTGTGAATGACATTTATACCATGTAATAAGTATTATATATGAGAAAACGCGATAGTGAACTATAACCACAATTATGGAGAAATTGAAGAGGAATTGTGAAATGCGGATAATGTAGATGAATGGTGATTGTTGTCTATTATATTGTGAATGTTGTTATGAATGTTTGGGAGTAGATATAGAATATGGGAAAATTTGTATAAATAAAGGAAATGCTGCCTAATTTTCTTTTGCTTTAGTGAGCACGTTTAAGTAATCGATTAGCTAATGTTAATGCAACTTCTCTTGAAGGTAGAAACGTGGGCATCGAAGGAGAACAAGCAAGCGATAGATTAGTTAAACGAAAAAGGTATGTGAGACTAGTCCTTTCTTTCTATGGCATGAATCCGACGGCATGATTTTTCCTTCTCCTCCATGAATCCTCTATATCCCGGAAAGCTAAGAGTCTATGTTCATGAATAGCTACATGATATAAGAGATACATTACGAGCTCAATAATGATGATAATGAGCTTAAGTCTAAAGATTCTAGAGTTAACGATATGATGATCCTATATAGTTAACGATGTCTTTTGTTGTATACATTCACCTTATATGCTATTTCCTTCAAGGTGAGGCAGAATACTTATGAATGCTCCATAATGGAATCGGGGGTTCACGACCTTATGTCAACCCGATATAGCCATAATTGCCTTCAAGTTATAATGTATGTTTTTAATGATAAATGTATAGTGGTGTTAAGTCATGATATTCCTATGAGATGATCAATAATGTAAGTCGATAATTTGCCTATGCCATGTATGAAAATGTTGAGTTATGATGGGTATATGACGATATGATTCCACTGTGCCTAAATGGCTGGGCATGTCACCGCCAAGGCGGGCTGCTTATGATTACACTGTGCCTAGATGGCCCGACATGTCACCGCTAATGCGGGATGCTTATGATTACACCGTGCCTAGAGGGCCGGACATGACACCACTAGTGGCGGCATATGATGGTTACCCGGACGCGGGTTAACGATGAGGATTTTGATGTGATGATATATGTGCTGTGATGACATATGTACTACGATTATATATATATATATATATATACAATATATGTATAAAATGTATTCACTTATGAAACTAATGCAGGTGATATCTTCCTCCCATGGCTTATGATTCTTTCATTATGTTCATTTCATTCTTGTCTTACATACTCAGTACAATGTTTGTACTGACGTCCGTTTCCTTTGGACACTGTGTTCATGCCCACAGGTAGACAGGGAGGTGAGCTTGATCCAGACTCGTAGGAGTTGTTAGCTGACTTGAGAGCACTCCATTGTTCCTGAGGTGCCTTTGGTTATTATTTTGTGTACATATGTATATTTTGGGCACGACGGGGTCTTGTCCCATCTATATGTCTAGTACTCTAGTAGAGGCTCCTAGATACGCATGTGTGGTTCTCGGTGGTTAGCCCCGGTCACCCGTCATGTCCCCTAGTCGGGCCGTGACAAATGGTGTAGCAGAAAGGAGGAATAGAACACTATTAGACGTGACAATCTCCATAATGGCGCAGAAAAATTTACCTATCTCCTTATGGGGACATGTGTTGAATACGACCTACATATTAAATTAAATGTATTCTAATCCGTTGCTTCCACTCCCTATGAGAAATGGACTGGTTATAAACCAAACTTGAATGATCTACGACCTTGGGGTTGTGCTGCATATGTAAAATATCGTTTTGGAATGTTTGGAAAACTGAGTCCAAAATGGAAGAAATATATCTTTATAAGATACTCCGAAAACTACAAAGAGTATGTGTTCATTGGTGAATTAGAAGATGGAAGTATTACTGAAATTGAATCACGAGATGTTAACATTTCTAGAAAATGGTTTTCCAAAAAAAGGGTGAAATAAAATAAGGAGAGCCTCTTTACGAAATGATGAATTCACATGATTAGACAATGGCTTCAGACATGTTTGATAGTCAAAGAGATCAAGGATTGGTTCCTGATCCAAGTGAGAGTTTTGAATCCCAAAATCCTATTGAGGAATCTAAACTTCAATTGCATAAACGTACTAGTAAAGGTATACCCGAACGATCATACGAGATTGAGGATTACGTTTTCTTGGCATCTCTCAAAGAATTAGATGAGCCTAATTCTATAACTGAGACTTTGGCAAGCCCTGGAAAATATGAATGGATAAAAACATGAAAGAAGAATTGGAGTCCAATAGAACTAACAGAGTCTGGGATCTAGTTGACCTTCCTTCTAGGCATAGAGGTATTAGGAACAAATGAGTTCTAAAAGTTAAATGAAAAGAGAACGGGTCAATAGAAGCATACAAGACACGATTGGTCGCAAAGAGGTTTGCCTAATGAACTAGAATTGATTATGAGGAAACCTTTTCACCAGTTGTGAAGTTTACCTCAATTTGCTTGCTTTTGGCTATTCTTGCATGTTTGTATCTAGAATTACACCAAATGGATGTGAAGACAGATTTTCTCAATGGAGAACTAAACGAGAAAATCTACATGGAACAACCTGTAGGTTTTAACATTAAAGGCCAATAAAAGAAAGTCTACAAATTAAAAAGATCTTTGTATGGCCTGAATCAGTCTTCAAGGCGGTGGTATTTGAGATTTCACAAGGAGGTGATTTCATATGATTTCACCATGATAGATGAAGACCATTGCATCTATGTGAAGCATTCCAATGAAATGTTTATAATTCTTTCCCTTTACGTGGATGATATTTTGTTCGCCGAAAATAATTTAGAATATGTGAAGACTATCAAGTTATAGCTTTCAAAGTCATTTGACATGAAAGACATGGGTGATGTAGACTATATATTGGGTGTTAAGATCTAAAGAGCTCATTCCAAGAAGTTTTTCAGTCTATCTCAAAGAAACTTATATAAAGAAAATTTTGGAAAGCTTTTGAATGAATAGTTGCAAACCTCTGGATACTCTTATAGCAAGAGGTGAGACTTTAAGCCTTGAAATGTATCCAAAGACTGAAAAAGAAAAAGAAGACATGTCTCGAGTTACATTTTCAAGTGTTGTCGGGAGCTTGACATACCCTATGATGTGTACTCATCAGGACATTTGTTATACCATAGATCTAGTAGTAGGTATTAATTCAATCCTCAAAGAGATCATTTGAAAGCAGTGAAGCGGATTTCTCAAAATCTTAAGAGAGTTGTAGATTCTTCACTATGTTATAGTGGATCTGATTTACTCCTGAGACTATATATATATGTTGATTGGGTTGGTGACCGGAATGATAGAAAATCGTTATCTGATACACTTTCTTACTTAATGGTGATGCTATTTTATGAAAGGAAGAAACAATTTTGCACGATCTTTTCAACTATGCAAGTTGAGTCTGTGGCTTGTGCATATGCAATACAAGAAGTTGTTTGCTTATAAAGATTCTTTAAGCATTTGAATATTGCAAAGGATTATCAGGATCACATGATTTTATATTATGATAGTGTCACGACCCAATTTACGGTTCGTGCGGGCACCTACCTCATCCCCCCGGGTAGGTGAACCCTTACCAACTATCCCGTTATAAAAATCATTTGAAAAGTAAATACAACAGACGATAATGAATAATAAGCGGGATACACCATGACACTCTTTATTAATTCAAAAAGTCACACTTTCCCAAGACCTAGTCTAGACATGTACAAGAGCTTTTACAATACATAGGATGTAACCAAAATTAAAATGACACAACTTCTGCCTTTAGGATGAGGTATACAGAAGCTGTAGGAAGACATCAGCTACTCCAACTCACGAAACTTCGACCAATCACCTGAAACACATCTACACCCCAAAAGGAATGTAGCAAGAGTAGTATTAGTGCACCACACGTATTGGTAAGCATAATAGGCCGACTATGATTAGTTTGCGCATACAATATAGAATTAATCAAGATAAACAGATATGTACAGTCGTTCACACCTTTATAAGTCCTAACCATGGGATAACAATCTCGACATAAGCCTACCCAGATTGCTCTACCTCTATCACAGCAAGGTAACAATAGAAAATAAAAACTATGAGACAACAATCAGTCTCAACTTGAGAAAGACTCCTAGACCACCTATGTCTCAATGATCACTGAATAAGAAACAACAAACCTTAATGTAAACCCATCCTAAGTTGAACTACTACACATTACCTTCCTTTTAACGATTAGACGGACTCGTAATTTGGTAAGTAGACGCAACCGTTAGCGACCCAAAATGAACATCAACAAATAATCACCCACCAGTCACAAGAGTATAAATAAGTAAAATGCAATGCAACCAATGATAGTATTACAGCCGTACAACATGATAATTGTTATGTTCACCCAATAGTCATGACCTGCAGGGGACCCATAGTGTCCATGTACCACTCGCTCCGGAAGTGACCTCGGATCACAAACCTATAAATAGGCCACATCCTCACCCCCTGTCAAATGTGCCTTTGTGTGTATATATATATATATATATATACACACACACACATACACACACAACACATTTCCAATTCAACAATAAATATGGAACAAAATCAGTAAAGAGTACCAATGCCAATGAATGCAAGACCCCGATTTCAATCAATACTACCAATGTCAATGAATATCAGACCCCAATTTCAATCAATAATACCAATGTCGATGAATATAGGACCTATGCCATCGTTCATGATAGAATCAAAGAAATCAACCCAATAACAACATGCATACACAATGAAGTCAAATACATTCAAAGTACGAGTCACCCAAGCATATGGTATAAAAAGACCCTATGGTCGCCAGCTCAGTAATAGAGCGACTCCCACACGCTAAATAAATCCGCACCTAGAATATATACACACCACTTCCATTCTCTCAAACATATCGACTACAAACCTTGGTTCAACTTCTCATTTAATGGCGACTAGCCCACAAAAGCAGCATTCATACTAACCTAGATAGTATCCAACCGAACTTCATGTCTGAAGACCAAATCATGCTTTCTCCCTGTCACGACCCAACCGGAGGGCCATGACGGGTACCCGGTGCTAACCCACCCGGGCACCTCTTATCATACATTCACATTTACATTTAGTTGAGCTACATAGCTAAATCATACTTTCTATCCATCATTCATATTATTTCCATTAGGCAACAATACATTTATATCACCATCAATAACTATGCCCACAACAATGTACTTAAGTCGACGAGGCTAACAAAATGATATCCAAAATATAAGCCGACAAGGACAAATACATCTAACCATATACACATGTCTACGAGCCTCTAAGGAGAGTATGTCATATCTTATAGGCGGGACAGGACCCCGCCACGCCCATAAGTATGTACACAAAAGAATAGATACCAAAAGTTGTATCTCCGAATGAAATGGAGCTCCACTACGTAGTCCCCGAGTAATAAAGCTATAGATCAAGCCTGTCTCCCTGTCCACCTGCGTGCATGACGCAGCGTCCACAAACACAAGAACGTCAGTACAAAGAATGTACTAAGTATGTAAAGCATGATCAACATCATTATAGAAGCATAATAAAAAACATAAGAAATAGCATAAGATGGGAGGTAGTAGAACCATCGTCATAAACACATAATTGCTTTTCATAGAGACCTTCCATTTCTAATGCGATTGTGTACATACATCCATATCCGTATCCGTATCCATATCCGTATTCGTATCCGTACTCATTTACATTTCATATCCATATTCATATTCGTATTCATATTCATATTCATTTACATATTCATATTCATAGCATACCCGACCATGAAGGATCGGTGTTTCACATACCCGGCCAAGGCAAAGCTCGGTGATTATACATACCTGGCCCTACCAAGGCTTAGGGTTATTCATACCCAATTACAGTGGTGCGCGCGCAATACATATCATACCCGGCCATATAAGCTTGGGGTTACATAATAGTCATACATAAACACATATACATAAGATCTCATAAGTATCTTTGACATCATTACTATCATCGTTTTATTACATCTATCCTTAGAGGATCACTCATCATATAAGGAATTTCATAGAGTCATAACATAACGAGAATCATGAGCTTTAGTAACTTTAGAGATAGAATCATTTGGAGGACATTATAGGCTCATGAAAGAATAGATATATGGCAAAAAAACCATGCCTTTTTGAAAGAAGGGTTAGCCTTACATACCTTTTCATTCAACTATTCAATCGCTTGAACGTTCTCCTTCAATGCTCCCGTTTCTACCTCCATTAGAGTTATACTAACATTAGAAAATCGATAGCTTAGCATACTTGACTAAGGCTAGAGAAAATTGGGCAGCATGTCCTTTATTTATACAACTTCCTCCATATCATATATCAACTCCCAAACATCTATAATAATATTCACAACCTCATAAGCAGTAGTCTGTATTCACCTATATTATCCATATTTCCCAATTCCCTTCAAATCATCCATATCCATGGTCATAGCACACTATTACGCTCACTCATATAAAATGTCTATCCCATGTTCTAAATGTCATTTATAACATAATCATAATCACAACATATCAAGAATCATGACTCAATCCAAGCTACTACTCAAAAATATCACTATTCTCACATTCATGACCCATTTTCTATCTCCTTCTACAATCCAAGTCTTTTAACCTCTCAATACCTCAAAAAACATGGAAATACCATAAAACTTACCTTAGATGGTGTAGGAATGGAACTTGGGTGGAAACACTTCACTTGAGAAAAATCCTAGTTCCACCTCCACTTGGATTGCTTGTCTTGGATGAGCTTTAATGAGTTTCTTACACTTGATTCTCTTGGTTTGAAGAAGTTGATCATTAATATCTCTTGAATTCTTGTAGGATAGGTCTGGAGAAATGTTCTAGAGAGTTCTACAGAGAAGGGGAGTGAAGAGGAAATGAAATGAAATGAACTTGGTCCCCATATTAATAATACACAATCTGTCCCGACCAAATTCTACGGACCAACATACGGTCCGTATAATTTATACTGACCGTATGTCTGGCCGTAGATTTGGTCCAGTGAGGCTGGCAATCTGGGCTGAATATACGGCCTAACATGCGGCCAGTATATTTTATACGGCCAGTATGTTGGGTCGTATAAGGCCCAGTTTCTCCGAACTCGATCTCGTCGACTCGTTTGATCTCCAATCCTTGTGGAACCTTCTTAACACTTGTTTAGCACCTCATTAACAATATAAGGGATGCTATAACTCTTTTCCAAAACATCATTAAGTTATCATTAACTTGTTAATCGCAAATCTCTCCCGATACATAAAGTATACCTTGCCTTCCTTGGCAAACTTTCTTCTCTTACCTCGAATGTCTTCGAAATCCCAATTAGGGTCATCAAATGCTATTTCTTACTTATTAACACATCGCATACTTTGTACCCTCCGTTAGTCTATTCACTGTGCATTAACGGAAAATTTTCCCGAGGTGTAACATTCTCTCCCCCTTAAGAACATTCGTCCTCGAATGTTAGGCTCTCAGGGATTCTATAAAAATTTCGCCAGAGTTTCCCCTGTAATATGGCACTACCATCCTATCACAACATCCCATAATAACAATGCCTCACAGGGCCACAGCATAATAGCAATAGAGTTTGGCCACACACGACCCAAATGCATAAAAAGGAAAACATACATACCTCATGTTCTTGATGTCTCATCTTGGATCTCTCCCGGGGGTTGGAATAAGTGCGGGTACTTGGATTTCATATTTTCTTCCGCTTCCCATCATTTCTTCTCGGTTATTGTTTCTCCATAAAACCTTAACCGAGGCCACTTCTTTGTTTCTAAGCCTCCGTACTTGCCTATCTAATATGGAAATGGGTACCTCTTCATAAGTCAACTTTTCTATCACTTGAACATCATTCACTGGCACGATCTTAGTAGGATCTCCAACACATTTATGAAGCATCGAGACACGGAAAACTGGGTGAACTAACTCCAAATCAGGAGGTAGATCTAATTTGTAAGCCACTTTGCCGACCTTGCGTACATTCTCATAAGGCCCAATGTACCGAGGACTAAGCTTTCCCTTATTGGCAAATCTCATTACACCCTTCATTGGTGACACTTGTCACGACCCAACCCCGTGGGCCGCGATTGGTGCCCTACTTAGGCACCCCAAACAGACTCACAAACCAGATCATCATATTAAGACTCATTCAGACTTAACATACGTTGTTCGAACTGAAAACTAATAGCAGACGTCACACAAACATTGATCGAACACTTATCTTAAGCGGTCGCCCGTGCAGAATAGTCATATCAAAATCAGAAAGGTGGCGGAATATACATCGCCCAAATGCACACACACACGTACGAACTCATGGGCCGTCTTGGCCATAGTAGCATACGGGCCGCTTAAGAATGCAAAACAGATCCCCATACACCACACCGGACCCACGACCCACAAACATGACTACAGGCCTCTAAAACAAAACAGAACATGCGAACATATGACGGGACAGGGCCCCGCCGTACCTACACAGCCACAAATGTACAGAACACACGCACATCAAAAGGTATGTACCAAAAGTTAAGCTCCGGATCAAGGGGAGCCCTCCAAAATAGCAGAATAGGTAGCCTAAACCGGAGGATCACCCGAACGAGCTTCTGTACCTGCGGGCATGAAACGCAGCCCCCCGAAGAACAGGGGGTCAGTACGGGAGAAGTACTGAGTATGTAAAGCAGAAGGTACAGAAATCACAATCATAACTGGAGTCAGAAGGAACAAACACAAACGTCAAAGTAGCAAGTCAAACCTGTACGGAAGATAAATGTACAAATGCAAATAAAAGATCATGTATAGGGCTTAGGAACGTGGTCACCCCCGACGCTGGTGCCACAACACATCATACTCCAGAAGTTTTTCAAATCTCCGTACAGTCTCCAGACAAATCGTATCACACACATATCACATCATCAGAACATGTCAAATGCCATATCACATCATAACTCCATAGACGGTAACCGGCCCTATGGCGAGGCCTCGGAAACCGTAACACATCATACTTCCGAATATGGTATAGCGCGCACGATTACAAAGCCGGCCCGGGTACCGACGAACGAAATCATAGCGAATGGCACGAACGGAGTAGTGCAGAGACCATATGCATATTAAAAGTAAATTACAGGACTCGACCTATAATTACATATAGGCATATACCGACGCCAAAAGGCTCGGAGTAGGAGTCAGGTCGATCAAAATTAATGTGTAGAAGTTACGAAGTTCCAAACTGCAAAACCTTTGAAAAGCAACTCCCAGATCATTTTCCGAAAATCTAGTATCATTCATAGTGCAAAACGTTCCATAATGGTGTAGGAGATTTCAAACGGACCTTTGAGTCATAGGCAAACAATTACTTTTCATATCGGACGGAAGTGAGTCAAACAAATCAAATAAGGGAAGCCTCGGGGCTTACGGGCCCACCTTGAGTCAAATCGAGGCGGCGGACACAAATCACGGACTTTAGGCTCCATACAGCCATCTACGAAAGTTTCGGAGAGATTCGGACACAATAGCAAAAGTTATGAAGGTTTGAACATTCTTTCAACCAAATGTAAGGAATAGGTTTCAATTACGCTGAATGAATAGTGCCCAAACTTGAACTCGGATTTCCAAGAGCAGAATTATCCCCGAGGGTCCGATCTTGACCTAGTGTAACTAGGACATGCCAAAAGAAGGAAAGGTAAGCTTTACATACCTAGATTGCACCTTACGCTCGTCAAATCTCAATTCCCGTTTCGTCCAAAAACTGCAAATGGTCACTTTTACCAGTTACTATTCATGAAAGTTAACATCTTAATCTTTGGGCTATACTCGGCTACCGAAATTTCGGCAGCATTTCCCCTATAAATCTAACACCCCCGAGACTTAGCTCGGCTCAAAACATATCAACAACAACAACCCAAACATCATCAAACAACATAAACCACAATCAACGCATTCTAACTTCATAGTTCTACCTTACTACACAAGTTGACAACTTTCATTCAAACTTCACAATTCCAAACTTATGCCCACATTATTGTATTCATTCACCCATTCAAGATTATTCAAACCCATCCCAATTACACTCCAAACAATATACAAAATTTCCCGAAGTTCATTACTTTCCATATTTCATCCAAAACATCAAAACTTACGACGAACATTCTAACTCGCATTGTTTCATTCCAAATTCATTAACATCAACCATAAGTCACATTTAAAGTCTTTAACATCATATATGTACAACAATATACACAATTATACAAAAGGTATACACTTTCCCATAATGTTCCGAAATCATTTTCTAACACCAATTCAATTCACTAAACAATCATTTAAGTTATAAAGGCCACAACGACGCAACTAACAAACTTAAACGAAATCAAATTCATCTTGTCCTCCACAATTCATGGCTCACGGCCACATACCAACACATGCACACACACGGCTTTCTACACACACATCCAAGTTACGGGATTCTCGTCTATTCCCAATCCTTAACACATTCATATCAATTCCATAACATTAGAGGGGCAAAATTCTTACCTTTTCTTGAAAATTCGACTTGCCGCAAACGTGATTCTTGTGCCAAACAAATTGTATCACGTCGGAGAGCGTCTCGAGTACTTCACAAATATGTGGAAACTAAGATTTTTGGATTAATCAACAAGGCTAGAAAATTTTCTTTCTCTCCTATAGAGGGTTCGGCCGAGAGAGTGAGTAGTATAGCTTCAAGTGGAGTGTTTAATTGTTCTTGATAATTACAAAGGAAATGTTGATATATATCCACTATAGGTCATGTGTATATCACATGACCTTTAAAAATGTGGGCTTGGACCATGCCATGGCCGGCCACTTCAAGGCTTTGGGCCTCAATTTTTGTTGTCCACTTTCTTGGCCCAATTCATTAAAAGTCCCGCTTTGTAATTCCCGAAACTAATTTCCGAAATTCTAAATTTACCCTCGGCCTTCCCCGATGTCTTAACATTAATGATTTCATAACCAACATAGTCACATCAACTAGAATCAAAATATTTCCTCATAACACACAAGTCTTAATTATTTCTCGATTTCCAATTATACGAAAACACGGGACATAACATTCTCCCCCCCTTAAGAACATTCGTCCTCGAATGTTAAGTTGACCTCATGGGGCGTCATACTACTTCGGAAGGGTTCTCTTTGTAGTTGTCCTTTGATAATTTTCCGACGTGGCTTCTTCACCAACATTATGGGGTAAATTTTTCCCACATCACTGATTCAAATGCCTCCATAATACATTTTCTCATACCCCACGTAAGCACCGAACCATACGCTATATTCTTGTAATGGCCGAACGTTTTCCAGACATTATAATCAATATCATTTTTCGTTACACTTCTGAGTTTCTTACCACATCGTCGTAATACTTCATACCAGGCACTTTATGCCAAACAGATTCAGAGCTAGGGCCGGACGCGTATAAGCATATCGGACGGATTCGTAGTCAACATCAGAGGTACGGAAGTATGTCAGACAAATCTGAGATCGGAGTCAGACGTACAGAGGTGTGTCAGACAGAAACGTATTCAGAATCAATCTTACAGAAGTATGTCGACCAGAAACATATTCAGAATCGGATGTACAAAGATTTATCAGGTGGGAACATAATCGAGTTCAGAAGCACAGAGACGTAATAGGCAGAGCCTTAGCAGAATCAAAAGTGCAGAAGTATAACAGATAGAATCTGAAGCCGAATCAGATCAATCTTAGTAAGGCTCCAGTGATTTATGGAAAATTCCCTTATTGGTAACCTGGTTAGCCAAGTTATCATACAAATCATCTCGCGTGTCACTTATCGACTCTTTCAAAGATTCCGCTTCTTTGCATTTCTTATCTTTCGTCTTTCCTACCATCCATACTCATTTTTCTTTTCAAACATCGTCATACCAGACTGAGTCATAATGGAATAGGGGTTTTCCTAGTCCTTGACAACATTTGTGTCCTCACCCCCGCTTCGCTTCATGTATTCGGTTTAGTAAAACCTTTCGTCTATCACAACGTTAGTTGCCGGGACTCGGCTCTTAACCCACATGGGCACCAAACGAAAATCCTACACATACACATACACATACACACATACATACTAATATCTTACTGGCGAACGTCTTTGACCGTTATTCGAATTTGCTCAATTTCCCAAGCGGTAGTGTACCTCTGCACGACTCCTGTAAGGGCACTAATTACTCCACACATTCTCTTTTCCTTTAGATTACCCCAAATTTCCATTTATATCCATCCTACCTACACTTGTGCAAAACTTTGCATTACTTCCCAGGGGGTCACCCATCCCAGAATTGCTCTGGCTTGAGCACGCTTAACCCCGAAACTTTCATGCATTTCGACGCGTTAGGGCTGATATAACTTCGGCGATCGCCCCGCACGACCTTTGTCACGAAATTTTAGAGCAAATCGGGGTCTTAGCAAATTTTCGGAAAATTTTTATAGCGGGTCCCACCCCCGGCTAAGTCGTACAATTACCGTGCTGCCTTTCTGAATCTTCAACATTCACTTTCATACACATATACATATGATTACGGATAACCCACAGATTTAAGTCTTCGTCCCACGAATTCCGCCTCCAAATAGTCGGTGGAATCTGATAAAATATCACCGTAAGGTGTTCTCCGGCCACCGATAGAAGAAAACTAAAGTCCGACAAGTATCGCGGGACCTTTTTGTACTTAGTCTACATATTTACTTCCATATCTCTGGAAAAATTTGGGCAGAGGTTCCTCTGTTTCTCTTACTATCCAAAACCTGTACACCTGAAATACCAATCATGCCTCACAGGGCTAACACATATACACACACATACATATCATATCATGTCGTATCGCAGCCACACGGAGCTGATAACTTCAAATAAGAATTATAACGTCGTCGACACTTACCACACGTGCCCATCTCAAACGGCAACGGAGGCACTTTCCTGTTTACTGTAATCCAGGATTTCCAGACTCACACTGAAGGTGGGGACATCTCAGTCGCCCTTTCCTTCGATCACTAGGTCGCTAATCCTTTTAAATTTCCGTTATCGTCATTGAACAACGTTTTACAGATATCATACACATACCGAGAATTTTAGGAAACTTACGTACTCATAACTGATCAAACTCGGGTCTAACCTGGGGAGCTGTCGTGGGAACTGTGTCCCTCATCATCGTCGTCTGTCTGGCCACCACTATTACCTGCATCTGAATCGGAGGAGTGTAGATAGCCTGGCAATTCCTGGTTCACCGACGGCCAGGACAAAGGGCTGGAGTAGGGCGTAACACTCTCCGGGGAAGCCTGTCTAACATACTGCTCCACTACCAGAGCTGCTGGCACATCCTCGGGAACTTCCTCCTCCGGCGTCCCAGAGGGATGCTCTGGTGGCTCAGCATCGGGGCTATCCTCCTCCCTGGGAGTAAGAAACTCTGGAGGTATCGTCGCTGGGTCCTCCGAAGGGTCGGTGTCATAACTGTCTTCCCTGGGAGCCTTTGCTCTGGGGATCAAAAACTCTGGAGGAATTGTCTCTGGATCCTCCGAAGGGTCTGTCTCAATCGAGTAGCTGGGGATCTGCCTACTCGGTCCTGGTGATGTCCTAGGGGCCTTATTAGCACCCCCATCCCCATCATCCGAAGCGCTCCTCTTCATTATTTATCAACCTACAATCACCTGCAGGAAGAGTGTCAGAAACATTTTCCCCAAATACCGACACTTCTGCTCTTTGGAGCCTCGCCGTAGATACAACAATTCGTAGGGGAGAATTATCCTAATCATACAGCTTTATCGCACGATCTAAGAATCCAAAGAAGAGTAACACCCTAAATGCTCTGTAGCCTCCTATTTATAGATGTGGTGGACAACACATCGATAAACAAGACTCTACGAGACACGGCCTGTAGACATTCCGAGGACAAACCGCTCTGATACCACTTTTGTCACGACCCAACCCCGTGGGCCGCGACTGGTGCCCTACTTAGGCACCCCAAACAGACTCACAAACCAGATCATAATATTAAGACTCATTCAGACTTAACATACGTTGTTCGAACTGAAAACTAATAGCAGACGTCACACAACCATTGATCGAACACTTATCTTAAGCGGTCGCCCGTGCAGAACAGTCATATCAAAATCAGAAAGGTGGCGGAATATACATCGCCCAAATGCACACACACACGTACGAACTCATGGGCCGTCTTGGCCATAGTAGCATACGGGCCGCTTAAGAACGCAAAACAGATCCACATACAACACACCGGACCCACGACCCACAAACATGACTACAGGCCTCTAAAACAAAACAGAACATGCGAACATATGACGGGACAGTGCCCCGCCGTACCCACACAGCCACAAATGTACAGAACACACGCACATCAAAAGGTATGTACCAAAAGTTAAGCTCCGGATCAAGGGGAGCCCTCCAAAATAGCAGAATAGGTAGCCTAAACCGGAGGATCACCCGAACGAGCTTCTGTACCTGCGGGCATGAAACGCAGCCCCCCGAAGAACAGGGGGTCAGTACGGGAGAATTACTAAGTATGTAAAGCAGAAGGTACAGAAATCACAATCATAACTGGAGTCAGAAGGAACAAACACAAACGTCAAAGTAGCAAATCAAACCTGTACGGAAGATAAATGTACAAATGCAAATAAAAGATCATGTATAGGGCTTAGGAACGTGGTCACCCCCGACGCTGGTGCCACAACACATTATACTCCAGAAGTTTTTCAAATCTCCGTACAGTCTCCAGACAAATCGTAACACACACATATCACATCATCAGAACATGTCAAATGCCATATCACATCATAACTCCATAGACGGTAACCGGCCCTATGGCGAGGCCTCGGAAACCGTAACACATCATACTTCCGAATATGGTATAGCGCGCACGATCACAAAGTCGGCCCGGGTACCGACGAACGAAATCTTAGCGAATGGCACGAACGGAGTAGTGTAGAAACCATATGCATATTAAAAGTAAATTACAGGACTCGACCTATAATTACATATAGGCATATACCGACGCCAAAAGGCTCGGAGTAGGAGTCAGGTCGATCAAAATTAATGTGTAGAAGTTACGAAGTTCCAAACTGCAAAACCTTTGAAAAGCAACTCCCAGATCATTTTCCGAAAATCTAGTATCATTCATAGTGCAAAACGTTCCATAATGGTGTAGGAGATTTCAAACGGACCTTTGAGTCATATGCAAACAATTACTTTTCATATCGGACGGAAGTGAGTCAAACAAATCAAATAAGGGAAGCCTCGGGGCTTACGGGCCCACCTTGAGTCAAATCGATGCAGCGGACACAAATCACGGACTTTAGGCTCCATACAGCCATCTACGAAAGTTTCGGAGAGATTCGGACACAATAGCAAAAGTTATGAAGGTTTGAACATTCTTTCAACCAAATGTAAGGAATAGGTTTCAATTGCGCTGAATGAATAGTGCCCAAACTTGAACTCGGATTTCCAAGAGCAGAATTATCCCCGAGGGTCCGATCTTGACCTAGTGTAACTAGGACATGCCAAAAGAAGGAAAGGTAAGCTTTACATACCTGGATTGTGCCTTACGCTCGTCAAATCTCAATTCCCGTTTCGTCCAAAAACTGCAAATGGTCACTTTTACCAGTTACTATTCATGAAAGTTAACATCTTAATCTTTGGGCTATACTCGGCTACCGAAATTTCGGCAGCATTTCCCCTATAAATCTAACACCCCCGAGACTTAGCTCGGCTCAAAACATATCAACAACAACAACCCAAACATCATCAAACAACATAAACCATAATCAACGCATTCTAACTTCATAGTTCTACCTTACTACACAAGTTGACAACTTTCATTCAAACTTCACAATTCCAAACTTATGCCCACATTATTGTATTCATTCACCCATTCAAGATTATTTAAACCCATCCCAATTACACTCCAAACAATATACAAAATTTCCCGAAGTTCATTACTTTCCATATTTCATCCAAAACATCAAAACTTACGACGAACATTCTAACTCGCATTGTTTCATTCCAAATTCATTAACATCAACCATAAGTCACATTTAAAGTCTTTAACATCATATATGTACAACAATATACACAATTATACAAAAGGTATACACTTTCCCATAATGTTCCGAAATCATTTTCTAACACCAATTCAATTCACTAAACAATCATTTAAGTTATAAAGGCCACAACGACGCAACTAACAAACTTAAACGAAATCAAATTCATCTTGTCCTCCACAATTCATGGCTCACGGCCACATACCAACACATGCACACACACGGCTTTCTACACACACATCCAAGTTACGGGATTCTCGTCTATTCCCAATCCTTAACACATTCATATCAATTCCATAACATTAGAGGGGCAAAATTCTTACCTTTTCTTGAAAATTCGACTTGCCGCAAATGTGATTCTTGTGCCAAACAAATTGTATCACGTCGGAGAGCGTCTTGAGTACTTCACAAATATGTGGAAACTAAGATTTTTGGATTAATCAACAAGGCTAGAAAATTTTCTTTCTCTCCTATAGAGGGTTCGGCCGAGAGAGGGAGTAGTATAGCTTCAAGTGGAGTGTTTAATTGTTCTTGATAATTACAAAGGAAATGTTGATATATATCCACTATAGGTCATGTGTATATCACATGACCTTTAAAAATGTGGGCTTGGACCATGCCATGGCCGGCCACTTCAAGGCTTTGGGCCTCAATTTTTGTTGTCCACTTTCTTGGCCCAATTCATTAAAAGTCCCGCTTTGTAATTCCCGAAACTAATTTCCGAAATTACAAATTTACCCTCGGCCTTCCCCGATGTCTTAACATTAATGATTTCATAACCAACATAGTCACATCAACTAGAATCAAAATATTTCCTCATAACACACAAGTCTTAATTATTTCTCGATTTCCAATTATACGAAAACACGGGACATAACAACACTTTTAAGAACACCCAATCTTTAACTTGGAACTCTAAGTCCCTTCGACGATTGTTCGCATAGGACTTTTGACGACTTTGGGCTGCTAATAACCGATCTTGTATGAACTTAACTTTCTCTATGGCTTGCTGGACCAAATCTGGCCCTATCAATTTAGTCTCTCCTACTTCGAACCACCCAATTGGGGATCTACACTTTCGTCGATATAAAGCCTCATACGGTGCTATTTGGATGCTAGAATGATAAATATTATTATAAACAAATTCAATAAGTGGTAGGTGATTATCCCAATTACCTCCAAAATCCATCATACATGCCTGTAGCATATCCTCGAGAGTCTGAATGGTACGTTCAACTTGTCCATCAGTATGCGGATGAAATTACGTGCTAAGGCTCACCTGAGTCCCTAAACCCTCTTGGAAGGACTTCCAAAAATTAGCTGTAAACTGAGTTCCTCTATCAGAGATAATAGATACTGGAACACCGTGAAGTCACACTATCTCTTTAACATAAAGCTTTGCATAATCTTCTGCCACATATGTAGTACTGACTGGTAAGAAATGAGCTGACTTCGTGAGCCTATCCACAATCTCCCATATAGAGTCATACTTACATCGAAAATGGGGTAAGCTTGTAATGACGTCCATGTTAATTACTTCTCACTTCCAAGTTGGAATTTCTATAGCTTGCAACAATCCGCCCGACTTTTGGTGCTTGATTTTCACTTGTTGATACTTAGGACATTGAGCTACAAATTCTGCTATATCCTTCTTCATCCCATTCCACCAATATATAGATTTAAGATCATGATACATTTTCGTTGCTCCGGGGTGGACAGAATAACGGGAGCAATGGGCTTCTCTCAATATCTGGTGGCGTAATCCTGCCACATCAGGAACACATAATCTGCCTCGGCATCGGAGAGCTCCATCTCTTGAGACCTCAAATGATGACTTCTCTTTTTGAGAGAGTGTATCTCTGTAATGAACTAGCATGGGATCTTCATATTGTCGCTCCTTCACTTCCACTACTAGCGACGAGACTGCTGCATCCTGAATGGTAGCTCTCATGCTACCTGAGTCCACTACTCGAACTCTTAGGCTAGCTAACTGTTGGAGCTTACGAGCCATTTCTCTCTTTTCTGGCTGAACATCACAGAAACTTCCCATAGATCTACGGCTAAGAGCACAGCCACAACATTCGCCTTTCTGGGGTGATATAGGATATCAACATCATAATCATTTAGCAATTCCAACCGTCGTCGTTGCCGCAAATTCAACTTTTTCTGCTTGAAGATATACTGAAGGCTCTTATGATCCGTATAAACATTCATATGGACACCATACAAATAATGTCTCCACATCTTTAATGCATGAATTACTACAGCCAATTCAAGGTTATGGGTTGGATAATTTCTCTCATGTTTCCGTAATTACCTTAAAGCATACGCAATCACCTTGCCATGTTGCATCAACACACAGCCTAGCCCAATGCTTGATGCATCGTAGTAAACAACATAACCTTCCAATCCCTCTGGAAGTGTCAGGACTGGGGCAGAAGTTAATCTATCCTTTAGCTCTTGGAAACTACATTCACAAGCATCCGTTCGTTGAAACTTTGCTGATTTCTGGGTCAGCTTTTTGAGTGGTACAGAAATAGAAGAAAAAACTTCTACAAATCTCCTATAATAACCTGCTAAGCCCAGAAAACTACGAACCTCCGTAGGAGTCGTGGGCCTTGGCCAAGTCTTCACCGCCTCAATCTTTTGGTTATCTACCCGAATACCATCGGCTGAAACAATGTAGACACCTCAAAAGGTTTATCGAATCCGGTTTAACTCTAAACCGACCCGCAATATATGGAGTAACATATGACAATGTGGAGTTCGAATCTATCAAAACATATACATCATGAGAAAATACCGAAAATATACCTGTGACAACATCAGGAGAAGACTCAAGATCTTGGCGTCCAGCTAAAGCATAAATATGATGTTGAGGACCACTAGAACTGGGGACTCTCCCTATGCCTCTACCATATCTGACTGGCGCATATGAACCTAGCCTCATAGGGCGTATAGATGATGAGGATCCGGCTATCGACCCTGAAGGATGGGTCCTACCTCTACCACCAACTGAGGGGTAATCACGCATAATATGGCCTGGCCGACCACATGAATAGAAAACCTCTAAACCTAATCGGCACTGGCCCCAATGTAGCTTCCCACACCGGGAACATCGTGGCATAGGTGGCCTCGCCTGACCCGAATCACCCCTGAACTGAGATCCAGAAAAACTCTGACTCGGCCCGGAATAAGTACATCTATCAAATCTCTGGCCTGTAAACCGTGGAGGCGCACTAGTCATAGAATGGCCTGAATGCCTAGAAAACTGCTGTCTGTGCCCGCCTCTAAACTCACTCATCGGACCCGAAGATCTAGCCCTCTTGTTAAACCCTCTATCATGCTCACGCTCACTTCTTTGTTGTTATTGGCTTTCTTCTAAATTTTAAGCATGGGCTTGAATGCGTGAAATATCCATATTGTCCTGAAGGGACGCAGTCAAGCACCTATCCATCAAATGTGGCCTTAGGCCTCTCACAAATCGGTGCACTCGGTCACCCATATCCGCTACCATGGCTGAAGCATACCTAGCCAAAGAATTGAAATGGAGACTAAACTCTAAAGCACTCATGCTTTCTTTTCTCAAATTCAAGAACTTAGCGGCTCTAGCTTGCCGAACCTCTAGAGGCAGGTAATGTCAGAGGAAGGCATCTACAAATTCTTGCCATACCGAAGGAGGCGCATTGGCTCCCCGTGAAGCCATCCAAACCGTGTACCAATGAATCGCGACATCCCTCAATCTATAAGATGCTAACTCCAATGATTCAATGTCCGAAGCATGCATTAACCGAAGTGTCCTCAACATTCCATCAATAAAATTCGGAGGGTCCTCAGCCGGCTTTGATCCAAAGAATTTCGGAGGATTCAAGCTAATAAAATCACGGGCCCTTGCACTAACAGCCCTATCACCTTGCCCTGTACCTTACTGTTGAGTTTGGGCGGCAACCAATTGAGTAAGGAAATGAATGACCTCTTTCACATTTTGGCCTGCAGCATCCGGTGGAGGAGCTGGGGCTGAGGCTCCCTCATGTTCCTTAAAAATAGGCACTGAATGAGAGAACTGAGATTGAGCCGCATTCTGGGACTCACTTTCCTCTACAACCGTTGTCGGTGCTCTTTCAGCCCACTTTCCTGCCACTGTCTTGCCTTTTTGGGCTGCCGTAGCCTTTCTCTTTACAGGCATCTCTAAAATACATAACACACGGTTAAGGAAAAAGAAGTCCTTATATCATACCTCTATCGCACGATCTTATGAAGAAAGAAGGTCATTCATTCCTAAAATGCCCGCAGCCTCTTGTTTATAAGTGTGGCGCGCAACACACCCATAACCAAGACTCTACTGGACACGGCTCGTAGACACACCCTAGGACAGAACTGCTCTGATACCACTTTTGTCACGACCCAACTTGAGGGCCATGACAGGTACCCGGTGCTAACCCACCCGGGCACCTCTTATCATACATTCACATTTACATCTAGTTAAGCCACATAGCTAAATCATACTTTCTATCCATCATTCATACTATTTCCATTGGGCAAAAATACATTTATATCACCATCAACAACTATGCCCACAACAATGTATATAAGCCCACGAGGCTAACAAAATGATATCCAAAATATAAGCCGACAAGGCCAAATACATCTAACCATATACACATGTCTATGAGCCTCTAAGGAGAGTATGTTATATCATATAGGTGGGACAGGACCCCGCCATGCCCATAAGTATGTACACAAAAGAATAGATACCAAACGTTGTAGCTCCGAATGAAATGGAGCTCCGCTACGTAGTCCCTGAGTAATAAAGCTATAGATCAAGCCTATCTCCCTGTCTACCTGCGGGCATAACGCAACATCCACAAATAAAAGGACGTCAGTACGAAGAATGTACTGAGTATGTAAAGCATGATCAACATCATTATAGAAGCATAATAAACAACATAAGAAATAACATAAGATGGGAGGTAGTAGAACCATCGTCATAAACACTTACACTACAAGAAAAAGGGTTTTTAACGACCAACATTTAGCGACGAGGTGGATATCTGGTCGCCAAAAGCATACTTATGGGACAGCTTATTTTTCTGGCCCCTAATTCTTTGTATGTTAACGAAGAGTCCCAATCTGGTCACGAAAAAGCTGAACATCTCTTCGCTAATATATAACTTCGGGAGTGAGAAGCCTTTTTTTTTAAAGAAAAAAACTGTATCATATCTTCTTAATTAATTAATTAACCCACCCACCCACGCCCCCACTCCTCACCCTTTCTCATTTTCCCAAATTAAACCCTATCATATCTATGTGTTTCTCTCCTACCCCTACCATTCTACTCTTCCAACTTCTCTCTCAAAGGATGAATACTCACGGCGGCATCAACGTGGGTGTCTATTTGAGGTGGCTGAGATAGGTGACTCAAAGATCCGGCAACGATAAGAGCTGTTTATCTTAGCAGGTTTATCTTTTTTCTTTTTCTCTTTGGTTTAACACCAGAAATTTTGTTTTTACTAAATATTGACTATTAAGAATGAGATTCTTTGGATTGATTCTAGTGAATACTGATTATTGGAGTGCTAAGATGTTCCATTCTTGCAGACCCTCTGGGAAACAGGGAAGCAATGACAAAAATTGACGGGGTCATTTTATAATCAACAGAGTATGTTGAAGTGGAAATTGAATGGTAGACATCCTATAATGGAATGAAAACAATTGAACAAATTTATACTAGTACCAAACATTGCATTGGTATAGATACAATCCTATACACTTAATTAGAAATGTAGATTCGACTTGTCAAATATGTGTATAGTTAAGTCGCTCGTAGAAGACCCTTCTTCTGGTAATGAGAACGGGTTGAGTATAAGATTAGATGGTTAACTTGATTCCTTTTTCCAAACTCTTCTTTCATCACTCTTGAATGATTGCTTCACCATAATTCTTGTCAAAAGAGTAGTAGTCAAATGATGCTTATGTGCTGAAAACTTATTTAATTTGGTTAAAGATTATTGAGAACACTCCAAAACTGATCCATAATCTGTTCACAGTTGTTTCCTGTTTTTATCCAGTAAAAAAGGGGATAAATTGGTTAAGTTTGTCACCGAAGGGGTATATGTATGCATCCAGTAGCTTTTTTATGTGTGTGCCTTTTGTGTGAACTTGTATAAATTAGTAAACCACAACCAAACCATCTCTTGTCTTGTCTAAAATAGGGAGATCAGGTTTGGGAATGGCAAGTAATTGATTTAAACTCTTGTTTGAGGTCATGTTCACATGACAAGTTAGAAGGATGTCATTATGAAACTAGGACATATGGTTTAAAGAGTTTGTTGTCTCTTAAGCATGACGTTCTTAGTTAACAGTGGATTAGCAAATCTTTAAAGCAGTTAAAAGACATCCAATGGTTTACCAAATTAAATTAAATTTAAATTAATTGAACACTAGACCTGGTTGATTTATTCATTCAAGAAGTGAATTGCCTGATTTAAAACATAGTGAAAGGGCATAAAATATATTCGTCATATCTGCTGAGTTTCTCATATTGGTACATTGTAAGTGTTTCTTTACCTTCTTTACTTTTTTGCTTTATTTAGGATATGTATATCTGAGTATCCTAGTCACTTCAAGATCTAGATAATATAATTTTGATATATCCCCTTGAGAGATATATTTAGAAAAATTATTTGGTAACTAAATAAAAAGTATGTGATACTGCTATGTTGTCTAACATCAACTAGAATGATTTTCTGCAACTGTGACAATAATATTTTACATTGCATGTCATCTTTGACTGAACTTATATGAAAGAAAAGAGAAGACCTGGACAAGCTTTACCTTTGTTGTATAGGTTTTGGGAAAAGAAAGTATGAGTTGGAGTTGATTATGAACATTAGAATTGCACAATGTCTTATAAACATTCAACAGATTACTTGGAAGCTGGAAATTACCGGTCCATTGAGTTGTTCAAGATCTTTGCATGGTTAAGCCTGGTTAAATTCCTGATTTGAAGGGGAGGTATAATATACTTAGACATACGAGAAGTAGCTAATTTCTCATGCACTAATAAACTACAATATTTTTTTATATTATTGAAAGATTTTAAATAAATCTTACTTGCCCGATGGAAAAAAGTCCAGCTTATGATTGATGTTGATAATGAAGCTAAATTCACAATAAAAAACTATCTTTTTTTCTTTGTGAAATTAAGAATGTATAGGATGCAATCCTAATGAAATATTACTTTACCTGATGGAAAATCTAAGGCGTGCTTGGTTTTGATAAAGAAGCTATATTAATTTTTAGTTATCTTTCGTAATTTTGTATATGTTCTAATTTTTTCTCAATTGTGATCATCATGATAACTCTCATCATTCAACAGAGTTCTTAGACTAAGAATGAGTTTCGCTTAGACATCAATTAATTTATCTAATGTGAGACATTTACAGAGAATGCTTGGTTTTTTGAGTGTCATCCGTCCAGATCGTGTAATGCACTTTGTGTTTGGATCTTATTTACATAATTTGCTAGATAGCGTTCAAAATTGTTGATTATGAAAGTTAACAAGGAGTTTAATCTTGTTATTCAAATTCTTGAAAGACCAAATGAGAAGTCTCCCTCCTCCTTGAAATGTTTGGGTTAGTGTAATCACTCTCAAAGCTGCCATGAGTATGTGCATTTGTAACTTGTGTGTTCAGTATGTTCTGGCTTATATTATATTTGTTGAGTAGGAACTGATTGCCAAGATTTATGCTGTATTTGGTTACTTGCAGATTGTGTCTCATTTCAGGAGAAAAGGTCAAATGTAGATTGGTTCAATGAGTTTACTTTTTTGAAACTTGTCGAAGTATCAGCTGATCCGATCTTTATAAGTTTTCTTATAGAAATTTACTTTCTTTTTTTTTACAGGATTTGATGACTTGAGGTTACAGTCAAGACACAAGTGTTGAAGACGATCTTTATAAGTTTTCTTAAAGAAATTTACTTTATGTTTTTTATAGGATTTGAAGACTTGAGGTTACAGTCAAGACACAAGTGTTGAAGACTTCATATATGTTGATAAATTAGTTTTCATTTTGCTAGGCAGTTAGAAATTTGCTATATTTTTGTTAAGAATTAGTGTAAGCAGTACTATGATATAGACATCATGGTTGTACAGTTACTAGTGGGATTTTCATATTTATATTTTTCCAATTAATTACAAATTTTAAATGTATGTTTCTTTATGAATGCTTGATTTAATAGAATAGTTTGTAAAGTTTATGTGATTATTCATATGAAAATGTTTATAAGAGCAGATCTTTTGGTTGGGAAGCTCAATTACGAACCATTAGAGACCAGTAAATTGATCATTAAAATTCTGCTGGAAAGAATATATCTAGACCTAGGGACCAGATATGTGGTCCTAAAAAGTGGTTTTAGGGACCAGAAATTATTTGGCCGCTGATACTCTTTAAGGACCAGTGGAAAAATCTCGTCGCTATTGACTTTTAGCGGTGGAGCCTATAGGGACCAGTGACGACCAGCAATATCTGGTCGCTATTAACATTTAGGGACCAGATTCACACTTTTAGGGACCAGATTTCCCTTCCCTAAAAGCCATTTTTCTTGTAGTGTTACTTGCTTTTCATAGAGGCCTTCCGTTTCTAATGCGATTGTGTACATACATCCATATCCGTATCTGTATTCGTATCCGTACTCATTTACATTTCATATCCATATTCATATTCATATTCGTATTCATATTCATATTCATATTCATATTCATATTCATTTACATATTTATATTCATAGCATACCCGACCATGAAGGATCGGTGTTTCACATACCCGGCCAAGGCAAGGCTCGGTGACTATACACACCTGGCCCTACCAAGGCTCAGGGTTGTTCGTACCCAACTGCAGTGGTGCGCACGCAATACCTATCATACCCGGCCATATAAGCTCAGGGTTACATAATAGTCATACATAAACACATATACATAAGAGCTCATACGCATCTTTGACATCATTACTATCATCGTTTTATTACATCTATCCTTAGAGGATTGTTACACCCCGGATAGTTTGTGTCACCAAGACTGTCGGCGGCTTAGTATGAGCTCAAGGGAGAGCAGAGTTATACAAGAATTAGGGATGAAGATTGTATTATCTTCGTATAAGAGTATTCATGTGACATTTGAAGATCGTATGGAATAAATCAGTTAACAAGTTACCTGATAATAGCCCTCGTAACCATAAGTTAAGGTGGGGCCCACATGTCGGGATTTTATAAAAGACATATGAAGAGATATATGGATAGTACATGTGAAGTTGAGCAAGTCCTAAGAAGGACCCATAAGCCAAATATGGACACAAGCCCTCCAAAAGGACGATTTAAGGAAACGTTTTCGGATGATCTGACTTGGAGGGGCAAAACCGGCATTATAAGTTTGGAATATGGGAACACTCCCAGATATAAAAGTTGTATATAATTGAAAGAGCTTTCCAACCACATGTCGTGGGCCCTCACACGATGTCGTAATCAAGAGTTATGGCCATTTTAAGAACAAGACCCTAAGCTGCCTAAGTGGATCCGCGGGCCCCACATGGGAAGGTCGGTTCCACCGACCTTGGGGGGCTATAAATACCCCATCAACTCGTTTTTTTCATCAAATGAACATTCCAAACGTTTCTAGAATTCTGTCAAAACATCTCCCAAACATTATAGTCCGATAAATCAAGAAATCGACAAGATTACGCCAAACTAGTTCTTGAAAAGTGATTGTTCTTGCTTCTACTTAAGCTCGGTGTTGGAAAAGGTTGACGTGGCTGAGTTTTTTTTAAGTATAAGGTATGTTATTTATCCCATCTTTTATGTTGAGTTTATTTGAAGGTCTAGCAAGCCTTAAAAATAAAAATTGTTATGGAGAAAAGGTCATAAAGTGTTGTGTTGTAGTTGTCGTGTTTATGGGCTGTTTTGAACATGTTGTGGCCATGTGGATGGACTGATTTATGCATATAAAAATGGTATCTAACATTGTTGGTGTCTTGATGGGACTATACTCCTTGATTGGGGCGGAAGAAAATGCATATTGTTGTTGTATGTTGAAAAACGTCGTGTGGGATGTTTATGGAATATGTTGGTACGAATAATAGTGTTGTTGATGTTGGTATTATTGTTGTTGTTGATTGGTTGCTGAATTGTAATCTCGGGCTAGGCATATAAACAGGGGAGATGCTGCCCGATTTTCGGCAGAATATAGAATAGTAAAAAATTTGAAACTCGGAATAAGCGTGTGATATGGAGACTAATGTAGTGCTAATCCTCTCGAATGTAGATTTACGAACTCAGACGAATAAGCGTAGCTAATACGAGGTTGAACAGGTATGTAAGGCTTACCCTTTCTTTCTTTGGCATGTCCTAGAGCTAAGTAAGATATGACACGCACCTTGGGGTAACTCTATTCTTTAATTCCGAGCTTGTTTATGATTCTTATTCGCTTCATGATATGAGCATGCTTAGTATGGTCGAGCTTATTGTATGATGGAATAGGGAGCAAAGCATAAAGAGTTTCTGTTTCTAAAAGGGTCCTATAAGGATTGATGCCCTTAACTTTCATAGACGGTCTCGGATTGTTTTGAAACGTTCGCAGAGGTTTTTATAATGAATAACGTCCATAACTTTCATATGCTAACTCGGATTGCTTTGAAACGTTCATAAAGGTTTCTGTAAGGAATAACGTTCATAACTTTCTTATGCTAACTCGGATTGACTCGAGACGTGTTTATGATCCTTCAAGTGTCGATTAGTGTACTTACCTATTTAGTCCTAAAAACTGATTTATATGCATACGGTTTTACTAATGATTTCGACGAAATTGGTTTTATACTAAAGGAAACATAAAGTTAGACTTTCAAAACCACTCCGAAGGGGGTGCGAGATTTACTATTTAGACTTTCAAAACCTGCCCGAAGGGGCCATCATTATTATTAAGCCGGAAGCGGCTGTCCGAAGGGGCCATCATCATTATTAAGCCGGAAGCGGCTGCCCGAAGGGGCCATCATCATTATTAAGCCAGAAGCGGCTGCCCGAAGGGGCCATCATCATTATTAAGCCGGAAGCGGCTGCCCGAAGGGGCCATCATCATTACTAAGCCGGAAGCGGCTGCCCGAAGGGGCCATCATTATTATTAAGCCGGAAGCGGCTGCCCGAAGGGGCCATCATTGTTATTGAGCCGGAAGCGGCTGCCCGAAGGGGCCATCATTATTATTAAGCCGGAAGCGTCTGCCCGAAGGGGCCATCATCATTACTAAGCCGGAAGCGGCTGCCCGAAGGGGCCATCATTATTATTGAGCCGGAAGCAGCTGCCCGAAGGGGCCATCATTGTTATTGAGCCGGAAGCGGCTGCCCGAAGGGGCCATCGTTACTATGCAAGAAACGGTCGTCCGAAGGGACCATTTTGTTAACATGTCGGATGCGGCACGTCTGTTAGATTGCATTATTTACTTAAAGAATGTGTGTTAGATTGCATTATTTACTTAAAGAATGTTGGTTGGATTGCATTATTTACTTAAAGATTGTTTTGAAGACCTCGTGTATACATTTATGTTTCTTCCTGCGAAGGCTGCAGGTATTGAGTCTGATTGTGATTTCTTCCCTCCTAAATCAATTTATGGTTATGATTTGTTACCACCTTACATACTCAGTACATTGTCCGTACTGACGTCCTTTTGCCTGGGGACGCTGCGTTCATGCCCGCAGCCCCAGATTGTTTGGCAGGTTGAGTATACAGCTAGGATGCTCTGACATCTGCTGGGATTGGCAAGTTCCACCTCATCCTGGAGCTGTGCTGAGTCATGTCTAGATACGCGTGATTATGGGTATGTTAGGGCCCTGTACTGACTCATAATGTTCAGTTCACTTCTTAGAGACTTCTGCATATAGTATCCTGTGGTATGTTTGTCGAGATGTCGACAAAACGATGTCAGGCGAATCATTTGTAGATTTTAAAAGAGTATGTATTTTAGATGATTTCAATTGGTTTAAAGTACTTAATTGATTGAAAGTTTTCATAATCATTATAAAGATAATGATCTCTATGTGAAAAAGTTTCATGTTTTTAAAAGTTTTTGAAATGACAGGTTTTGATAGAGCGAATGTTTAAGGGTTCGCTCGACTCTGATGAGAGTCGGGTGCCCGTCATGCCCAACCATTGCTAGGGTGTGACAAAGTGGTATCAGAGCAGTTCGTCCTAGGGGTTGTCTGCAAAGTCGTGTCCAGTAGAGTCCTGTTTATGGTGTGAAGCGCGCCACATTTATAAACAGGAGGCTGCGAGGCATATAGGGTGGTTACTCTTCTTTCACATCTAAGATCGTGCGATAGAGCCAAGTCATAGGAAATGAGATTCCTTATACTAACCTTTGATCTCAGCAGAAGCGCAGTATCGACGTGAGAAAGTGAGTGATGACATGGGATGTCACAGAGGTAAGCCACTTCGTCGAGGCTACGTTATCAGAATATATATATATATATATATATATATATATATATATATATATATATATATATGATGATGGATCAGTTGACATAGAGGTAAGTCAGTGTAAGAACAAGTAGAGGAATTGATTAAATGTATCTCGTGATGATGAATTCATTCATAAATCTTTGAACGGGACAAAGGTAAGCAATGGCACGAAAGATGCATGTCGGGTAAGGTAAGAGTATTGCATGTATGACTGAGATGGCCAGCTAAAGAATGAAACGGAAAGATAAACAAGAAGGTATAACAAGGCAGATCGCTAAAGGACCAGGTACATCTTGAGGTATGATATATGAGGTAAGTTTTGATATCTCTGTTCTTCTACTGGAAATTGGGGGCCCTGTGTGGCATTGTGCTGTTAGTTTACTGCAAGTCAGGTTGAAAGTATTGCACAAAGGGAGCTATGCTGAAATTTTCATAAGATCCCCGAGAGTTTAACATTCGAGGACGAATGTTTTTAAAAGGGGGGAAGGATGTTACACCCCGAAAAGTTTGCGTCACCAAGACTGTCGGCGCCTTAGTATGAGCTCAAAGGAGAGCAGAGTTATACAAGAATTAGGGATGAAGATCGTATTATCTTCGTATAAGAGTATTCATGTGACATTTGGAGATCGTATGGAATAAATCAGTTAACAAGTTACCTGATAATAGCCCTCGTAACCATAAGTTAAGGTGGGGCCCACATGTCAGGATTTTATAAAAGTCATATGAAGAGATATATGGGTAGTACATGTGAAGTTGAGCAAGTCCTAAGAAGGACCCATAAGCCAAATATGGACATAAGCCCTCCAAAAGGACGATTTAAGGAAACATTTTCGGATGATCTGACTTGAAGGGGCAAACACGGCATTATAAGTTTGGAATTTGGGAAAACTCCCCGAAATAAAAGTTGTATATAATTGAAAGATATTTCCAACCATAGGTCGTGGGCCCTCACACGATGTCGGAATCAAGAGTTATGGCCATTTTACGAACGCGACCCTAAGCTGGCTAAGTGGATCTGCGGGCCCCACATGGGAAGGTCGGTGGAACCGACCTAGGGGGGATATAAATACCCCATCAAATCGTTTTTTTTTAGAAAATTAACATTCCAAAAGTTCCTATAATTCTCTCAAAACATCTCCCAAACATTATAGTCCGATAAATCAAGAAATTGACAAGATTACGCCTAACTAGTCCGTGAAAAGTGATTGTTCTTGCTTCTACTTAAGCTTGGTGTTGGAAAAGGTTGACGTGGCTGAGTTTTTTTTCAAGTATAAGGTATTTTATTTATCCCATCTTTTATGTTGAGTTTATTTGAAGGTCTAGCAAGCCTTAAAAATAAAAATAGTTATGGAGAAAAGGTCATAAAGTGTTGTGTTGTAGTTGTCGTGTTTATGGGCTGTTTTGAACATGTTGTGGCCGTGTGGATGGACTGATTTATGCATATAAAAACGGTATCTAACATTGTTTGTGTGTTGATGGGACTGTACTCCTTGATTGGGACGGAAGAAAGTGCATATTGTTGTTGTATGTTGAAAAACGTCGTGTGGGATGTTTATGGAATATGTTGGTACGAATAATAGTGTTGTTGATGTTGGTATTATTGTTGTTGTTGATTGGTTGCTGAATTGTAATCTCGGGCTAGGCATATAAACAGGGGAGATGCTGCCCGATTTTCGGCAGAATATAGAATAGTGAAAATTTGAAACTCGGAATAAGCGTGTGATATGGAGACTAATGTAGTGCTAATCCTCTCGAATGTAGATTTACGAACTCGGACGAATAAGCGTAGCTAATAGGAGGTTGAACAGGTATGTAAGGCTTACACTTTATTTCTTTGGCATGTCCTAGAGCTAAGTAAGATATGACACGCACCTTGGGGTAACTCTATTCTTTACTTCCGAGCTTGTTTATGATTCTTATTCGCTTCTTGATATGAGCATGCTTAGTATGGTCGAGCTTATTGTATGATGGAATAGGGAGCAAAGCATAAAGAGTTTCTGTTTCTAAAAGGGTCCTATAAGGATTGATGCCCTTAACTTTCATAGACGGTCTCAGATTGTTTTGAAACGTTCGCAGAGGTTTTTATAAAGAATAAAGTCCATAACTTTCATATGCTAACTCGGATTGCTTTGAAACGTTCATAAAGGTTTCTGTAATGAATAACATCCATAACTTTCTTATGCTAACTTGGATTGACTCGAGACGTGTTTATGATCCTTCAAGTGTCGATTAGTGTACTTACCTATTGAGTCCTAAAAACTGATTTATATGCATACGGTTTTATTAATGATTTCGAGGAAATTAGTTTTATACTAAAAGAAAAATAAAGTTAAACTTTCAAAACCACTCCGAAGGAGGGTGCGAGATTTTACTATTTAGACATTCAAAACCACTCCGAAGGGGGTGCGAGATTTACTATTTAGACTTTCAAAACCTGCCCGAAGGGGCCATCATCATTATTAAGCTGGAAGCTGCTGCCCGAAGGGGCCATCATCATTATTAAGCCGAAAGCGGCTGCCCGAAGGGGCCATCGTCATTATTAAGCCGGAAGCGGCTGCCCGAAGGGGCCATCGTCATTATTAAGCCGGAAGCGGCTGCTCGAAGGGGCCATCGTCATTATTAAGCCGGAAGCGGCTGCTTGAAGGGGCCATCATTATTATTAAGCCGGAAGCGGCTGCCGGAAGCGGCTGCCCGAAGGGGCCATCATCATTACTAAGCCGAAAGCGGCTGCCCGAAGGGGCCATCATTATTGTTGAGCCGGAAGCGGCTGCCCGAAGGGGCCATCATTGTTATTGAGCCGGAAGCGGCTGCTCGGAGGGGCCATCATTACTATGCCGGAAGCGGCCGTCCGAAGGGACCATTTTGTTAACATGTCGAAAGCGGCACGTGTGTTAGATTGCAATATTTACTTAAAGAATGTGTGTTAGATTGCATTATTTACTTAAAGAATGTTGGTTGGATTGCATTATTTACTTAAAGATTGTTTTGAAGACCTCGTGTATACATTTATGTTTCTTCCTGCGAAGGCTGCAGGTATTGAGTCGGATTGTGATTTCTTCCCTCCTAAATCAATTTATGGTTATGATTTGTTACCACCTTACATACTCAGTACATTGTCCGTACTGACGTCCTTTTGCCTGGGGACGCTGCGTTCATGCCCGCAGCCCCAGATTGTTTGGCAGGTTGAGTATACAGCTAGGATGCTCTGACATCTGCTGGGATTGGCAAGTTCCACCTCATCCTAGAGCTGTGCTGAGTCATGTCTAGATACGCGTGATTATGGGTATGTTAGGGCCCTGCCCTGACTCATAATGTTCAGTTCACTTCTTAGAGACTTCTGCAGATAGTGTCCTGTGGTATGTTTGTCGAGATGTCGACAAAACGATGTCAGGCGAATCATTTGTAGATTTTAAAAGAGTATGTATTTTAGATGATTTCAATTGGTTTAAAGTACTTAATTGATTGAAAGTTTTCATAATCATTATAAAGATAATGATCAATATGTGAAAAAGTTTCATGTTTTTAAAAGTTTTTGAAATGACAGGTTTTGATAGAGCGAATGTTTAAGGGTTCGCTCGACTATGATGAGAGTCGGGTGCCCGTCATGCCCAACCATTGCTAGGGTGTTACAAGGATCACTTATCATATAAGGAATTTCATAGAGTCGTAACACAACGAGAATCGTGAGCTTTAGTAGCTTTAGAGATAGAATCATTTTGAGGACATCATAGGCTCATGAAAGATTAAATATATGGCCAAAGAACCATGCCTTATTGAAAGAAGGGTTAGCCTTACATACCTTTTCGTTCAACTATTCTATCGCTTGAACGTTCTCCCTCAATGCTCCCATTTCTACCTTCATTAGAGTTATACTAACATTAGAAAATCGATAGCTTAGCATACTTGACTAAGGCTAGAGAAAATTGGGCAGCATCTCCTTTATTTATACAACTTCCTCCATATCATATATCAACTCCCAAACATTATAAAAATATTAATAACCTCATAAGCAGTAGTCTTTATTCACCTACATTATCCATATTTCCCAATTCCCTTCAAATCATCCATATCCATGGTCATAGCACACTATTACGTTCACTCATATAAAATGTCTATCCCATGTTATAAATGTCATTTATAACATAAGCATAATCACAACATATCAAGAATCATAACTCAATCCAAGCTACTACTCAAAAATATCACTATTCTCACATTCATGACCCATTTTCTATCTCCTTCTACAATCCAAGTCTTTTAACCTCTCAATACCTCAAAAAACATGGAAAGACCATAAAACTTACCTTAGATGGTGTAGGAATGGAACTTGGGTGGAAACACTTCACTTGAGCAAAACCCTAGTTCCACTTCCACTTGGATTGCTTGTCTTGGATGAGCTTTAATGAGTTTCTTACACTTGATTCTCTTGGTTTGAAGAAGTTGATCATTAATATCTCTTGAATTCTTATAGGAGAGGTGTGGAGAAATGTTCTAGAGAGTTCTATAGAGAAGGGGAGTGAAGAGGAAATGAAATGAAATGAACTTGGTCCCCATATTAATAATACACAATCTGTCCCGACCAAATTCTACGGACCAACATACGGTCCATATAATTTATACTGACCGTATGTCTGGCCGTAGATTTGGTCTAGTGAGGCTGGAAATCTGGGCTGAATATACGGCCTAACATACGGCCAGTATATTTTATACGGCCAGTATGTTGGGTCGTATAATGCCCAGTTTTTCCGAACTTGATCTCGTCGACTCGTTTGATCTCCAATCCTTATGGAACCTTCTTAACACTTGTTTAGCACCTCATTAACAATCTAAGGGACACTATAACTCTTTTCCAAAACATCATTAAGTTATCATTAACTTGTTACTCTCAAATCTCTCCCGATACATAACGTATACCTTGCCTTCCTTGGCAAACTTTCTTCTCTTACCTCGAATGTCTTGGAAATCCCAATTAGGGTCATCAAATTCTATTTCATACTTATTAACACATCACATACTTTGTGCCCTCCGTTAGTCTATTCACTGTGCATTAACGAAACATTTTCCGGAGGTATAACACTCTCGTAAACTCTATAACATACTTACGACTCAATAATCAAAGTCTAACTCAAGTAAACTGTAACCTACCTCGATGCCGAGCAGCTGTCACGAACGTCCATGGAATTTTCACCCTTCCATTTTCGAATCGGAAGCCATGATGAAAAAGTCTAGGAATATCACGAATCCAAGAACAAGAGTCAAATTAATGCATATGCAGTAGTCTAAGATACATAATTATCCAATCCTTACAAGTCATATAATATAACCCTCCGCTTGAGTTCCCAATTCAAGAAGTCAAGTCTTAACCCATTCTCTAAATATCGAAAGAATCATTATTTGGGGTTTAGTTTATCATCTTAGAACAAGAATCTATATGAAGTTTTTGAAAGTACAATATTTCTAGTCAAGACTACCTATTGCCCTTTCCTAGGGTGGAAACAATGATAAAGACTCCATTTTTATTAACCCCATGAGACAAGGTCTAGTAAAGAAAGAATTATCTTTAAGGTAGAGGGCATATAAGAGGTATGAAGGGTTACCTTTCCGAATTCATCAAGTGTTTTCCTCTGAAAATATCCCATGTGATGGCCTAAAAGAAGGTTTTGTGGAAAAGAGAGGTCAAATCCCGAAATAAGGTTTTAAATCCTAGGTCTGGTTCGGGTCGGCCACTGCAGTGATCAATTTGTCGGCGGTAGCGGTACAGCTGAGGCGATAGGGCTATCTGCTGCGACGCAATTTGATAAACAACGCTTCTCATTATAGCGGAGGTGAAATCCGCTACGGCGAAGCTACTCTACCCGAGACCCCACACATTTTAGCTCTTACTGACTCGGGTATAGTTAAAATTTAGCGTACCTTTCCCCGTGGACTGATCGTACAACTAATTGACTTGGTTTTTGGACACGTGTTGTGGAAAGCCTAATAATGACCAGATAGGTCGTTAAGTCAGATACCAATTAAATAACCTTTCATCCCCGAACGACTTAGGGCGATACTGGAATAGATGTGTTTTTCACATTGCATGCTAATAACTCAAATATAGTTACACTAAAATCTGAACACCTTAGGATTTTCGACCGAAGCCTTCATGCACTAGTCGGAACTCATTCGTATTCGAAAATGAGAACACCTGCTAACGGACATTAGAACCGTGTGGTACAGGAGAACATTTCACTAGACCAGTCGAACTAAAGAAGGGATGAAGTACCAGATTCTCAATAACTCACTAAGCCTGTTAAGGTCGCGTCAAGAAGGGGACTTAAAGCGTGTAACACTGATAAAATCAATATGGCCGAGAAGACGGGGCCATGAGCCGCTGCCGTGATTCGAGACCGTAGGTGTGAGGACTGAAGGACTTCGCCGGCTGCTACAGCGGATGGTATTTTTGCTGTAGCGATAACGCTGTGGTGGCAAGGCTGCCGCTGCGGCGGTAGGAGTCATTAAGACAGATTAAATGGGGAGGGTGATATTTCACCTCCCCACTTCCCATTCCTCTCCCTTGACCGACTAAAACCTTCCCACTCCTCACGATTCAGTCTCTTAAATTAATATTTGGTCTTCACACATTCCCCCCATCACACCCATTTAAACCCCCACCCTAAGAATTCACCACCCAAACCTCAAAACACACAAAAAAAAGAGTACAATATTAGTGGAGAAGGAAGAGTTAGATTTTGGGCAATCTTCACCGATCTCCGGCAAATTCAAGGTATGTATCACATCCTACCACTCTAGGATGTTATTAGAAGCCTCTATTTTGAATTCTTCATGTCTAAGTTGTTAAATTTGCAAAATATTTGGGAATTTGTTACAACAAGGGTTTCGGCTCTTTGAGAGAGGGAATATCCGAATTTCTGCAAGTTATTTAATGTTCATAAAGTCTTGGCATTGCTTATTGCCTAATATTATCTTAAAATTGAGGGTAAAACTTTATTAGGGTGGTGGGATGGTTTTGGTAGAAGGTTTTTAATATTGCTTGGAATCAGTAGACTATTTGTTATTGAAATGATGCTTCATGGGGTGTAAAAGATGTGCATGCTAAAATATTACCCGATCCATGCCAAAATCTGTTGAAATTTGCCCAAACTTTTGAGGGAGATTTTTGAGTTGAATAGGTTTTTTCATCGGGGAAGACAAGTTCGCTACCGCGAGAATTTTTTCGCGTTGTAGCTCTCAAGCGAGCGGCGGGGCGGGAGCGAGGGGGTTGGGGAGCCTCGTGGTAGCGATGGCAGACTCGCCATAGTCGCTTCGCAGCCGCGAACCTGGTATCGCTGTAGCGGACATGGTCCGCCCTGGAGGCTACCTTTTTTGCTATCACGACCTCGCTGCAGCGGTGGTCCATCCACTGCAGCGGAGGTTGCTCCGGTGGACAGAACAGTATGCT
Source organism: Lycium barbarum (assembly GCF_019175385.1). Taxonomy (NCBI): domain Eukaryota; kingdom Viridiplantae; phylum Streptophyta; class Magnoliopsida; order Solanales; family Solanaceae; genus Lycium; species Lycium barbarum. The sequence goes on along the minus strand of NC_083347.1, from coordinate 66,239,199 downwards.
AATAAATTCGTACATAGGTTGATTTTCATTTGTTTTCTTTGATCTGTAAGCATCTCACTGTTGGCTAGACTTGGTATAATACCGAACTAAAGTTGTGTCTTTTCGTAGGTACACATTTTACAGTATCATGTCTCAAAACGAATGAGCTCTCGATAATGAAAGGTTTCTAACCCCACAATGTAAACGACGCTACTTAGAACAGAGGAGTAAGGTGCTATTACTGGAGTGGGGTTTCAACATGGACTAGGTGGATGAGCTTACCCCTGAGTTCTACAATTGCTAACAAGCAATTAGGTGGAACCGGCTTATTGAGGATCCCAGAAAGTGCAATGCGAATTGGGTTAGGGAGTTTTATATCATGCTTCCCACGGTGGATTGGACCTCTCCTGACCTAAAAACTCAGATTCGGGGTGTTATGGTGAAGATAGGAATCGAGGTGATAAACGAAATTTATGAGCTGGACAATCATCCAGATGATGAAATGGATGCAAAGGATTATGAAGGAAATGGTCCTTTATTGGTGTCAATGTTGGTGTCAGAGGCAAAGAGGGGAAAGGTTAATTGGGTCATCAGTCGGACCGGGATTAAGGGTACTTATTTTTCTGCTAATGCAAAGAGGTGGTTGAACATTGTCTCCTAATGAATTCGTCCTTCGGGTAACACTATTGAAGTCACTTACCCTCTGGCCCTCGTGGTTGCTTGCATGTTGGACGACGTTCCGGTGAATGTGGGTAGGCAAGTGATCTTGGAGTTCAGGAGTTTTCTAAGTGAGAGGTGTTCGAGCTTGATGTTTCCCTCTCTTATTACCTCATTGTGCATACGGGCAGGGGTGCCAAGAGAGCCCACTGATGCTATGTTTAACTCTGACATTGATTTCGACCAGTTGAGGGTGAAGGGTTCAGTGGGCTGAAGTAAGAAGAGATCGACACGAATGATGACGGCAGTGCAGGTCACAAGAAGGGAGGGGATGATGCTGGCGCTTCTCAACCTCAGGGCCCTTTTGAGCACTTGGAGACCGAGATGGCGTTGATGAAGGGTATGTTGCTGGGTTTAGCATGCCCCTTTATGGAGGTCGATTCGTCTAGTGCTATTGTTGGTGTTAGTTGTCTCGCCTCAGACGAGGTGAAGAGGTATATAGAGACGCAGACGAAGATGCAGGAGTCAGTGAACGCTTTGCAGAGCGTCTACCTTTCTATGGCTCAGGCCCATGGGGAGCTTCGGGAAAACTTTGACAAGGAGAAGAAGAAAAGTAGGTCCAGGGACAAGCTATTCGCTAAGATGTGGAAAGGCCTTAAGAGCCTGATAAAGATGATGAACCCTAAGGCGAAGCATCCAAAGACGACACCCAACAGTTCTCCTTCTTGAGCGGGTCCGGGTTTGACAGTGAAGCTTCTAGCAGCTCTGGTGATGAGGGAAATGCGGCGATGAGCAAGGCGGTGGCATAGGGGTTCTTCCCCTTACATATGGTTTTGCCCTTGACATGTTTGAACAATTTGCTTTTGTGTTTTCGTATTTTGGTTTGGATGTTTGGTTGACAATTTTATGACTCTTGCTCTCGTTGGGCTAGATGTTTTTATGGAACCGTTCTTTTGGAATTTCTTCTTTTCTTGCGTTTTTGCGAAGTTGATCAGGTTGAAAACAATTCAGCAGGGAACACTGGTTATTGGAATTGTGGTCGCTGCAGCAGTCACTTTTTCGCTGTGATGAATGCGCTATGGCGAGAATTAGCTCCGCAGCGGCGAAGTAAAGGAACATCGAGGGTATGCTGTTGCGGGCAAAATCCCGCTATGGAAGATAGTGTTCTGCCAACACGGTATATTTCCTACAGGAGACATGCACCGCAATGGTATTCCTATCGCAGGCACAGGACCGCTGGCGCGAATGGTTCACCGCTGCAGCGAGAGTACTGAACCAGTAGGAATTCTCTGATGCCCACCAGAAATGCACAACACAGGGAACTTATCGATTTACTCTCCGCACGCACCCAAACAGACCACATATTATTGACAAGACACTACCGCTAGATACCAATTGGAATTTTCCAGATACCAATTGGATTCGTCAAGATACCAATTGGAATCACCTAGTTACCAAAAGGATTCAACTGGAAGATCAAGGTGACCAAGATAGCATGATAGGAAAAAAGAAAGGGAAGATATCCTAGATGCCCCATAGCCTCTCATAGATGGGTACGGACGTCAACGTACAATTCCACGAGACACTACTAGACATTGCTCTTGTACTTGTGAGACCGGTAACCTAGGCTCTGATACCAACTGTCACGACTCGATTTATGATTCGTACGGGTACCTGCCTTATCCCACTTGGTAGGCGAACCCTTACCAACCATCCCGTTAATAAAATCATTTGAAAAGTAAACACAACAGATGATATTAAATAATAAGCGGGATACACCATGACACTCTTTATTAATTCAGAAAATCACACTTTCCCATGACCTTGTCCAGACATGTACAAGAGCTTCTACAACACATAGGATGTAACCAAAATTAAGATGACACAACTTCTGCCTTTTGGATGAGGTATACAGAAGCTGTAGGAAGACATCCGCTACTTCAGCTAGCGAAACTTCGACCAATCACCTGAAACACATCTACACCCCAAAAGAAATGTAGCAAGAGTAGTATCAGTACACCATACGTACTGGTAAGCATCATAGGCCGACTAAGATTAGTTCACGCATACAGTATAGAATCAATCAAGATAAACAGAGAAGTAAGTCGTCCACACCTTTATAAATCCTAACCATGGGATAACAATCTCGACATTAGCCTACCCAGATCCTTCTACCTCTATCACAGCAAAGTAACAACAGGAAATAAAAACTATCAGACAATAATCAGTCTCAACTCGAGAAAGGCTCCTAGACCACCTAACTCTTAATGATCAGTGAATAAGAAACACCAAACCTTCATGTCAACCCATCCTAAGTGGAACCACCACACATTACCTTCCTTCAGCGATTAGACAGACTCGTAATTTTGCAAGTAGATACTACCGTCATGTAACACCTCATAAAATTCATACTAAACTATACTGATGACTCAGGAGGGTAGAAACCCAAGAAAGAGAGTGTTGGAATCGAAAATATATTTCAGTTCAGAAAACCCAGCGTTAAGCTTGAAGGGACGGACCGTAACATGTGTTACAGACTGTCATTCATACCGTAACGAGTAACGCTTGAAAAATCACCATCTCGTCACTTGGACCGAAGGACGGTTCATCATTACCGACCGTAACACGTCTTACAGCCCATAACGGATGTCCGTAACCTAACCTCAAAACTTAAAAGCTCATTGGAATTTTGACACACGTTACGGTCCAGTGTTACGGACCATAACATGTGTTACGGATCGTAACACGATCCGTAACAGTGCCACGACTGAGACAATTAAAAAGACGGGAATTCAGTTTTATTTCACAAGTCTCATTCTTATCAAGCCCTAACACGAAATTCTCTCCTCTCAACTTCTCTAAGCATCAAGGTAAGCTCCTTAAGACCATCCTAATTGAATTCGACCAATTTCCCATGAATTCTAAGTAGGAATTTCATGTTCTTAACATAGGGTTTTCAAGAAAACCCAATTAAAGGGATTCAAGATTAGGCTTTGGGATTCTTATTCAAAGTTCAGATTTTCATTATGAGTTTGGAGCGTTACCAGGTATGTAGGGTTGCTATCTACGTGTGGGATCATCAATGTTCTTCTCCACGCTTCGTCTTCCATAAAGTATGAAGCTTTACGAAAATTAGGGTTTTTAACCATGTTCATGATAACCCTAGCTCCATGCCCCATGTTATATTATGTATTAAATTGTTATAAATTCTTCATTGTGTTATTGATAGATGATTTTGATTATTGAGAATCTGTCCGTAATCCATGAAAACCCATACTTTGCATTCCATGGTCTTCTTATATGCAAGTTTATGAACTATTATGATATTTTCAAGAAACACTATATATGTTTTATAAGTTCATGCAACAATAATACGAATGATATCCATGTACATGCAATTTATGATTCTTGAAAAGCCATGGGCAGCAAGTGCCACTTATTTTCCATTTTCATGTAATTGGGAGTTTTATTAATTACCGAGAAGGCTTCAAATAGCCTAAAAATACATAGCCACCGTAGGATGAGGATCGCTCCACCCATGCTTAGGAAAATCTCTCATAATAACTGGATCCTTTCATAATATTATTAAATCTCACGTCCCTGGCAAGGTACGAGTGTTCTGCTGGTAAGATGAGGGTACCAGACCATGTTATCGGTTATATTTACTGCTCTCCCTACTCATGATATTTTACACATGTTTATATGTACATGTACTCATCCTCATGATCATGTTTCAGTTTCAGTTCAACCCTTATTATGTTATTGCATGTGCCATGTTCTTTCATTCAGCTGCTTTACATAACAGTACATTCAATGTGCTGACGTCCCCTTTTATAGCCCGGGGGCCTGCATTTCACGATGCAGGTACAGATTTACAGGATGACGCATCTGCTCAGTAGGACAACATTCCTATCAGCTTATTGGTGAGCTCCATGTCATTCGGGGTTTAGTCATTTACCTATGCCTTATTAGTTATGCATTAAAGGTATGTTGGGGGCCTTGTCCCAGCAAGTACGTTTCCAGTTAAGACTCATGATTAGAGGTTTCATAGACTAGTCAGTTTAGTTATGTCAGACATGCAAGCTGTTTAGCCATCTTTGGCTCAACTCATGTTATTTTCGCATTCAGGTTTTAAACAAGTATTTTATGAATTATTATGACCCCGTGTAATTCTTCTTAAAAGTCCATCAGTCTTGCATTATTTTACGCTCATGTTAAGCCTCATGATGATTCATCAAGCCATGTAGTTCGCTCGGTCACATGCAGTATGGCACCGAGTGTCGTGTTATACCTAGGCCATGGTTCGGGGTGTGACAAAGCTTGATATCAGAGCCTAGGTTCAAGTGTCTTAGGAAGTCCATGAAACCGTGTCCAGTGGGGTCACTTTTATATGTGTCAAGGCCCCATACATATAACCAGTTGACCACCAAGACATTTAGGATTGTCTCACTTCTTTCATACTCTAGATCGTGCAGTTAGAGCAGTACTCTCACGATGCCTTTCTAATTCCTGCGTGTACGTATTTTAAGAAAATGATTGTGAAAAGAAAGTACACCAAGAGGACCACAACTACCAACCAGAGGGCTACCGCGGATGTAGCTTACGAAGAGACCGTTTTGATTCAGAAAATAGCCCCAACCGCTCCTTTAGTTACACCTCCTAGTGATTCGGATGGGGATGTTAGGAGTGCTATCAACATGCTCACACAACTGGAAGCAGCTCAGGCCCAACGTCAGAAATCTAGGTCAAGTTCAGGGAATAATAGCGAGTCTTCTAAGGCTAAGGGCTTTCTCAGGATGAATCCCCCAGTCTTCATGGGGAAAAAGAAAGACGAGGACCCTCAGGACTACATTGATGCTCTTTAGAAAATCTTCGGGGTCATGACAGTTACAGAAACCGAAGCAGCTTCTTTTGGAGCTCATCAGCTGCAGAGCATTGCTAACACTTAGTATGAATCTTGGGAATTATCCTGATGAGGATGCACCTGATGCTACATGGGATGAGTTTGCAAGCTTCTTCCTAGGCCACTTCATGCTAATAGAATTCAGAGAAGCTAAGGCTGAGCAATTCCTGAAGCTTAAGCAGAATGGCAGGTCAGTTCAGGACTACTATTTGGAATTTGTTAGTCTGGCTAAGCATGATGTTACATCCCGAAAAATTTCAAGCTACTTAGACTGTAGACAGCTTAGTGTGAGCCCGAACAAGAGTAAAGTCATGCGAGGATTAAGGAGAAAGGTTATATTATAAGAGTGAATAATGGCATATATATGATATGTGGAGACCATATGGGGTGAATCGGTTCATATGTCACTTGCCGAAAATCCCGCTTTGCTGTAAGCCAAGTGGGGCCCACACGCTGGAGTTTTATAAAGGGCATGTGAAGAGACGTATGAGTAGTATATGGAAAGTTGAACAAGTCCTAAGAAGGACCCATAAGCCAAATATGGGCATAAGCCCTCCAAAAGGACGATTTAAGGAAACATTTTTGGATGATCTGACTTGGAGGCGCCAAAACGACATTATAAGTTTGGAATTTGGACAAAACCCGATAATGAAGGTTGTAGGTAATTGAAAGATCTTTCCAACCATAGGTCGTGGGACCTCACACAATATAGGGATCAAGAGTTATGACCTTTTTACTGAGCGAAGGCGCAGGCTAAAAAATTAAGCCAGCGCGAACGCGCCCAAAGGGGGGCGCGATCGCGCTGAAGGAAATTTAAGTCGGTCCAGGCAGAACCTGGACCGCTATTTAAAGGGGCTTACCCCTCATTTTTATTCATCAAACACCCCAAGACATCTCCAAAAATCTTGAGACTTCTCCCCAACCCCCAAGCCCACTTTTTAACCCAAACCAGGTATAATTTTCAAATTTCGGTCCGGATAGCGTATAGTTATTGTTGCAGAATCATATAGCGGCGTGTTGTGGCCTAAAATTAGCATGGAAAAGTGAAGATACAGTAATGTTAAAGGGAGAAAGGTATGGATCTCTTCTTGTTTATGTTAATACTGGCTTATTCATGGAAATAGAGCGGTAAAATGATTGTATAGTGAGTTGAGTAGTTATGGAAGTTGGAAAACAGTGTGTGGGCTGTTTTATATAATACTTTGGTATGGGAAATGATGTTATTAATGTTGGTATTGTTATTGTTGTGTGGGTTGTTGAATTATAAACAAGTGAGATAAACGGGCGAAAGGACTCGTAATGAATGGAAGGGTATGGAAATATTTACAAAAGAATGATGATGTAGACATAAATGGAAGAAGAACTCAGGGTAAGAAGTTTTAGATATGTTATAAGAAAAGTCGGGAAGAGATACGAGGAATAAGGTATAATCGAAGACTTCATAAATGACAGGGTGAATCTCAATGTCCCCATTAACTTGCGGGTCCAGGAACCGTTAGTCATAAAAGACAGAGGTGTGAAAAGACGGAAAAGAAGGCATCGGAATTGGACCTAACCCTTAAAAGTATTCCAATTGAATACGAGAGTGTAACTAGCAAAAAGATAGATAAGTCAGACCATAAGATGGAAAAAACGCGACCTTGGGAAGATCATGAAGGATGGCAGATAAGTAGTCAAGACGCTGGATACTCGAAGGTTATTGGTATATAAGGACCTCCTTAAGGGGGAAGAGCATATTAGACTTGAAAAGAACTGGGATGCTCTCAAGCTCCAAAAGAAGAAATTTATTAGCTGGCGGCGTATTGGCATGTCAGGAAAGTATCAGAAAGAAGGAGAAACAAGTTAACAATAAGTGTACCGTGAGACAGACATAGGAAGAAAGTATGGAAGGCACCTTAAGAGAATGCTTCACGTCGACATCAGCTATGACATTTCTAGACCATGGTTTGAAACCCCTATATCAGGCAAAAATTGCACCGTACCTAAGTATGCAGCGACACGTCCTAAAAGGGTAGTAAAGGGAGCAAGAAAGATGTCCAAGTCAAATTCACAAGGATGACAGGGAGAATGACGGACCCAAGGATGACAACAAAAAGGGGATTTTAGCACCAGAAGGGATAACAATTATAGCAAAAAGGACAACGATTGGTAGTTTGGTAATTTTTCGAAGAAAGGAAGAACATTTCTCTTATGAATGAAAATAAAAGAGTTCACCGGATATTAGAAAACATTTCATGGATTACTAATTATACTGAACATGAGAGCATATGCTATGGAGTTATACGAACCATCAACGTGAAGCAATGCCCAACTAAAATTGCAAAAGGGCCACATCAGAAAGCCAATAAGGAATAACAACGGATGAAATGACTGCCAGTACAAGGAAATCGAAGCTAGATAAATATATGTTGTAAGAGAATCATAATGGAGTAAGAATTGTCGTAGCCCTATGCTTCTGGGTTGTATTGCGAGATTTGAGGGAAGGAGGGTAAAGAAACAGTTGTGGCAGGAAGCTAAAGAAAAAGTTGTGGCAGGAGCCCGAGGATTTAGCTTGAACTCGAATTATAAGTTTGCCATAAATGTAAATGTACTGCGAAGGGTAATAAATGGCGAAGAAAAAATTACGTATTTCGGATATCGGTATAACTTGCCTTGGAAAGGAACTGGGGAGAATAACTTAAGGGATATAGCCATTATGCTCAATAACGACAAAGTAATGTTGAATAAGCATTTGGAATGTAAGGGTAAGAGAGATGGTAAGAAGGATGTAAAGGATTAAAGAGCTTGACCAATGAACTATAAAGAATTGGTACAGTGTATATCTAAAATCAATAGATATCAAAAAGAGTAGCCCGAGATGGCACCGAAGGAGTAAACGCAAAGAGAATCCATATATGAGAAAGGTAATTGCCCATTAACAGGGAAATAAGGAGCGAGAAAAAAAGAATACTTATAAGATGATGAATAGTTACGGCACGGCAAGTCAAGGCTACAATAATGGAGATAGAACGAGAGCGAGATACTAGTTAAGTTTCGATCGTGCACATGAGGGAAAAGAAGTGAAAAAAAAGTAGACTGAAGGCAATGAAGGAGTAAAGGAAGAATGAAAAGAGACTGACCCAAGTGATAGATTAAGTAACTGGTAATCGGACCCTAAGGGGAGAATAAATGTTCTAAGAAATCAAAGATGATGTCGTGGGTTGACAATACCACAACATTCGAGGACGAATGTTTCTAAGGGGGGAAGGATGTTACACCCCGAAAAATTTCGCGCTACTTAGACTGTAGACAGCTTAGTGTGAGCCCGAACAAGAGTAAAGTCATGTGAGGATTAAGGAGAAAGGTTATATTATAAGAGTGAATAATGGCATATATATATATGATATGTGGAGACCATATGGGGTGAGTCGGTTCATGTCACTTGCCGAAAAGTCCGCGTTGCTGCAAGCCAAGTTGGGCCCACACGTCGGAGTTTTATAAAGGACATGTGAAGAGACATATGAGTAGTATATGGAAATTTCAGCAAGTCCTAAGAAGGACCTATAAGCCAAATATGGGCATAAGCCCTCCAAAAGGACGATTTAAGGAAACATTTTTGGATGATCTGACTTGGAGGGGCCAAAACGACATTATAAGTTTGGAATTTGGAAAAACACCAATAATGAAAGTTGTATATAATTGAAAGAGATTTCCAACCATAGGTCGTGGGCCCTCACACGATATCGGGATCAAGGGTTATGACCTTTTTACTGAGCGAAGGCGCAAGCTGAAAGATTAAGCTACGCGAACGCGCCCAAAGGGGGCGCGATCGCGCTGAAGGAATTTTAAGTCGGTCTAGGCAGAACCTGGACCGCTATTTAAAGGGGCTTACCCCTCATCTTTCTTCATCAAACACCCCAAGACATCTCCAAAAATCTGGAGACTTCTCCCCAACCCTCCAAGCCCACTTTTTCACCCAAACCAAGTATAACCAAATTCTGGTCCGGATAGCATATAGTTATTGTTGCAGAATCATATAGCGGGGTGTTGTGGCCTAAATTTAGTGTGGAAAAGTGAAGATACAGCAATATTTAAGGGATAAAGGTATGGATCTCTTTTTGTTTATGTTAATACTGGCTTATTCACGGAAATAGAGCGATAAAATGATTGTATAGTGAGTTGAGTAGTTATGGAAGTTGGAAAACAGTGTGTGGGCTGTTTTATATAATACTTTGTTTTATATAATACTTTGGTATGGGAAATGATGTTATTAATATTGGTATGGTTATTGTCGTGTGGGTTGTTGAATTGAGAATTCGGGCTAGGCATATAAACTGGGGAGATGCTGCCCTATTTTCGGTAGAATATAGAATAGTTTGATTTGAAACTTGGAATAAGTGTGCGATAAAGAGGATAATGTTAATGTAAATCCTCTTAAATTTAGACTTGCGAGCTCGGATGAATAAGCGTAGCTAATAGGAGATTGAACAGGTATGTTAAGGCTCGTCCCTTTCTTACAAAGGCATGATTCCTATGTTATGATTCCATAAATGTTTCCATAATAGCCTTGTTTTCAAAAGCTCGAAGTTCATGACTCTTAAAGCCTCTTATGATGTTATATGGAATATGTTCTATGATGATTGTGACGATGATGGTGATTCTCTTCTGTTGAAACTCCGAAGCTATGATTTGAGGGCATTACGAGATTATTGTGCCATTCCATGAATCCCTTAACCGTACTTATTGTTGATGGTCTCACCTCATGTTACTCGTTCCTTCGAGGTGAGATATAGCGATGATAACGATTCTATTTCCAGTGCTATAAGTTCATGATTCTCGAGACTCCCGTGACGTCGTAGATTTCATCTTGCGATGATTGATCCTTCAAGGATTGATATGATGATAATGGTAATGCTAATGATGATGTTGATTTCATTTATGCATATATATATATATATATATATATATATATATATATATATATATATATATATGTATGTATGTATGTATGTATGTATGCGTTGCCTCCTTCTGATCAGTTGGGTATAACACCGAGTCCCGAAAGGGCCGGGTAAGATGACACTGAGTCCCGAAAGGGCCGGGTAAGATGACACCGAGTCCCGAAAGGGCCGGGTAAGATGACACCGAGTCCCGAAAGGGCCGGGTAAGATAACACCATGTAAAATGCTATATGTATATAAATATATGTATCTATATATATATTACTGCACCTTAACGACCGGACGAGATACTATATATGTATGGATATGTATGGAAAAATTCTTAAAAAGCTAAGCATGCACGACATTCGCCTTAAAAGGGCATTCAAAGGCACAGGTTGATCTTGTTTATATTACTTTATCCCCATACGTTCATTATATTAATTTTCCATGTTCGGTATTTCTTAATATGTTACTATTCATGCCTTACATACTCAGTACATTACTCGTACTGACCTCCCTTCTTGTGGACGCTGCGTTCATGCCCGCAGGTGTAGATAGACAAGACAAGGATCTTCCATAGTAGGCTGCCTTCAGGTACCAGTTCTGATTGGTGAGCTCCATCTCTTCCTGGAGCACTGCCGAGTATACATACATATATATATATATATATATATATATATATATATATATATATATATATATATATGTATGTATGATTTTGTTCAGGGTATGTCGGGGGCCCTGTCCCGACTTGTATACTTCAGTCATGTTCATAGAGGCTTTGCAGACAATTCCTGTGTATAGCTTAGTCATAGTGTGACGATAGTAATGTTAGCATCATGGGTCCAATGTACATATATGTATGCACGATATTATGTTCGCATTTAGCCTCTCGATCCTATTGTTTCCATTTGAGACACGAAGGATGTAAGTTATAAGTTGGTTCGCTCAGTTTTCGTAGGGTGCCAGGTGCCAATCACGCCCTACCAAGGGTGGGGTGTGATACATGATCAACTTATGATACCGAAATGAGGACAAGAGTAAGGAGGTTTTTTGGTGGTCTTGATCCCCATTTGTAGGATGGGGCCAATATTGCTGCACAGAACGGGGGAATGATGATCTCCAAGATGGTTGCTTTCGTACAAGGGAATGAGACAAGGCTAAAGGAGGAGGAAGCCTTGCAGAAAGAGAAAGACAAGCAATTCAACAAGAGGGTCAAGTCTACGGACAGTTCAGCGGTAACGGGAATAGGAAATTCTTTAAGAACAGGTAAGCAGGACCTGCTCCATCCACATCAAGTGCCCCAGTCCCTAAGTTCCGAAATGACAAGAAGCAGAACTTCTGACAATCGAGTTCTTATTATCAGGCTAGTGTGGGTCAGTCATCCTATACTATTCCAGCTTGCAGCAAGTGTGGCAAAAGACACTTAGGTAAGTGTCCTGTAGGTATAGATGCGTGCTATGGTTGCGGCCAAAAGGGCTATATTTAAAGAGATTGTCCATCAGCTAGAACTGGTACCGGAGTTTTCGTCCATCAACTTTCCATGATCATCAGTTAACCTGTAGGGTCTCCATAATCACATAAGACTTACAAGCACAGCTCAGGCCATTAGTACTTCTTCGCGCTTGACTAAACATTAACCAAGTCCTAAAATACAACATAAACTTCTCTTCGAACATTAAATACCTCATTAGGGATCCTCTACTAGCACTCTATTCCTGTCCTATAAAACTTTCCTTAAGAACCTGTTCCTAAACTCGTTGGATTATTATAATGGAACAATCATCGTAAACACATCTCACCTTGACGGAACAAAATCATAAGGTGAGATCAACATCAATGGCCATGAAACAAGTTCAATGATATAACAGGAACATCAGGAACTGTAAGCTTTGGTATTTTTAGAAATAAGTTTATTGAAGATATCATGTATAGGTTCACAACAAAGGAATCATGCCTTAAGAAAGAAAGGTTTAGCCTTGACATATTTGGAAACTCGCTTCTCGACTTTCTAACCTACCTCCCGTCTTGAAATCTATTTACGATTGTTTGTAGTCTCATAATCTACATATAAAATCATTCATACTATTGTTAGGCTTACCATCATGCACTTTCTCAAGCCTTTAATTAAAATCCTTTTAGAATCTACCGAAATTCGGACAGTATCTCCCCTGTTTATATGCCTAGCTCGAAATCACAATCCAGCAACCACCACCAACAACAACAATACCAACATCAATAACAATATTATCAATACCAATATATTCCATAAACATCCCACACGATGTTTTCCAAATTTCTCAACCCATAAATTCATTATACGATCATTTAATAACTTTTCCTCCGTAACTAAGCTTAATTCAATAGTAATAAGGAAAGATTCATACCTCACTTCCACTAGAACGACAATCTCCTCAATATTCACCTTGAATCCAAGCCAATTTTCGCCGCAATACGATATTATAATCACAACTATACGCTGTCCGGACCTAAATCCAGAGATTTCACTTAATTCGCGGTAAAATCTTATGGGTGAAGGTTGGGAGAACTCTCCAGAGGTTTTGGGAAGTGTTTGGGGTGTGTTGGAAGGAAAATGAGGGGTTAAGTTCCTTTATATAGTGCTCTTAGAGTCTGGTCTCCACGACTCAAAATTTGCTCTGCGCGATCATGCTACCTTGAGGCGCATTCGCGTAGAGTCAGTCTCCACCGACTTAAAATTGTTCAGAGCGTTCACGCCACAATGGGGAGCATTCGCGCTGAGTTTCTGTCTCGCTGTTCTGCGCGTTCGCGCCACTCCCAGGCACGTTCGCGCAGAGTTATTCCCTACTCTGACAGCCCATCTTGAAATACTCATAATTCTCTATTTCGACGTCGAATCGATACACGGTTCATTGTGCTGGAAACTACACTTCATGAACTTCACTTTAGGCTTTTGTTTTGCTTCAGAACATCACATATACTAAAAGATATTATTTCTCATATTTGGGCCAATATTGCCCTTCATATCTTCTCCAAAGTTCCAACAAACTTAATTTCCTTAATTCACTTGCCCTCCAATCCTTCCATAGCTTATTATATGAAATTACCCTCATAACCATAAGATAAACACATATAATCTCACATACCTCATGAAAGGAAACTCGAATCTCAACATACGAAACTACGAGGTGTAACATCTTCTCCCCCTTTAAAAACATTCGTCCTCGAATGTTAAATTCTTAGGGACCTTATGGAATTTTTTTTGTCGAGTTCCCTCAGTTACTATAATATTACCAACCTATGACACAGCAAGCTAAAATACATAATACCGCACCAGCAACCATAAGTAATAATAACTGTTTAGCCACACATAATTGGTAATTATACCTGTATTAGCATAGGGTAGCTGCTCTTGATTCTGATGCCTAGTCAAAGCATATATGCTATTATGACCACCACCAGAGCTAGACGCTCCACCTCTACCTCTGCGTCTACTAACTGAAGTCTGAGGGCCTTGTTCTAGGAAGCGTACTGAGGAAGCTGAAGCTGCTACTGATCTAGTGGGCCGAGCCATATCACCTCTATTATTCATCGGGAAATCCCTCATATAGTGACTTGAAACCCCACATGTATAACATGCATCAGAGCCCTGATGACATCGTCCAAAATGGGCTCTACCACACTGACTTCATCGTGGAGGGGGCATTCTCATCTGTGTCGATTCTCTCCAGTGCTGAAAATTCTAAGCCCTCGAATTTCGACCTAATTCAGAATAAGCGAATTCTCATAACACGGCCTCCGTAATGGTGAAGGAATACTAGTAGCTGAAAGTGGGGACCTAAAACTACCCCTGACATCCTGTAACTGACTAGAAGATCTAGCTCTCTTAGACTGACCCTCATTCAAATCCTCAGACTGCCGTCTCTTCTGATCTTTTAGATTCTGAGCATATGCTTGGATACGGGCAATGTCCATACCATCAAGTAAAGCAGCTGTGGAACATTCATTAATTAAATGCGGCTCGAGTCCCGCCATAAATCGGTGCACTCGATCTTCCATTTCTACTACAATAGTGGGAGCATACCTAGCTAACGAGTTAAACTGGAGACTATACTCCCGCACACTTCTGTTCCCTTGCCTAACAGTCAAGAATCTGTCTACTCTCACCCGACGGACCTCTGGTGGAAAATAATGACGAAGAAAGGCATCTACGAACTCCTGCCACATGGGTGGAGGTGCATTAGCCCCTCTGGAAGACATCCAGGAATTATGCCAATACACAGCCACGTCCCGTAATCTGTAGGAAGCTAAATCTACTGACTCGGTGTCTGAAGCATACATCACTCGCAACATTCTTAGCATTTCATCTATAAAATTTTATGGGTCTTCCTCTGTTTTCGACCAAAAGAACTCTGGAGGGGCCAAATTAAGAAAGTATAGGACTCTCGCACTAACAGCTCTGTCTCCGTAACCTGTACCCTGCCGTTGGGCCTGAGCGGCTACTATCTGAGTCAATAACCGAATAGCCTCTCGTACGTCCTGATCCGAGGCATCAGGTGGGGAAACTAAGGGTGCTGGAGTTCTAATATGCCCCTCTAGAGCGGTTGAGGTATAAGAGGATCGGGATGGAACTTCATTCTGGGACCCGCCTTCCTCTATATCTACTGGCAGCTCCCGCTCAATCCTTCTTCCAGCCACTGCCTTACCCTTCTGGGCCGCTGTTGCTTTTCTCTTCATAGGCATTACTGAAATCATAACATATGGTCAGGAAAAAAAGAATCCTCATAGCATGGTTTTATCGCACGATCTAAGATATGAAAAAAAAGAAAATCTTCCTAAATTCCTTGCAGCCTCCTATTTATAAGTGTGCTACACTGCACACCATAAACCATGCTACACTGCACACCATAAACCAGACTCTGCTATACATGGCTTGAAGACAACCCTAGGAAAGACCTGCTCTGATACCACTTTATCACACCCCAACCTGGGTGAGGCGTGATTGGCACCCGACACCCTACTGGAGCTGAGCGAACCAAACTATAACTTACACTCACTATGTCTCAAACGGTAAAATAAAGGCAAGATGGCTAACTATGAATATAATGTCATGCATACGTATAGGTACAATAGGCCTACGATGTCAACATATCCACAAACAAAACATAACTAAGCTATATACAGGAATTTGTCTACAAGCCTCTATGAACATGACTGAAGTACATAAGTCGGGACAAGGCCCCCGACATACCCTTAACACAAAATACATATACAACCCAGTCTTAGCAATGATCCAGGAAGAAGTGGAGCCCACAAAAAAAACTAGTACCTGAAAGCAGCCTACTGTGAAAGATCCTCGTCCTGTCTGTCAGTACGAATAATGTACCGAGTATGTAAGGAGAAAATGTAATACAATAAATATAAACTGCAAGAAGAAGGATAAGAGTTAACTTGGCACTGCTGACTTACCAATGAGAATCTAGTACGCATGTCTCTTAATACTCTCATCTCTTTAACTACATCTATGTTTGATACTACTCTCTAACTTACTTATCGTCCTAGTGCTAACTGCCTAACTGATCAGTGGTAACTGCCCGACCAGCTGTAGCACAGTGGTAACTGCCCGTCCGATTATTCCCGACTGTAGAGCGCAACTGGCCGACCAATCGTAGTTCGGTGGTAATAACTACCCGACTGGTCGTAGCGCGGTGGTAAACACATAACTGCCCAACCATCCGTAGCATGGTGGTAAACATATATCTACCCAACCGGCCGTAGCCCAGCAGTAACATCTGCCCAACTGGTCATAGACCAGTGGTAATTATAATCGACATCATAACCAAACTTCTACAAGTAATCTCTATACACTTCCCATGGTCATCACTTAACCCGTAGGGTTTACATAATCACATAAGACTTATAAGGATAGCTCAGGCCATTAGTACTTCTTCCCGCTTGACTAAACATTAAACAAGTCCTATAATAAAACATAAACCTCTCTTCGAACATTAAATACCTCATTACGGATCCTCTACTAGCACTCTATTCCTGTCCTATAAAACATTCCTTAAGAACCTGTTCCTAAACTCGTTGGATTATTATTATGGAACCACCATCACGAATACGTCTCACCTTGAAGGAACAAAATCATAAGGTGAGATCAACATCAATGGCCATGAAACAAGTTCAATGATATAACAGGAACATCGGGAACTGTAAGCTTAGGTATTTTTAGAAATAGGGTTATTGAAGATATCATGTATAGGTTCACAATAAAGGAATCATGCCTTAAGAAAGAAAGGTTTAGCCTTCACATACCTGGAAACTCGCTTCTCGACTTTCCAACCTACCTCCCTTCTTGCAATCTATTTACGATTTTTCGCCGTCTCGTAAGCTACATATAAAATCGGTCATACTATTGTTAGGCTCACCATCATACACTTGTCTCAAGCCTTTAATTAAAATCCTTTTAGAATCTGCTGAAATTCGGGCAGCATCTCCCCTGTTTATATGCCTAGCCCGAAATCACAAACCAGCAACCAACAACAACCACAAAAACAATACCAATATCAATAAAAATATTATCAATACCAATATATTCCATAAACATCCCACACGATGTTTTCCAAATTTCTCAACACATAAATTCATTAAACGATCATTTAATAACTTTTCCTCCGTAACTAAGCTTAATTCAATAGTAATAAGGAAAGATTCATACCTCACTTCAACTAGAACCACAATCTCCTTAATATTCAATTTGAATCCAAGCCACATTTCGCTGCAATACGATATTATAATCACAACTATACGCTATCAAGACATAAATATGGAGATTTCACTTAATTCGCGGTAAAATATTATGGGTGAAGGTTGGGAGAAATCTCCAGAGGTTTTGGGAAGTGTTTGGGGTGTGTTGGAAGGAAAATGAGGGGTTAAGCCCCTTTATATAGTGCTTTTATGTCACGACCCAACCCCGTAGGCCGTGACTAGTGCCCGATCCGAGCACCCTAACCCATCTATCAAATGCATTCAAAAATATAGCAGAAGCCGACAAGGCTATATTCCAAATCTAGATAATTTCTAAAAAAAATTTCGGCAGAGTTTCCTTTGTTTTACATACTATCCAAAATAGCCCTGTACACAGCAAACACCAACAAAGGCCACACAAGGCTAACAAAGCCACATATAAACATATGCGAACCGGCCGCCTCGGCGTATGGGATCGCCCAAACAACATATACACATATCCGAACAGAAAGACCATAACCCACAGACATGTCCACAGACCTCTAAATTGACTGACAGAACCATATGACGGGACAGGGCCCCGCCGTACCCAAATAGTTAGATATACAGAAATATATACATGGCAAAAGATATATATATACCAAAAGTGGACTCCGAATCAAAGGGAGTACTCCGAAATAGCAGAAGTGGAGCCTACAGTGGTGGATCACCGGCGTCTGTACCAGCGGGCATAAAACGCAGCCCCCGAAGAAAGGGGTTCAGTACGAAAGATGTACTGAGTATGTAAAGCATGGAGTACAGAAATATAGACCACAACTGAAAGCGAACAGAACACAAAAGAGAGAAATGCCGAACAGTATATCAAAATGTTTATCAAAATCATATATACATAATGCAAACGAAATTATGCAAAGCTCAGGAACGTGGTCACCACTCCGACGCTGGTGCCACACACAGCATAACACCAGAAGGTTCAAATCTCCGTACATCCCCGAGCACACACATATCAGCATATCATATCACCAGCCATATCACAGCATAACACCAAACGGAACCCGGCCCTATGGCGAGGTCTCGGGAACCGTAACACAGCATACGACCAAATTTATCATAATACGCACAAATCATAACCGGCCCGGGAACCGGTGAACGAAGTCATAATAAGGGCACGAGCGGAGTCGTGAGCAAACAATGAAATTTGTATATCAAAATAGTTTTTCAAAACTTGATTACATCATAAGTCATCTCATTAGTCAAAGTAGTCGAATAATTTGTTAGCACGGAAGTTTCATTTCGCAAACGTGTCTTCAAAGTGGTGTGTATGGCTCAAAATATAGTTTAGTATATTATAGTAATCAAAACATTCTTTCATAGGAGACAATTTCATAACCGAAGATCATTTATCAAAACTTTTCCAAAAAAACAACCGAATAGAACGAATAAGGCATCTCGGGTTAGCGGGCCCACCTCGGGTCAAGTCGAGGTGGCGAACATGAATTACGGACATTTAGGGTCTATGGGATCATACATAAAGGTTTCGAAGTGATCCGACTACGTTTGCATAAGTTTTGGATGTTTGGTTACTTTCTAGTCTAAATAGGATCTTTAAGCTTCAATTGAATTGAATGAATAGTAGCCATTCTCTAATTCGGATTTCGAGGAGCAGAATTGCTCCCGGGGTTCCGATATCAACCTAGCATACTAAGACATGCCAAAAGAAGGAGTGGGGAGCCTTACATAACTTATGTACGTCTTACGCTCGCCCAAAACTCAAGTCCCGTTTCGCTCAAAATCTGCAAATGGTCAAGGTTACCAATTAGGGATTTCAAAGCTTAAGAATTTACTTAACTTCATTTTTGTCTACCGAAATTTCGGCAGCATTTCCCCTATATATATAACACCCCCGAGACTTAGCTCGGCTCAATATACATCAACACAACAACCCATAAGATGACGAACATCATAAGTCTTAACAAAATCACTCTAAGGACAATATTCTCTCTTTCTATATAAATCGACAACTTTCATTCAAACGTCACAATACCAAACTAATGTCCACGCTATTGCATTCATTTACCCGTTCAAGGTTATTCAAACACATTCCAATTACGTTTCAAGCAATATACACAAGTTCAAACAATTCGCTACTTTCCATATTGCATCCCAAAACGTCAACAACTACGACGAACTTACTAACTCGCATTGTTTCATTCCACATTCATTCGCGACAACCATAATTCACATTTAAAGTCTTACTTTCACAATTATATAAAATATACAAGAAATCATCTAATTTCCCATAAGAACCCGCAACCATTTTCAATGCGAATTCAACTCATTAAACATTCATTTACGCCATAAATGCCATAATGACGCAACTAACGAACTAAATAAAATCAAATTCATCTTGCCTTCCACACTTCATGGCTCACGGCCAACTACACCTTTCACACACACACACGCCATGCATATACACACCAAAATCCCATAATCTTCATGCAATTCTAATCACTATAACATCCATACAAGTTCCATAACACAAAAGTGACAAAATCCTTACCTTTTCTTGAAAATCCGACTTGTCGCAAATGTGATTCTTTCGCCAAATAAATTGTATCACGTTGAAGAGCGTCTTGCACTTGCTACAAATACAAAAGGGACACGATTTTATGATCAAAACAAAAAGATTAGAAAATTTTTCTTTCTCTCCAAGGGGTTCGGCCGAATAGGGGCTTGAGCTCTTCAATTTTTTTTTGTGTTTTGTTTTGTTGGTTTCTTGAACACTCTATTGGATATACATGGTTAAATACATGATTAATTGGTCACATGCAAAGCACATGACCATTAATAATGGGGCTTGGGCCTTGGCCGGCCACCCCTAATACTTGGGCCTCAATTTTATTCAAATTTTTTTCTTGGCCCAATTCGTAAAAATCTCGTCTTGTAATTCCCGAAACTAATTTCTGAAATTCCAATTTTGCCCTCGGCCTTCCCCGATGTCTTTACACCGATAATTTCATAACCGACACAAGCATATTAGCTAAAATCAATTTATTGCCTCATAACATACAAGTCTTAATTATTTTCATGATTTCCAATTATGCGAAAACACGGGACATAACATTTTAGAGTCTGGTCTCACAGACTCAAAATTTGCTCTGCGCAATTGCACCACCTTGAGGCGCGTTCGCGTAGAGTCGGTCTCCACTGACTTAAAATTGTTCAGAGCGTTCGCGCCATAATCTAGCATGTTCATGCTGAGTTGCTGGCTCGCCCTTCTGCGCGTTCGCACCACTCCCAGGCGCGTTCGCGCATAGTTATTCCCTGCTCTGACAGCCCATTTTGAAATGCTCATAATTCTCTATTCCAACGTCGGATCGACGCACGGCTTGTTTAGTTGGAAACTACACTTCATGAACTTCATTTTAGGCTTTTGTTTTGCTTCAAAACTTCACATATACTAAAGGATATTCTTTCTCCATGTTTGGCCAAAATTGCCCTTCATATCTTTTCCAAAGTTCCAACAAACTTAATTTCCTTGATTCACTTGCCCTCCAATCCTTCCATAGCTTATTATATGAACTTACCCTCATAACCATAAGATAAACACATATAATCTCACATACCTCTTGAAAGGCAACTCGAATCTCAACATACGAAATAACAGGGTGTAACACAGGTAATGGTGTTAAAGTTGATTCTCAGAAGATTGATGCCGTAAGGAGTTGGCCCAGACCCATATTAGTTTTTGATATAAGAAATTCTTGGTTCTGGCTGGCTATTATAGACATTTCGTTGAAGGATTTTCTTCTATTTCTGCTCCGTTGACTAAGTTGACTCAGAAAAAGGCTAAGTTTTAATTGTCAGATGCTTGTGAGCGAAGCTTTGAAGAGTTGAAGAAGAGACTAACTTCTGCCCCAGTTTTGACGCTACCAGAAGGAACCGAAGAGTTCATAGTTTATTGTGATGCTTTGAGATTTAGTCTCGGATGTGTCTTAATGCAGCATGGTAGGGTTGTTGCTTATGCGTCCAGACAACTTAAGACACTTGAAAAGAATTATCCGACTCATCACTTAGAGTTGGCAGCTGTGGTTTTTTCACTTAAGATATGGCGTCATTATTTGTATGGAGTGTATGTTGATATTTTCTCAGATCATAAAAGCATGTAGTATATCTTCAAGCAAAGGGAGTTGAATCTTAGGCAAAGGAGATGGCTCGAACTGCTTAAGGATTATGATGTGGATATTTTCTGTCATCCAGGAAAGGCGAATGTTGTAGCCGATGCTCTCAGTGGGCATTCTATGGGAAGTTTAGCCCACATTGATGCATATAAGAGAGTTATGACCAAGGAAGTTCACCGTTTGGCCAGTCTTGGAGTTAAACTTTTAGACTCTGAGGATGGTGGTGTAGTTGTTCAAAATAGAGCTCTTTCCACTTTAGTCGTTGAAGTCAAGGAGAAATAGTTTAGTGATCCCTACTTATTGCAGGTGAGAGAGAGGATTCACAAGCATAAGACGACAACTTTTGAACAAAGGGGAGATGATGGTACCTTGAGGTACCGAGGCAGATTATGTATTCCAGATGTAGATGAGCTTAGAGAGAGAATCATGTTAGAAGCTCACAACTCCAGATATTCCATTCACCCAGGTTCCACTAAGATGTACCATGATCTTAAAGAGATTTATTGGTGGAATGATATGAATAAGGATGTAGTAGATTTTGTAGCTAAGTTTCCGAATTGTCAGCAAATGAAAGCCGAACACCAGAGGCCTGGTGGCTTGGCTCAGAATATTGATATTCCTGTCTGGAAATAGGAAATGACCAATATGGACTTTGTATCAAGTCTACCTCGTTCAGCTAGGAGGCATGACACTATTTGGGTAATCGTTGACCGACATACTAAGTGGCGCACTTTTTACTAGTCAAGACCACAGACTCAGCAGAAAATTATTATTGTCACGACCCAGCCCCGTGGGCCGCGACTGGTGCCCTACTTGGGCACCCAAACGGACATACAAACTAAATCATCATTTTTAAACAGAGTTGAGAACGAATATTATCTTGCGCGATTGCGTGTACAAAACATTATATCAGAATCAGAAGGGGCAGCGGAATATACATCGCCGAACATATGCATATATATCAAAAAGCCGGCAAGGCTATCAAATATGTCAAAAACCGACAAGGCTGTCAAATGGCAGAACGACCCAAAACGCATATACAAATGCACGCCGACAAGGCTGCCACAAACATATACAAAATGCACGCCGACGAGGCTGCCATAACGAATAGAGTCGTGCAAACACATCCGTACAGAAGTAGGCACACACACCCACAAATACATCTACAGACCTCTAAACAGACAACCCGAATCATATGGCGGGACAGGGCCCCGCCGTGCCCCTGAACAAATACATATATACATAGCGAACGAATATATACCAAAATGTGTGCTCTGAAATGAGAAGAGCACTCCAAACAGTAGAAGAGGGTGTCCTAAATGGGTAGATCACCAAACTGTGCATCTGTACCTGCGGGCAGGAAAGGCAGCCCCCGAAGAAAGGGGGTCAGTACGAAATATGTACTGAGTATGCAAAGCAGAATATACAGAAAGCAAATCTGAGACATAAACGAAATGGAAGTACCAAACATAAGTGCAAATCCAACATATCAAAATTTGCTTACTTTAAAAAATATGTAAGTAATGCATAGGGTACAGAAGAATATGGTCGCCCACCCGTCGATGGCGCCATAACACAGCATAACACTAGAAAGTATCAAATCTCCGTATCCCCGTCACATATCGCATCACAACATAACGCCATACACAGCATAACACCAAATATAGGTGGAACCCGACCCTCTTTTGCGAGTAGCTCGGTGAACCATAAACACAGCATAACTCCAGAGCATATCAAAATGCGCACGACAACAGAACCGGCCCGGGACTCGGCGAAAGGAATAACAGAATGCACGAGTAGAGTCGTGAGTAGTCATATGCATAAAATCATTATCATAAATTCAAACATAAGTAAAATGATCATATTTGAAATCGGAATAATAATCATACCAAATTCTTTCAAAGATTCTCTGAATTACATAAAGGAAAGTCGCGGGACCCACCGACGGGTATTTACCCAAGTCGGGCCCGCCTATGGAAAACATACGTATCATACATAATACAAACTTTTATAAAAATATTGGAGCAATCCGAGCATTTATGTGAAATGTATGGCATTCAGAAATTTCGAAGTTCTTTAAAGTGAAACCTTTTTGCGCAAAGTTCGGAAAGCGATTATTTCAAATACATAAAGGTTCATATTTCATCAAATCATACGTAAGAGTGCCAAGGAACATATATAGATCATATCATGCTCGGATTTCGGATTTGGAATTTCCTTAAGGCTCTAATCTAGCCTATGTAAAACTAAGACATGCCAAAAAGAAGGGAGGTTGCTTTACATACCTCGTACGCACTCCAAGATGGCCAATCTAAAGTAAATTCCAATCTACGCCTCGGGCTCTCCAAGGTCTACAAATATGCCAACGAATATCCAATATTAAACATAGGCACTTAAGCCATTTATTCCAACTAACATTAAATTCTACAGAAAATTCGGCAGCATTTCCCCTGTAAATAGGCCATCCCGAGAATTTAACTCGCTCAAAATCAACAACAAAAACCACAATAACCAACCTAGAAACATCGATAATCAATTCGAAAGGCCAAATAATAATAGTAGCTCTCTTTTACACCATTCGACAACTTTCCAATTATTCAATTCAATGGCTTACTTTAAAGCCACAATATCGTTCGTACATTCGATTATTAACCCAAACTCATACTAACAACATTCGAGAACATTCTAAACAATTCACATAATTTTTCCAACAATCCACAATTTCTCCAAATTTTTGGCCGAAAACAGCCCCTACCCGTGAGCAGCCCACTGGGCACACTTCCGACTTTCAATTCATGTTTTGTATCACAATTCACAATATAACGATACCATTTTCATAAAATATACAAATTACATCAACGCACAATAACCCTCAAATCAACCCGTACAATCTTAACATCAATCTTAATTCATTAAATGCTCAATTCCAAACTAGAATTCGTAACGACGACACGAAAGCGCTTAAGCGATAATAATGCGCTATTCGGCATAATCTATGACTCACATTCGTTCACACTACACATATTCATATGTTAATGGTTCTCATATATAAGGATTGCATTAAATGCACAAAGTTCTCCAAATCAGTCTGCAACGCTTACTATATCAATTCGGGACATTTAACTCTCATTTCCAACATACAAATCATCACAACAACCATTACGATGCTAAGCGATATTAATTCATTCTTTGCTACCATTTGGAGGCTATATACACGGCTACACTACACATATACATGTATCGATGATTTTTTATTCTCTTCTCCACTCTACGACAATCAATATGCTACAAGCAATTAATTCATCAACCCAATACCACACCACACACATATACTTCACACGGTCAACACACCCAACACAAGACCCAACTTCAATATTTCATATTTCATGATTTTTATCCATTTTAGCATACTACAATATGCATACAACATTTATAACTCCAAAAACAAGATTAGAACTCACCTTTATTCTCCAATCCACCAATAGGCTAGGGTTTGCAAATGGGCAAAATGAGTGGTTGAATGACCCAAACAATACTTCCAAGCTACTTAGGGACCTCCAAATAGTGGGTTTATACCAAAGAAATAATTTTAGAGAGGCAAAAATGGGACTTGATTTTTCTTGGTTGTGGCCGAGAACCATGGGGGAGTGGAGGCTCTCCAAGTCTTGTTATTTTTCTTTAAGTGTAGAAGTGGGAAATGAGAAAGATGACTTAGTATTCTTTTTTTTAAGTATCCACAAATATCTCCCTTTGTTTATGGCCCACACATGTGTTGGACCAATTAAAATTGGCCACACAATGTGTGGGACCATTTCAAGTCCACACGGCCACCATGGCTTTTGGTGCAAGATTTTTAAATTCCAATTTTATGAATTGTGGTCCCAATTTTCCCTAAGTGTCCAATGCCCTCAATTTCATATTCAACTTATGTCTCAAAATAAAATCAAATGGTCAAAAGTCCCGACTTCAAATCCCGGAATAGTCTTGGCCCTTAATTGTCATAGTTAATCCAGGTTGTCCCAATGTATAAAAATACGGGACGTAACATCCTCTCCCCCTTAGGAACATTCGTCCTCGAATGTTGGATTAATGCTACTAATCTTACTCAAATTCGGGGGAGTTTCTTTTATAGCCATCATATACAAATCGATCACAAATCAACATAATCAAACAAAGAATTTGGATTACCTGAAGGTGCCGAAAATAGGTGAGGATATTTTTTTTTTCATCATCTGCTCCTCAGCCTTCCAGGTTAATTCCTCGCGGTTATTATTATTCCGCCACAGTACTTTAACAGAAGCCACATCTTTATTCCGCAACTTTCTTACCTGACGATCCAATATGGCTATAGGTTGCTCTTCATAAAATAGCTCCTCGGTGACCTGTATATCGTCTGTAGGAAAAATTCTGGAAGGGTCACCAATATATTTACGAAGCATAGGAACATGGGATACCGGGTGTACCGCTCCCAAATCAGCTGGCAAATCCAACTCATAGGCCACCTTGCCTATTTTGCGAACAATCTGATAAGGCCCAATATATCTCGGACTGAACTTTCCTTTCTTGCCAAATCTCATAACGCCTTTCATAGGTGACTCTTTCAGAAACACCCAATCTCCAATCTGGAACTCTAACGGTCGACGTCGTTTATCAGCATAAGATTTCTGTCGACTCGGGGCCGCTAATAGTCGCTCTCGAATCAGTTTCACTTTATCGACTGCTTGCTGGATTACATCTGGACCAATTAACTGAATCTCACCCACGACAAACCAACCAATCGGAGATCTGCTTTTCCTGCCATACAAAGCCTCATATGGTGCCATCTGAATACTGGAGTGATAACGATTTTTATTATAAACAAATTCACTTAGCGACAATGATCACCCCAACAACCTCTAAAATCAATAACACAGGCCCATAGCATATCTTCCGGTATCTGAATAGCACACTCGGCCTGTCCGTCGGACTGAGGATGAAATATTGTGCTATGACCCATCTGAGTCTCCAGTCCTTCCTGGGACGATCTTTAGAAGTTAGCCGTAAACTGAGCACCTCAGTCGGTTATAATAGATATAGAAATCCCGTGAAGTCTTATTATCTCATTAATATACACTCTGTTTTTGCCGAACAAGTAGTCCTGACTGGAAGAAAATGGGCTGATTTCATTAATCTATCAACAATACTCCGAATAGAATCGTATCCGCATTGAGTGCGCGGTAAGCCTATAATGACGTTCATGCGAATCGTTCCTCGTTCCCAAACTGAAGTTTCTAATTCCTGAAGCAACCAGTCAGGCCCTTGATACTCGATCTTGACTTACTGACAATTTGGACATTGGCCAGCGAACTCTGCAGTGTCCCTTTTTCATACCATCCCATCAGCATAAATATTTTAGATCATGATACATTTTTGTGGATTCAGAATGAACAGAATGTCGAACATTAAGTGCTTCGCCCATAATTGATCATCACAGCCCTGCAACGTCAGGCACACATAATCTGCCTCCGTATAATAATATCCCTTTCAGACGAAATTTCAAACTAAGTCTTTTCTTTATCAAAGGTCGTATCTTTGTATTGTACAAGGATAGGATCCTCAAACTGATGCTGTTTGACCTTTTCTATAATCGACGATTCAGCAACTTCTCGAACAAAATCCCAATATCTCCAGAATCGACCAAACGGACTCCAAGGCTAGCTAACTGATAAATTTCCACGAACCAATTCTTTCTCATCAAACTGTACATCAGTCAAACTACCCATGGACTTACGGCTAAGTGCATTAGCTACCACATTGATGATATAGAATATCGACATCATAATCTTTCAATAATTCAAGCCATTTTTGCCGCAGATTTAGCTCCCTTTTGCTTAAAAATATACTGGGTCTCTTATGGTTCGTATAAATACCAGCGTAGACCCCATGTAAGTAATGCCGCCACATTCTCAAAACATGAATCGCCGCGGCTAATTCCAGATTATGTATGGGATAATTTCCTTCGTGCGATTTGAACTGCCGGGGAGCTTAGGCCATAACTTGACTGTGCTGCACTAATTCATAATCTATCCCAATACCAAAAGCACCATAATAAGTAACATACCCGGCTGGCCCTTCAGGAAGAGCTAGACTGGAGTTGAAATTAATTTTTCCTCCGGTACTGGAAACTGTATTCACACGTACCGGTTCACTGAAATTTCACGGCCTTCTGAGTTAACTTCGTTAATAGTGCCGTAATAGAAGCAAAGTCCTTCACCACTTTTCTGTAATACCTGGCTAATCCCCAAAAACCGCGTATTTCGGTCTATGTCGAAGACCTAGGCCAACTTTTGATCGCTTTAATCTTCTGTGTGTCAATTGTTTCTATTTCTACTTATTTTACTTCACTTTCCTCCGCTCCCCCTCTTTTGGGGTTGTGCTTATACCGTATCCATGTTTTTCCTTTATAATCTATAACTTGATTACCTTCGTACGAGATCTTAACAAAATTACGAAGTGATGAAATTCTCATTCATAAAGTACAAATCTTATCTGATAGCTGGCACTCGAATAATTTAATTAATATAGTAATTTATCCTTTAATAATCATATCCTTCCTTCATACCCGTTCCTTATCCGTCGTTCTATTTTCTCGATAGTCAAATTACTTAATATTCGCATGATTCATCATTCCATGCCATAGGTTTTTTTTTCTTTTGCCCTGCATTATTACATTCCAGTTCGTTTTTCGCAAGTAATTTCGTGCTTTGCCCGTCGACTCTTTTAGAAGCTCTGCTTAATTACGTTTCTTACGGTTCACTTTTGCTAACACTTTGATCTCTTTACCTTCCACTCAATTATTCTCTTTTCCTTCCAAAATATCGTCGTATTAGCATCTTCCAATCTCAACCCATAGCAAAACCAATATCTGTTTATCTCGTAACATCTGTATCATACCTTTCACTTTGTCTCATAAATTCTATTCTGTTAATGTCTCCCATATATTATAACGCTGACTATTAAGGTTCACTAAGCGATCGACATAGTCATAAATAGGGAGTCCTATACATACATATATATATATATATCACTAGCATTTCTTTTACAAAGCGTCTTCAATCATCTGTTCAAACTCATTCTAATTCTGGAGCTGCGTTGCTCTTTCTCCCTTTTTCACTAATCTAATCCGTCTCAGCCCACGTGACCTTTATAAAGTTTCTAATCACTCCACATAATCTAATTTCCTTTTTGGTTACTCCAAATTTCCTATTTGTCTCTTATGTCCATATTTGCGAAAATTTTTGTACATTTCCCAGGGGGTCACCCATCCCAGAATTGCTCTGGCCCTGGCACGCTTAACCTTACAACTTTAATGCATTTAGACACGTTAAGGCCGGTATAATTGCATCAATTTCCTCGCACGACTTTTATCACGTAATTTAAGGCAAATCGGGGTCTTAACAACTTTCAAAACGTTCTCGTAGCGGGTCCCACCCCGATCTAGAGAGAATTCTTTTACTTTTCTGACTATATAGTCACCGTGTCGCCCCCTGTAAATCCTCAATATTTTTCTCCTCATGCATATACATATATAATTTTAAACAGCCCACAAATTTAAGTTTTTATTCTACAAATTCCATCTCCAATTAGTCGATGAAGGCTGATAAAATATTACTGTAAGGCATTCTCCAACCACCAGGAAAAGAACACTAAAATCCGACGAACATCGCGAAATCCGTTGGTACTTAATTAACATAATTACCTCCATATTTATACATATATATATATATTTTTTTTTTTGAGTCGTAAGCGAATGATTCAATTCCCAACTGCCTGTTATACATTTAGTATTCTTCAAATGAATCGAAACTTAATCGTTGGACATTTTTGCCTTTCACATAAGCTTTTCTGAAGGAACATGTGGTTGGAACATATTCTGATTCATTTAGATAAATTACGAATTTGCTACTCATATATGCTTTCTCGGAATAAAATTTCCCAATCAAGGATAATGCTTCTTACGAATGCCATGGAGGGTACCTCTTAACTTTAATCCAACATAACAGATTCACCCTATCGGTATCGACTTTCAAAACATGTTAAGAACTTATATCTCATTTTCTCTCTTTATATTTCTGGCAAAATTTGGGCAGAGGTTCCTCTGTATTTCTTACTATCCCAAAACTTGTACACAGGAAATACCAACCATGCCTCACAGGGCCAACACATATACGTATTTATATATCATATCGTAGCCATACAGGGCTAACAATTGCAAACAAAAGTACACAGATGTCGAGACTTACCTCACGTGCCCAACTCAAACGACACCGGTGACATCTTCCTGTTTATTTTTCTTTTCAATCTTCAACTTTATATTTCCGTCATACTTCAAATAGCTTCCCCGACATACATCTTTCATACCATTTCTTACCTGTGTACGGTATAGCTTCCAATATCATCGGTCACTTTCTTACGTCGATACCGTCCTCAGCTGAAATTAAAGGTTAGCAGAAAAACATTCATTTCCTACGGCTGGCTCTATCGCACGATCTAAGATTCAAAGAAAGGAAACATCCTAAATGCCCTGTAGCCTCATGTTTATCGATGTGGTGCACAACACACCGATAAACAAGACTCTACTAGACACGGCCTGTAGACATCCCAAGGACAAACCGCTTTGATACCACTTCTGTCACGACCCAGCCCCGTGGGTCGCGACTGGTGCCCTACTTGGGCACCCAAACGGACATACAAACTAAATCATCATTTTTAAACAGAGTTGAGAACGAATATTATCTTGCGCGATTGCGTGTACAAAACATTATATCAGAATCAGAAGAGGCAGCGGAATATACATCGCCGAACATATGCACATATATCAAAAAGCCGGCAAGGCTATCAAATATGTCAAAAGCCGACAAGGCTGTCAAATGGCACAACGGCCCAAAACGCATATACAAATGCACGCCGACAAGGCTGCCACAAACATATACAAAATGCACGCCGACGAGGCTGCCATAACGAATAGAGTCATGCAAACACATCCGTATAGAAGTAGGCACACACACCCACAAATACCTCTACACACCTCTAAACAGACAAACCGAATCATATGGCGGGACAGGGCCCCGCCGTGCCCCTGAACAAATACATATATACATAGCGAACGAATATATACCAAAATGTGTGCTCTGAAATGAGAACAGCACTCCAAACAGCAGAAGAGGGTGTCCTAAATGGGTAGATCACCAAACTGTGCATCTGTACCTGCGGGCATGAAACGAAGCCCCCTAAGAAAGGGGGTCAGTACGAAATATGTACTGAGTATGCAAAGCAGAATATACAGAAAGCAAATCTGAGACATAAACGAAATGGAAGTACCAAACATAAGTGCAAATCCAACATATCAAAATTTGCTTACTTTCAAAAATATGTAAGTAATGCATAGGGTACAGAAGAATATGGTCGTCCACCCGTCGATGGCGCCATAACACAGCATAACACCAGAAAGTTTCAAATCTCTGTATCCCCGTCACATATCACATCACAACATAACGCCATACACAGCATAACACCAAATATAGGTGGAACCCGACCCTCTTTAGCGAGTAGCTCGGTGAACCATAAACACAGCATAACTCCGGAGTATATCAAAATGCGCACGACAACAGAACCGGCCCCGGACTCGGCGAAAGGAATAACAGAATGCACGAGTAGAGTCGTGAGTAGTCATCTGCATAAAATAATTATCATATATTCAAACATAAGTAAAATGATCATATTTGAAATCGGAATAATAATCATACCAAATTCTTTCAAAGATTCTCTGAATTACATAAAGGAAAGTCGCGGGACCCACGGACGATTATTTACCCAAGTCGGGCCCGCCTATGGAAAACATACGTATCATACATAATGCAAACTTTTATAAAAATATTGGAGCAATCCGAGCAATTATATGAAATGTATGGCATTCAGAAATTTCGAAGTTCTTTAAAGTGAAACCTTTTTGCGCAAAGTTCGAAAAGCTATTATTTCAAATACATAAAGGTTCATATTTCATCAAATCATACATAAGAGTTCCAAGGAACATATATAGATCATATCATGCTCGGATTTCTGATTTGGAATTTCCTTAAGGCTCTAATCTAGCCTATGTAAAACTAAGACATGCCAAAAAGAAGGGAGGTTGCTTTACATACCTCGTACGCACTCCAAGATGGCCAATCTAAATTAAATTCCAATCTACGCCTCGGGCTCCCCAAGGTCTACAAATATGCCAACGAATATCCAATATTAAACATAGGCACTTAAGCCATTTATTCAAACTAACATTAAATTCTACAGAAAATTCGGCAGCATTTCCCCTGTAAATAGGCCATCCCGAGAATTTAACTCGCTCAAAATCAACAACAACAACCACAATAACCAACCTAGCAACATCGATAATCAATTCGAAAGGCAAAATAATAATAGTAGCTCTCTTTGACACCATTCGACAACTTTCCAATTATTCAATTCAATGGCTTACTTTCAAGCCACAATATCGTTCGTACATTCGATTATTAACCCAAACTCATACTAACAACATTCGAGAACATTCTAAACAATTCACATAATTTTTCCAACAATCCACAATTTCTCCAAATTTTTGGCCGAAAACAGCCCCTACCCGTGAGCAGCCCACTGGGCACACTTCCGACTTTCAATTCATATTTTGTATCACAATTCACAATATAACGATACCATTTTCATAAAATATACAAATTATATCAATGCACAATAACCCTCAAATCAACCCGTACAATCTCAACATCAATCTTAAGTCATTAAATGCTCAATTCCAAACTAGAATTCGTAACGACGACACGAAAGCGCTTAAGCGATATTCAACATAATCTATGACTCACATTCGTTCACACTACACATATTCATATGTTAATGGTTCTCATATATAAGGATTGCATTAAATGCACAAAGTTCCCCAAATCAGTCCGCAACGCTTACTATATCAATTCGGGACATTTAACTCTCATTTCCAACATACAAATCATCACAACAACCATTACGACGCTAAGCGATATTAATTCATTCTTTGCTACCATTTGGAGGCTATATACACGGCTACACTACACATATACATGTATCGATGATTTTTTTATTCTCTTCTCCACTCTACGACAATAAATATGCTACAAGCAATTAATTCATCAACCCAATACCACACCACACACATATACTTCACACGGTCAACACACCCAACACAAGACCCAACTTCAACATTTCATATTTCATGATTTTTATCCATTTTAGCATACTACAATATGTATACAACATTTATAACTCCAAAAACAAGATTAGAACTCACCTTTATTCTCCAATCCACCAATAGGCTAGGGTTTGCAAATGGGCAAAATGAGTGGTTGAATGACCCAAACAATACTTCCACGCTACTTAGGGACCTCCAAATAGTGGGTTTATACCAAAGAAATAATTTTAGAGAGGCAAAAATGGGACTTGATTTTTCTTGGTTGTGGCCGAGAACCATGGGGGAGTGGAGGCTCTCCAAGTCTTGTTATTTTTCTTTAAGTGTAGAAGTGGGAAATGAGAAAGATGACTTAGTCTTTTTTTTTTTAAATATCCACAAATATCTCCCTTTGTTTATGGCCCACACATGTGTTGGACCAATTAAAATTGGCCACACAATGTGTGGGACCATTTCAAGTCCACACGGCCACCATGGCTTTTGGTGCAAGATTTTTAAATTCCAATTTTATGAATTGTGGTCCCAATTTTTCCTAAGTGTCCAATGCCCTCAATTTCATATTCAACTTATGTCTCAAAATAAAATCAAATGGTCAAAAGTCCCGACTTCAAATCCCGGAATAGTCTTGGCCCTTAATTGTCATAGTTAATCCGGGTTGTCCCAATGTATAAAAATACGGGACGTAACAATTATCACGACCCAAATCGAAGGGCCGTGACTGACACCTAAGACCCTACTCGGCTGAGTGCCCTGCTACCATTCTACATAAGTCACACCTTTTTGTGAACCTTTAAATTATGAAATGACGCTTCTGTCAAGTAGAACATGAAAAACCTTTTAATAAAACTCTTTCATCAAGTCAGGGACTTCTCCCTTATCATTAATTCAAAGAAAACCTTTACTCATAATAAAATCTTTAAAACAATACATATGAACACGTCGACCTACATAGCCGCTTTACACAACTATCGACATCTCGACGCACTATCCACAAGACACTATCTGCATAAGTCTCTAACATAAATGAGATACCATAACATAAGTTGGCCTAGGGCCCCAATGTACCGGTAATGCATCTGACTCGAGGACATACATAAGTACTCTGACTCGGAACACTCCGAATAGAAATGGAGTTTGCCAATCCAGCGACAGCCCCGGAACGTCCTCTAGTAAGTGTCCTTTACTCAACTGTCTGCACCTGTGTGGCATGAAACATAGAGGCCCCCAGGAAAAGGGACGTCAATATGAAAAATGTACCGAGTATGTCAGGCAGAATTGAAACATTATATCTCGATTCGAATGATAAAAGGGTAAGAGACTCAATCTGCACCTGTAACCAATACTGATAATCATGTATGTGCATATGAGCTTTTAAAACATCATGTGTACATATATATATATATATATATATATATATATATATATATATATATATAATGCATACCTTCGCCCTGCTGGCAGCCCCTTCGGGCATGAATATGCATAAGGTACTTTTGAAAACAAGTATATATGTATATGCACCTTTACCCATTCGCTCCTTCGAGCTTCGTCCCATCGGGCTTCATATCATACTGGCCCCATCGGGCATCTCAATCATCATATACGAGCTGCTCAGGTGGTTTACGTCTTTAACGCCTTAGCTCTTTTCCTCTCACCCATAAAATCATGTCGTACATATATTTAAGTGTGCAAATGCAGTATAATCTTTGTAAACCATCAAAAGAACTCCCTTCGGAGAAACTTTTATGTCAAAATGGGAACTTCTTCCCCTTTTCATTTGTCTCCTTCGAGACTTAAAAATCAAATATAAAATGCATATGAATAAAGAGGCCTTATGAATGTCCCCTTCGGGATTTAGACACCATCATGGAAACCTACAACTTATAGATGCCCCTTCGGGACTTAAGAGGTCAAGGATACGCTAAGTCCTATACCATCTAATAGTAGAGTCTTTGGAACTCGCTTGCTTACCCTGTTCGTTCATAAGATATGGATCATGCCAAAAGAATAGAAAGAACAGCCTTAACATACCTAGAAGCTTGCTTCTCCACTTTCCATCCTACCTTCTGTCTTGAAATCTACATATAAAACCATTCATACTATTGTTAGTCTTATCGTCATACGCTTGTCTTAAGCCATCAATTTAAATCCTTTTAGAATCTGTCGAAATTCGGGCAACATCTCCTCTGTTTATATCCCTACCGCGAAATCACAATACCAACAATAATAGTACTAACATCAACAACAGCATTATCAATACCAACAAACTCCATTCCATCCCAAAACTTCTTTTCATAACCAATCCATAGCAACAACTTCATACAACCCCTTATACACTCGTGTACGACAATTCCTTAACATCATTACTATCCTTCATAACAATATTATGCTCAAAACATACTAATAATTATAACTCAAGTAAATTCACAACTCAAAATATCATCAAATGCATATTTGAACTTTTCCTCCAACTTTCTTCTCCTCAAATCTTAACATAATTACCAAACAAACTCATAAATATGAAAGTAATATGAAATCTTACCTCAAAATTTGAGAACACTTCAATTCCATCGTTTCTTCGCCTTAAAAATACTCACCCAAACATCTTCAAGAAGAGGAGACAAGTACATACCTGACTTGGAAACCCTTAACCACTTTAATCTTCACTTTGATCCTTAGTTTAGGCTTGGAAATATGTTTGGAGAAGTTTCTAAGATTTCCTAGGACTTGGGGCTATGCTAAAAATGAAATAGAAATGAACAAAATTGTAATATAGACTTGTAAGAATATTCATGTATGTTGTGGAAGTTGGAGGAAGGTTCTAGAAGATTTGGGAAGGTTTGGGGAGGTTTTGGATATTGGATGAATGTTGTGGAAAATTCTAGAGAGATGTGGAGATGAAAAATGGTGAAAAGTTAAATGATTTAGATGACCTAAGGGGTATATATAGTAGTCCAATTCGGTTTGGGGCTAATGGGCCGAAATTGGTGGGCCTTTAAATCATTTCTAGAATTTTTGCGTAGGTTCGCGGGGTTACACCTTGGAATTTTGTGTCGCTCTCATTATGAACATGCCAATGTAAACCTATAGTGGACATGAAGCCCTTGTAAGGTGAAGAAGTGTCACGACCCGACTAGGGGCCATGACGGGTACCCGGGGCTGATCACCGAGCACCGCTCATTCTGCTACTTATCATACTCGCTAAGCGCTCATTCATCAAATTCATACTCAAATCATAAAAATAATCATTTATCATTTAAAAACATAATTACCTTTATATACATAAGCCCTTCGGCTATCAAAATAATACACACATACATATATACATATACACTTATCAAAATCATGAGACCATACTACCCACACATACGTATCTACGAGCCTCTACTAGAGTACTAGACATATGGACGGGACAGGACCCCGTCATGCCCAAACATACATGTACATAAAATAGTAATTCAATGGCACCTCCAGAATAATGGAGTGCTTTCAACACTCCGCTTATCGACTTCTACAAATCTGGGTCTCCTCCCTGCTTACCTGTGGGCATGAACACAGCGTCCATAGAAAACGGACGTCAGTACGAATATTGTACTGAGTATGTAAGGCATGAATGAAATGAACATATTAGAGAAATCATAGGACATAAGATGTAGACATAACCTGCGTAACTTTTAAGGGAGGATACCTTTCATGCCTATATCATATATAATCACAGTACATGTATCATCATAGCGCATACATCTTCGTATCATACATATATCATAATACCGTATCTGCTCATACACATTAACGTTATCCGCATTCGGCCACGTAGTGGCTTGACAATATCACCTATATGTTTTCCGGGCTTTTCATACACACACACACACACACACACACACACACACACACATATATATATATATATATATAATCATAGCATATACATATTTATATCATATACATACTTGGCCAACCAAGGCTTCAGGGTTATATCTACCTGGCCCTACCAAAGCTTCAGGGTTATATCTACCTGGCCCTACCAAGGCTTCAGGGTTATATCTACCTATCCCTACCAAGGCTTCGGGTTTGTATCTACCTGGCCCTACCAAGGCTTCAGGGTTGTATCTACCTGGCCCTACCAAGGCTTCAGGATTGTATCTACCTGGCGCTACTAAGGCTTTAGGGTTATATAAATATATACATATTCTACCCGGCCTTATAAGCTCGGGGTTTCATAACAGTCATACATAAGCACATATTTATACATACATAAAAGCCCATAAATATCTTTAGCTTCATCACTATTATGGTCGTCATCATTATCATCACATATGTCTCATAAACTTATCATAACCTTTCATGGAGCATACATTTGGATCTAAAGACAATCTATGAGAATCCCATCGTATTCGTAGCCCGAACTTCGTAATAATATCGCATAATAGACTTTATAATCTCTAACTTAGGCTCATCCTTACCATCGTCATATCTATAGCATATCTCTTACCTTTATCTCGTGTGAAATCCTCTATGAACATAGACTCGTAACTTTTCAGAACATTTGTCATAGGACATGTATTAGAGCTTATAGACAATCTATAACAATGTCGGGGTGACATAAGGTCGAGAGCCCCCGCTTCCATTATGGAGCATTCATAAGCATTATGCCTCACCTTGAAGGAATTAGCATATATGGTGAGTGTAGTCAATGAACAACATCAATGGATCGTAATATGGATCATTATCCTTGTAGAATCATATCATGAGCTTTATGACTTCTAGACTTAGATTCATCATCGGTATTGTCATGTTCGTAACGTATCTCTTTTCTTTATCTCATATGAAGTTCTTTATGCTCGTAGATTCATAGTTCCCAATATGTAGGAAAATCATAAGGAGATAGGAGGATTCATACCATAAGATTCATGCCTTAGAAGGAAAGGACTAGCCTTACATACCTCTTTCGTTTAACAATTTCAGTCGCTTGATTGTTCTCCTTCAGTGCTCACGTTTCCACCTTCAGGAGAATTCACATTCACATTAGCTAATCGATTATATGAACGTGCCTACTAGAGCTAGAGAAAATTGGGTAGCATTTCCTTTGTTTTTACAACCTTTCCCATATCGTATATCAACTCCCAAACAATTATAATATCATAACCAACAATCTTCATTCATCTACATTACCCTCATTTCACAATTCCACTTCAATTCATCCATATTCATGGTCATAGTATACTAGTACGTTCTTTCACGTATAATGTGCATCCCATGTTCTAAATGTCATTCATAATATACTTACAATCACAACATATCCATATTCATGATTCATTCCAAACTACTACTCAACAATAGCATTATTCCCACATTTATGACCCATTTTCTATATTCTTCAACAATCCAAGTGTTTTGGAAGTTTGAATGAAAGTTGCCAACTTAGGTAACAAAGTAGAACTTTGAAACTAGAGTGGTTTGATTATTACTTGTGTTGTTTGATGATGTGTGGGCTGTTGTATTGATGTATTTTGAGCCGAGCTAAGTCTCGGGGATGTTAGATTTATAGGGGAAATGCTGCCGAAATTTCGGTAGGCAAAAATGAAGTTAAAGGCATTTTTAAGCCTAAGAATCTCAATTGGTAACTTTGACCATTTGCAGATTTCAGACGAAACGGGACTTGACTTTTGGGAGAGCATACGACGTCTGTAAGGTATGTAAAGCTTCCCACTCCTTCGTTTGGCATATCTTAGTATGATAGGCGAATATGAGAACTTCCGGAGCATTTCTGCTCCTCGAAACCCGATCCACAGAAAAGTTACTATTCATTCAATTCAATTGAAGCCTAAGGGCTCTATTTTGGCTAGAATGCCACCACTCGTCCGAAACCTATCGAAATGTGGTCGGGTAACTTAGAAATGATTATGTATGACCCTTCGGCCTATAAACGTTCGATAAATATGTTCGCCACCTCAATTCGACTCGAGGTGGGCCCGCTACCCCGAAACGCCCTAATTGTCTTATTGGCCTACCTTTGTGAATAAAGTTTGACATGCTACTTTCGATTTTTGAACTTCCTCCTACGGGATATGTTTTGGATATTACGATGCGCTAAGTTACGTTTTGAGCTATACGTACTATTTTGGAAACGTTTTGTGAAATGAAACCTTATATCGACTAAGTATTCGATTACTTTGTATTATGAAATGACTTAGGGGATTACTCTGTTTTGAAAGACTATTTTGAAGTATGATTTGCATTTGTTTGCTCACGACTCCGCTCGTGCCTTATTATGACTTCGTTCACCGGTTCCCGGGTCGGTTTTGATTCGTGCGCCTTGTGATAATTCAGATGTATGCTGTGTTACGGTTCCCGAGGCTCCGCCATAGGGCCGGGTTCCGTTAGGAGTTATGCTGTGATATGGCTCGTGATGCGATACGCTCACCTATGATTATGTTTGTGCTCGGGGATGTACGGAGATTTGAAACCTTCTGGTGTTATGCTGTGTGTGGCGCCAGCGTCGGAGTGGCGACCACGTTCCTAAGCGTTTGCATGATTTCGTTTGCATTATGTATACGTATATGATTTCGATACAGATTTTGACATACCGATTTGTACTCCACTTTGTCATTCGGTTTGCTTTCGGTTTTGATCCATATTTCTGTACTCCGTGCTTTACATACTCAGTACATATTTCGTACTGACCCCCTTTCTTCGGGGGCTGCGTTTTATGCCCGCAGGTGCAGACATTGGTGATCCTCCGCAGTAGGCTTCACTCTTTGCTGTTCCGGAGTACTCCTCTTTGATCCGGAGTCCACTTCTGGTACAGACTCCTTTTGCTTTGTATATATTCTGTACATTTGACTATTTGGGTACGGCGGGGCCCTGTCTAGCCATATGTCTTTGTTTTGAATTCATAGAGGCCTGTAGTCATATATGTGGGGTAAGGGTCCTGTGTATGTTGGTTTGATTTCAATTCTGGTCTTAAAGCGGTCTGTTTGTTATGATTGCCCCAAATGGCCCTTATGCTTATGTTTACACTTTTGACCGGCGAGGTCTATTCCGCCGCTCCGTTTGTATTTGATATGGTATTTTGATTTGGCGCGACGGCTTAAGACATATTTTCATATAAATTATGTTTGATATGATTTCGTAAAATTCGGAAATAAGTTTGGACCTTATAATGAATGTGTGATTCGGTCTGGGCACCCAGGTAGGGTGCCAGTCGCGGCCCACGGGGCTGGGTCGTGACATTTGTCTTCCTGGGCCTAAGTCTCATGCTCTTTTACTCTTGTGTTGAACTCAACATTGATTTCAAAACCAATCATAATCGTATTGTATTTGTCGTTGATGATAGCTTTACTCTCTCGCTTTATCGTCGTATAGTAAACTCATAACTCATGGCCACTTTCTTTCAACTCATTACTTCATATACTTTACTCGTTCTAACTTGGTATAGGAGATTCGTAGGAGATGCATCTTCTTTTAATCATAACACGACTACTTCTCAAGTGCGCGTACTTTGCGGCGCATTTCCTTCTCTTCCTATTCCCATTCTTATTCCTTTACATTCCTCCTCTTCAATTAATCTTATTTCCTTCCATTTTATAATCGATCCTTTATTCTTCGCATGAGGAACTCTATTCCTATCTTAGTACCGCTTTGCCTTTTTGAATATATTGCCTTTGTACAATCCATTCTTTTTGCTTTCGAGACTTCTTCTGTTCATCCTGATCATCCCCTCTCACCCTTATTGTGTTGATCCTCCTCCTGGTAATCATCTTATTTCGTTATTCATCTTTCTGTAGCCTTGGTCTTTTGCATCCAGCTAAAGATATCACTCATACTCTTGATTATACTAATTACAACTGTCGCTACTTTGCCATATCACTTTTCTCTGCTTTATTTTTCAAGTTGATTTCCCCTTTTTTGCTGGTTATCATTTCTGTCATTAAGGAATCCCTATGCTGGACTTTCCCCTAACAAGGTCTTATAAGCTTCCTCATCTACTGCCCCATGGCTCGCTTGTTGATTTCACACTTGCATTCACTCTTTATTCATATGGAACATGTCACATCCTTAGTCGTTTCCTCGTTATACTTTGTAGTACAATTCTTGTTGTGCTCTCATTATACCTTGATCATAATCAACGCTATAGAGTGCCACTTCTTTACCTCGTTCGTAAGCCTGCTCGTAAAGTAGAATAAACCTAGTGAAGTAAGCATACTTAACCTGTTACTCCTTCTGATTAACCCTATTACACTTACCGTATAAGCTATCTCACCAATGTATTCGCATTCATTATAACCCTTCATATTCGTACCTCTGTCTCGGTGACGCTGTTTCTTTATTTTGCTAATAAACTTATTGTATCTTTCTCGTGCTTATCCCTCCAATCAATACTTCAGTATCACACTCTATTGGAGTAACCCTTTCTCTTCTATGTCATGCTTTAGCACTACCGGTCTCCCTTATTTAACCTAGCATTTCTCTTTACCGTATCAATGTCGCTCTTATAACTGCCATTACTATCAATTCAATAGTGTTTAACTCACCTCGTGTAATTGCTAACGATACTCCTAACTTAATCTCGTCCTGCCATTACTTTTTGCACAACATCTTTTGCCGTTAGGACATGTCACAAGCTTATATCTTATCTCCTTTAGATTCTAGGACAATTTCGGCAGAGTTTCCTCTATATTTCTTACCATCTCAAAACCTGCACGCAGCAAATACCAACAATGCCTCACAGGGCCAATATATATATATATATATATATATATATATATATATATATATATATATATATATATGACATATCTCAGCCACACAGGGCTCCCACATTCAAGTACAAGCACAAGGATGTCGAAACTTACCTCATATATCATACTTCGAGATGTACCTGATCCTGTAGCGATCTGCCCTGTTATCCCTTCTTATTTACTTTCTCTTTCATCCTTCAGCTTTACATTTCAATCACATCTCAATATTCTTACTTTATTCGATGCACATCTTTCGTACCGTCGCTTACCCTTGTTCTGATCATTCAATTTGCTTAGTTCTCAACTTATAACTGAACTCATCATCAAGAGATACATTTAATCACTTTCTCTATTGTACTTACATCGATTTACCACTATGACAACCAATTCATTAACATATGAATACGTACCCTGATAACATAGTCTCACTGAAGTGACTTACCTCTGTAACTTCAACATCATCAATCACTTTCTTCGGTCAATACCGTTCTTCTGCGGCAATCAGGGGTTAGTATAAGGAATCTCATTTCCTATGACTTAGCTCTATCGCACGATCTTAGAGATGAAAGAAGCGTAACCATCCTAAATGCCCTATAGCCTCCTGTTTATAGATGTGGCGCGCAACCCACCATAAACAAGACTCTACTAGACACGGCTTGTAGACACTTCCTAGGACTGAACTGCTCTGATACCACTTTTTTCACGACCCGACTAGAGCCATGACGGGTACCCGGGGCTGACCACCGAGCACCGCTGATTCTGCTACTTATCATACTCGCTAAGCGCTCATTCATCAAATTCATACTCAAATCATAGAAAAAATCATTTTTCATTTAAAAACATAATTACCTTTATATACATAAGCCCTTCGGCTATTAAAATAATACACACATACATATATACATATATACACTTATCAAAATCGTGAGACCATACTACCCACACATACGTATCTACGAGCCTTTACTAGAGTACTAGACATATGGACGGGACAGGACCCCATCGTGCCCAAACATACATGTACATAAAATAGTAACTCAATGGCACCTCCAGAATAATGGAGTGCCTTCAACACTCCTCTTATCGACTTCTACAAATCTGGGTCTCTTCCCTGCTTACCTGAGGGCATGAACACAACGTCCAAAGAAAACGGACGTCAGTTCGAATATTTTACTGAGTATGAAAGGCATGAATGAAATGAACATATTAGAGAAATCATAGGACATAAGATGTAGACATAACCTGCGTAACTTTTAAGAGAGGATA
Organism: Lycium barbarum; assembly: GCF_019175385.1. Classification (NCBI taxonomy): domain Eukaryota; kingdom Viridiplantae; phylum Streptophyta; class Magnoliopsida; order Solanales; family Solanaceae; genus Lycium; species Lycium barbarum. The sequence goes on along the minus strand of NC_083347.1, from coordinate 66,196,576 downwards.
CCTTTCATGCCTATATCATATATAACCACAGTACATGTATCATCATAGCACATACATCATCGTATCATACATATATCATAATACCGTATCTGCTCATACACATTAACGTTATCCGCATTCGGCCACGTAGTGGCTCGACAATATCACCTACATGTTTTTCGAGCTTTTCATACATATATCATATATATAATCATAGCATATACATATTTATATCATATACATACCTGGCCAACCAAGGCTTCAGGGTTATATCTACCTAGCCCTACCAAGGCTTTAAGGTTGTATCTACCTGGCGCTACCAAGGCTTCAGGGTTATATAAATATATACATATTCTACCCGACCTTATAAGCTCGCGGTTTCATAACAGTCATACATAAGCAGATATATATACATACATAAAAGCCCATAAATATCTTTAGCGTCATCACTATCATCGTCGTCATCATTATCATCATTACTATCAACATCGTCATCATTATCATCACATATGTCTCATAAACTTATCATAACCTTTCATGGAGCATACATTTGGATCTAAAGACAATCTATGAGAATCGCATTGTATTCGTAGCACGAACTCCGTAATAATATCGCATAATAGACTTTATAATCTCTAATTTAGGCTCATCGTTACCATCGTCGTATCTATAGCATATCTCTTACCTTTATCTCGTGTGAAATCCTTTATGATCATAGACTCGTAACTTTTCGAAACATTGGTCATAGGACATGTATTGGAGCATATAGACAATCTATAACAATGTTGGGGTGACATAAGGTCGAGAGCCCCCGCTTCCATTATGGAGCATTCATAAGCATTATGCCTTACCTTGAAGGAATTAGCATATAAGGTGAGTGTAGTCAATGAACAACATCAATGGATCATAATATGGATCATTAGCCTTGTAGAATGATATCATGATCTTTATGACTTCTAGACTTAGATTCATCATCGGTATTGTCATGTTCGTAACGTATCTCATTTCTTTATCTCATATGAAATTCTTTATGCTCGTAGATTCACAGTTCCCAATATGTAGGAAAATCATAGAGAGATAGGAGGATTCATACCATAAGATTCATGCCTTAGAAGGAAAGTACTAGCCTTACATACCTCTTTCGTTTAACAATTTCCATCGCTTGATTATTCTCCTTCAGTGCTCACGTTTCCACCTTCAAGAGAATTCACATTCACATTAGCTAATCGATTATATGAACGTGCCTACTAGAGCTAGAGAAAATTGGGCAGCGTTTCCTTTTTTTTTACAACCTTTCCCATATCGTATATCAACTCCCAAGCATTTATAATATCATAACCAACAATCTTCATTCATCTACATTACCCTCATTTCACAATTCCACTTCAATTCATCCATATTCATGGTCATAGTATACTAGTATGTTCTTTCACATATAATGCTCATCCCATGTTCTAAATGTCATTCATGATCTACTTACAATCAAAACATATCCATATTCATGATTCATTCCAAACTACTACTCAACAATAGTACTATTCCCACATTTATGACCCATTTTCTATATTCTTCAACAATCCAAGTGTTTCTACTTCTCAATATCTTAAACATCATGAAAATATCGTAAAACTTACCTAAGATATTGTAGGAACAAACCTTGAGTAGCAATACTCTTCTTGCACCAAAAACCCTAACTCACTTCCTTTGAAATTTCGTGGCTTAGATGACTTTAATGGGTTTCATGCTCTTGATTCTTGTTGGTTTGATGAAGTTGATCATCAATTTCCTTTGATTTCTTGTATATGATGTTTGTGGAACCTTTTAGAGGTCTTGAGAGAGATGAAAGAATATGGGAAATGAAGTTAATGAAGTTGGAACACATTTATATAACCAGAACTTTTTCAACTCGTCGGGACTTCCACGGACACTTTCACGGTCTGTGGAACATTGTACGGTTCGTGGAACTGGTCGTGGATCACCACCAGAAGACCATCATCTCTGCTAGGTATTCCACGGACCAGTATACGGTCCGTGGAAGGTTTCACGGCCCGTGAAAGGGGTCGTGGAACTCACGGCTTTTTTCCAAAGTTGTCCGCGTCATTTCGTTTGTTCTCCAATCCTTATACAACCTTCTTAACAGTTGTTTAATACTTCATTAATGATCTAAGGGACGTTATAACTCTTCTCCAAAGCATCGTTAAGTCATCATTAACTCATTACTCGTAAATCTTTTCCGATACATCTCGTATGTCTTTCTTCCTCTTGGTAAACATTCCTCTCTTACTTCGAATGTCTTTGAAATCTCATTTAGAATCATCAAATGTTATTTCTTACTTATCAAAACATCGCATACGTCGTGCCCTTCGTCAGTCTATTCACTGTGCATGAACGAAAAATTTTCCGAGGTGTAACAAGAAGGATGTTTGATAATTCTAATTAAGATTTCAAGGGCATCTGAGGCTAAAGAAGTAGGTCGTTAGAGAGAGTTACGGTGGAGCCATGTTTTGAGAAATTTCGTATCATTTGAGCTATGCAATACGTAGCATCACCTTGAGGAAGAGATACGAGGTCCCTTAGATTGTTAATGAAGTGTTTTACAAGAGTCAATAAGGTTCCATAAGGATTGGAGGTTGAACGAATCGATGAGAGAAGTTTTCGGAAAACTGTGGGTTGTACGACCACCTATACGAACCATATATGTTATACAGCCCGTATAAATGGTCCGTATAACCATGGTAGAGAAGGGTGTTTTCATGGTGGGATTATACGGTCCATTTATACAGACCATATAAGTTATACGAACCGTATAAATAACCGTATAACTTGGTCGTGACATCTTTTTCTTTTTTGTATAAATAGATGACCCTTGTTCTATTTTCTCATTCTCAACATTTCCCCAAGTCTTAAAAGCTCTATAACCTTCTCATACATATATTGGACCAAACCCATGAGAAATCAAAGATCAAGAGGCAAAAATCAAGATATTCATGTGTTGGAAGACTCACTAGGGTTGGTAGACTTCAAGAATTTCTTTGGTATTGAAGCTAGGGTTTTCATACAAGTTGGTAACTTGATCCAAAGCTCATTCCTATGATATAAAAGGTTAGTTTCCATGTCTATTTAATGTTTTTAAGAATGTTTGGTTGTTGGATAACTTGGATGAGGGAAGATAGTAGAAGATGAAGCTCAAATATGGATTTAATGATATTTTTGAGCAGTAAATTAACTTGAGTCATGCTTCTTAGTATGCTATGTGTATAATCTTATCGGGGGGGGGGGGGGGGAGGGGTATTAATGATGTCGAGGAAGTATTGTATTTAAGAGAATACGGTGTTGTGTTGTAGCTATTGCTAGGGATGACCTTAACAAAGGATTTTTAAGGATTGGACACTACTTAACATGAAGAAGCCTCTTGATTATGATATTATGGATGTTTCTATTGATGTTTGGGAGTTGTATATTATATGGAGGAAGTCAATAAAACAAAGGATATGCTGCCCAATTTTCTCTAGCTTATGAATTATTCTAGTTTGAACTTAAGAGTGTCTTTAAGACTTAACCTTAGCATGATCCTTTTTAAATGTAGATCTTGTGAACGTGGAAGGAGAATGTTAAACCATTAAGGAGACATTAAGGTATGGAAAGGCTATTCCTTCTTCACTTTGGCAGGATCCTATGTTATGAGCCAACAAGAGATTAAATGAGCTTCCATATTACTCTACTCTTAGAAGCACTAGGAGTATGTCAGTATTTGATGTTCCTATACTCCGTATGATTGTTCCTTCAGTTCATGGGTCTTTAGATTACTTATGTTGATGATGTTAGCTCAAAAGTCGTCTATCGGAGGTAATATGACCTTATGTCACTCCGAGAGTTCTATGTATACATTTCAGTTATGCATTGCATTCATATACGTATGCATATTGACCCGTGACCAGAAGGCGTTGTATACGCGTATATTATATGTACATGGGGTATGGGCAAATAGGTAGGCGTTATATACGCATTACCACCTGATCAGCTGATGCACCTTGATGATGATATATGGATCGGGTCGTACGTTTCTCGGTATTATTATATGATGTATAGATCGGGTCATACATTCCTCAACACTATTAAATGGGATATGGATCGAGCTGAACGTTCCTCAGCACTATGACCTATATTTATATACATGAGCATGATTATCATTGAGAGCATGCAGATTATGCGCCCAGAGAGGGTTGGTCAGTTATACCGATACTTGTTCATACAAATCTATGCTGACAGTCAGTTAGCTTTGAGTTCCAGATTCCGTTCATGATTCTTATGCTTATACTTATGTTACTCTTATGCCTTACATACTTAATACATTATTTTTACTGACTCCCCTATTATTCGGGGGGGGGTGGGGTGGGGAGGAGGGGGGGCTGCGTTCATACCCACAGGTTTAGGTAGACAGACAGGTGGTCCAGCTTCGTAAGACCTCTATATCCAACAGTGGTCAGTGCGCTCTATTTGATCTGGAGCTGCAGCCTGTTTTGGTATACCATTCTTTTGAGATGTATATGCATATGGGTATAACGAGGCCCTGTCCCGTGCTTTCTATAGCTTGATAATCTAGTAGAGGTCTATAGACAGATGTATGTGCATGTCAAATGATGTAGCCTTGTGGGCTCCTATTCTTTTGTGTACAGTATATGTAGCAGCTTAGTTGGTTTGCACTATTCTTTCAGCTTGTATGTATGTAAATATACAGAGTTCATGATGTCACCCTTTCATGAGGCAGTATGAGATCAGTTTAAGTCACTTATGGGCCCTTGATATTCACTATGGTCCAGATATGAGTATAGGGGTGTTTGGTCACTAGGGGTCAAACACTCATCAAGACTCATCGGTTTGGGTCGTGACAGAAGTGGTATCAGAGCAGTTCCATCCCAGGGTTGTCTACAGACCGTGTCTAGTAGAGTCTTGTTTATGGGTGTGTTATGCACCACACTTATAAACAGGAGGCTAGGGACATTTAGGATGATGTCATTCTTTTCACTCTTAGATCGTGCGGTAGAGTCGTGAATTAAGAGTTCTCCCTCTAATGATTTGTTCTGATTTCAGTGATGCCTCGCAAGAAAGCTACAGCTGCCCAGAAAGGCAATAGAGTGTGTGGTGAGGCCACTAGCCGTACCCAGCAGGCTACTAGGACTCGGGATGAGATTCAGAGTGAGAGCCCATCCTAGACTTCACATACCTCGCCTCCAGCACCGGCCCCAGTTCCACGGCCAGATGCACCGGGCCAGGATGTACGGGATGCTGTACATTTATTAACTAGATTGGTAGCCGCCCAGGTTTAGCGGAAGGGGGTTAGTGTAGATCAGGCAGATAAGGCTGGTAGTTCGAGGGTTAAGACTTTCCTCGGATTAGACCCTCCAGAATTTTCGATTATAAAGCAAAATATGGACCCCCCCCCCCCCCAAAATTCATTGATGGTATATAGAGGACCTTGAGGGTTATGCACGTGGATAAGGTTGAGTCTGTGGAGTTAGCTTCATATAGGCTTCGTGATATTGCGGTACAGTGGTATCATACTTGGGAGCTATCTAGGGGAGAGAATGCCCTTCTAGCTATTTGGCGAGAGTATTCAGATACTTTTATTCGCCATTATTTACCTCTAGAAGTCAGACGAGCTCGAGCAAACAAGTTTCTGCGTATCGAGCAGGGCAGTATGAGGGTCCAGGAGTATTGTCTATATTTTGTTTCTATGGCTAGATATGCCCTAGACATGGTAGCTGAGATGGAGGACAGAGTTCATCATTTTATGGCAGGTTTAGGGTCGTATTTGATAGATGCTTGTACAACTGCCGCATTATAGCCGGGCATGGATATCTCCCGTATACAAGCATATGCACAGAATTTGGAGGACCGCAAGCATCAGCGGAGGACAGAGCGTGACCGTGACTGGGCCATGGAAAGAGGGACAGATCTTTAGATATCGGTGGGGAGGACAGAGACAGCAGTATCCCCGATATCCATTACATTCAGCAGGGAGTGCACCTCCGCAGTTTTCAGGTTCGAGATTTGATCGATCTTCTTATTACTGAGAGGGCCAGAGTTCTAGAGCTCTAGGTTCTCAGTATAGATCGGAGTCAGGCCAGATGAGACCCTCTTTGCCGCGGTGTGCCCAGTGTGGCAAGTTACACACATGTCCATGTCGGCTAGGATCAGATGTTTGTTATGCTTGTGGCCAGCCAAGTCATAGGATACGGTAGTGTATGATGAGAGAGAGTGGGGATATGGTTTATCCTACAGGGCCTATGGCTAGTTTTTCTTCTGCAGTACGCCCTTCAGGGCAAGTTCTCCAAATACCAGCAGGATGAGGTAAAGGGAGGAGCACAACATCAAGCTCGAGCGGTCCTCAGCACCGCGTATATGCACTAGCCGGTAGGCAGGATCTCGAGTCGCCTCCTGATGTCGCTACAGGTATATTATCAGTCTCCTCCTATAATGTGTATGCACTGATTGACCCAGATTCCACTTTAGCATATGTTACTCCATTTGTTGCCGGCAAGTTTGGGATAGAACCTGAATCGATTAAACTGTTTGAGGTGTCGACACCAGTTGGTGATCTAGTCATAGCTACGTGGATATATTGGGGCTGTGTAGTGATAGTTTGTAATCACCGTACCATAGCAGATTTGATTGAGTTAGAGATGATTGATTTCGATGTGATCATGGGTATGGATTGGTTGGCTTCCTGTTACGCTAATGTTGATTGTAGAATGAAGGTAGTTCGATTCCAGTTTCTGGGCGAGACAGTCCTTGAGTGGAAGGGCAAGGCTGCTTCGCCAAGGGGTAGGTTTCTTTTCTACCTTAAGGCCAGGAAGATGATTAGAAAAGGGTACATTTATCACTTGGTTCGGGTCCATGACGTTCAAGCTGAGTCACCGACTCTTCAGTCTGTCCCTGTGGTTAATGAGTTTCCAAAGGTGTTTCCAGATGAACTTCCAGGCATTCCGCCAGAGCGAGAGATTGATTTCACTATCGATTTATTTCCAGATACTCAGCCAATATCTATTCCTCCTTATAGAATGGCACCTGCGGAGTTGAAAGAATTAAAGGAACAGTTGAGGGATTTACTTGAGAAGGGTTTTATTAGGCCCAGTACATCACCGTGGGGAGCACCACTATTATTTGTAAGAAAAAGGATGGCTCCTTGCGAATGTGTATTGATTATAGGCAATTGAATAAAGTGACTATAAAGAATAAATATCCACTCCCGAGAATTGATGACTTGTTTGATCAGTTACGAGGCGCTGAATATTTCTCAAAAATAGACTTTAGATCGAGATATCATCAAGTTACGGTGAAAGAGGAAAGCATTCCGAAGACAGCATTCTGGGCCAGATATGGGCACTATGAGTTTCGTGTTATGTCATTCGGATTAACTAATGCTCTAGCTGTGTTCGTGGACTTGATGAATCGCGTATTCAGGCCCTTTCTAGATTTGTTCATGATTGTATTCATAGATGATATTCTGGTTTATTCACCGTCAGAGGCGAATCATGCAGTGCTTAAAATCCTTCGAGACATAGAGTTGTATGCCAAATTCTCCAAGTGTGAGTTCTGGTTGAACCCTGTGGCTTTACTTGGCCACATTATTTCAGATGAAGGCATTAGAATGGATACTCAAAAGATTGAAGTTGTAAAGAATTAGCCAAGGCCCATGACACTAACGGAGATATGTAGTTTCTTGGGTTTAGTTGGCTATTACAGAAGGTTCGTAGAAGGATTTTCTTCTCTTTCAGCCCCGTTGACCAAGCTAACTCATAAATCAGATAAATTCCAGTGGACAGATGCATATGAGCGGAGTTTTTAGATGTTGAAGGACAAGTTGAGCTCAGCACCTGTTTTGACTCTTCTAGAAGGAATAGATAGCTATGTGATATATTATGATGCTTCGGGTATTTGTTTGGGATGTGTATTGATGTAGCATGGTAAGGTTGTTGCTTATGCATCTAGGCAGTTGAAGAAGCACGAGAAGAATTACCCAACTCATGATCTTGAGTTAGCTGCAGTGATCCATGCTTTGAAATTGTGGAGATATTATTTATACGATGCCCATGTTGATATTTATACTGATCACAAGAGCCACCAGTATATCTTTAAGCAGAAGGACATGAATATACGTTAGAGGCGATGGCTAGAGTTACTAAAGGATTATGATGTTGACATTCTGTACCATCCTGGAAAGGCCAATGTGATAGCCGACACTCATAGTCGTAAATCCGTGGGTAGTCTAACCAATGTGCAGCCGGAGAAAAGAGAGATAGTCCGTAAGGTTCGCCGATTCGCTATCCTTGGAGTGCGGCTGATAGGCTCAAGTGATATAGGGGTTACAATTTAGGATACAACGATGTCATCTTTGGTGGCGGAGATAAAGAAGCGTCAGTACGAGGATCCTGTTCTAATCCACTATCGGGATACAACTCCTCAGAAAGAAAAGAAATCCTTTGTTATTACAAGAGATGGAGTACTCAGATATCGAGATAGACTGTGTGTTCCTAATATTGCAGGCCTCCGTCAGCAGGTTATGGGGGAATCCCATTATTCATGCTATTCTATCCATCCGGGCACAACAAATATGTATCATGATCTCAAGGAAGTGTATTGGTGGGATGGCATGAAGAGAGATATAGCGGAATTTGTTGCTTAGTGTCCGAATTGTCAGCTAGTTGAAATAAAGCATCAGAAGCCTGGAGGTTTATTACAGGCTATGGAGATTCTGACATGGAAATGAGAGCTAATTAATATAGATTTCGTTACAGGTTTGCCCCGTACTCAGCGGAAGCATGATTCAATATGGGTCATAGTCGATAGGCTCACAAAGTCAGCTCATTTTTTACCTATCAGAACTGCCCATTCGGCTGAAGATTATGCAAAGCTCTACCTTAAAGAGATTGTACGACTTCACGGTGTCCCTACAGCCATTATCTCAGATAGAGGGGCACAGTTCACAGCTAATTTCTGGAGATCTTTGCAGGATGGATTGGGGACTCAGGTGAGTCTTAGTACTGTATTTCACCCACAGACAGATGGACAAGCGGTACTATACAAACACTTGAAGATATGTTGAGATCTTGTGTGCTTAATTTTCAAGGCAGTTGGGATGACCATTTGCCTCTTAGTGAATTTGCTTACAATAACAGTTACCATTCAAGTATTCAAATGGCTCCTTATGAGGCTTTGTATGGACGAAGATGTAGATCCCCTATAGGATGGTTTGATGTTGGAGAAAATTAGTTAGTTGTCCCAGATTTGATACAGCAATCAGTTGACTAAGTGAAAGTAATTCAGGAAATTGCTAGTGGCTCAGAGTCGACAAAAATCCTATACAGATAATTGACGACGCAAGTTGGAATTTGAAGTAGGCGATTGGGTTTTCCTGAAGGTTTCGCCTATGAAATGAGTGATGAGATTTGGAAAGAAAGATAAGCTGAGCCCTCGGTACATCGGACCATACAAAATTGTTCGTACAGTGGGTAAGGTGGCATATGAGTTAGAGCTACCTTCTGCGCTAGAGTCTGTGCATCCAGTTTTTCATGTGTTGATACTTCGTAAGTGCATTGGTGATCCTTCTAGAATTGTACCTATGGATGATGTTCGAGTCACCGGGAAATTGTTCTACGAAGAAGTTCCTATTACCATTATAGATAGGAGAGTACGGAGACTCAGAACCAATGATGTAGCTTCAGTTAAAGTCTTATGGAGAAATAATAATAAAGAGGAAATGACGTGGGAAGCGGAAGAATACATGAAGCTCAAGTACCCACATTTATTTCCATCTCCAGAGGAGACTCAGGCAGAGGCACCATTTTCCCTATGTATGTAATGCTTTCTTTGATGTTTCTTGGTCGTGTGTGGCCATGATTGTTGTTGTTGATTTTGTAGCCCAGAGAGGCGATACATTGTGGGTTGTTGTGATAGGATGGTAGTACCATATTACAAGGGAAACTCTGGCAAAATTTTCGTAAAATTCCCAAGAGTCTAACATTCGAGGACGAATGTTCCTAAGGGGGGACGAATGTTACACCTTGGAATTTCGTGTCGCTCGCATTATGAACATGCCAATGTAAACCTAAAGTAGATATGAAGCCCTTGTAAGGTGAAGAAGGATGTTTGATGATTCTAATTAAGATTCCAAGGGCATTTGAGGCTAAGGAAGTAGGTCGTCGGAGAGAGTTAAGGTTGAGCCATGTTTTGGGAAATTTCGTATCATTTGAGCGATGCAATACCTAGTATCACCTTAAGGAAGAGATATGAGGTCCCTTACATGTTTAATGAAGTGTTTTATAAGTGTCAATAAAGCTCCATAAGGATTGGAGGTTGAACGAATCGATGAGAGAAGTTTTCGGAAAACTGTGGGTTGTACGACCACTTATACGGACCGTATAAGTTATACGACCCGTATAAATGGTCCGTATAACCATGATAGAGAAGGGTGTTTTCATGGTGGGATTATACGGTCCATTTATACGGACCATATAAGTTATACGGACCGTATAAATGGCCGTATAACTTGGTCAGGACAACTTTTTGTTTTTGTATAAATAGATGACCCTTGTTCTATTTTGTCATTTCTAACATTTCCCCAAGTCTTAAAAGCTCTAGAACCTTCTCATACATATATTGGACCAAACCCAAGAGAAATCAAATATCAAGAGGCAAGAATTAAGATATCCATGTGTTGGAAGACTCACTATGGTTGGTAGACTTCAAGAATTTCTTTGGTATTGAAGCTAGGGTTTTCGTACAAGTTGGTAACTTGATCCAAATCTCATTCCTATGATATAAAAAGTTAGTTTCCATGTCTATTTTATGATTTTAGGAATGTTTGGTTGTAAGATAACTTGGATGATGGAAGATAGTAAAAGATGAAGCTCAAATATGGATTTAATGATATTTTTGAGTAGTAAATTAACTTGAGTCATGATTCTTAGTATGTTATGAGTATAATCTTATCGGGGGGGTGGGGGGTACTAATGATGTCGAGGAAGTATTGTATGTAAGCGAATATGGTGTTGTGTTGTAGCTGTTGTTAGGGATGAACTTATCAAGGAGTTTTGAGGATTGGACACTACTTAACCTGAAGCAGCCTCTTGATTATGATATTATGGATGTTGCTATTGATGTTTAGGAGTTTTCTATTATATGGAGGAAGTCAATAAAACAAAGGAAATGCTGCCCAATTTTATCTAGCTTATGAATTATTCTAGTTTGAACTTAAGAGTGTCTTTAAGACTTAACCTTAGTATGATCCTTTTTAAATGTAGACCTTGTGAACGTGGAAGGAGAACGTCAACCCATTAAGGAGACGTTAAGCTATGGTAAGGCTATTCCTTCTTCACTTTGGCAGGATCCTATGTTATGAGCCAACAAGAGATTAAATGATCTTCCATATTACTCTACTCTTAGAAGCACTAGGAGTATGTTAGTCTTTGATGTTCCTATACCCCGTCTGATTGTTCCTTCTGTTCGTGGGTCTTGAGATAACTTATGTTGATGATGTTAGCTCAATAGTTATGCATCGAAGGTAATATGACCTTATGTCACTCCGAGAGTTCTATGTATACATTTCAGTTATGCATTGCATTCATATACGTATGTATATTGAACTATGACCAGAAGGCGTTATATACACGTATGTTATATGTACATGGGGTAGGGGAAAATGGGTAGGCATTATATACACATTACCTCCTGATCAGCTGGTGCACCTTGATGATGATATATAGATTGGGCTGTACGTTCCTCGCATTATTATATGATGTATAGATCGGGTCGTACGTTCCTCGGCACTATTATATGGGATATGTATCGGGCTGAACGTTCCTCAGCATTATGACCTATATTTATATACATGAGCATGATTATTATTGAGAGCATGCAAATTGTGCGCCCACAGAGGCATTGTCAGTTATACAGATACTTGTTCATACAAATCTATGCAGACAGTCAGTTTGCTTTGAGTTCCAGATTCTGTTCATGATTCTTATGCTTATACTTATGTTACTCTTATGCCTTACATACTCAGTACATTATCCGTACTGACTCCCCTATTGTTCGGGGGGGGGGGGGGGGGGGGGGGGCTGCGTTCATGCCCGCAGGTTCAGGTAGACAGACAGGTGCTCCAGCTCCGTAGGACCTCTATATCCATCAGTGGTCAGTGTGCTCCATTTGATCCGGAGCTGCAGTCTATTTTGGTATGCCATTCTTTTGAGATGTATATGCATATGGGTATGACGGGGCCCTGTCCCATCCTTTCTACAGCTTGATATTCCAGTAGAGGTTTGTAGATAGAGGTATGTGTATGTCAGATGATGTAGCCTTGTCGGCTCCTATTCTTTTGTGTACAGTATATGTAGCAGCCTAGTTGGCTTGCACTGTTCTTTCAGCTTGTATGTATGTAAGTATATATAGTTCATGATATCGCCCTTTCATGAGGCAGTATCAGATTAGTTTAAGTCACTTATGGGCCCTTGATGTTCAATATAGTTCAGATGTGAGTATAGGGTGTTTGGTCACTAGAGGTCAGACACTCGTCACGACTAATCGGATTAGGTCGTGGCAGCGGGCTTCTGGCAGTCCGTTTTAGAATGCCCGTAACTTACTACTCTGATGCCGTATTGACGAACGATTTGTTTCGTTGGAAACTACACTCGACGAACTTCCTTTTAGGCTTTGAAACACCTCAAAACTCCTGATATACCAGGAGATATACCTCTATGAAGTTGACCCAAAATTCTGTTAAAAATTCTGCCAATTGTTTTCCAAATTTTTGACAACCTTATTTTCTTCAATTTGCTTGGTCCCGGAATCTTTCGAGACTCTCCATACATGATATTTATCATTAATTATACTTGATAATGGTCATGTCCTTTGTTTCCAAGGTTTTCCTTCCCGGTTACGACTTACGAGATCGTAATTCATCCGTTACTTCATTGTTATGTACTTCTCATGGCTTGTGCCTTCAAAAACTTCATGGGACGTCTCCGATACTCCATTAATACGGTGAAATACGTGGCGTGCTCATACTCTAAAAATGTGAGGTGTAAAATCCTTTCCCCCTTAGAAACATTAATCCTCAAATTTTTAAACTAGTCTTCTACTCTGTCCTTGATCCCATTCTTTGGTGCATCCCCTTCTCGAATAATTCTTCCCGTTAACGTATCGCATTTAATCGAACCATCGCTATAACAGGTCTCCATGGGTTATTTACTCACTTTTTCCTACGCTTACTTCTATCCTTTCCGAAATCTTATCGTCCATTCCCCGACTTTTAACCTGTTTATATCCGCTCATACCCATCATAATCTTTTACTGAATTTACTAACATCATAGGTTTACAAACCTTTCTCTACTCTCGTAGCTAACATACCTGGATACCAAAACACGGCGCTTCTGGCCTCTTAACTGAGGTTTGAACCAACTATGACCTCATGTATTCCAATAGCTCGTATCTTTCTCATTTTTACCTTACTTACCTTTAAATCTCATAACTTACCTCTTGATACTCTCATAACCCTTGTTCTACAATTGTGTCAACTCTCTAACTAGTCGTAGCTCTTCTCAACGTAATCATCTCTGCATTAATGGCAAACATAAGTTCTGACTCTACTTCATTTTACCGACAACACCTAATCTGTAGGAACTAAGTACCCTAAAATCACCGATCTAACTTATATAAAATCATCTTAATATCTCCAGCATCCAAAGTATGACAAGAACAACCCATATCTTTATGACATTCATTAACTCAACTTTAATATATAATCGATTCCATAATCGTTTATATAAATCATTTCTTTGAGTTAGCCGTAACAACCTTCTCTTTATATTTAGGCATAGTATAACTCATTTGTCGACTTTCCCTGAATCCCCCAATAGACCTTGTGCCTACAAAACCTCGAATGTAACTCATTTTGTTCCTTTGGACTGCTAATCATATTTCTCATAAATCATACTTCAAACCACACTAAGACCATCTTAAAATTGTCTGCAAAAGTCTCTAACATAAACGAGATACCATAACATAAGTTGTCCAGGGCCCCAATGTACCCGTAATGCATCTGACTCGAGGACATACATAAGTACTCTGACTCGGCAACACCCTAAATAGAAATGGAGTTCGCCGATCCAGCTAATATCCCGAAAACGTCCTATGGAAAATGTCCTTTACTCAACTGTCTACACCTGTGTGGCATGAAACATAACACCCCCAGGAAAAGGGACGTCACTACGAATAATATACCGAGTATGTAAGGAAGAATTAAAACATTATATCTCGACTTGAATGATAGAAGGGTAACAGACTCAATCTGCACCTGTAACCAATACTGATAATCATGTACGTGCATATGAGCTTTTAAAACATCATGTGTATATATATATATATATATAATTCATACCATCGCCCTGCTCGCAGCCCCTTCGGGCATGAATATGCATAAGGTACTTTTGAAAACAAGTATATATGTATATGCACCTTTACCCATTCGTTTCTTCGAGCTTCGCCCCGTTGGGCATCATATCATAATGGCCCCATCGAGCATCTCAATCATAATATACTAGCTGCTCAGGTGGTTTGTGTATATAACGCCTTAGCCCTTTTCCTCTCACCCATAAAATCATGTCGTACATATAAATAAGTGTGCAAATGCAGTATAATCTTTGTAAACCATCAAAAGAACTGCCTTCGGAGCAACTTTTATGTCAAAATGGGAACTTCTTCCCCTTTTCATTTGTCTCCTTCGAGACTTAAAAATCAAATATAAAATGCATATGAATAAAGAGGCCTTATGAATATCCCCTTCGAGATTTAGACACCATCATGGAAACATACAACTTATAGATGCCCCTTCGGGACTTAAGAGGTCAAGGATACGCTAACTCCTATACCATCTAGGAATAGAGTCTTTGGAACTCGCTTGCTTACCCTGTTCATTCATAAGATAAAGATCATGCCAAAAGAATAGAAAGGACAGCCTTAACATACCTAGAAGCTAGCTTTTCGAATTTCCGTCCTACCTCCTGTCTTGAAATCTACATATAAAACCATTCATACTATTGTTTGTCTTATCGTCATATGCTTGTCTTAAGCCTTCAATTTAAATACTTTTAGAATCTGCCGAAATTCGGGCAGCATCTCTTGTTTATATCCCTACCCCGAAATCACAATACCAACAACCAACAACAACAATAACAGCACTAACATCAACAACAGCATTATTAATACCAATATACTCCATTCCATCCCAAAACTTCTTTTCATAACCAATCCATAACAACAACTTCATACAACCCCTTATACATTCGTGTACGACAATTCCTTAACATCATTATTATCCCTCATAATAAGATTATGCTCAAAACATAATAATCATTATAACTCAAGTAAATTCACAACTCAAAATATCATCAAATGCATATTTGAACTTTTCCTCCAACTTTCTTCTCCTCAAATCATAACATAATTACCAAACAAACTCATAAACATGAAAGTTATATGAAATCTTACCTCAAAATTTGAGAACACTTCAATTCCATGGTTTCTTCACCTTAAAAATACTCACCCAAACATCTTCAAGAAGAGAAGACAAGTACATACCTCACTTGGAAACTCTTAACCACTTTAATCTTCACATTGATCCTTGGTTTAGGCTTGGAAATATGTTGGAATATGTTTGGAGAAGTTTCTAGGACTTCCTAGGACTTGGGCTATGCTAAGAATGAAATAGAAATGAACAAAATTGTCATATAGACTTGTAGAATATTCATGTATGTTGTGGAAGTTGGAGGAAGGTTCTAGAGGATTTAGGAAGGTTTGGGGAGGTTTTGGACATTGGATGAATGTTGTGGGAAGCTCTAGATATATGTGGAGATGAAAAATGGTGAAAAATCAAATGATTTAGATGACTTAAGGGGTATATATAGTATTCCAATTCGGTTTGGGGCTAATGGGCCGAAATTGGTGGGCTTTTAAATGATTTCTAGAATTTCAGCGTAGGTTCGCGGGCTTCTGGCAGTCTGTTTTAAAATGCCCATCACTCCTTACTCCGATGTTGTATTGACAAACGGTTTGTTGCGTTGGAAACTACACTCGATGAAATTCATTTTAGGCTCTTGAAATACCTCAAAACTTCCGATATACCAGGAGATATACCTTTCTGAAGTTGACCCAAAATTCTGCCAATATTGTTTCAAATTTTTAACAACCTTATTTTCTTTGATTTGCTTGGTCCAGGAATCTTCCGAGACTCTCCATACATGATATTTATCATTAATTATACTTGATAATGGTCATTTCCTTTGGTTCCAAGGTTGTCCTTCCCGCTTATGACTTAGGAGATCGTAATTCATCCTTTACTTCATTGTTACGTACTTCACATGGCTTGTGCCTTCCAAAATTTCATGGGACGTCTCCGATATTCCATTAATACAGTGAAATATGTGGCGTGCTCATACTTTGAAAGTGCGAGGTGTAACAATTATGCTAAGTTATATGTTAATGAAATTGTCAGATTGCATGGGACCCTAGTGTCCATTATTTCAGATCGTGGTGCTCAGTTCACAGCGAACTTCTAAAAATCCTTTCAAAAAGGATTGGGTACCAAGGTGAACCTCAGCATGTCTTTTCATCTGCAGACAGATGGACAGGCAAAGCGCACTATTCATACTCTTGAGGACATATTGAGAGCATGTGTCCTTGATTTCAAAGGTAATTAGGATGATCACTTACCCCTTATTGAGTTTTTCTTATAATAACAGTTATCGTGCTAGCATTGGGACGGCACCGTTTGAAGCTCTGTATGGGCGAAGGTGTAGATCACTAATTGGTTGGTTCAAAGTTAGTGAAGCAGAATTGTTAGGACTGGATTTGGTCTATCAAGCTATAGAGAAAGTCAAGTTAATTCAAGAGCATTTGAAAGTGGCTCAGAGTCGCCAGAAGTCTTACATAGATGTGAGGCGAAGGGACTTAGAATTTTCAGTTAATAATTGGGTGTTCCTTAAAGTGTCACCCAGGAAGAGTGTTATGAGATTTGGCAAAAAAGGAAAACTCAGTCCCAGATATATTGGACCTTACAGAATTCTGCGGAAGGTCGGTCTAGTAGCTTATGAACTTGAATTTCCAAAAGGGTTGGCTGCTGTACTTCTAGTGTTTCATGTGTCCATGTCGAGGAAGTGTGTATAAGACCCGTCGTTGGTTGTTCCTATTCATACTATAACTGTTAAGGATGGTTTGACCTATGAGGAGATCCCCGTATCCATTCTTGATTGTCAGGTTCGCAAGTTGAGAACTAAGGAAGTGGCCTCAGTAAAAGTGTTATGGAGAAGTCAGAAAGTTGAGGAAACTACATGGGAAGTCGAGGACGATTTGAAATCCAAGTACCCATTTTTGTTTGAAGAGCAAGCAGAGAACTCTCAAGGTAACTTTCCATAGCCCATGTCATGTCATGTCTCATGTTTCACGCTAATGTCATGTATCCAGCGCTCATGTCTTATGTCTCATGCTTCAGTATTCATGTTTCCATGTAATCACGCCATTTTATTTCCCATGTTTCATGTCATGTTTCCTTCACGTTCGTGTATTCAAGCCATGTCCAGTCCCAATCTTAACCACGACCCATCATTCGAGGACAAATGCTCCCAAGGGGGAGATATTGTAACACCTCGTAAAATTCGTACTAAACCATACTCATGACTCAGGAGGTTAGAACCCAAGAAGGAGAATGTTGGAATCGAAAATATGTTTTAGTTTAGAAAACCCAGTGTTACGCTTCAAGGGATAGACTGTAACATGTGTTACGGACCGTCGTTCATACCGTAACCGGTAAGGCTTGAAAAATCACCGTCTCGTAACTTGGACCGAAGGACGGTTCATCGTTACAGACCGTAACATGTGTTACGGCCCGTAACGGGTGTCCATAACCTAACCTCAAAACGTAGAAGCTCACTGGAATTTTGACACACGTTATGGACCGTAACATGTGTTACGGTCCGTAACAACACAGTCTGTAACAGTGCCGCGACTCAGACAATTAAAAAGACGGGAATTCAGTTTTATTTCATAAGTCTCATTCCTCTCAAGCCCTAACACGAAAATTCTCTCCTCTCAACTTCTCCAAGCATCAGGTAAGCTCCTTAAGACTATCCTAAGTGAATTCCATCAATTTCCCATGAATTCTAAGTAGGAATTTCATGTGCTTAACATAGGGTTTTAAAAAAAACTCAATTAAAGGGATTCAAGACTAGGCTTTGGGATTCTTATTCAAAGTTTAGATTTTCATTACGAGTTTGGGGCGTTACCAGGTATGTAGGGTTGCTATCTATGTGTGGGAACATCATTGTTCTTCCCCACACTTCGTCTTCCATAAAGTATGAAGCTTTATGAAAACTAAGGTTTTTAACCATGTTCATGATAACCCTAGGTCCATGCCCCATGTTATATTATGTATTAAATTGTTATAAATTCTTCAATGTGTTCTTGATACATCATTAGGATTATTGAGAATCTGTCCGTAATCCATGAAAACCTATACTTTGCATTCCATGGGTTTTTACATGCAAGTTTATGAACCATTATGATATTTTCAAGAAAAGCTATATATGTTTTATAAGTTCATGCAAGAATAATACGAATGATATTCATGTACATGCAAGTTATGATTCATGAAAAGCCACGAGCAACAAGTGCCACTCATTTTCCATGTTCATGTTTTTGAGAGTTGCAGTAATTATCGAGAAGGCTTCAAATAGCCTAAAACTACGTAGCCACTGTAGGATGAGGATCGCTCCACCCCTTCTTAGGATTATCTATCATAATGACTGGATCCTTTCATAATATTATTAAATCTCATGTCCCTGACAAGGTATGAGTGTTCTGCTGGTAGGATGCAAGTACCAGACCATGTTGTCGGTTATATTTACTGCTCTCTCTACTAACTATTACACATGTTTATATGTACATCTACTCATGCTCATGATCATGTTTCAGTTTCAATTCAACCCTTATCATGTTAATGCATGTACCATGTTCTTTCATTCAGTTGCTTTACATACCAGTACATTCAATGTGCTGACGTCCCCTTTTATTGCCCAGGGGCCTGCATTTCATGATGCAGGTATGGATTTACAGGACGACGCATCTACTCAGTAGGACAACATTCGTATCAGCTTATTAGTGAGCCCCATCTCATTCGGGGTTTAATCATTTATCTATGCCTTATTAGTTATGCATTAAAGGTATGCTGGGGGCCTTGTCCCAGAAAGTACGTTTCCCAGTTAAGACTCATGATTAGAGGTTTCATAGACTAGTCAATTTAGTTATGTCAGACATGCAAGGTGTTGAGCCATCTTTGGCTCAACTCATGTTATTTCCGCATTCAGGTTTAAACAAGTATTTTATGAATTATTATGACTCCGTGTGTTTTTTTTAAAAGTCCATCATTGCTTACATTATTTTTCGCTCATGTTATGCCTCATGATGATTAAGCACGCCATGTGGTTCGCTCGGTCACATGCAGTATGGTACCGAGTGCCGGGTTACGCCCAGGCCATGGTTCGGGGTGTGTCACGTCAGCGACCTAAAATGAACATCAACAAATAATCACCCACAAGTCACAAGAGTAGAAATAAGTAAAACTTCATGCAACCAATGATAGTATTACAGCCGTACACACATGCTAATAGGATTGTTCACCCAATAGCCATGACTTCCAGGGGACCCATGGTGTCCATGTACCACTCGCTCTGGAACTGACCTCATATCACGAGCCCATAACTAGTTAACATTCTCACCCCCTGTCCAATGTACCTTTGTTTGTGTGTGTGTGTGTGTGTATATATATATATATATATATATATATATATATATATATATATATATATATATATATATATATATATGATAACAATATGAATCTCAATGTCATACCCTGACGAGGAGTATGATGGGCTCCGATCCATAGGCCCAGAACCACCTGACTTAACAGTCATTTTGAGCATATATACCATGACTCAAGGAACACCTGCACGCAGAAAAGGCACGATATATAAATATCCTATAATCCAACATATATGTACATATGCGAACCGACAAGGTCGCTACAACATCACGAATATCATAAAGCCGGCAAGGCTTACAGGAAAATATCACAACCCCAAACAAGGCCGACAAGACTATACATAGTATCTACATACCCCACTATGTCTATGAGCCTCTAACAATGTACATATAAACATATATATTACAGTAACCTAAAAGTACCAAAAGATAGCAAGTCCGGAGTAGTGGCACTTGCTGACACCATTGAAGCTGGAAGTCTTATTGCGGATGCTCTCTAATAACTCTGTCAGAGGCCGCAACACGAAATGCAGCGTCCCGTGCAATGGGACATCAGTACGGATAAAAGTACTGAGTATGTAAGGCTAGAAGTAATAACATAAGTAGGACGAAAATATAAATAGAGTAGAGGTAACCTGTCAGCTGAGAACATACAATATGTAATGCATGAATCTTAAACATCATATGTAGGTAAGCACACACACACACACACACACACACACATATATATATATATATATATATATGTATCTAATATAAGTGTTAGTGCTGTGGAACGTGCAGCCCGATCCATATATATTAGTCCCGAGGAACGTACGGCCCGATATATATATATATATATATCACATGTTAGTGCCAAGGAACGTACGGCCAAATCCATAAGTATAATATGTTAGTGTCGAGGAATGTACAGCCCGATCCATAAATATAATATGTTAGTGCCGAGGAACATACAACCCGATCCATAAATATAATATGTTACATATACATAACTTAAATAGTATGCATGAAAGCTCATATGAAGCTACAACTTCATCGGAGTGACGTAAGGTCGGTAACCTCCAATTTATATTATGTAGTTCGTGTCGAATCCAAAGAAATAACTTAACAATGATAAACATGATAATATACCAAGAATCAATCAAATAACTAAGACATTAAGATTTGACCTACATGACATAGGAATGGAGTGATTTTATTATGAAGCATTCATATTCATGCTCTAGTTGGATTCGTGCCAAGGAAAGAGAGAAAAACGAACACCTTACATACCTTATTCGTCAAGCTACCTCTTAAAGGATCCTTTACTTTGGTGCCTGCCCTTTACCCGAACCTATATATAACGAGAAATACATATTTAATCATACTTTCCCATCAACTTATTCGTACTAGTTATCGAGGAATAATTTGGGTTACGAAAATTTAGGTAGCATCTCCCCTATATTATCTACTTCCTCCAAATACCAAAACAACTCCCAAACAATACTAATAACATCAACAACAATATCATCAAGATTCTACAAGATAAATATGTATAATTTCATTCACAACTTTCTTCAACTTCAATCCACAAGCCAACAATACCAACACCACAATCTATAGCTCTTATTCTCGTAAATATCATTAAATCAATGTTAATGAAGAGAGATTCATACCTTATCTTTACTAGAGTAGCAATATCTCCAATATTTACTTTGAGTCCAAGCCAACTCCAACGCAAAACAAAACAATAATCGCGACTACACGCTATCCGGACCTCGATTGATACTCCGTCACTCAAAATTACTCGAAATTCCGTACTTTTTGTTGTATATAGGCTTTCATATGTTGACGGAGCTTTCCAGAATATTTGGGGAGTTTTTGGTGGAGAAAAATGTGGTTTTTACCCCTTATATAGTGTATTAGAGTCGGTTGGCACCGACTCTAAAATCCTTCTGCGCGTTCGCGTTGCCCTGGGGCGCGTTCGTGCAGAGTTGTCCAGTACTACTTTGTGCGTTTGTGCAGCCTTTTGGCGCGTTCGTGCAGGATTAAGCCCTGCACTGGCAGACAGTCTTAAAATGCTCCTAATTTTTTCTATTCCGATATCGAATCGACACATGGTTTGTTGCATTAGAAACTAGACTTCCTGAGCTTCAATTTGGGCTTTTGTTTCACTTCAAAACTCCTCATACACTATGAGATATCCTTTCCTCAAGTAGGGCCAAAATTGCCCCTCATACTTTCTCTAAAATCTGACAAACCTAAATTCCTTGATTCACTTGCCCTCCAATCCTTCCGTAACTTATTATATGAACTTAAAACCGCGTAGACATAAGATAAGCACATCTAATCCTGTATATCCTTGGAGGTAACTCCAATGTCCATACTTACAATATCCAACCCCGTACGAATTTCAACGTACAAAACTACGGGGTGTAATATTCTCCTCCCCTTTAAAACATTCGTCCTCGAATGTTGGAATACTTAAGGTATAATCATACATTTAAAATTCTACGGAACTTTAGTAAAGCATCTTTTGCAATTGGAGCATTGCTAATTTTTTGCCTACCTCAACTTTCAATTTATATGTCTACCGTACTCAACGACAACATAAACATGCAGTATTAGAATAATATTTTGCATCACATTGACTCTCAAGGGGGGTTTAAATATTACTTTTACCTTGTAAGTAATTTGCGGATAAAGCAGAATCTTGTAAAGATTCCTTCGAAATACTATCATCTGTGACAGGGAATAAATGGGGATACTTGGACTTCATTTAATGTTATATCCCGTGTTTTCGCGTATCCGGAAAATTTGAAATAATTGTGACTTGTAAAGAATAAGGCCACATTTTGATTTCATTTGACATATATGTTGTTTATGAAAAGTGTTGACGCGGAGACATCGGGGAAGGCCAAGGGCAAAATTGGAATTTTGGAAATTTGTTTCGGGAATTTCAAAATGAGAATTCTAACAAATGGGCTCAAAAAAAAAAATGAAAACAAAAGGCCCAACCATGGAAGGTGGCCGGCCATAGCTCCATTGGCCCAAGCCCATAATTAATAAAACCCATGTGAATTAAATAGATAACCATTCTTATTTCCTTCATAACTCAAGAAGTTTCAAGAAAATAAAAGCTTGGAGGAGAAAGACCAAGCAATTCGGCCAAGAGGTGGAGAAAAAGAAGACCACAAATCTTGCCCCAAAAATTTGTTTCTCATAGTATTCCCACTAATTCAAGGGCCCCCGTTAACGTGGTATAATTGTTAGAGCGAGAAAACCACTAGTCGTCACAAAGTCATAACCCTAGCCAAGTGAAGAGTTGAAGGAAAAAGGTAAGAATTAATTTTCTTTCCTATGTTATGGATGCTTGTAAATGTTGTAGTGTAGAGAAATGAGTGAAAACCATGTAAATAATGTGTGTTGTGAATGTGGTCGTGTAGTAGTAATATGGCCGTGTGCATGTGTGGTGGTGAGAGCAATGGTTCAATGATTTCATTTAGTGTTTTAGTTGTGGTTGTTATGAATTATGTGTTGACAATGGAAGTTTGATGATTTTGGGGTGAAGTCGTGAATGTGGGGTGTAGATTGTGCATGTATGGGTGTGGCCGTGGGGTATGGGTTGGTGGAGGAAGATGAATTAGATTCTATTTAGTTGCTAGTTGTGTTGTTGTGGTGTTTGTGATGTAAATAAGGGTTTAATGAATCAAGTTGGTATTGAATTTCCTTGTATGTAATTATGAGAAATTATGTAAATTTTGTATGACTTTTATATAAGTATGGAAGTAAGATTCAAATGTGAATTTTGGTTGTTGTTAATGAGTTAGGAAGGAAAATAATGTGTGTTGGAAGTTTCGTTACATTTGTAGAAACATTGGATGGAATATGAAATTAGCGGGAATACTTGAATTCTTGAATATTGTTTGGAATGCTATTGAATGTATTTGGATGATCTTGAACTAGCTAATGAATATGGAAAAATGTTCATGTTAGTCGGATAATGGAAAGTGGGATGGAAGTTGTAGACTATATAGAAAAGTAGACTATTGTTGATATAATGCATTTTTGTGATGATTGTCGGCATGGTTGATGTTGTTGGGTTGTTGTTGCTGCTATTTGAGCCGAGATGATTCTCGGGGGTGCTATATTTATAGGGGAGGTGCTGCCGAAATTTCGGTAGACAACTCTGACTTTAAGTTGAATCCTTAAAATCCATAACTTACAATTGGTAAATGTGACCATTTGTAGATTCTGGGTGAAACGGGAATCGAGTTTAAGCGAGCATAAGACGCGCGCAAGGTATGTAAAGCTGTCCCTTTCCTTCTCTTGGCATGTCTTAGGTGTACTAGGTTTGAATTTGAGCTTCGGGAATTATTCTGTTCAGAGAAATTCGAGTTTGATTTTGGACATTATTCATTCAATGTAATTGAACTATAATTCTTATGTTTTGATGGAAAAAAAAAATGTTTAAACATCCATAACTTTCGCAAACGTAACCGGATCGCTCCGAGACTTCCATGGACGACTCCATAGGGTCTAATGTACGTAATTTGCGTCCGCCATCTCGGTTGACCCGAGGTGGGCCCACTGATTTCGAATGTTGCCCCGAGTGTGTTATTGACTTATGTTTGGGCAATAACTAAAGGAAACTTTTAGCTATTCCCTCCATTCCTAAACGATAATCATTTTAACTATCCCATTAAGTTCTATGATCTATTCTGATGTGTACAAATGGTCTTACAAGTTCTGCTTCGACATAATCCGCCAGAACATCCGAAACATGTGATTCGTATGTCCTTTGATATAAGCACTGCTATATAAGCACTCTGGCATAAGTGTTCCGATATGAGTATTCTACTATAAGAATTCTGATATAAAGATTTGACATAAGTATTCTAATATGGGTATTTTGTTAAAAGTGTTCTGACATAAATATTTTGATGCAAGTATTTTGACATAAATGTGCTGATATAAGCATTCTGATATATGTATTCTGTTTGAGTAACCTGCTACAAATATTCTGATGGCACGTTCGATCATTCTATCGAGTCTTGGTTTATGTGCATCTGGTTTCTCACTACTCTGCTCGTGCGAGCCTTAGCATGTCTACTCACTGAGCCGGGCCAGGATATGTTATCATGCGCTGTTTCCCCGTGTTGTCTACGGTGTTCTGAAATAAAACCGTGAGGGGTGGTCTGGGCTGAGCTCGATCCCCAAAGCGGACAACATCTGCGCTGCATAATCTGATACCAGGCAGACGCGTTGGGAGTGTACTGGGCAGAGCTCGAGCTCCCGAGACTGATCCGTGACCCGTGTATTGGGTAGAGCTCGAGCGGGAAAGGCGGGCAGTTTCTGCATGGGATGACCACTGTACCGGGCCGAGCTCGAGGTGGCATACCCCTTGTAGACGTGTGTTCTGATATGATATGATATGATCTGATATGATATACTCCGGCTATACGCCGCCTGATACGATACGTTTATGTATGGTGCGACCACTGTACTGGGCTGAGCTCGAGGTGGCACACTCCTTGTAAACATCATATGACTCACATGTTGCAGCGTCTGATCTGATACGCTACGGCGTCCTGATATGGCATAGGACTATAATGTGCACTATGTGCGATCCGCGTCTGGAAAGTAAGTTCTGATACTCTGTACGCCCTGTATGTTATACATTCCGTCTGACAAATGAGCTAGGTAGGCACAAGTTGCGTCTGGAAACCCTGTACTTTTGTTAACCCTTCAGACAGATTATATCGATTTATATGATATGTGATGATCTGTATGACCTGGGTCGGGGAAGTGAGGGATTCTGATATTCTGAACCATGTACTTATTCTTTTACCTCTTGTTTCGTTTATAGTTCTGATTTCTGTATTCCATGCTTTACATACTCAGTACATATTCTGTACTGACCCCCTTTCTTCGGGGGCTGCGTTTCATGCCCGCAGGTACAGACATTGTGGTGATCCGCCAGTCTAGGGTACACAGTCTGCTGTTTGGAGTGCTCCTTTGATCCGGAGCCCATACTTTTGGTACAGAACTCTCTGTTGTATATGGTTTCGTGTTTATGGTTATTTTTTTTGGGTACGGCGGGGCCCTGTCCCGTCATCTGATTCTGTTGTCTGTATTAGAGGCCTGTAGACATGTATTTGGGTCATGGGTCGTGTTTGGTCCGTGATGTTTGCTTGGTTTGTGCCCGGTTTACCCATACGCTACGTTAATATGTTCAATCTATGTTTTATGATATAAACAATGGTTTAAATGATATGTTCATAATATGGGACGCACGAGATTCATAATATGTGGGCACAAGTGAAATTTGGTTAGCATGTATGTACGAGTGTCCACGTCGGGCACTAGTCACAGCCTACGGGGTTGGGTCGTGAAAAAAGTGGTATCAGAGCGGTTTGTCCTCGGAATGTCTACAGGCCGCGTCTCGTAGAATCCTGTTTATCGGTGTGTTGTGCACCACATCTATAAACAGGAGGCTACAGGACATTTAGGATGTTACCCTTCTTTTGATCTTAGATCGTGCGATAGAGCTCTGCTATTAGGATGACTCTTTTCTGACTGGCTGCTATGTTTTTCAGTGATGCCTCCGAAGAAGGCAACGGCTGCCCAGAAGGGAAAAGGCAAGGTGGTGGTGGGAGAGACTAGTCAGATGCCGAGAGTTACGCGGGCTCGTGCTCAGACTATGCCCGGCATTGTACTTCAGTCAGAAGGTTCAGCTACACCACCACCGGCGGAGCCCGGAGCAGGTCCATCATTAGCTCCGGAGGCTCCAGCGCATGCGCCCCCAGCTCCCCAGCTTGGGGCAGAGGATAGAACATTGAGGGAGGCCGTATAGCTACTGGCGACACTGGTGGCAGGACAGGCTCGCGGACGCGGGCGGAGAGGGGATGATGACAGGCGGGATAGCCTGAGGGTCCGTGATTTTCTCACATGTAATCCCCCAGAGTCTTTCGGGTCTAAGCCCGATGAGGACCCCTATGATTTCATCCGAGGGATGCAGCGCTCGTTGAGACTGGTTCGGGCTTCTGAGACCGAGTCGGTTGAGTTGGCCTCACACAGATTACGAGACGTCGCTATTAATTGGTATGAGTCTTGGGAGTTAGGGTGCTCCCCCAGCTACGTGGAATGAGTTTTTGGCTGCTTTTCTCCGTCACTTTTTGCCCCCGGAGCTACGGCGGGCACGGGTTGATAGGTTTTTGCGGCTGCGGCAGGGGGGTCGGAGTGTTCGTGAGTATAATTTGGAGTTTGATTCTCTGGCTAGGTATGCACCCGCTATAGTAGCTGATATGGCTGACCGGATGCACCGGTACGTGATAGGGTTGGACCCCTACTTGGTCGACAGCTGCATGGCGATGGCATCGCAGACTGATATGGAAATCGCCCTATTACAGGCTTATGCTCTAGGGATGGAGGATCGGCACAGAGAGGATCAGTCGGGTAGAGGTTGTGACAGGAGACAGCCCAAGAGGGATAGGTTGGCTGGGTATTCTAGGGAACTCTTAGGCAGACAGCCTCAGCAGCAGCACAGTAGACATTTTTCCCAGCCAGCATGGGATACCCCTCCACAGAGTTCGGGCAGGAGGTCTGGTGACACATGGTACTCCGGGGCAGGTCAGAGCTCCAGAGTCTTGAGTTCGCGGGTGGACGAAGGTTCCGGTCGGTCGAGTCCACCCAGACCTCGGTGTCCTTATTGTGGGAGACGTCACTCTGGAGAATGTCATTATGCTACAGATGCTTGTTTTTCTTGTGGCCGTCAAGGCCACATTATGAGAGAGTGTCCGTATAGGACCAGTTCGGGTGGTGCAGCCCAGCCCAGCGGGTCAGTTGCTGATTTACCTTTTCCTTCTGTAGCGATACGCCCTATGGGGCAGAGTGTGCCGACACCATCGGGCCGCGGTAGAGGTCGTGACGGAGCTTCCGGTTCTAGCGGTCCTTTGAACCGCTTATATGCTTTGGCTAGCCGGCAGGACTCAGAGGCGTCACCAGATGTGTTTACAGGTATATTGTCCACTTCTTCCGAATATATATATATATGCATTGGTAGGTCCAGATTCTGTATCATCACGTATTCCTCCCCGATCGCTAGTGGAACTGGGATAAGGCCTAAATTGATAAAATCGTCTGAGGTAATGATATATGTGGATAAAAAGTGAGAGTCGAAAGGTTAAAAGGGCTAACGCAGCAGTTACATAATCGGAAAAAATAAAATAAAAGGGGCCCTCTCTATATCAGAGCGGGACCCGCTACGAGGACTTTCCAAAATTTCCAAGACCCCGACTTGTCCTGAATTATGTGACCAAGGTCGTGCGGGGCGGTTGATGCAACTATACCGGCATTAACGCGTCTAAATGTACTAAAGTCTCGAGGTTAAGCATGCTGGGGCCAGAGCAATTCTGGGATGGGTGACCCCCTGGGAAGTGTACGGTAATTTTCATAAATTTAAATGTAAAAGACAGATGGAAATCTGGGGGTAACCTAAATAAATTATAATGTACCGAAGGGTTAGAAACCCTAAATAGGTCGGGTAGGCTAAGGCGAACTGGGTCGCCGAAGAAATGGAAAGTGCGGCACAGTCCTGGAATTAGAATAAATTTAAATGGCGTTTGAAAATGTATTGTAAGGGAAATGGTAATGAATGTATATGTGTGCAGATCACATCCCAGTTACGACTGTTTTGACTGACAGGTGGGCCCCAGCAGTCAGTGTTACGATATATGAAAACTTTGACTGAACGGAACCTAAAGGACACAGTGAAAGACACGATGTAACTGTTATGAGTAGACTGATGTCGGTTTCACCACTAGTTAAAGCCGGAAAGTCTTAGCGTAATGATATTCGAGAATAGGACAAAGGCGAGTGTGTAAAAGGGGATAGTAATTGTGACGTTTGGCAGAATTTTCAAGGAAATAAGGAGGACTCCCCCGAAATGCTTGTAAAACCCTATAAGGCTAATTTCACATTCGAGGACGAATGTTCTAAAGGGGGGGAGGATGTTACATCCCGTATTTTCGTGTATCCGGAAAATTTGGAATAATTGTGACTTGTAAAGAATAAGGCCACATTTTGATTTCATTTGACATATATGTTGTTTATGAAAAGTGTTGACGCGGAGACATCGGGGAAGGCCAAGGGCAAAATTGGAATTTTGGAAATTTGTTTCGGGAATTTCAAAATGAGAATTCTAACAAATGGGCTAAAAAAAAAATGAAAACAAAAGGCCCAACCATGGAAGGTGGCCGGCCATAGCTCCATTGGCCCAAGCCCATAATTAATAAAACCCATGTGAATTAAATATATAACCATTCTTATTTCCTTCATAACTCAAGAAGTTTCAAGAAAATAAATGCTTGGAGGAGAAAGACCAAGCAATTCGGCCAAGAGGTGGAGAAAAAGAAGACCAAAAATCTTGCCCCAAAAATTTGTTTCTCATAGTATTCCCACTAATTCAAGGGCCCCCGTTAACGTGGTATAATTGTTAGAGCGAGAAAACCACTAGTCGTCACAAAGTCATAACCCTAGCCAAGTGAAGAGTTGAAGGAAAAAGGTAAGAATTAATTTTCTTTTCTATGTTATGGATGCTTGTAAATGTTGTAGTGTAGAGAAATGAGTGAAAACCATGTAAATAATGTGTGTTGTGAATGTGGCCGTGTAGTAGTAATATGGCCGTGTGCATGTGTGGTGGTGAGAGCAATGGTTCAATGATTTCATTTAGTGTTTTAGTTGTGGTTGTTATGAATTATGTGTTGACAATGGAAGTTTGATGATTTTGGGGTGAAGTCGTGAATGTGGGGTGTAGATTGTGCATGTATGGGTGTGGCCGTGGGGTATGGGTTGGTGGAGGAAGATGAATTAGATTCTATTTAGTTGTTAGTTGTGTTGTTTTGGTGTTTGTGATGTAAATAAGGGTTTAATGAATCAAGTTGGTATTGAATTTGCTTGTATGTCATTATGAGAAATTATGTAAATTTTGTATGACTTTTATATAAGTATGGAAGTAAGATTCAAATGTGAATTTTGGTTGTTGTTAATGAGTTAGGAAGGAAAATAATGTGAGTTGGAAGTTTCGTTACATTTGTATAAACATTGGATGGAATATGAAATTAGCGGGAATACTTGAATTCATGAATATTGTTTGGAATGCTATTGAATGTATTTGGATGATCTTGAACTAGCTAATGAATATGGAAAAATGTTCATGTTAGTCGGATAATGGAAAGTGGGATGGAAGTTGTAGACTATATAGAAAAGTAGACTATTGTTGATATAATGCATTTTTGTGATGATTGTTGGCATGGTTGATGTTGTTGGGTTGTTGTTGCTGCTATTTGAGCCGAGATGATTTTCGGGGATGCTATATTTATAGGGGAGGTGCTGCCGAAATTTCGGTAGACAACTCTGACTTTAAGTTGAATCCTTAAAATCCATAACTTACAATTGGTAAATGTGACACATTTGTAGATTCTGGGTGAAACGGGAATCGAGTTTAAGCGAGCATAAGACGCGCGCAAGGTATGTAAAGCTGTCTCTTTCCTTCTCTTGGCATGTCCTAGGTGTACTAGGTTTGAATTTGAGCTTCGGGAATTATTCTGTTCAGAGAAATTCGAGTTTGATTTTGGACATTATTTATTCAATGTAATTGAACTATAATTCTTATGTTTGTTGGAAAAAAAAATGTTTAAACATCCATAACTTTCGCAAACGTAACCGGATCGCTCCGAGACTTCCATGGACGACTCCATAGGGTCTAATGTACGTAATTTGCGTCCGCCATCTCGGTTGACCCGAGGTGGGCCCACTGATTTCGAATGTTGCCCCGAGTGTGTTATTGACTTATGTTTGGGCAATAACTAAAGGAAACTTTTAGCTACTCCCTCCATTCCTAAACGATAATCATTTTAACTATCCCATTAAGTTCTATGATCTATTCTGATGTGTACAAATGGTCTTACAAGTTCTGCTTCGACATAATCCGCCAGAACATCCGAAAGATGTGATTCGTATGTCCTTTGATATAAGCACTGCTATATAAGCACTCTGGCATAAGTGTTCCGATATGAGTATTCTACTATAAGAATTCTGATATAAAGATTTGACATAAGTATTCTAATATGGGTATTTTGTTAAAAGTGTTCTGACATAAATATTTTGATACAAGTATTTTGACATAAATGTGCTGATATAAGCATTCTGATATATGTATTCTGTTTGAGTAACCTGCTACGAATATTCTGATGGCACGTTCGATCATTCTATCGAATCTTGGTTTATGTGCATCTGGTTTCTCACTACTCTGCTCGTGCGAGCCTTAGCATGTCTACTCACTGAGCCGGGCCAGGATATGTTATCATGTGCTGTTTCCCCGTGTTGTCTACGGTGTTCTGAAATAAAACCGTGAGCGGTGGTCTGGGCAGAGCTCGATCCCCACAGCGGACAACATCTGCGCTGCATAATCTGATACCAGGCAGACGCGTTGGGAGTGTACTTGGCAGAGCTCGAGCTCCCGAGACTGATCCGTGACCCGTGTACTGGGCAGAGCTCGAGCGGGAAAGACGGGCAGTTTCTGCATGGGATGACCACTGTACCGGGCCGAGCTCGAGGTGGCATACCCCTTGTAGACGCGTGTTCTGATATGATATGATATGATCTGATATGATATACTCCGGCTATATGCCGCCTGATACGATACGTTTATGTATGGTGCGACCACTGTACTAGGTTAAGCTCGAGGTGGCACACTCCTTGTAAACATCATATGACTCACATGTTGCAGCGTCTGATCCGATATGCTATGGCGTCCTGATATGGCATAGGACTATAATGTGCACTATGTGCGATCCGCGTCTGGAAAGTAAGTTCTGATACTCTGTACGCCCTGTATGTTATACATTCCGTCTGACACATGAGCTAGGTAGGCACAAGTTGCGTCTGGAAACCCTATATGTTTGGTAACCCTTCAGACAGATTATATCGGTTTATATGATATGTGATGATCTGTATGACCTGGGTCGGGGAAGTGAGTGATTCTGATATTCTGAACCATGTACTTATTCTTTTACCGCTTGTTTCGTTTATAGTTCTGATTTCTGTATTCCATGCTTTACATACTCAGTACATATTCCGTACTGACCCCCTTTCTTTGGGGGCTGCGTTTCATGCCCGCAGGTACAGACGCTCATTGTGGTGATCCGCCAGTCTAGGGTACACAGTCTGCTGTTTGGAGTGCTCCTTTGATCCAGAGCCCATACTTTTGGTACATAACTCTCTGTTGTATATGGTTTCGTGTTTATGGTTATTTGTTTTGGGTACGGCGGGGCCCTATCCCGTCATCTGATTCTGTTGTCTGTATTAGAGGCCTGTAGACATGTATGTGGGTCATGGGTCGTGTTTGGTCCGTGATGTTTGCTTGGTTTGTGCCCGGTTTACCCCTACGCTACGTTAATATGTTCGATCTATGTTTTATGATATAAACAATGGTTTAAATGATATGTTCATAATATGGGACGCACGAGATTCATAATATGTTGGCTCAAGTGAAATTTGGTTAGCATGTATGTACGAGTGTCCACGTCGGGCACTAGTCACGGCCTACGGGGTTGGGTCGTGACAATTTATGCTTCGGCTTTCCACGTCATCTCTTCCCTATTTTTATGTCACGACCCGACTAGGGTCCATGACGGGTACCCGGGGCTAACCACCGAGCACTAGTCATTCTATTACTCATCATACTCATTTTACGCTTCTTCATTATTCTCATGCGCATAATCATAGGAACACCATTTTCATTTTGAAATATATTTACCTTTATATACATAAACCCTTCGGCTATCAAAATGATATACATGCATTAAGGACATCGTAAGACCATACTACCCACACATACGTATCTACGAGCCTCTACTAGAGTACTAGACATATGGACCGGACAAGACCCCGTCGTGACCAAAATATATGTATAAAAAATAATAAGCAATGGCACATCCATAACAATGTATTGCTCTCAAAGTCTGCTGATAGCTCCTATGAATCTGGATCACCTCCCTATCTACCTGTGGGCATGAACACATCGTCCAAAGAAAAGGACGTCAGTACGAGCATTGTACAGAGTATTTAAGGCATAAACAACAACAATACATCAATGAAATAAGCAGACATCAAGCGAAGGACAACCTGTGACTGACTATAAATTTTGATAGAAACAAAGCATGCTAACTCACTTCATAAACATCATCATATCATGTATGCATATCTATATAATTTGCCCGACGATATAGGTATGGTGTGATCATCATCAACCCATGTCCAGGCCTCCCGCGTCCGGGGTAACCATCTCATGCCGCCCACTAGTGGTGTCTGCCCATGCCATCTAGACATGGTGTATACGCTGCCCGCCTTAGCGGTGTCTGCCTGGCCATATAGGCGCGGTGTAATATCATCATCATGTACTCCTCTTAATGCATGCATAGAAACTCAAAGACAATTATAATTTATCGGGGTGACATAAGGCCGTGACCCCCGGATTCCGTTATGGAGCATTCATTAGCATTCTGCCTCACCTTGAAGGAATTGGCACATAAGTTGAGTGTATACAATAAACAACATCAATGGATCATAGTTAGAATCTTTAGGCTTAACTTATCATCATCACTATCATGCTCATAACATCTCCCATTTCTCTATCTCATGTGAAGCACTTATAATCATAGACTCATAATTTCTAGGATGTAAGAGAGTCATGGGAAAATGGGAGAATTCATGCCATGGGAGTCATGCCTTAGAAGGAAGGGACTAGCCTTACATACCTTTTCGTTTAGCTATTCTATCGCTTGATCGTTCTCCTTCAATGCTCACGTTCATACCTTCAAGGGAGTTCGTATTAACATTAGTTAATCGATCACATGAACATGCTCAACTAAAGCTAGAGAAAATTGGGCAGCATTTCCTTTGTTTATACAACTTTCCTCATATCATATATCAACTCCCAAACGTCTATAATAACATTCACAACATCACAAGCAACAATCTTCATACACCTACATTATCCACATTTCCTAAATTTCACTTCAAATCATCCATAGCCATGGTCATAGTACACTATTGCATTTACTCACAATATAATGTTTATTCCATGTTCTTAATATCATTTATAACATAATCATATGTTATATCCCGTATTTTGTACATTCGGATGTTTCATGATAATCGCGATAAGTTAAGGGCAAGGCTATTATTTTCCTTCCAATTTTATTTTAATACACAAGTTGGTTATTAGTGGTATGGAAATATTGAGAGAGGCTAGGGGTAAAAAGGGAAAAATTCAAAAAACTAATATGGTCATGAAAGCCACCATGGCCGTGTGGCTCAAATGGGTCCCACCCATGGCTTGGCCAATTGCCTTGAGCCATGAGTGGGGGGCATGTGTCCACCTTTTATGGGCTATGTATTTATATATATAGATGAGTGATGACAAAGCAAGACTCATTCTTCATCTTCACAATTCATGAAACTTCAAGAAAGAAACATAGTAGTATTCGGCCATGGCTAGGAAAATTGATGCCATAGAAATTGATCAAAAAAAACAATTTTCCTCTAGTATTTCAACCAATTGGAATGCCCTTATTATCGTGGAGTAGTTGTTGGAGCAAGCAAAGCATTCATTGTGCAAGTTGTGAACCTTAGCTAAGTTGAGAAGTTAAAGGGTAAAGGTAAGATTTAATCTCCTTTTTTATGTGTTAGGGATGATTTGTGAGTATTGTAGTATGTAGAAATGGATGAAATTCATGAAATATGTGTGTGTAGGTTATGGCCGAATAAGGGTTGTGTTGGTAAGATGTGATGAATTGATGTTATTTAGTATGTTGATTGTTGTTGTTGTGGATTCCATGATAAAAATGAAGGTTTGATGGCTTGAAATGAAGTTGTAATCGTTGTGGGTTGTTGAAGAAGTTAATGTTACATTAGCATGGTTTCTTATATTTGTATGAATAATGTTGTTAACGTGTGGTTGTTGGTATAATTCATGAACTAGGAAGCGAGGAATGTGTTGTTGTTATTGAGTTTGGAAGATTGTAAGTTGGGTTGTTGTGGTTAATTGGAATGTAAATGAAATGCCGTCGAATTATGTAGAAGGGGTTGCTAACGTTATAATGCATTTTGAATTAATTGTTGAAGTTTAAAATATGATTGTTGGTATTGTTGTTGGTGATTTGGCCGAGTTGAATTCTCGGAGTTGGTTGAATTTATAGGGGAAATGCTGCCCAAATTTTTGTAGGTGGATTGCTAGCTTAGAACTGGATTCCTAAATACCTATAGCTAATGTTTGATATCTTTTCACGTTGTTGTAGATCTTGCGAAAGCCGAGACTTAAGTTCGGATTAGCTTAGGAAGCGGGCAAGGTATGTAAGGCTTACCCTTTCTTTCTTTTGGCATGTCCTAGAGCTAAGTAAGGTATGACACGCACCTTGGGGTAACTCTATTCTTTAATTCCGAGCTTGTTTATGATTCTTATTCACTTCTGGACATGAGCATGCTTAGTATGGTCGAGCTTATTGTATGATTGAATAACGAGCAAAGCATAAAGAGTCCCTGTTCCAAAAAGGGTTCTATAAGGATTAATGTCCCTAACTTTCATAGACGGTCTCGGATTGCTTTGAAACGTTCGTAGAAGTTTCTGTAATGAATAATGTCCATAACCTTCTTACGCTAACTCAGATTGACTTGAAACGTGTTTATGATCCTTCAAGTGTCGATTAGTGTACTTACCTATCGAGTCTTAAAAAAAAAAGATTGATTTATATGCATATGGTTTCTCACTACTCTGCTCGTGCATACTGTTGTTACATCTTTCACCGAGTCCCGGGCCGGGTATGTTATCGTGCATAGTGTCACTGCATCATTCACCGAGTCCCTCACTAGAGGGCCGGGTACGGTATATATATATATATGATGACATGATGATATGATGATACGGGAACGGTGGCCAGGAGGGCATATGATGACTTTATTCACCGAGTCCCTCACTAGAGGGCCGGGTACGGTATATATATACATGATGATATGATAGTATGCTGACATGATGACATGATTTTATCCAGCGAGTCCCATGATGGGCCGGGTACGGTATATGATAATGGTATGCATGATTTTGTTTCGTAATGTACAGGTACAACGATTTCTTGATTATAATACTTGTCTCCTGGATTCTCTATTTCAGGTATGATCTACCTAATTGCATTTCATGCCTTACATGCTCAGTGCATATTCCGTACTGACCCCCTTTTCTTCGGGGGCTACGTTTCATGCCCGCAAGTACAGACGCTCGTTGTGGTGACCCGCCAGCCTAGGACATCCATTCTGCTACTTTGAAGTGCTCCCTTGTTCCGGAGCCTATACTTTTGGTACAGATCCTTCTGTTGTGAATATGTATATATATATGTCTAATTAGGGTATGGTGGGGCCCTGTCCCGCCATATGACACTGTTGTTACTCTTAGAGGCCTGTAGACATGTATGTGGGTCATGGGTGGTTATTGTCCAGTTATGTTAGTATGGTTTACGTTTGGCATTTCCCTACACTACGACATCCTGACCGGCTTGTGTGTGATATTATACGCAACAGTTTTAGACAACGTTTTGTCTTGCATTTATAAAAGCCCTTAATATGCTAAACGCTAGTATGATAAGTGTCCATCTGGTTGAGTCGTGACAGTACAGGTTGAACGATGGATAGTCTCATAAGGGGTGCTCGGTAGCCAATACTGGGTACCTGTCATGGCCTCTTGTTGGGTCATGACAGAAGTGGTATCAGAGCGGTTCATCCTCGGAATGTCTACAGGCCGTGTCTAGTAGAGTCTTGTTTATCGGTGTGTGGTGCACCACATCTATAAGCAGAAAGCTACAGGACATTTAGGATGTTACCTTTCTTTCTTACTCTAGATCGTGCGATAGAGTTGTATTATCACGATGGTTCCTCTCTAATAAATTGCTATGCTTATAGCGATGCCTCCGAAGAAAGTGACCGCCGCCCAGAAGGGCAAATCAGTAGCAGGGGATACTAGCCAGCCTAGGAGAGTTACTAGGGCCTGCCCCCAGATCATGCCCGAGGTTGTGCTCCAGTCCGCGAGTTCTGCGACAACGCCACTTCCAGAGGAACCTAGGGTAGCGACAGCTTCAGGTCAGGGGGCGGCTCCATCGCAGGTCGCTGAGGTTCCAGCACCTGAGCCTCCAGCTCCTCAGTCAGGGGCGGAGGATAGAGCTATGAGAGACGCAGTACAGTTGCTGACTAGATTAGTAGCAGGGCAGGCTCGCAGGCCTGGGCCAGGAGGTGATTATGTGGATAGACATGATAGCTTAAGGGTTCGTGACTTCTTGACTTGTAATCCTCCGGAGTTCTACGGGTCAAAGCCCGAGGAGGATCCCCAGGAGTTTATTCGACAGATGCAGCGTACACTGAGGCCAATCAAAGCTTCTGAGACTGAGTCTGTCGAGATGGCTTCATACCGGTTGCGTGATGTGGCTGTTAATTGGTATGAGTCCTGGGCGTTATCTAGGAGCGAGGGTGCTCCCCCTGCGGTGTGGGATGAGTTTACAGAGGCCTTTTTTGGCCACTTTCTGCCTCCCGAGGTGCGGCGAGCTAGGGTTGACAGATTCCTACAGTTGAGACAGAGGGGCAGAAGCGTTCGGGAGTACAGTCTAGAGTTCGACTCTTTGGCCAGATATGCACCCACTATTGTAGCTGATATGACTGATAGGATGCATCGATATGTGATGGGGTTGGACCGTTATCTGGTTGATAGCTGCATGGCAGTGGCTTCCCAGCCAGGCATGGACATCGCTCGGGTACAGGCGTATGCGCAGTGGATGGAGGATCGACACAGAGGGCGCCAGCCCGATAGAGATCGTGACAGGGGCCAGCCCAAGAGGGCTAGATCAGCTAGTTATTCCGGGGAGTGTCTAGGCGGGCAGCCTCAACAGCATACTAGGCATCCTTCTCAGTCAGCCCGGAGTGCAGCCCCACAGTCTACTGGTAAGAGATTTGATAGCACAGAGTATTCACGAGCCAGTCAAAGCTCCAGGGCTTCAGGTTCACAGATGCACGGGAGTTCGGCTCGGTCGAAGCCACCTTTGCCTCGGTGTTCTCGTTGTGGTAGGCCCCATTTCGGGGAATGTCATGTTGCTACAGGTGCTTGCTTTACTTGCGGCCGTCAAGGCCATGTTATGAGAGAGTGTCCATTCGGGGGTGGTCCAGGTGGTCCAGCCCAGCCCACTGGGTCAGTTGCTGGTTCGTCATCCTCTTCTGTAGCTATGCGCCCTACGGTGCAGGGTATGCCGACACCAGTAGGCCGCGGTAGAGGTCGTGGCAGAGCTCCTAGTTCTAGTGGTCCTTCGAACCGCATATATGCCTTGGCCAGCCGACAGGACCAAGAGGCGTCACCAAATGTGGTTACAGGTATATTATTGATCTTCTCCCGAGATGTATATGCATTGATAGATCCAGGCTCTACCTTATCATATATTTCCCCCCTAGTTGCTAGTAGAATTGGAATAGAACCCGAACCGATAGAACCGTTCGAGGTATCTACACCGATAGGAGATTCCGTTATAGCAAGGCGAGTATATAGAGATTGTTCAGTAGATATATGTGGCCGTTGCACCAAAGCGGATCTGATAGAGCTAGATATGACTGAATGTGACGTTATTATGGGTATGGATTGGTTAGCTTCTTGTTATGCCAACGTCAACTGTTAGAAGAAAGTAGTTCGCTTCCCGTTTCCGGGAGAACCAATTCTAGAGTGGACGGGAAGTACAGCGTCGCCAAGGGGTAAGTTTGTTTCATACCTCAAGGCCCGGAAGATGATTAAGAAGGGGTATATTTATCATCTGGTTCGTGTGCATGATATGAAATCAGAGGCACCCACTCTTCAGTCGGTTCTGGTAGTCAATGAATTTCCAGATGTATTCCCAGACGAGCTTCAAGGTTTTCCACCTGAGCGGGAGATAGAGTTCACAATAGATGTGCTGCTAGATACTCAGCCTATATCTATTCCTCCCTAAAGAATGGCACCTGCAGAACTGAAAGAATTGAAGGAGCAACTGAAGGATTTATTAGAGAAGGGCTTCATCAAGCCCAGTACATCACCTTGGGGAGCGCCGATATTGTTCGTGAGGAAGAAAGATGGATCGCTACGGATGTGTATTGATTATAGGAAGCTGAACAAGGTGACTATAAAGAATAAAAATCCCCTCCCAAGATCGACAATTTATTTGACCAATTGCAGGGCGCTAAGTGTTTCTCGAAGATAGACCTGCGGTCAGGCTACCATCAAGTGCGGATAAGAGAGGCAGATATTCCAAAGACCGCATTCAGGACCCGATACGGGCACTACGAGTTTAGGGTGATGTCTTTTGGGTTGACCAACGCCCCAACAGTGTTTATGGACCTGATGAACCGAGTATTCAAGCCGTTCCTAGATATGTTCGTAATTGTATTTATTGATGATATCCTGGTCTATTCGCGATCAGAAGAAGAGCATGCAGATCACCTGAGGGCGGTACTTGGGGTACTCCGGGACCAGAAATTGTATGCTAAATTCTCTAAATGTGAATTCTGGTTGACTTCAGTGGCATTTTTGGGGCATATCATTGGAGCTGATGGCCTTCGGGTGGATACACAGAAAATTGAGGCCGTAAAGGCTTGGCCGAGACCGACGACACCTACTAAGGTACGTAGTTTTCTGGGATTGGCAGGATATTATAGGAGATTTGTGGAGAAGTTTGCTTCGATTGCAGCGCCATTGACGAAGCTGACTCAGAATGTAGCTAAGTTCCAGTGGACTGATGCTTGTGAACGAAGCTTCCAGTTACTGAAAGAAAAGTTAACTACAACTCCAGTCCTGACTCTCCCTGAGGGACCAGACGGTTATGCCATTTATTGCGATGCTTCCGGTGTTGGGATAGGTTGTGTATTAATGCAGCATGGCAGGGTTATAGCCTACGCCTCACGGCAGCTCAAGAAGCACGAAAGAAATTATCCTACTCATGATCTGGAGCTAGCAGCAATAATTCATGCTTTAAAAATATGGAGACATTATCTATATGGCGTCCATGTTGATATTTATACGAACCACAAGAGCCTTCTGTACATCTTTAAGCAGAAGGAGCTGAATTTGCGGCAGAGAAGGTGGCTAGAGTTGCTGAAGGTGTTATATCCCGTACTTTGCACAGTCGGATATTTTAAGGTAATTGCGACAAGTTAAGGGCAAGGTCATATTATGATCTTCTTTAATACACAAGTTGTTTATGAAAATGTTTGATGTGGAAATATTAAGAAAGGCTAGGGGTAAAAAGGGAAATTCGCAAGAGGGCTCATGGAAATATCGAGGAAGGCTAAGGGCAAATTTGGAATTAGGAAAAATAATTTTTCATGAATTACAAAACAAAAAAAAAAGTTGGGCTTAAAGAAATGGGCCAAGGGGCCGGCCATGTTGGGGTGGGCTTTGGCCCACATGGATGAATTATACATGTGCATATAAGATGACTTAATAGTCATATTTTCCATCTTCGTCATTTGGAAATTTCAAGAAACTTGGAGAAGACAATAATACAAAGGCCATTCGGCCATGGAACCAAGAGTTGAAGCCATAGAAATTGATCAAGAAAAATAATTTTCTTCTAGTATTCCAACTAATTTGAAGGCCCTAATTAACGTGGGGTGGTTGTTGAAGCAAGCAAACCATTTATTTGTGCAAATATACACCCCTAGCCGAGTGAAGAGATGTGTGGAAAAGGTATGTATTCAATCTTCTTTCACATGTGTTAGAGATGATTTGTGAATGTTGTAGTATGTGGAAATGAATGAAATTCATGAAATATATATATATATATAGGTCATGGCCGAATAAGGGTATGTTCCTAAGATGAGATGAATTGATTTTTATTTAGTAGTTTGATTGTTGTTGTTGCGGATTCCATAATAAAAATGAAGGTTGGGTGGTTTGAAATGAAGTTGTAATCATTGTGGGATTGTTGAAGGAATTAATATGACACTAGCATGGTTTCTTGTGTTTTGAAGATAATGTTGTTAACATGTGGTCGTAGGTATAATGCATGAACTTGGAGGTAAGAAATGTGTTGATTTTATTGAGTTTGGAAGATTGTAAGTTGGTTGTTGTGATTGAATTGAATAAAAGAAAAATGTTGTCGAATTATGTAAAAAAAAAGTTACTAACGTTAGAATGTATTTTGAATTGATTGGTGAAGTTGTTAATGTGTAGATTGTTGGTGTAGTTTATGAATTTGGAAGAAATGAATGTGTTGTTGTTGTCCTTATTAAGTTTGGAAGATTTCAGATTATTGTTGATAAATTGGCCGAGTTGAATTCTCGGATTGTTGTTGATAAATTGGCCGAGTTAGATTCTCCGGGATGGTGTATTTACAGAGGAGATGCTGCCGAAATTTCGGTAGATTATAAATGAATTTATTTGAGAAGCTAAAGCAAGTGTATG
This sequence comes from Lycium barbarum, assembly GCF_019175385.1. NCBI lineage: Eukaryota > Viridiplantae > Streptophyta > Magnoliopsida > Solanales > Solanaceae > Lycium > Lycium barbarum. Next base: position 66,155,225 of record NC_083347.1, on the reverse strand, counting down.
ACAATGAATCTAATGATTATGTAAATCTTTTTGAATGTAGACTAGCAAGCTTGGATAAATAAGCGTAGCTAATAGGACATGGAGCAGGTATGTAAGGCTTACCCTTTCTTTCTTTTGGCATGATCCTTGTGAAACGAACAGACTAAGTATATGTATGATTTCAAAGAAACTTCTACTCTTAGAGCCACTAGGATGGCTAACGTTTTTTATTTCCATAAGCTATTTCATATGGTTTCGATGCGTATCTATGATGTCCGAAGTTCTATTTGATATGTTTCCGAATGGCATTCAAGAGATAATTGATATGACTAATGTCTTGATTTTCAAATGATAGCACGTTTGATTATTCCATTGAGTCTTTGATATATTTTGATACGTACATATGGTCCCAAAAGTTCTATTTTGATTTGATCCATAGCGATATTCGAAAGGTACTTGATATGATTATTGCTTTGATTTTCCAAAATAAATAGCTTCTGAAACGTTCGTAGAAGGTTCTGTACTAAAACGTCCATAACTTTTTCATACTAACTCGGATTGACTTGAAACGTGTTTGTGAACCCCAAGTGTCGATCTATGTACTTATCCATTGAGTCTTGAAATTTATTTTATGTGCATATGGTTTCTCACTACTCTGCTCGTGCATGCCTCAATGCATCTTTCACCGAGTCCCGGGCCGGGTAAGTTATCGTGCGCACTCCACTACATTGTTCACCGAGTCCCTCACTAGAGGGCCGGGTACGGTATATGTATATGATGATATGATGAGATGATGATATGTTATGGTGGCCAGGAGGGCATATGATGATTTGATTCACCGAGTCCCTCACTAGAGGGTCGGGTACGGTATGTATATGATATATGATGTGCACATGCATGATTCTATCCACCGAGTCCCTTAATGGGCCGGGTACGACATGACTTCATTCACCGAGTCCCTCACTAGAGGGCTGGGTACGGTATATATATGTATATGTATATGCATGCATGATGATATGAAAGTATGATGACATGATTTTATCCACCGAGTCCCATAACGAGCCGGGTACGCTATGTGATAATGATATGCATGATCAATGCTTTAAAGGCAAGAGTTTTGGTATTCTGGACATTGTATATGTTTCTGCACCCCTGATATCAGTTATGATTCTTTTACTGTGATTCTTGCCTTACATGCTCAGTACATATTCCATACTGACCCCCTTTCTTCGGGGGCTGCGTTTCATGCCACGCAGGTACACCCAGATGAGTAGAAGCCACTATAGAAGATGTTCCAGCCTAGTTGGCAAGCTCTATTTGCTCCTGGAGTGTTGCCGAGTCAGAGTATTATGCTACGATGTTTTGGGTCGAAGTTAGAGACTTTGCAGACAGAGTCGTGGGTATAGGATGTCAGTCTTGTAAGCGGCTCCACCGGCCGATGTTTCGTTATGTATTATGTTACAGATTCCATTTGATTTGAGTACGATGAAAATAAAGTTTCTGAAAGCCTTACTATGTATTTCATTTTTGTTTGATTCAAGGAGTCTAAAAGGTTATGTATGTAATAAGAGTCAGAGGGTTCGCTTGGCCCTAAGTAAGGGTCGGGTGCCCATCACACCCTAGCGAGATTAGGGTGTGACAGAAGGACTACGATGTTGATATTCTATATCACCTTGGAAAAGCCAACGTAGTAGCAGATGCACTCAGCCGTAAGTCTATGGGCAGCCTGACGGACGTGCAGCCCGGAAGAAAAGAAATGGTTCATGAGATTTACCAGCTAGCTAGTCTTGGAGTCCGTTTAGCTGATTCTGGAGACACTGGGGTTTCTGTCCGAGAAGTTGCTGAATCCTCTATTATGGAAGAAATAAAGCGACGCCAATATGAGGATCCTGTTCTGGCACAGTATAGAGACACAGCCCTTGAAAAGGACAAGACTCCATTTGAGATTACACCTGATGGGGTGCTACTACATAAAGGCAGAATATGTGTACCTGAGGTTGCGGGGCTACGGCGACAAGTTATGGGAGAGGCGCATTATGCCCTTTATTCCGTCCATCCGGGATCAACAAAGATGTATCATGACCTCAGATGCTTATATTGGTGGGATGGTATGAAAAGGGACATAACAGAGTTTGTTGCTCAGTGCCCAAATTGCCAACAGGTTAAGATCGAGCATCAGAAGCCTAGTGGGTTGTTACAGGAGATGGAAATTCCGACTAGGAAGTGGGAAGCAATTAACATGTATTTCATCACAGGTTTACCACGCACTCCACGGAAGTATGACTCCATATGGGTTATTGTTGATAGGCTGACAAAATCAGCCTATTTTCTTCCAGTCAGGACTACCTACTCAGCTGAAGATTATGCAAGGTTATATATTAAGGAGATAGTAAGGCTTCACGGAGTTCCCACAGCTATTATATCCGACAGAGGTGCTCAGTTTACAGCTAACTTCAGGAGATCATTTCAAGAAGGATTGGGGACCCAGGTAAGTCTTAGTACCGCATTCCACCCGCAGTCTAATGGACAGGCCGAGCGTACTATTCAGACGCTAGAAGATATGTTGCGGGCCTCTGTTATTGACTTCAAGGGTAGCTGGGATGGTCATTTACCACTCATTAAGTTTGCTTATTATAATAATTACCATACTAGCATCCAAATGGCGCCGTATGAGGCCCTGTATGGCCGGAAGTGCAGGTCACCGATCGGTTGGTTCGATGTTGGCGAAACTAAGCTAATCGGCCCAGATATAATTTAGCAGGCAGTTGATAAAGTGAAACTCATTCAGGAACGGTTACTGGCAGCCCAGAGTCGACAGAAATCATATGCCGATAATGGACGTCGACACTTAGAGTTCCAGGTTGGCGATTGGGTATTTCTGAAAGTGTCACCCATGAAAGGTATAATGAGATTCGGCAGGAAGGGAAAGCTCAGTCCAAGGTATATTGGACCTTATCAGATCATCTGTAAGGTAGGCAAGGTTGCCTATGAATTGGACCTACCATCTGATTTGGGGGCAGTGCATCCAGTCTTCCACGTGTCAATGCTTCGCAAATGTATAGGCGATCCTTCCAGAATATTTCCCCTAGAGGATATCCAAGTGACAGAGGAGTTATCCTACGAAGAGCAGCCTATAGCCATACTGGATCGTCAGGTGAGAAGATTACGTACGAAAGACGTAGCTTCCGTCAAGGTATTGTGGCGAAACAATAACCGGGAGGAGATGACATGGGAAGCCGAAGAAGAGATGAAGAAGAAGTATCCTCACTTGTTTCCTATACCTACAGGTAATCTAAACTCCTAAATTGGTTACGTTGATGGATGAATGAACTGTATGTGGTAGCTATAAAAGAGATTCCCCCGAAGTGGTTATAAGACCCCATAAGACCAGTTCAACATTCGAGGACGAATGTTCTAAAGGGGGGGAGGATGTTATATCCCGTATTTTGTACATTTGGATGTTTCAAGATAATCGCGATAAGTTAAGGGCAAGACTATTATTTTCCTTCCAATTTTATTTTAATACCCAAGTTGGTTATTAGTGGTATGGAAATATTGAGAGAGGCTAGGGGTAAAAAGGGAAAAATTCAAAAAACTAATATGGTCATGAAAGCCACCATGGCCGTGTGGCTCAAGTGGGTCCCACCCATGGCTTGGCCAATTACCTTGAGCCATGAGTGGGGGGCATGTGTCCACCTTTTATGGGCTATGTATTTATATATATAGATGAGTGATGACAAAGCAAGACTCATTCTTCATCTTCACAATTCAAGAAACTTCAAGAAAGAAACATAGTAGTATTCGACCATAGCTAGGAAAATTGATGCCATAGAAATTGATCAAAAAAAATAATTTTCCTCTAGTATTTCAACCAATTGGAATGCCCTTATTATCGTGGAGTAGTTGTTGGAGCAAGCAAAGCATTCACTGTGCAAGTTGTGAACCTTAGCCAAGTTGAGAAGTTAAAGGGTAAAGGTAAGATTTAATCTCCTTTTCTATGTGTTAGGGATGATTTGTGAGTATTGTAGTATGTAGAAATGGATGAAATTCATGAAATATGAGTGTGTAGGTTATGGCCGAATAAGGGTTGTGTTGGTAAGATGTGATGAATTGATGTTATTTAGTATGTTGATTGTTGTTGTGGATTCCATGATAAAAATGAAGGTTTGATGGCTTGAAATGAAGTTGTAATCGTTGTGGGTTGTTGAAGAAGATAATGTGACATTAGCATGGTTTCTTATATTTGTATGAATAATGTTGTTAACGTGTGGTTGTTGGTATAATTCATGAACTAGGAAGCGAGGAATGTGTTGTTGTTGTTCTTATTGAGTTTGGAAGATTGTAAGTTGGGTTGTTGTGGTTAATTGGAATGTAAATGAAATGCCGTCGAATTATGTAGAAAGGGTTGCTAACGTTAGAATGCATTTTGAATTAATTGTTGAAGTTGAAAATATGATTGTTGGTATTGTTGTTGGTGATTTGGCCGAGTTGAATTCTCGGAGTTGGTTGAATTTATAGGGGAAATGCTGCCCAAATTTCTGTAGGTGGATTGCTAGCTTAGAACCGGATTCCTAAATACCTATAGCTAATGTTTGATATCTTTTGACGTTGTTGTAGATCTTGCGAAAGCCGAGACTTAAGTTCGGATTAGCTTAGGAAGCGGGCAAGGTATGTAAGCCTTACCCTTTCTTTCTTTTGGCATTTCCTAGAGCTATGTAAGGTATGACACGCACCTTGGGGTAACTCTATTCTTTAATTCCAAGCTTGTTTATGATTCTTATTCACTTCTGGACATGAGCATGCTTAGTATGGTCGAGCTTATTGTATGATTGAATAACGAGCAAAGCATAAAGAGTCCCTGTTTCAAAAAGGGTTCTATAAGGATTAATGTCCCTAACTTTCATAGACGGTCTCGGATTGCTTTGAAACGTTCGTAGAAGTTTCTGTAATGAATAATGTCCATAACCTTCTTACGCTAACTCAGATTGACTCGAAACGTGTTTATGATCCTTCAAGTGTCGATTAGTGTACTTACCTATCGAGTCTTAAAAAAAAAAGATTGATTTATATGCATATGGTTTCTCACTACTCTGCTCGTGCATACTGTTGTTACATCTTTCACCGAGTCCCTCACTAGAGGGCCGGGTACGGTATATATATACATGATGATATGATAGTATGCTGACATGATGACATGATTTTATCCACCGAGTCCCATGATGGGCCGGGTACGGTATATGATAATGGTATGCATGATTTTGTTTCGTAATGTACGGGTACAACGATTTCTTGATTATCATACTTGTCTCCTGGATTCTCTATTTCAGTTATGATCTACATAATTGCATTTTATGCCTTACATGCTCAGTATATATTCCGTACTGACCCCCATTTCTTCGGGGGCTGCGTTTCATGCCCGCAGGTACAGAGGCTAATTGTGGTGACCCGCCAGCCTAGGACATCCATTCTGCTACTTTGAAGTGCTCTCTTGTTCCGGAGCCTTTACTTTTGGTACAGATTCTTCTGTTGTGAATATGTATATATATGTCTAATTAGGGTACGGTGGGGCCTTGTCCCGCCATATGACACTGTTGTTACTCTTAGAGGCCTGTAGACATGTATGTGGGTCATGGGTGGTTATTGTCCAGTTATGTTAGTATGGTTTACGTTTGGCATTTCCCTACACTACGACAGCCTGACCGGCTTGTGTGTGATATTATACGCAACAGTTTTAGACAACGTTTTGTCTTCCATTTATAAAAGCCCTTAATATGCTAAACGCTAGTATGATAAGTTTCCATCTAGTTGAGTCGTGACAGTACAGATTGAACGATGGATAGTATTACAAGGGGTGCTCGGTAGCCAATACTGGGTACCTGTCATGGCCTCTGGTTGGGTCGTGACAGAAGTGGTATCAGAGCGGTTCATCCTCGGAATGTCTACAGGCCGTGTCTAGTAGAGTCTTTTTTATCGATGTGTGGTGCACCACATCTATAAGCAGGAAGCTACGGGACATTTAGGATGTTACCTTTATTTCTTACTCTAGATCGTGCGATAGAGCTGTATTATCAGGATGGTTCCTCTCTAATAAATTGCTATGTTTACAGCGATGCCTCCGAAGAAAGTGACCCCCGCCCAGAAGGGAAAATTAGTTGCAGGGGATACTAGCCAGCCTAGGAGAGTTACTAGGGCCCGCGCCCAGATCATGCCCGAGGTTGTGCTCCAGTCCGCGAGTTCTGCGACAACGCCACTTCTAGAGGAACCTAGGGCAGCGACAGCTCCAGGTCAGGGGGCTGCTCCACCGCCGGTCCCTGAGGTTCCAGCACCTGAGCCTCCAGCTCCTCAGTCAGGGGAGGAGGATAGAGCTATGAGAGACGCATTACAGTTGCCGACTAGATTAGTAGCACGGCAGGCTCGCAGGCCTGGGCCAGGAGGTGATTATGTGGATAGACATGACAGCTTAAGGGTTCGTGACTTCTTGACTTGTAATCCTCCGGAGATCTACGGGTCAAAGCCTGAGGAGGATCCCCAGGAGTTTATTCGACAGATGCAGCGTACGCTGAGGCTAATCAAAACTTCTGAGACTGAGTCTGTCGAGATGGCTTCATACCGGTTGCGTGATGTGGCTGTTAATTGGTATGAGTCCTGGGTGTTGTCTAGGGGCGAGGGTGCTCCCCCTACGGTGTGGGCTAAGTTTACAGAGGCCTTTCTTGGCCACTTTCTGCCTCCCGAGGTGCGGCGAGCTAGGGTTGACAGATTCCTACAGTTGAGACAGAGGGGCAGAAGCGTTCGGGAGTACAGTCTAGAGTTCGACTCTTTGGCCAGATATGCACCCACTATTGTAGCTGATATGACTGATAGGATGCATCGATATGTGATGGGGTTGGACCGTTATCTGGTTGATAGCTGCATGGCAGTGGCTTCCCAGCCAGGCATGGACATCGCTCGGGTACAGGCGTAGGCGCAGGGGATGGAGGTTCGACACAGAGGGCGCCAGCCCGATAGAGATCGTGACAGGGTTCAGCCCAAGAGGGCTAGATCAACTAGTTATTCCGGGGAGTTTCGAGGCGGGCAGCCTCAACAGCATACTAGGCATCCTTCTCAGTCAGCACGGGGTGCAGCCCCACAGTCTACTGGTAGGAGATCTGATAGCACAGAGTATTCAGGAGCCGGTCAAAGCTCCAGGGCTTCAGGTTCACAGATGCACGGGAGTTCGGCTCGGTCGAAGGCACCTTTGCCTCGGTGTTCTCGTTGATGTAGGTCCTATTTCGGGGAATGTCGTGTTGCTACAGGTGCTTGCTTTACTTGCGGCCGTCAAGGCCATGTTATGAGGGAGTGTCCATTCGGGGGTGGTCAAGGTGGTCCAGCCCAGCCCACTGGGTCAGTTGCTGGTTCGTTTTCCTCTTCTGTTGCTATGCACCCTACGGAGCAGGGTATGCCGACACCAGTAGGCCGCGGTAGAGGTCATGGCGGAGCTCCCGGTTCTAGCAGTCCTTCGAACCGCATATATGCCTTGGCCAGCCGACAGCACCAGGAGGCGTCACCAAATATGGTTACAGGTATATTATTGATCTTCTCCTGAGATGTATATGCATTGATAGATCCAGGCTCTACTTTATCATATATTTCCCCCCTGGTTGCTAGTAGAATTGGAATAGAACCCGAATCGATAGAACCATTCGAGGTAGCTACACCGGTAGGAGATTCCGTTATAGCAAGGCGAGTATATAGAGATTGTTCAGTAGATATATGTGGTCGTTGCACCAAAGTGGATCTAATAGAGCTAGATATGACTGAATTTGACGTTATTATGGGTATGGATTGGTTACCTGCAATACTGAAAGAATTGAAGGAGCAGCTAAGGGATTTGTTAGAGAAGGTCTTCATCAGGCCCAGTACATCACCTTGGGGAGCGCCGGTATTGTTCGTGAAGAAGAAAGATGGATCGCTACGGATGTGTATTGATTATATGCAGCTGAACAAGGTGACTATAAAGAATAAATATCCCCTCCCCAAGATCGACGATTTATTTGACCAATTGCAAGGCGCTAAGTGTTTCTCGAAGATAGACCTGCGGTCAGGCTACCATTAGGTGCGGATAAGAGAGGCAGATATTCCAAAGACCGCATTCAGGACCCGATACTGGCACACCGAGTTTAGGGTGATGTCTTTTGGGTTGACCAACGCCCCAGCAGTGTTTATGGACCTGATGAACCGAGTATTCAAGTCGTTCCTAGATATGTTGGTAATTGTATTTATTGATGATATCCTGGCCTATTCGCGATCAGAAGAAAAGCATGCAGATCACCTGAGGGCGGTACTTGGGGTACTCCGGCACCAGAAATTGTACGCTAAATTCTCTAAATGTGAATTCTGGTTGATATCAGTGGCATTTTTGGGGCATATCATTAGAGCTGATGGCCTTCGGGTGGATACACAGAAAATTGAGGTCGTAAAGGCTTGGCCGAGATCGACGACACCTACTGAGGTACGTAGTTTTCTGGGATTAGCAGGATATTATAGGAGATTTGTGGAGAAGTTTGCTTCGATTGCAGCGCCATTGACGAAGCTGACTCAGAAGGCAGTTATGTTCCAGTGGACTGATACTTGTGAACGAAGCTTCCAGTTGCTGAAAGAAAAGTTGACTACAGCTCCAGTCCTGACTCTCCCTGAGGGACCAGACGGTTATGCCATTTATTGCGATGCTTCCGGTGTTAGGATAGGTTGTGTATTAATGCAGCATGGCAGGGTTATAGCCTACACCTCCCGGCATCTCAAGAAGCACGAAAGAAATTATCCTACTCATGATCTGGAGCTTGCAGCAGTAATTCATGCTTTAAAAATATGGAGAAATTATCTATACGGCATCCATGTTGATATTTAAACGGACCACAAGAACCTTCAGTACATCTTTAAGCAGAAGGAGCTGAATTTGTGGCAGAGAAGGTGGCTAGAGTTGCTGAAGGACTACGAAGTTGATATTCTATATCACCCTGGAAAAGCCAACGTATTAGATGATGCACTCAGCCGTAAGTCTATGGGCAGCCTGACGGACGTGCAGCCCAGAAGACAAGAAATGGTTCGTGAGATTTACCAGCTAGCTAGTCTTGGAGTCCGTTTAGCTGATTCTGGAGACACTGGGGTTTCTGTCCGAGAAGTTGCTGAATCCTCTATTATGGAAGAAAAAAGCGACGCCAATATGAGGATCCTGTTCTGGCACAGTATAGAGTCACATCCCTTGAAAAGGAGAAGACTCTATTCGAGATTACACCTGATAGAGTGCTACAACATAAAGGAAGAATATGTGTACCTGAGGTTGCGGGGCTGCGGCGACAAGTTATGGGAGAAGCGCATTATGCTCGTTATTCCGTCCATCCGGGATCAGCAAAGATGTATCATGACCTCAGATGCTTATATTGGTGGGATGGTATGAAAAGGGACATAGCAGAGTTTGTTGCTCAGTGCCCAAATTGCTAACAGGTTAAGATCGAGCATCAGAAGCCTGGTGGGTTGTTACAGGAGATGGAGATTCCGACTTGGAAGTGGGAAGCAATTAACATAGATTTCATCACAGGTTTACCACGCACTCCACGGAAGGATGACTCCATATGGGTTATTGTTGATAGGCTGACAAAATCAGCCCATTTTCTTCCAGTCAGGACTACCTACTCAGCTGAAGATTATGCAAGGTTATATATTAAGGAGATAGTAAGACTTCACGGAGTTCCCACAACTATTATATCCCACAGAGGTGCTCAGTTTTCAGCTAACATCTGGAGGTCATTTCAAAAAGGATTGGGGACCCAGGTAAGTCTTAGTACCGCATTCCACCCGCAGTCTGATGGACAGGCCGAGCGTACTACTCAGACGCTAGAAGATATGCTGCGGGCCTGTGTTATTGACTTCAAGGGTAGCTGGGATGATCATTTACCACTCATTGAGTTTGCTTATAATAATAGTTACCACACTAGCATCCAGATGGCGCCGTATAAGGCCCTGTATGGCCGGAACTGCAGGTCACCGATCGGTTAGTTCGATGTTGGCGAAACTAAGCTAATCGGCCCAGATATAATTCAGCCGGCAGTTGATAAAGTGAAACTCATTCAGGAACGGTTACTGGCAGCCCAGAGTCGACAGAAATCATATGCCGATAATCGACGTCGACACTTAGAGTTCCAGGTTGGCGATTGGGTATTTCTGAAAGTGTCACCCATGAAAGGTATAATGAGATTCGGCAGGAAGGGAAAGCTCAGTCGAAGGTATATTGGACCTTATCAGATCATCCGTAAGGTACGCAAGGTTGCCTATGAATTGGACCTACCATCTGATTTGGGAGTAGTGCATCCAGTCTTCCACGTGTCAATGCTTCACAAATGTATAGGCGATCCTTCCAGAATATTTCCCCTAGAGGATATCCAAGTGACAGAGGAGTTATCCTACGAAGAGCAGCCTATAGCCATACTGGATCGTCAGGTGAGAAGATTACGTACGAAAGACGTAGCTTCCGTCAAGGTATAGTGGCGAAACAATAACCGGGAGGCGATGACATGGGAAGCCGAAGAAGAGATGAAGAAGAAGTATCCTCACTTGTTTCCTATACCTACAGGTAATCTAAACTCCTAAATTGGTTATGTTGATGGATGAATGAACTGTATGTGGTAGCTATAAAAGAGATTCCCCCGAAGTGGTTATAAGACCCCATAAGACCAGTTCAACATTCGAGGACGAATGTTCTAAAGGGGCGGAGGATGTTATATCCCGTATTTTGTACATTCGGATGTTTCAAGATAATCGCGATACGTTAAGGGCAAGGCTATTATTTTCGTTCCAATTTTATTTTAATACCCAAGTTGGTTATTAGTGGTATGGAAATATTGAGAGAGGCTAGGGGTAAAAAGGGAAAAATTCAAAAAACTAATATGGTAATGAAAGCCACCATGGCCGTGTGGCTCAAGTGGGTCCCACCCATGGCTTGGCCAATTGCCTTGAGCCATGAGTGGGGGGCATGTGTCCACCTTTTATGGGCTATGTATTTATATATATAGATGAGTGATGACAAAGCAAGACTCATTCTTCATCTTCACAATTCAAGAAACTTCAAGAAAGAAACATAGTAGTATTCGGCCATGGCTAGGAAAATTGATGCCATAGAAATTGATCAAAAAAAATAATTTTCCTCTAGTATTTCAACCAATTGGAATGCCCTTATTATCGTGGAGTAGTTGTTGGAGCAAGCAAAGCATTCACTGTGCAAGTTGTGAACCTTAGCCAAGTTGAGAAGTTAAAGGGTAAAGGTAAGATTTAATCTCCTTTTCTATGTGTTAGGGATGATTTGTGAGTATTGTAGTATGTAGACATGGATGAAATTCATGAAATATGTGTGTGTAGGTTATGGCCGAATAAGGGTTGTGTTGGTAAGATGTGATGAATTGATGTTATTTAGTATGTTGATTGTTGTTGTTGTGGATTCCATGATAAAAATGAAGGTTTGATGGCTTGAAATGAAGTTGTAATCGTTGTAGGTTGTTGAAGAAGTTAATGTGACATTAGCATGGTTTCTTATATTTGTATGAATAATGTTTTTAACGTGTGGTTGTTGGTATAATTCATGAACTAGGAAGCGAGGAATGTGTTGTTGTTGTTCTTATTGAGTTTGGAAGATTGTAAGTTGGGTTGTTGTTGTTAATTGGAATGTAAATGAAATGTCGTCGAATTATGTAGAAAGGGTTGCTAACGTTAGAATGCATTTTGAATTAATTGTTGAAGTTGAAAATATGATTGTTGGTATTGTTGTTGGTGATTTGGCCGAGTTGAATTCACGGAGTTGGTTGAATTTATAGGGGAAATACTGCCCAAATTTCTGTAGGTGGATTGCTAGCTTAGAACCGGATTCCTACATACCTATAGCTAATGTTTGATATCTTTTCACGTTGTTGTAGATCTTGCGAAAGCCGAGACTTAAGTTCGGTTTAGCTTAGGAAGCGGGCAAGGTATGTAAGGCTTACCCTTTCTTTCTTTTGGCATGTCCTAGAGCTAAGTAAGGTATGACACGCACCTTGGGGTAACTCTATTCTTTAATTCCGAGCTTGTTTATGATTCTTATTCACTTCTGGAAATGAGCATGCTTAGTATGGTCGAGCTTATTGTATGATTGAATAACGAGCAAAGCATAAAGAGTCCCTGTTCCAAAAAGAGTTCTATAAGGATTAATGTCCCTAACTTTCATAGACGGTCTCGGGTTGCTTTGAAACGTTCGTAGAAGTTTCTGTAATGAATAATGTTCATAACCTTCTTACGCTAACTCAGATTGACTCGAAACGTGTTTATGATCCTTCAAGTGTCGATTAGTGTACTTACCTATCGAGTCTTAAAAAAAAAGATTGATTTATATGCATATGGTTTCTCACTACTCTGCTCGTGCATACTGTTATTACATCTTTCACCGAGTCCCGAGTCGGGTATGTTATCGTGCACAGTGTCACTGCATCATTCACCGAGTCCCTCACTAGAGGGCCGGGTACGGTATATATATATATGATGACATGATGATATGATGATACGGGAACGGTGGCCAGGAGGGCATATGATGACTTTATTCACCGAGTCCCTCAATAGAGGGCCGGTTACGGTATATATATACATGATGATATGATAGTATGCTGACATGATGACATGATTTTATCCACTGAGTCCCATGATGGGCCGGGTACGGTATATGATAATGGTATGCATGATTTTGTTTCGTAATGTACGGGTACAACGATTTCTTGATTATCATACTTGTCTCCTGGATTCTCTATTTCAGGTATGATCTACCAAATTGCATTTCATGCCTTACATACTCAGTGCATATTCCGTACGGACCCCCTTTTCTTCGGGGGCTGCGTTTCATACCCGCAGGTACAGACGCTCGTTTGGTGACCCGCCAGCCTAGGACATCCATTCTGCTACTTTGAAGTGCTCCCTTGTTGTCACGACCCAGCCCCGTGGGCCGCGACTGGCACCCTACCTGGGTACCCAGACCAAATCGCATATTCATTTCCGAATCCAAACTTATTTCAGAATTTTCAAGAAGTTATATCAAACATAATTTATATCGAAAATATGTCTTAAGCGGTCATATCAAATCAAACTCAAACAAAGCGGCGGAATAGACATCGCCGGTCAAAATACAAATATATACAAAAGGGCCATTTGGGGCCATCATAACAAACAGACCGCCTTAAGACCAGATAACGGAATCAGACAAACATACATAGGACCCTCGCCCCACATATATGACTACAGGCCTCTACGAACTCAAAACAAAGACATATGGCGAGACAGGGCCCCGCCGTACCAAAATAGTCAAATATACCAAATATATACAAAGCAAAAGAGTCTGTACCAAAAGTGGACTCCGGATCAAATAAGAGTACTCCGGAATAGCAAGAAGTGAAGCCTACTGCGGAGGATCACCGATATCTGCACCTGCGGGCATAAAACGCAGCCCCCGAAGAAAGGGGGTCAGTACGAAATATGTACTGAGTATGTAAAGCACGGAGTACAGAATTATAGATCAAAACCGAAAGCAAATCAAATGTCAAAGTGGGGTACAAACTGGTATGTCAAAATCTGTATCGAAATCATATACATGTATTTTATGCAAACAAAATCATGCAAACGCTTAAGAACGTGGTCGCCACTCCGACGCTGGCACCACACACAGCATAACACCAGAAGGTTTCAAATCTCCGTACATCCCCGAACATAATCATAATCATCGGTGAGCGTATCGCATCCCGAGCCATATCACAGCATAACTCCAAACGGAACCCGGCCCTATGGCGAAGCCTCGGGAACCGTAACACAGCATACGGCCGAATTGTCATAAGGCGCACGAATCAAAACCGGCCCGGGAACCGGTGAACGAAGTCATAATAAGGCACGAGCGGAGTCGTGAGCAAACAAATGCAAATCGTATTTCAAAATAATGTTTCAAAACAAAGTAAACTCATAAATCATATCCTATTACAAAATAGTCGAATACTTAGTCGACATAAGGTTTCATTTTGCCAAACGATTCCAAAATGGTCCATATAGTTCAAAACCTGGATTAGTGCATAGGATAGTCCAAACATACCCCGTGGAAGGATGTTCCAAAGATCAGAAGTGGTACGTTCAACTCTATTCTCAAAGATGGCCCGAAGGGCAAATCGGGCATTTTGGGGTAGCGGACCCACCTCGAGTCGAAGTGAGGTGGCGAACATATTTGTACGAGCAGTAATATGCCAAGGGTCATACATAATCATTTCTAGGTTACCCGACCACATTTCGATAGGTTTTGGACGAATAATGGCATTCTAGCCAAAAGGGAGCCTTTAGGCTTCAATCGAATTGAATGAATAGTAACTTTCCTGTGGATCGGGTTTCGAGGAGCAGAAATGCTCCGGAAGGTCTCATATTCAACTAACACACTAAGATATGCCAAATAAAGAATTGGGAAGCTTTACATACCTCTCAGATGTCGTAAGCTCCTCCAAAAGTCCGTCCCGTTTCGTCAAAAATCTGCAAATGGTCAAAGTTACCAATTGAGATTCTTAGGCTCAAAAATGCCTTTAACTCCATATTTGCCTACCGAAATTTCGGCAGCATTTCCCCTATAAATCTAACATCCCCGAGGCGTAGCTCGGCTCAAATTAACCAACCACAACAGCCCACACATCAACCAAACAATGTAAACAACAATCAATTCACTCTAGCTTCAAAGTCCTACATGATTTCTTAAGTTGGCAACTTTCCATTCAAACTTTCAAAATTCCAATTCTATATCTACCTATTTGTATTCATTCCCACATTCAAACTTATACAACCACATTCTCATTACAATTCAAACCATACACGAAATTGCACCAAAATCCATTAGTTCCATAATTCTTCAAAACATTAAAATTCACGACGAACATTCTAACTAACGTCGTTTCAATCCGAATTCGTCAACATCGATATAGATTCATATCTAAAGTCTATAGCACTCCAAAATATACATTGATATACATAAGAATACCAAGGATATACACTTTCCGATAATATCCGAATTCGTTTTCCACCGCCAATTTAATTCAACAATCAATCAATTACGATCTAAGGGTCACAACAACACATTATGCCAACTTAAACAAGATCAATTCAAACCATTTCTTTCCTTCCATAACTCACGGCCAAACACACTACACACACACACCCACGACTTTCTATTTACGTTAAAATTACGGGATCTCCATCTATTTCCAATGCTTAACACATTCACATCAATTCTATAACATAAAAGGGGCAAAATTCTTACCTTTCCTTGAAAACCCGACTTGTCGAAAACGTCGTCCCCGTGCCAAACTATTTATACCAAGTCGGAGAGCGTCTTGAGTACTTCACAAATATGTAGAAACCAAGATTTTTGAATCACCACACAAGCTTGGAATTTTTCTCTTCTTTTCTTTTTTTCACTTCGGCCGAACCCCTTTTTGGTGAGTTCTTGATTTTTTTTTCTAATTTTGTGATAAGTTCAAGTGTAATCCATGTATATATCTACTTTAGGGGTCATGTGCATAGCACATGCCCCTTTAAAAATGGGCTTGGGCCACTACTATGGCCGGCCCCCCTTCATTTGTTTGGGCTTCATTTGCATTGTAATTTCTTGGGCCCAATTCTTAAAATGCCCCGTTTTGAAATTCCCGAAACTAATTTACGAAGTTCCAAATTTACCCTTGGCCTTTCCCGAGGTCTTAGCATTTAAAGATTTCACAACCAACATAGTCATATTCACTAAAATCAAAATATGTCCTTATAATCCACAAGTCGTAATTATTTCACGATTTCCAAAGCACATGACTCTGTATGATTCTGTATGATTCTGTATGACTCTGCATGCATAATTCTGTCCGGTACACGTCTGTCTGTCCGTATGTATTGTGATTCTGTCTGTCCGTATGTATTATGATTCTGTATGTCAGTCTGGACCATGATTCTGTCTGTCCGTCTGGATTGTGACTCTGTCCGGTATACTTCCGTCTGTCTGTTCGGCTTATGATTCTGTCTATTATATTTCTGTGTTTCTGGTCCAGATTATGATTATGCTTGATACATTTCCGCTTTACATACTCGGTACATTTTTTGTACTGACCCCCGGTTCTTCGGGGGCTGCGTTACATGCCCGCAGGTACAGACGCACCTGGAGATACACCGCCAGTCTAGGACTCAGATTCTGCTATTTTGAAGAGCTCCTTTGATCCGGAGCGAATACTTTCGGTATATATCTTCTGACATCTGTATATTCTGTATGTATGACAATTCTGGGTACGGCAGGGCCCTGTCCCGTCATCTGATTCTGTATGTCTTTTAGAGGCCTGTAGATATGTATGTGGGTTACGGGTTACATCTATTCAGGTAGGTGCGTACGATTTTTGTGACTCTGTCTGCTTTGTTAGCCTCATCGGCTTATATGTAATTTCAGTATGTTCGGATATGTGTACGTTATAGCGCGCGCTGCATTTGTATTGGCTTAAGTTTGTATACAGCTGGTGTGAATTATCTGTCTGATGCGCCAATTCTGGTAGGTAGGTACGTATGGGTATCCAGTTAGGATACCAGTCGCGGCCCACGGGGTTGGGTCGTGACAGAAAATATCAATAGGGTCGTGGACCACCTATTTATACTTGGAAGACAAAAAGGCTACAGCGGTTCGGTTTGACGAGCAGGTCGACGACCCGTCGACGGTCCGTCGACCTGCGCCTGTAGATGCATGGCTGTGGGATCCCATCGATGCCGCACGTCGATGGTCCATCAAACATGTCGACGACCCGTCGACATTGACTGGTGTCCTGCAGATGTTCTGGTTCAGTTCCGATCGCGTCGACTTGATTCCCTCAACTTCTATCTCTGTAAATTACCCAGAACACATACTGGTACTCTTGTACACGGGGTAAGACATTTCCTATCTCCAAAATCGAGCTCGGGTCTCTATTCCAAGGGCATACCCGGATAGGAACCCATAAGTTCTACTACTACGAAGACGAGGGGTGTAACAATATTCCTTTTTGGGCTATTGAGTTGAACTACAATTGTCCTGATTCCCAAAGCTAGGGATATGTAGGCTGCTTAAGTTTCGAGGATCGGCTAAATTCCTATAATTATCCCGAGACAACCCGAGATAGTTTAAAGATTATTTATTTATGGTCCTCATAGAGTCAGAACTACAAACAGCCTGAATTCTCATATAACCTGAGATATGTAAGAAGCCCAGAAACTGGGGTCCAGCCATACTTTCAAAAAAAATCACAAAAGAAAGTTGTAATTTCCTTTATTTAGTAAAAATTAGGTTTGTCAAAATTTGTAGCTCAAGGATGGCCTTTGTCACGACCCAGCTAGGGGCCGCGACGGGTACCCGGAGCTAGTTACCGAGCACCGCTCATTCTACTGCTTATCTTGCTCATTTAATACTCTTTTATCAATTCTACGTACCAAATGTAGGAAAATCATATTTAATCAAAATATAAATACTTTATATACATTTGCCTCTCGGCCATCAAAATAATATACATACATATGATAACCTCTTGTGAGACCATCTAACCCACATTGCGTATCTACGAGCCTCTACTAACATAATGAATACAGGGACGGAACAAGACTCCGTCATGCCCAAAATATGCATATATGAATGTACATCAAAAGAATAGTCATAAGCACCTCCGAACAATGGAGTGCTATCTATCAGCTGACAGCTACTGAGGACCTGGGCCAAGCTCTCCTCCCTGTCTACCTGTGGGCATGAACACAGCGTCCGAAGAAAGGACATCAGTACGAATATTGTACCGAGTATGAGAGGCATACATAATGAAGGGAGGCATCAGTCATATGGGAATAACATCAACATGAGACATATGGATCTAACTGATAATCATAAATGAAGTAATGCATGCTATCTTACTCATACTCATCATCATAACATGTATGCATCATATGCAAGCTGCCCGTCCATGTCGGAACTGTGTGATAATCAATAATATTAGCCCGCATCCAGGCCTCCCGCGTCCGGGGTACCATCTCATGCCGCCCACTAGTGGTGTCTGCCCACGCCCTTAGGTCGTGGTATATCCGTGTCGCCGCCCGCCGAAGCGGTGTCTGCCCGGCCAACTAGGCCCGGTGTGAAATGCTCATGACATGATCAATATAAATGCTCATAGTAATATGCTTATCATACAATTCTTATCTTACCATAATGCGTATATAAGACTCATGATCAACTTTACTCTATCGGGGTGACGTAAGGTCGTGATCCCCCGATTACATTATGGAACCATCATGGACATTCCGCCTCACCTTGAAAGAACTAGTACATAAGGTGAGTGTAGACAAGGAATAACATCATCATCATTCTAGTGTCATCATATCGTATAACTTATCTCATATAGACATTCATAAGTATAAGCTTTTAACTTCTTAGAATGCAAGAACTCATTAAAGGAGTAGGGATTCAAGTTGAAGGATTCATGCCATTAGAAAGAACGACTAGCCTCACATACCTTGATCGTTTAGCTAAGATATCGCTCACTTGTTCTCCGTCGATATCACGTCGTTACCTTCATAAGAGAATTCGTATCAACATTAGTAACTGACTATAAGAACGTGTCGCTAATTCTAGGAGAAGTCGGACAACGCTTCCTTCGCTCATACTACTTTTCTCACGTTCTATATCAACTCCCAATATTCATAATGTTATTCGCAATATCATAATCGACAATCGTCATTTACGTACATTTGGCAAAATCCACCATTTTCCTCTAATTTTCCCTTATTTCTACTTCTAGCTCATCCTTGCATTTTCATGCATTTAATGCTTGTTTCATGATAAAAAACATCATTCATAACGTACTTGTACTCACAACACTTCAACCTTCATAGTTCAATTCCACTATCATTCATTTATGTCACTATTCACTCAATAATAACCCATTTCTATGTTCTTCTACATTTCAAGTGTCTAAGCTTTCCAATACTTCAAACTACATGGAATAATCATAAGACTTACCTTGGATGGTGGTTGAACAATCCTTAAGTTGAAATACATCAATTAGCCACAGCCCTAGTTCCACCTTCTTGGGAATTTCTTGACTTAGAAGATCCTTTGATGTGTTCTTACACTTGATTCCATGAAATTAGTGTTGTTGGTCTTGATATTCCCTTTAATTCTCTTGAATTCTTGTGGAGGAATTATTTGGAATGTTCTAGAGGTCTCTTGAGTTGTTGGATGAATAATGAAGTAATATGAAGCCTAAGTCCGTTTTTAAAATCACAAAATCTGATCTTTAATGAATTCTTGTCGGGGTGAACAGTGGTCGTAAACCACCATATACGGACCGTATTTTGATTTACGGTCCGTCCACTGTGGTCGTTTTTAAGCATTCCAAAAACAGAAAGTTTGGCTGGTGGACATGGCAGTTTACGACCTGGTTTACGGTCCGTAAACCAGTTTACGGGCCGTAAACTGGGTCGTGTTTAACCATTTTCAACAATTACAAAAAGTTGAGATTTTTGACAAGCTGGAGGACGACTGCACTATACGGTCCGTAAATCACTTTACGGGCCGTATAGTGCCATATACGACCACTGTGCTGAAAAAAATTTCCGCGACTTTCTTATTTCAAAAAATTCTTAATTAGCCATTCCCGACTTAATAAAACATCATTCACTCAATTTTTTATCATTCCACTCGTCATACAAGTACGGCGAAATTTCTGAGGTGTAACAACCTTGCCATCCTCGAACTCCAAAGGGGAAATTGTTGACACCTAATTTTAACCTCATAAGATGCGTATTTTAATTTGCAAAATTCCCAAGTCCAAGACGTAATAAGGGTCCACCCTTAAAAATCAAAATTTTAAAAAATCCTGAGAAAATTGCAAAAATTGACATTTAATTATTATTTCATTAAAAATTGACAATTACAAGAAAATTACGAGTTATTTACTTTCACAAATTTGATTTAAAAAAGAAGATATGTATCCCACTCCGTCTAACTCGGGAAAATTGTTAATTAAGACGACGTATGAATTACGGCTCATTTTGACCTCATTTTTAAACATTGCTCGAAACTTTGTCAATATGGGGCTTGTTTTAAAGCTTATATTTTAAGCCTACGTATTATAAATCTTGTTTTTGTCAAAAGATATTTTACGAGGAAGTTTTAGACGAATACGTTTTTAAAGAATATGTATTTTATTAAATGTGTACAATGTTTGGAAGGGTTAATTAAAACCTTTCAAAAACTTTAGGGTGGGGGGGGGGGGGAGGTTTATTAAAAGGGGGAGTGAAATTTTAATAAAATAAAACTTTCACCCCCCCCCCCCCACTTTTCATTTTTGAAGGCCCGACCTTTTCTTCACCTTCTCATGTGATTTTGCAATTTTTCTAGGGTTACCTATGGCGATCGATTTCACGACCAATCCACGGCTGTTTTATGTCGGATTGTTGAGGGTTTTGTTCCCAGTCGTGAGTTCCTCGCGATTCCCCGGTTAATTTCGTGTAATTTTTAAGGTCTCGAATTTGACATAGGATGTTGCTCAGGTCATTTCACGTACGTAGTAGCCATGGGCGAGGCCTCGAGCCTTTAGCCAACTTGTGCGCTGCGTACAAAAGGTGAAGGACCTAGGGTATTTTCTGTAAGATTCTTTCAAAAAATCGAGTACTATTTTTTGGGGATTTTATCTGCTTGGCTACGATTGTACTGTTAAAATGCGTTGAATTTTTTTTTTATGACTAGGTGTACTATCCTAGTATTTGGCTGTTTTATTAGATTTTATTTGGATTTTAGGGTACATTTTGTTATATTATGTGATTTAATGTTGATTTCTGATTGGATATAGTACGAATTAGTACAGAATTGTCGAAAATTCGTTTTGTTCGCTACTAAATTTGAATTGGTTTTAGGATAAGGTCTTGAAATTGGGGGGAATTCGGGTAAGGGAAGAAGCCTAGAACCTTCCATTTTTGGTCCTAAACCCCATTTTGTGCTATAAATAAAGGGGTTTGGTGACACTTCTAGAGGTTCCTTTTTTTCTAAAAATTTTCAAAGAACCTAAAAAGGGTTTTGAATTCTCATTACTACATTACTATTTAGATACCAAGTATACTATATATATATATATATATATATATATATATATATATATATATATATATATATATATATATACTACTGAAATTACCATAATATATCAATACTATACATATATTATCCACATATATACTACAATATATTAGAAAAAATAAAAAACAAAGGGTAGTTCTTTCAAGGATTAAGTGTTGGTGTTGAAGTGTTGATCCAACCCCTCCTCTTTGATGTTGCCCTACAAAAAGCTAATACCCTATTTCAGTTCACTTAATTCTTATTTCTAGTTTGTTTTATGCATTAACTTGATTATATTTGTTTAAAGATGTTCCAAGTTACTATTTTTGTAGAATCTAGTATGTATGCTTGTTTAAGTATGGTTTGTGTTGACACAAAGGTTGTTTGTTTGTTGTTTCATTGAGTTTATCATGATATGGTGTTATGATATTAGCAATATGAGTTTCAAAGGAATTCACCACTAACTACTAGTTATTAAGGCTAAAAAATAAAGAATTAAAGAAGCAGATGTTGATTTTGGATCTTTGTTTACTTTCTCACTGGAAGTTTTGAGGTTGTTATTGTCACGACCCAACCCCGTAGGCCGTGACTAGTGCCCGAGCTGGACACCCATACACACTTACTTACCAAATTGGCATTCCAACGACTTATCCATATTCAGCATACATTAATTTATACAGATACTAAGAGCAGATGTCGTCTTAAGCGGTCGCATATAACAAACATATCATACAGAAGCCACCAAGGCTGTCGTAAAACATATCTCCCAAAACATATACAAACATATACATACGCACAAGCCGTTAAGGCTGTCATAGCAACTGGAGCCGCTTAGACGCAAACCACACAGACATAACTGAACCATAACGACCCATGACCCACATACATGTCTACAGGCCTCTAACAAACATAACAGAACCATATGACGGGACAGGGCCCCGCCGTACCCCTAAATAGTCATATATACATAAACATGTACAACAGAAAGATCTGTACCAAAAGTATGGGCTCCGAAACGAGGGAGCACTTCAACACAGCAGAATGGATGGCCTAAGCTGACGGACCACTCACGTGCGCGTCTGTACCTGCGGGCATGAAACGCATCCCCCGAAGAAAGGGGGTCAGTACGGAATATGTACTGAGTATGTAAGGCATGAAATACAACTGGAAAGATCATAACTGAAATAGAAATCCCGGGAGTCAAGTATCATAATAAAGAAACCATTGTACCTGTGTAGTACGGAACAGAATCAAACATTTTCATATCACATACCGTACCCGGCCCATTATGGGACTCGGTGAATGAAATCATGTCATTATGTCATCATGAATACATATATACATATACCGTACCCGTCCCTCTAGTGAGGGACTCGGTGAATAGAGTTATGCATGTCAACATCATATATCATATATATACCGTACCCGGCCCTCTAGTGAGGGGCTCGGTGAGTGAAGTCATATCATCATATCTGTATGCCATCATATCATCATGCATATACATATATACATACCGTACCCGACCCTCTAGTGAGGGACTCGGTGAATCAAATCATCATATGCCCTCCTGGCCACCATAACATATCATCATCTCATCATCTCATCATCTCATCATATCATCATATACATATACCGTACCCAGCCCTCTAATGAGGGACTCGGTGAACAATGCAGTGGAGTGCGCACGATAACATACCCGGCACGGGACTCGGTGAATAGACATATTGAGGCGTACACGAGCAGAGTAGTGAGAAACTATATGCATATAAATCAAGACTCGATAGACAAGTATACTTACCGACACCTGAAGGCTCAGAAACAAGTTTCGGGTCAATCCGACTTAGTATAAGAAAGTTATGAGCGTTTGAAGTACAGAACCTTCTACGAACGTTTCAAAAGCCATTTTTTGGAAAATCAAAGCAACAATCATATTAGGTACCTTTCGAATATCGTTATGGATCAAATCAGATAGAACTTTTGGAACCATATGTACGTATCAAAATATATCAAAGATTCAATGGAATAATCGAACGTGCTAGCATTTGAAGATCAAAACTTTAGTCATATCAATTATCTTTCGAATGCCATTCGGAAACATATCAACAGAACTTTAGACATCATCGATACGCATCGATACCATATGAAACAGCTTATGGAAATCAAGAACGTTAGCCATCCTAGTGGCTCTAAGAATGGGAGTTTCTTTGAAATCATACATATACGTCATTTGCTCGTTTCATAAGGATCGTGCCAAAAGAAAGAAAGGTAAGCCTTACATACCTTGCCCGCTTCCTTAGCTAATCCAACTTAGGTCTTGGCCTTTCCAAAATCTATAACAACGTTAGTGAATAACAAACATTAGCTATAGATATCCAAGAATCTCATCCTAAACTAACACTTTGTCTACAGAAATTTCGGCAACATTTCCCCTGTAAATATGCCATCCCCGAGAATTCAACTCAGTCATATCATCAACAACAAATCAACAGTCATTCTAACAATATCCACAATCAATTCAAAACACATACTAACATTAACAACTTCTTTCTACAAACTTTGACGACTTTCCCATTTACGTTCAATTCATAATTGCTTACATATTCAAGTTCTAATCCGCAACCATTCAAACAATATTCAAGAATACTCCAAACAATCCGTACAATATTCAAAATAATCCAACCAATATGCCATTCCACCCGAAACCTTCCAAATGCAACAAAGACAATAACAACACGTTTCCTTCCTTCAAATTCATGAACTACACCAACAATTCGCACACTAAAAACATTGTTTTCCATAAATACAAGAAATGGTTTTTGACATCACATTAGCTTTTAAACAACTTTCCAACACTTACAACTTCAACTAGAATCATCAAACTTTCATTTCCATATTCCATTACAACAACAACCAAAATACTTAAGAAAAATTGATTCGTTCTCTTCCATACCATACAATAACCATACGGCCACAACATATATGTCCATATTTTCATGAATTGCATCTATTTCTACATACTACAACATACACAACCATCCATAACATATAAAAGAAGATTAATTCTTACCTTTTTCCTTTAACTTCTCACTTGACTAGAATTTGTAGCTTGCAAGAATGGATGCTTTACTTGCTCCAATGACTACTTTACTTTGCTAGGGACCTTCCAATTAGTAGAAAATAATTTTTGAACAATTTTTTTTCCAAGGTTCTTGTTCAACCAAGCATGGCCGAATGGCCATCTATTTTGGGTCTTCTCCAAGTTTCTTGAACTCTCCAAGAATGAAGATGAATAATATGACTAATAAGTCATCTTTTGGACTCATTTAGCTAGCTTCCATATGGGCTTTGGCCCATTTATTTTGGACGGCCAAATGGCCTCTTTAATTTCCAAGCCCATTTTTTTTTTGGTCTTGCAATTCATGAAAAATTATTTTCCAAATTCCGAATTTGCCCTTAGCTTTCTTCAATATTATCATGAACCATCCTGTGAAATTCCCTTTTGCCCCTAGCCTTTCTTAATTTTCCATACTAATAATACTTACAAGCAACTTGTGCATTAAGTCAAAACCGGAATATAGCCTTGTCTTCAACTTATCGTAGTTATCTTGAAATATTCAAATGTACAAAATGCGGGATATAACAGTTATGTTGTTGTATTACTATAATAAGGTGTAAAAATGCCTTTTAAGAGCATTAACTAATAAGATTAAGGTTCAAATAGGTTTGAAATGAGATAGAAATGTCAATCTTAAACCATAGTTGTTGTTTCACTAATCATTTCAGGGTTTCTGAAGCATTTTTCTACTTTCCTATGTGTTTTACTAATTTCCTATGGATTCTATGTTCACTTTTGTCTCATACTGATTGTGTTAGGATCATTTTAAGTTGTTAATCTTATATATATATATTGATCTTGAGTGAAAAATAAGTATGTGATGCTTGTGGTTTATTGTCAATGCTCTTTACCAAAGCTATTTCAAAGGATACAAATGGCCTCTGGTTCTTTGTTAATTATCAGTAGACTAGACTTAGCCTAAATGATTCCTTAAAATGGTTTAAAATGACCACATGATAAGAACAGGTCCTAAAATGAACCTAAGTCTTGATTTTCTTCTTAAAAGAGTCTACCCGTGTATACTTCTTCAAAACTGCTTGTGTGTTAGCTTAAAATGACCCTCTGGAGACTGTCTGGTTTTGAAAACAAATTTGAAACTTTGGAATATGAGATTTGTCCTTTGTTTTCTGTATATTTGGATTTAAAAGCACCTAGAACTCTGTTTTGCTTGTGGTATCTAAACTTAAAACAAGCATTTGGGAACTTATGGGTCATCTGTAAACTTGCAACTCTAAACTTATGGGTCATTTGAGCTAAAATTTGATATAAAAATGATCTTTGAAACCTAAGACTTGCTTCTGTGTTTTGCTTGATTAATAAAACTAGCTAAAAATGATATTTTGGCACTGGTTTAAGCCTTCTTGCTTACTGAGGGGAACTTTTGATAGAATAATTTGGTTCTTTGCCTTTGTTAGTAATTGATTCCCTTCTGAAAAATGCAAAAAACTAGAACTATGAATATATGACTGATGCCTTAGCTTGTTTCTTCCTTCTGCTTCTCTTATTATTGTGTTGCTTTGCCTCTTGTCCCTTTACTGCTACTACCACTTGCTATAGTTATCAAAAGTATATTATACTTCCCTTATTTGCACGGTTTGCCTCTAAACTTGCAACACTTGACATACTCTCATCCTGTTTTAAGGCTGCGTGATCTCTCTTCTTGATCTAGTAAACATTCCTGTGACATTTCTACATTGCACGTATGGAAAATTGGCATTAGATTGGTATATTATAGAGGTTTTTGTTTGATTGTTAACCTCAACTGTTAGGATAAGTTCCCAGCACTAAGATTGTGTTTTTTCTGAAAATATTTGGAGTTCTTTAAGTGATTTGTGTGAGTGTTTCATAGTTTAGTAGCCAGCAAATATTGTAAAGTATATCAGGTATGCCCTTTGAGGGAATTTTGCTCTTCATATATTAGCGGTACACTATGTAGCCTTAATACTTAGAGAAAATTGAAAGGAAAAACGAGGGGTGTATCTGTGGTATACTAAGCTAGAATAACCATGGCCTTGTAAGTTTGCTTCTGTGATATCCTTGTTGATAACAAACAGACTTAAAAAATGGTTTTGGTATTTAAATTGGTTCATCACTAGATAGGTGTGACTTCTAAGCCATTTAACCTTTAGGTTTACCTTTTCTTTGGTTGCTAGCTCTTTAAAACTAGAGATAGAAACATGAAGGTGTGTTTGGTATCTTGTTTGTGTATTCCCCCATCTTTTTTTTGCTTGATTTCATGTTCCTTTGTCCCCTTATCCCCTTGATGTGGCTGATTCTTGTTTCCTTGGCCATCTTGACACTCCCTGTGACTCATAAGTCTAAGTTACATTACAAAGAGATTTGTTGAACTATGTGTTTTTTTGCTTTTGCTTGTTGTTGCTGTCATCCTCTAAGCTTGATTATTTCTGGGAATTTGCATTCCTCCTAAACCAACTAATGAACTAAACACTAGTCCTAAAATAAATGTGTGAATTGGCTTTTGGCCTTCTGGAAAATCTGTTTGAGTTAAAAAGGGCTATTAAGTGAATTGGGAGGGTATGCCTTAAGGTTTTACTCTCCCCTGGTGCGTATAAGGAGTGTATATTGGGTATATGGAGAATATGCCATATGGGTTTTTGCTCACCATTAGTCGTATATCATTGGAGTATATCTTGTATACACAGTCTTGACACTTAGAAATTTTGATTGAGTAGTATTCTTGCAGTATATCACGTATATTAGAGTTTTGACACTTAGGAAAATTTGAGAAAAATTGGGGAGTATACCAGCGGTATATTATGAATACCACCTCTTAACACTTAGAAAGAAAAAAATAGAAGAGAAGGGCTTGGGCTTATTGCTTGGGTCTGTCATTTGTATTTCTATACTTGACTTATTATTGCTATTATTTTTGGGCCTATTCCACATCTGGGCCATTTTGGTTATTTGACGTTGTGGATTATTAATTGGGCTAGGCCCAATAAATTGTAATTCATTTTTGCTTTGTAATAATTATTGTAGTCTTAATTTTGTACTTAGTTTAATTCATGAATGTGTACTAATATCATGTATACCCATTTGTATCCCTGTCCACCTAAACCCATTGGTGGGACCCAACGAGGCCCACCGACGTATCTAGATCGAGTCAACCCAACTTGGGGAAAAATGTAGCATACGTTTTGGACCCGAGGATTTCCCCAAATGCATAACATATTCTTGTTGGGCTTGGTAGGCCCAATATCCCTATCTCTTTATTTATGCATTTAAATTCTATACTTGTGTATTTATTTATAAATTGGAACCCTTAAGGTTATCCCACATTTAAAGTCGCCTAAACTTGATTTCTAAAACTGTGCAAAATCGATTTTTGAAACTTTAATATAACTTGTTATTTCAAACGGATTGATCTAGTAGGATTTAGACTAAAAATGACAAATTTCATAAATTATGGGATTGATTTGAACATTTTTTAAACCTTTGGACTGCTATGAACCTATGGACTATGTGGACTGATTTAAAGACTTTATGAACTGTTTTGACCATTTTTAGTAACTTGGACTATTTTGGACTAAAATTGGCTAAAAAATTAAAATAATAATAAAATGCGGTTAAAATATGGTTAATAATAGTATGCCAAAAAATGATTTTCTTAAAACTTAACTTAAACCTAAAAACTTCTAATAAACTCGGGTGGGCTTATGTAATGTTCTACTTAGGTTAACGCCTTCGGGTTTTAACCTAGGTGTTCTAGTCCGAAACCCAAAACGTTCAATTTTGGGCAAAACTCTACCACTCTTATTTCTTGAAAGTGTTGTATTTTTGCATGAATGACCAACTTTTTATTGCAGGAATCTAAAAAAAAAAGCAGTTTTTATCAAAAACAATTTATATTTATAAGGCATAATATTAGAACCCGTAGGTCAACCGTATTTTACGGATCTTTAATATCAGGGTGCCTAACAACCTCCCCGAGGGATCACCGGAACCCTTACCCATACTTTGGTTAGATTTTTTTTTTTTTTAAATTTAGCCGTTTTAAATGAACCCTTTTCGAATTGGTTTTCCTAATTTCCTAAAAATTAGGTGGCAACCCTAAACAATATCCATTTAGAGCACCATCAAGTAGAGGTATATATTTCCTTTTTTCCGGTATGATTGACAACCGTACTTCCCCGGGACACTTTACTTTTTAAATTAGGCAAGTGAAAACATGAATTGGATGGTAACTTTATTTAACTGGCGGTAATCAATGCACATCTGCATAGTCCCATCTTTATTTTTTCACGAACAGCACAGGAGCGCCCTACGGGGAGACACTCGGACAAATGAAACCTTTACTAAGAAGATCCTAAAGTTGTTCTTTCAATTCCCTTAACTCTGCTGGTGCCATCCGATATGGCAGAATAGAAATAGGGCGGGTCCCTAGCTCTAAGTCAATGATGAAATCAATATCACGGTCTGGTGGCATACCTGGCAAGTCTGCTGGAACCACCTCCGTAAACTCACACACTACCGGAACTAACTAAATAGATGGGCCCTCTGCACTAGTATCACGGATATGCGCCAAATAAGCCAAATACCCCTTATCAACTAGTTTCTTTGCACGAATAAAGGAAATAATTTTCTTTGGGGAGGGACTAAGGTTACCCTTCCACTCAAGTTTAGGCACCCCAGGCATAGCTAAGGTGATTGTCTTGGCATGACAGTCCAGAATTGCCTGATAAGGAGCTAACCAACTCATACCCAAGATGACATCAAAATCTACCATGTCTAGAATCACCAAGTCAACCCAGGTGCCATACCCCATAAGTGTGACAGTACAATATCGATAAACTCTATCTACAACCACAGAGTCTCCAACTGGAGTACATACATATATAGGGGCATCAAGAAAATCACAGACCATATCAAGACCCATAGAGAAATATGTAGACACATAAGAAAATGTATAACCTGGGTCAAACAATACAGAAGCCATCCGATGACAAACTGAGATGTTACCTGTGATGACGGCATTGGAGCCCTTCGCCTACGACCTTCCAGGAAAAGCATAACACTGAACTCGTCCGCCAGTAGCCTGCGAACCACTGCAATCAACCTGCCCTGCCTGAGCTCCGCCCCTGTCGGGTTGATGTCCACCTCTACTAGACTAGAATCCGCCCCTGTTGGGCTGGGTGCCATGTCTACCACCTATGTGACCTTCACGCCCAGTCTGAGCAGGGTTTCCACCATACGATCCTCCCCCTTTACCTGATGTTGGAGTTCTGGGAGCCTGAAACTTATTATCCTCGCAACCTTACCTAAGTTTGGGACAATTTCTCTTGAAATGCCCAATCTGACAACAATCAAAGCATCTGTGGTCTAGCGCCGCACTTTGAATAGAAACTAAAGAAGCCGAATAGCCACCATAGTCTGGAACTCTGGTCTGCGAACCCCTGACTAGAATAGCACTGATTGGCCCCTAATGGGCCTCCAACTGAAGCTTGCACAACTGACTGAATTGGGCGTCCCGAATAGACCCGGGAACTCTGACCCTTAGTGAAAGAGCCACTGAAACTACCACCCTTTCAGGGCTTCTTCTCTGCGTACTTATTATAACCATCCTACCTAACACCTTCGATGGTCCTAACATGATCCACTACCTCCTAAAAGGAAGCACCTGAGGCCGCAAACTGAAAAGCTAAAAACTCAAGAGCAGTGTTCAACCTTTTCACAAATCTCCTAACTCTCTCCTCCTCAGTAAGCACAAGCAGGAGGGCATAGCGAGACAACAATAGAACCGAGCCTATCACGACCCAATTGAGCTAAGTCGTGCGGGCACCTACCTTTCCTACCTCGATAGGCAAACCCTTATCCCAACAATCTAAAAAAAATGAAATAATAAATCAATAAGCGGAAGAGATAGAAATACATAAGTCTGACATAATAATAGATAGACTATGCGGAAATACATCAAAACCATCCCGGAAATCTGTCTAGTCATACAAGAGCAACTAACTAGAATCTACGAGTCTGGAAATATCAATAATACATCAAAAGTCTGAATATGTCTCGGAATATCAAGTAAGACATAAAATAAGAAAGAATCTCCAAGGCGGCGGTCGTCCCCGTGCTCGCCCTGTAAGACTCTAAGCAGCAACTCTCACACCACAATCAGCCACGAGAAGTAGAGGTCGATCCTACCTAGAACTCTGTATTCATAAAAGAATGCAGCAAGGGCAAGTCAGTACTGTTATGTCCCGTGTTTTCGCATATTTGGAAATCGAGAAAAATGAATAAGACTTGTGTGTTATAAGGAAATATTTTGATTCTAAATAATATGACTATGTTGGTTATGAAACTGTTGGTGCTAAGTGATTGGGGAAGGCCAAGGGCAAATTTGGAATTTCGGAAATTAGTTTCGGGAATTACAAAACGAGACCTCAATGGATTGGGCCAAGAAAGAATTAACAAGAATTGAGGCCCAAGTATTAGGGGTGGCCGGCCAAGGCCCAAGCCCCAGTATTAATGGTCATGTGCTTTGCATGTGACAACTTAAGCATGTATTTAACCATGTATATCCCTAAAAAGTTCAAGAAAAAAAAAATTGAAGAACCTCCAAAAGGAGCTCTCGGCCGAGCAACAAGGAAAGAAAAAAAATTAATCTCCAATCTTTGATCTTAATCCAAAAATCTTGTTCTTCTTGTATTGTAGTAAGTTCAAGACGCTCTCCGACGGGATACAATTAGTTTAGCGAGAGAGCGAAGTTTGCGGCAAGTCGGAACTTCAAGAAAAAGGTAAGATTTCTATGTTTTTATGTTATGGAATGGATATATATATGCTATAGTGATTAGAGTGGCATGAAGATTTTGGAATTGTGTTGTGGTTGAGCATGGCCGTGTGTGTGTGTGAAGGGTGTGTTTGGCCGTGAGCCATGTTGGTGTGGAAGGGGAGTGAATTGGATTTTGTTTAGTTTGGTAATTGCCTCGTTGTGACCTTTATAACGTAAATGAATGTTTAACGAATTGAGTTGGTGTTGAAAATGATTACGGATTATTATGGGAAAGTATATAATTTCGGTATACTTGTGTATATCGTTGTATAATTATGATATTAAAACTTCAAATGTGACTTATGGTTGTTATGAATGAAGTTGGAATGAAACAATGCGAGTTAGTACGTTCGTCGTAGGTGTTGATGTTTTGGATGAAATATGGAAAGTAAGGAACTTCTTGAAATTATGTATAGTGTTTGGAACATAATTGGGATGTGATTGAATAATCTTGAATGATTGAATGAATACAATAATGTGGACATAAGTTTGGAATTGTGAAGTTTGAATGAAAGTTGCCAACTTTTATAGTAAAGAAGAATATTGAAGTTAGAATGATTTAGTTGTGGTGTATGTTATTTGTGACGTTTGGGTTGTTGTTGTTGATGTTTATTGAGCCGAGCTAAGTCTCGGGGGTGTTAGATATATAGGGGAAATGCTGTCGAAATTTCGGTAGACAAAAATGAAGTTAATGGA
Organism: Lycium barbarum; assembly: GCF_019175385.1. NCBI lineage: Eukaryota > Viridiplantae > Streptophyta > Magnoliopsida > Solanales > Solanaceae > Lycium > Lycium barbarum. The sequence continues at coordinate 66,123,482 of NC_083347.1, read as the reverse complement.
ATTTTTTAAGCTTAAGAATCTCTAATAGGTAACTTTGACCATTTGCAGATTCTGGACGAAACGGGATTTGATTTTGGGGTGAGCATAAGACGTTTCTAAGGTATGTAAAGTTTCCCACTCCTTCGTTTGGCATGTCTTAGTATGTTAGGTTGATATCGGAACCCCCGGAGTAATTCTGCTCCTCGAAATCCGATCTATAGAACGGCTACTATTCATTCAATCCGATTGAAGCCCTATGACCTTATTTTAGCTAGAAAGCAACCTTTCATCCGAAACTTATGCAAATGCAATCGGATTACTTTGAAATCTTTATGTATGATCTTATAGACCCGAAATGTTCATAAATTATGTTCGCCACCTCAACTTGACCCGAGGTGGGCCCCCTAACCCGAGATGCCTTATTCGTCCTACTAGGCTCTCCTTTTTTTTTGATAAGCTTCGATAAAGAATCTTCGAATTTGGAATTTATCCTTTATGAAATAATGTTTTGAACACCATGAGATACTAAGTTATGTTTTGAGCCATATGTACCACTTTGGAAATATTTTGTGAAATAGACTTTCGTACTAATTAATTATTTGACTATTTTGGTTAATGAATTGACTTATGAAGTAATCAAGTTTTGAAAGGCTATTTTGATATACAAATTGCATTGTTTGCTCACGACTCCGCTCGTGCCTTATTATGATTTCGTTCACCGGTTCCCGGGCCAGTTATGATTCGTGCGCTCTATGATGATTCGGCCGTATGCTGTGTTACGATTCCCCGAGGCCTCGCCATAGGGCCGGGTTCCGTTTGGAGTTATGCTGTGATATGGCTGTGATGTGATACGCTCATATATGTGTGTTCGGGGATGTACGGAGATTTGAACCTTCTGGTGTTATGCTGTGTGTGGCACCAGCGTCGGAGTGGTGACCACGTTCCTGAGCTTTGCATGATTTTGTTTGCATTATGTATATACGATTTTGATAAACATTTTTATATACTGTTCGGCATTTCTCTCTATGGTATTATGTTCGCTTTCAGTTGCGGCCTATATTTTTTGTACTCCATGCTTTACATGCTCAGTACATCTTTCGTACTGACCCCCTTCCTTCGGGGGCTGCGTTTCATGCCCGCAGGTACAGACGCCGATGATCCACCACTGTAGGCTCCACTTCTGCTATTTCGGAGTACTCCCTTGATTCGGAGTCCACTTTTGGTATATATATCTTTCGCCATGTATATATTTCTGCATATCTGACTATTTGGGTACGGCGGGGCCCTGTCCCGTCAAATGATTCTGTCGGTCAGTTTAGAGGTCTGTGGACATGTTTGTGGGTTATGGTCTGTCTGTATGCTTATGTGTACATGTTGTTTGGGCGATTCCATACGCCGAGGCGGCCGGTCCGCATATGTTTGTGCATTGCTTTGATTAGCCCTGTGTGGCCTCTGTTGGTGTTTGCTGTGTACAGGGTTATTCTGGTTAGTCCGAAAAACAAAGGAAACTCTGCCGAAATTTTTCTGGAAATTATCTGTACTTGGAATATAGCCTTGTCGGCTTCTGCTATACATTTGAATACGTTTGATAGATGGGTTTGGGTGCCCAGATCGGGCACTAGTCACGGCCTACGGGGTTGGGTCGTGACAAAAGTGGTATCAGAGCAGTTTGTCCTCGGAATGTCTACAGGCCGTGTCTCGTAGAGTCTTGTTTATCGATGTGTTGTGCACCACATCTATAAACAGGAGGCTACAGGGCATTTAGGGTGTTACTTTTCTTTGGAATCTTAGATCGTGCGATAGAGCTGTGCTATTAGGATGATTCTGATCTGATTCGTTATTTTGTTTGCAGTGATGCCTCCGAAGAAGGCAACGGCGGCCCATAAGGGCAAGGCGAGGATGGGAGAGACCAGTCAGGCACAGCGAGCTACCCGGGCTCGTGTTTATGATTTGCCTGAGGTCGTGCCTCATTCTGAGGGGTCCGCTACGCCACCATTGGTACAGCCTGGAGCAGGTCCTTCAGCAGCTCCGGAGGCCCGAGTACCCACTCCCGAGACTCCAGCTCCTCAGCCAGGGGCGGAGGACAGGACCCTGAGGGAGGCTGTACAGTTGCTGACCACATTGGTAGCGGGGCAGGCTCGCAGACGCGGGCGGAGGGACGATGATGATGATGACAGGCGTGACAGCCTACGGGTTCGAGAGTTCTTATTGTGTGGCCCTCCAGAGTTTTTCGGGTCTAAGCCCGATGAGGACCCCCATGATTTTATTCGGGCTGATCGATTTTTACATCTGCAGCAGAGGGGTCGGAGCGTTCGTGAGTATAATCTGGAGTTTGATTCCCTGGCCCGGTATGCACCTGCCGTAGTAGCAGATATGTCCGATCGGATGCACAGATATGTTATGGGGTTGGATCGCTATTTGATCGACGGCTGTATGGCAGTGTCATTGCAGACAGATATGGATATTTCCCGACTTCAGGCTTATGCGATGGGTATGGAGGACCGTCACAGGTCTGATTATTCTAGCATAGATCGGGACAGGAGGCCGCCCAAGAGGGCTAGGTCCGCGGGATATTCTGGAGATTCTCGAGGCGGGCAGCCTCAGCAGCAGCAGACAGGCAGACAGCTTCCTCCGTCCGGCCGGAGTACTCAGTCTGGCGGACGAAGGTTTGATAGTGCAGGACCGCCTGGGGCCGGTCAGGGCTCCAGGGCGGCAGGTTCACAGGTGTCTAGAGGCCCCAGCCAGGCCAGACCACCCAGACCCCGTTGCTCTCATTGCGGGAAGTCTCATCCTGGGGAGTGCTATCGAGCTACTGGAGCTTGTTTTTCGTGCGGTGGTCAGGGCCATTTTATGCGAGATTGTCCGTTGGCTAGCGGTTCTGGTAGTGTGGCTCAGCCGACAGGGTCAGCCGCCGGTTCATCATCTGCTCCATCTGTTGCACGCCCTGCAGGGCGAGATGCGCCGACACCGGCGGGACGCGGTTGAGGCCGCGGTGGCGTTTCAGGTTCTAGCGGTCCCTCGAACCGCATATATGCTTTGGCCAGCCGCCAGGATCAGGAGGCTTCGCCAAACGTCGTCACAGGTACATTACTGGTTTTCTCCAGATCTGTATATGCATTGATTGACCCTGGCTCTACTTTATCATATATTTTCCCGCTCGTTGCTAGTAAAATTGGGATAGTGTCTGAGCCTATAGAGCCATTTGAGGTAGCCACACCGGTTGGAGACTTTGTTATAGCGAGACAGGTTTATAGGGATTGTTCTGTGACTATATATGATCGTTGCACCAAAGCTGATTTGATAGAATTAGATATGCTGGAATTCGACGTTATTATAGGTATGGACTGGTTATCTTCCTGTTATGCTAATGTTGACTGCCAGAAGAAGGTAGTCCGTTTTCAGTTTCCAGGGGAACCAGTTATAGAGTGGTTCGGGTCTACAGCATTGCCGAGGGGTAAGTTGATTTCGTACCTCAAGGCTAAGAAGATGATTCAGAAAGGCTATATCTATCACTTGGTTCGTGTGCACGACACTACAGTTGAGACACCTACTATTCAGTCTGTTCCGATCGTTAATGAATTCCCAGATGTATTTCCTGACGAGCTTCCGGGCCTTCCGCCTGAGCGGGAGATAGACTTTACTATAGAGTTGATGCCGGATACGCAGCCTATATCTATTCCTCCGTACAGAATGGCACCGGCTGAATTGAAGGAGTTGAAGGAGCAGCTGAAAGATTTGTTAGATAAAGGCTTTATTAGACCCAGCACATCACCCTGGGGTGCGCCGGTATTATTTGTGAGGAAGAAAGATGGGAAACTGCGGATGTGTATCGACTACCGGCAGCTAAATAAGGTGACTATAAAGAATAAATATCCCCTCCCCCGGATTGATGACTTGTTTGATCAGCTACAGGGTGCTAAGTATTTTTCGAAGGTAGATCTGCGCTCAGGTTATCATCAGGTGCGAGTGCGGGAGTCAGATATCCCGAAGACTGCTTTCAGGACCCGGTACGGGCATTATGAGTTCAGAGTTATGTCTTTCGGGCTGACTAATGCTCCAGCGGTATTTATGGATCTGATGAATCGGGTATTTCGGCCTTTTCTGGATATGTTTGTTATTGTGTTTATTGATGACATTCTGATTTACTCGCGATCAGCCGAGGAGCATTCAGATCATTTGAGGACGGTGCTTGGTATTCTCCGTCAACAGAAGTTATACGCTAAATTCTCCAAATGTGAATTCTGGTTAACTTCTGTGGCATTCTTGGGCCATATTGTCGGCGCAGATGGTATTCGGGTCGATACGCAGAAGATTGAGGCTGTACAGAATTGGCCCAGGCCTACTACACCGACAGAGGTGCGCAGTTTTCTGGGATTAGCCGGATATTATCGCAGGTTCGTGGAGGACTTTTCTTCTATTGCAGCACCACTGATGAAGCTTACTCAGAAAGCAGCGAAATTTCTGTGGACCGATGCCTGCGAGCGCAGCTTCCAGATGTTGAAAGAAAGGTTAGTTTCAGCACCGGTTTTGACTCTTCCAGAGGGATCAGATGGGTATGTGGTCTATTGTGACGCCTCTGGTATTGGGATAGGTTGTGTGTTGATGTAGCACGGTCGAGTCATAGCCTATGCTTCCCGGCAGCTCAGACCGCACGAGAAGAATTAACCCACTCATGATCTTGAGTTGGCCGCAGTGATTCATGCTTTGAAGATTTGGCGGCATTATTTATATGGGGTCCATGTCGATATTTATACGGACCATAAGAGTCTCCAGTACATCTTTAAGCAGAAAGAATTGAATTTGCGGCAGAGAAGATGGCTTGAGTTACTGAAGGATTATGATGTTGATATTCTGTACCATCCTGGGAAAGCCAATGTGGTGGCGGATGCACTTAGCCGCAAGTCTATGGGCAGCTTGGCTGATGTACCATCGGGTAAGAAAGATTTGGTTCGTGATATTCATCAGCTGGCCAGCCTTGGAGTTCGTTTGGCGGATTCTGGAGATTCTGGGATTTCTATTCGTGCAATTGCTGAATCATCTATTATGGCAGAGGTAAAGCAGCATCAGTTCGAAGATCCTATTCTGGTTCAGTACAGAGATGTGGCCCTTAGTAAAGCAAAGACTCCGTTTGAAATTTCGCCTGAAGGGGTATTATTATATGACGGCAGACTCTGTGTACCGGACGTTGCAGGCTTACGGCGGCAGATTATGGGCGAGGCACATAATGCACGGTATTCTGTTCATCTTGGTTCCACTAAGATGTATCATGATCTCAGGTGTTTGTATTGGTGGGACGGTATGAAGAAAAATATTACCGAGTTTGTTAGTCAGTGTCCGAATTGCCAGCAAGTTAAGATTGAACATCAGAAGCCTGGTGGATTATTACAGGAGATGGAAATTCCAGCCTGGAAATGGGAGATGATTAATATGGATTTCGTTGTTGGGTTACCGCGCACTCCACGCAGGTACGACTCTATTTGGGTTATTGTTGACCGATTGACGAAATCAGCCCATTTTCTTCCGGTTCGGACTACTTATTCGGCTGAGGACTATGCTAGATTGTATATCAGAGAGATAGTTAGACTTCACGGAGTCCCTGTGTCTATTATTACTGACCGAGGTGCCCAGTTCACGGTAAATTTCTGGAGGTCATTTCAGGAGGGATTAGGGACTCAGGTGAGCCTCAGTACAGCCTTTCATCCTCAGTCCGACGGGCTGGCCGAGCGCACTATTCAGACGCTGGAAGATATGTTACGGGCCTGCGTTATTGATTTCAGGGGCAGCTGGGATGATCACTTGCCACTTATTGAGTTTGCCTATAATAACAGCTATCACTCCAGCATTCAGATGGCACCATACGAGGCCCTTTATGGCAGAAAATACAGATCACCGATTGGTTGGTTCGACGAGGGCGAGACTAAGCTGATTGGGCCAGATATGATCCAGGGAGCTGTAGATAAGGTAAAGCTTATTCGGGAGCGATTATTGGCTGCACAGAGTCGACAGAAAGCATATGCAGACAGACGACGTCGACCACTAGAGTTCCAGATTGGCGACTGGGTATTTCTGAAGGTGTCGCCTATGAAGGGTGTTATGAGATTCGGTAAAAAGGGTAAGTTAAGCCCGCGGTATATTGGGCCGTATCAGATCGTTCGGAAGATAGGCGAGGTTGCCTATGAGCTAGACTTACCATCCGACTTGGAGGCCGTACACCCGGTATTTCATGTGTCTATGCTGCGGAAATGTATCGGTGACCCTTCCAGGATATTCCCAGTGGATGACATTTAGGTAACGAAGCATTTATCTTATGAAGAGCAGCCTGTAACTATTCTGGATCGGCAGGTCAGGAGACTACACACTAAGGAAGTGCCTTCTGTCAAAGTCCTGTGGCGCAATAACAATCGCGCGGAGATGACTTGGGAGGCGGAGGACGAGATGAAGAAGAAATACCCCCACTTGTTTCCGACGTCCACAGGTAATCTAAACTTTTCAGTTTGTTGTGTTGATTGATAAAATGAATTATGTATGCCATTATCAAAAAGGGACACTCCCGCCATGATCATACGGCCTTATAAGATTAATTTAACATTCGGGGACGAATGTTTTTAAGGGGAGGAGAATGTTATGTCCCGTGTTTTCGCATATTTGGAAATCGAGAAAAATGAATAAGACTTGTGTGTTATAAGGAAATATTTTGATTCTAAATAATATGACTATGTTGGTTATGAAACTATTGGTGCTAAGTCATTGGGGAAGGCCGAGGGCAAATTTGGAATTTCGGAAATTAGTTTCGGGAATTACAAAACGAGACCTCAATGCATTGGGCCAAGAAACAAATTAACAAGAATTGAGGCCCAAGAATTAGGGGTGGCCGGCCAAGGCCCAAGCCCCATTATTAATGGTCATGTGCTTTGCATGTGACCACTTAAGCATGTATTGAACCATGTATATCCCTAGAAAGTTCAAGAAAAAAAATTGAAGAAACTCCAAAAGGAGCTCTCGGCCGAGCAACAAGGAAAGAAAAAAAATTAATCTCCAATCTTTGATCTTAATCCAAAAATCTTGTTCTTCTTGTATTGTAGTAAGTTCAAGACGCTCTCCGACGGGATACAATTAGTTTAGCGAGAGAGCGACGTTTGCGGCAAGTCGGAACTTCAAGAAAAAGGTAAGATTTCTATGTTTTTATGTTATGGAATGGATATATATGCTATAGTGATTAGAGTGGCATGAAGATTTTGGAATTGTGTTGTGGTTGAGCATGGTCGTGTGTGTGTGTGTGAAGGGTGTGTTTGGCCGTGAGCCATGTTGGTGTGGAAGGGGAGTGAATTGGATTTTGTTTAGTTTGTTAGTTGCCTCGTTGTGACCTTTATAACGTAAATGAATGTTTAACAAATTGAGTTGGTGTTGAAAATGATTACGGATTATTATGGGAAAGTATATAATTTCGGTATACTTGTGTATATCGTTGTATAATTATGATATTAAAACTTCAAATGTGACTTATGGTTGTTGTGAATGAAGTTGGAATGAAACAATGCGAGTTAGTACGTTCGTCGTAAGTGTTGATTTTTTGGATGAAATATGGAAAGTAAGGAACTTCTTGAAATTATGTATAGTGTTTGGAACATAATTGGGATGTGATTGAATAATCTTGAATGATTGAATGAATACAATAATGTGGACATAAGTTTGGAATTGTGAAGTTTGAATGAAAGTTGCCAACTTTTATAGTAAAGAAGAATATTGAAGTTAGAATGATTTAGTTGTGGTTTATGTTGTTTGTGACGTTTGGGTTGTTATTGTTGATGTTTATTGAGCCGAGCTAAGTCTCGGGGGTGTTAGATATATAGGGGAAATGCTGCCGAAATTTCGGTAGACAAAAACGAAGTTAATGGAATTTTTTAAGCTTAAGAATCTCTAATAGGTAACTTTGACCATTTGCAGATTCTGGACGAAACGGGATTTGATTTTAGGGTGAGCATAAGACGTTTCTAAGGTATGTAAAGCTTCCCACTCCTTCGTTTGGCATGTCTTAGTATGTTAGGTTGATATCGGAACCCCCGGAGTAATTCTGCTCCTCGAAATCCGATCTATAGAACGGCTACTATTCATTCAATCCGATTGAAGCCCTATGACCTTATTTTAGCTAGAAAGCAACCTTTCATCCGAAACTTATGCAAATGCAATCGGATTACTTTGAAATCTTTATGTATGATCTTATAGACCCGAAATGTTCATAAATTATGTTCGCCACCTCAACTTGACCCGAGGTGGGCCCCCTAACCCGAGATGCCTTATTCGTCCTACTAGGCTCTCCTTTTTTTTTGATAAGCTTCGATAAAGAATCTTCGAATTTGGAATTTATCCTTTATGAAATAATGTTTTGAACACCATGAGATACTAAGTTATGTTTTGAGCCATATGTACCACTTTGGAAATATTTTGTGAAATAGACTTTCGTACTAATTAATTATTTGACTATTTTGGTTAATGAATTGACTTATGAAGTAATCAAGTTTTGAAAGGCTATTTTGATATACAAATTGCATTGTTTGCTCACGACTCCGCTCGTGCCTTATTATGATTTCGTTCACCGGTTCCCGGGCCAGTTATGATTCGTGCGCTCTATGATGATTCGGCCGTATGCTGTGTTACGATTCCCCGAAGCCTCACCATAGGGCCGGGTTCCGTTTGGAGTTATGCTGTGATATGGCTGTGATGTGATACGCTCATATGTGTGTGTTCGGGGATGTACGGAGATTTGAACCTTCTGGTGTTATGCTGTGTGTGGCACCAGCGTCGGAGTGGTGACCACATTCCTGAGCTTTGCATGATTTTGTTTGCATTATGTATATACGATTTTGATAAACATTTTTATATACTGTTCGGCATTTCTCTCTATGGTATTATGTTCGCTTTCAGTTGCGGCCTATATTTTTTGTACTCCATGCTTTACATGCTCAGTACATCTTTCGTATTGACCCCCTTCCTTCGGGGGCTGCGTTTCATGCCCGCAGGTACAGACGCCGATGATCCACCACTGTAGGCTCCACTTCCGCTATTTCGGAGTACTCCCTTGATTCGGAGTCCACTTTTGGTATATATATCTTTCGCCATGTATATATTTCTGCATATCTGACTATTTGGGTACGGCGGGGCCCTGTCCCGTCAAATGATTCTGTCGGTCAGTTTAGAGGTCTGTGGACATGTTTGTGGGTTATGGTCTGTCTGTATGCTTATGTGTACATGTTGTTTGGGCGATTCCATACGCCGAGGCGGCCGGTCCGCATATGTTTGTGCATTGCTTTGATTAGCCCTGTGTGGCCTCTGTTGGTGTTTGCTGTGTACAGGGTTATTCTGGTTAGTCCGAAAAACAAAGGAAACTCTGCCGAAATTTTTCTGGAAATTATCTGTACTTGGAATATAGCCTTGTCGGCTTCTGCTATACATTTGAATACGTTTGATAGATGGGTTTGGGTGCCCAGATCGGGCACTAGTCACGGCCTACGGGGTTGGGTCGTGACAAGTACAAACAACAAGTACTGGTAGGTATCATAGGCCGACTAAGTTTAGCTAACACATATCAAGTCAATAAAGTAAGGTAAACAAGTAAATCAACAAGGTATAAGTCAAACACGAGAATCCAAGTACACATCATCACCTATGTTTAGCATCTAAACCCAATTGTGCCAAGTCTCAAATACTCAGTCAGAATCCGAATATCACAGGTACATCACAAGAATATCACAATAGAACCCATGGTACAATGCAATATATTAATGTATGAAATTGCATGCAATGCATATACTGTGCACACATGTACTTCGATGATGGAACATCACATCTTGGTAGCACAACCCATGGGGGACCCACAAAGTCCATATACCTCACGGTTACAGAAACAACCTCGGTAATCGTTACCTCACGATTTTGGAAACAACCTTGGCAATCACTACGCATAACCTCTATTCCGGGACAACCATTGGACATCGGTCCTCACGTCGCTCTCATCCAACTGAGTCCAGCTCATCACAATGTTTCCTTAGGTATCATCAATGTATCAACAGTATATGAAAGATGAGAATGTGTGCAATGTATGAGTTCAACATAATCAAATCAATATCACAAGTACCACGCATGTGTTACACCTCAGAAATTTCTCCGTGAAAGTACAATGAATAGACCAACGAAGAGTATGAGTGTACGATGTTTTACTAAGAAGAGGATGACTACTTATGAGTTTTGAAAATGCGAAAGTTGCAGATTTGCACTTCATCCCAGTGGGTCGTAAAATAGAATACGGCCCCTAAAGTGGTTTACGGACCGTAAACTGCTATCGTCCTCCAATATACAAAATTTCAACTTTCTGCCAAATGTCTACATGGTTAAATACGACTCAGAATACGGACCGTAAATCAAAATACGGCCCGTAAACTGTGATCGTAAACCACCATGACTCCAGCAAACCTTTCTGGTTCTGTTATGCTTAAATACGGTCGTGAAGGATGGACCGTAAACCAGAATACGGCCCGTAAACTGGGTTTATGGCCATTGTGCATGTCACGACCCAGCTAGGGGTCGGGACGGGTGTCCGGGGCTAAACACCGAGCACCGCTCGTTCTACCACTCATCATACTTATTAAGCCTCCTTTTTCGATCATAAACTCATAATCATAAGAAAATCATTTTCTTTGAAAAACATAAACACTTTTATATACATAAGCCCTTTAGCTATCAAAGATAATGTACACATATCTACGTATACACAATAGTGACCTTGTGAGACCATATAACCCACACATACGTATCTACGAGCCTCTACTAGAGTACTAGACATATGGACGGGACAAGACCCCGTCGTGCCCAAAATACATATACATATATACAGAAAAGTATAAACCCGATTAGCACCTCCGGAATAATGGAGTGCTCCTGAAAATCTGCTGATAGCTCCTATAGATCAGCGTCGTCTCTCTGTCTACCTGTGGGCATGAACACAGCGTCCAAAGAAAACGGACGTCAGTACAAATATTGTACTGAGTATGTAAGGCATAAATGAAAAAAACATGATAGAGAATCATAAGTTATGAGGTGAAGGCCAAACCTGCGCGAACTTTAAGGATGAATGCATTTCATACATATATCACATATACATAATCGTCGTACATGGATCATCATAGCGTATACATCATCATGTCATATAATTCATCATCATAATACAGTATCTACTCATACACATAAAATGTTATCCGTATTCGGCCACTTAGGGCTCGACAATATCCGTATTCGGCCACGTAGTGGCTCGACAGTATCACATGCATATCTTCCATATTCGGCCACATAGTGGCTTGACCATGTCACATGCATCACACAAGGATCATTATATCTTATCATCATCATTGTCATCATATACATCTCATAAGCTTATCGTAACCGTTCATTAATGCACACATTTAAATTCAAAGACAATTTATGAAAGTTACATCTCGTAGCATGAATTTCATATAATTATCGTATGACAGTCTTCATAATCTTTAGGCTTAAGCTCAACATTACCACTATCGTTTATATAGCATATCTCTTACCTTTATCTCATATGAAATCCTCTAAGAACATAGACTCATAACTTTGCGGAACATTGGTCATAGAACATGCATTAAGTCTTATTGGGCAATCTATAACAATGTCGGGGTGACATAAGGTCGAGAACCCCCGAGTCCATTATGGAGAATTCATAAGCATTATGCCTCACCTTGAAGGAATTAGCATATAAGGTGAGTGTAGTCAATGGACAATATCAATGGATCGTAATATGGATCATTAGCCTTGTGGAACTATGATATTGTAGGCCTTAGTATCTTTAGACTTAGACTCATCATCGTCATTACCGCATTCGTAACATGCCTCTTATCTTATCCCATATGGTTGTTCATGAACATAGACTCTTAGTTCTCCGGAAAGTAGGAAAGTCATGGAGAAGTAAGGAAAATACTATCATAGGAATTATATAAGGATCATTAATTTCGTAGGGATATCATATCACGAGCTTTATGACTTCTAGACTTAGATTCATTATCAACATCAATCATAACACGTCATTATTATACATCTCAAGCCATAGCATCATGTTATCATTTCTTAGTGTTCCATGTATCTATAGTGTTACAAGTTAGCATTACTTATCATCTTCTTGTCATAACATACATTAGCATTAAGAGCATTCATTAGGCTTTAAGACAACCATATTATGTCGGGGTGACGTAAGGTCGTGAACCCCCGATTGTATTATGGACATTTATGAGTATCATGCCTCGCCTTGAAGGGAATAAAACATAAGGCGAGTGTTAACAATAATAACATCATTAGCATTGTAGGAACATCATGCCACAATTTCTTGAGTCTCTAGACTCTAGCTCATTGTCATCACTATCATGCTCATAGGGGATTTAATATATAGAATGACTCTTAAACTTCATCTTATAGAAGGGTTTGTGGAAAGCTTGAAGGATTCATGCCTTTTGAAAGAAGAGTTAAGCCTCACATACCTTTGTCGTTTAAGCAATTTAGTGTTTGCTTATTCTCCTTCAATGTCACGCCTCTACCTTCAAAAAGAGGATTCGTACGATCGTTAGTTAACCAACTATAAGAACGCACTACTATTTCTAGAGAAAATTGGGCAGCACTTCCTTTGTTTATACTACTTTTCCCGTATTCCATATCAACTCCCAACACTCACAACAACAATCACAATATAGCAATCAACAATTATTATTCGTATACAATGACCATGATCCACCATTTCTCTATGTTTTCCCACATTTATGGTTTTGGGTTCGCTATCGCATTTTCCCATGTATCACACTTATCTCATGGTCTACATGTCATTTACAATGTATTCATACTCACAACACACTAACATTCATGATGCAATTCAACTACCATTCAATCATGACACTATTCACTCTTGAATGACCCATTTGCTATGCCTTTCTACAATTCGGGTGTCTTAACCCTCCAATACCTTAAACAACATGAAATGGTCATGAAACGTACCTTGGATGATGGTTGAACAAGTCTTGAATGAAGTTTCTCTTCTTAGTACCAAAACCCTATCTCACCTCCTTTGGTTTTCTTGAGGAAGATGAACTTTTCTTGAGTTTCATACATGTTGATTCATGGATTATGTGTTGTTGATCTTAGTTCCCCTTTTGGGTTTTTCTTGTAGTTGAAGAGTAGGGAAGGTTCTAGAGGTCTCTTGAAGTATGGAGTGGGAGTGGAATGAAATATGAAATGAAAAAGGGGTCCTTATACTTAAATTAAAAGCTGGCCGACCATCATTATACGGACCAACATACGGTCCGTACTATTTATACGGGCCGTATGTATGGGCGTACATTTGGTCCAGTGGCTGGTGGCCTTCTTGGCCAATTATACAGTCCAATATACGGCTGGTATAAATTATACGGTCTGTAGATTGGGCCGTATAATGCCCAGTAAGTCCGTTTTCGTTCTCGTCGTCTCGTTTGATCTCCGATCCTTATGGAACCTTCTTGGAACTTGTTTAACACTTCAATATCAATCTTAGGGACATTATTACACTTCTCTAAGACATCATTATGCCATCATGGACTCGTTGGTCGAAATTCTTATCCGATACATAACGTATGATTCACTTTCCTTAGCAACTTTCTTTCCTTGCATTGTATGCCTTTAAAACCTCGTTGAGGGTCATCTAATACTCTCTCTTGCTCGTAAAAACATCGTATACGCCGCGTCCTCTGTTGGCCTATTCACTGTACATGTATGGGGGTTTTTCCAAGGCGTAACAGTGCACTTCGACTACTGTTCACAAAAATCAGATTTTAAGTTAAGTATAAGGGACCCTTTTTCATTCCATTCATTTCATTTTCACTTCACACTTCAAGAAACATCTAGAATACTCTCTAATATTCATCCACAAGAGAAGCAAAGGAAAATCAAGATCAACAACACTAAAACCATGAAATCAAGAGTGTGAAACTCATCAAAGTTCATCTACACCAAGAAATTTCAAAGGAAGTGAAGTAGGGTTTTTGGCATAGAAGAGTATTGCTACTCAAGGCTCATTCCTACCACATCTAAGGTACGTTTTATGACTTTATCATGATGATTGAAGTATTTATACGTTGAAACACCTGGATTATAAAAAAAGTGTAGTAAATGGGTCATAAAATGTGAATAGTGCCATAATTGAATGATAGTTGGATTGAATTATGAATGTTGATGAGTTGGGAGTATAAATATGTTATAAATGATGTGTAGACCATAAAATAGGGTGATGTATGAGAAAATGTGATGATGAGCTAAAACCCGTAAATGTGGAGAAATTGGAGAAAAAATGGTGGAATGTAGATAAATGACGATTGTTGATACGATATTGTGAGTGTTGTTGTGAATGTTTGGTAGTTGAAATGAAACATGGGAAAAGCAGTAGAAACAAAGGAAATGTGTTACACCTCGGAAAATTTTCCGTTGGTACGCAAGAGAATGAACTAGTGATGAATATGAGTGCATGATGTCCATGAGCAAGAAACGACGTTTGATGACCTTAGGCGAGATTTCGAAAGTATCCGATGTGAGACGAGGAAGTTGGCTAAGTTAAGATGAGATACAAGGTGAGCAATGCATGTGCATGGACGGGGGTGATTAAAAAGAGAAGTCTAAGAAATATGGGAAGTTGCAGAATTGCAACTGCCCAGTGGTCGTAAATTGCAAAATACGGACCGTAAATTGCTATACGGTCCGTAAACTGGCAGTCGTAAACTGCCATGCAAAAGCTTCGGCTTTCTGCCCAGCCGAGAAATGGTAAAATACGACCAGGTTTACGGACCGTAAAGCGGGCTGAAAGAGCACCGCCACTGGTAGTAGAGGAAGATGAGTCCCAGAGTGCGGCTCAATCTCAGTCCTCCCAGACAGTGCCTATTACCGAGGAGCACGTGGGAGCCTCGGCCCCAGCTCCGGCTCCTCCACCGAATGCTTCGGGCCAAGA
This sequence comes from Lycium barbarum, assembly GCF_019175385.1. Lineage (NCBI taxonomy): Eukaryota > Viridiplantae > Streptophyta > Magnoliopsida > Solanales > Solanaceae > Lycium > Lycium barbarum. The sequence continues at coordinate 66,108,475 of NC_083347.1, read as the reverse complement.
TGTGAGAGAGGCCATTAATTTGTTGACTCAGTTGGTTGCGGCCAAGACTCAGAGGCCAAGCACAGGGCAAGGTGACAGGGCTGTTAATGCAAGGGCCTGTGACTTCATGGCTTTGAAACCCCCGGAATTCTTTGGGTCGAAACCGGAGGAGGATCCTCAGGACTTCATTGACGGTATGTTGAGGACGCTCCGATTGATACATGCTTCAGACACCGAGTCAGTGGAGCTAGCGTCGTATAGATTGAGGGACGTCTCAATCCAGTGGTATACGGTTTGGATGGCTTCACGGGGAGCCAATGCACCTCCGCCGGTATGGTAAGAGTTTGTCGATGCTTTTCTCCGTCATTACATGCCTCCAGAAGTTCGGCGAGCTAGGGCCGATAAATTCTTGAATTTGAAGTAAGGTAACATGAGTGCTACAGAGTATAGTCTCTGCTTTAACTCCTTGGCTAGGTATGCTTCGGCCATGGTAGCGGATATGGGCGATCGGGTACACCGATTTGTGAAAGGCCTAGGGCCACACTTGATGGATAAATGCTTGACTGCGTCCCTTCAGGATGGCATGGATATTGCACGCATTCAGGCACATGCTCAGGAATTAGAGGAACACTTACAGCAGCGAAGAAATGAACGGGAGCAAGATAGGGGGCATAACAAGAGGGCTAGACCTTCGGGTTCGAGGGGCGAGTCCAGAGGCGGACACAGGCAGCAGTTTCCCAGCCATTCGGGCTATTCCATGACCAGTCCACCTCCACGGTTTCAGGCCAAGGCCTTGATAGATCTGTTCGTTCAGGGCCGAGTCAGAGTTATTCAGGGTCCCAGTTCAGAGGTGATTCAGGCCAGTCAAGGCCGCCTGTGCCACGATGTTCCCAGTGTGGGAAGTCGCATTGGGGTCAGTGCCGATTGGGTTCAGATGTTTGCTATTCATGTGGTCGACCGGGCCATATTATGCGTGATTGCCCCTCAGTGCATGGTAGAGGTAGGACCCAGCCATCAGGGTCGGTAGTCGGATCTTCGGTATCTGTACGCCTTACGGGGCCAGGTTCCCATGTGCCAGTCGGCCATGGTAGAGGTAGGGGCAGAGCTCCCAGTACTAGCGATTCTCAGCACCGTATTTATGCTTTGGTTGGACACCAAGATCTTGAGTCTTCTCCTGATGTGGTCACAGGTATATTATCGATATTCTCTCATGATGTATATGCTTTGATTAATCCGGGCTCCACATTATCATATGTTACTCCATATATTGCGGGTCGATTTATAATTGAGCCGGAGTCTATCAAACCTTTTGAGGTGTCTACACCCGTGGGTGACTCGGTAATAGCTAGCCGAGTATATAGGAATTGTGTGATTGTGATTTGTGATCGTCGTACCATAATTGATTTGCATGAGCTAGAGATGGTAGATTTTGATGTCATTATGGGCATGGATTGGTTGGCTTCTTGTTATGCCAATGTTGATTGTAGAATGAAGATGGTTCGTTTTCAATTTCCCGGAGAACCAGTCTTAAAATGGAAAGGAAATACGGCATCACCAAAAGGTAGGTTTATTTCCTATCTAAAGGCAAGGAAGATGATCACGAAAGGGTGCATTTATCACCTAGTGCGAGTTCAAGATGTAGAAGCTGAGTCGCCGACTCTACAGTCAGTTCCAGTGGTGAACGAATTTCCGGATGTGTTCCCGGAAGAGCATCCAGGCCTTCCTCCCGAGCGAGAAATCGATTTTGCGATTGATGTGTTTCCAGACACTAAACCCATATCTATTCCTCCCTATAGAATGGCACCCGCAGAGTTGAAAGAGTTGAAGGAGCAATTGAAAGACTTGCTTGAAAAAGGCTTCATTAGGCCTAGTTCGTCCCCGTAGGGAGCGCCCGTACTGTTTGTCCGAAAGAAAGATGGCTCCTTAAGGATGTGCATCGATTATCGGCAATTGAATAAAGTGACGATTAAGAACAAGTATCCTCTCCCGAGGATCGATGACTTATTTGATCAATTGCAAGGTGCCAAGTGGTTTTCAAAGATTGATTTGAGGTCTGGGTATCATCAAGTGAGAGTCAGGGAAAGAGATATCCCTAAGACGGCCTTCAGAACAAGATACGGTCACTTCGAGTTTCGAGTGATGTCGTTTGGGTTAACTAATGCCCCGGCAGTGTTTATGGACCTAATGAACAATGTATTCAGACCTTTTCTGGATCTATTTGTAATTGTATTCATCGACGACATCTTAGTGTATTCTAGATCCGAGGACGAGCATGCGGATCATTTGCGAATTGTCCTTGGAGTTCTTCGAGCTCGAGAGTTGTTTGCAAAATTCTCCAAGTGTGAGTTTTGGTTGAACTCGGTATCATTTCTGGGCCATATCGTTGCAGCCAATGGTATTCGAGTGGATAACCAAAAGATCGAGGCCGTGAAGACTTGGCCAAGGCCCACGACTCCTACGGAGGTTCGTAGCTTTTTGGGCTTAGCAGGCTATTACAGAAGATTTGTTAAGGGTTTTTCTTCTATTTCTGCGCCACTCACCAAGTTGACTCAGAAGTCAGCTAAGTTTCAATGGACAAATGCTTGCGAGCGTAGTTTCCAAGAGTTGAAAGACCGATTGACTTCAGCTCCAGTCTTGACACTTCCAGAGGGATTGGAAGGCTATGTTATTTATTGTGATGCTTCAGGCGTCGAGCTAGGCTGTGTATTGATGCAAAATGGTAAGGTGATTGCGTACGCTTCTAGGCAATTGCGGAAACATGAACAGAATTACCCGACCCGTGATTTCGAATTAGCCGCAGTGGTCCATGCATTAAAGATATGGCGACATTATTTATATGGTGTCCATGTGGATGTTTATACAGATCATAAGAGCCTTCAGTATATCTTCAAGCAGAAAGAGTTGAATTTGCGACAACGACGATGGTTGGAGTTGCTAAAGGATTACGATGTTGATATCTTGTATCACCCCGGAAAGGCTAACGTTGTGGCTGACGCTCTTAGCCGCAGATCCATGGGAAGTCTAAGTGATGTACGACCAGAAAAGAAAGAGATGGCCCGTGAGCTTCAACAGTTAGCAAGCCTAGGAGTCCGAGTAGTGGACTCAGGTAGCAGCGGAGCTACTATTCAGAATTCAGCAGTTTCATCGCTAGTAGCGGAAGTAAAAGAGCGACAATATGAGGATCCCATGCTAATGCAGTACAGAGATACACTCCCCCAGAAGGAGGAGTCATCATTTGATATTTCGGAAGACGGAGTTCTCCGATGTCGAGGCAGGTTATGTGTTCCCGATGTGGTAGGTCTACGTCACCAAATATTGAGGGAAGCTCATTGTTCCCGTTACTCCGTTCACCCCGGAGCGACGAAAATGTATAATGATCTTAAGTCTATATATTGGTGGAATGGGATGAAGAAAGACGTAGTGGAATTTGTAGCTCAATGTCCTAATTGCCAACAAGTGAAGATCGAGCACCAAAAGTCGGGTGGCTTGTTGCAAGCTATAGAACTCCCGATGTGGAAGTGGGAAGTGATTAATATGGACTTCATCACAGGGTTACCCCATTCTCGACGTAAATATGATTCTATATGGGTGATCATGGATAGACTCACAAAGTCAGCGCATTTCTTACCGGTCAGGACGACCTATGTGGCAGAAGATTATGCGAAGCTTTATCTTAAAGAGATAGTGAAACTCCATGGCGTTCCAGTATCTATTATCTCCGATAGAGGGACCCAGTTTACAGCCAAGTTTTGGAGATCGTTCCAAGAGGGTCTAGGGACCCAAGTGCGCCTAAGCACGGCATTTCACCCACAGACCGATGGGCAAGCTGAACGCACTATTCAGACTCTCGAGGATATGTTACGAGCATGTATGTTAGATTTTGGAGGAAATTGGGATGATCATTTGCCACTCATTGAATTTGCTTACAATAATAGTTACCATTCCAGCATTCAAATGGCACCGTATGAAGCTCTATATGGGCGAAAGTGTAGATCCCCAATTGGGTGGTTTGAAACCGGAGAAACTAAGTTGATAGGGCCAGACTTGGTCCAGCAAGCAATAAAGAAAGTTAAGCTCATACAAGATCGGTTGCTAGCGGCTCAAAGTCGTCAAAAGTCCTATGCGGATAATCGTCGAAGAGACTTAGAGTTCAAAGTGAAAGATTGGGTATTCTTGAAAGTGTCGCCGATGAAGGGCGTAATGAGATTTGGCAAAAAGGGGAAGCTCAGTCCCCGGTATATTGGGCCATACGAAATTGTACGCAAGATAGGCAAAGTGGCCTATGAGTTAAATCTACCTCCAGACTTGGAGTCAGTTCATCCAGTATTTCATGTTTCGATGCTTCGGAAATGTGTTGGAGATCCTACTAGGATCGTCCCAGTGAATGATGTGCAAGTAACAGAGAAATTGACTTATGAAGAGATACCCATTGCCATACTAGATAGGCAAGTACGGAGACTTAGAAACAAAGAAGTGGCCTCAGTTAAGGTCTTATGGAGGAACAACAATCGAGAGGAAATGACGTGGGAAGCAGAAGAGAGTATGCGATCCAAATACCCACATCTATTTCAGCCCTTGGAAGAAGTACAAAATGAAACGTCGAGATCATAAGGTATGCATGTTTTTCTTTTATGCTTTTGGGTCGTGTGTGGCCAATTTTTATGTTATTATGTAGTGCCCCTGTGTGGCATTGATATTATGGGTTGTTGTGGCAGGATGGCAGTGTCATAATGTAGGGGAAACTCTGGAGAAATTTTTATAGAATCCCCGAAGACTTTAACATTCGAGGACGAATGTTCTTAAAGGGGGGAGAATGTTACACCTCGGAAAAATTTTCGTTGGTACGCAAGAGAATGAACTAGTGATGAATATGAGTGCATGATGTCCATGAGCAAGAAACGACGTTTGATGACCTTAGGCGAGATTTCGAAAGTATCCGATGTGAGACGAGGAAGTTGGCTAAGTTAAGATGAGATACAAGGTGAGCAATGCATGTGCATGGACGGGGGTGATTAAAAAGAGAAGTCTAAGAAATATGGGAAGTTGCAGAATTGCAACTGCCCAGTGGTCGTAAATTGCAAAATACGGACCGTAAATTGCTATACGGTCCGTAAACTGGCAGTCGTACACTGCCATGCAAAAGCTTCGGCTTTCTGCCCAGCCGAGAAATGGTAAAATACGACCAGGTTTACGGACCGTAAAGTGATTTACGGCCCGTAAACCATGGTCGTAAATCACCATGCATGCAGCCTTAAGTTTCTGGTCCTGCTTAAGCTTAAAGACAACCACGAGGGACGGTCCGTAAACTGAAATACGGACCGTAAACCTCCATGGACGACCACTGTTCACCCAACACAGATTTTTCAATTCATTAAATATGAGGATCAAGACTTGTTTTATTTCATTTTCAACATTACACCACTTCTCTCTAGAATCATCTCTCTACATTTATTTCATAAGTTTTCAAGTATTATAAGTCCCCAACAACATAAACAAGTGAATCAACTGTAAGCAAGCCATTAAATAACATTCAAGTCAAGAAATGCAAATAGAGAAAAAACTAGGGTTTCGCTCAAAGTGGGGTATTATCAACCAAAGCTTGTTCCTACAACTTCTAAGGTAAGATTCATGATTTTTACAAGATGTTTAAGGTATTGGAGAATTAAAATACATGGAGTGTAGAAAATGTGGTCAACTAGGTCATGAATGGTGAATAGTGACATTTTGAGGAATAGTTTGAATTGAATTATGAATGTTGTTGTGTTATGATATGAATGTATTATAAATGGTACTAAGATCATGAACTCGACACTTTAGACGAATGGACGAAGTTGGAGGTCATGACCATAAATATGGGAGAATTAGGAGCAAATTGAGAAATCTAGATAATGTGGATGATGTGAATGACTAATGGCCATTGTTATGATATTAATGAAGGTATAGACGCTAGCATTGGAAGGAAACGTGCAAGTGTACAATAGTCCGACGAAGAGGTGTGTAAGGCTAACCCTTCCTTCATAAGGCATGGTTCTTGGCCAAATTTCTAATTCCTCTATATGAGTATGTTGTATTCAAGTGATTGACACTCCGAGCTCATAAGCTCACGATCCTTAACATGTACTACGATTGTACTACGCCCCTCATATGACGAGTAAGCCTAAGATATGGATGTAGCAATAATGATGATGATAGTGATGACGATAATAATAATAATGATGCCAAAGGTGCCTACGGGCTATTATACTTATATGTGCCTATGAAGGGCTATAATGATACCCCGATCTTATAACGCCGGGTAGGATATATGTATATGATTATGTATAAAGTATGTATACGATTACGTAACGCGCGCACACCTCTGCAGATGGTACGGATAACCTTGAAGCCTTGGTAGGGCCAGGTAGAAATAACATTGAGCCTTGGTTGGCTAAGTACGTATGAAACACCGAACCTTATGGTTGGGCACGCTATGTATGTATATAAGTGTATGGCTATGTATACGATATGAATATGAATGTGAAAAGACTATGTATATTAATGCGAATAGGGGCATATATACGAATACGAGCACTATTATGAAATACGCATGAGAAATGGAAAGTCCCTATGAAAGGCAGGTAAGTGCCATGATGATGATATTATTGTCTTCCCTCCTGTGCCACTTCATATATTGATGTTAATCATGCTTTACATACTCAGTACATTCTTCGTACTGACGTCCTTTTGTTTGTGGGCGCTGCGTCATGCCCGCAGGTGCACAGGGAGACAGACTTGATCCATAGCTGCTTATCCAGAGATTGCATAGCAGAGCTCCATTTCTTTCGGAGCCGCAGCTTTTGGGTACTCATTATTTTGTGTATATAATTATGGGCATAGCGGGGTCCTATCCCGCTAATGTGATATGTCATACTCTTAGAGGCTCATAGTCATGTGTATGTGGGTAGAGATGTTCGGCCATGTCGGCCCATGTTTTGTATATCTTTTGTTGGCCTCGTCGGCCTTGTACTTATGATGTGGCATAGATGCCTATGATATGTTAAATGATGATGGTCGTCTAATGGGATCAATATGATTAACGATAAGAAAAGCACGAATTGGCTTATGGTTCACCTAGATGTTATGTTATGTACGATAAGGGGGTGCCCGGGTGGGGTAGCACCGGGTGCTCGTCGCGGCCCCCTAGCCTGGTCGTGACAAAATGCTGCCCAATTTTCCCTAGAGAATAGTCATGTGTTCTTATATGCGATTAACTGACGTTGATGCGAATTCTCTTGAAAGTAAAGACGCGAATATTGAAGAGGAACGATTAAGCGGTAGAATAGCTAAAGGAAAAGGTATGTAAGGCTTATCTTTTCTTTCAAAAGGCATGAATCCTTCAAGTCTTATATAATCCTTCGGCAAAACGAACCTTATGAGCTCTTCAATATATTGAATTACATACGAATATGATGGTGATGATAATGAGCAAGAGTATAGCGATTCAAGAAATTGTGGCATGATGTTCCTATAAGGCTAATGATGTTATCTTTGTTAACACTCGCCTTATGCTCTATTTCCTTCAAGGCGAGGCACGGTACTTATAAACGTTCATAATATACGCGGGGGCTCTCGACCTTACGTCACCCCGACATTGTTATAGATTTTTCATAAGCCTCAATGTATGTCCTATGACCAATATTTTGAGAAACTGCGAGTCTATGTTCATAAAAGATTTCATGTGCGATAAAGGTAAGAGATACGCTATAGAAGTGATAATGGAAATGATGAGCTTAAGCCCAAAGATTATAAAGACTATCATCCGATATTTATACGAAATTCATGCTACGAATATGATGTGATTTTCATAGATTGTCTTTAAATTTAAATGTGTGCATTAATGAAAGGTTACGATAAGCTTATAAGATGAATGTGACGACAATGATAATGATGAGATATATTGATCCTTGTATGATGCATGTGATATGGTCGAGCCACTACGTGGCCGAATATGGAAGATATGTATGTGATATTGTCGAGCTACTACGTGGCCGAATACGGATACTGTCGAGCCACTATGTGGCCGAATACGGATATTGTCGAGCCCTACGTGGCCGAATACGGATAATGTTTTATGTGTATGAGAAGCTACTGCACTACGATAATGAATTGTATGACATGATGATGTATACACTATGATGGTTCATGTACGACGATTATGTATATGCGATATATGTATGAAATGTATTCACCCTTAAAGGTCGCGCAGGTTTTTCCTTCACCTCATGACTTATGATTTCTCTATTATGTTTGTTTCATTCATGCCTTACATACTCAGTACAATATTCGTACTGACGTCCGTTTTCTTTGGGCGTTGTGTTCATGCTCACAGGTAGACAGGGAGACGGTGCAGACCTTTAGGAGCTACCAGCAGATTTGCAGAAGCACTTCATTAATCTGGAGGTGCTAATCGGGTTATACTTTTGTGTATATATATGTGTATAAGTATTTTGGGCACGACGGGGTCTTTTCCCGTCCATATGTCTAGTACTTTAGTAGAGGCTCGTAGATACGTATGTGTGGGTTATATAGTCTCACAAGGTCACTACTGTATATATGTGGATATGTGTACATTATCTTTTGATAGCCAAAGGGCTTATGTATATAAAAGTATTTATGTTCTTTAATGAAAATGATTTTCTTATGATTATGAGTTTATGAACAAAAAATGAGGCTTAATGAGTATGATGAGTAGTAGAACGAGCGGTGCTCGGTGGTCAGCCTTGGGTACCCGTCACGGCCCCTAGCTAGGTCGTGACAGCATGGGCACACCAACAATATCATGAAAAGGCTACACAATAAGCCATAATAGAACATTATTCTCGTATCGAACGTCAACAGGTAAGATACTACAATATCATGATCAAGATATATCAATATTCTCCAATATCTACTATCTCCACGTGGCATCAAGCCAACAACAATAGAACAAGATAAGTCACAGCACAACGGGGTGGCTAACCCCAATCACACAACAGGGCCAACCTAAGACAATATCCAATCCAACTTCATACCCGAAGGTTTACATGCTTTCTCTGACAATACCGTCTAAATATATGCTTCACTAAATGAAGTCTCGCTGTAGGATAAACCGTAACCTACCTGGAAGGCTGAACAGCAATATCACCAACAATCACTCCCTAGACTTTCTTTTCCTCTGAGCCTCGAGATAAAGAAAGTCTAGGCACATTCGAATCAAGAAATTAGAATCAAGAAGAACATCAGACGAACCCTACTTCCATTCAAGACCCAAATCCCCAACCTATGGAATGGGTTTTATGAACTAGAAGGGTGAAATTAGGAATCTAAAGGTTCAACCATGAAATTAGATGTTATATCCCGTATTTTGTACATTCGGATATTTTAAGATAGTCGCGATAAGTTAAGGGCAAGGCAATTATTTTCCTTCCGATTTTATTTTAATACACAAGTTGGTTATTAGTGGTATGGAAATATTGAGAAAGGCTAGGGGTAAGAAGGAAAAAAAAATTCAAGAAGGTTCATGACAATAGCCACCATGGCCATGTGGCTCAAGTGGGACCCACCCATGGCTTGTCCAATTAACTCAAGCCATGAGTGGGGGCACGTGTCCACCTTTCATGGGCTATGTATATATATATATATATATATATATATATATAGATGAGTAATTACAAAGCAAGACATATTCTTCATCTTCACCATTCAAGAAACTTCAAGAAAAAAATATAGTAGTATTCGTCCATGGCTAGAAAAATTTGATGCCTTGGAGTTGATCAATAAAAATAATTTTCTTCTAGCATTTCAACCAATTGGAAGGCCCATATTAACGTGGAGAAGTTGTTGGAGCAAGCAAAGCATTCATTTGTGCAATTTACCAACCCTAGCTAAATTGAGAAGTGGAAGGGTAAAGGTAAGAATTAATCTCTTTTTCTATGTGTTAGGGATGGTTTGTCAGTGTTGTAGTATGTAGAAATGGATGAAATTCATGAAATATGTGTGTGTTGGTTGTGGCCGAATAGGGACTATGTTGGTAAGATGTGATGAATTGATTTTATTTAGAATTTTGATTGTTGTTGTTGAGGATTCCATGATAAAAATGAAGGTTTGATGGCTTGAAATGAAGTTGTAATCATTGTGGGATTGTTGAAGAAGTTAATGTGACACTAGCATGGTTTCTTATATTTGTATGAATGATGTTGCTAACGTGTGATTGTTGGTATAATTCATGAACTTGGAAGCGAGGAATATGTTGTTGTTGTTCTTATTGAGTTTGGAAGATTGTAAGTTGGGTGGTTGTGGTTAACTTGAAGGTAAATGAAATGTCGTCGAATTATGTAGAAAGGGTTGCTAATGTTTGAATGCATTTTGAGTTAATTGTTAAAGTTGTTAATGTGGTTGTTGGTATTGTTGTTGATGATTTGGCCGAGTTACATTCTCGGGGTTTGTTGGATTTACAGGGGAAATGCTGCCCAAATTTTTGTAGGTGAATTGCTAGCTTGGAATCGGGTTCCTAAATACCTATAGCTAATGTTTGATATCTTCTGACGTTGTTGTAGATCTTGGGAAAGCCGAGACTTAAGTTCGGATTAGCTTAGGAAGCGGACAAGGTATGTAAGGCTTACCCTTTCTTTCTTTTGGCATGTCCTAGAGCTAAGTAAGGTATGACACGCACCTTGGGATAACTCTATTCTTTAATCCGAGCTTGTTTACGATTCTTATTCACTTCTTGACATGAACATACTTGGTATAGTCGAGTCTATTGTATGATTGAGTAACGAGCAAAGCATAAAGAGTCCCTATTCCTAAAAGGGTTCTATAAGGATTAATGTCCCTAACTTTCATAGGCAGTCTCGGATTGCTGTGAAACGTTCATAGAGATTTCTGTAATGAATAACGTCCATAACTTTCTTATGCTAACTCGGATTGACTCGAAACGTGTTTATGATCCTTCAAGTGTCGATTATTGTACTTACCTATCGAGTCTTAAAAATTGATTTATATGCATATAGTTTCTCACTTGCTCGTGCATGCCTCAATATATCTTTCACTGAGTCCCGGGCCAGGACACGTTCTCGTGCGTACTCCACTGCATTGTTCACCGAGTCCCTCAATAGAGGGCCGGGACACGTTATATATATATACATTCTGGAGTATGATGTGTTATGGCGTTATGATGTGTTATGGCGTTATGATGTGTTACGGCGTTATAAAGGGTTACGGAGTTATTCCCTATTCTGGAGTAATATGTGTTATGGCGCCAACGACGGGGTGGCGACCATATTTCGTTCACCGAGCCCCATAATGGGCCGGATATGACATATGACATTGACATGCATGATTTGTGTTTTAAAAGTAAGCATTTTGGTATTCTGGATAGTGTACTTACTTTTTATATTTCTTGTTCTGATTATGGCTCTGTTTACTGTACTTCATGCTTTACATACTCAGTACATATTCCGTACTGACCCCCGCTCTTCAGGGGCTGCGTTTCATGCCACGCAGGTGTATACAGATGAGTAGAGGACAATGCTAGGAGACGTATCAGCTGGATGGGCGAGCTCCATTTCCTTCTGGAGTGTTGCCGAGTCAGAGTATTCATGTTATGGTATCTTGATTGATGTTATAGACTTTGCAGACAGAGTCACGTGTATAGGATGTCAGTCTTGTAAGCGGCTCTGCAAGCCGACGTACCATTATGCTTTATGTTACAAATTCCATATGATTATAGATTTTACTTGACTTGAGAACGACGAATGGAATGGTTTTGACAAATTTCTATTATGCATATCATTTCGTAACTTAAGAGTCCAATGAGGTTATGAACATAACGAGAGTTAAAGGGGTTCGCTCGGCTCTGAGTATGGGGTTGGGTGCCCATCATGCCCTATCAAGATTAGGGTGTGACAAATTGGTATCAGAGCAGTTCGCCCTAGGGGTTGTCTGCAAAGTCGTGTCCAGTAGAGTCCTGTTTATGGGTGTGAAGCCGGCCACACTTATAAACAGGAGGCTGCAAGGCATCTAGGAATTATTGACCTTCTTTCTGTCTTAGATCGTGCGATAGAGCCAAGTCATAGGAAATGAGATTCCTCGCACTAACCTTTGATCTCAGCAGAGGCACAGTATCGACGGGAGAAGGTGAGTGATGATATGGAAAGTCACAGGGGTAAGTTTTGATATTTTCATTCTTTTATCTGAAATTGGGAGCCCTGGGTGGCTGGGATATGTCGTATATATATGTGCCCTGTGAGGCATTGCTGGTAATTGCTGCATACAGGTTTTGGATAGTAAGAATTGTAAAGAAGACCCTTCTAGAATTTTTCAAAATCAGGCCATTTAGTTTGGTACACCTAACAGGAAGAAGCGTGGAAAGGAAATATCGTAAATAGACAATAAGTGGGATGCGTTGTTTTAGAGGAGTTATGGACTTGGCATGGCATGACGAATAATTGCGAGAAAGACGATTAGCAGTCTGAAGGATTTAAAAGGGTTACATTCGAGGTTTAGTAGGAGCAAGGTCTGTTGGGGGATTCAGGGAAAGTCGACAATGAGTTCTGCTGTAGATTATTATATAAGAGTGGCGAGCGGAAGTCCAAAGAGGTGGATAATCGGGTATTTATAAGTAACGGCGACGAAGGTGTGTTCGCTACCATCGGGAATCTGAAAATCCAGGATGAAAGGTAGCCAAACACATAGGTGAAAGGTGAATATTAGGGATTGAAAAGGCTAAAATAGTAATTGTTAAAGGAGAGAGATGTGCTACGAGAATGTCTCGGAATCTGGTAAGACTCCAACTTGCTCCAGATCATGTAACGAAGGTCATGCGGGGAAGTGGATGCGATTATATCAGCATTAATGCACCGGATTTCATCGAAGTTTCAAGGTTAAGCGTGCTAGGGTGAGAGAAATATTAGGATGGGTGACCCCCCTGGGAAGTGTACTAAAAGTCCTATAGATTTAGACATAAGAGGCAAATGAGAAGCTAGAGTAGCCTAAGGGAAATTAGAGTATACGGAATGGTTGAAAACCTTAAGAGGTTGCGTAAGACGAGGCAGACTAGATCGGTGAAGATAAAGAAAGTGCATCCCAGCTCTGGAATTAGGATGAGTTTGAATAGCGTTTGGAAATATTTTGTAGACGAGATGGTAGTAATTATATATACATATATATGGATGCGTATGATATCCCACATGTGATTGTATCAACGGGTATGGGTACCCCAGCAACCGGCGTAGTGGTCTATTGAAGGCATCAATCGAGCAAGGGTACCGAAGTTCAAGTGACAACAAAAATAAATGGTACAAGTGTTACAAGGTAAGCTGATGTTATTTTCACTACAGGTTAAGATTGGAAATTTCTAATACAACGATATTTGGAAAAGAAAGAGAGTGAGTAAATGGAAGGCAAGGAGATCAAAATGTCGGAAAAAGTGAAAAGTACAAGGGACGACGGGCAAAGCACAAGAAAAATGTGTAACCATATTGATGTGGTAGCTTCGGACATGGAGAAGCTTTCCTAAAAAGATGACTTAGAAATGAAACGGATTTGCGCGTTTAAGGTAATATTTCACGGACATCAGAACCGATACTACAAATAACAAGAGGAGAAAGGTGCTCGGGGAGGAAGAAACCCAAGGAAGGTTAAAGATGAAAGTAGGAAAGGTGTACCAATTGGCAGATTGAAGGAAAAGGAGAGAATATAGGAGGAAAAAAATTTAAAAAAATCTCTAATCACGAGAGTAAGGAAGATACTTTAACGAATTAGTGGTAGGAAACTGATTACTCACCGAGATAAGAACAAAGAGGCTGAGTCGACACGATTGATTGGAAAATTAATGGCATAGAATGAGGATTCATGTGAAGATCGAGGGATTTGATCTTAGAGGAAATGGAATGAAATGCAAGGAACGTGCATGGGAGACCGCTCGGCCGTAGCATCATAAAGATAGATAAAGTTTCGATGAACGAGGACAGAGAGAGTGTAAACGGTAAGAATTCTGTGCCAAGAGCAAAAGTAGCAGGACGCTCGAAAAACATGGATGCACAGCTGCAACACAAACGCGTAGTTAAGAAGAATTACGAGTAAGTGAGCTAAATGGGCGAAAGGACTAATAGTGGATGGAAAGATATGGGAATATTGACAGGAATGACGATATAGGCGCAAATGAAAGAAAAACTTAAGGTAAAAAGTTTTCGATATGTTATGCGCAGAGTCGGATAGAAAGACGAGGAGCAAGGTATAATCGAAGACTTCATAAAAGGACATAGTGAATCTCGACGTCCCCATGAACTTGTGAGTCCACGACACCGTTAGTCATAAAAGACAGAGGTATGGAAAGACGAAAAAGAAGGCATCGGAATTGGATACCCTTATAAGTATTCTAGTTAAATACGAGAGTGTAAGTAGCAAGAAGATAGACAATTCAGACCATACGATGACGGAACCCCGGCCTTAAGAAGATAGTGAAGGGCGGTAGATAATTATCGAAGACGAGGGTACTCGAAGACTATTGGCGTATAAGGATCTCCTTAATAAGGGGGGAAGAACATATTATATTAGGCTTAAAAGGAATCACAACATTTTCAAGCTCCAGAAGAGGAAATTTATTAGCTCGGGGCCAGAGTTCAAACATATCATCACATCAGGAGGATACCTGAAAGAAGTAAAAACGAATTGACAATGAGTGTACCATGAGGCAGACATAAGGGGAAAGTATGGAAGACACCTTAAGAGAATGCTTCATGCCGACATGAACTATGATATGTTTAGACCATGATTTGAATCCCTCATAACAAGCAAATTTGCGTCGTACCTAAGTACGCAGCAACATGTCTTAAAGGGTAATGAAAAGAGCAAGGAAGGTCTTTAAGCTAAATTCACAAAGGGTGATAGAGAGGATGACGAACCTGAAGGACACTAGGGATGACGACAAAAGGAAATTTTGCACCAAAAAGGATAGCAATTGTAATAAAAGTAACAACGATTGGTAGTCTGGAAAATCTTGAAGGAAAGAAAGAACGCTGCTCCTACGAATGAAAATAAAAGATTTCACCGGATATTAGAAAAATAGTTCATGGACCACTAATTATACTGAACATGAGATTATACGCTATGGAATTATATGAACCATCAACGTGAAGCTATGCCCAATTATAATTGTAAGAAGTCCACACCGGAGAGCCAACAAGGAATAACGATTGACGAAACGATCTCCAATACAAATAAATCAAAGACAAGTATACTTGTGTCGAGAGATGTGAGGGAAGGAAGTAAAGAAAAAGTTGTAGCAAGAGCTCAAAGATGTGGCGAGCTAAGAAATTAATTGAATTCGGATCATAAGTTGCCATAAGTGTGACTGGACTGCGAAGGATAATAAATGGCAAAGAAACATTACGTATATACGTTTTTGGATATTGATATAACTGGCCTTGGAAAGGAACATAACCATTATGCTCATTAGCGACAAAGTCACGATTGGATAAATAATTAGAATGCAAGGTTAAAAGGGATAGTGACAAAGACGTAAAGGAACAGGGAGTCGAACTAATGAACTACAGGGAGTCGATGCAGTGTACGTCTAAGATTAACAGGTATAAAAAGGATAGCCCGAGATGGTACCGGAGAGATAAACACAAAGAGTATGTCGTATATAAGCAAGGTGATTGCCCACTATCAAGGAAACAAGGAGCGAGAAAAAGAGAATACTTAAAGGTCGATGAATATTTATAGCATGGTAAGCAGGAATACAATACTGCAGACAAAACGAGAGTGAAGTGCTAGTTAATTTCCAGCCATGTACATGAGGACAACAAGTGGAAGAAAATGACTAGAAGCAATGAAAGAGTTAAGGAAGGATGTTACACCCTGGAAAATTTTGCGCTATCAAGACTGTGGACGGCTCAGTATGAGCTCAAGGGAGAGCAGAGTTATACAAGGATTGGGGATGAAGATTATATTACCTGAGCACAAGAACACATATATGACATTTGGAGATTATTTCAAGAAGGATTGGGGACCCAAGCAAGTCTTAGTACCGCATTCCACCCGCAGACTGATGGACCGGCCGAGCATACTATTCAGACGCTAGAAGATATGCTGCGAGCCTGTGTTATTGACTTCAAGGGTAGCTGGGATGATCATTTACCACTTATTGAGTTTGCTTATAATAATAGTTATCATTCTGGCATCCAGATGGTGCCATATGAGGCCCTGTATGGCAGGAAGTGCAGGTCACTGATTGGTTGGTTCGATGTTGGTGAAACTAAGTTAATCGGCCCAGATATAATTTAGCAAGCAGTTGATAAAGAGAAACTCATTCAGGAACGGTAACTGGCAGCTCAGAATCGACAGAAATCATATGCCGATAATCGACGTCGACACTTAGAGTTCCAGGTTGGCGATTGTGTATTTCTGAAAGTGTCACCCATGAAAGGTATAATGAGATTCGGCAGGAAGGGAAAGCTTAGTCCAAGGTATATTGGACCTTATCAAATTATCCGTAGGGTTGGCAAGGTCGCCTATGAATTAGAGTTACCATCTGATTTAGAAGCAGTGCATCCAGTCTTCCACGTGTCTATGCTTCGTAAATACATTGGGGACCCTTCCAGAGTGTTTCCCATAGACGATATCCAGGTGACAGAGGAGCTATCCTTCGAGGAACGGTCTATAGCCATACTGGATCGTTAGGTGAGAAGATTACGTACCAGAGACGTGGCTTCTGTCAAGGTATTGTGGCGAAACAATAACAGAGAAGAGATGACCTGGGAAGCCGAAGAAGAGATGAAGAAGAAGTATGCCTACTTATTCCCAATGCCTACAGGTAATTTAAATTTATAAAGCGGATATGTTGATTGATAAATGAACTGTATGTGATAGCTATAAAAGAGATCTCCCCGAAAATTTATAAGACCCCATAAGATCAGTTCAAAATTCGAGGACGAATGTTCAAAAGGGGGGGGGGGGGGGAGGTTGTTATATCCCGTATTTTGTACATTCGGATATTTCAAGATAGTCGCGATAAGTTAAGGGCAAGGCTATTATTTTCCTTCCGATTTTATTTTAATACACAAGTTGGTTATTAGTGGTATGGAAATATTGAGAAAGGCTAGGGGTAAGAAGGAAAAAAAATTCAAGAAGGTTCATGACAATAGCCACCATGGTCGTGTAGCTTAAGTGGGACCCACCCATGGCTTGGCCAATTAACTCAAGCCATGAGTGGGGGCATATGTCCACCTTTCATGGGCTATGTATATATATGTATATATATATATACATATATATATGAGTAATTACAAAGCAAGACATATTCTTCATCTTCACCATTCAAGAAACTTCAAGAAAAAAATATAGTAGTATTCGGCCATGGCTAGAAAAATTTGATGCCTTGGAGTTGATCAATAAAAATAATTTTCTTCTAGCATTTCAACCAATTAGAAGGCCCTTATTAATGTGGAGTAGTTTTTGGAGCAAGCAAAGCATTCATTTGTGCAATTTACCAACCCTAGCTAAATTGAGAAGTGGAAGGGTAAAGGTAAGAATTATTCTCCTTTTCTATGTGTTAGGGATGATTTGTGAGTGTTGTATTATGTAGAAATGGATGAAATTCATGAAATATGTGTGTGTTGGTTGTGGCCGAATAGGAACTATGTTGGTAAGATGTGATGAATTGATTTTATTTAGTATTTTGATTGTTGTTGTTGTGGATTCCATGATAAAAATGAAGGTTTGATTGTTGAAATGAAGTTGTAATCGTTGTGGGATTGTTGAAGAAGTTAATGTGACACTAGCATGGTTTCTTATATTTGTATGAATGATGTTGCTAACGTGTGGTTGTTGGTATAATTCATGAACTTGGAAGCGAGGAATATGTTGTTGTACTTATTGAGTTTGGAAGATTGTAAGTTGGGTGGTTGTGGTTAACTTGAAGGTAAATGAAATGCCGTCGAATTATATAGAAAGGGTTATTAATGTTAGAATGCATTTTGAGTTAATTGTTGAAGTTGTTAATGTGGTTGTTGGTATTGTTGTTGATGATTTGGCCGAGTTAAATTCTCGGGGTTTGTTGGATTTACAGGGGAAATGCTGCCCAAATTTCTGTAGGTGAATTGCTAGCTTGGAATCGGGTTCCTAAATACCTATAGCTAATGTTTGATATCTTCTGACGTTGTTGTAGATCTTGGGAAAGCCGAGACTTAAGTTCGGATTAGCTTAGGAAGCGGACAAGGTATGTAAGGCTTACCCTTTCTTTCTTTTGGCATGTCCAAGAGCTAAGTAAGGTATGACACGCACCTTGGGATAATTCTATTCTTTAATTCCGAGCTTGTTTACGATTCTTATTCACTTCTTGACATGAACATACTTGGTATAGTCGAGTCTATTGTATGATTGAGTAACGAGCAAAGCATAAAGAGTCCTTGTTCCTAAAAGGGTTCTATAAGGATTAATGTCCCTAACTTTCATAGGCAGTCTCGGATTGCTGTGAAACGTTCATAGAGATTTTTGTAATGAATAACGTCCATAACTTTCTTATGCTAACTCGGATTGACTCGAAACGTGTTTATGATCCTTCAAGTGTCGATTATTGTACTTACCTATCAAGTCTTAAAAATTGATTTATATGCATATAGTTTCTCACTACTCTGCTCGTGCATGCCTCAATATATCTTTCACTGAGTCCCGGGCCAGGACACGTTCTCGTGCGTACTCCACTGCATTGTTCACCGAGTCCCTCAATAGAAGGCCGGGACACGTTATATGTATATACATTCTGGAGTATAATGTATTATGGCGTTATGATGTGTTATGGAGTTATTCCCCATTCTGGAGTATGATGTGTTATGGCGCCAATGACGGGGCGGCGACCATGTTTTGTTCACCGAGTCCCATAATGGGCCGGATATGACATATGACATTAACATGCATGATTTTTGTTTTAAAAGTAAGCATTTTGGTATTCTGGATAGTGTACTTACTTTTTATATTTCTTGTTCTGATTATGGCTCTGTTTACTGTACTTCATGCTTTACATACTCAGTACATATTCCGTACTGACCCCCGTTCTTTGGGGGCTGTGTTTCATGCCACGCAGGTGTATACAGATGAGTAGAGGACATTGCTAGGAGACGTATCAGCTGGATGGGCGAGCTTCATTTCCTTCTGGAGTGTTGCCGAGTCAGAATATTCATGTTATGGTATCTTGATTGATATTAGAGACTTTGCAGACAGAGTCACGTGTATAGGATGTCAGTCTTCTAAGCGGCTCTGCAAGCCGACGTACCATTATGCTTTATGCTACAAATTCCATATGATTACAGATTTTACTTGACTTGAGAACGATGAATGGAATGGTTTTGACAAATTTCTATTATGCATATCATTTCGTAACTTAAGAGTCCAGTGAGGTTATGAACATAACGAGAGTTAAAGGGGTTCGCTCGGCTCTGAGTATGGGGTCGGGTGCCCATCATGCCCTATCTAGATTAGGGTGTGACATTAAAGCTCTAGGTGATCAATTCCCATCATTATTAAGCTAGAATAACCAACAATTTACTCAAATTCGAATTCTAGACAAAACCCCCCAAATTTGGGTACAAACTTTAACTTCCAATTCCATGAATTTAGCGACTAATTAGGAATAATCAAGCAATTATAAGTTCTAGTCATCAATTTCATGCTTAATAGAGCTAACCCAACCAACAAATCATGATTTAGAAGCCTAGAAGGAAGAACTCATGGCACCCTATTTTTGATCTTCAACCACTTAATGAACTAATAAGATAAAGGGATTCTGAAGTGATTAAGGACAATGGAATAGTAAAGGAAGTAGAAGAAATTACCACCAAGAATTTTCCCTAAGAATATCCTTGAACAGCTCCCAAGAACCCTTAAGTCGAAATAATAAAGAATGAGGGACTTAGGGCTTTTAATACACAGTTAATAAAATAATCAGCCCGATACCGCTTCTGCGGTAGCGGGACCGCCTCGACAGTCACTCAGACCGCCATGACGGTCGGCGCTCAAATGCACTTGGCCTCTACGGCGGCCCATCTACTCGCTAAGGTGGTACCACTGAGGCGTTAAGGGTGCCGCTAAAGCGGGCACCAGCACTAGATTTTCTCAAAATAATCACAATCTCTATCCGAAATCCCGACTAATACCCGAGGCCATCTGCTCACAAACCACATACACAGACACACAAAAACACGCTACAAACGCACTCGTGGCCTCGAAATTCCTAACGGGGTCTTGTTGACCGAGTCAACCCCCGATACCTCAATTCCAACTTGCCAACCCAAGTCCCAATATGCACCCGAGTGTATTGGAAACCAAACCAAATATGCACTAAATGATCATCCAGACCTCTCGGAATCGACGGATTTTCGAAAAAAGTTCATTTACCCAAAAGTCAACTTTGAGTCAACTCTTTTTTCGCTTAAAGCTAATTTTTCTCAAAAAGTCACCCATATCAAATCTGAACACCTCGAGAAGCGTATCAACGGTCCCTTCGGGTCAAAAGTGAGCTAACAAGCTCGGGGAAAAGTCGGAAAATGCTGAAAAGATAACGACCAAGCGGGTCATTATAGAGCCTCATAAGCAGCCTCCGACAGGTTACCCTGCTCAATATTACTGAACTCATCACACCTTCGGTCCCCCAAGGTACGAGGAACATAATTGTTTAAGAACACCTGATAAGACTACGTCCATGTCAACGGAGGTAATCCCGCTGGCCTGCACTAAACAAAAGCCCTCCACCATAACTTGGCATCGCCTAAGAGATGGAAGGTCACAAACTCAACACCATACTTCTCCACTGCCCCTATCTTATAGAGCCTCTCATGACAGTCCATAATGAACTCAAAAGCATCCTCAGCCTCAGTGCCATAGAACTCTGGAGGCTTCATCTTAGTGAACCTCCGAAACAAATCATGCTCATCCTCGGCCATTACCAGACCTCTCACCCGGTCCTGGAGCCTCATCCAAATGAGGAGCCACAGCTGCAGCATGCTGTAACCCCAGAGTACAAACTCCGCCCGGAGCCAGATCACCCACTTTCATACTCTGAGCACCTGGAGCGGCTGGTAACATACTCTGTCAACCTATTCAGCAGGTTCAACACTTGAACCAAGACGTCAGACAACACTGGAGGAGTTATGATATTTGGCTGAGCTGGTGCTATGGCAAACTCTGCTGCCTCATCTGGAACTACCTAAGGTGCGGGGGAGTCAGCGCTAGCCTGAGCAGCAGCAGAAGCCCCGCCCCTGGCTGGTGCTGCTACTCCCCTGTCTCTGACACTGCTACTGTCCCTGGCCTGGCCTCTACCGCAAGCTGCAGCCCCAGCAGCCTGTCCTTCACCTCAAGCTGCAGCATCGACTGCCTGCGTGGGTACTTCATCTGTTGTTGGTCCCGCACGTGTCCTCACCATCTGTGAGAGAAAATAAAAGTCAGATACCAATTTGAATCACCAAGATACCAATTGGAATCAAGTAGCACGAAAGAAAGAAAGAAATTGAATTTTCCTAGTGTCCCATAGCCTCTCAAAGATAAGTACAGACGTTTCCATACCGATCTGCAAGACCCTACTAGACATGTCCTTGTACAACAAGATCGACAAAATTAAAGCTCTAATACCAACTTTGTCATGACCCAAGTAGCCGTGAGTGGCGCCCACACTAAATCTCCTAGTGGGCGAACCATCCCCTTACCCAATTATCAGACCATTTAAACAATTCTAAATCAATAACCAGAATTACATCATAAAATCTGTCTAGTCATGCCATCAATAAATCAAAGTGCGGAAATCAAACTGTCACAACCCCAAAATCCGAAAGTCATCGTACAATGACTCTAAAACATAAATGTCTAAATAATAGATAACTGTCTATAAAGGTAAACAATGTCTAGAATGAAAATAGACATCAACAAAGAGAGATCTTCAGGCAGCATGGGGAAGAGAACCCAACTACTTCTGCCCTTTTCAAATGGGTGAACTATCACTAAGTGTGAATTCATCATAAAATCAACCACAACTATCATACTATTCCAATTCATGGGTTTTCTAATCAATTCATCCAGTTTCAAACAGTTTGTAGGCTAAAGTTTCCATTTTTATTAGAACCCTAAGTCTCAATCAATAATTTTCACCATTAATAATCAATTCCTCACTATAGGAAGTGATAATTTGTACTCCTAGATGATTAAACAACAATAAAATTAATAACCCATCAATTATTCAAGGGTTCGCAATTTCTAGGGTTCTAACCTATACTTCCACCATTAAAGGACCCTTAATTCATGTAGGAACTTAAGAATGATAATGGAATGAACAATAAAAAGGTTGGAACTTCCCTTCAATGGATGACCCACCAAGACTCTAAGGAATTCGCCTCTTATTCTCTAGGGAACAGTTTTGGTGTAAAGTGAGAAATGACTCGAAATTCCACAATATAAAAGTCAGTTCTGCCTCCCGACGACCGCTGCAGCAGTCGATGTTCTGCTACAGTGGTCTCGCTATAGCGAGAATTGACCCGCTATAGCAGACCTCATTAAATCTCATTTCCCCACGGCGGCAAGCCTCGCCCTGCTATGGCGGACTCACTACAGCTGTAATACCACCGCTGCGGCGGTCCAAATCGACCAGTGAGCTCTGGTGTTTCCCTAGTTTTTCACCCAAAATCCTAACACCAATCTGAGACCCTACATATGCAAACTAAACATGCACATATACATAACAACACGCTACGGACTCACCCGTGGCCTTGGAATTCCCAACGGAGGTCTAATTTACCAAGTCACCCCCCCCCCCCAAATGAGCATACAACCAGTTTCAAACAATGTGCAACAACAAACAAATCAAGTTTAGGCTTCTAACTCCTTGAGTTCTCATTAAGCCCATTTCTATTCTCGGAAAGGTACTAGCAAAGGTAAAATGGTCAAAGCCCCCATAACGACCTAGCGGGTCGTTACAATACATGAGAGTGTAAACTCTATATAACCCATGAAATATCATGCCATATCACTTAATAAAAGAGAAGAAAGGGAAGTTCAAACACATAACTTGTCTATCCATACCAAATTAGTCAGGTATGCACTAAATATGCCGAAACATACAGTGGATATACTCCTTATATACTCAAGGTATATAAGATATACATATCCCTGCATACTTAGTACATAATGTGTACACCGTATTTCGTATCAAGTTGTTAACAGATCACAAAAAAGGAATCCAGACATGGGGAAAACACTTCACTTTTCACATAAACAGTTTGCACAAAACTATACTTGTCATCTTTTTCCTTCAAACTAAGAAAAAAACACACTTGCTTTACCATTTTTATGAAACAGTTCTTCCCAAGAGTAAAAGAGAAGGCTATTCTTTACAGTTTTAGAGGTAAGATGTCAAAAGTTCCCTACACTTTCCATTTAAATTCATGTCTCTATTTGTGACACTAAGCCAATTCACATATCCTTAATAAACTCACATTTTTTAGTGATAGATAGTTTGACAGTCTTGTTCTAATGAAAAGCAGTCACAGCAATCCAAAGAAAGAACAAGGGAAGAAGAAGAAACCAAGTCCACAGGAATCTAAAACTCTCAAGCTCTATATGCTCAAAGAAGTGGGGTTGGCAAAGCTAACATCCCACATATAATTCACTTATCATTCAAAAGGGAAGAACTAAACATAGCATTTTACAGCATATAGAGCTTTAAGTTATATCTTGACCTTTCTAATTGAAACAAACTCATTTAAATCAAGGAAGTACTTTTTACACAGCTGGGCAAGCTCCAAACTCATGGTTTCAGTTAAACTAGTGAAATATCAATCATATTCATTTCCACCATTCATCATATTATATTTAACAAATATGTACTAACAAATTTAATTAGGTCAACGCTTCTACCTTAAATTGAACATCTTACCACTTATATTTGGACAAAGGAAAAACAGGATTTAAGCTTATCTTAATACACTTCTTGCATATAAAAGTAGTTGATAGAGACTAAACTTATAAATTTATCCATCCAAGGAGAAATAATATCCACAGTCATGCACACACTTTGCATAATACAACAACAAGAATACACCAACACTAATGAGATAAGACACCTATCACCCTGACATAGTTATAGATTATCTTTGAGTTCTAATGCATGCTTTATGATAAGTATATAAGGATGAGATTACACAGTGCCTAGATGGCCGGACATGTAACCGCGAAGGCGGGATGCATACGATTACACCATGCCTAGATGGCCGGACATGTCACCGCGAAGGCGGGCTGCATACGATTACACCGTTCCTAGAAGGTCGGACATGACACCACTAGTGGGCGGCGTGTGATGGTTACCCAGACGTGTGTTAACGATGATGGTATATGTGATATGTATAACATGTGTTTTCTTTTAAAGGCTAAGCAGGTTGTATCTTCACCTCATGCTCCATTATTTCTCTATTATGTTAGTATTATTCATGCCTTAGATACTCAGTACAATATTCGTACTGACGTCCTTTTTTTTTTTACGCTGTGTTCATGCCCACAGGTAGACAGGAAGCAGTGCAGATCCATAGGAGCTTATCAGTGGATTCACAGGAGCACTCCACTATTCCGGAGGTGCTACTCATGATCATATTCTTTTGTGTATATGTTTGGACACGACGGGATCCTATCCCATCTTTATGTCCAATACTCTAGTAGAGGCTTATAGATACGTATGTGTGGGTAGTAGATGTCCCATGATGATCACATTGTATATTTGTATCTTATTTTGATAGCCCGAGGGCCGTATGCATATGATTGTATATATGTTTTGGAAGTTATAAAGGTTTCCTTATGGCTAGTTGTGTTGACAATAGTAAATGCATTTAAGATGAGTATGATGATTAGCATGAGTAGTGCTCGGTAGTCAGCTCCGGGTACCCGTCATGGCCTCTAGGCGGGTCGTGACACTAAGGCTCCCTTATGCTCATCAGAAATAGGCACTGAGTGAGAGGACTGAGATTGAGCTGCATTCTGGGACTCACCTTCCTCTATATCCGTTGGCGGTACTCTTTCAGTCTGTTTTTTTGCCACTGTCTTGCTCTTTTGGGCTGCCGTAGCTTTTCTTTTTACAGTCATCTCTGAAATACATAATACACGGTTAAGGAAAGAGAAGTCCTTATATCATGGCTCTATCGCACGATCTTATGAAGAAAGAAGGTCATTCATTCCTAAAATGCCCGCAACCTCCTATTTATAAGTATGGTGCGCAACACACCCATAAACAAGACTCTACTGGACACGGCTCGTAGACACACCCTAGGACAGAACTGCTCTGATACCACTTTTGTCATGACCTAACCGGAGGGCCATGACGGGCACCTGGACACCTCTTATCGTAAATTCACATTTACAGCTAGGTGAGCTACATGGCCTACGCATGATTTCTATACATCAATAATACTAATCTCGTTGGGAAATGACACATTTATATCATCATCAACAACTATGCCCATATCCATATACACAAGCTGACGAGGCTAACAAAACTATATGCAAAATATAAGCCGACAAGGCTAAAAGACATCTAACCATACACAACTGTCTACGAGCCTCTAAGAAGAGCATGTAACATCATATAGACGGGACAGGACCCCGCCATGCTCATATGTATGCACACAAAATAATAATACCAACAACTGTAGCTCCGGATGAAATGGAGCTCCTCTATGCAGTCTCTGAACAAATAATCTATGGATCAAGTCTGTCTCCCTGTCCACCTGCGGGCATGACGCAGCGTCCACAAACAAAAGGAAGTCAGTACGAATAATGTACTGAGTATGTAAAGCATAATCAACATCATAGTGAAAGCATATGAAATAACATAAGATAGGAGAGTCATGAGATAATATAGCCATTTGTACCTCTAGTGGCAACCATCATATTTACTTACTCATTTTCTAATAGAAACCTTCCATTTATAATACTAACTCATGTATACATATGTATATATATTTGTATCATACCCGACCATGAAGGTTCGGTGTTTCACGTACCCGGCCATGACAAGGCTTGGTGTTGTACATACCTATCCCTACCAAGGCTCAGGGTTATCCGTACCCAACTGCAGAGGTGCACGCCCGATAAGTATCATACCCGGCCATATAAGCTCGGTGTATATAATAGTCATACATACTTAGACATGTATACATAAGAGTTCATAATTATCATCAACATCATTACCACCATCGATGTCGTTACATCTATCCTTAGAGGAGCAACCATCATATTAGGGAGGTAATAGAATCGTGAAAGTATCGAGGATCATAAGCGTTAGTAACTTTGGAGATAGAGTCATTTGGAAGACATTATGGAACTCATGAGAGGGTATATAGCAAAGGAATCATGCCTTAATGAAAGAAGGGTTAGCCTTACATACCTCTTGGTCTTCTTAACTAGTTAACGTTCACCGTCGAAGCTTGAACAATCTACATTTAGGAGGATTCATACCATAGTTAAGCCTTAATGATACTCTTAAATTCAAACTAGAATAATTCATGATCTAATAAAAATTGGGCAACATTTCCCCTATTTCGTCAACTTCCACCATATTACAAAAAAACTCCAAAACAGCCACAATAACATCCACAATATCATAATCAAATAATCACATTCCATTAAGCCTTCAAAATTCATTCTCATGCTCAACTTATACTAACAACTTCACACCCATTCTTAGCACATTTTCACACAATGCTTCCTCATCACTATTTCTACCTTCCATAACAATATTATACCCATATAATACTAAGAATCATGACTCAAGTTAGCTTACTACTCAAAAACATTATAAAAGCTACATTTAGACCTCATTTTCTACCTTCTTCTTCTACCCAAGTTGTTCAACAACCAAACATCCATGATAACATGAAATAAGAATGAAAACTAACCTTTTATCTCATAGTAATGAGCTTTAGAGCAGCTATCAACTTATGTGAAAACCCTAGCTTCAATACCCAAAAATTTCTTGTAGCCTACTAACAACCCTGGCAAGACTTCTAATGCATGGGTACCTTGATTCTTGCCTCTTGATCTTTGTTTTCTCTTGGGTTGGAGTGGAATATGCTTGGATAAGGGTTTGGAGCTCTCAAGACTCTTGGAAATGTGATAAATGAAATAAAAGAACAAGGGCCATCTATTTATACAAAATAAAAAAAAATCTGTCGGATGGACTTATACGGACCACTTATACGGTCCGTATAAGTGGACCGTATAACACCACCATGGAAACATCCCTTTCTGTAAAGGTCATGTTATACGGACTATACGGACCGTATAAGTGGTCGTATAACTCCAGTTATCCGAAAATTTCTCTCGTTGATTCGTTTGACTTCTAATCCTCGTGGAACCTTCTTGGAACTTACATAACACTTCATTAAACATACAATAGGCCCTATAGCAGCCCCTCAAGACATCACCAAATAAATATTAGCTCAATCATAGCGAAAACCTTTCCGAACACTAATTACATTTTGCTTCCTTCAACAAACTAACTTTCACATATTCATACAACTTTGAAGTCTTATGGTGCACACTTTAAGCTATCTAATACTTCCCTTAACCTCGTAAGGATTCCATAATCACCTTAAGCTCACATTAGCTTATTCACAAGGCAACAAATCCGAAATTTCCGAGGTGTAACACATTCTCATCCTTCATGATATACTGTTGATACATTGATGATATATAGGGAAACACTGTTATGAGCTGGGCTCAGTTGGATGAGAGTGATGTGAGGATCGATGTCCAATTTTTATCCCGGAATCGAGGTATGAGTGTTGGTAGCGATTGCCGAGGTCTTTGCTGGAATCGTGAGGATTGGTACATGGACTTCGCGGGTCCCCCATGGATTGTGCTGTCGATATGTGATGCTCCATCATCAGAGTATATGTGTATCGGTGCATATGCATTGCATCCATATTTCATACACTATTGCATTGCATTGTACCTTTGGCTTCTTGTGATATTCTTGTGATATTTTTGTGATATAGTTGTGATATACGGATTGGGATTGGATGTACTGAGACTTGGCACAATTGGGTTTAGATGATGACTTGTACTTGGTTACTGGCTCGTGTTGACTTATACCTTGTTGATTTACCTATTTATCTTACTTTATTATCTTGGTATATGTTAGCTAATCTATGTCGGCCTATGACACCTAACAGTACGTGTTGTTTGTACTGAACTTGCTGCATTCTTCTATAAATGCAGAGTATCAGGTGTGATCGACGTCTACCCCTCGTGGCTGAGAGTTCGAGGCTGCTGATTCGAGTCTGTTGGGGTGAGCATGTGGACGCTTCGCTACCCGAAGACTCTTCTTCTATTATGTCTTACTTTGATATTCTGAGACATTATTGAGACTATTGATGTATTATTATTACTTCCAGACTTATAGATTTTGGTTAGATGCTCTTGTATGACCAGGCCAGATACTGGGGTGGTTTTTGATATACTTCCGCACTTATTATATATTCATATGTCAGACTTACGTTACTTTATCCTTTTCCGCTATTTATACTTTATTTTGAATATTAGGTTAAGGGTTCGTCTACCAAGGTCGGATAGGTAGGTTCCCGCACGATTTTGTGAAATTGGGTCATGACAAATTGGAATTAGAGTCGTAGGTTAACCGGTTTATAATACAAGAGTGTGTCTAGTAGATTCTCGTGGATTAGTAAGATGAGCTCTGTACTTATCTACGAGAGGCTATAGGACATTTAGGAAACTTCACTTCCTTTCCTTCTTTTGTACAACTTTATTCTAATTGGTATCTGGAATAATTGAGTTGGTATCTGACTATTATCTCTTCTCTCACAGATAGTGAGGACTCAAGCTACGATAGCCCGAGATAAGGGGACGAGCGACAGCTAGAGGATGCGATTAAGCTAGAGGCAGCAGGGCTGCCCCAGCTAGGGGCAGGGCTCCTGCGGTAGGGCAACAGCGTGAGAGATCTCCATCTCCAGAGCCTGAGGTTCAGTAGGTTCTCGGGGATGGTGCGGCTCCAGCACAAGCACATCCCGAGGTTACATCTAAGCAGGCGACCCAGGACACCATGGCTCACCTTCTACTTCATTTGGATGCCCAGCAAGCTGCCGCTGGTGTTACTTCTCCGGGCGGAGGATCGCAGACTAGAGTTGGGGCGCAGACCCCTAAGCAGAGACCGACTCGTGTAGCGCACCCTGTTGTGGCTATGGATCCATGGATGGATGCAGTGCCAGCCCCAGAATATGATCTTAGACTCGTGGCGGGCACTGTTATGACCTTAACTGATCAGGAGCTAGTTGGGAGGTTTAGGAAGTTGGAGCCGCCGAGATTCGCGGGTCTTCTGGAGAGGGTGCGTATGAGTTCATCTTAGACATGCATGAATTGCTACACAGGATGGGGACTTGTTGATTATGTGTCCAACCAGTTTCGCGGGGACGCGAAGACCTGGTGGAGGTATTTCATTGCTTGCAGACCTGAGGGTTCTCCTCCACTGACTTGGACATAGTTTTATCGAGCCTTCCTTGAGAAATATGTGCCCCGTGCTTTGAGAGAGGCACGTAGAGATTATTCCCTCCACTTGCAGCAGAGGGGATTGTTCGTTAAGGCTTATGTGACTCGCCATTTGTATTTGGCTCGTTATTCAGCATCCCTAATTCCTACTGAGCCTGACAGGATTCGATGCTTTGTTGGTGGGCTCATTGGTTCTCTTCACATTCCATGCCTTCAACTTGAGGCCATGGGGGCTTCCTTCCAGTCCATTGTTGAGCATGTTTTTAGTCAAGCCTGCTAAGGCCCGCCTATTTGGGGGAGTTAGTGAGAAGAGGCAAAGACAGTTTGGGAGTTATGGTGGTTCCAACTCGAGGGACGCCGGCCAGTCTTCTAGGCCATATCAGCCCTATTCCAGCTGCCCTGTGCATTCAGCTTTGCAGGATTTCTCTAGTGGACCATCCAGGCAGAGAGCTTCTGAGAACTCGTTCTCTCGGCCAGTAGACAGAGTTGTTCCAACTGGGTTTTCAGCTTCATTCTATCAGTCTCCGCCTTCTAAGGCTTTTTTTCGTATGGATAGTCCGATCATTTTGCTAGAGAGTGTCCATGACCCACGTAGGGTCATCAGTTCCAGAGGACTCTGGCATCTTCAGGGAGTCAAGGTGGTGCTTCTCAGAGGAGCGATGCTCAGTCAGGCTGTGGTGGTCTTCAGATTTCTAGGGGTGGGTCCCAGGCCGGTAGATGCAACAACAATAACAATAATACTCATGATAAGCTTCTCAAATAGTTCAACAAACATAACGAGCAACATGCTCAATTTACGATCAACGAACTATAGTTTAACCCTTTCTCTTTCTTTATAAACATGTTAATAACAATAACAACAATATACTCATGTTACTCCCTCAATTTCCAGCCCAAATTATCACAAGAATAATTTCCAAAATAGTTCAGTATGCACGAGCACCTCAACAACAACTTCCAGCCATTATTTTGGAAGTTTCTTCATCATACAAGCTATTGAGGGCTTAAATTCGTCCAAGCCTAAGTAAAAGAGAATAAAACTTACCTTATAACACAATAACGAACTTAAACTTGAGCTTACTTCACAGCAAAGAAACCTTTAAATCATCAAGAATAAGGAAGGACTTGGTTCCACTAGTTCCGCAAGATTTCTGACATTTGTTTTGTGTTGTTTCACTTTGATTTTGCTCTAGAACCATGTGAGATCTATAATATTACCTTAAACAACAAGAATCACTCCAAATATTAAGTTACTTCACTTGGAAGAATCCTCCAAAACATCCACAAGATGAAGAACTACGATCTAGCAAGCACCACGGGATTTGTAGCGTTGGATTCACATTTTTATCTTTGATTTTGGTCTAGGGTTGTGGGAGAAATCTTAAGAGAGATCTTAGTGGTGTTTGGGGTCTGGAAATGATGAAAAATGAGGTCTATCTCAGCCACCGATTAATATACTTAAAAGATAATAGCACCGCCTTAGTGGGTCCCAAAGGGAGCTGTTTGCGCAGTCTCGCGAAAACGCGAATATCTCTGTACTTTGACATCGTATCGACGAATGGTTTAATGCATTAAACTCGTAAAACTTCAATTTTGTGGGTGGATCACTTTGTAACTTCAAGTAGATTGAGATAAAAACTCAATGAAATCTGACCCAAATTTCAGCGAACTTATGAACGTATCTTGCGATGACTTTTGTCGGCTTCCGTTTTACGCTTGACTTCAAAACATAACATACGATTATTATTCGATTCAAATACCTCATAAAATGACCTTCTTAGCATGCTAAGTACTCCTAGTCTTACCTTAGAAGTATGGGTCATAACATTCCCAATTTACCGACTTTCGACGAAACTTATTTTCCTTGACTCGTTTAACTTCTAACCCTCTTGGTACTTGCTGATCATGATCTTAAACCTTTGTAACCTCAAAGGTAACATGATTAACTTAATTTCAATAATTTCAAGGATGATCTCATTTTTTAGCTTACGTCAATCGACTTACGACGTACTGGACGTATGAAAATACGGGATGTAACAGAAGGTAACCATCCTAAATGCTCCGCAGCCTCCTGTTTATAAGTGTGCCGCACAACACACCCATAAACAAGACTCTACTAGACACGGCTTGTAGACATCCCTAGGACAGACCTCCTCTGCTACCAGTTTTGTCACACCCTAGACCGAAAGGGCACGACTGACACCCAGACCTAACTTACCGAGCACCAACATAACATATCTCCATAACCATACTATCATGCATAAATGGGCCGGAAGGCTGAATAAAAAATAAGGAGTACTCGACAAAGGACGACCACAAAATAATATATAAGCTTACACATGAGATATACGACCTACAAGGCCGACATAACCATCCATAATACATACACCGACAAGGCCGTACAAAACATCCATATACATGACATCTGTCTACAAGCCTCTAACGAGTACATGAACGTCATAAGGTCGGGAGGGCCCCGCCATATTCATAAACACATGTATTTAAGCATACTGACCCAAAAGCAACTCCGGAGCAAGTGGAGTGCAACAAAACGTTCCGCTGAGCTGGTAGCCTACTGGAGGACTGTAACCCTTTCTATTAAGACTTGCAGGCATGAAACACAGCATCCCTAGGCAAAGGGACGTCAGTACGAATAAAGTACCGAGTATGTAAGGTAGATAACAACATAAGGAAAGACATCAATGTAATAGAGTAATAAAAAACTTAACCTTGGCTCTGTATTACCATTGAGGGCCATGATATGCATGAATACATTATATACACGCATATAGCGCCATCATCATACAATATATATATACACGCATATAGCACCATCATGCCTATGTGGCCATCATCATCATCATCATAATATCCACCTGATCAGGGGTGCATCTATAGTGTCGTCGTACCATATATATGTATGCCTATACAACACCATTGGAGCCACACACCGACTCACTATATCATAATATATGTATATATGTATGTACAAGAGACATCATGAAATTATTGGAGTGACATAAGGTCGTTACACCTCCGACTATCATTATGGAACTAACATCGTCAACATACGTTTCAATAAGAGCTAAAGATCAATGCCATGGATCAGAAATACATCATGAAAGAAAATAAACATAAGCTTTCTGCATTTACTAAGAATAAAGTCGTTTATGAGTGTCATTTGTTCGTTTACGTTTCGTTCGTTGGAGTCATGCCAAAAAAATGAAAGAAGGTGCCTTAACATACCTCTATCATTTACTGAATGATTCAACGTATATCTTCCCGAAGATTTCAATCTACATTAAGATCGTAAAACTTGTGGTCAATGCCATAAAAGGACTTATAAACATGCTTCTAAGCTAGTAGGTCACTTATAGAAAATCGGACAGCATTTCCCTTATAACTTTCACTTTCCCCTAATTCCAAACAACATCAACAATAGCCAAAAGAATATCAATGACAACATAGTTCAGCTTATCAATAAAAAGCATACAGCATCATTAACAAGACTATTATTCAACACGACGAGCTACAAGCTCGGATTGGATCCCATTCAAGGCCTTATACCCTTCTTGGTCTTAATTTTAACATACAACATAACCAGTATGCTAACAAACATATTCTTATAATTTTCTAGCCTTATATCCATTTTCAACAACACATTAACAGTCCAACAAGAGTTAACAACAACAAAGAGAATTTGTAGGTGCTACATAGTGTTAGACCCCGTATTTTATACGTCGAGTTATTCGCGAAGGAATCGACGTGAGATAGAAACCTCAGATTTTTAATTTCTAAACTAGAACTAATCGGTTATAAATTTTACTTAGTATAAAAAGGTTATTGGAGATTAGGAACTACTTAATTGTGGTGTTAATTAAAATTTTGTGACAACCACGAACCAAGAAGGAACACCAACGTGCAATACACAAAAGATGACTCAAAGTCATCTAAAACAAGGCTATTATGGAAGACATACACATATGCATTTAATGTTGATTCATCCACTACACTTTCATTATATTGTGGACAATAAAATTGGAAGAAATATACATGTAATACTCGGCCAAGATGGCTGAAAATTGGAGGAGAAAAGTTGAAGCATGCAATTGAATAATGAAGGCATGCATTATTTTATGAAGACATAACATGTTGGAGGAATCATTTCATATTTAAATATTGACCATTCATCTTGTATGATTGCAATGGACAAAGGGTAGTGTATGAATCATCCACCACACATGCAATTGTCTTGTAAACAATTGAAAATAAAGAAGAAAGGAGAGACAAGGGGGGGGGGGGGGGGGCTCGGCCAAGAGGCTAGCCGAAAGTTGAAGGGAAAGAATTAGAATTTTAGTGTAAAGTTTATTTGAGTGGCTCAATGTCATGAGTGGAGAATGTGGCCACCTTGTAGGCATCATAGTTTAACCAAATAATGACTAAGGATATCAGCAAATACATTCATTTCAACTACACAACACAAAGAAAGAAAACCTAAACCTAGAGAGAGAAAGCTCTCGGCCACAATGGCTGATTTTTGAGCTCTTGAGTCTTGATCCAAAAATTATTTTCCAAGGTGTTTCAACCCTTTAGAAGGTCCCTAGAAACGTTAATATAGTCATTGGAGCAACAAGAACCATTTTCATTTCAATTCACAAACTCTAGCCAAGTTGAGAAGTCAAGTTGTCAAGGAAAGATCTAACTTTCTTTTTCATGTATTAAGGGTGATGTAGATGTGTAAATATAAGTTGTATGCATGAAATAAGGTGTGTTGATGTGGGAACATGATAGTAACCATGAGGTTATAGGTGTTGATGTTGAAGTATGGTTGTAACTTGATGAACATGAATCGCATGCATAAAATCATGAATGTTGGTGTTGGAATGACTATGTTGCCGAGGGGACTGTTTTGGTGGAATTAATGAACTAATTTTATTTAAATAATATGGTTTTTACTATCATATATCTCATGGTAAAAAGGAATGAAAAGAATTGGAAGGTTAAAAGTGAAGTTGTGTTAGTATGAAAATAATTGAATCTATGATTTTATGTGAGTGATGTTGAAGCATGTTGAAACCGTGTATGGACTGTTTTTGTAAGAAGTTAGTGAACTGATTTTACTTGATATTTTGATTGTTATTGTCATGAATTTTATGATGGAAATGAAGGTGTTTAATGGTTGGAGTTGAAACCAAAGTCGTTTGTGAGTTGTTGTAAGGGTTATAGAGATGACGATGTAGCTTAGTTGCGTATGAATTGATGTTGTACTTGTCGTGTGGATAGCTGGTCATAACCTACTGAAATTATATGAAAAGAAGACATGAAATAATGTGTAAGAATCATATGTGGTTTGCTTAGTATGTTCGTAAACGTTTGCAAGAATTCCGAACATTTTTATGTTGTCGGTTAGGGACTGTTTTGGACATGTTGTTGGTTAGGGACTGTTTTGGACGTGTTGTTTTGGCTAAGTTGGAAAAACTAATTATAGTTAATAATATACATCATGTTGTCATAGTGGTTGGGATGTTATAGAATCGTTTCGACGAAATGTTATGACTATAGACAAACAAGAATAAATTGGACGTGTCATAATCGCATGTAGACTATTATTGGGTGTTGTAATGTACGGACTGTTTTGACACGTTGTTGTTATTCTTATTGAGATGAGATTAATGATAATTAAGATTATGCATTGTGTTGGATATGCTGTTATAAGTTGTTACATGCAAACGTTAAGGCTACGAACTATTAGAAGTAACTTGAGAATGTAGTAGCCGTATGTGAATCGTTATTGCATGTTGTGAATGTGGGCTGTTTGGGATATTGTGTGGGCTGTCCGGATTGGTATTGAACACATAATTATTGATGTTGGATTGGTTGTATGTGGTTGGTTTGGATACAAGAGAAAACGTCGTTTAAAAATCTAGAAAGAAGTTACTAACGTTAGAATACGTCTTGAATCTCCCCGTAACTTAAACGTAGTTGTTGGCATCTTAATATAGGTTGAAGTATTATTGGGCAGCGTATACATATTGTGTGACGAATAAGCGCTAAAGGTATGTGAAGCTAACCCTTCTTTCTTTTTGTCATGATCGTTGTGAAATGAATATACGATATATATACGATTCCAAAGGAAATTCCTATTCTTAGAGCCACTAGGATGGCTATTGATCTTGATTCCCATAACTTATGTTTTGTTTTATACATATTGATATGTACACATGATTTCAAAGTTCCATTTTGATATGATCCACAGGGACATCCGAAAGGTATATGGTATGACTATTATTTGAAATTGCGAACGATGGTTCGTGTTGACTATCCTATTGAGTCCTTAAAAATGTTTTGAATTGCATATAGTTTCTCACTACTCTGCTCATGCATACCTCAATATATCTTTCACCGAGTCCCGGGCCGGGTATGTTATCGTGCACAATTCCACTGCATTGTTCGCCGAGTCCCTCATTAAAGGGCCGGGTATAATGGTGTTATGCTGTGTTACGGAGTTATGCTGTGTTACGGAGTTATATTATATTCTGGAGTATGCTGTGTTATGGCGCCAGAGACGGGGTGGCGACCATGTTCACCGAGTCCCATAATGGGGCCGGATTTGACATATGATATTGATGTGCATGAGTTATATTTCAAAAGCAAGTATTTGGTATTCTGGTTATTGTACTCATTTTTTGTACCTCTTATTTCAGTTATGATCCCGTTTACTGTATTTCATGCTTTACATGCTCGGTACATATTCCGTACTGACCCCCTTTCTTCGGAGGGCTGCGTTTCATGCCCGCAGGTGCAGATACTCGCTTTGGTGATCCGACAGCTTAAGATTCTCTTTCTGCTATTTTGGAGAGTTCCGTTGTTCTGGAGCCCAGATTTGGTATAGATCCTTTCTAATCTAAATATATGCATATGTTGACTAAGGGTACGACGGGGCCCTGTCCCGTCATATTTACTGTTGAAACTCTTAGAGGTCTGTGGACATATGTGTGGGTTGTGTATGGGTTCTGTTCAGCTGTGTCTATACGATGTGCTGTGGTATGATGTTCGTCTATAATGGCAGCCTTGTTGGCTTGCATATGATATTGATATGTGATGGCAGCCTTGTTGGCTTGCTTTTATATGTATAATTATGCGACAAATCTGAGACCATGGTTGGTCGTTATAAGATCCATATTGAGTTTGTTGTGAAAAGAACATATAGCTAAAGAAATGTATACGGGTGTCCAGGTCGGGCACCAGTCACGGCCTACGGGGTTGGGTCGTGACACATAGCCAATTCTTCTCCTAGCTTGTAATACCATCGCCAATACCAACACTTAGACAAGCATAACAACAACAATCACAACATAACCAAGTTATTCTCCATAATATCCAGCTATAAGAAGTCATAAATATAGCCTCAAAACAGTCCAACCACAAGACAACAACATCTTATATCATTTCAAGTACTAGCTTGTAGTTTTTCATCCAATATGAAATTAACCTTGAGCACAACCAACAAGATATTAAACTTACCTTGTGTAACACCTCGTGCATTCGGGCTAGAGTTTGACTCGTAAGACGGGGTATAATGGAACTAATATGAGGAGTATAGGAAGTGTTTTGAAAACTAATCAAGTCATAAGAAGAGTCTTTGGACAAAGCAAAGTTGGAAGCCACTCTACGGAGTATGTTTTCAAGTGAGTTTGCAGAAGGTATTACTTCAAGCAACTATAACCCCTTTATTAATTAGGAACTTGGGAAAACTTCCTTAATGGAAGTTGTATCTCTTTGTCATGCCTTTCCAACGGTATATTATGGAGGTCAAACGTACATCTGTACAAAAAGTTATGGCCATTTTACTGAAAAGTCGCAGAACTATCTAATGAAATACGGCCCGTAAATACAGTCCGTATTTTGTGAAAAATTCAGTCTAGACATTCTGTTTTGTGCCATGATAAAATACAGTCCATAAATCTGAACAGTTTCTCAAAATACGGACCATATTTCTCCCGATGCAGTTAAGTATAAATACACCAGTTCAGTCTGCTAATTCTATTTTTCATTCCTTCAAGCCCTAGAACGGAGTTCCTCTTCTCCCATCAATCCAAGAAATTAAGGTAAGCCATTCCAATCCCTTCCAAGTCAATTCTAACATGTATTCATGCAATCTAATTAGGAAATCATTGTTCGTAACCGTATTCAATCTACTATGGCTATCATGTCCCAAGTAAGCAAAAACTATACCAACCTACTGGATTTATCCACCATCTTCATGGCCCAAAGGCTAAACATATAATCTCTGTCACTTCGCATATTTCTTTCATAGTCACCCATACAAGTACACTAATACCCATACAAGTGTTCGTCACCGCACAAGTAAGGGACCCTCAGTTCCCCATTACGCCCCTTAATTACACTACCAACACATAACACTATATAAAGGGTCTAGTAAGTCTCAACTTGCCTGAATCCGAAGCCGAAGAGTCAGTCTGCGGTCTTTCCCTTCCTCTGAGCTTCTGAACGAGCTCAATTTGTTCAAATACGATATCAACATAAGAATACGAGTCTATCGATACCTATGTTGCCATATAAAGGATTCAGGTCTAAAAGTCAACCCAAAACCCCGTCCCAAACCAAAGATCAAAACCATAATTTCATTATAAATCGGGTTCAATATAGTCAAATTAGTACTCTAAGAGGTTAAACAATTCCAATGACACTCATATTGCTATATTTTAGTCCGGAACCCAAGGGAAAAACTAGAATTTTGACTTAAATTCACCTTACCCGTAGTCTAATTAGTCATATCCCCAAAAATCATGAAGTTCTAACCATAAATGAATCCTTAATTTCATAAATCTCAATACAAACCTATTTCCATGGAAACCCTTAATTTACTACTTAAAAATCATGGAAAGAACCAGAAATTAATGGATGGAATCATTAATAATCACTTAGATTAAGGTTAAAAACTAACCCCAATGAAGAACCTTGAAAATATTCCTTGAAATCTCTCTAATTCGAGCTCTGTAGCTTCTAAAATGGGTTTATGAAGTTGAAATTCGAAATGGGGTTATAAGAATATGTCCAGGCATGATTTACTCATCACGATCGCGATACACCTAACCCGACTCGGCCCAGATTTATGCTACAAGATCGCGACCTAGCCCATCGCGATCGAAACTCGCTCCCTTCCCCTTCATCGCAATCGTGTGACCCTCATCGCGATCGTGATGAAGGAAACTAGAATCAGCTGAACTAGTTTTTTCTGGTTTTCCTGAAATCCCAATCCAACACCCGAAACTCATTCAGAATCCCCCATACACAAACCAAAAATGCATTTCAATCATAAAATATGCTACGAACTCACTCGCACACTCGGATTACCCAAAAGAGGTCATATTGACCCGGGGTTGACCAAGGTCAACTTCAAACCATCAAAAACCCATATTTCCAACCAAAGACCCAAAAAACACTCGAATGCCTCGAGACCCGAACCAAAGGCTCGACTAAATCAAAAATCATGTTCCAGACCTGATGGCATCAACAAAACTTCAAAAATGACGCATTTACTCCTAATGTTGACTTTGGTCAAACATCTTCATTTTCTTAACTTAGAAAACTTCAATTTCACTAAAACCAATTCAAAATCCGCCCAATTGCCTCGGGAACCGCACATCCATCCCCACAAGTCATAAATACCGAATGAAACTATGGGAAAGGAATTTTGGAGATAAGGTAAACAACTCAAAATGACTAAACGAGTTGTTACAAATAATGTCAATCAAATAAATCTTGTACAGTAAGGTTGATTTAGCAGGAAATAACTAGAAAAAAATTAATTGTTATTAAAAAAAGTTGTAGAGATCTACAAAACCACAAAATCAAATCCTCACAAATGCATAGCAACAACAGATTTTACTTCTTACCTGAAAGTATATACGACTATAGCTATTTGCGGTTACTGCACAAGCAATTGAACTCATAAATTGGTGACCAATTTCGATAATTTGAATGAAAATTACCGGAATAAAAATCGAGGTATCCAAGCAGGACGAATAGAGGGAGCTGAGGGTGACGAATCCGAGCAAGACTAAAGGGTAGGGCTGAATTTGAGCAATTTTATGATTAGGAAAGAGCTAGGGGAAGGGAATTAATGGCGGCAATCGTGAAGAAGAAGAAGTTGGGGCAGTTGAAATTTTTGCTATTTTCAGGAAATTATTAATAATTGTATTCAGACAAAAGTGTATTTTATAAAAACTTGGGGGTTGGATTGAAAGCATGGAATAGTTATTATTATTATTATTTATTTATTTTAAATCGTTGAACGAAAATGTATTTTCTTAAACTTGGGGGCTTGTTTTAACGCTCAGCTAACTTGTCTTCACTTAATTAGCAATAATCCTAGAAAGGGACCTACCACCTAATAATTAAAACTTGGGGTCTAGATTCCTAAAAAACTATCTTTGGGCCTTGTCACCATAATTGCCCAAGTAATATAATGTTTATCTTTACGGAAAATAAAAAAATAAAAAATTGATCATCCTCCATATCCAAGATAGTTTTGGTAGGCTTCACGCTTCATGAATATTTGCACTTTATTACTCTAGATCTCAACATGCAGAAGTGACATATATATTTACGGTAGTCTCAAAGGGAAGTCCAAAAGTTCTAGGTGGAATACTACAACAATAACATACCCAGTGCATCCCACAAGTGGGGTTTGGGGAGGATAAGACGTACGCAGACCTTACCTCTACGTACCTTACCTCTACGTTTGGGATAGAGATAGAGGTAAGGGGTAATAGGTGGAATACTATTACAAAAATATTAAACAAAAGAGACTCAAGATTTAGACTAACATTGATTCCAATTTCAGAAGATAAATGGAACTGCTCATCAATGTTAAACCATAGAGAAAACATGAAACAAACCAGTGATGCATATGGCGATGAAAATCTTCTCAAAGGATGGTTTTTCTTTAAAAGAAAAATTAAGTTTAGAACGGTAATTTAAGAAGAAAGTGACAATCAAAACTGATTTCTGTTTTGTTAACTTTACTTTTATACACACACACATACGTACATACAATTTTTGTGAAATCTAATTTTATAAATTGTTAGGTAAATGACTTAATTACTTTGTGATAATTAATCTTGAAATGTATGTTTCTTTGTTTAGGAATGACATATTAGTTAATGTTTTAATTAACTTTGTTATTTCATTGCTAAATTGAGTAACATTAGCTGACATATAATATTATGGTTTCATGCATAAAATTATGTGTAAATTCCCTTTCAAATTGACAGATGATATGATGTATTTTATTTGAAAGAATCATATATTTATTTATATATAAAGGTCGTTATATCATTTTGAAATCATGAGAATAACTTATAAAATCTATATTTATTAGATACTTATTTAAGGGTTGATGAACTTTTATGACTGTGATTTCTGTTGCAACAAGCATAATGAATTTTTTCATAAATGTAATGCATGTCTCGGTGAATGGTGACTTATAGTTGTGTAAACTTTACGAACTTGAGTGAATGGTAACACTTAATTGTTTTACGCTTCCATTCTTTAATTAGAGATGTCGGGTTTGAGCCTTGTAGGATATGGAGTCACCTTTGCTTTACCCCTACTGTGGAACTTCCTATCGCATATCCGAATTTAGTCGACTCCCAATACAAATTCCGGATTGGATGAGAAACTAAAAAACAATTAACAATTTGAATTGTAATGATTATGTTACGTGACACAAGTTAGGTTCATTTAATTAGGAAAAATTCAGAAATCTGTAGGACCAACTTAGGAATAACTAATTATTTTCTCATATAAAGATACTTTTATGGCTTCCCCATTTGATTCAATTTAAGAGAATTAAAAAAGAAGTCCAGAATATGTTAAAGGTATACAAAGGAAATATTGACAGTGCGGATAAAAAGAAAGTAATGCACGTTCCCCCTAAAATCTACTTATTCTACAAGTCAAATTAACTAAAAAAAAAAAAAGAAAATACACTCTTTCGCTTTCTTTTCTTCTTCCTTGCTTTCAAACAATAGACAATAAAGGAATAACAACATTTTTGGTCCCTCAATTATGCTAAATTTTAACTTTAGTCTTTGTGATATTTGACTAAGCACATTTAACCTTTAATTAATAAGAATGTGTATATTCGATCTGTTTTCTTGTTAATATTCACTAATTTTAAATATTATTAATCGTTCCACTATTTATTTGCATATGTATTATGTTACGTCAGTACTGTTACTCCATTATTAAAGGTAATATACTTATAAAAATAATATAGATATAGCATATTTCCTACAAAAAGGGACCAAAAGCACATTTCAATAAACTGAAGTTTAAAAGTATCAAGTCATATATCTCAATTATGTTTGATTATGTTTTTGGGTTTCCATTTATGTATGCATTATAGAAAGATACTTGTAATATTCACAGCGTGGGGTGTTTGGTTTATGATTACAAGCTAATTCTAGTTTTAAAACTCAAGAAGTATTACATAGTTTCTACTTTATGGAGAGATTTGTTGAAATGACAATGAAATTCTTGAAAAAATGAAGATGATAAATCAAATCTTGGCTTTACGAATATCAAGTATTCATGTAATCAAACTTTGATTGTTCATCAAGTACCCCGCTTTTGCTTTTACTAAAGAAAAAACTTAAATAAAGTCTCTTACAAAAAAATATTTAAATTCTATCTGTATTTAAATAATATTAATTGCAAATTAAACCTTAATATTGTTTTGTTTTAGTAATTTGACAATCAAAAGCAAAGATTGGCCGAACACAATTTGTTTAAAAAGTACTTCTTGTTATAAAATAAAAACTATAAAATAAATACACAGAAGAAATATGTAGAGAGATATCAGATTATATTCCTATTCTTCAATTCTACATATGGCCACTATTTATAGAGGAAAATATATGCTTAATGGCTAAGTAGCTTAATAGCTAAGTAACTTAATGGCTAAGCCATTTAGGTGGCTAAGTAACTTAATGGACAAACATATTTATAACACTCCCCCTTGGATGTCCATTAATTAGATGATATGCCTCGTTAAAATCTTATTAGAAAAACCCTGTGGGAAAAAGTCCTAATGAAGG
Source organism: Lycium barbarum (assembly GCF_019175385.1). Lineage (NCBI taxonomy): Eukaryota > Viridiplantae > Streptophyta > Magnoliopsida > Solanales > Solanaceae > Lycium > Lycium barbarum. The sequence continues at coordinate 66,065,819 of NC_083347.1, read as the reverse complement.
AAAAAGAGTGCACATATCTAGTAATACGCTTTGAGAGCTGTCTCATTAAAAACCTTGCCAGGAAAACCCAAATGGGACAAAACCTTGGTCAAGGGAAAAAGAGTACAGCGCGTATTTCACTCCCCCTGACGAAGACCAAGATTCAGATGTCGGAGTCTTCGCACGCCAATCTTGAATATCATCTTCTCAAGAGTTGAAGTTGGCAAAGATTTGGTGAACAAATCTGCAGGATTGTCACTTGAACGGATTTGTTGCACATCAATATCACCATTCTTCTGGAGATCATGTGTGAAAAATAACTTTGGTGAAATGTGCTTCGTTCTATCTCCTTTTATGAAACCTCCTTTTAATTGAGCTATGCATGCAGCATTATCTTCATATAATACTGTAGGTATTTTTGTATCACACTTCAAGCCACATCTTTCTCTGATGAAATGTATCACTGATCTTAACCACACACATTCTCTACTTGCTTCATGAATAGCGATTATCTCAGCATGATTTGAAGAAGTAGCAACAATGGACTGCTTTGTCGATCGCCATGATATAGCAGTACCTCCGCATGTAAACAGATAGCCTGTTTGAGATCGAGCTTTATGTGGATCAGATAAATAACCTGCATTTGCATAACCAACAAAATTCCGTTCCAATGTCTTTGTGTAGGAGAAGAGCTATATCTTGCTAGCAAATTAACAGAGAACGCTATGTCAGGTCTTGTAGCGTTAGCAAGATACATAAGTGCACCAAGTGCACTAAGATATGGTACTTCAGGACCAAAAAGCTCTTCATTCTCTTCTTGAGGTCGGAACGGATCTTTACTCACTTCAAGTGAGCGAACAACCATTGGAGTACTTAAAGGATGCACATTGTCCATGTAAAATCGTTTTAAAAACTTTCTCAGTATAGGCAGATTGATGGATAAAGATCCCTTTTGTGAAATGTTCAATTTGCAGACCAAGACAGAGTTTTGTCTTTCCGAGATCTTTCATCTCAAATTCTTCCTTCAAATATTCAATCGCCTCTTGGAGCTCTTCTGGAGTTCCAATGAGATTTATGTCATCAACATAAACAGCAACTATAATGAACCCTGATATTATTTTCTTAATAAAAACACATGGACAAATGGCATCATTTATATATCCTTCATTTATCAAGTACTCACTTAGGCGATTATACCACATGCGCCCTGATTGTTTTAAACCATATAATGATCTTTGTAATCTGATTGAATACATTTCCCGAGACTTTAAACCAAATGCTTCAGGCATTTTATATCCTTCAGGAATTTTCATAGAAATTTCATCAAGTGAGCCACATAGGCTGTGACAGCATCCATTAGTATAAATAATGTGACATTTTCTGATGTTTGGACTGCTGGCCCAATAAACATTATGTTTACCAAGATGCATCATTTTACTTGATAATTATTTCTACATCAACATGCTTTAAGAGACATAGAACTCAGATCCTCGCAATCTTATACAATATTGCGCGCCATATTGTATCAAAGATATCGTCGACAAGATATCATTTTGTATCGGTTCGCAATTCGACATAACTTACTGAGATCTCAATACTTAATTATTTTCAGGTACATGAACCTCTCATAAGGTTTCATGAAGTGTTATGTCGTCGGCTCTTCAAGAGCACTTTGCCTCCTTAATATGATCATTTGCTCCTCCCCTTTTTCAAGGATTATTATATTTGAAACCGATTGGTCTACCATGCTCCATGCATGTTGTAGACTCTGGCGAAGGGAAAATCCTAGCAGACGGGAATCCCTGTCCTTCAGGGACATTAGGAGCATTTTGCAGATGAAATATGAAATAGTTGGGTCAGCAAATGCTTCCAGCATTTGACTTGAATTATCTGAGGATCATACTGATGATAATTCACAACATATTTCTTAGCTGCTTATTCTCTCCCCCTTATTTTAGTGACATATGTCCCCATTTTCTTTGGGAAAATCCATCTGTGTGCATCATGGTATATCCATTAATCATGTACCGCACATCAAATGCTAAAAGATGGAAATATCTAGTTCCTGACCCTGAACCAAATATGAGGGGAGAATTTATCAAAACTTATTGATCTGAAGCATACAAGTGCTGTTGTATGCATTATATCATATCTCAGACCAACATCTGAAACTATGTTCTCATAAGCAATGGTTTAGCTGTATTATGGAGGCATCTAATGCCAAACCAACTTAGATATAAACTAGCATTATCAAGATGATTGTCTTGATTACATATTCTGAAAATTGTGCTTCCAACTCAATCATTTTGAGCGAGCAACTTCGTAAATGTCAAACTGTCAGTTGACAATAAACATACATGTGACCGTCTCATAGATGCATCTATTTAAGACATCACATTACAGGTGAAGGGGCCCACATTCACCTTTTATATTTTTCAAAATTTTGGGGATTCAGTCCCAACATTAGCTGGTGTAATCAACTTATCATGAGAACAAACAACACAAACAAATTCTTGAAGAATCTTCTAGTTCTTCAATATGTTTTTAATACTCAATTAGCACAACATATTTAAATCAGGACGATCAAAATGGTCTTGTCAACTGATAAAATTATCTGTACCCGTAAACTTCAAGTTTACCATGACGAGTGCTATTTCTTTTAATAAACTTCTGGTTTACTATTGCATGAAATTGTATATCAATAAACTTCTGGTTTATCGTGGTATATGATCTCATCATGCTCGGGTAACATTTCACTTGTGTATTTCTTACTCATAGTAACTTGAAGATATTTAATATTCCGATCATTTGCAGTCTCAATATGATAACCATTTTTATTGTTAGTAAACTTCAGGTCTACTACAGTGTTCCGATCGTACCAATTACGATCTACGATGAATGGTATTATCATATATAACATCTTCAAGAGACTTCAATTTATTTATCATAATCAGATATTATTTGGACATTGCTAGTGTCATGATACTTGTAAATAAATAATTAGCTCTTCCGGAGCCTTTGATCATTAATTTCTATTACTAAATATTTCTCAAATACTTTTGGTACCATGAAAATAAATTTCGACACTACTGGTGTCACGAAATAAATATTGAATTCTAAACTTCAATATTTTAAACATCTCCTTCAGGGAGATTCATCATTAACATCTGAACATTTTGTATCAAAGAGGCAACCACATAGTTATTAATTCCTTCAGGGGAAAATACATTAATTGTTATTTCCTTCGAGGAAATCAATAACAACTAACCATAATGTATTAATGTGGTTATAGCAGAACCATTCTACTCTGCTCCCTTTTCCTTAGAATGATACTTTGATAAAATTATTTAAGATGTTTCTGCGTACGACAGGTACGTGTTGCTATGTCTTAATTTCATACCACCAATATAACATGTATATTCCTTGTATTTTATCTCTCCAGAAGACAGGTTGTGATATTTCTTCATTCACTTCGGGGAATGAAACCTGATTATTTAAATGTGCTTGAAATACGACGTTCATCAATAGCTCGTTATTTTGCTCAAACACAAGAAGACATTGCTTCAGAGTATTTCTCAGATATTTTGGTAATTCTTTCTGCTTCAGGAGTAAAGTTTCAGAGTTTTACTGCTTCGGGAGTAAAGTTTCAAGTTTTACCACTTCGGGAGTAAAGCATATAATATTCAGAATATTTCTTCTCAATTATTCTACTTTTTCTGGAGATGGATCATGATATTTTCACAATCAAATGCACGTTTATATTTATAAGCTTTACTACATATTATCACATTCACTTCAGGGAATGGATCTATATTTGTAGCTTATATCAAAAGTTCTCATTCTTCAAAAATGAAACACAATCATCTGAACGTGCAGGCCTTAAGCATATCAAATTGTGATAGCTTAGAATTTCTTTTAAGATATTGCTACTTCAGGAGCAAATCGAGGCATACATACAATTTATAGAATCTTTCTCTAACATATCTTCACTTGTTGCTAGTACAAGCCTATGAAAATATTATCACTTCTAGTGATTAATGAAGACATGATATTACCACTTCTAATGGTTGTACACATGATAACATCACTTCTGATCGTGATGTTAATAGCATAATATTTCTTGATGTCTTATCACGTATTGCTCTTGAGGAGCAATTAATGCTTTTGAAATTTTAATAGCGTGAAAGAGATTAAGACAACATACAAATCAAAATTCATAAATTGTTAAAGAATCATACCTGCAGGTAGCAGGTTGCCAACGAATCTTATATGCATATGCATATGTTAGTATCTTTTTCTTTAAATGGCAAGAGCATAGCAAATCATGACTTGTGATATCTTCTGGCATTATTTTTGTTCTCCGTAGCATTGTAACACTTTGATCTTTTCAAAATAAGTGCTCAAAATAGAGTCTCGTGCTGATAACGTGTTATAAAATAAAAACTATAAAATAAATACACAGAAGAAATATGTAGAGAGAATATGTAGAGAGATATCAGATTATACTCCTATTCTTCAATTCTACATATGACCACTATTTATAGAGGAAAATATATGCTTAATGGCTAAGTAACTTAATGGCTAAGCCATTTAGGTGGCTAAGTAACTTAATGGACAAACATATTTATAACACTTCTCAAGTAAACTAGCCAAACACAAACAACTTCTCTCCCAAAGTACTTTTATGAAAAGCTATCTTGACAAAAATATTTTCCAAAATAAGCAGTTTTTAGAAACTTAGTCAAACAGGTCAGGCACATCAATCAAATTAATAAAGAAGGTCGTGATATTTCTTGATTTTTGTTTCAGGCTGTAACTTGAAAAGCTTTATTGATTAAAAAAAGTCCTAATATTCAAACCTCGTTGAGCAATACAATGTTGGAATGTAGCAACATATGTAGCTTTCCAGCATGCACTGCTTTTAGCAGGATAAGTAGACAAAATTGAGAAATCATCAATTAACAGGAACACAATTTGTGATGTGGTTGGGGAACCACTAACGCCAACTAGCTGGACCTCGAAACCTCCATGCTTACAAGTAAGGATCGAACAATTTGAAAGAGCTGAAATGGCTAAGCTTTTCCAGAGTAGGATAGCTCTGTCTGGTATGCAGTCCTTTCAACAGCCATCCACCACTCATCTTCTTCACATGTTCCGTCCTGCCCAGTAACAATAACAAACAAGGTAGTCTTAACAATAACAAACAAGGTAGTCAGAGGAAAAGACGCAAGGAGAGATAATTCTTGGTTCGGTAACAATGTACATCAGTTTTATTCCCACTAGTGAACCATTTTTTAACCAGCCAATCAACTCAACAGTTGCATCCTTATTGACCACTAGCAACTTAACTTGCAAAAATCTTAGTTCCGTTCTAACACAAGCAAACAACTAACGATCCGCAGACGACTAAACTGCACTATTGGCTATTTACACAAACAAAACACAAAAACAAGGGAACTTAAACAGAACGGGAGAAAATCCCTCACCCTTTGCAGTGTTCAGCTACTGAGCTTCAGTATCAGCTAAAGTTTAGGTTCTGCTATTTAAATCCTATCATATCAATTTTCCCCGAGATCTGAGATACATGAGACATCCTAACCATGATGAAATTTCACCTGTGTGGGATAGCTATTGTTCCAAGAAAAAAAAAAGAAAAAAAAAGAATACTTTATCTAAGTACATTTTTTAGAAAAATAAAGACTCAACAAGTTGGAAGGTGAAGATAAAAAACCTCAGTAAGATCCAATGCTTTTTGTACGTTCTCAATGTGGTCTGCAACTCTTATGGCTTCAAGCCACCATTCTTTCTTGCAGCTGCTGAAAATGCTTTTGTCACCGGTTACAGTTGGCTGGTCCTCGTCCAAATTATGTCCAGGCAGATTGAAGGGAATGGATGAATGAGGTATAACATTATCAGGGACAGGTCGCAAGGGAGATCGATAGCCTTTTAAAATCAATAAAGGCTACACATCATCATTTTTTTTTAGCCAAGCGGTTCAACTGATGAATGAAACAAGACTATCATTTACCTCTGCAATCAGGATCGTGACACTTCTGATAATAAACAGCCCTTTGCAGATCAACTATGTATATAACTGACACCATATGCAAAAAGCAAAACAAAAACAAAAGGTGGAACACTAAAATAAAATAAAAAGCATATCAATGCACAAATATCTAAATTAATCTGTAAAAGATAAATAGTGAAAATGGAAACATGTCCTGTAAGATGCCCTTGGATGAGAAATAAAAGAGTGGAGAACGACAGCTAAAACAGATGTGACTACTACCAAAGTTTTTTCCTCACAAAGTAAATTTTGTGATGCATTACCGTGATTGCTTTTATGTTGTCTGCCAATTCTTTCACAGTATCTATTTCTAGACATGTTGTAGACCATCAATGCATACTCCGAGAACCAGTACCAACTTCGGATTTTTCCTGCAAAGAAAGTAATAGAGAGAAAGTAAGCAGTAATCCTTGGTTTCGCACTCAAAACACATTTGGACTACTACAGCTTTTAAGCATTGACAAATACAACTCTAGAACTACAACACTAGTTTTGACAGTCAGGCATCAAAACGACAAGGTCATTGCCCAGTAAGGCAGACAGGTAGTTCACAGCAACAACTACTAGCCTTCGAACCAAAGCTAGTTGGTGTCGGCTATATGAATCCTCATTCTCCATATTGCTCCTTCTGATCTCGCCAGAGATTCTCTATATTTTCTAATGGCATACAAATATGTAACAAGATCAAAAAAAAAAAAAAGGAACTCTCAGCAGAAGTTGGACTTAATGTAAGCTTACCAGCATGACTAAGCTTTAATCCCGGTTAGTTGCTATTGGCTATTTGAATCTTTTCCTTCCATTGTGTTCAACTTTTCGCTAAAAAATTGTACGGATTTTAAGAGATTGTAGGTTCTACGAGTCAGCTTTCTTTTGTTGTAGGTCTTTCGTAACTTCTATGTTATTTTGGAGCTATCTTGTCTCCCCTTTTAATACCTTTAATCATCCTCCCTTTTAACACCTTCAATCATCCTGATTTCAGCATGGATCGGTGTATCCGATGATCTACGTAGAACATGACCAAACATGTACCAGTTGTCTTGCATCATCCCTCTTTCCATAAGTGTTGTGTCAAAACCAACAAAACCATCAGATTTGGCAAGACCCCGTGATCAAGCCCCAGTCCAGTTTTTCAGTAGCAGATGCTTCACGGTAAAAACTAGGGTTTTGGCGAGAGCGTGCGAGGTATTCCAGCCAACTTTCAACCAAAAAAAAAAATCCTGTGAGGTTGGTACCATCCGCATATCTTCTCATTCCGGCCATCAGAACACTGTTTTCCGACAGGCAGTTTGATTTCAGTAGTTTCTTTACTTTTACGAAAAACTTCTCTAATTTCTTCTTACACTCAGGGGTTTGCTTGGAGTCTGCAGTGTACTAGATTAGTTTCCAAGGAGGTTTATCAAGAAAATCTGATTGTATTTTCTTATACATACCCTCTGGTTAGATTTTTTGCTAACACTTGGATAGAACTTTCTTCTATCCAGCCATGTCTCTCGGATTTCATGTCTTTAATTCCAAAAATACGGGAATCGGAAATTCATGCCCTGTGATTATATCCATATTGTCAATGGGAAGTCCAAACTCTTTAGCTTGGGCTTCCTTGGTTGAATCGTGGTGCAAGGGTCAAGGTGTTCAAGAACGGAAAAGGCTAGTGAGATTGATGAAAAGACCAAAGCACAATGGGAGAAGGTTGATGCTCAATTGAGTCTCCTGTGGCGATCTATTGTTTGGTCCATTCCAGACATGTCATCCAGTTTGGGAAAAGGCTCGCGTTTTATATACTAATGACATATCTTGTTTTTCTGATATGATATCTCGGATGAAAACCTAAATAAAACGGGAATTGGATATCTACTTACACGAGATAGGTATAGGCAGTCATGGAGGAATTTGTGAGGTCGATGTCAGTCACTGCGATTGTTGAAAAACAAGAGCAACAATAGACGATGTTTCTAGTCCTCACACTTGCTGAATTTCCTAATGACCTTAATTCGGTGGTGATCAGATTTTGGACAGTCCCATGATCCCTACAATTGATGAACTATTCTCTAAATGACCCTCCCTATAGTTTTAAAATGGTGTTTTTGACTTGCAGCGATGGGTAGTGCGATTCCCGAGGCAATCAGATGAGTATCATAGAAGAAAATCTAAAATTTAAAGTTCTTAATCTAAAATAAGGAAGAGGTTTGACCAAAGTCAACACCTGAGGTTTGACAGTTTCATTAGGTCCAGAACGTGAATTATGACTTCGTTGGGTGGTCTGGACGAAGCCCAAAGGGCTCGGGAGAGTTTTGGGTACTTGGCTGAGAATACAGTTAAGGAATTGAGTTGACCAGGATCAACATCAGGTCAAGATGACTCCAGATCGGTGTTTTGAGCGTTCCAGTAGGTTCGTAGCATGATTTGTGAGCAATTTGTATATTTGGTTTGTGTCCGGGAGGTTCCGAATGAGTTTCAGGTGCTATAATGGAGATTGAACTATAGTTGACTTTTGGCTGCTGCATGTAAAATTTTCTCTTTACGATCGCGTGGGGGATGTCGCGATCGCGGAGAGATGTGTGTGGGGGCATCACGATCGCGTAGAAGGGGGCCTGAGTCGGGTCAAGTTTGGCCTTTGCAATAGTGAAGGGGGCCTCGGGCAGTGTTTTTATTCCCAAATTCGAGAAACATTTCATAATTTCATATTTTGAGTTCTAGAGCTTGGTTTGAGGTGATTTCAAAGGCAAACTTCGCGATTTGGCTCGCGAGTAAGAATCTAATCCCTCTTTTGATGATTCCTTTTCATTACTTCCATTATTTAGCGTTTTAATCCATGGATTTGGTGGGAAATTGGGGGGTTTGAGTCCTCAAGTTAAGAAATGATATTTTTGGGATTTGAGTGTCGATTCATGGTTAGAATTGGCTAATTTTCTGAATTTAGGACCTATGGGTAATGGGTAAATTGATTTTACATTAAATTTTCAGTTTTGACCTTTGAGCTCAGGTTTGACTTTTTGGACCGAATTATTACTATATCAAAATAGGTGTCTACGGATTTGTATACTCATATACATTGCACATTTGATAGATTGGGAGCGTTCCGAGGCACTCCAAAAATGGGAAGGCGATTTCATGATTTGTTTGCTCGGCTTCTAGGTAGTTAAGACTTTTCTAGACTCTGTTTGGGGATGTTTCTGATAACTAAATAATAATAAGTGTTAAGGGCGAAAGAGGGGGTCTCGTATCCGTGGTGTGACGGATACTATTACGGGTATCGGGCCATGTTATCGGTAATGTGTTGAGATACGTTAGTGATGGTTGTAAACCAAGAATGTCAAAGCCTGTGGGCATTAGTTGATAAATAATTGTCTTGATTTGACTGTATATGCACATACATCACTCTATTAAATCTTGTATACTTGTGATAATAGAGCGGTTTTGTTTAATTCTGAATGGTATATGGTTATAATTTATTTGCGCTTGATATTCATACTTTATGTCATCATCCATATTCATTCATGGTAATGGTTCACGAGGTTATGGCTCGATGTGATCTTCATGGATTAGATTCAGGTTAGAGTGATGTTATTATGCCGAGGGGAAAAGGTTCCGGCAGATTGTGTACGCCCAGTGGAAATGGTCCCGCCAGATTGTGTATGTCCGAGAGGAAATAGTTCCGGTCAGTATATCTCGCGAGTCCCCAATGGGTCACTACTCCCGGACACCCCGTGAAAGTACGTGTGTATACAGGTTGCATATTGCATTGTATTTTCCTCATCTTATTATCTGATTAATGATTAACTGATTATCTAGTTCCACTTGGTTCTGGACTTACTCTCTACTCTGTCAATTGAACGGTTCTAAGTTAAGGTAAACCTGCTAACGTTAAAATAAGACTTTTCCTAATAAAACGCATCACTACTTCAGCGTTGTTGGTTTATGAGATTTACTAAGTAAACGTGTTTCCCATACTCATACTACACTTGCTGCACTATTTTTGGAGCAGACTCAGACCCTAGTACGAGTAGGGCACGCGGGGTTGTTTGAGTTCGAGGCTGACATTCAGGAGATTTGTTTTTTTGAGAACGGTAATGTTGTATTCCTCAACATTAAGGACATGCTGGAGATCTCCAAAAATGTCGGCCCAAAATAACAAGAGAAAACTAAAATAACTATAGAGAACCTAAAAAATCTACCAACTATTCAGCTTCTTCTAAACCTCCTCTTTACACCAAAAGTAAAAAATATTGATACAATTCTCTGTGATTTTCTGGATTGAACTACAAGTATCCTCAAAACATCTGTTGTCTCTTTCTCTCCAAATTGACCACCATATGCAAGGTGGTACTATCTTCAACCATTTCTTTTGGCTTTTGCTTCCTCCTCTCCTTATCTTGCAACTGTGTAGGTCTGCACTGTGTTCTGGGATTATCCACTTAGTTTGAGACATGTAAAGGAATAGTGACAATAGCTGTGTTGTAACTTTGCAATGGAGAAACAGGTGGTTGTTGGTTTCCTTAGTCTCAGCAATCTGGAATCCTCTTCTTTTTAATTTTTCATGAGTGAGACATGCTCTTCTAGCCACCAACCAAGTGAAACACTTTACCTTAGTTGGGACTTTATACTTTCAAATCTGTTTCCATGGATCTGATATACCCCCTGGTTGTTCCACTTCTTCCTTTTTATATAGCCTGCCCACAGACAACTTTCCATCGCTATGATACTTCCATCTTATTGTGTCTGGTTCTGTAGAAATGCCTTTAAATCCACTCAGCACTTGTAGTAACTCAGCAACTCTACCCACTTCCCAGTCATTCAAGTTTCTTCTGAATGTAAGATTCCAACATTGAGGGGACCAAGTGTCAGCTACTGATGCTTCTGAATTGCTGCAAAAAGAGAACAAATCTGGAAACGAGTTCATCAAAGGCTCATGTCCAATCCAGTTCTCTTTCCAAAAAAGGATCTTGGTACCATTCCCCACCCTGTAGAGAACACTTCTAGCCAGCTTAGTCCAGAGGTTTCTCATTGTCCTCCATACTGAGACACCTAGGTGCTAGACACTATCTTAGAACACCAATGAACACTCTGCCCATATTTGTTGATAATTACTTCCTTCCAAAGTGCATGATCCTCATAAACAAACCTCCAAAGCCACTTTGTCAACAAGCATTCATTCTGTAGCCCCAAATTTCTAATGCCAAGTCCATCAGAATGTCTTCTTAGCTGGGTAGTTTCCCATTTCACCAAATGCATACCTTTGTTCTCTTTGTTGCCCGACCATAGAAAATCTCTCCTCAATTTATCCATTCTTTCTTCCACCTTAGAAGGAATGGGGAATAAAGACATGACATTAAGTTGGCAATAAATCCAAAACTGAGTTAATTAGAGTGACCCTTCCTCCAAGAGATTGATATTGTGCTTTCCAGTTAGCAAGTTTCTTCTCAGGTTTTTCTACAATCCCATCCCAAATTTCCAGCTTCTTATGTTTGTTGCCAAGAGGCATGCCCAGATAAGTTGGAAAATTCTCAATTACATCCCAGAATGTTGGCCAGACTTTGTATTTGTGGGACTTCTTTAACAGGGAAAATGCTGCTCTTCCTCCAGTTAACAGCTAAACCAGAAACAGTCTCAAAGATCACCAAAACCATTCTGATAAAGCTAAGTTGTTCTGCCATAGCTTCACAGAAAATAACACTGTCATCTGCATAAAGCAAGTGACAAATCTGTATCTCCTCACCTGCTTGATTGCCTATCCTGAAACCTCTTAAACAACTATTCTAAATAGCCACCCTCATCATACTGTTGAAGCCTTCCATAGCTAATATGAAGAGAAAAGGAGAAAGAGGATCTCCCTGTTTGAGTCCTCTTTCTGAGGGAAAAAACCAGCAGGTTCTCCATTAACCAGAATTGAGAACCTGACAGTTTTAATGCAAAAACCAATCCACTTCAACCACCTCTCACCAAAACCCATTTGTTTGAGAATATTGAGAAGGAAATCCCAATTGACATGGTCAAAAGCTTTCTCTATATCTAGCTTGCACATGATCCCTGGATGTTCACCTCTGAGCCTGGAGTCCACGCATTCACTAGCTATGAGTGTTGCATCCATAATTTGTCTTCCTTTTATGAATAACCGGAAGGGTGATCACAGATCTCGCATCACCATTAACTGTAATAATCGACACAAATCAACCATATTTATTGAATTTTAAGGAGCAATAAATAGAGGTAGACAGGTCTCCGCAATTACAGGATTTAAAGGTTTTGCCTTTAATATCAGATGCTTCTTTAAGCCTTCTGCACAGCCACACAAGCGCCCCTCTACTCAGCTTCATCCTTCTCATGTAGAGTGTAGCACTCTCCACCCATTCATACCAAATTTTAGAAGAAGATTTGGTCTTAGTAAGGTCATATGACTTCCCCCCTAGTCTGAAATAAATTCTATTCTCCATAAAAATCAGAGAAGAGGAAGAAAGGAAGAAAAAGGAAAGGAAAGGGACTGTACAGGTGAAAGAAGTTCACCAGAAAAGGAGATCCCAAAGGCTAGTAGGCCCTTAGGAGGATGTTGCCGGAGACTCTGGAAAACAGGGTCACCGGAGAAGACAGAAGGTGGTCGGAATTTTCTGGGTCAGAATTTTCTGGGTTGTTTCGGAGTGTAGGTAATATGTTTTCAGAAGTGTTAAGAGTTCAGGAAAGGTGTACTTTGCGGAAGACAGCGATCAAGGGAGGTTGGCGGAGGGTCTGGATGAAATTTGAGGAGAGAGAAGGTCGGAGAAAATGGTTGGATGAGCTGCCTGGCTAATCCGCAGCGTCATTCTCCTATCATTTATGCATTTCTGTCTTTCCTTACTTTTCCAGACAGTGTATTTGACTACTTCAGACTTGTACTAGTATTCTTAGATGGCTCTTGTACACATGACACCAGTCTTCGGTGGTATTTTGTTATTTTCGCACTTTATAAGTAAAAGACTTGACTTTAGATATTTCGTGTTATCACTTTACTTTCTGCTTAATTAACTTAATGAGTTGGTTTGATCAGATGTTGTTGGTTCGCCTACCGAGTGGGGTAGGTGCCATCACGACATTTGTAATTTGGGTCATGACAAATCCAAACAATAGCAAAAGGAGTTGGCGAATCCCTTATCCTCTATTACTGTAAATTTTATTTTGTCTCTGGTTATTCTTTTAATCTTGCATCTGTCAGTCGTTTGACTCGTGCCGTAAATTATGCCATAATATTTCTTGATAATTCTTTTGTTATGCAGGACCATAGTATGGGACTGACGATCGGCACAGGGTGATGTTAGGTGTATTTATACGTCTTTCCGCCATACTTTACCTATATTTATATCTTGTTTTAGAGCTAAATGCATTAAATACACCTAACTAATATATTTTTTATATTTAATTTACGCCGTTAGGTGGTGCCTGCCTTTATTTCACAACCAAAAGAGGTAAAATAGCAGTGGATATAACTATCCACTACATTAAGCTATACAATTGTCCTAATAGCTAAGTAAAAGGAATGTACAGTGAGAGGTATACTCTCTAAGCAAAAAATGAGCTTTCAAAAATCATAATCAACTATACATATATATATATATATATGTTTCTTCTGTTTGTGCCTATAGCAGCCAAGCTTGCCTTGTCAAGAATGTAAGTTCCAGACGCATGTTTAAGGAGATCTTTAACTTCATAGAAATTTTCAGTTTGTTCCTCAATACTCCATTTAGCTAACGCATCCGCAACTTGATCAGCTTCTCTATAGCAATGTTGAATAACATGGTTGGTGTGGGAAAGAAGATGGATGGTATCATTGATGGTGTCAACCAATTGCCAGGCAGTGTTAGACTTTTTATTCAGCATAATATAATATTCTGAAAGCCATAGAAAATGTACCATGGTACACCTAACTTAGCCGCTTTTGCTTCTGCTTGTTTGCTACTACCTTTGCCAAGAAACTTAGCAAAAGCCATAATGATCTGCCCAGACTCATCCCTAATGATACCACCTGCCCCAATGCTATCTTCATTATTGTGACTACCATCAGTGTTAATCTTAACCCAGCCTGAAGGAGGTCGAATCCTTAATGATACCACCTAACCAATATTGACTTTGCGCTATGGAACTGATCTGTTTGTTATTGTGGAATCTAGGTACTGTAAGTTGAAAGTGCTCCGTTTTGGAGAAGAAGAGATCAAAAAGAGTCTAAGTGACGTGTTCCCGAGCCAATAAATGCATTTGGAGCTAAAATAGATACTTTGGGGCTTTGAAGTCTGAGTAGAAGTCCAAGAAATTCATTCGGAAACAAGTTCAGAGTTGGAGGGCCGAGAATTTGAGCTTCTGGAATTTTGGCCTAGCGCCCTGCAACACCGCCCGGCGCCAAGCTTATTTTTCAGCCAATTTTTCTGTTTATGGTCCGGGCCCATTTGTACACGGTATAATAACATTATAAAGTCGTTTTTGAGAGGGTGTAGAACTTTGGACCTAGAGAGAGCTAGGAGCCATCGTGGAGGCTGGAGATTAATTGTTTTACCTTTTCTTCTCCTTACTACTCATTTTATATTTTCTTTTGGATGATTTGTTATATTTCCTCCATGTCTATATGGAGCTAAACTTCTCGTTCTAGGGTTGTGGTAAACCATGAATATTGACGTTTGATGATTATTTCTTATCTTATTACGAGTTGTTGATTTTGATTGGTTCTTTAATTCGGTGCATCATTGCTTGATTGTTTAGCCAACAGTTAAGTTCTATCGACTATCTAATATACAAGCTTGGAAAAGTTGTTGTTAGATTAGCGAAGTAAAGAGAGCGTGATCTGATTTTCACTAGACTATGGCTAGGATTTGTGGCTAGGATAGGATTATATCTAGGCGCCGCATTCAATTAAATACCGTAAACGAATTGTGTTCTTAACAGGTCAATTCCATAAAAATATAGGCGGCGAACTGTTTTGAATAGGCGAGTAGTAGTTCGGGAAAATGCTACGAGAGTTAATAATCCGGTTAATTAGCAACCGTCAATAATTTGAATTGAAGAGAAATAGTTCAAGACCTCAATAGGATTGGTGAACCCACAGCAACCCTGGAACATTCATCGCATTGATAACATAAAAATCTGCTCTTTCTAGGTTGAAGTTCACTATTTGTTTTTTGTTTATTTTAATTAGTTTAGAAACACGACTTGCGGATTTCATCGCTTCTATAGATAATTAGGATTGTTTAATTAAACAAATAGTTAATCATAAGTCTATGTGGGTTCGACATCCGATTTCTAAAATCACTATATTACTTGTACGACCACGTATGCTTGCGTGTGCGTTTGGGAGAAACACCGGGCATGAATCACAAGGCCTCTACTACCTTTCCTCTCCTAGTTCCTCCACAGCATGTGCAATTACAGATCCTCCAGAATTAATTCATAGATGTTTGGGACATCCGAGTTTATTCAAGCTACAGAAGATGGTGCCTAGTTTGTATAGAATGTCTACATCAGATTTTGAGTCATGTCAACTTGAGAAGCACACCCGCACTACCTTTCCACGTACTGCTGAGAGTCGTGCAGAATCTGTTTTTCATTAATTCATTCTGAAATTTGGGGTCCTAGTAGAGTCGGTTCAACCTAAGGATTTCATTATTTTGTTAGTTTTGTTGATGATTATTCAAGATGTACTTAGATTTTCTTAATGAAAATCGTTCTGGGTTGTTTTCTATATTCAATAGTTTTTATGTTGAAATACAAAATCAATTTGATGTTTCCATTCGTATATTTCGTAGTGATAATGCCTTAGAATATGTATCCTTCCAGTTTCAGCAATTTATGAGTCACCAAGATATTATTCATCAGACAACTTGTCCGTACACCAGGAGAATGGGATAGCAGAGAGAAAGCATAGGTATCTTATTGAGACTGCTCGCAGTCTTCTCATTCAATCCCATGTTCTGTTGCGTCTTTGAGGCAATGCAGTTCGCACGTCTTGCTATTTAATTAATCTGATACCCTCATCTTCGATTCAGAATCAGATTCCTTATTCAGTATTGTTTCCCCACTCAACTCTATACTCTATTCCCCCTCGTGTCCTTGGGAGCGCATGTTTTGTTCATAACTTAGCCCCTGGAAAAGATAAATTAGCCCCCGGCGCTCTCAAATGTGTCTTTCTTGGTTATGCTCAGGTTCAAAAAGGGTATCGTTTCTACTCACTTGATCTTCTGATGTCGCATTTTTTGAGTCTCGACCTTACTTTACACCTTCTTCTAATCATTATGATATCTCTGAGGTCTTACCTATACCAACTTTTGAGGAATCTAGAGTTACTTCTACATCTCCAACCACAGTGCTACCACCCCTGACCTATCATTGTCCACATCCAGCATCAAGCCTAGATGATTCATGTCTTGCGCCGGACCATGCTCCTACTGCGGAACTTGTCTTCTCCTAGTCAATCAATTGCACTTTGAAAAAGTATACGATCCACTCGTAATACTAACCCTCATTATACCTTTTTATGTTATCATCGCTTGTCATCACCCTATTAAGCCGTTGTATCATCTTTGTCCTCAATTATCCCCAAGTCTAGAGGTGAAGCACTTACTCATCCAGGATGGCGACAAGCTACGGTGGTTTATGTTGACGATATCGTTATCACCGACAATTATCAGGATGGTATTACTAAATGATACGATTCTGCTTAGGATAAACACCGAATCAAACAACAAATGCGGAAATTAAGATACATACAAATTTAGAGATGAGAATAGAAGAAAAGGAGATGAGATTTAGAAGAAAGAAGGGAATTAATCAACTACAATTGTGACTAATCAACATAGGAAAGGAAACCTACACCTATTAATCAACAATCTAAGATGAATTCATTCCAAGGAAGAAAAGACTTGAACTCATACAGGGAAATCTAATCCTAGATTATCCAAGAGAGATTCAAGGTAAGAGTTAAGGGAATCCACCCACTAATCCTAATACTAGCTAATCCTAGCTAAACTAGCTCCATACAAGGAGAAAATACACTCATAAGAGTTTCATCATAAATCTCAAGCTAAGGAATGAAAATAGGCTAAGGAAAGCTTATATAGTTTTGTCTTTACATGCATAGCCACACTATTAACTACTAGCCACATTTGGCAATTAACTACTAGGCCCTATTACAACAAAGACCCAAAAGTGGCCTTTGCGGAAATAACCCCACATGGGCCCTTCTTCACTTGAATTGCAATCCTAGCCTCGAGTTTGCACTCCTAGCCACAAATTGCACTTCTAGCCATGTTTTCACTTCTAGCCACTTTGTGTGGCTTCAATTAATGGGCCTTCATCTCCATGTCTCTTCAAAGCAATCGTCCACACCCTTGTGGCTTGCTCGTCAATGGCCTCCAAAGGCCCTATCTTCCTCTTCCAAGGGTGTGTAACACGGAAATGCACATCCAAAGCTCTAACGCGGGTTTTAGCCTTCATAATCGTCCATGAGCTTCCTAGGATCATATCAAATTTAAAGCAACATCCCTTTCAACATTTCCAGACTAAAGACCTCGGCAGACTGAAGTATTTTCTAGGTATAGAGGTTGCTCAGTCTAGATCACGCATTGATGTTTCACAATAAAAGTATGCCTTAGATATTCTTAAGGAGACAAGAATGATCGGTTGTAGACCCATTGACCACTCTTATAGATTTGAATGCTACACTCCTGCCTGAAAAGGGGGAGCCACTCAGTGATCCCGAAAGATATAGGTGGTTGGTTGGTAAGTTGAATTATCGAACAGTGACAGACCTGCCATTTCTTTTACTGTGTATGTTGTAAATCAGTTTCTCCCTGTGATAGCCATTGGGATGCAATTGTCTGCATTCTGCGATATATAATGTCAGCCCAAGCAAAGGACTACTTTTTGAGGATTGAGGTCGTGAGCAAATTGTTGGATCTACACACGTTGATTGGGCAGGATCGCCTTTTAAAAGACGTTCTACATCCAAATATTGTGTATTAATAGGAGGTAATTTGGTGTCCAAGAAGAAAGTAAGAAACAGAGTGTGGTAGCTCGATCTAGTGCAAAAGCGGAATATGGAGCAATGATTGTAGCAACTTGTGAGCTAGTTTGGATTAAATAGTTGCTCAGAGAACTAAAATTGGAGAATTCGTCAGATGGAACTTGTGTGTGATAACCAAGCAGCCCTTCATATCGCATCAAATCAAGTTATTTCATGAGAGGACTAAGCACATTGAGATTTACTGCCACTTTATCGGAAACAACATTTCCAATTTAAAACCAAACACATGTTTTAGATGATACACATCATATCTAAATGTTAATACAATGAACCAAACATTTCCGAAGCAAATATAATTATCAACTGGCTACATTTCACCATATTATAATCCTCGTACATTATAATCTTTGTATAACTTGTCCACAAACGAAATGACCCGTCAAAGTACAAAGAAAAGAGAGAAAAGCAACTAGTATTCTGATAACAGTCAAAATCAATAGCCAAACAAAATAATGGCGGGGTCTTAGGAAACACCCCCTGTACGCTCTCTCCCTATCTAGTAAGAAAAAATACGGGAGGGAGGCTCATTCACAATTTGCAGTATATTCTTGCAAAACTTTAACATGAAGGGATGGGCACTTAAATTGAATAATATACTAATGCTTCTATTTTGACTTCCTGCTATGAAGAAACATGGATATAGTTGCAACGAATAATTACATATATACAAAACGTAAAATACAAGATATAAAAAGAAACTAAATGTTTCACATGCAAGCACAGTCCAATTTATTCAACAAAGCACACATGCTAACAATAAAAAAGGATTAGGATGGAGGGAGAAGTGAAACAGAAGTCATCCATGTTTGTCTGCTCTGAAGAAGCTGAAAGTTTTGGGTGTCACCTGGTATAGTTCCAATTGAAGCAACAGACTCTACAAACACATCCAGATATGGAAACGGTGATTTTCCCATCAAATAAGTTCTTGAAGGATCACTTGTACAAGCATTTAGGTCAAAGTTCAGTGAAACAGCAGAATGCAGTTGGAAATTCCCGGTACTCTGCATAAGAAATGATTTTGAGCCCTTTAGAGTGCAAACAACCGGAGCTTCCCTACATGATGACGGCAGTTACAACTCTAAATCTGACTACTGCCACTGGTGTGAGGATAAACTCCACATTAGTAGTTATTGAACTTATTTCTGTTCTTTGAAAAAATAAAAACCCAGAAGAGGCTACTATAAAGTCCATTAAACACCAAAAATAGATTTTGAAGTGAGGAAATCTGAGAGCTACAACAACAACATACCCAGTGTAATCCCACAGGTGGGGTCTGGGGAGGATAGAGTGTACGCAGACCTTACTCCTACCTTGGGAGGTAGAGAGGCTGTTTCCAATAGACCCTCGGCTACAAATATGAGAGCTATAAATAGTAAGTAAAGAGGAGCTACCTCTGTATCAAATTGAAGGGCCTTCAAGCAATCTAGATCCATTTTGCAGATCAGTAGCTTCTCAAAACCAGCATCCATGTTGCAAATCAAGGATGCCATAAACACTTCTTCCTCAGTCTGTTATAAGTTGAAAAGCCTCTGGGGTTAAACTACAAGCACATATCACATGTGAAGCATACTAAACGGTTTTCATAGATGGTTTTTAACAACCATGGACATACTTCCCATTTCCTTATCTAGAATATTTTTGTAGTGATAATATATATATATATATATATATATATATATATATATTGTAGTGACATTTATTGAAATGTAGCTTGCTGTAGAGCACAGCACATATTGATCATTTTTGGGTCTTATGTTCTTCTCAGATCATGAACTACCACTTTTAGAAGCCAGCTTCTGCTGGCTATTAGAACAAGTATATATTATGTGTAAAAATAACTGGTTTAAGCAAGACCGTATGCTCTATAGATTCTCTTAAAAGATCCTATAGTTCCAATGTAAATTACACTCTTTCATTTTGAGATATTCCAACATGTTCGGCAACATTCTTGTAATAATATCAGTCTATATAACTTTCACAACATAAGGAGCCGTTTGTCCATGAGAATTATTCACTTTTTTCCGGAAATTTGTTTTTTCACTTTATTTGAAAATCAGCGTTTGGCCATGAAAATTCCAAATGCAACTTGAAATTGTATTTGGAAAACACCTCGAAACCTGTTTTCACTTTTTCCCATCTCACTTTTTGATTTTTCTTTTTTCAAATTTACCCTAAAGTTTTTGCTATTATAAAAACGACCCCATTTCAATTTGATCTAGTGTGCCACCGGTTTGGGTTTTGGTTCGGGTCGGGTCGGATCGGATCTTTTTAATTGAGTTTTTATTTATTAGATAGATTTAAAAAGAGTGAAATATATATTAATCATGACATTTTAATTAGTGATGGAATTTTTTTGTACTTAGAAAAAATATATGGGATCCAATTAATGACATTATGTGATTATCCATTATGAGATATTACTCTTTCAAAGCAGATTTGGTTGTATCTATCAGGTAAATTAATCAAGTTGGGTGGTTTTGTTGGTTTCTAGAAATCGGGGGTATGAATCATATTTCATGTTTTTAGGAAAACTACATTCAAACAACCAAATATTCTTAGCAAAGGTTACAACCAAACCCAACTCCAACTTCAAAAAGTCCAAATAAAATGAAAAATATTTGGTGTATATGGCCACACACCTACTTAAGAATTCAAATTCATTTAACTACTCAAATTTTAAACTTTGATGTCTCCTTCCACTACCATTAACATCATATACAAGTTAAATCAACATCTTAACTCATACCCTATCAAATAAAGTTAAATCAACATCTTAACTCATACCCTATCAAATATCACCATATAAAATGGAAGAGTAAAATTTAGCACTTCTAAAGAAGGAAAGAGGGTAAAAACATTCCAGCATCTCATAAAACATAATAAACCTTCATCTAACTTTATACTGCTCTCGTCCCACCCTGATGCAGTATAGCAGGAGACTATATCCCCAAACAAAAGGAGGAATATAAAGAAGTAATCATTCATGTGGTGCTGTTTGAGTACACTACATCATAATGTTAAAAAATATTATGTTCTTTGATTGATTTGAGGTTTTTCTTTCATTGTCTATTTTATTTGAGCACCAGAGATTTCTAGTACATAAGAGACCAGGATTCACGGTAATGACTTTCAGTTTTTTCTTTTTCTGATAAGTAAAAGTTGGAAATGATTTTCAGGTATTCTTTTCCGATGAGTTAATAGCTTATAATGCATAATCTTCATTATGTAATGAACATTCTGCAGGTTGCCGCTTCATCTATAAAGTGAAGGTTTGGCTTCACCAAATCAATCATATAGATCCTTTGGTAGAAAAATAAAAGATCCATTCAGTCTCAGTATAAAGACAGCTAAACTGAAGAGTTCAATGGAAAATTGACTTTATTGTCAATACAAGTAGCAGTAATCCCTAGGGAAACTCAAGAAATCAGCCAGCTTAGACACAGTGAATGTCAGTAAAAAGTTCTATGCGAAATGATTATGACCCATAGGAGATCTCCATTGAAGTAGCTCGAGCCATATCCCTCTGAACCCGTCTCTATTATTCCAACAAATATTATAGGTATAGGTTATTACATAAGCAAACACTTCAGAATCATTTATTTAAACTGCTAACAAACACATCTTCATGGGAATCTTTTGCAATAAAAGACAAAAAACACCAGTTCTTGATAAGTTCCCATGCAATGAACCTACCTCAACCAAATTATTCTTCAATATATCTACCTCTACTGGTTAAAATGGCAAAGACCTCATAACCTGTGTGCTCTTGTAGAAGCAGAGCTTGTTTTACTTGACAGATTTACTGGAAAATGTTCAGCAACTAAAGCTCCAGAAGAGACAGTAAGATGGGAACCTATTACTAATTATCAATTGCCACTTAAGTTTAAATATTAGCTTGTTTACAAGGTTTCAGCGACACGGCTTTTAATGAGATTCATGAATTATATTAAATTAACTTTAGAGAAAAGTTAGTGGAATGCTTCTAAGCAATAAGCAAGTGGAGCGATGATATGTACATGAAGCACAATATTAAATAAGATTTTAATAAGATCCTAGTAGTTATGTGGTTTAACTTTAGTTGCATTTAAGTTTAAAGATCATTTACTACCACAAATCTTTTTGTTAGATAAAATCTGAGACTGATATAACAGTACAAGTTACCAATCACCTGGACTAAATGATTCATGCAGAAGACAAATTGTCCACCTACTAACATAATCAACCTAGTAATGAACACCATCAGAGTAAAAAGTTGCATACCATGTCCTTACATTTAAAACGTCCACTTGGCAGAAGCACTGAACTCTTCCCAGCTTTAGATGACAAGGCTAGGCGAAAGCAGCGATTTCTAGAGTAGACAGCTTTATCCACAAACAGTTGAAATGGAATATTGATTGAGCTTGAATCCTTTGAGACAAAAAGCTTTCTAAATATTCCATCACTTTCACTTAACCTACTGATCCTTGAACATATCTGACAATAGGGCACAAAAATTGATAACTGATTCTACACTCAAAAAGAGAATAAGAAGAAAAAAATTTAATAACCAATCATTTGCAGTAGTATTCTTCCGAACAAGATATGAACAAAAAATAGCGGGATACAAGTTGAACAACTAAAAACTTGACCTGCACAAAATGACAAACTGAAAATATGCAGGGCCTTAGCAGGATGAAGCCGATGAGTATGATACCTCAGTAACAAATGCACCTGCATGCGAGTTGTCCTTGAAAGCAGCCTTTGGAAATCGAATAATTAGATGACGAGAAAATTTTTCTGCCAGTAAAGCTTTATGTTAATATTGATTACAATAATGTAGAGAAGTCGTAGTACAATCTTATTGATAGCAAAGAAGTATTCTGCGTCAGATCCTATGATAGTTCTCCCATATACTACAATTTAATTCAGTTCCTAACCAAATCATGTGCCCCATTTGATCCACAAAATAATCATATTTGGCTAAAATTGCTTCCTGTTTTAAATGCAGATTTTGCTGTAGTAATATGTTTGTGCATCAACAGGAAGATCCTGGGATATTGAAAATCAGCATGAAATCTAATGAAAAGGTGTTCCACGAAAAGAGAACATTTTCCTATGAATATCACATAGGAAAATAAAGTTGACAAATAGGCAAGGAAAGAGTTTCACAAGAGTAAGGTGTACTGAAGAGAATTATTCTTCGATATGAACATGTAAAAGCCCATTTCGAGGTATTCGTTTGTCACCAGATAATGATACAGGTAATCAAGCAAGTCAGACTAAGGGACAAGTAACTGGAAAAATATTACAGTGACATATAGGTGCATCACAACCCATCCCGACGTTCCACTTTAGTCAAAGAAGTTATCTTTGCCATATTGCCAAGTGGAATCCTAATATCACTTGCATAAACATGAGCTGATTTAATTTTTTGTACACTTTACTAGGCTTTCATACCAGATATTCTAGCTTATTTCCACAGAAATGAGTGGACGGACATGTTTCGCACCAATAAAATATACATATAAATAAACAATAATATAAACATGCATACCTACATATCATATCGATATCATTCTGCGCACAGCTTAAATACTAGATAGAACCGTCCATTAACATCCTACCTTCATTGGAGGAATCGAGCTCCACAACCCAATCATTGTTTCCTTCAAGACAGTACTTTTCCTTGACCGCATCAAAGACGACCTGTATCAGAAGGTCAACCATTTCATCTCCATTTTTATCCGCATTCTCTCTCTTGTTGAACTCCAGATCAAAGTAGAGATGGCATGGCAATCCCTGAAAATAGGATATAACAGTTTGACATCAGCAGCTGCTCTTTTTATATTAATCAGGTAAAGGTAGCATGTCTCTCTCCCTCTCTACACAGACACACATATATAAAGATAGGATAATATGATCCCAAGTATTCTTTGGATATACAAGTGCACGTAATTCATCATGTGACAAAATCAAGGAAAGTTCAAAAGATTCTGGAATGAACTTTCACTAAGCCATTCCACAGTGGTGATAAATTACAAAAGATTACCTACTGGAGTACTATGCAACTCCTTATTGTTTTGACAGGAAAACTACAAAAGATTACCTCCTATGCACTTCTTTACTGTGATCCCTAGTTATGTTTATCAGCAGCAGCACCTGATGATAAATTTCATATATATGCACTTCTTCATTGTTTTGACAGGAAAACTACAAAAGATTACCTCCTGGATTACTTCATAGTGGTGCCGAAATTTAGGATTCATAGTTTCGTACCTAATCAAAAACATGAACACAAACAAAGTTTAGGAAACGGGGGAGATATAATCTTTTTACATATTTTAATGCAGATACAGCCGAGGAAACTTACCTTCTCCAGAACTCTTTATATGTGGAGACAAGGAATCTTCTTTGACCATTCATATGATCCTGGTAACTGAAAACATGAGCATTAGTTTGCTCTTTGGCATACTTGATAGCTTCATCTTGCCTTGGAAATGTGGCCCATATATCTTGTCTAGTTAAACACAACACAGGGAAGTATACATTTAAAAAAAATTTACTTAACCATCAATAGTAGGTAAAAGAATGAATTTGAATTACCTTAATTTATTTTGCTCGTTAAAATCTACACGGATTTCATTCAAAAGGCGCAACAAACGAGCAGGTCTTTTTGGAGGAACTCCATGTGGAGAACCATAAAATACAAGGGGAGAGAACTGAGGTCCCTTCTTCTTACTTTGTATATTTGCTGTTAATGAACCGACCTACAACAAGAATCTTCAAATTTCAGTTTGTAGCAATTTAAGAAACTATGTCAATTAAGAAAGTGTATGGGAAAGAAAACAGATAAAAGGAAGAAATGGAGTATGTACATTGAAGTCAACATCTGTTGCATTTTGGACCTTCTTTCCCTTTGATGTTGACGACAAAATATCTGAAGATGTTGATAGCTTTTCCAATGTATCATTTTGTTTCACACTCAGCTTTCCCTTTTTCCTTTCTCTTATTGCTGATTCTAAAATTAACAACCACAAAATAGAGAAGATGTGGACAAACAGCAACGTAAGGCATCAATATTTTCTACTTTCTAAATTTTGCTGCTCAACCGAAGCAGTTCAAATTGGTCCCGTTGACAAATAAACCACAGTCTTGTAAACATTTCTGACACGCAATATACAGTATTAGTCCCAAAAATTGTAAAAGACAGATTTTAGGCGGTTCAAAACAACCCTTTGCCCAGTAATGTAGAAAAGATCAAAACATTGGCATGGAAATGGTATTGTTGAAAGGAAAAAAGCAAAGTTTAGAATAATAATTGATGAGAAAAGGGAAGAGGGGATTACCAGGGAGAGAAATGCCGCATTTGAAGCAGTGGAATAAGCGATCGACGTCGTCCATGACCTTATTTCAGCGCCGGCATTAGATCCCCTATTTCCTTCGACTTCGAGCGGGAATCGGGTTTCATGGTAAATGGGGAATTTTCATAATTACTGTCTCCGTCCAAATTTATAATACCACCGTTGTAAATTGAGAGAGCAAAATAGAATAGAATAATATAAAACAAGATATACAGACAAAGATGTAAAGAGGAGGAGACGACTACGACGATAACAAACCCAGTATAATCCCACCGCGTGGGGTCTGCTAGGGTAGAGTGTACGCAGACCTAAGCCCACCTTGAAATAAAAGGTAGGGCGGTTGTTTCCGAAAGACCCTCGGCTCAAGAGAGGAAAACAAGATGAAAGGTCAGATAAGGACAAGCATATCAAAAATAAGATGAAACAAGGAATAATAAAAGAGAGAAAGTCGTGGTAGAACAGTACGGAAAGAAAGAAGCATTAACTACTATAAATAAATAAGATAATCAAAGTACAACGGCCTCACAAATATAAATAGCAATAAAATGCAGAAATCAAATGGCAATAAACAAATGAGCAGAACTACAACTACTATGGTGGAAGGATAAGTCACCTAGCCTTCTATCCTAATCTGAGTGCTCCACAACCTCCTATCTAAGGTCATGTCTTCGGTGAGCTGAAACTGTGTCATATCCTGTCTAATCACCTCTCCCCAATACTTCTTCGGCCTCCCTTTGCCTCTCCTGAAACCGTCCATAGCTAGTCTCTCACACCTCCGCACTGGGGCATCTGTGTCTCTCCTCTTCACATGCTCAAACCACCTCAGCCTCGCTTCCCGCATCTTGTCCTCCACCGATGCCACTCCCACCTTATTTCGGATATCTTCATTCCTAATTATATCCCTCCTAATATGCCCACACATCCACCGCAGCATTCGTATTTCTGCGACTTTCATCTTCTGAACATGAGATTTTTTTACTGGTCAACACTCCGCCCCGTACAATAAAGTCGGTCTAACCACCACTTTGTAAAACTTGCCTTTAAGTTTTAGTGGCACTTTCTTATCACACAGCACTCCGGAAGCGAGCCTCCATTTCATCCACCCTGCACCAATACGATGTGAAACATCGTCGTCGATATCTCCATCTCCCTGTATAATAGACCCAAGATACTTGAAACTTCCTTTCTTTTGAATGGCCTGGGCACCAAGCCTCACTTCCTCGTCAGACTCACGCGGTAGGCCACTGAACCTGCATTCCAAGTATTCTATCTTGGTCCTACTCAATTTAAATCCTTTAGACTCCAACGTCTATCTCCAACCCTCTAGCTTATCGTTAACTCCATTGCGAGTCTCGTCAATCAGGACTATGTCATCCGCGAACAACATACACCAAGGCACCTCACCTTGTATTTGTCGCGTCAATTCATCCATCACCAAGGCGAATAGAAACGAGCTAAGAACTGATCCCTGATGCAACCCCATCATAACAGGGAAGTGCTCCGAGTCTCCTCCTACCGTCCTTACCCTGGTCTTATGTTACACCTCGGAAATTTCTCCGTACTTGTATGATGAGTGGAATGATGAAAAGTTGAGTGAATGATGTTTTATTAAGTCAGGAATGGCTAATTAAGAATTTTTGAAAAATAAGAAAGTCGCGGAAAATTTTCTGTCCAGTGGTCGTATATGGCACTATACGGCCCGTAAAGTGATTTACGGACCGTATAGTGCAATCGTCCTTCAGCTGGCCAAAAATCTCAAGTTCTGCCCAGTGATGATATGGTTAAATACGACCCAGTTTACGGCCCGTAAACTGGTTTACGGTCCGTAAACCAGGTCGTAAACTACCATGTCCATTAGCCAAAACTTTCTGTCTTTGGAATGGTTAAATACGACCACAGTGGATGGACCGTAAATCAAAATACGGTCCGTATATGGTGGTTTACGACCACTGTTCATCCCGACAAATTTTCATTAAAGACCAGATTTTGAATTATTAAAAGGGAACTTAAGCCCATTTCACGTCATTTTTCATCCAACACTTCAAGAAAACTCTAGAGTGTTCTTCAACACTTCAACTCTAAGAATAGCAAGAAAATCCAAGGAACCTAAGATTATCAACACCAAATTATGAAAATAAGTGTAAGAACACACCAAAGGATCTTCTAAGTCAAGAAATTCCCAAGAAGGTGGAACTAGGGTTTTGGCTAATTGAAGTATTTCAACTTAAGGATTGCTCAACCATCATCCAAGGTAAGTTTCATGATTGTTCCATGTTGTTTGAAGTATTGGAAATCTTAGACACTTGAAATGTAGAAGAACATAGAAATGGGTCATTATTGAGTGAATAGTGACATAAGTGAATGGTAGTGGAATTGAACTATGAATATTGAAGTGTTGTGAGTACTAATACGTTATAAATGATGTTCATATCATGAAACAAGCATTTAAACGCATGAAAACGCAAGGACGAGCTAGAAGTAGAAATAAGGGAAAATTGTAGGAAAATGGTGGATTTTGCCAAATGTACGTAAATGACGATTGTCGATTATGATATTGCGAGTAATATTATGAATGTTGGGAGTTAATGTAAAACATGAGAAAAGTGGTATGAGAGAAGGAAGCGTTGTCCGACTTCTCCTAGAATTAGCGACGCGTTCTTATAGTCAGCTACTAATGTTGATACGAATTCTCTTATGAAGGTAACGACGTGATATCGACGAAGAACAAGTGAGCGATATCTTAGCTAAACGACCAAGGTATGTGAGGCTAGTCCTTCTTTCTAATGGCATGAATCTTTTAGCTTGAATCCCTATTCCTTTCATGAGTTCTTACATTCTGAGAAGTTAAAAGCTTATGCCTATGAATGTCTATATGAGATAAGTTATGCGATATGATGACACTAGAATGATGATGATGTTATTCCTTGCCTGCACTCACCTTATGTACTAGTCCTTTCAAGGTGAGGCGGAATGTCCATGATGGTTCCATAATGTAATCGGGGGATCACGACCTTACGTCACCCCGATAGAGTAAAGTTGATCATGAGTCTTATATACGCATTATGATAAGATAAGTATTTTATGATAAGCATATTACTATGAGCATTTACATTGAGCACGTCATAAGCATTTCACACCGGGCCTAGTTGGTCGGGCAGACACCGCTTCGGCGGGCGGCGATACGGATACACCACGACCTACGGGCGTGGGCAGACACCACTAGTGGGCGGCATGAGATGGTACCCCGGACGCGGGAGGCCTGGACGCGGGCTAATATTATTGATTATCACACCGTTCCGACATGAACGGGCAGCTTGCATATGATGCATACATGTTATGATGAGGATTATGAGTAAGACAGCATGCATCACTTCATTTATGATTATCAGTCAGATTCAGATGTCTCATGTTGATGTTATCCTCATATTATTGATGTTTCCTTTCATTATGTATGCCTCTCATACTCGGTACAATATTCGTACTGACGTCCTTTCTTCGGACGCTGTGTTCATGCCCACAGGTAGACAGGGAGGAGAGCTTGGCCCAGGTCCTCAGTAGCTGTCAGCTGATAGATAGCACTCCATTGTTCGGAGGTGCTTATGACTATTCTTTTGATGTACATTCATACATGCATATTTTGGGCATGACGGAGTCTTGTTCCGTCCATGTATTCATTATGTTAGTAGAGGCTCGTAGATACGCAGTGTGGGTTAGATGGTCTCACAAGATGTCTTCATATGTATGTATATTATTTTGATGGCCAAGAGGCAAATGTATATAAAGTATTTATATTTGATTAAATATGATTTTCCTACAATTGGTATGTAGAATTGATAAAAGAGTATTAAATGAGAGAGACAAGCAGTAGAGTAAGCGGTGCTCGGTAATTGCTCCGGGTACCCGTCGCGGCCCCTAGCCGGGTCGTGACAGGAGTGGTATCAGAGCAGTTCGCCCTAGGAAGTGTCTACGAGCCGTGTCTAGTAGAGTCTTGTTTATGGTGTGTTGCGCGCCACGCTAATAAACAAGAGGCTACAGGGCATTTAGGAAAATGACCATTTTTCTTCTCATGAGATCGTGCGATAAAGCCATGTCTAGGATTATATCATTCCTAAAGGTGCGTTATGGTTTCAGAAAAATGCCGCCGAAAGGAAAAGCTACAGCTGCCCAGAAAGGCAAAGCTACGACGAAGAAGCGGGCAGAAAGGGAGCCTCCGGCGGAGGTAGAGGAAAGTGAATCGCAAAGTGAGGCCGTGCCCAATGTAGAAGAGCAGGGAGGAGCCTCAGCTCTGATTCCTCCACCGGGTGCTTCGGGTCAACAAGTGTCCGAGGCCATACATTTATTGACACAGTTGGTTGCCGCTCAGGCACAACGACAGAATGCGGGCCCAAGTGATAGTTCGGCTAGTACAAGAGCCCGTGATTTCCTTACTCTAAACCCTCCAAAATTGTTCGGGTCGAAGCCGGATGAGGACCCACAAGGTTTTATCGATGAGATGTTGCGGACGCTGAAATTTATGCATGTTTCTGAGACCGAATCCGTGGAGTTGGCCTCATATAGACTTCGCGACGTGGCGGTACTATGGTATAAGAATTGGGTGATAACAAGAGGGGAGAATGCACCACCTCCCGTGTGGCAAGAGTTTATAGATGTCTTTATTCGTCACTACTTGCCACCTGAAGTCCGCCGAGCTAGAGCGGACATGTTCTTGAATTTGAAATAGGGAAGCATGAGTGCCCGAGAGTATAGTATGCAATTCAACTCGTTGGCCCGGTATGCTCCGACTATGGTGGCTGACATGGGAGACCGAGTCTATAGATTTGTGAGTGGTTTAGGACCACACTTGTTCAGAAATTGCCTGACAGCCTCTTTGCAAGACGGGATGGATATTTCCCGGATACAGGCCCATGCTCAGAACCTCGAGGAACGACAACGACAGCAGAGAAGTGATCGTGATGGTGACAGAAGACAAGGTAAGAGGGCTAGATCTATGGGGGAGACCAGTGAGTACCGAGGGGGACCGAGACAGACATATTCTAGGCACTCAGGTCAGTCAGTGACTAGTGCACCTCCTAGATTCTCAGATAGGAGGGTTGATCATTCTACTCAGTCAGGCCAGGGGCAGAGTTCGAGGGCCTCAGATTCGCAGTCTAGGGGAGACTTTAGCCAGATGAGACCTACAGTACCGCGGTGTAGCCAGTGTGGCAAATTACATTCCGGACAGTGTCGTCAGGGTTCGGATGCTTGTTATGCTTGCGGGCAGGTTGGTCATATGATGAGAGATTGCCCTTCAGCGAGAGAGCGGGGACTCAGCCCACAGGTTCAGCAGCGGGGTCTTCTTCAGCGCGCCCGACAACACAGACTCCTCAGACTACAGCAGGCAGAGGCAGAGGTAGAGGGGGAGCATCTACTTCAGGTGCTGTTCAGCCCCGTGTATATGCTTTAGCTGGGCGACAGGATCTTGAGTCTTCCCCAGATGTTATCACAGGTACCTTGACTATATTTTCCCGTGACGTATATGCTCTGATTGATCCGGGTTCTACCTTCTCATAAATTACTCCGTATATCGTTGATTGTGTTGGGGTGAGACCCGAGCCGATTAATCCTTTCGAGGTATTCACTCCGGTTGGTGATCCTGTAATAGCGAGGCAAGTATATCAGAACTGTGTAGTCATTATATGTGATCGTCAAACAAGGGCTGATCTAATTGAACTTGAGATGATAGATTTTGACGTAATTATGGGTATGGACTGGTTGGCATCATGCTATGCTAATGTTTGTTGCCGGACAAAGGTAGTTCGATTCCAATTTCCGGGAAAGCCCATACTCGAGTGGAAGGGTAATACAGTTTCCCCAAAGGGTAGGCTTATTTCCTACCTTAAGGCGAGAAAGATGATAGCCAAGGGTTATATTTGTCATCTAGTTCGGGTTCATAACACGGAAGCGGAAGTGCCAACTTTCCAGTCTGTCCCGGTAGTGAATGAATTCCCAGATGTGTTTCCCGACGAGTTACCAGGCCTTCCTCCAGAAAGGGAGATTGATTTCGCCATTGATGTATTACCAAACACCGAGCCTATTTCTATTCCTCCTTATCGAATGGCTCCAGCAGAACTGAAAGAGCTAAAAGCACAGCTAAAATATTTACTTGAGAAGGGGTTTATAAGGCCTAGTTCCTTGCCACGGGGAGCACCAGTCTTGTTCGTAAGGAAGAAAGACGGATCGCTACGAATGTGCATCGACTACAGGCAGTTGAACAAGGTGACAATAAAGAATAAATACCCTCTTCCCAGAATCGACGATTTGTTTGATCAATTGCAGGGTGCTAAATGGTTCTCCAAGATAGATCTGAGATCGGGTTATCATCAGGTGAGAATTAGGGAAGCACATATTCCCAAGACTGCCTTCAGGACAAGATATGGTCGCTACGAGTTTCGAGTAATGTCGTTCGGGTTGACGAATGCCCCGGCAGTGTTCATGAATTTAATGAACAATGTGTTCAGGCCACTCTTGGACCTCTTCGTGATAGTATTTATCGACGATATCTTGGTATATTCTCGCACAGAATCAGAACATGCAGATCATCTAAGAATTGTCCTTGGCGTTCTTCGAGATCGGGAATTGTATGCAAAGTTTTCGAAGTACGAGTTTTGGCTTAATTCTGTTGCATTCCTGGGTCATGTTATTTCAGATGATAGTAGCCGAGTCGACACTCAGAAAATAGAAGCTGTGAAGACTTGGCCAAGACCTACGACGCCTACAGAAGTTCGTAGTTTTCTAGGTTTGGCAGGTTATTATCGAAGATTCGTGGAGGGCTTCTCATCTATTTCAGCCCCATTGACAAAGTTAACCCAGAAGTCGGCTAAATTCCAGTGGAGTGATGCCTGTGAGCGTAGCTTCCAAGAGTTGAAAAACAGGTTGACCTCAGCGCCGGTGCTAACACTTCCTTTAGGATCAGATGGCTATGTAGTATATTGTGACGCCTCCGGTGTGGGATTAGGATGTGTATTGATGTAGAATGGGAAAGTTATTGCATATGCTTCGAGACAGTTGCGAAAACATGAACAAAATTATCCACTTATGATCTTGAGCTAGCTGCGGTCATTCATGCATTGAAAATATGGAGACACTACTTATATGGTGTGCACGTGGACATCTATACGGATCACAAAAGCCTTCAATATATTTTTAAACAGAAGGAGTTGAACCTGCGGCAAAGGCGATGGTTAGAATTACTGAAGGATTACGATGTGAACATTCTATATCATCCAGGGAAGGCGAATATAGTAGCAGATGCACTTAGCCGCCGATCGATGGGTAGTTTATGTGGAGTTCCTTCGGAAAAGCAAGAAATGGTTCGTGAGGTCCATCGGTTAGCAAGTCTCGGCGTACAGCCAATTGATTCAGGAGATGCAAGTATTAGCATCAATGACCCCACAGTTTCATCATTGAATCTAGAAGTGAAGGAACGGCAATATGAAGATCCTCAATTAGGCCACTATCGAGATCTATCTCATGAAAAGGAAAAGTCTCCATTCGAAGTTTCCATAGAAGGGGTTCTTAGATATCGAGACAGGTTATGTGTACCGAATGTAGCAAACTTGTGCCAACGGATTTTAGAGGAAGCACATTATTCCCGGTATTCCGTTCATCCAGGTGCAACTAAGATGTATCACGATCTCAAATTGATGTATTGGTGGGATGGCATGAACCGAGACATAGCAGAATTTGTAGCACAGTGTCCAAATTGCCAGCAAGTGAAGGCCGAGCATCAAAAACCAGGAGGCTTATTGCAAGCAATTGAGATTCCTACGTGGAAATGGGAAGAAATTAACATGGATTTTGTGGTAGGATTACCCCGTACGCGAGGGAAGTATGATTCTATATGGGTGATCGTGGATAGACTCACGAAAGCAGCTCATTTTCTTCCCGTTAGAACCACATATTCAGCGGAAGATTATGCTAAATTGTATCTCAAGGAGATTGTACGACTTCACGGTATTCCTTTGGCCATTATCACAGACAGAGGGGCACAGTTCAAAGCCAAGTTCTAGAAGTCCTTTCAAGAAGGTCTAGGTACTCAAGTTTAGCTCAGCACGGCGTTCCATCCGCAGACCGACGGACAAGCCGAGTGTACTATTCAGACCTTGGAAGATATGCTACGAGCGTGTGTGCTGGACTTTGGTGGTAGTTGGGATGAGCATTTACCTCTTGTTGAATTTGCCTATAATAACAACTATCATTCCAGTATTCAAATGGCTCCATACGAGGCCTTATATGGAAGAAAATGCAGATCTCCAATTGGATGGTTTGAAACCGGAGAAGTACAATTGATAGGCCCCGACTTGATCCAGCAAGCAGTTGAGAAGGTTAAGGTGATTCGAGACCGACTGCTAACAGCTCAAAGTCGCCAAAAGTCTTATGTAGATAATCGCCGACGAGACTTGGAATTTCAAGTGGGCGATTGGGTGTTCCTGAAGGTATCGCCGATGAAGGGAGTGATGAGATTTGAGAAGAAGGGAAAGCTAAGTCCCAGATATATCGGACCCTACCAAATCATTCGTAAGGTGAGTCGAGTAGCCTATAAATTGGACTTGCCTTCAGAGCTCGAATCCGTGCATCCAGTATTCCATGTTTCGATGCTCCGCAAGTGTATTGGAGACCCAACAAGAATAGTTCCGATTGATGATGTGCAAGTAACAGAGAAGCTAACATATGAGGAAATGCCCATTGCCATTTTGGATAGACAAATACGAAGGCTTCGGAATAAAGAGGTTGCTTCAGTCAAAGTTCTATGGCGGAACAATAATCGGGAAGAAATTACTTGGGAAGCGGAGGAGAAGATGAAATCTATGTACCCCCATTTGTTCCAATCCCCAAAAGAGATTCAAGATGAGACGTCGATGGTGTTAGGTATGTATGTTTTAGTTTTATGTTTTTGGTCGTGTGTGGCCATAAATGTGTTGATATTGTGATATAGCCCTGTGAGGCGAAGATATTATGGGTTGTTGTAATGGAAAGGTAGTATCCAAATTACAAAGGAAACTCTGGCAAATTTTTTCCAGAATCCCCGAGTGTCGAACATTCGAGGACGAATGTTCCAAAAGGGGGGAAGAATGTTACACCTCGGAAATTTCTCCGTACTTGTATGACGAGTGGAATGATGAAAAGTTGAGTGAATGATGTTTTATTAAGTCGGGAATGGCTAATTAAGAATTTTTTGAAAATAAGAAAGTCGCGGAAAATTTTCTGTCCAGTGGTCGTATATGGCACTATACGACCCGTAAAGTGATTTACGGACCGTATAGTGCAATCGTCCTTCAGCTGGCCAAAAATCTCAAGTTCTGCCCAGTGATGATATGGTTAAATACGACCCAATTTACGGCCCGTAAACCATGTCGTAAACTACCATGTCCATCAGCCAAAACTTTATGTCTTTGGAATGGTTAAATACGACCACAGTGGACGGACCGTAAATCAAAATACGGTCCGTATATGGTGGTTTACGACCACTGTTCATCCCGACAAATTTTCATTAAAGACCAGATTTTGAATTATTAAAAGGGAACTTAAGCCCATTTCACGTCATTTTTTATCCAGCACTTCAAGAAAACTCTAGAGTGTTCTTCAACACTTCAACTCTAAGAATAGCAAGAAAATCCAAGGAACCTAAGATTATCAACACCAAATTATGAAAATAAGTGTAAGAACACATCAAAGGATCTTCTAAGTCAAGAAATTCCCAAGAAGGTGGAACTAGGGTTTTGGCTAATTGAAGTATTTCAACTTAAGGATTGCTCAACCATCATCCAAGGTAAGTTTCATGATTGTTCCATGTTGTTTGAAGTATTGGAAAGCTTAGACACTTGAAATGTAGAAGAACATAGAAATGGGTCATTATTGAGTGAATAGTGACATAAGTGAATGGTAGTGGAATTGAACTATGAATATTGAAGTGTTGTGAGTACTAATACGTTATAAATGATGTTCATATCATGAAACAAGCATTTAAACGCATGAAAACGCAAGGACGAGCTAGAAGTAGAAATAAGGGAAAATTGGAGGAAAATGGTGGATTTTGCCAAATGTACGTAAATGACG
The DNA here is from genome assembly GCF_019175385.1 of Lycium barbarum. Taxonomy (NCBI): domain Eukaryota; kingdom Viridiplantae; phylum Streptophyta; class Magnoliopsida; order Solanales; family Solanaceae; genus Lycium; species Lycium barbarum. Next base: position 66,030,307 of record NC_083347.1, on the reverse strand, counting down.
ATTGTCGATTATGATATTGCGAGTAATATTATGAATGTTGGGAGTTAATGTAAAACATGAGAAAAGTGGTATGAGCGAAGGAAGCGTTGTCCGACTTCTCCTAGAATTAGCGACGCGTTCTTATAGTCAGTTACTAATGTTGATACGAATTCTCTTATGAAGGTAACGACGTGATATCGACGAAGAACAAGTGAGCGATATCTTAGCTAAACGACCAAGGTATGTGAGGCTAGTCCTTCTTTCTAATGGCATGAATCTTTTAGCTTGAATCCCTATTCCTTTCATGAGTTCTTACATTCTGAGAAGTTAAAAGCTTATGCCTATGAATGTCTATATGAGATAAGTTATGCGATATGATGACACTAGAATGATGATGATGTTATTCCTTGCCTGCACTCACCTTATGTACTAGTCCTTTCAAGGTGAGGCGGAATGTCCATGATGGTTCCATAATGTAATCGGGGGATCACGACCTTACGTCACCCCGATAGAGTAAAGTTGATCATGAGTCTTATATACGCATTATGATAAGATAAGTATTTTATGATAAGCATATTACTATGAGCATTTACATTGAGCACGTCATAAGCATTTCACACCGGGCCTAGTTGGTCGGGCAGACACCGCTTCGGCGGGCGGCGATACGGATACACCACGACCTACGGGCGTGGGCAGACACCACTAGTGGGCGGCATGAGATGGTACCCCGGACGCGGGAGGCCTGGACGCGGGCTAATATTATTGATTATCACACCGTTCCGACATGAACGGGCAGCTTGCATATGATGCATACATGTTATGATGAGGATTATGAGTAAGACAGCATGCATCACTTCATTTATGATTATCAGTCAGATTCAGATGTCTCATGTTGATGTTATCCTCATATTATTGATGTTTCCTTTCATTATGTATGCCTCTCATACTCGGTACAATATTCGTACTGACGTCCTTTCTTCGGACGCTGTGTTCATGCCCACAGGTAGACAGGGAGGAGAGCTTGGCCCAGGTCCTCAGTAGCTGTCAGCTGATAGATAGCACTCCATTGTTCGGAGGTGCTTATGACTATTCTTTTGATGTACATTCATACATTCATATTTTGGGCATGACGAAGTCTTGTTCCGTCCATGTATTCATTATGTTAGTAGAGGCTCGTAGATACGCAGTGTGGGTTAGAAGGTCTCACAAGATGTCTTCATATGTATGTATATTATTTTGATGGCCAAGAGGAAAATGTATATAAAGTATTTATATTTGATTAAATATGATTTTCCTACAATTGGTATGTAGAATTGATAAAAGAGTATTAAATGAGAGAGACAAGCAGTAGAGTAAGCGGTGCTCAATAATTGCTCCGGGTACCCGTCGCGGCCCCTAGCCGGGTCGTGACATCTTAGCTCCATCATACATGTCCTTTATCGCTCTAATGTACACCACAGGCACACCTTTAGCCTCCAAGCATCTCCATAGGACCTCTCTTGGCACTTTGTCGTAGGCCTTTTCTAGGTCAATGAATACCATGTGCAAGTCCCTCTTCCGCTCCCTATACTGCTCCACTAATCTCCTTACAATATGAATCGCTTCTGTAGTCGAGCGCCCCGGCATGAATCCAAACTGGTTCTCTGAAATAGACACACCTCTCCTCACCTTCATTTCCACCGCCCTTTCCCACACTTTCATAGTGTGACTTAGCAGCTTGATACCCCTATAGTTGTTGCAGCTTTGAATGTCTCCCTTGTTCTTGTACACGGGAATCATTGTACTCCACCTCCATTCTTCCGGCATCTTCGTTGTCTTGAGAATGACATTAAACAACCCAGTCAGCCACTCCAATCCTACCCTTCCTGCATTCTTCCAAAATTCCCCAGAGATCTCGTCAGGTCCGGTCGCTCTTCCCCTTCGCATCCTACGAACAGCTCCCTTAACCTCCTCAACCTTTATACCCCTACAATATCCAAAGTCGCGACGCCTATCCGAGTGCTCCAAGTCTCCCAACACAATGTCTCTGTCCCATCCTTCGTTCAAGAGTTCATGAAAGTATGACTGCCATCTCTGTCTAATGCGGGTTTCCTGTACCAACACTTGGCCATCCTCGTCCTTGATGCACTTCACTTGATCCAAGTCGCGTGCCTTCCTCTCTCTCGCCTTGGCAAGCTTAAATAGCTTCTTATCCCCACCTTTGTCCTCTAGTTCTGCATAAAGGCGTTCAAAAACTGCCATTTTAGCCGCCGAAACTGCCAACTTCGCCTCCTTTTTCGCCATCTTATACTTTTCCTTGTTCGTCCGCTTCTCTTCATCATCCTTGCTATTTATCAATTTCACACGTGCCTGCTTCTTTGCCTCTACCTTCTTTTGGACTTCTCCATTCCACCACCAATCCCCACGGTGCCCACCACGGCAGCCTCGTGAAACCCCCAATACTTCTCTAGCTGCTTCCCTAATGCAACTGGCCGTCCTATCCCACATACTGCTCGCATCGCCACTACTATCCCACGCTCCAATAGCCATCAACTTCTCCCTGTTACACCTCGAAAAATTTCTCGTTGGTACGCAAGTAAATGAACTAATGATGTGTGTGAGGAGTGCGAGTGTATAATGTTTCATGGGAAATGTATGTAAAGGGATGTGGATGATTAGAATGAAAAGTCGAGAAATGAGAAAAATTGAAAGTTGGCAAAACTGCCCAGTGGTCGTATATTGCAAAATACGGATCGTAAAGTGCAATACGGTCCGAAAACTGGCAGTCGTAAACTGCCATGCAAAAGCTTCAGCTTTCTGCCAGTGGTCGTAAAGTGCAAATACGGACCGTAAACTGGTATACGGTCCGTAAACTGCCAGGTCGTAAACTGGCATGCCAAACTTCAACTTTCTGCCAGCCGAGGAAATGGTTAAATACGACCTGGTGGACGGACAGTAAAGTGATTTACGGCTCGTAAACCATGGTCGTCAACCACCATGAAGGCAGCCCAGCTTCTGGTTCTGGAAATGGCTAAATACGCCCATGGAGGACGAGCCGTATAGTGGAATACGGTCCGTAAACCTCCGTGGACGACCACTGTTCACCCAACACAGATTTTCCAATTCATTAAATATGAGGATCAAGACTTATTTTATTTCATTACTGTTACACCACTTCTCTCTAAAACTTCTCTCTACATTTATTATATGAGTTTTCAAGGATTATAAGCCATCAATAACATTAAGACAAGTGAATCAAGGATAAGGGAATCATCAAGGATCATCCAAGTCAAGAAATCCAAATGGAGAAAAACTAGGGTTTTGCTCAAAGAAGAGTATTATCAACCAAAACTTGTTCCTACAACTTCTCAGGTAAGATTCATGATTTTTACAAGATGTTTAAGGTATTGGAGAATTAAAATACATGGATTGTAGAAAATGTGGTCAACTAGGTCATGAATGATGAATAGTGACATTTTGAGAAATAGTTTGAATTGAGTTATGAATGTTGTTGTGTTGTGATATGAATGTGTTATAAATGGTATTAAGATCATGAACTAAACACTTTAGACGAACGGACGAAGATGGGTGTATGACCATGAATGTGGGTGAATTAGAGGCAAATTGAGGAATCTAGATAATGTGGATAATGTGAATGACTAATGGCCATTGTTATGATATTAATGAACGTATAAACGCTAGCATTGGAAGGGAACGTACAAGTGTAGAATAGTTCGAGGGAAAGGTATGTAAGGCTAACCCTTCTTTCATAAGGCATGGTTCTTGGCCAAATTCCTAATTCCTCTATATGAGTATGTTGTCTTCACATGGTTGACATTCCGAGCTCATAAGCTCACGACCCTTGATATGTACTGTGATTATACTACGTTCCTCGTATGACGAGTAAGTCCATAATGTAGATGTAACGATAACGATGAGGATAGTAATGATGATGAGAGTAAAACGAGATTAGAGATGCTTATGAGCTATGATATATGTATATGTATGCCTATGAAGGGCTATGATAAGACCCCGAGCTTATGATGCCGGGTATGACTATATGTATATGGCTATGTATAAAGTATGTATACGATTACGAAACGCGCGCACACCACTGCAGATGGTACGGATAACCCTGAAGCCTTGGTAGGGCCAGGTAGAAATAACATTGAGCCTTGGTTGACAAGTATGTATGAAACACCGAACCTTATGGTCGGGTACGCTATATATGTATATAAGTGTATGGCTATGTATATAATATGAATATGAATGTGATAAGACTATGTATAAGAATACGAATAAGGACATGTATACGAATATGAGCACAAGTATGGTACGAGTATTATTATGGGATACGAACGACGATGTATGCAAGTAAGCGACATGATGATGATGATATTACTGTCTCCCCTCCTATGCTATCTTCATATGATATCTATTATGCTTCTATATTGATGTTGATCATGCTTTACATACTCAGTACATTCTTCGTACTGACGTCCTTTTATTTGTGGACGCTGCGTCATGCCCGCATGTGCACAGGGAGACAGACTTGATCCATAGCTGCTTATTAAGAGATTGAATAGCAGAGCTCCATTTCTTTCGGAGCCGTAGCTTTTGGGTACTTATTATTTTGTGTATATAATTATGGGCATAGCGGGGTCCTGTCCCGCTCATACGATATGTCATACTCTTAGAGGCTCGTAGTCATGTGTATGTGGGTAGAGATGTTCGGCCATGTCGACCCATGTTTTGTATATCTTTTGTTAGCCACGTCGGCCTTGTACTTATGATGTGGCACAGATGCCTATGATATGTTAAATGATGATGGTCGTCTAATGGGATCAATATGATTAACGATAAGAAAAACACGAATTGACTTATGGTTCACCTAGATGTTGTGTTATGTACGATAAGGGGGTGCTCGGGTGGGGTAGCACCGGGTGTTCGTCGCGGCCCCCTAGCCGGGTCGTGAAAAAAGTAGTATCAGAGCAGTTCAGTCCTAGGATGTGTCTACGTGCCGTGTCTAGTAGAGTCTTGGTTATGGGTGTGTTGCGCGCCACACTTATAAACGAGAAGCTGCAGACATTTTAGGAATATATGACCTTCTTTCTTCATAAGAATCGTGCGATAGAGCTATGATGTAAGAAATTCTTGTTCCTAAATCGTGTGTTGTGTATTTCAGAGATGCCTAAAAAGAAAAAGGCTACAGCAGCCCAAAAGGGCAAGATGGTGGCAGAAAAGCGGGCTGAAAGAGCACCGCCACCGGTAGTAGAGGAAGATGAGTCCTAGAGTGCGGCTCAATCTCAGTCCTCCCAGACAGTGCCTATTACTGAGGAGCACGTGGGATCCTCAGCCCCAGCTCCAGCTCCTCCACCGAATGCTTCGGGCCAAGACGTGAGAGAGGCCATTTTGTTGACTCAGTTGGTTGCTGCCCAGACTCAGAGGCCAAGCGCAGGGCAAGGTGACAGGGATGTTAGTGCAAGGGCCCGTGACTTCATTGCTTTGAAACCCCCGGAATTCTTTGGGCCGAAACTGGAGGAGGATCTCCAGGACTTTATTGACGGTATGTTGAGGACGCTCCGATTGATACATGTTTCAGACACCGAATCGGTGGAGCTAGCATCATATAGATTGAGGGATGTCTCAATCCAGTGGTATACGGTTTGGATGGCTTCGCGGGGAGCCAATGCACCTCCACCGGTATGGCAAGAGTATGTTGATGCTTTTCTCCGTCATTATATGCCTCCAGAAGTTCGGCGAGCTAGGGCCGATAAATTCTTAAATTTGAGGCAAGGCAGTATGAGTGCCCAAGAGTATAGTATCCGTTTCAATTCCTTGGCTAGGTATGCTTCGGCCATGGTAGCGGATATGGGCGATCGGGTGCACCGGTTTGTGAAAGGCCTAGGGCCACACTTGATGGATAAATGTTTAACTGCGTCCCTTCAGGATGGCATGGATATTGCACGCATTCTGGCACATGCTCAGGAATTAGAGGAACACCTATAGCAGCGGAGAAATGAACGTGAGCAGGATAGGGGCCATAACAAGAGGGTCAGACCTTCAGGTTCGAGGAGCGAGTCCAGGGGCGGACACAGACAGCAATTTCCCAGCCAGTCAGGCTATTCTATGACCAGTACACCTCCACAGTTCACGGGGCAGTGATTTGACAGATCTACTCGTTCCGAGCCGAGTCAGGGTTATTCGGGGTCTCAGTTTAGAGGTGATTTAGGCCAGTCAAGGCCACCTGTACCACGATGTTCCCAGTGTGGGAAGTTGCATTGGGGTCGATGCCGATTTTGCTCGGATGGTTGCTATTCATGTGGTCAACCAGGCCATATCATGCGTGATTGCCCCTCAGTACAGGGTAGAGGTAGGACCCAGCCAGCAGGGTCGGCAGCCGGATCATCAGCATCGGTACGCCCTACGGGGCCAGGTTCACATGCGCCAGTCGGCCATGGTAGAGGTAGAGGCAGAGCTCCCAGTACTAGCGGTCCTCAGCACCGTATTTATGCTTTGGCTGGACGCTAAGATTTTGAGTCTTCTCCTGATGTGGTCACAGGTATATTATCGGTATTCTCTCATGATGTATATGCTTTGATTGATCCGGGCTCCACATTATCATATGTTACTCCATATATTGCGGGTCGATTTATAATTGAGCCGGAGTCTATCAAACCTTTCGAGGTGTCTACACCCGTGGGTGAATCGGTAATAGCTAGCCGAGTATATAGGAATTGTGTGATTGTGATTTGTGATCGTTGTACCATGATTGATTTGCATGAGCTAGAAATGGTAGATTTTGACGTTATTATGGGCATGGATTGGTTGGCTTCTTGTTATGCCAATGTTGATTGCCAAATGAAGATGGTTCGTTTCCAGTTTCCGGGAGAACCAGTCTTAGAATGGAAAGGGAATGCGGCATCACCAAAAGGTAGGTTTATTTCCTATCTAAAGGCAAGGAAAATGATCACGAAAGGGTGCATTTATCACCTAGTACGAGTTCAAGATGTAGAAGCTGAGTCGCCGACTCTTCAGCCAGTTCCGGTAGTGAACGAATTTCCGGATGTGTTCCCGGAAGAGCTTCCAGGCCTTCCTCCCGAGCGAGAGATCGATTTTGCAATTGATGTGCTGCCAGACACTAATCCCATATCTATTCCTCCCTATAGGATGGCACCCACAGAGTTGAAAGAGTTGAAGGAGCAATTAAAAGACTTGCTTGAAAAAGGCTTCATTAGGCCTAGTTCATCCCCGTGGGGAGCACCCGTATTGTTCGTCCGGAAGAAGGATGGCTCCTTGAGAATGTGCATTGATTATCGACAATTGAATAAAGTGACAATTAAGAACAAGTATCCCCTCCCGAGGATTGATGATTTATTTGATCAATTGCAAGGTGCCAAATGGTTTTCAAAGATTGATTTGAGGTCCGGGTATCACCAAGTAAGAGTTAGGGAGAAAGATATCCCTAAGACAGCTTTCAGAACAAGATATGGCCATTTCGAGTTCCGAGTAATGTCGTTTGGGCTAACTAATGCACCGGCAGTGTTTATGGAATTAATGAACAATGTATTCAGGCCTTTTCTAGATCTATTCGTGATTGTATTCATCGATGATATCCTAGTGTATTCTAGATCCGAGGCAGAACATGCGGATCACTTGCGTATTGTCCTTGGAGTTCTTCGAACCCGAGAGTTATTCGCGATGTTTTCCAAATGCGAGTTTTGGTTGAACTCAGTGGCATTTCTGGGCCACATTGTTGCAGCTGATGGTATTCTAGTGGATAGCCAAAAGATTGAGGCAGTGAAGACTTGGCCAAGGCCCACGACCCCTACGGAGGTTCGTAGCCTTTTGGGCTTAGCAGGTTATTACAGAAGATTTGTTGAGGATTTATCTTCTATTTTTGCACCGCTCACCAAGTTGACTCAGAAGTCAGCTAAGTTTCAATGGACAGATGCTTGCGAGCGTAGTTTCCAAGAGTTGAAAGACCGACTGACTTCAGCCCCAGTCTTGACACTTCCAGAGGGATTGGAAGGATATGTTATTTATTGTGATGCTTCAGGCGTCGGGCTAGGCTGTGTATTGATGCAAAATGGTAAGGTGATTGCGTATGCTTCTAGACAATTACGGAAACATGAGCAGAATTATCCTACCCATGACTTAGAATTGGCCGCGGTGGTCCATGCTTTAAAGATATGGAGACATTACTTATATGGTGTCCACGTGGATATTTATACAGATCATAAGAGTCTCCAGTACATCTTCAAGCAGAAAGAGTGGAATTTGCGGCAACGACGATGGCTAGAGTTGCTAAAAGATTATGATGTTGAAATCCTGTACCACCCCGGAAAGGCAAATGTTGTGGCTGATGCTCTTAGCCGTAGGTCGATGGGAAGTCTAAGTGATGTACGACCATAAAAGAAAGAGATGGCCCGTGATCTTCAGCAGTTAGCTAGCCTAGGAGTCCGAGTGGTGGACTCAGGTAGCAGCGGAGCTACTATTCAGAATTCAGCAGTTTCATCGTTAGTAGCGGAAGTAAAAGAGCGACAATATGAGGATCCCATGCTAATGCAGTACAGAGATACACTCCCTCAGAAGGAGGAGTCATCATTTGACATTTCGGAAGACGGAGTTCTCCGATGTCGAGGCAGGTTATGTGTTCCCGATGTGGCAGGTCTACGCCAGCAGATTTTGAGAGAAGCTCATTGTTCCCGTTACTCCGTTCACCCCGGAGCGACGAAAATGTATCATGATCTTAAGACTATATATTGGTGGAATGGGATGAAGAAAGACGTAGCGGAATTCGTAGCTCAGTGTCCTAATTGCCAACAAGTGAAGATAGAACACCAAAAGTCGGGTGGCTTATTGCAAGCTATAGAAATCCCAACTTGGAAGTGGGAAGTGATTAACATGGATTTCATTACAGGGTTACCCCGTTCTTGACGTAAATATGATTCTATATGGGTGATCGTGGATAGGCTCACAAAGTCAACGCATTTCTTACCGGCCAGAATGACCTATATGGCAGAAGATTATGCCAAGCTTTATCTTAAAGAGATAGTGAGACTCCATGGCGTTCCGGTATCTATTATCTCCGATAGAGGGACTCAGCTTACAGCCAAGTTTTGGGGGTCTTTCCAAGAAGGTTTAGGGACCCAAGTGCGCCTAAGCACGACGTTTCACCCACAGACCGATGGACAAGCTGAACGTACTATTCAGACTCTTGAAGATATGTTACGGGCATGTATGATAGATTTTGGAGGAAATTGGGATGACCATTTGCCACTCATTGAGTTGGCTTACAATAACAGTTATCATTCTAGCATTCAAATGGCACCGTATGAGGCTCTATATGGGCGAAAGTGTAGATTCCCAGTTGGGTGGTTTGAAACCGGAGAAGCTAAGTTGATAGGGCCAGACATGGTCCAGCAAGCAATAGAGAAAGTTAAGCTCATACAAGATCGGTTGCTAGCGGCTCAAAGTCGTCAGAAGTCCTATGCGGATAATCGTCGAAGAGACTTATTGTTCGAAGTGAAAGATTGGGTATTCTTGAAAGTGTCGCCGATGAAGGGCGTGATGAAATTTGGAAAAAAGGGGAAGCTTAGTCCCCGGTATATTGGGCCATACGAAATTGTGCGCAAAATAGGCAAAGTGGCCTATGAGCTAGATCTACCTCCAGATTTGGAGTCAGTCCATCCAGTATTTCATGTCTCGATGCTTCGGAAGTGTGTTGGAGATCCTACGAGGATCGTCCCAGTGAATGATATTCAAGTGACAGAAAAGTTAACTTATGATGAAATACCCATTGCCATACTAGATAGGCAAGTACGGAGGCTTAGAAACAAAGAAGTGGCCTCAATTAAAGTTCTGTGGAGAAATGACAATCGAGAGGAAATGACATGGGAAGCAGAAGAGAATATGCGATCCAAATACCCACATTTATTTCAGCCCTTGGAAGAAGTCCAAGATGAGACGTCAAAATCATAAGGTATGCATGTTTTCCCTTTTATACATTCAGGTCGTGTGTGGCCAAATTTCTAGTGCTGTTGTATTATTGCCCTGTGAGGCATTGTTATTGTGGGTTGTTGTGACAGGGTGGTAGTGCCACATTACAGAGGAAACTCTGGCGAAATTTTTATAGAATTCCCCAAGCCTTTAACATTCGAGGACGAATATTCCTAAGGGGGGTAGAATGTTACACCTCGGAAAATTCCCGTTGGTACGCAAGTAAATGAACTAATGATGTGTGCGAGGAGTGCGAGTGTATAATGTTTCATGGGAAATGTATGTAAAGGGATGTGGATGATTAGAATGAAAAGTCGAGAAATGAGAAAAATTGAAAGTTGGTAAAACTGCCCAGTGGTCGTATATTGCAAAATACGGACCGTAAAGTGCAATACGGTCCGAAAACTGGCAGTCGTAAACTGCCATGCAAAAGCTTCAGCTTTCTGCCAGTGGTCGTAAAGTGCAAATACGAACCGTAAACTGGTATACGGTCCGTAAACTGCCAGGTCGTAAACTGGCATGCCAAACTTCAACTTTCTGCCAGCCGAGGAAATGGTTAAATATGACCTGGTGGACGGACCGTAAAGTGATTTACAGCCCGTAAACCATGGTCGTAAACCACCATGAAGGCAGCCCAGCTTCTGGTTCTGGAAATGGCTAAATACGCCCATGGAGGACGAGCCGTATAGTGGAATACGGTCCGTAAACCTCCATGGACGACCACTGTTCACCCAACACAGATTTTCCAATTCATTAAATATGAGGATCAAGACTTATTTTATTTCATTACAACATTACACCACTTCTCTCTAAAACTTCTCTCTACATTTATTATATGAGTTTTCAAGGATTATAAGCCATCAATAACATTAAGACAAGTGAATCAAGGATAAGGGAATCATCAAGGATCATCCAAGTCAAGAAATCCAAATGGAGAAAAACTAGGGTTTTGCTCAAAGAAGAGTATTATCAACCAAAACTTGTTCCTACAACTTCTCAGGTAAGATTCATGATTTTTACAAGATGTTTAAGGTATTGGAGAATTAAAATACATGGATTGTAGAAAATGTGGTCAACTAGGTCATGAATGATGAATAGTGACATTTTGAGAAATAGTTTGAATTGAGTTATGAATGTTGTTGTGTTGTGATATGAATGTGTTATAAATGGTATTAAGATCATGAACTAAACACTTTAGACGAACGGACGAAGATGGGTGTATGACCATGAATGTGGGTGAATTAGAGGCAAATTGAGGAATCTAGATAATGTGGATAATGTGAATGACTAATGGCCATTGTTATGATATTAATGAACGTATAAACGCTAGCATTGGAAGGGAACGTACAAGTGTAGAATAGTTCGAGGGAAAGGTATGTAAGGCTAACCCTTCTTTCATAAGGCATGGTTCTTGGCCAAATTCCTAATTCCTCTATATGAGTATGTTGTCTTCACATGGTTGACATTCCGAGCTCATAAGCTCACGACCCTTGATATGTACTGTGATTATACTACGTTCCTCGTATGACGAGTAAGTCCATAATGTAGATGTAACGATAACGATGAGGATAGTAATGATGATGAGAGTAAAACGAGATTAGAGATGCTTACGAGCTATGATATATGTATATGTATGCCTATGAAGGGCTATGATAAGACCCCGAGCTTATGATGCCGGGTATGACTATATGTATATGGCTATGTATAAAGTATGTATACGATTACGAAACGCGCGCACACCTCTGCAGATGGTACGGATAACCCTGAAGCCTTGGTAGGGCCAGGTAGAAATAACATTGAGCCTTGGTTGGCCAAGTATGTATGAAACACCGAACCTTATGGTCGGGTACGCTATGTATGTATATAAGTGTATGGCTATGTATATAATATGAATATGAATGTGATAAGACTATGTATAAGAATACGAATAAGGACATGTATACGAATATGAGCACAAGTATGGTACGAGTATTATTATGGGATACGAACGACGATGTATGCAAGTAAGCGACATGATGATGATGATATTACTGTCTCCCCTCCTATGCTATCTTCATATGATATCTATTATGCTTCTATATTGATGTTGATCATGCTTTACATACTTAGTACATTCTTCGTACTGACGTCCTTTTGTTTGTGGACGCTGCGTCATGCCCGCAGGTGCACAGGGAGATAGACTTGATCCATAGCTGCTTATTCAGAGATTGCATAGCAGAGCTCCATTTCTTTTGGAGCCGTAGCTTTTGGGTACTTATTCTTTTGTGTATATAATTATGGGCATAGCGGGGTCCTGTCCCGCTTATACGATATGTCGTACTCTTAGAGGCTCGTAGTCATGTGTATGTGGGTAGAGATGTTCGGCCATGTCGGCCCATGTTTTTATATCTTTAGTTAGCCACGTCGGCCTTGTACTTATGATGTGGCATAGATGCCTATGATATGTTAAATGATGATGGTCGTCTAATGAGATCAATATGATTAACGATAAGAAAAGCACGAATTGACTTATGGTTCACCTAGATGTTAATCTATGTACGATAAGGGGGTGCTCGGGTGGGGTAGCACCGGGTGCTCGTCGCGGCCCCCTAGCCGGGTCGTGACACTCCCCCATCTCTAGGGCACTAGACAGAGTCAAACTCCCCCACCTAATCCTCAGTCGGTCATCCACGACCCTCTGCTTCTTCTTCCTTCTTATCTCCAAATCCATCACTAATAGTCTATGTTGGGTCGTAAGATTCTCACTCGGTATGACCTTGCAGTCCTTACAGAGGCCTTTATCATCTTTTCTAAGAAGCAAAAAGTCTATTTGCGTCGCAGCCACCGAGCTACGAAAGGTTACCAAGTGCTCCTCCTTCTTCGGAAAACTCGAGTTGGCTATCACCAATCCAAAAGCTTTTGCGAAATCCAGGAGTGAGAATCCTCCACCATTCCTGTCCCCGAAGCCAAATCCTCCATGCACTTCATCATAACCCCTCGTAACCGACCCAATGTGCCCATTGAAATCTCCTCCTATGAATAACTTCTCAGTAGGCGGTATACTTACCACCACTTCGTCCAAGTCCTCCCAAAAGCACCTTTTTACCTCCTCGTCCAAACCCACTTGTGGCGCGTAGGCACTAATAATGTTCAGGGTGAATCCTCCAACAACTAACTTAATCGTCATCATTCTATCATTGATCCTCCTGACCTCTACCACCTGATCTCTAAGCTCACTATCTACTAAGATCTCTACCCCATTCCTATACCTCGACTTGCCTGAGAACCAAAGCTTGTACCCATCCACCTCCTTAGCTTTAGGTCCTACCCATTTAGTCTCTTGGATGCAAGCTATACTAATCCTCCTCTTCTTAAGAATCTTAACTAATTCTATGGACTTACCCGATAAAGTCCCAATATTCCAAGACCCTACTCTCAACCTAGAAGCTCCCTCAACCCCCTTATCCCCCCCAACCCTAGCCCCCGATCCCAACCGAGAACATGACCCTAGTCTACCATCTCTCACCAAAGCCAGTAAGGCAAATATACGCTAGTGAAAGGTTAACCTAAGACAAACGAAGGATCACTACTAAAGCACAAGTTAGCAATAGTCTATAAGCAGTGAAATATGTATTTAATTAGGCGGAGCAAATAAAATTTATAAGGCTAAAAGACAGGAAATGGGCTATTGGAGGTACCAACTCCAAGTAAATAAAACCTGTTCACCACCAAGAAATCTCTGTTCGCCGCCGGAAAATACTGTTCAACGTCCGAGTTACTGTTACTGCCGGAATTCTGCTCACAAAAACTTGAAACAGGAGAAGAGAAGGGGGGGGGGGGGGGAAGAAAAAAAAGGAACAAGAAAAGAAAAAGAAAAAAAGGAGAGAGAGAGAGAGGGCTGGCCGGAAAATGGTGCCGGAAAAAGTCTCCGGTGATGGTGCAGCTGTGATCTGGCAGCGCCAGAAGCAGCAAAAAAAGAGGGAAAATGGAGAAGAGAAGAAGAAGAGGAGAAGGAGAAAAGGGAAGAGAGAAAAAAAAGTAGATCTGACCGGAAAAGTGGCCGGCGTTACCTGGTCGCCGGACTTACCTGAGCAGTGATGCTGGTAGACCCCGTATTTTATACGTCGAGTTATTCGCGAAGGAATTGACGTGAGATAGAAACCTTCAATTTTTAATTTCTAAACTAGAACTAATTGGTTATAAATTTTATTTAGTATAAAAATATTATTGGAGATTGGGAACTACTTAATTGTGGTGTTAAGTAAAAATTAGTGGCAACAATGAGCCAAGAATGCACATTAACGTGCCAATGCCTAAAGATGACTCAAAGTCATCTAAAATAAGGCTATTATGGAAGACATACAAATATGCATTTAAATGTTGATTCATCCACTACATTTTCATTATATTGTGGACAACTAAATTGAAAGAAAAATGAATGTGAGGCTCGGCCAAGGTGGCTGAAAATAGGGGGAGAAAAGTGTGAGGCATGCATTTAAATATTGAAGGCATGCATGTTAGAAGAATCATTGCACATTTAAATATTGACAATTCATCCTTGTATGATTGCAATGGACAAAGGTTAGTGTATGATTCATCCACTACACATGCAATTGTATTGTAAACAATTAAATGGAAAGGGAAGAAAGGGTGATGCTCGGCCAACTAGCCGAAAGTTGTAGGAGAAAAGAAGTTTAATTTAAGCTCAAAGTTAATTGAGTGGCTCAATGTCATGAGTGGAGCATGTGTCCAACTTGTAGGCATCATAGTTTAATCAAATGGATGACTAAGAGAACTCATTTTCTCATTTCAACTTCACAACACAAAAATAGAAAACCTAGAGAGGGAGAGAGAAGCTCTCGACCAAAGTGGCTGAATTGGAGCTCTTTGTGTGTTGACCAAAAAAATATTTCTTCAAGCATTTCAACCCTTTAGAAGGTCCCTAGAAACGTGAAGATAGTCATTGGAGCAACAAGAACCATTATCATTTCAATTCACAAACTCTAGCCAAGTTGAGAAGTCGAATTGTCAAGGTAAGATCTAACTTTCTTTTATATGTGTTAAGGGTGATGTAGATGTGTAAATATAAGTTTCATGCATGAAATGATGTGTGTTGATGTTGGAACATGATAGTAGCCATGAAATTATATATGTTGATGTTGAAGTATGGTTGTAACTTGGTGAACATGAATTGCATGCATAAAATCATGAATGTTGGTGTTGGAATGTTAATGTGGCCGTAGGGACTGTTTTAGTGGCAATGGTGGACTGATTTTCTTTAGTAATTATGGTTGATGCTATCATAAATTGCATGGTAAAAAGAATGAAAAGAATTGGAAGGTTAAAGGTGAAGTTGTGTTAGTATGAATATAAATTGAATCCATGAAATTTTGTGTGTGATGTTGAAGCATGTTGAAACCGTGTAGGGACTGTTTTGTGTGGAAGATAATGAACTGATTTTACTTGATATTTTGATTGTTGTTGTCATGAATTTTATGATGGAAATGAAGGTGTTTAATGGTTGGAGTTGGAACTAAAATCGTTTGTGGGTTGTTGTAAGGATTATAGTGATGACAATGTAGCTTAGTTGCGTATGAATTGACGATGTACATGTCGTGTGGTTGCTGGTCATAATTCACTGAAATTATATGAAAAGAAGATATGAAATAATGTGTAAGAATCGTATGTGGTTTGCTTAATATGTTTGTAAACGTTTGCAAGAATTCCGAGCATCTTTATGTTGTTGGTTAGGGATTGTTTTGGACGTGTTGTTGTTTTTGTTAAGTTGGAAAAACTAATTATAATTAAGAGTATACATCATGTTTTCATAGTAATTGGGCTGTTGTAGAATCATTTTGATGAGGTATTACGACTATAGACTAATGAGAATAAAATAGAGGTGTCATAACCGTATGTAAACTATTATCGAATGTTGTAAGGTATGGACTGATTTGAAATCGCATACGGGCTGTTTTGACACGTTGTTGTTCTTATTGAGCTTGGAAGATTAATGATAATTGAGATTATGCATTGTGTTGTATGTTGAAAGGGCTGTTATAAAGTTGTTACATGCAAACATTAAGGCTACGAACTATTAGGAATAACTTGAGAATGTAGTAGCCGTATGTGAATCGTTATTGAATGTTGTGAATGTGGGCTGTTTGGAATGTGTTGTGGGCTGTCCGGATTGGTATTGAACGTATAATTATTGATGTGGGATTGGTTGTATGTAGTTGGTTTGGCTACAAGCGAAAACGTCATCTAAACATCTAGAAAGGAGTTACTAACGTTAGAATACGTTTTGAATCTCCCCGTAGCTTAACCGTAGTTGTTGGCGTCTTAATATAGGTTGAAGTATTATTGGGCAGCGTATACATATTGTGTGACAAATAAGCGCTAAAGGTATGTGAAGCTAACCCTTGTTTCTTTTTGGCATGATCGTTGTGAAATGAATATACGATATATATACGATTCCAAAGGAATTCCTATTCCTAGAACCACTAGGATGGCTAATGATCTTGATTCTCATAACTTACATTATATATATATATATTTTGATATGTACATATGATTTCAAAGTTCCATTTTGATATAATCCACAGGGACATCCGAAAGGTAAATGATATGACTATTATTGAATTTACGAACGATGGTTCGTGTTGACTATTCTATTGAGTCCTTAAAAACGTTTTGAATTGCATATAGTTTCTTACTACTCTGCTCGTGCATACCTCAATATATCTTTCACCGAGTCCTGGGCCGGGTATGTTATCGTGCACAATTTCACTGCATTGTTCACCGCGTCCCTCATTAGAGGGCCGGGTACAGTATATATGTATATGATGATATGATGATATAATGATATGATGATATGACGATATGACGATATGACGATATGATGATATAGTGATATGATGACATGTCATGGCGGCCAGGAGGGCATATAATGATCTTATTCACCGAGTCCCTCATTAAAGGGTCGGGTACGAAATATATATAAATGCATACGATATATGATATTGACAAGTATAATTATGTTACAAAGGCAAGTGTTTTGGTATTCTGGATATTGTACACATTTACTGTACTCCATATTTCAGTTATGACCCTTTTACTGTATTTCACTCTTTACATGCTCGGTACATATTCCGTACTGACCCCCTTTCTTCGGGGGGCTGCATTTCATGCCCGCAGGTACGGATACGCGTTTTGGTGAACCGCCAGCTTAAGACTTCTCTTCTGCTATCTTGAAGAGTTCCGTTGTTCCGGAGCCCAGACTTTTGTATAGATCCTTTTTGATCTAAATATATGCATATGTTGGTTAAGGGTACGACGGGGCCCTGTCCCGTCATATTTCACTGTTGAAACTCTTAGAGGTCTGTGGACATGTGTGTGGGTCGTATACAGATGTGATCAGTTGTGTGTGTATTATCAGTATGCGTATTCTATCGTGGTAGCAGCTTCGCCGGCTTGCAGATATTATAATGTTGTGGTAGCAGCCTTGTCGGCTTGCAGTTACATGTATATTTATGCGACAGTTCCGAGACCATGGTTTGGTCGTTATAAGTTCCATATTGTGTTTGTTGTGAACTGAACATATAGCTAAAGAGTGTGTATACGAGTGCCCAGTTCGGGTACTAGTCACGGCCTACGGGGTTGGGTCGTGACAGATGCGGTCTGGTCGCCGGATAAGGTGACAGGTGGGGTGAGGGGGTGGGGAGGAGGAGATCAGCAGAGGAGAGAGAAAGCAGAGGAGGAAAGAATATATTCCTTGATATTGCATGCTTCTTTAGAGGAAGAAAGAGAGATGATGTGATAACAATACTAAACAGTTTTGGCTTCCGATCAGAGATTGGAATAAAGAGGAGGAGAACGCTTTCTTATTTTAAGTGTGTCTTTCCACGGGCAAATGGTGCCCCATATATAGTTCCAATGTACATCCCAAATGTTACAAAAGTGATCTTAATAAATGGATACATCTATACAAATGGTATTTTTTGTTTTTAAAGGGGAGGAATGTTATGAATTCAATGTATCCATTAAACTGGATGTCCATCTTATTAGTTTATTGATGAATGTATTTAATAGACTAGTTAATACATTGTAACATTCGGATGGGATTTTATCCTATATAAATGGGTATTTCTAGTCCTACAAGAACAGACCAGAAACACACTTGAAGAGACTTGAACAACAACAACAACATACCGAGTGAAATCTCACAATGTGGGGTCTGAGGAAGGTAAAGTGTACGCAGACCTTAAGATAGGAAGATAGGAGGCTGTTTCCGAAAGACCCTCGGCTCAAGAGAAAACACAACGAGAAAGGTTAGATAAGTACAAGCAGTTCAAAGCAAAATGCAAATGAAACTAAAGAAAGCGAATAAGTCAAGATTGAGCAGTCTAAAAAAAAGAAGCAGTAGCTACCACGGATAAATAAGATAATCGAAGTACAAGAAACAACATATAGTAGCAGGAATAAAAGGACAATAGACTATAGATCGAAACAACGACTACCTACTAGCCTTCTACCCTAATTTGAGTCCTCCATAACCTCCTATCTAAGGTCATGTCCTCGGTCAGCTGAAACTGCGCCATGTCCTGTCTCAGCACCTCTTCCCAATATTTTTTTGGCCCACCCCTACCTCTTCTGAAACCATACATAGCTAACCTCTCACACCTCCGCACTGGGGCATCTGTGCCTCTCCTCCTTACATGCCCAAACCATCTCAGCCTCGCTTCCCTCATCTTGTCCTCCACTGATGCTACTCCAACCTTGAAGAGACTTGAACATACTTGAAATAAGAAGAAAGTCTTCTCCTCCTCTCTACATCTCTTGTCTCATCTATATCTTGTTTTATATTGTCTTATTTGCTCTCAATTTACAACACGTTATCAGCACGAAGCTCTGATCAATTGAGAAGGTTTTGGTGTGATTTTCATTTTTATGTTACAAAAGTGAGGTATGTTTTCAGAATGATTAACTTTATTTGTGTTACACCTCGAAATTTTTTGATTTTGTTGCCTTGTGAGTAGGCTAACATGAGCTTAAGGTGATTATGAAACCCTTATGAGGTTAAGGAAGATATTAGATAGCTTAAGGTGCATACTATAAGATTTTGGAGTTTTATGGATATGTGAAATGTAGTTTGTTGAAGGAAGTGAAATGTAAGTTGTGTTCGGAAAGGTTTTCGCTATGATCGAGCTAATGTTACTTAGAATATGTTGAGGGGCTGCTAAAGGGCCTATTGTATGGTTAATGAAGTATTATGTAAGTGCCAAGAAGGTTCCACGAGGATTGGAAGTCAAACGAATCAATGAGAGAAAGTTTCGTACAACTGGGAGTTATACGACCACTTATACGATCCGTATAAGGGGGGTCCGTATAACCCGACCTTTACAGAAAGGGACTTTTCCATGGTGGTGTTATACAGTCCACTTATACGGACCGTATAAGTCCATCGGGCTGATTTTTATATTTTTGTATAAATAGATGGCCTTGGTTCTTTTATTTCATTTTTCATTTTCCACAAGTCTTGAGAGCTCAAAACCCTTCTCCAAGCATATTCCACCCAATCCAAGAGAAAACAAAGATCAAGAGGCAAGAATCAAGGTACCCATGTGTTAGAAGTCTTGCTAGGGTTAGTAGACTACAAGGAATTCTTGAGTATTGAAGCTAGGGTTTTCACCTGAGTTGATAGCTGCTCCAAAGCTCATTCCCATGAGATGAAAGGTTAGTTTTCATGCTTATTTCACATTATCATGGACGCTTGTTTGTTGAAGAACTTGGGTAGAAGAAGAAAGTGGAAAATGAGGGCTCAATGTAACTTTTATGATGTTTTTGAGTGGTAAGCTAACTTGAGTCATGATTCTTAGTATGATATGGGTGTAATCTTGTTATGGAAGGTAGTAACAGTGATAAGGAAGCATTGTATGAAAATGTGCTAAAATGGGTATGAGGTTGTTACTATAAGTTGAACATAAGGATGAATTTTGAAGGCTTAATGGAATGTGATTACTTGATTATGATATTGTGGGTGTATTATTGATGTTTGGGAGTTGTTTTATAATATGGCGGAAGTTGACAAAATAGGGGAAATGCTGCCCAATTTTCATTAGATCATGAATTATTCTAGTTTGAATTTAAGAGTATCATTAAGGCTTAACCATGGTATGGATCCTTCTAAATGTGATTGTTCAAGCTACGACGGTGAATGTTAAGTAGTTGCAGAGACAAAGAGATATGTAAGACTAACCCTTCTTTCATTAAGGCTTGGTTCCTTTGCTATGCATATCCTTTCATGAGTTCCATAATTTCTTCCAAATGACTCTATCTCTAAGATTACCAAAGCTCATGATTCTCGATACTTTCACGATACTAGTACCTCCTGTATATGAAAGTTGATCCTCTAAGGATAGATGTAACAAAAACGATGATAGCAATGATGTTGATGACACTTATGGACTTTTATTGTCACGACCTGACTGGGGGCCATGACGGGTACCTGGAGCTGACTACCGAGCACCACTCGTACTACTACTCACCATACTCATTGTGCGTTCATTCATTATTCTCATGCTTCTAATCATATGGAAAACCATTTTCACTTTGAAACATATTCACCTTTATATACATAAGCCCTTCAGCTTTCAAAATAATATATATACAATGAGGAAATCGTGAGACCATACTACCCACACATACGTATTTACGAGCCTCTACTAGAGTACTAGACATTTGGACGGGACAGGACCCCGTCATGCCCAAAACATACATACACAAAATAATAAATCAATGGCACCTCCGGAATAATGGAGTGCTCTCAAAGTCTGCTGATAGCTCTTACGAATCTGGATCACCTCCCTATCTACCTGTGGGCATGAACACAACGTCCAAGAAAAAGGACGTCAGTACGAACATTGTACTGAGTATGTAAGGCATGAATAAAATGAGCATAATAAATAAATCATAAGATATGACATGAAGATATAACCTGCTCGACCTTTAAGAGTAAATACATGTTACACATCATACGTATATAAACATATCTTATGTACCATCGTCATTAACCCGCGCTCGGGTAACCATCATACGCCGCCCACTAGTGGTGTCATGCCCGGCCCTCTAGGCTCGGTGTAGTCGTAAGCAGCCCGCCTTAGCGGTGTCATGTCAAGCTCTCTAGGCTCGGTGTAATCATATGCAGCTCGCTTTAGCGGTGTCATGCCCGGCCATCTAGGCACGGTGGAATCGTATCATCATGAACTCGTCATCATCATACATTTGTCATAGAACATGCATTAGGGCTTAAAGACAACCTATAACTATATCGGGGTGACATAAGGTTAAGAACCCCTGATTACCTCACCTTGAAGGAACTAACATGGTAAGGTGAGTGTAACACAACAAGCAACATCAAGGGATCGTAAATGGGATCATTAGATTTGTAGAATCATCATATCATGGCTTTAGGATTCCTTACACTCAACTCATCATCATCGTTATTATACTCGTAACATATTTTTTACCTTTTATCTCATATGAGGCCTTTTATGAACATAGACTCATAATTTTCCGAAATGTAAGAAAGTCATGGAAAATCGGAGAATTCATGCCATGGAGTCATGCCTTATAAAGAAGGGACTAGCCTTACATACCTTTCCGTTTAGCTACTCTATCGCTTGAACGTTCTCCTCCAATGTTCACGTTTCTACCTTCAAGAGAGTTTGTACTAACATTAGATAATCGATAGCTTAAGTATACTTGACTAAAGCTAGAGAAAATTGGGCAGCATTTCCTTTGATTATACAAATTTTTCCATATCATATATCAACTCCCAGACGTCTATAATAACATTCACAACATCATAAGCAATAATCTTCATTCACCTACATTATCCACATTTCCCTATTTCACTTCAAATCATCCATAACCATGGTCATAGCACACTATTACATTCACTCATATATAATGTTTATCCCATGTTATTAATATCATTTAACATAATTATAATCACGACATATCAAGAATCATGACTCATTCCAAGCTACTACTCAAAATGCCACTATTCTTATATTCATGACCCATTTTCTATCTCTTTCTACAATCCAAGTCTTTCAACCTCTCAATACTTTAAACAACATGGAATGATCATAAAAACTACCTTTGATAGTGTGGGAATGAGATTTAAGTGGAAATACTTCACTTGAGCAAAACCCCAGTTCCACTTCCAATGAGATTTCTTGTCTTGGATGAACCCTAATGAGTTTCTTGCACTTGATTCTCTTGGTTTGATGAAGTTGATCATGCGTTTCTATTGAATTCTTATGGAAGAAGTGTGGATAATATTCTAGAGAGTTCTCGAGAGTAGGGGAATGGAAAATGAAATGAAATAAAATGAACTTGGGTCCCCTTTTTATCAACTTAAAATCTATCTCGACTCGGTTTCGCGGACAAACATACTGTTCGTATAATTTATATGGACCGTATGTATGAGCATATATTTGGTAAAATGAAGGTTCCCATTCTGTGCAGAATATACAGCCTAACATACGGCCAGTATATTTTATACGGTCCGTATGTTGGACCGTATAATGCTCAGCTTTCCGAAACTTGTTCTCGTCGACTCGTTTGATCTCCAATCCTTATGAAACCTTCTTAACACTTTTTTAACGCCTCATTAACAATCTAAGGGAAGTTATAACTCTTATTTAAGACATCATTAAGCCATCATTAACTTGGTACTTTGTGAATCCTTTCCGATACACAACGTATACCTCGCCTTTCTTGACGAACTTTCTTCTCTTACCTCGAATGTCTTTGAAATCTCAATTAGAACCATTAAGTACTATTTATTACTTATTGAAACATCGTATACTCCATGCCTTTCGTTAGTCTAGTCACTGTGCACCAACATGAAATTTTCCGAGGTGTAACATTCTTCCCCCCTTTTAGAATATTCATCCTCAAATGTTAAGTTCTTGGGAATTCTACGAAAATTTCGCCAGAGTTTCCCCTGTAATATGGCACTACCATCCTGTCGCAACAGCCCATAATAACAATGCCTTACAGGGCTACAACATAATAGCAATAAAGTTTGGCCACACACGACCCAAAAGCATGAAAAGGAAAACATACATACCTCATAATCTTGATGTTTCATCTTGGATCTCTTCTGGGGGCTGAAATAAGTGCGGGTACTTGGACTTCATATTTTCTTCCGTCTCCCAAGTCACCTCTTCTCGGTTATTGTTTCTCCATAAGACCTGAACTGAGGATACTTCTTTATTTCTAAGTCTCCGTACTTGCCTATCTAGTATGGCAATGGGTACCTCTTCATAAGCCACCTCTTCCGTTACTTGAACATCATCTACCGGCACAATCCTAGTAGGGTCTCCAACACATTTCCAGAGCATTGAGACATGGAAAAATGGGTGGACTACTTCTAGTTCTGGGGGTAAGTCCAATTCGTATGCTACTTGACCCACCTTGCGGACAATCTTGTAAGGTCTAATATTTCGAAGGCTTAACTTTCCCTTCTTACCAAATCTCATCACACCTTTCATTGGTGACACTTTCAGGAATACCAATCGTCAACTTGAAATTCTAAGTCTCGCCGACGGTTGTCTGTATAAGATTTTTGGCGACTTTGGGCTGTCAATAGTCGGTCTCGGATCACCTTGACCGTTTCTACCGCTTGTTGAATCAATTCAGGGCCTATCAGCTGTACTTCTCCTACCTCAAATGTCACACCCTAATCTTACTGGGGTGTGATGGGCACCCGACCCCATATTCGGAGCTGAGCGAACCCGCTGACTCTTATTACATACATAATCTCTTTGGACTCTTAAATCTAATAAGAATGAAATACATAGTAAAGGCTTTCAGAAACCCTTTTTTTTTCATCGTGCTCAAATCAAGTAGAATCTGTCATCAATGAAACTTGTAACATAAAACATAATGACACATCGGCTGGTGGAGCCGCTTACAATACTGACATTCTATTCCCACGACTCTGTCTGCAAAGTCTCTAACATTAATCAGAAATCATAACATATGTACTCTGACTCGGCAACACTCCAGGGGAAAATGGAGCTTGCCAACTTCGTTGGAACATCTTCTATAATGACTGCTACTCATCTGGGTGTACCTGCGTGGCATGAAACGCAGCCCCCGAAGAAAGGGGGTCAGTACGGGATATGTACTGAGTATGTAAGGCATGGAATACAGAAAAGAGGATCATAACTGAAACAGAGATTTACCAGAATCAAGTATGACCTTTTAAAACATCAAAGCACTTGCCTTTTGAAACGAAAATCATGTATGTCATCATCATAAATCATAAATGAAAGTCATGTATGTCATCATCATATATCATATAACGTGCCCCGACCCTCTAGTGAGGGACGCGGTGAGTAAAATTCATGCATTTCATCACCATATATCATGTATGCATAACGTGTCCCGGCCCTCCAGTGAGGGACTCGGTGGATAAAATCATGCATGTCAACATCATATATCTTGTATGCATATAACGTGTCCCGGCCCTCTATTGCAGGTCTCGGTGAATGAAGTCATCATATGCCATCCTGGCCGCCATCCCCGTATCATCATATACATATACATATAACGTATCCCGGCCCGCAAGTGAGAGGGACTCGGTGAACAATGCAGTGG
Organism: Lycium barbarum; assembly: GCF_019175385.1. Classification (NCBI taxonomy): domain Eukaryota; kingdom Viridiplantae; phylum Streptophyta; class Magnoliopsida; order Solanales; family Solanaceae; genus Lycium; species Lycium barbarum. The sequence continues at coordinate 66,005,695 of NC_083347.1, read as the reverse complement.
AGTACGCACGAGAACATGTCCTGGCCCGGGACTCAGTGAAAGTTACATTGAGGCATGCACGAGCAGAGTAGTGAGAAACTATATGCACATAAATCAAGACTCGATAGATAAGTACACAAATCGACGCTTGAGGATCATAAACACGTTTCAAGTCAATCCGGTTTAGTATGAGAAAGTTATGGACACTTTTACCACAGAACCTCTACGAACGTTTCCAAAGCAATCCGAGACTGTATGCAAAAGTTTGAGACATTAATACTTACAGAACCCTTTTAGGGACATGAACTCTTTATACTTTACTCGTTATTCAACCATACAGTAAGCTCAACTATACCGCACATACTCATGTCAAGAAGTGAGTGAGAATCATAGACAAACTCTGAAACATATCAAATAGAGCTTCGGAAATCATAGATACGTATCAAAACCATATAAAGTAGCTTATAGAAATCAAGAATATTAGCCATTCTAGTGGCTCTAAGAATAGGAATTTCTTTGAAATCATACATATACTTTGTCTGTTTGTTTCACAAAGATCATGCCAAAAGAAAGAAAGGGTAAGCCTTACATACCTGCTCCACGTCCTATTGGCTACGCTTAATTGTCCAAGCTCGCTATCGCTAGTCTACATTCAAGAAGATTTACACAATCATCAAACACATCGTCACACATTTGTCTTAGTCTTTCAAATAAATTCCTTTATAATCTGCCGAAATTTCGGCAGCATTTCCCCTGTAAATGTCACACCCCGAGAATATAACTCGGCCAAATTATCAATCAACAATCCGAGAATCCAACTCGGCCAATTTATCAACAATAATTCGAGAATTCAACTCGGCCAATTTATCAACAATAATCCGAAATCTTCCAAACTTAATAAGGACAACAACAACACATTCATTTCTTCCAAATTCATGAACTACACCAACAATCTACACATTAACAACTTCATCAATCAATTCAAAATGCATTCTAACGTTAGTAACTTCTTTTACATAATTCGACAACATTTTACGTATATTCAATTCAATCACAACAACCAACTTACAATCTTCCAAACTCAATAAAATCAACACATTTCTCACCTCCAAATTCATGCATTATATCTACAACCACACGTTGACAACATTATCTTCACAACACAAGAAACCATGCTAGTGTCATATTAATTTCTCCAATAATCCCACAATGATCACAACTTCATTTCAAGTTATCAAACCTTTATTTTCATCATGGAATCCACAACTATAACAATCAAAATACTAAATAAAATCAATTCATCATATCTACACAACACCACCCCTATTCGGCCATCACTTACACACACATACTTTCATGTACCATGAATTCCATCCATTTCTACATACTTCAACATACATAAATCATCCATAACACATGTAAAAGAAGATTGAACACATACCTTTCTCCACACATCTCTTCACTCGGCTAGGGGTGTATATTGCACAAATGAATGGTTTTATTGCTCCAACAACCACTCCATGTTAAAGAGGACGTTCCATTTGGTTGGAATACTAGAAGAAAATATTTTTTCTTGATCAATTTCCATGGACCAAATTTTTGGAACTATGGCCGAATGGCCCCTATTCTCTTCTTCTTTCTTTTTCTTCTCCAAGATTCTTGATTTAAAAGATGAATATGTCTTATTTTGTCATCAATTGTATATATATATGACTTCAACCAATACAAAGTGGACACATGTTCCCTTCTCCCTTTTTCTTGAACTTTCTCAAAATAAACAAAGATGACTACTTGTCTTGTTATGTAAGCTTTGGTCCATATATATTTATAATTAGCCCCATTTAATAAAAATGTGGAAATATGCCACACGGCTAACATGGCCCCTTCAAGAACCTTCTTGAATATTTTGTGAAATTCCCATTTTGCCCCTAGCCTTCCACAATATTACCATGAACCTTCTTGTGAATTTCCCTTTTTACCCTTAGCCTTTCTCAATATTTCCATACTAATAAACAACTTATATATTAAAATAACTTTGGAAAATAGTCTTGCCCTTAACTTACCACGGCTACCTTAAAATATCCGAACGTACAAAATACGGGTTATAACATCAAACCACCGAATCGGGGATCTACACGTCCTTCCATATAGAGCCATACAGAGCCATTTGAATAATGGAATGGTAGCTATTGTTGTATGCGAACTCAATGAGAGGTAAGTGGTCATCCCAACTACCACCGAAATCTAGCACAGAGGCCCGTAACATATCTTCTAAAGTCTGAATAGTCCGTTCAGCTTGCCCATCAATTTGCGGATGAAATGCTGTGCTAAGCCTTACCTGAGTACCCAAACCTTCTTGGAAAGACTTCCAGAACCTAGCTATAAATTGTTCTTCTGTATCTCTGATAATAGACATCAGAATACCATGAAGTCGCGCAATCTCTTTGAGATATAACCTCGCATAATCTTCTGCCGAGTATGTGGTTCTGACTGGAAGAAAATGAGCTGCTTTCGTGAGTCTGCCCACGATCACCCATATGGAATCATATTTACTTCGGGAACGAGGCAACCCCACAATAAAATCCATGTTGATCACTTCCCATTTCCAGGTTGGAATTCCCATGGCTTGCAATAATCCTCCTGGCTTTTGATGTTCGACTTTCACTTGCTGATAGTTTGGATATTGGGCTACAAATCCTGCAATTGCTTTCTTCATTCCATCCTACCAATACATTAACTTAAGGTCATGGTACATCTTTGTCGCACCTGGGTGAATAGAATACCGAGAATAATGAGCTTCTTCTAGAATTCGACGACGTAATTATGCAACATTCGGAATACATAGCCTGCCTCGGTATCTCAGAACTCCATCTATAGGAATCTCAAATGGAGACTTCTCTTTTTCATGAAATGTGTCTCTATAGTGGCTCAACTGAGGATCTTCACATTGACGCTCTTTCACCTCCATGTCCAAGGATGAAACTGTTGGATTATTGATATCAATTCCTGCACTGTCTTAATCAATTAAACGAACTCCAAGGCTAGCTAGCTGGTAGAGATTAATTCCTTCTTTTCTGGAGGAGCCTCACATAGGCTACCCATTGATCTGCGGCTAAGTGCATCAGCTACTACATTTGCCTTTCCGGGGTGGTATAAAATACTCACATCATAATCTTTCAATAATTCTAACCATCGCCTCTGCCGCAGATTTAACTCCTTCTGCTTGAAGTGATATTGGAGACTCTTGTGATCCGTATAAATATCAACATATACACCATACAAATAATGTCTCCACATCTTTAATGCATGAATAATCGCAGCCAATTCTAGATCATGAGTTCGGTAGTTCTTCTCATGTTTCAGCAACTGTCTCGAAGCATAAGCAATGACTTTACCGTGCTGCATTAACACACATCCTAATCCAACACCGGAGGCATCACAATATATAACATATCTGTTTGGCCCTTCTGGGGGTGTCAAGACTGGAGCTAAGGTTAGGCTATCTTTCAATTCCTGAAAACTGCGTTCACAAGCATCATTCCATTAAAATTTAGCTGACTTCTGGGTTAGCTTCGTCAATGGGGCTGAAATAGAGGAAAACCCTTCCACGAATCTTCTATAGTAACCTGCCAATCCTAGAAAAATACGGACTTCTGTGGGCGTTGTAGGCCTTGGCCAAGTCTTCACAGCTTCAATTTTCTGAGTATCAACTCGAATGCCATCATCTGAAATAACATGGCCCAAAAATGTCACAGAATTCAGCCAAAACTCGCACTTTGAAACTTTTGCATAGAATTCTCGAGTCCAAAGAATACCAAGGACAATACGTAAATGGTCTGCATTTCTGATTCTGTCCGAGAGTATACCAAAATATCATCAATGAACACTATCACGAACAGATCCAGGAGAGGTCTGAATACATTATTCATCAAATTCATAAACACTGTCGGGGCATTAGTTAACCCAAATGACATCACCCGAAATCCATAATGGCCATATCTCGTTCTGAAAGCTGTTTTGGGAATATCTTCTTCTTTAACTCTCACTTGATGATAACCTGACCTTAGATCTATTTTGGAGAACCACTTGGCACCCTGTAATTGGTCAAACAAATCATCAATTCTTGGGAGAGGATATTTATTCTTGATCGTCACCTTATTCAACTGCTTGTAATCAATGCACATCCGTAGGGAACCATCTTTATTTCGCACAAATAGGACTGGTGCTCCCCACAGTGATGAACTCGGCCTAATGAATCCTTTTTCAAGTAAGTCCTTCAATTGTGCCTTTAGCTCTCTCAATTCTATAGGAGCCATTCGGTAAGGAGGAATATAAATAGGCTTGGTGTCTGGTAACACATCAATAGTGAAATCAATCTCCCTTTTTGGAGGAAGACCTGGAAGTTCATCTGGAAATACATCCGGAAACTCATTCACTACCAGGACGGATTGGAAAGTTGGCGACTTTGCTTCAGTGTCATGAACTCGAACTAGATGATAAATATAGCCTTTAGCTATCATCTTTCTTGCCTTAAGGTAGGAAATAAACCTACCTCTTGGAGATGCTGCATTACCCTTCCATTCAAGCACGGGCTCTCCCGGAAATTAAAATCGAACCACTTTTATTAGGCAATCGACATTGGTGTAACATGAGGCCAACCAATCCATACTCACAATCACATAAAAATCTAACATTTCCAGCTCGACTAAATCAACTTTAGTCAAGCGGTCACATATCACAATTACACAATTCTTGTATACTTGTCTAGCTATCACGGGATCACTAACCGGAGTAGATACCTCGAAAGGTTTAATTGACTCGGGTCTCACCCCAATACGGCCAACAATATAAGGGGTAATATAAGATAGTGTAGAACCCGGATCTATCAATACATATACGTCATGAGAAAATATGGACAATATACCTGTAACCACATCCGGGGAGGACTCAAGATCCTGTCTTCCGGCTAAAGCATAGATACGGGGCTAGATACCACATGAACTAGACGCTCTCCCTCTGCCTCTACATCGATCTGCTGGAATCTGGGGAGTCTGCCCTATTGGGTGCACAGAAGAAGAACCAGCCGCTGACCCTGTGGGCTGAACCCCAACTTTACCACTCATCGACGGGCAATCTCACATCATGTGCCCAACCTGACCACAAGCATAACAAGCATCCGAGCCTCGGCGACATGGCCCCGAATATAACTTTCTGCACTGACTACATCGGGGGACTAGTGGTTTCCTCTGGCTATAATCACCCCCAAACTGGGAACCTGAAGCTCTCGAGCTCTGACCCTGTCGTCAATGAATGGAGCGGTCAAATTTATTACCAGCAAACCATGGAGGTGCGCTAGTTACCGACTGGCCTGAGTATCTAGAATATGACAGCCTCGATCCCCCTCTATAGTCGCTACCGGCACCCATAGATCTAGCCCTCTTACTTTGTCCTCTATCAATATCACGCTCACCCCTTTGCGGATGTTGCTGCTCTTCTAGGTTCTGGGCATGGGCTTGAATGCGGGAAATATCCATCCTCTATTGCAATGAAGCCGTTAAACAATCTTTAAATAAATGTGGCCTTAGGCCACTCACAAATATGTGCACTCTATCTCCCATGTCGGCCACCATAGTCGGAGCATATCTAGCCAATGAATTAAACTGAAGGCTATACTCCCGCGCACTTATATTTCCTGGCTTCAAATTTAAAAATCTATCCGCTCTAGTTCGGCAGACCTTAGGTGGCAAATAGTGGCGGATGAAGGCATCTACGAATTCTTGCCAAACTGGAGGAGGCACATTCTCCTTTCTTGAGGATATCTAATTATTATACCATAAGACTGCCACATCCCGGAGTCTATAAGATGCCAAATCCACAGATTCAGTTTCAGAGGCATGAATAATCTTTAATGTTCTCAACATTTCATCAATAAAACCTTGCGGGTCCTCATCCGGATTTGACCCGAAAAACTTCGGAGGATTTAAACTCATGAAATCACGGGCTCTAGTATTAACTGCCCTGTTACTTGGATTCAACTCTGCCGTTGTGCCTGGGCGGCAACTAACTGCGTCAATAAATGGATAGCTTCAGTCATTTGTTGACTCGAAGCAGCCGGTGGAGGAACTATAGGCATAGGAGCTGAAACTGAAGCCCCATCTTGTTCTTCTAGAACAGGTGGAGTGGGAGAGGTATTAGATGGAGCCTCATTATATAATTCACCCTCTTCTATATTCGTTGGCGGCTCCCTTTCTACCCACCTTTCTATCATTGTCTTGCCCTTCTGGGCGGCTGTAGCTTTTCTCTTTGGCGACTTCTCTGAAATCATAACACACAATTAGGGAGGAGAAAATCTTATAACACGGCTCTATCGCACGATCTCATAAGAAGAAGAATGGTGATTTTTTTCCTAAATGCCTTGTAGCCTCCTATTTATAAGTGTGGCGCACAACACACCATAAACAAGACTCTACTAGACACGGCTGGTAGACACATCCTAGGATTGAACTGCTCTGATACCACTTTTGTCACGACCCGACTGGGGGCCATGACGAGTACCCGGAGCTGACCACCGAGCACCACTCGTACTACTACTCACCATACTCATTCTACGTTCATTCATTATTCTCATGCTTCTAATCATAGGGAAAACCATTTTCACTTTGAAACATATTCACCTTTATATACATAAGCCCTCCGGCTTTCAAAATAATATATATACAATGAGGAAATCGTGAGACCATACTACCCACACATATGTATCTACGAGCCTCTACTAGAGTACTAGACATCTGGACGGGACAGGACCCCGTCGTGCCCAAAAACATATATACACAAAAAAAATAAATCAATGGCACCTCCGGAACAATGGAGTGCTCTTAAAGTCTGCTGATAGCTCTTACGAATCTGGATCACCTCCCTGTCTACCTGTGGGCATGAACACAGCTTCCAAGAAAAAGGACGTCAGTACGAGCATTGCACTAAGTATGTAAGGCATGAATAAAATGAGCATAATAAATAAATCATAAGATATGAGATCAAGATATAACCTGCTCAACCTTTAAGAGTAAATACATGTTACACATCATACGTATATAAACATATCTTATGTACCATCGTCATTAACCCGCATCCGGGTAACTATCATACGCCGTCCACTAGTGGTGTCATGCCCGACCCTCTAGGCACGGTGTAATCATATGCGGCCCGCTTTAGCGGTGTCATGCCCGACAATCTAGGCACGGTGGAATCGTATCATCATGAACTCGTCATCATCATACATTTGTCATAGAACATGCATTAGGGTTTAAATACAATCTATAACTATATCGGGGTGACATAAGGTCGAGAACCCTGATTATATTATTGAGTGATCATATTCACCATACCTCACCTTGAAGGAAGTAACATGGTAAGGTGAGTGTAACACAACGAGCAACATCAAGGGATCGTAAATGGGATCATTAGATTTGTAGAATCATCATATCAGGGCTTTAGGATTCCTTAGACTCAACTCATCATCATCATTATCATACTCATAACATATCTTTTACCTTTTATCTCATATGAAGCCTTTTATGAACATAAACTCATAATTTTCTGGAATGTAAGAAAGTCATGGAAAATCAGAGAATTCATGCCATGGAGTCATGCCTTAGAAAGAAGGGACTAGCCTTACATACCTTTCCGTTTAGCTACTCTATCGCTTGAACGTTCTCCTCCAATGTTCACGTTTCTACCTTCAAGAGAGTTTGTACTAACATTAGATAATCTATATCTTAAGTATACTTGACTACAGCTAGAGAAAATTGGGCAGCATTTCCTCTTTTTTATACAAATTTCTCCATATCATATATCAACTCCCAAACGTTTATAATAACATTCATAACATCATAAGCAATAATCTTCATTCACCTACATTATCCAAATTTCCCAATTTTACTTCAAATCATCCATAACCATGGTCATAGCACACTATTACATTCACTCATATATAATGTTTATCCCATGTTCTTAATATCATTTATAACATAATTATAATCATGACATATCAAGAATCATGACTCATTCCAAGCTAATACTCAAAATGCCACTATTCTTATATTCATGACCCATTTTCTATCTCCTACTACAATCCAAGTCTTTCAACCTCTCAATACTTAAACAACATGGAATGATCGTAAAACTTACCTTTGATAGTGTGGGAATGAGCTTTAAGTGGAAATAATTCACTTGAGCAAAACCCTAGTTCCACTTCCAATGAGATTTCTTGTCTTAGATGAACGCTAATAAGTTTCTTGCACTTGATTCTCTTGGTTTAATGAAGTTGATCATGAGTTTCTCTTGAATTCTTGTGGAAGAAGTGTGGAGAATATTCTAGAGAGTTCTCGAGAGAAGGGGAATGAAAAATGAAATAAAATAAAATGAACTTGGGTCCCCTTTTTATCAACTTAAAATCTGTCCCGACTTGGTTTCACGGACAAACATACGGTCTGTATAATTTATATGGACCGTATGTATGACCGTATCTTTGGTCCAGTGAAGGTTCCCATTCTGGGAAAAATATACGGCCTAACATACGGCCAGTATATTTTATACGGTCCGTATAATGCTCAGCTTTCCGAAACTTGTTCTCGTCGACTCGTTTGATCTCTAATCCTTATGGAACCTTCTTAACACTTGTTTAATGCTTCATTAACAATCTAAGAGATGTTATAACTCTTCTTTAAGACATTATTAACTTGGTACTTTGTGAATCCTTTCCGATACACATCTTACCTCGAATGTCTTTGAAATCTCAATTAGAACCATTAAGTACTATTTTTTAATTATTGAAACATCTTATACTCCATTCCTTTCGTTAGTCTACTCACTGTGCACTAACATGAAATTTTCCAAGGTGTAACATTTATGTATGCGCGTCTAAGTATGTATGACTATTATGTAACACCGAGCTTATATGGCCGGGTATGATACAATACCTATCGCGCGCATACCACTGCAGTTGGGTACGGATAACACTGAGCCTTGGTAGGGCCAGGTATGTATAATCACCGAGTCTTGTCATGACTGGGTATGTGAAACACCGAACCTTCATGGTCGGGTATGATATGAATACGAATATAGATGTATATATATATATATATATATATATATATATATATATATGTACATGAGTAAGCATTAGAAATGGAAATTCCCTATGAAAGACAAGTAAGTAGATATGATGAAGGCCACTAGAGGTACAAATGACTCTATAACCTCCTGATTCTCCCATCTTATGCTATATCTTATGCTATTTCTTATGCTGTCTCTTATGCTCCTACTATGATGTTGATTATGCTATACTTACTCAGTACATTATTCGTACTGACGTCATTTTGTTTGTGGACGCTGCGTCATGCCCGCAGGTGGACAGGGAGACAGGCTTGATCCATAGATTTCTTATTCAGGGACTACATAGAGGAGCTCCATTTCATCCGGAGCTACAACTTTTGGGTATTATTCTTTTTGTGTGCATACACATGGGCATGGAGGGGTCCTGTCCCGCCTATATGATGTTACCTACTCTTCTTAGAGGCTCGTAGATAGTTGTGTATGGTTAGATGTCTTTAGCCTTGTCGGCTTATATTTTGTTAGCCCTGTCGGCTTGTATATATGGATATGGGCATAGTTGGTGATGATGATATAAATGTGGCGTTGCCTAATGAGATTAATACTATTGATGTGTAAAAAGCATGCGTAGGCCATGTGGCTCACCTAAATGTAAATGTGAATGGACGATAAGAGGTGCCCGGGTGGGTTAGCATCGGGTGCCCGTCATGGCCCTCCAGTTGGGTCGTGACAAAAGTGGTATCAGAGCCGTTCTGTCCTAGGGTGTGTCTCCGAGCCGTGTCTAGTAGAGTCTTGTTTATGGGTGTGTTGCGCGCCACACTTATAAATAAGAGGTTGCGGGTGATACGCTCAAATTACACCTATTAATGGTATAACGCGGACGTTGTCAAATATAGTAACCCAACAAGGTTGGGGTCGAATCCCACAGGGAATATGGTGTGAAAAGGTTACTAAAGTCGTAGGATGCTAAGCTTAGGTCTAATGTCTTAATCCGATGATTTTGGTAATAGTTGGTTTTTCTATAACTAATTGCTATCTACTTGCTTTGGTGGAAATTTATGGTAAAAGAAACTAAGGTTGTGTCCCCGCTAGATAGGGTGTATGATCATGGGTATTGATCTTGATATACTTCTAATGGATCATTATATGAATGCACTTAATCTCTATATGAATCTCTACTATTTCCCAATAAATAAAGATTATGTCTTTCTATGATTTTCCCAAATATAAGAAAGTAACTATGAAGAACGATTAATCATGCCAAGTAAATTCTTCTTATTCCTAAGTGAATTTATTAAACAAAGTTTAAAGCTTTGAGTCCTTGTTAGTTATTCTTACCAACCCTAATTATTTTCCCAAATAAATCAGGGTTTATGGCTTTAATCAATGTTTGCAACCATTAATTATGAATGAAGAATGAAGAATAAATAAACCCTAATAATTCATTATGTGTACATCAATCACAAACCCAATCACAAAACACCCATCATTGAGTTCACAACCCTAGTAAGGGAATTTAGCTACTCATGACAAAGAACAAGAAATAAGAAATTGAAGAATTCATAATTGCACTTTGGAAGAAAAGAGGAATTGATAATACTTGAATCGATGTTTGAACCTTCAAAAAACTAGAGAGTATTTAATGTTCTAAGCCAAAAGTCAAAATATAATAACTGATGATGATAAAAACCCTACAATGGACTATTTATAGGTTTCAAAAACGTAAAATTACAGAATTTGCACTTAAGTCCCAGGCGGTACTTATACGGTCCGTACAACTTTCCACGGACCGTACAAGATTTCTACGACCTTCTTCTAGTGTCAGCAGAGAGTAATACGAACTGGCTTTCCACGGTCCGTGTAATGTTCTACGGCTCGTACAATCCTGCTCGTGAAGCATCTTCCAATATCGTCGCATCTACTTATACGGCCCGTACAATATTGGACGGTCCGTATAAGTGTCCGTGGTTCAGCATCTATCCACTGTGACATTCTGTTACGTTGCCACCTTTTGTACGACCAGAAATACGGTCCGTGCATCTTTCTACGGACTGTGAAACTCCAATTTCAGTGCAACGTTTTTGTAACTTCTACTCCTTGAACCCGAACTTCCCGGTTTACCTGAAACATGTCAAAAACACATCAAAACAACACATACTTGCCTAAAAACAAGTAAAACTTCTCGTAAAAGAGTATCAAATGTGCCATAATTTCTCGGCACATCAACACTCCCAACTTAAAGTCCTTGCTTGTCCTCAAGCAAGTAGTGGACGCAACTAGGACTCAACTAACATCTAGATATCATAGAGTAACAGTGTCTACATTGGTTTTGACTCTGAACTACCGGCATGCATGTGTTTCTTCAAAGGACCACCCCAATTTTCTATTTCAAAGCAATATCCATAACTCAAGAATGCTATGACTAACAATGAAGCTTCAATGCATGACATTACATTATCAAACACATTATGATGCACACAAACACTACTTTAGGCGGTCACTTTATTTTGCTCAATTCTCATCCTTATGCCCTCACATAGACCAAAAAATGTCCCAACACACACATATACAACAAGAATGGGACGAAGACGAAAGAGAAGAGAAAAACACTCACACTCACCAAGAAATTCATATCTACACATGCAAATACCATAGGCTTACCCTTATTTTCTATTTTTGCATCCTAGGCTCGTTCAGTTGTGATCACATTAGGACTTGTTTTGGCTTGTAATGTAGGCTTAGTGACGGGTAGGATACTTTTTGGGTATTAGTGACTCACCCTCCTTGAACACTACAACGTCTCTTCACCTTAATTCACCTCTTTTCTTTCCAACCCCTTCATTTTCTTTCAAGTTTTCAACCTCGATGTGGTTTTATTCCTATCCAACTTGCAAATCTTTTTGTGTGACAATTTTCTGATTTTTTTCTTTTTTTTTTATATATGCAACTACCACATCGAATCTCCACTAGCAAACTCCACCACCCCAACTTATGTTTTTAACATCTACTTCACATTTAATTCACCCCCAACTTAGGCACTTTGCCTCGTCTATCTAGCAGCATCAAGGAGGGAAATGGTGCGAAGATGGACAAATTTCACAACGGGTGAGGTTTCATATTTGGCTAACCAAGAGAAAGGCCAAAAGGCTCAAAAAGGGAAACTAGGGATATTTTCAGCTTTTGGTAAGGCTTATTTAGGCAAAGTGACTATTTATACAAAGAAAGCGTAAGATCATTTCACAACCAAACTAACTTTCGGATTTCAAACAAGACCAACCAGGCAAGTTCTAGATTATACATGCTTAAACAGAATTAAACTAACAACTCACACACACATTGGCATAAGGACAATTATTTCTACAGTTGTGACCTCCTAAGTAGTCATTCACCACACACAATACCCCAATAATCATAATGTCATATAAAGAATCAATCATGTTAACCAATAACTGTTCTAAGTATGCATTTTTCAAATTTTTTAGGGGTTCAAAATTTCCAACAAACGATCACAACATACCATCAGTTACAGAACAATACCAACTAAGTCAAAACTACTTTACTCAACCTAAACAACATCCTAAACATGCCAGTTTCAAAAAAATAAAACCCCTCAGGAAAAGAACTCTGGCAAAGAAAAGCCGAGGGGGTTCCTACACAAATATGTACAACAAACAACCTAATCATGTACCCCTACCCCCCAACTGAAAATCATGCAATGTCCCCAATGCATCGACTCTAGGTGCAATATTAAAAATGGTGAGGGACACCTGGGCGCCCTAGGTGCTATGTTTCTCGACTCGGGACTGTACTGCCTCAGACGCAGCAGTATCAGGCGTTGCCTCTCGGGGCTGGCTGCCCGACACGCCCATTGGATCTGGATAGTTGTCGCGCAGCGAATTCAAGGCAGCGGCTTGCACCATTTTCTCCTCCAGTTTGTGCAGCCTCTTGTTACTCACAGTTACATCCTCAACTACGGCATCTAGTGGCCGTTTACCCCGCGCCTTATCTCCTTCTTCCTCAGAGTCGAGCAGGTTTTGGACCGGGATATCAATATCCAAGTTAGTGTGCGGTGCCAAAACAAGGTCCTGTACGCGCTCGCGCGCCTTCAGCTCATCCAATTCAGCCTTAAGCTTTCCAATTCCGTATGAAATGTAGCTGAAACGCCCCCTGAGTTTGACTGCTCCAATGCAACCAACCTCGTCTCAAACCCATCCAACCGTGATTGGAAAACCTTGCGAGACTGAGCATATTCCTCCCGAATTTCTCTCTTGGCAATGTTGATTTGCTTAGTTATTTGGGGCTTAAGTTGGAGCATGATTACCTCAATTTGTTTTTCAGCCTTTAAAGTCTTGAAGGCTAACTCTCGGTAACTCGCCCTCGAAAAGGTAAACAAATCAACCGCTGATTGTGCTACAAGAGGTTGAGTAGATGAAGTGGTAGGACCCGCAGAAGTGACGGGAGCAGGGTCGGGAGGTGGTGGCGGAGCAGTGGTGGCAGTGGTACCAGCAGCCCCCTCAATCGCCTCAGAACTAGGATTAGTGGTATGGGCCTAAGCTGTAGCATCAGTGCCACCCGCCTCAGGCTTCGCATGATAAGTAGCAATAGTGACTCCCATGGCCCAGACTCTGACTTGGGTGGAGCCCCTATATTTGCCTCAGGTGGGACCACAAATATCTCCGGTGCATCCCCCTTTTTACCCTTTCGCCAATCTCCAAATTTCTTGTTTTTGATGCATTGGGCCCGATCTGGAATGCCGACAACCTGAGCTCGTCTGCACAGCTCCGTGATAAGGCACGGGTATGCCAATGAGGTCATAGGCTAGGGTGCTCTCCGTCGAATTTCATCAGCTATCATACGCCCCATGTTGACTGGATACCGACTCATTATCGCTGCAATGCCTATTGCCTGAGCAACTGTGAGTGTATTGTCATTCTGGGTCACTAGCAGTCTGTACCTCATCAGGTGCCACCAGAATCGAGCTTTCTTATTGAGTGACCCCTTGACAATCTTCGGGCTCTGTTGAGTCACCCAATCTACCTCTGGGTGGGCAATTACCGTAGCAAGCCATTTGATTACTGATCGATGATTTCGGCGATCCAACTTATCGAAGTACTCTTTCTCATCCTCCGGTGCCTGAAAGTCATCCCCAAAATAAAATCTGTTGATAGCCTCAGCTGAAATGTCAACCTTGACATTCCGCACCGTAATTTCATCAAGAAACGGGAGAGAAGTATTAGTCTGACTGGGCTTTTTCATTCTCAACAGCTCAGCCCCATAGGTGGCATAATACTCCCGCACAATTTCTGGGCAAAACTCCCCAGTGGGTTCAGCAAACACCTCTAACCTGTAGAGTCGGAGTGTTTCCGTCGTGTTGGGAAGAGCTTCCAGACTCTCGAACACCAACTGCCTCTCATCTCATATGTTGCGATTCGGCTCACCCCCACGCTTAATAGTGGACAGACCGTCCTCGTACAGCTCCTTTGACCCCGGAACTCCAAACCGTAAAGCATCCTCTGGTAGTGTTTTACTTCGCAGAACCAACTGGCGCTTGCCGTGTGCTGATTCTGGCGAAGCATCAGAGTTTGGAGCTCGGGTGTCTGTCGGCTCGTACATTACGTTTTTGGACCATACCTGCAAAAGAACCTATGTTAGTGATGGGTCTCAGAAGGGACAGCTGACTGAAACATAGTGGTCAATTTTTTTTTTTTTTTTGTTTTTCTTTTTGTGGTCGTATAAGTATTACACAGTCCGTATAATATTATACGGACCGTATAAGTCAGGGCATAGGAAACAGAACAGGCAGAATCCCATTTATGAACCACGAACAAGATTTCACGGACCGTATAATATTATACGGTCCGTATAAGTCAGGGCATGGAAACAGAACATTCAAAACCCCAATTGTGAACCACGAACCAGTTTTCACGGACCGTATAATATTATACGGTCCGTGGAATAGCCTGACGCGGGAAATTCATAAACAAGGCTTCTGCCAACCCGTCAATCCTATACGACCTATTGATTACATCATACCATCAC
The DNA here is from genome assembly GCF_019175385.1 of Lycium barbarum. NCBI lineage: Eukaryota > Viridiplantae > Streptophyta > Magnoliopsida > Solanales > Solanaceae > Lycium > Lycium barbarum. The sequence goes on along the minus strand of NC_083347.1, from coordinate 65,990,566 downwards.
ACACACATTATTCCATGGTTTCAATTCTTACGGGGGTGGCGTTACTCAGACTTCACCCATTTTTTTCTATTGTACAGTTCATTAGCATTTTTAAGGCACTTTGTATTGGCGGGCATAACAACCTTCGAGTCCAAAAATTTAGAATCTTCAGTTGAAATGCCCTCCGCCTCAATAGAGTGTTGAATCACCCCATAAGTGTATAACAACCTACTTACTATGCTCCTCCCCTTATTTTAGAAAATCATTAACTATGGAAAATTTTACCAACATCTGAAATATACTAGTATCCAACACAAGACTTTCACCAAAGAGCAAGATTTCGGATTTGAAACATTAACATACCTGTGTCTTGATGAATTGGAGAAGGGTCCTTGAAGAACACCTTGTGCACAACAATGGCAAATTTTTAACAAACAGAAAAACACAAAATTAATCTTGAACAGAGGGTTCTTTGACTGTGGGAATGAATTTTGGCTGGGTGTTTATGGTTTCTTGGATGAATTTATGGGTGTGGAGTAGTGGAATTCGAATGGGTGAAAGTATGGGATCGTGGTGGTCGTGGGTTTTAATGGAGGGAGTGTGAATGAGAAAATAAAACGGGCAGGTGGAAGGTTTTTAAAAAAAACCCTCTGTTCGATTTTTTTTTTGGAAGTTATTCGGGCCATATAGCATTATACGGTCCGTGTAACTTCAATTTTCGCCACTTACCTCAGTTGAGCACATCCTTATTACACGATCATTTATACGACCCGTATAATATCATACGGTCGGTGAAAATGATCGTATTTGGCGGACGTCTTCAACCAGTGTTCTGCCTGATTTCCTTACCTTCGACGACTGGATCATACGGTCCGTATAAAATTATACGGTTCGTATAAGTTCAGTTTTGTCCAGGCTTCAGTGGTTTTCTCTTTTTTTTTTTTACCTGCACCAAAACAAACGTTACCCTATAGTCAAACAGAAACAAGAATGAAAATAAACATTACACTTGGGTTGCCTCCCAAGAAGCGCTTGATTTAACGTCGCAGCACGACGGTGGTAGCCATTAACTCTTGATCTGCGTACACTAGATCATTGTTCGTTCCGAGGTGCTTCAACCTGTATCGGTCAACAATCCTATCCTCCGAAACCATCCCGTGATAGTGCTTCAATCTCTGCCCATTCACCTTACATGTCCGAGTTCCATCTCCGGACTTTAACTCAATCGCTCCATGGGGTGAAACACCTACCACCTTAAACGGACCAGACCACCTTGATTTAAGCTTACCAGGCAGCAACTTCAACCGAGAGTTAAACAACAATACAGGGTCACCCTTGTTGAACTCTCACTTCAGGATCTTCCTGTCATGGTATTGCTTCATCCTTTCTTTATAAAGTGCCGCACTCTCATATGCCTGGTACCGAAACTCATCCATCTCATTTAGTTGAAACAACCTGAGCTTGGTTGCTTCCTCCCAATCCATATTCAGCTTCTTCAGCGCCCACATCGCCTTGTGCTCCAGCTCAACCGGCAAGTGACAAGTTTTTCCGAACAGAAGCTTGAAGGGTGAAATCCCAATCGGAGTCTTGAAAGCAGTTCGGTATGCCCATAGAGCATCATCGAGCTTGCGGGCCCAATCAGTTCTATTTGCATTCACTATTTTTGCTAGAATTCTCTTGATCTCCCTATTGGACATTTCAACCTGTCCACTTGTCTGAGGATGATAAGGTGTTGCCACCCTATGTTTTACACCATAATTCTCCATCAATCCCGCAAAGGCTCTATGACAAAAGTGGGATCCACCATCGCTGATTATAGCCCTCGGAGTACCAAAGCGAGTAAATATGTTCTTCTTGAGGAACCCCATGACACTCTTGGCCTCGGTATTAGGTAAAGCCACAACTTCTACCCATTTGGACACATAATCCACAGCAACCAAGATGTATTTCAGGTCACCTGAACTCACAAAGGGTCCCATAAAGTCAATCACCCAGACATCGAACACTTCTACCTCCATAACAAAATTCATAGGCATCTCTTGCCTTCTGCCGATATTCCCTTGCCTTTGACATTGATCACAGGACCGCACCAATAGATTAGCATCATGAAAAATGGTCGGCCAGTAATAGCCGCACTCAAGTACCTTAGCCGCAGTTCGGTTTTCGCTATGATGACCCTCAACAGGAGAGTCATGGCACACCTTTAGAATCGCCATCACTTCACTTTCAGGAACACAACGCCGAATGATATTGTCAGCGCATGTTCGGAACAAATAAGGCTCGTCCCAATAGTATTGCCGAGCATCCCGCAAGGATTTGTTCTTTTGGTAGGCTTTGATATCTTCTGGAACTATGCCTGTTACCAAATAATTGGCAATGTCACCATACCACGGTGCCACCTCTATTGACACAGCCAACACCCTCTCATCCGGAAAATCATCATCTATATCAAGCTCATCAGAAGGTCTCCCAGCCTCTTCAAGCCGAGAGAGATGGTCAACAACCTGATTTTCAGTGCCCTTGCGGTCCGTCACCTCAAAATCAAACTCTTGCAGCAATAGCACCCATCTGATCAGTCGCGGCTTTGCTTCCTTCTTTGCCATGAGGTATCTCAAGGCTGCATGATCAGTGTAAACCACTACTTTGGACCCCAACAAGTAGGCCCAAAATTTCTCAAAAGCAAACACAATGGCAAGCAGCTCTTGCTCCGTCACTGTGTAATTCATCTGGGCAGCATTCAGTGTCCTGCTTGCATAATAGATCGGGTGCATAATTTTATTGTGCCTCTGCCCAAGCACAGCACCTATTGCAAAACCACTAGCATCACACATCAGTTCAAATGGCAAGGACCAGTCAGAAGCAACAATAATGGGAGCAGTAGTGAGACGCTCTTTTAACTCCTCAAACGCCTTCTGACACTTATCATCAAATGCAAACTTCGCTTCTTTTTCAAGAAGCTTGCACATTGGGTAGACAATCTTGGAGAAATCTTTGATGAAGCGCCTATAAAACCCAGCATGTCCTAAGAAGCTTCGGACACCTTTGACTGAGATAGGTGGTGGAAGTTTTGCAATAACATCAATTTTCGCTTGATCGACCTCGATTCCCTTTTCAAAGATTTTGTGACCGAGGATGATTCCTTCCTTCACCATAAAATGGCACTTCTCCCAATTTAACACGAGATTTGTCTCCTCATATCTTTTTAGCACTTGGGCCAGATGGCCAAGACAATCTTCAAACGAATCACCCACAACAGAAAAATCATCCATGAACACTTCCAAGAAATCCTCTACCATGTCAGAGAAAATTGACATCATGCACCTTTGAAAAGTGGCTGGTGCATTACACAAACCAAAAGGCATCCGGCTAAATGCAAACGTCCCATAAGGACAAGTAAAAGTGGTCTTCTCCTAATCTTCCAAAGCAATGTTGATCTGATTGTAGCCCGAATAATCATCAAGGAAGCAATAGTAGGAACGCCCCGCTAGCCTATCAAGCATCTGATCAATGAAGGGCATAGGGAAATGGTTCTTGCAAGTGGCTGTGTTGAGCTTGCGATAGTCCATGCAAACTCTCCATCCGGTGACAGTTCTGGTTGGGATCAACTCATTCTTTGCATTCGGCACAACAGTGATGCCGCCCTTCTTAGGAACACATTGGACTGGGCTCACCTATTTACTATCAACAATTAGGTAAACTACTCCTGCATCTAACCATTTGATGATCTCTTTCTTGACGACCTTTTGCATATTCTCGTTCAGTCGCCTCTGATGCTCTACACTTAGTTTGCTATCCTCCTCCAACTGGATTTTGTGCTCACAGATCCCAGATGGAATACCTCGGATGTCTGCTATGGTCTAACCAATAGCACGCCTATACTCCCTCAACACCTCCAACAGCTGAAAAATCTGCTCCTCAGTCAATAGGGCTGAAACAATCACCGGTAATGTATTGTCCGGACAAGGAACTTATATTTCAGATGTGATGGGGGCTGCTTAAGCTCCAACTTAGGTGGCTCAATGATCAAAGGCTTTGCTGGAGGAGTTGTTCTATTTTCCAGATCAAGATTTAGCTTCTTTGAGTAGTATGAATATGAGCCCAACAAGTGAATTAACTGTCTCCACATAGCCTTCCATGTATTCTGCATCGAAATTCATAAGAATACCAGCTAGAGCTTCACCCAAACTTTCTTCTTCCATCTTGAACTCCACTGCTTCATCAACAACATCAAATGAATCAATTACCGAAATACTCTCGTAAGCACTTGGTAACTTCATCCCTTTGCTAGCCTGAAAAGTCACTTCTTCATCGTTGACTCGGAACTTGATTTCATTTTTCTCCGAATCCATCAGAGCTCTCCCTGTAGCAAGGAAAGGTCTCCCCAGAATAATAGGAATGTCCCGATCAACAGCACAGTCAAGAATCACAAAATCAGCGGGCAACATAAAATCACCAACCCGCACAAGTACATCATTAACCACCCCAACAGGTCTTTTGATAGACCTATCAGCCATTTGTAACCTCATAGTAGTCGGCCTTGGCATCCCCAAACCTGATTGTTTGTATATAGCAAGAGGCATAAAATTAATACTCGCCCCATTATCACACAAAGCATGAGAAAAATCATGGTGCCCAACAGAACAAGGAATGGTGAACGCCCTTGGATCTCTCTTTTTCTGAACAGTTGTAGTTGAAATGATGGAACTCATAGTGCGAGTCAAACTCACGGTTCCATGTTGAACCGTCTTCTTCTTGGTTAGCAGATCCTTCAAATATTTAGCAAAACCGGGCATCTCCTTGACAGCTTCCAAGAAGGGAAAGTTTAGAGATAACTGCTTCAACTGATCATAAAACTTCTCGAACTTAGCATCTTCCTTCTTCTTTACCAACCTCTGAGGAAAGGGAGGTTTAGATTTGAACAGCTGCGTCAAAGGGTGGAGAGCCCCTTTTACAGCCTGCTTGCTTGTGTTATCAGCTTCCTTCACCATCTCTGGAATATCAGCAACCTTCTTGTCAGTAGGATTCTCATCAGCATTGATGGGTGCTTCAGACTGCACCTCTCCTCTTTATCTATCGGCTCAAGATCAACCACCTTCTCATCAGCCCCCTGGAGTATTTTACCACTCCTAGTAGTGATGGCAAACACACGGTCTACACCGCCTCCCCCATTCTTTGGATTCGGAATAGTGTCACTAGGAAGTCCTCCCTTCTTAGGAGGGTGTTGCTCTCTAGAAATATCCCTCATCTATGACTCAAGCTTCTGAACAGCCGCTGTATGGGAACCCACTGTTTCTGTCAGCCCAGATAAAGTCCTTTCAGACTTATATTGATTTGCCAGAATCTTCTCAAGCATTGCTTCAACCTTCGAACTACCTTGCTCTGTTGACTGCCCTTTCGGTGGTATATAAGGATTGTAACTCTTGTTCCCGAAATTGTTGCTGTTGTTGTAGCTCCCTTGGTTCGCACCACCATAATTATTGTTGTAGTTCCTAGAGTTGTTATAAGCACGTTGACCTTGCTGACGTCTCCATTGATTCTGACTCTGATTCTGATAGCCACCTTGGTAATTCTGTCTTTGGTAACCCCCTTGAGAGTTATTAACATAATTAGCATCTTCAAACTGTATAGGTGGCCCACCATGGAACGGACCATCTTGAGTATGGTACATCCCTTTTGGCAAAACTGTATCATCCTCACAAACATTTACTTTCTTGATATGGGATTCATCAAACTTCTTCGTTAGCAAGGAGATATTTGTTGCAAGTTCTGCCAATGTTTGCTGGGTGTCTTCATTCTCCTTTACAATATTCTGGATCATAGCACTACCATATGGTACCACATCAGCATTGTTTGAGAGCCAAACCTGATTATGAGTCGTCAGCTTGTTAAGTATGTTGGTCACTCGTCGAAAGGTTTTGTTCATGAAACAACCATTAGCTATATTATTAGCAACTGACTGTGTCACTGGATCTAGCCCTCAGTAGAACTTCTCCATTAATATGTGTTCCGGAAAACTATGATTCGGGCTCTTCTGCAAATACTCCTTGAATCTCTCCCAGGCTTCATATAGTTGTTCCCCCGGTCGCTGCTTGAATTCAAATATCTTGTCATGAATTTCAGCCTTCTTGCTAGGGGGTACCGTTTTGTGAGAAAATCAGTCACCATCTCTGCCCATGAAGTAATCGAATTTTGGGGCAGCTTCTCAAACCATGTTCTTGCCTCCCCGGTTAAGGAATATTTGAATAACCTCAACTGAATAGCATCTCGTGGAACGTTGTTCTGGATTTTATTAGCACACACATCCACAAAATTCTGCAAATGACGTTGAGGGTCGTTCTCGGTAGAGTTCCGAAAGTATCCCTCAAGCTTCAACAATTGGTATAGAGAGGAATCAATTTTCACGCTAGCAGCTGCAACTCGAGGCTGAGCAATAGCAGATGCATATTCCTCCTCTGTAACAAGATCAGCGAAAATATTCTCATCATCTGATTCATTCGCCTGATTGTTCAACCGATTCCCCTGGTTGCCAGCATGTTGGTTTTGCTGATTCTGATTCATGTTCACCTGGTTTACACAGAGTAGCAAACAAGGTGTGATGGAATAATAAAAAGACTTCAATATAGCAAACAATATTTAGTAATTTCAAAACCGTATTCCCCGGCAGCGACACCAAAATTTGATACGCTCAAATTACACCTATTAATGGTATAACGCGGACGTTGTCAAATATAGTAACCCAACAAGGTTGGGGTTGAATCCCACAGGTAATATGGTGTGAAAAGGTTACTAAAGTCGTAGGATGCTAAGCTTAGTTCTAATGTCTTAATCCGATGATTTTGGTAATAGTTGGTTTTTCTATAACTAATTGCTATCTATTTGCTTTGGTGGAAATTTATGGTAAAAGAAACTAAGGTTGTGTCCCCGCTAGATAGGGTGTATGATCATGGGTATTGATCTTGATATACTTCTAATGGATCATTATATGAATGCACTTAATCTCTATATGAATCTCTACTATTTCCCAATAAATAAAGATTATGTCTTTCTGTGATTTTCCCAAATATAAGAAAGTAACTATGAAGAACGATTAATCATGCCAAGTAAATTCTTCTTATTCCTAAGTGAATTTATTAAACAATGTTTAAAGCTTTGAGTCCTTGTTAGTTATTCTTACCAACCCTAATTATTTTCCCAAATAAATCAGGGTTTATGGCTTTAATCAATGTTTGCAACCATTAATTATGAATGAAGAATGAAGAATAAATAAACCCTAATAATTCATTATGTGTACATCAATCACAAACCCAATCACAAAACACCCATCATTGGGTTCACAACCCTAGTAAGGGAATTTAGCTACTCATGACAAAGAACAAGAAATAAGAAATTGAAGAATTCATAATTGCTTACTTTGGAAGAAAAGAGGAATTGATAATACTTGAATTGATGTTTGAACCTTCAAAAAACTAGAGAGTATTTAATGTTCTAAGCCAAAAGTCAAAATATAATAACTGATGATGATAAAAACCCTACAATGGACTATTTATAGGTTTCAAAAACGTAAAATTACAGAATTTGCACTTAAGTCCCAGGCGGTACTTATACGGTCCGTACAACTTTCCACGGACCGTACAAGATTTCTATGACCTTCTTCCAGTGTCAGCAGAGAGTAGTACAATCTGGCTTTCCACGGTCCGTGTAATGTTCTAGGGCTCGTAAAATCCTGCTCGTGAAGCATCTTCCAATATCGTCGCATCTACTTATACGGCCCGTACAATATTGGACGGTCCGTATAAGTGTCCATGGTTCAGCATCTATCCATTGTGACATTCTGTTACGTTGCCACCTTTTGTATGACCAGAAATACGATCCGTGCATCTTTCTACTGACCGTGAAACTCCAACTTCAGTGCAACTTTTCTGTAACTTCTACTCCTTGAACCCGAACTTCCCGGTTTACCTGAAACATGTCAAAAACACATCAAAACAGCACATACTTGCCTTCTTTTTAGGAATGAATGACCGTCTTTCTTCATAAGATCGTGCGATAGAACTATGATATAAGGATTTCTCTTTCCTTAACCGTGTATTATGTATTTCAGAAATGCCTGTAAATAGAAAAGCTACGGCAGCCTAAAAAGGCAAGACAGTCGCAGAAAAGCGGGCTGAAAGAATACCACCAACGGATATAGAGAAAGGTGAGTCCCAGAATGCGGCTCAATCTTAGTCCTCCCACTCGGTGCCTATTTCTAAGAAGCATGAGATAGCCTCGGCCCCAGCTCCAGCACCCCCAGCTCCTCCGCTAGATGCTTCAGGCCAAGATGTGAAAGAAGCCATTCATTTTATTCAGTTGGTTACCGCTCAGACTCAGCGGCAAGGTACAAGTCAAGGTGATAGGGCTGTTAGTGCAAGGGCCCGTGATTTTATTAGTTTGAACCCTCCGGAGTTTTTTGAGTTAAAGCCGAAAGAGGAACTTCAAAACTTTATTGATGGGATGTTGAGGACACTTCGGTTAATGCATGCTTCAGACATTGGATCGGTGGAGTTAGCATCCTATAGATTGCGGGATGTCGCGGTTCATTGGTACACGGTTTGGATGGCGTCACGAGGAGTCAATGCACCTCCCCCGGTATGGCAAGAATTTATGGATGCCTTCCTCCGACAATACCTGCCTCCAGCGGTTCGGCGGGCTAGAGCCGATAAATTCCTGAATATTAGGTAAGGAAGTATGAGTGCCTTAGAGTATAGTCTCTGCTTCAATTCTTTGGCTAGGTATGCTTCAACCATGGTAACGAATATGGGTGACCGAGTGCACCGATTTGTGAGAGGCCTAGGGCCACATTTAATGGATAGGTGCTTGACCGATTCCCTTCAGGGCAATATGGATATTTCATGCATTCAAGCCCATGCCCAGAATTTGGAGAAAAGCCAACAACAGCAGATAAGTGAGTGTGAGCATGACAGAGGGTATAACAAAAGGGCTAGATCTTCGGGTCCGATGAGTGAGTTTAGAGGAGGGCAAAGACAGCAGTTTTCTAGGCATTCAGGACATTCTATGACTAGTGCGCCTCGACGATTTACAGGCTAGAGATTTGATAAATCTACTTATTCCGGGCCGCGTCAGAGTTTCAGGGCTTCAGGTTCTCAGTTCAGGGGCGATTCGGGTCAGGCAAGGCCACCCATTCCACGATGTTCCCAGTGCGGGAAGTTACATTGGGGCTAGTTTTGGCTAGGTTCAGAGGTTTGCTATGCATGCGGTCGGCCAGGCCATATCATGCGTGATTGCCCCTCGATTGGTGGAAGGAGTAGAGTCCAGCCTTCAGGGTCGGCAGCTGGGTCTTCGCATCTGTACGCCCTATGGGGCCAGGTTCATATGCGCCAGTCAATCATGGTAGAGGCAGAGGGAGAGCCCCCAGTTCTAGTGGTCACTAGCACCGTATTTATGCTTTGGCGGGACGCCAGGATCTTGAGTCTTCCCCCAATGTCGTCATAGGTATGTTATTGGTATTCTCTCAAGATGTATATGCTTTGATAGATCCGGGCTCCACATTGTCATATGTTACTCCATATATTGCGGGTCGGTTTGGGGTCAAACCGGAGTCGATCAAACCTTTTGAGGTATCTACACCAGTTGGTGAACCGATAAAAGCTAGGCGAGTATATAGAAATTGTGTAGTTGTGATTTGTGACCATCGTACTATGGTTGATTTACATGAATTAAAAATGGTAGACTTTGATGTTATCATGGGAATGGATTGGATGTCAAGAGTTTTAGTAATGTTAAGTGAAAAGAAGGTAATTGTGGAAGTGTTAAGTTGATGAAAGGCAATGTAGTGATATAGTGTTATTTTAAGAGATGATTGGAAACGGGTTTACGTATATTTTGATATATATGTGTTGTCATTGTTGATGTGAGTATTGTAGTTGATGTGGGATCGAATGAGAAGTTGGAGAGTTGTTATCTTACAAAGTAAATTATTGTCTATGGTTCGTTGAGCTTTATACGTAATTGAGGATGGTTAGTAAGCGAAGTAAATAGCCTAATTAAGACCTATGTTATCTTAATTGTAGACTTGCAAGTTCGAGAGGTAGAAGTTGGACGATTGAGTATACTTCCAGGTATGTTAAGGTCATTCTTTTCTTCTTTGGCATGATCCTATGATATGATCCAACAAGCGACTAAGTGAGCTTCCATATTACTCTACTCTTAGAAGCATTAGAAGCACTTCAGCCTTTGATGTTCATGTATTCCATTTATGAGTAATCCTTCTATTCATGGGTCCAGTCTTATGTAGCCAGTTCTGTTCATACAGTTTTTTTATGCATTACATCCATTATATATTTATATATATTGACCCGTGACCAGAAGGCGTTATATACGTGAATATTATATATATATAAAGTATGAGGAGAGATATAGGCATTATATACGCATTACTACTATGATGATGATATTGATTATGGCCACAGAGGAGCCAATATGATATGACGATATGCCATAGATGCTTACAGGCGTTATATTCGCACATACATCAGGCGTTATATACGCACTCATATAGATGTACGACCATCATTGATAGGTATGAGCATGCATATTATGTGCCCACAGAGGCATTGTCAGTTACGCAGATTTAGGCAGATACTAGTTCATACAAGTATATGCAGTCAGTCATTTCAGTTTATGAGTTCAGATCTTATCCATGATTCTTATATATATATATGTTGTTCTGATGCTTTACATACTCGGTACATTATCCGTACTGACTCCCCGTTGCTTGGGGGGCTACGTTCATGCCCGCAGGTACAGGGAGACAGACAGGTGGTCCAGCTCAGTAGGACCTCTAGATCATGCAGTGGTCAGTACGCTCCATTTGATCCGGAGCTACAGTTAGTTTTGGTATGCCCCTTTTGAGATGTGTATGCATATGGGTATGACGGGGCCCTGTCCCATCCTTTCTACAACTTTTATTCTAGTAGAGGTCTGTAGATAGTTGTATGTAGTAGTCAAATGATGTAGCCTTGTCGGCTTCTATTCTTTTGTGTACAGTATATGTAGCAGCCTTGCTAGCTTGCACTGTTCTTCCGCATGTTGTGTATATATATATGCAGATTGTACAGAGTTCTGATGTTTCTCTCTTATGAGATCAGTTTATGCCATTTATGGGTTTTGGTGTTCAGTATGTTTCAGATACGTGTTTAGGGGTGTTTGGTCGCTAGAGGTCAGACTCCCGTCACGGTTCATCAGTTTGGGTCGTGACAGAAGTGGTATCAGAGCAGTTTCGTCCTAGGGTTGTCTACCGACTGTGTCTAGTAGAGTCTTGTTTATGGGCGTGTTGTGCACCACACTCATAAACACGAGGCTACGGGACATTTAGGATAATGTCATTCTTTCTCTCTTAGATTGTGCGATAGAGCCCTGTGTTAAGCATTCTCTTCTGATGAATTATTCTGATTTCAGCGATGCCCCGCAAGAAAGCTACAGCTACCTAGAAGGGCAAGAGAGCGACAGGTGAGGCCACTAGCCGTACTCGACAAGCCATGAGGGCCCAGGATGAGATTCAGAGTGAGGGGCCATCTAAGACATCGCATACCCCACCTCCAGCACCAGCCCCAGTGCCTCAGCCGGATGTAGAGGGTCAGGATGTACGGGATGACGTACGGCTGTTGACCAGATTAGTAGCTGCCCAGGCTCAGCGGCAGGGAGTTGGTGTCGACCAGGCAGACAGGGCCAGTAATTCGAGGGTTAAGACCTTCCTTGGGTTAGGTCCTCCTGAGTTTAATGTGGTAAAGCAAAATATGGACCCCCAGGATTTCATTGATGGTATGCAGAGGATCTTGAGGGTTATGCATGCGGATGAGGTTAAGTCAGTGGAGTTGGCTTCATATAAACTCCAGGATATTTTGATACAGTGGTATTAGGCGTGGGAGTTATCTAGGGGAGAAAATGCCCCTCTAGCTGTGTGGCGAGAGTTCTTAGATGCTTTTCTTCGCCATTACTTACCTCCAGAGGTCCAATAGGCCCGAGCAGATAGGTTCCTACGTATTGAGCAGGGTAGTATGAATGTGCAAGAGTATTGTGTACACTTCGATTCCTTGGCTGGATATCCCTCAGCCATGGTGGCTGAGATGGAGGATAGAGTTCATCGCTTTGTGGCCGGTTTAGGCCACACTTGATAGATGAGTGCATGACTGCTGCACTACAACCAGTCATGGACATCTCCCACATACAGGCGTATGCACAGAATTTAGAGGATCGTAAATGCCAGCGGAGGATAGAGCGTGAGCGTGACCGGAGCCGTGATAAGAGAGCTAGATCTTTTGAGATGGTTAGTGAGTTCAGGGGAGGACAGAGACAGCAGCATCCCAGGTATTCTTATCAGCCGGCAGGGAGTGCACCTCCGCAGTTTCCAGGTCCGAGGTTTGACCGGTCTTCTTATACCAGAGCGGGCCAGAGTTCTAGAGCGTCAGGCTCTCAGTACTGACCAGAGTCAGGCCAGATGAGGCCCCCTTTGCCGCGATGTACCCAGTGTGGCATGTTACATGCAGGTCAGTGTCGGCTGGGTTCAGATGTTTGCCATGCTTGTGGACAGCCAGGCTACATGATGAGGGAGTACCCGATGGGGGTTGGTTCAGGTATGGTTGTTACACCTCGGAAAATTTTCTGTTTATGCACAGTGAATAGACTGACGAAGGGCACGACGTATGCAATGTTTTGATAAGTAAGAAATAACATTTGATGATTCTAAATGAGATTTCAAAGACATTCGAAGTAAGAGAGGAAAGTTTGCCAAGAGGAGACAAGACATACGAGATGTATCGGAAAGGATTTACGAGTAACGAGTTAATGATGAATTAACGATGCTTTGGAGAAGAGTTATAATATCCCTTATATCATTAATGAAGTATTAAACAAGTGTTAAGAAGGTTGTATAGGGATTGGAGATCAAACGAAACGACGCGGACAACTTCGGAAAAAGTCGTGAGTTCCACGACCCCTTTCACGGACCGTATACTGGTCCGTGGAATACCCAGTAGAGATGATGGTCTTCTGGTGGTGATCCATGACCAGTTCCACGAACCGTACAATGTCCACGGACCGTGAAAGTGTCCGTGGAAGTCCCGACGAGTTGAAAAAGTTCTGGTTATATAACTGTGTTCCCACTTCATTAAATTCATTTCCCACATTCTTTCATCTCTCTCAAGACCTCTAGAAGGTTCCACAAACGTCATATACAGGAAATCAAAGGAAATTGATGATCAACTTCATCAAACCAACAAGAATCAAGAGCATGAAACCCATTAAAGTCATCTACGCCAAGAAATTTCAAAGGAAGTGAGTTAGGGTTTTTGGTGCAAGAAGAGTATTGCTACTCAAGGTTTGTTCCTACAATATCTAAGGTGCGTTTTATGATATTTTCATGATGTTTAGGATATTGAGAAGTAGAAACACTTGGATTGTTGAAGAATATAGAAAATGGGTCATAAATGTGGGAATAGTGCTATTGTTGAGTAGTAGTTTGGAATGAATCATGAATATGGATATGTTGTGATTGTAAGTAGATTATGAATGACATTTAGAACATGGTATGAGCATTATACGTGAAAGAACGTACTAGTACACTATGACTATGAATATGGATGAATTGAAGTGGAATTGTGAAATGAGGGTAATGTAGATGAATAAAGATTGTTGATTATGATATTATAAATGTTTGGGAGTTTATATACGATATGGGAAAGTTTGTAAAAAAAAAGGAAACGCTGCCCAATTTTCTCTAGCTCTAGTAGGCACGTTCATATAATAGATTAGCTAATGTGAATGCGAATTCTCTTGAAGGTGGAAACGTGAGCACTGAAGGAGAACAATCAAGCGATGGAAATTGTTAAACGAAAGAGGTATGTAAGGCTAGTCCTTTCCTTATAATGGTATGAATCCTCCTATCTCTCTATGATTTTCCTACATATTGGGAACTATGAATCTACGAGCTTAAAGAACTTCATATGAGATAAAGAAAAGTGATACGTTACGAACATGACAATACCGATGATGAATCTAAGTCTAGAAGTCATAAAGCTCATGATATGATATTCCTACGAAACTAATGATCCTTATATGATTCCTATGATAGTATTTTCCTTACCTCTCCATGACCTTCCTACCTTCCGGAAAACTAAGAGCCTATGTTCATGAATAGACATATGGGATAAGATAAGAGGTATGTTACGAATGCGATAATGATGATGATGAGTCTAAGTCTAAAGATTCTAAGGCCGATAATATTATGATTCTACAAGGCTAATGATCCATATTACGATCCATTGATGTTGTTCATTGACTACACTCACCTTGTATGCTAATTCCTTCAAGGTGAGGCATAATGCTTATGAATGCTCCATAATGGAAGCGGGGGCTCTCGACCTTATGTCACCCCGACATTGTTATAGATTATATATAAGCTCTAATCATGTCCTATGACCAATGTTCCGAAAAGTTATGAGTCTATGTTCATAGAGGATTCACATGAGATAAAGGTAAGAGATATGCTATAGATACGACGATGGTAACGATGAGCCTAAGTTAGAGATTATAAAGTCTATTATGCGATATTATTACGAAGTTCGTGCAATGAATACGATGCGATTCTCATAGATTGTCTTTAGATCCAAATTTATGCTCCATGAAAGGTTATGATAAGTTTATGAGACATATGTGATGATAATGATGACGATGTTGATAGTGATGATGATAATGATGACGATGTTGATAGTAATGATGATAATGATGACGACGATAATAGTGATGACGCTAAAGATATTTATGGGCTTTTATGTATGTATATATATGTGCTTATGTATGACTATTATGAAACCCCGAGCTTATAAGGCCGGGTAGAATATGTATATATTTATACAACCCTGAAGCCTTGGTAGGGCCAGGTAGATATAACCCTGAAGCCTTGGTAGGGCCAGGTTGATATAACCCTGAAGCCTTGGTAGGGCCAGGTAGATATAACCCTGAAGCCTTGGTAGGGCCAGGTAGATATAACCCTGAAGCCTTTGTAGGGCCAGGTAGATATAACCCTGAAGCCTTGGTAGGGCTAGGTAGATATAACCCTGAAGCCTTGGTAAGGCCAGGTAGATATAACCCTGAAGCCTTGGTAGGGCCAGGTAGATATAACCCTGAAGCCTTGGTTGGCCAGGTATGTATATGATATAAATATGTATATGCTATGATTATATATATGATAAATGTATGAAAAGCCCGGAAAACATGTAGGTGATATTATCGAGCCACTACGTGGCCGAATGCGAATAACGTTAATGTGTATGAGCAGATACGGTATTATGATATATGTATGATACGATGATGTATGCGCTATGATGATACATGTACTGTGATTATATATGATATAGGCATGAAAGGTATCCTCCCTTAAAAGTTACGCAGGTTATGTCTACATCTTATGTCCTATGATTTCTCTAATATGTTCATTTCATTCATGCCTTACATACTCAGTACAATATTCGTACTGACGTCCGTTTTCTTTGGATGTTGTGTTCATGCCCACAGGTAAGCAGAGAGGAGACCCAGATTTGTAGAAGTCGATAAGCGGAGTGTTGAAAGCACTCCATTATTCCGGAGGTGCCATTGAGTTACTATTTTATGTACATGTATGTTTGGGCACGACGACGGGGTCTTGTCCCGTCCATATGTCTAGTACTCTAGTAGAGGCTCGTAGATACGTATGTGTGGGTAGTATGGTCTCACGATTTTGATAAGTGTATATATGTATATATGTATGTGTGTATTATTTTGATAGCCGAAGGGCTTTTGTATATAAAGGTAATTATGTTTTTAAATGAAAAATGATTTTTCTATGATTTGAGTATGAATTTGATGAATGAGCGCTTAGCGAGTATGATAAGCAGCAGAATGAGCGGTGCTCGGTGGTCAGCCCCGGGTACTCGTCATGGCCCCTAGTCGGGTCGTGACAATGGTTTAGCCTATAGGGTTTGTGGCTGGCTCATCTTTTGCAGTGCACTCTTCAGGGCAAGTTTTTCAGACGCCAGCAGGGCGAGGTAGGGGGAGGAGTGGAGCATCCAGCTCGAGCGGTCCTCAGCACCGCGTGTATGCATTGGTTGGTAGACAGGACCGCGAGACGTTTCCCGATGTTGTTACAGGTATATTATCAGTTTCCTCCCGAGTTGATTAAACCTTTTGAAGTTTTTACGCCAGTTGGTGACCCGGTTATAGCTAGGCAGGTATAACGAGAGTGTGTTGTTATAGTTTTTGACCGCTATACCGTAGCAGATCTAATTTAGTTAGATATGATTGATTTTGATGTTATTATGGGCATGGACTGGTTGGCTTCTTGTTATGCTAATGTTGACTGTAGAGCGAGGATGGTTCGATTCCAGTTTCCAGGCGAGCCAATCCTAGAGTGGAAGGGCAATGCTTCTTCGTCTAGAGGTAGGTTTATTTCCTACCTTAAAGCAGAGAAAATGATTAGAAAAAGGTATATTTTTCACCTAGTTCGAGTTCAAGATGTGCAAGCGGAGTCGCAGACTCTTCAGTCTATTCATATGGTTAATGAATTTCCGAAAGTGTTTCCAAACGAGCTTCCAGGCATTCCCCCAGAGAGGGAGATTGATTTTACAATTGACCTATTGCCAGACACTCAGCCAATATCTATTCCTTCTTATAGGATGGCACCTGCGGAGTTGAAAGAATTGAAAGAGCAGTTGAAAGATTTGCTCGAGAAGGGCTTTATCAGGCCCAGTACATCACCGTGGGGAGCGCCGATGTTATTTGTAAGAAAGAAGGATGGCTCGTTGCGAATGTGTATTAATTATAGGCAATTGAATAGAGCGACTGTAAAGAATAAGAATTCGCTCCCCAGGATCGATGATTTATTCGATCAGTTGCAAGGCGCTAAATATTTCTCAAAGATAGACTTGAGATCAGGATATCACGAGGTCAGGGTCAAGGAAAAGGACATTCTGAAGACGGCATTCCGAACTAGGTATGGCCACTACGAGTTTCGTGTTATGTCATTCGAGCTGACTAACGCCCCAGCCGTATTCATGGATTTGATGAATCGCGTATTCAGGCCCTTCCTAGATTTATTTGTGGTTGAGTTCATAGATGATATTCTGGTTTATTCGCTGTTAGAGGCTGATCATGCAGAACATCTGCAGACAGTGCTTGGAATTCTTCGAGGTAAAGAGTGGTATGCCAAGTTTTCTAAGTGTGAGTTCTGATTGAACTTTGTGGCTTTTCTGGGTCACATTATTTCAAAGGAAAGTGTTGGACTGGATGCCTAGAAGATTGAGGCTGTGAAGAATTGGCCAAGGCCCACGAAACCAACGGAGATATGTAGTTTCTTGGGTTTGGCAGGTTATTATAGAAGGTTTGTAGAAGGATTTTCCTCTCTTTCAGCCCCATTGACCAAATTGACTCAGAAATCAGCTATGTTCCAATGGACAAATGCTTGTGAGCAGAGTTTTCAAACGCTGAAGGATAAGTTTACTTCAGCACTAGTTTTGACTCTTCCAGAAGGAGCATATGGCTATGTGGTATATTGTGATACTTCAGATGTTGGATTGAGTTGTGTGTTGATGCAATACGGTAAAGTTGTCGCTTATGCTTCTAGACAGTTAAAGAAGCCTGAGAAGAATTATCCAACCCATGATCTTGAGTTAGCGGCAGTAATTCGTGCCTTGAAGATATGTAGGCACTACTTATACGGTGTCCATGTTGATATATATACTGATCATAAGAGTCTCCAGTACATCTTTAAGCAGAAGGGCTTGAACTTGCGACAGAGGAGATGGTTGGAGAGGTTAAAAGACTATGATGTAGATATTCTATACCATCCCGAGAAGGCTAATGTGGTAGCCGATGCCCTCAGTGGTAAATCTATGGGTAGCTTGTCACATGTGTCGCCAGAAAGAAGAGGAATGGTTCGCGAGGTTCATCGATTAGCTAGCCTAAGAGTTCGATTGATAGATTCAAGTGATGCATGAGTTACTGTTCAGGACACAGCGGTATCATCCTTGGTAGTAGAGATAAAGGAGAGTCAGTATGAGGATTCTAGTTTAGTTCATTATCGAGATACAACACCTCAGAAAGAAAAGACACCCTTTGTGATTACAGGTGATGGAGTACTCCGGTATCGAGAAAATTATGTGTCCCTAACGTTGCAGGACTCCGTCGGCAGGTTATGGGAGAGGTACATTACTCCCGCTATTCTATTCATCCAGGTTCAACAAAGGTGTACCATGATCTCAAAGAAGTTTATTGGTGGGATGGTATGAAAAGAGATGTAGCAGAATTTGTCGCTCAGTGTCAAAATTGTCAGCAGGTCAAAATAAAGCACCAGAAGCCTGGAGGTCTATTGCGGGTGTCACGACCCAACCCCGTAGGCCGTGACTAGTGCCCGAATTGGACACTCATATTGCCTATTAACTGTAATCATTTATAACTAGCAGGTCATGAACTTATTTGTATAAAAAGGTAGGGTGTTATTTTAAAGCTGTCAAAATTTTGTATGTCGTAGGCACCTGTCTCCTGAGGAGTTACAATTTTTAAACGACAACATATATATTCCTACGCAAGCCGACAAGGCTGCTACGATATGCAACATACCAAACATACATATATATGCAAGCCGACAAGGCTGCCATTACAAATGGGTACACCCCAAACATAAGTCATAGTCATACAACGCAGTAACAATTACATACAGACCCACACAAATGTCCACAGACCTCTAAGAGTAACGACAATATCATATGACGGGACAGGGCCCCGCCGTACCCCGAGTAAACACTTATATATACCATAAAAGGAATTTATACCACAGGCTAGGCTCCGGAACAAAAGAGCAGTCCAAAATAGCTGAATAGGTACCCTAAGCTGACGGATCTCCAAAACGAGCGTCTGTACCTGCGGGCATGAACGCAGCCCCCCGAAGAAAGGGGGTCAGTACGGAATATGTACTGAGTATGTAAAGCATGAAATACAGTAATGGACTCATAAGGGGACAAAGTATGTATAGGACCCAATGCAACAAACAGAATTTCATAAAATTTGCCTTTGAACATATTTCATCTGTATCATTCTCATATCAATATCGTTATAGAGTTTTGTAATCAAAGCTGCATAATCATTCTGTATATAACATATATATAACGTGTCCCGGCCCTTTAATGAGGGACTCGGTAATTAAAATCATAGCATCATAAACATAAACATAGACGTGTCCCGGCCCTTTAATAAGGGACTCGGTAATAGGGAATATGCCCTCCTGGCCACCATCTCCATATCATCATGTCATCATATCATCACATCATCATATATATATATATATATATATATATATATATATATATATATATATATATATATAACGTGTCCTGGCCCTCTAGTGAGGGACTCGGTGATTAATATAGTAAATATGCGCACGAGAACGTGTCCTGGCCCGAGACTCAGTGAAGGATATAGCGGTAAGCACGAGCAGAATAATTAGCAACCACATATATGCAATTCATCTTTTGAGACTCAATGGACAAGCACTAACCAGCTCTAAAGTGTCAAGATAATATTCATATTCAATTCTTTTCAACTCTCGTTATAAGTTATAGCAAGGAACGTTTCAGCTTTCATGTACATGTATCAATTTCCATGATGTAGTTTTTGAAAGTCAAGTATGCTTCTGTTCATGCCATTCTTTTAAGAGTAGGAACTTCTATACATCATTCATTAGTCAATCATGTAGTAAGCTCGTGACAATAGCATTAAGGAAATATAGAATCATAAGTCATGCATGGAACTAGAGAATAGAATTTACCCCAAGGTTCATATCATTTCATACTTACGTCTAGGACATGCCAAAAGAAAGAAAGAATAGGCTTTACATACCTTTAGCGTTTAGTCGTAGTATAACTTGTACTTGCTGCCCAAAAACACTTATCCTATATCAAGATATCAAGAGCTACAATTAGTCTACAAGGGAATTCAATACGTATTTTGACGCTCACAATCCCTTTCTAACATTTAAACGACGTTTCGTTCGCATTCAAACCAAATAGCGCTACAAGCTAACATTGCTAATCGTTCTTTCATATATTAATCCAAACTTGTTTAAACATGACTTAGGGAACTTGGGCAGTCCATACATCATTCAAACCTGTCCCATACACACGGCTAAACAACACACATAACATTTCCATTCTCACTTAGCAATTTTCTAGTTTTAACTTACAACAACAACAACACGTTTAATGACATTACTTTCATGATTCTTGGAACTGTTTTAGCATCATTTCCATTCTTACAACAGCCCACAAATCATTCCAATTTCGACCTGAATCATTGCACTTCACTTTCACTAAACGTTCACAACAAGAATCAACACTCAACACATACAAATTCACTTCTAGCACTAAAGCAGTCCACTGTTTTGGACTGCTTGTATGCTTCAACATAATTCGTTTCTTTAACACCTCAATTCACATATTCAACATGCATACAATACACCACAATGTCCATAACAACAACAATCAAAACTTGGCGCAAAACAGTCCATAATCTCCCCTAAAACAGTCCCCTTACACGGCTTCAACACCATTCCAACAACTTCATGATTTTCATCCATTTATCCATATTAAAACACATTCAATCCACTTCCAATACATGTACAAGAAGATTAAACATGATTCCATTAAATCCTACAACTCACGGCTCATTTAAATTTTAAGAAAAACAGTCCAATACCAACATACAACATCATAAACCAACTTCTAAAATCTTTGTTCATTTACGTATGTTGACACATATTCAATTCATCAACAATACAAGCAAAATGAAATCAACCATGAATTCACCACTACTCACGGCTCACCCCCTACTTCAACTACAACAACAATCCAACAACCTTCATGAACTATACATTCAAATCATCATGCAACACGAGAACAATAAACATTCTTACCTTACAACTTGTTCTTCACTTTGGCCGAATCTTCAACCCTATTGAGGTGCTACACCTCCTTGTTTATTTTCCACAACTACTACACGTTCTTGTACAATAGATGAGGAGTAAAATTGGTGAAGAAACTGATTTTTTTTTATCAACTTGGAGAACCAAGTTCTGGCCGTGAGCTTCAAGGGCATGGATGGCATGTTTATGGTTTCTCCTTCACTTGAAACTTAATGGTGAATGTGTAGAACACTTTAGGGGTTTAATGGTGAGAAGGAAATGGAAGAGCTGGCCGTTTTTGGTGGTGGAACAGCCATGGAAACCGTGGCTTTCTCTTTCTAGGGCTTGAGATGAGAGCTTCTCTCTCTTGCTCAATTTGTGGGATTGGGAAATGAATTGTGCATGCAACTTTGGTCAACAAAGTTGGACATTTTGCTCCCCAAGGGGGTCTTACACGTCCCCCAACTCAAGCATGGGCAAAAATCAGATTTGTTATGTGCTAGTGGACCCCACACGGCCACTAGTGCAAAATTTGTGAATATTTAAGTCTTAATACTCAGCCCAACTTGCATCGTCCATATCTCCTTACCCCGATATCATTTTAACGAGCGGTTTGTTGCATTGAAAACTAGACTCGATGAAATTCATTTTAGGCTTTTGAAACATCTTAAAACTTCTCATATACTAGGAGATATGCCTCCTGCAATATAGGCTAAAATCGGGTCCGAGATTTTACTGAAATTGTTCCGATTCATTTCGTTTAACTTCTTATCCTCTTCCAACCTCATGTAACCTCTTATACATACATATACACACTTATATACATCAATAAAAATCCATATACACGTCTCGAAGGGTCCGGAGAATCACAATAACCTTAAACATAACTAGAGAACTCACAAAGCTTCGACGAAACTCCAATTGCAAAAGTATATTCATATCTTTTGTCCATCTTCTATATCATTACTAATAATCTCAAATACTTTAAAAGGTCACTCGCATTACCTCATATACATACTCATAGCGCGATTTCAAATCCTTTAGGTAACCGTGTCACCTTGGGATACTTAAGGAAACCATATATATAACGATATTCTTACTAACTCGATTAACTTTCCTTGAACCTTCTTAACTCATTCTTTCTTGTTTTAGTACAAGTAGCACAGATTATTATGGAGTGTAACAGCAGGCTATGGAGATTCCGTCATGGAAGTGGGAGGTAATTAATATGGATTTCGTTACAGGTTTACCCCGTACTCTGCGGAAGTATGATTCCATATGGGTTGTAGTTGATAGGCTTACAAAGTCAGCCTATTTTTTGCCTGTCAGAACTACTTATGCAGCCGAGGATTATGGAAAGCTTTACCTTAACGAGATTTTATCGCTTCATGGTGTTCCTTCAGCCATTATTTCTGATAGGGATGCACAATTCACAGCCAAATTCTGGTAGTCTTTTCAGCAAGGGTTGGGGACTCAGGTGAGCCTTAGTACTGCATTTCACCCCCAGACAGATGGACAAGCGAAGTTTACTATACAAACCCTTGGGGATATGCTTAGAGCTTGTGTACTTGAATTTCAAGGCAGTTGGGATAATCATTTGCTCGTATCGAGTTTGCATATAACAACAGTTACCATTCCAGTATTCAGATGGCTCCTTATGATGCCTTATATGGGTGGAGATGCAGATCACCCATAGAGTGGTTCGATGTCGGGGAGAATCAGTTACTAGGCCCAGACTTAATTCAACAAGCAGTTGATAAGGTGAAAGTGATTAGAGAGAGGTTGCTAACAGCTCAGAGCCGATAGAAATCCTATGTGGATAATCGGCGACGTAAGCTGTAGTTCGAGATAGGCGATTGGGTGTTCCTGAAAGTTTCACCTATGAAGGGAGTGATGAGGTTTTGCAAGAAGGGTAAGGTGAGCCCTCGATATATTGGGCCATATAAGATAGTTCGTATAATGGGTACGGTGGCATGAGCTAGAATTGCCTTTTGAGTTAGAGTCGGTACATCCGGTATTCAATGAATCTATGCTTCGTAAGTGTATCGGAGATCCTTCGAGAGTGGTACCAATGAATGACATTTAGGTAACCAAGCAATTATCATACGAAGAAGTTCCAGTGGTTATATTGGACAGATAGGTCCGTCGGCTGCGGACCAAGGATGTAGCTTCAGTTAAGGTTTTATGAAGGAATAAGAACGTTAAGGAAGTTACTTGGGAAGCGGAAGAGGCAATGAAGACTGAGTACCCGCATTTGTTCCCAGCAGTACAGGAGGTTCAATCTGAGGCATCACCACCCTTAGGTATTATTTCATTTCAGTTATCATGATTGGTCGTGTGCGGCCATGGCATTGTGTGTTATAGTATGTGGCCCAGTGTGGCATTATTTTGGGTTGTTGCGTGCAGGATGGATTTGTATAAGTACAGGGGAGACTCTGCCAAAATTTTTATAACCCAGGATTGTTCGAACATTCGAGGACGAATGTTCCTAAGGGGGAGAGAATGTTACACCCCTTGTGTTCGTAGTAGTAGAAACCTATGGTTTCCTAGTCGGGTATGCCTTTGGAATAGAGACCTGAGCCCGAGTTTGAAGGTAGGAAATGTCTTACTCCGTGTACAAGGGTACTAGCAGATATTCCTGTCAATTTATAGAGTTAGAAGTTGAGCGAATCGAATCGATGCGATCTGAACTAAATCAGAAAATCTGCAGGACACCAGTCATCGTCGACGGATCGTCGACATGGTTAACAGATTGTCGATATGCGGCATTGACAGGATCCCGCAGCATTGCATCTGCAAGAGTAGGTGGACAAAGCAAGTCGACGGACCGTCGACACGTCAACAGGCCGTCGACCCGCTCGTCGAACCGGACGCTGTAGCCTTTTTGGCTTCCAAATATAAATAGATGGTCCACGATCCTATTTCATATTTTTCCTTTTCTCCAAGTCATAAAACCCTAATATATTCTCTCCCAATAATATTCATCATATTAGTGAAGATTTAACAAGACCTGGACCCCGTAAACACTAGATGGTGAAGAAGAAGGTGGCATTTAGGGTTTCTTCAGGGTTGTGAAGTTTAGGGAGTTGAAGTTGAAGTGATGCTTGACCCCTCAAGGTATGTAAATGATTTCTACCCTTATATTTAAGTTGGATGTCAAGAGTTTTAGTAATGTTAAGTGAAAAGAAGGTAATTGTGGAAGTGTTAAGTTGATGAAAGGCAATGTAGTGATATAGGGTTATTTTAAGAGATGATTGGAAACGGGTTTACGTATATTTTGATATATATGTGTTGTCATTGTTGATGTGAGTATTGTAGTTGATGTGGGATCGAATGAGAAGTTGGAGAGTTGTTAGCTTACAAAGTAAATTATTGTCTATGGTTCGTTGAGCTTTATACGTAATTGAGGATGGTTAGTAAGCGAAGTAAATAGCCTAATTAAGACCTATGTTATCTTAATTGTAGACTTGCAAGTTCGAGAGGTATAAGTTGGACGATTGAGTATACTTCCAGGTATGTTAAGGTCATTATTTTCTTCTTTGGCATGATCCTATGATATGATCCAACAAGCGACTAAGTGAGCTTCCATATTACTCTACTCTTAGAAGCATTAGAAAAACTTCAGTTTTTGATGTTCATGTATCTCATTTATGAGTAATCCTTCTATTCATGGGTCCAGTCTTATGTAGCCAGTTCTGTTCATACAGTTTATTCATGCATTACATTCATTATATATTTATGTATATTGACCCGTGACCAGAAGGCGTTATAGACGCGAATATTATATATATGTAAGGTATGAGGAGAGATATAGGCATTATATACGCATTACTACTATGATGATGATATTGATTATGGCCACAGAGGAGCCAATATGATATGACGATATGCCATAGAGGCTTACAGGCGTTATATTCGCACATACATTAGGCGTTATATACGCACTCATATAGATGCACGACCATCATTGATAGGTATGAGCATGCATATTATGTGCCCGCAAAGGCATTGTCAGTTACGCAGATTTATGCAGATTGCACTTGTTACACCTCGAAAATTCCGTATATGTTGATTTGTGGATAGGTTAATGTGAGCTTAAGGTGATTATGAAATCCCTACGAGGTTAAGCGAAGGATTAGATAGCTTGAGGTTCATCTAATAAGATT
The DNA here is from genome assembly GCF_019175385.1 of Lycium barbarum. Lineage (NCBI taxonomy): Eukaryota > Viridiplantae > Streptophyta > Magnoliopsida > Solanales > Solanaceae > Lycium > Lycium barbarum. Next base: position 65,965,438 of record NC_083347.1, on the reverse strand, counting down.
TTGAAGTTCTATGAATATGTGAAGTTTAGTTTGTTGAAGAGAGCGAAACGAAAGTCGTGTTCGGAAAGATTCCGCTATGATTGAGCTAATGTTTATGTGGTGATGTTTTAAAGGGATAATATAAAGCCTATTGTATGGTTAATGAAGTATTATACAAGTGCTAAGAAGGTTCCCAAGGATTGGAGATCAAACGAGTCGACGAAAACGAACTTCGGGAAACTGGGGATTATACGGCCAAACATACTGGCCGTATAAAACATACGGACTGTATGTTGGACCGTATAATCAGCCCAGAATAGCACCCCTCTCTGGACCAAATCTACGGCCAGACATACGGTTAGTATAATTTATACGGACCGTATGTTGGTCCGTAGAAACTAGTCGGGACAGATTTGTATTATTAATAAGGGATCAAGTTTCATTTCATTCCATTTCCCTTTCACACCCCTTCTCTCTAAGACATCTCTCTACACTTCTCCCATAAGAATTCAAGAGATATTAGTGATCAACAACATCAAACTAAGTGAATCACGTGTAAGAAACCCATTAAAGTTCATCCAAGGCAAGGAATCCAAGTGAAGGTGAAACTAGGGTTTTGCTCAAGTGAGGTGTTTTCACCCAAGGTTCATCCCTACACCATCTAAGGTAAGATTTATGGTATTTACATGTTGTTTAAGGTATTTGAAAGTTGAAACACTTGGATTGTAGAAGGATATAGAAAAATGGGTCATGAATGTGGGAATAGTATCATTGGGAGTAATAGCTTGAATTGAGTCATGATTCTTGATGTGTTGTGATATGGTTATGTTATAAATGATGTTAAGAACATGGGTTCGGCATTGTATATGAATGAACGTAGTCGTGTGTTATGCCCATGGATATGGATGATTGGAATTGAATCGAGAAATATAGATAATGTGGATGAATAAAGACGATTGTTATGATATTGTGAATGTATTATTGACGTTTGGGAGTTGATTTACCATATGGAGGAATGTCGTATAAATAAAGGAGATGTTGTCCAATTTTCTCTAGCTTTAGTCATGTATGCTAGCTATCGGTTTTCTAACGATAATATAACTCTAATGAAGGTAGAAACGTGAGCATTGAAGGAGGACGTGCAAGTGTAGAATAGTTGAATGGAAAGGTATGTAAGGCTAACCCTTCTTTCATAAGGCATGTTTCTTTGGCCAAATATCTATTCTTCTATGAGCCTATGATGCTCTCCAAATGATTCTATCTTCAAAAAGCTACAAAGCTTATAATTCTTGATATGTATTACGATTGTACTAAATTCCTCATATGAGGAATAATCCTATAAGGATAGACGTAATGAATGATGATAATGATGACGACGATAATGGTAATGATGATAATGATGACGGCGATAATAGCGATAACGATAATGATGACGATGATATGGCTATTATGAAACCCCAAGCTTATATGGCCGGGTAGAATATATAGATGTATATATATATATATATATGACGATGCGCGCGCACCACTGCAGTTGGGTACGGATAACACTGAGCCTTGGTAGGGCACAGTATGTGTAACACTGAGCCTTGGTTGGCCAGATATGTATGATCACCGAGCCTAACCATGGTTGGGTACGTGAAACACCGAATTTTCATGGTCGGGTATGCTATGTAAATGATATATATAGGATATGGATATGTATATGATATAGATATGAGTATGAATACGGACATGATACAAATACGAGTAAGAAGATGTATATGAATACGATTATGGATACGAATGTAAATGAGTACGAATATGAATACGGATACGGATATGGATGTATGTACACAATCACGCACTAGAAATGGAAAGTCCCTATGAAAGGCAAGTAAGTGCTTATGACGAGATACTACTATCTCCCATCTTATGCTATTTCTTATGTTGCTTATTATGCTTCTGTATTGATATTGATCATGCTTTACATACTCAGTACATTCTTCGTACTGACGTCCTTTTGTTTGTGGACGCTGCGTCATGCCCGCAGGTGGCCAGGGAGACAGGCTTGATCCATAGCTATATTTCTCAGGGACTATATAGCGGAGCTCCATCTCATTCAGAGCTATAGCTTTTGGTGCTTATTCTGTTGTGTACATATTTATGGGCATAGCGGGGTCCTGTCCCGACTATATGATATGACATACTCTCCTTAGAGGCTCATAGACATGTGTATATAGTTAGATGTGTTTGGCCTTGTCGGCCTATATTTTGGATATCATTTTGTTAGCCTCGTCGGCTTATTTACATTGATATGGGAATAGTTGCAAATGATGATATAAATGTATTGATTGTCCAACGGGATTAGTACGATTGACGAGCAGAAAGCATGATTTATTATGCGGTTCACCAAGATGCAAATAAAAAGGTATGTTAAGAGGTTCCCGGGTGGGCTAGCACCGGGTGCCCGTCGCGGCCCTCCGGTTGGGTCGTGACAGCACTGTTCTTCCGCATGTTGTGTATATATATGTGCAGATTGTACAGAGTTCTGATGTTTCTCTCTTATGAGATCAATTTATGCCATTTATGGGCTTTTGGTGTTCCGTATGTTTTAGATACGTGTTTAGGGGTGTTTGGTCGCTAGAGGTCAGACTCCCATCACGTCTCATCAGTTTGGGTCGTCACACCTCCTTGCGGAATGGCTCCCGCCGAGTTGAAAGAGTTGAAGGAGCAATTGAAGGAATTGCTTGAGAAAGGTTTTATTAGGCCTAGTTCTTCCCCGTGGAGAGCTCCCGTGTTGTTTGTGCGAAAGAAAGATGGCTTCTTGCGAATATGCATTGAATATCGGCAACTGAATAAATTGACGATCAAGAACAAATATCCACTTCCAAGGATTGATGACTTATTTGATCAACTACAAGGCGCCAAATGGTTTTCAAAGATAGATTTGAGATCCGGGTATCATTAGGTGAGAGTTAAGGAGAAAGATATTCCTAAGACGGCCTTCAGAACCAGATATGGCCATTTCGAGTTCCGAGTAATGTCGTTTGGGCTAACTAATGCACCGACAGTATTCATGGATTTGATGAATAATATGTTCAGGCCTTTCCTAGATTTATTTGTGATTATGTTCATTGACGATATCTTGGTATATTCTAGGTCCGAGGCAAAACATGCTGATCATTTGCGTACCGTTCTTAGAGTTCTTCAAACTCGAGAGTTATTTGCCAAGTTTTCTAAGTGTGAATTTTGGTTGAATTCGGTGACCTTTTTGGGGCATATTATTTCAGCCGATAGCATTAGGGTTAACACCCAAAAGATTGAGGCCGTGAAAACTTGGCCAAAGCCCATAACACCTACGGAGGTTCATAGTTTTCTGGGCTTAGCAGGTTATTCCAAGAGATTTGTAGAGGGATTTTCTTCTATTTCTGCACCACTCACGTAGCTGACCCAGAAATCAGTTAAATTTCAATGGACAGATGCTTGTGAACATAGTTTCCAAGAGCTAAAGGATAGATTAACTTCTGCCCCAGTCCTGACACTTCCAGAGGGATCGGAAGGTTATGTTGTCTATTGTGATTCTTCAGGCGTTGGGCTAGGTTGTGTGTTAATGCAACATGGTAAGGTGATTGCGTATGCTTCAAGGCAGTTACGAAAACCTGAGAAAATTTATCCGACCCATGATCTTGAATTGGCTGCAGTGATTTATGCATTGATGATATGGAGACAGTATTTGTTTGGCGTCCACGTTGATATTTATACAAATCATAAGAGCCTTCAGTATATCTTTAAGCAGAAAGAATTGAATTTACGGCAACGCCGATGGTTGGAATTGTTGAAACACTATGATGTTGACATCCTGTATCATCCCGGGAAGGCAAATGTTGTGGCTGATACTCTTAGCCTTAGATCCATGGGAAGTTTATGCGATGTTCAGCCAGAGAAAAGAGAGATAGCTCGTGAGCTCCAGCAGATAGCTAGCCTAGGAGTTCGAGTAGTGGACTCAAGCAGTATGGGAGATATCATTCAAAATGCAACGGTCTCGTCGCTAGTAGTTGAAGTGAAAAAGCGTCAATACCAAGATCCCAAGCTAATTCATTACAGAAATACACTCCCTCAGAAGGAGAAGTCGTCATTTGAGATTTCTGGAGATGGAGTTCTCCGGAGCCGAGGTAGGTTATGCGTTCCTAATGTTACAGGATTACGCCACCAAATATTGAGAGAAGCCCATTGTTCCTGATATTCCATTCACTCCAGAGCAACGAAGATGTATCATGATCTTAAATCTATATATTGGTGGAATGGGATAAAGAAAGATATAGCGGAATTCGTAGCTCAATGTCCTAACTGTCAGCAGGTGAAAATTGAGCATCAAAAGCCTAGTGGATTGTTGCAAGCTACAGAAATTCCAACTTGGAAATGGGAAGTAATTAACAAGGATTTCATTATAGGCTTACCTCGTTCCCGACGTAAGTATGATTCTATATGGATGATTGTGGATAGACTCATGAAGTCAACTCATTTTTTACCGCTCAGAACTACGTATGTAGCAGAAGATTATGCAAAGCTTTATGTTAGAGAAATAGTGCGACTTCACGGTGTTTCAGTATCTATTATCTCCCATAGAGGGACTCAGTTTACAACCAATTTTTGGAAATGTTTCCAAGAAGTTTTGGGGACTCAGATGAGCCTTAGCATGACATTTCACCTACAGACGGATGGGCAAGCTGAACGTGCCATCCAGACTCTTGAGGATATGCTACGGGCATGTATATTGGATTTTGGATATAATTGGGATGATCACTTACCACTTATTGAATTTGCTTATAACAATAGTTATCATTCTAGCATCCAGATGGCCCCGTATGAGACTTTATATGGGCGAAAGTGTAGATCTCCAATTGGGTGGTTCAAAGTAGGAGAGACCAAATTGATAGGGCCACACTTGGTCTAGCAAGTTATAGAGAAAGTCAAGCTTATACAGGATCGATTATTAACAACTCAAAGTCATCAGAAATCCTATACAGATAATCATCAAAGAGAATTAGAGTTCCAAGTGAAAAATTGGGTATTTTTGAAGATGTTGCCAATGAAGGGCGTCATGAGATTTGGCAAGAAGGGCAAGCTTAGCCCTCGGTACATTGGACCTTATGACATTGTACGCAAAGTAGGTCAAGTGGCTTACAAATTAGATTTACCTCCTGATTTAGAGTCAGTTCACCCAATCTTCCATGTATCGATGCTTGGTTGTTAAATAACTTGGGTAGAAGAAGAAAGTGGAAAATGAGGGCTCAATGTAACTTTTATGATGTTTTTAAGTAGTAAGCTAACTTGAGTCATGATTCTTAGTATGATATGGGTATAATCTTGTTATGGAAGGTAGTAATAGTGATAAGGAAGCATTGTATGAAAATATGCCAAAATGGGTGTGAGGTTGTTAGTATAAGTTGAACATAAGGATGAATTTTGAAGGCTTAATGGAATGTGATTACTTTATTATGATATTGTGGGTGTATTTATGGATGTTTGGGAGTTGTTTTATAATATTGCGGAAGTTTACAAAATAGGGGAAATTCTGCCCAATTTTCATTAGATCATGAATTATTCTAGTTTGAATTTAAGAGTATCATTAAGGCTTAATCATGGTATGGATCCTTCTAAATGTAGATTATTCAAGCTACGGCGGTGAACGTTAAGTAGTTGCCTGAGACAAAGAGGTATGTAAGGCTAACCCTTCTTTCATTAAGGCATGGTTCCTTTGCTATACATATCCTTTCATGGCATGGTTCCTTTAGCAACCTCTCTCTAATCACTTTCGCCTTATCAACTGCTTGCTGAATTAAGTCTGGGCCTAGTAACTGATTCTCCCCGATATCGAACCACCCTATGGGTGATCTGCATCTCCGCCCATATAAGGCCTTATAAGGAGCCATCTGAATACTGGAATAGTAACTGTTGTTATATGCAAAATCGATAAGAGGAAAATGATCATCCCAACTGCCTTGAAGTCAAGTACACAAGCTCTAAGCATATCCCCAAGGGTCTGTATAGTACGCTCCGCTTGTCCATCTGTCTGGGGGTGAAATGCAGTACTAAGGCTTACCTGAGTCCCCAACCCTTGCTGAAAAGACTTTCAGAATTTGGCTGTGAACTGTGCTCCCCTATCTGAAATAATGGCTGAAGGAACACCATGAAGTCGTACAATCTCCTTAAGGTAAAGCTTTGCATAATCCTCAGCTACATAAGTAGTTCTGACAGGCAAAAAGTAGGTTGACTTTGTAAGCCTATCAACTACAACCCATATGGAATCATACTTCAGCGGAGTACGGGCCAAACCTGTATTGATATCCATGTTAATTACCTCCCACTTCCATGACTGAATCTCTATAGCCTGCAATAGACCTCCAAGCTTCTAGTGCTCTATTTTGACCTGCTGACAATTTTGACACTGAGCGAAAAATTCTACTACATCTCTTTTCATACCATTCCACCAATAAACTTCTTTGAGATCATGGTAAATCTTTGTTGAACCGGGATGAATAGAATAGCATGAGTAATGTGCCTCTCCCATAACCTGCCGACGGAGTCCTGCAACGTTAGGGACACATAATCTGCCTCGATACCGGAGTACTACATCACCTATGATCACAAAGGGTGTCTTTTCTTTCTGAGATGATGTATCTTGATAATGAACTAAAACAGGATCCTCATACTGACGCTCCTTTATCTCTACTACCAAGGATGATACCGCTGTGTCCTGAACAGTAACTCCTGCATCACCTGAATCTATCAATGGAACTCCGAGGCTAGCTAATCAATGAACCTCGCGAACCATTCCTCTTCTTTATGGCAACACATGTGTCAAGCTACCCATAGATTTACCACTAAGGGCATCGGCTACCACATTAGCCTTCTCGGGATGGTATAGAATATCCATATCATAGTTTTTTAACCTCTCCAAACATCGCCTCTGACGCAAGTTCAAGTCCTTTTGCTTAAAGATGTACTGGAGACTCTTATGATCAGTATAGATATCAACATGGATACCATATAAGTAATGCCTCCATATCTTCAAGGCATGAATCACTGCTGCTAAATCAAGGTTATGGGTTGGATAATTCTTCTCGTGTTTCTTCAACTGTCTAGAAGCATAAGCGACAACTTTACCGTGTTCCATCAACACACAACCCAATCCAACACCTGAAGCATCACAATATACCACATAGCCATCTGCTCCTTCTAGAAGAGTCAAAACTGGTGCTGAAGTTAACTTATCCTTCAGCGTCTGAAAACTCTGCTCACAAGTATTTGTCCATTGGACTTAGCAGATTTCTGAGTCAATTTGGTCAATGGGGCTGAAAGAGAGTAAAATCCTTCTACAAACCTTCTATAATAACCTGCCAAGCCCAAGAAACTACGTATCTCCGTTGGTGCCGTGGGCCTTGGCCAATTCTTCACAGCCTCAATCTTCTGGACATCCACTCTAACGCTTTCCACTGAAATAATGTGACCCAGAAAAGCCACAAAGTTCAACCAGAACTCACATTTAGAAAACTTGGCATGCCACTCTTTACCTCGAAGAATTCCAAGCATTGTCCGCAGATGTTCTGCATGATCGGCCTCTGACGGCGAATAAACCAGAATATCACCTATGAACACAACCACGAACAAATCTAGAAAGGGCCTGAATACGCGATTCATCAAATCCATGAATACGCCTGGGGCGTTAGTCAGCCCGAATGACATAACACGGAACTCATAGTGGCCATACCTAGTCCGGAATGCCATCTTTGGAATGTCCTCTTCCTTGAGCTTGACCGGGTGATATCATGATCTCAAGTCTATCTTCGAGAAATATTTAGCGCCTTGCAACTGATCGAATAAATCATCGATCCTCGGGAGCGGAAACTTATTCTTTACAGTTGCTCTATTCAATTGCCTATAATTAATACACATTCGCAAAGAGCCATCCTTCTTTCTTACAAATAACACCGGCGCTCCCCAAGGTGATGTACTGGGCCTGATAAAGCCCTTATCGACCAAATCTTTAAACTGCTCTTTTAATTCTTTCAACTCCGCAGGTGCTATTCTATAAGGAGGAATAGATATTGGCTGAGTGTCTGACAATAGGTCATTAGTAAAATCAATCTCCCTCTCTGGGGGAATGTCTGGAAGCTCATCTGAAAACACTTCGTGAAACTCATTAACCACAGGAACAGACTGAAGAGTCTACTACTCCGCTTGCACATCTTGAACTCGAACTAGGTGAAAAATAAACCTTTTTCTGATCATCTTCTCTGCCTTAAGGTAGGAAATACACCTACCTCTAGGCAAGCAGCAATGCCCTTCCACTCTAGGATTGGGTCGCCTGGAAACTGGAATAGAACCATCCTCGCTCTACAGTCAACATTAGCATAACAAGAAGACAACCAGTCCATGCCCATAATAACATCAAAATCAATCATATCTAACTCAATTAGATCTGCTACAGTATGACGGTCACAAACTATAACAATACAGTCTCGGTATACCTGCCTAGTTATAATCGGATTACCAATTGGCATAGACACCTCAAAAGGTTTAATCAACTCGGGCTCTTTCCCAAACTTTCCGGCAACAAAGGGCGTAACATATGATAAAGTGGAACCTGGATCAATTTGTGCATAAACATCATGGGAAGAAACTGATAATATACCAGTAATAACATCAGGAGACGTCTCGCGGTCCTGTCTACCAGCCAATGCATAAACGCTGTACAGAGGACCGCTTGAGGTGGATGCTCCACTCCTTCCCCTACCTCGCCCTGCTGGCATCTGAAAAACTTGCCCTAAAGGGCGCACTGGAAAAGATGAGCCAACCATAGACCCTGTAGGCTGAACCATACCTGAACCAACCCCCATCGGGCACTCCCTCATCCTATGGCCTGGCTGTCCACAAGCATAGCAAACATCTAAACCCAGCCGACACTAACCTGCATGTAACTTGCCACACTGGGTACATCGCGGCAAAGGGGGCCTTATCTGGCCTGACTCTGGTCGGTACTGAGAGCCTGACGCTTTAGAACTCTGGCCCGCTCCGGAATAAGAAGACTGGTCAAACCTCGGACCTGGAAACCGTGGAGGTGCACTCCCTACTAGCTGATAAAAATACCTGGGACGTTGCTGTCTCTGTCCTCCCCTGAACTTACTAACCATATCAAAAGATCTAGCCCTCTTACCACGCCTCCGGTCACGCTCACGCTCTATCCTCCGCTGGCATTTACGATCCTCCAAATTCTGTGCATACGCCTGTATACAGGAGATGTCCATGCTTGGCTGTAGTGCAGCAGTCGTGCGCTCATCTATCAAGTGTGGCCCTAAACAGCCACAAAGCGATGAACTCTATCCTCCATCTCAGCCACCATGGCTGGGGCATATCTAGCTAAGGAATCGAAGTGTACACAATACTCTTGCACATTCATACTGCCCTGCTCAATACGTAGGAACCTATCTGCTTGGGCCCGTCGGACCTCTGGAGGTAAGTAATGGCAAAGAAAAGCATCTGAGAACTCTCGCCACACAGCTGGAGGGCCATTTTCTCCCCTAGATAACTCCCAAGCCTGATACTACTGTATTGAAATATCCCGGAGTCTATATGAAGCCAACTCCACTAACTCAACCTCATCTGCGTGCATAACCCTCAAGATCCTCTCCACACCATCAATGAAATCCTGGAGGGTCCATATTTTGCTTTACCAAAGAAAACTCAGGAGGACCTAACACAAGGAAGGTCTTAACCCTCGAACTACTGGCCCTGTCTGCCTGGTCGACACCGACTCCCTGCCGCTGAGCCTTGGCAGCTACTAATCAGGTCAACAGTTGTACGACATCCCGTACATCCTAGCCCTCTGCATCAGACTGAGAAACTGGGGCTGGTGCTGGAGGCGGGGTATGCGATGTCTCAGACGGCGTCGTGAGCTCCAGCAGTTAGCTAGCCGAGGAGTTCGAGTTGTGGACTCAGGTAGTATGGGAGCTACCATTCAAAATGCAACGCTAATTCATTACAGAAATACACTCCCTCAGAAGGAGAAGTCATAATTTGAGACTTCTAGAGATGGAGTTCTCCGGTGCCGAGACAGGTTATGCGTTTCTGATGTTGCAGGATTACGCCACCAAATATTGAAAGAAGCCCATTGTTCCCGATATTCCATTCACCCCCGAACAACGAAGATGTTTCATGATCTTAAATCTATATATTGGTGGAACGGGATAAAGACAGATATAGCGGAATTCGTAGCTCAATGTCCTAACTGTCAGCAAGTGAAAATTGAGCATCAAAAGCCTGGTGGATTGTTGTACGCTATAGAAATTCCAACTTGGAAATGGGAAGTAATTAACATGGATTTCATTACAGGCTTACCCCGTACCCGACATAAGTATGATTCTATATGTGTGATTGTGGATAGACTTATGAAGTCAGCTCATTTCTTACCGGTCAAAACTATGTATGTAGCAAAAGATTATGCAAAGCTTTATGTTAGAGAGATAGTGCGACTTCACGGTGTTTCCGTATCTATATTATCTCCAATAGAGGGACTTAGTTTACAGCCAATTTTTGGAAATCTTTCCAAGAAGGTTTGGGGACTCAGGTGAGCCTTAGCACGACATTTCACCCACAGACGGATGGGCAAGCTGAACGTACCATCCAGACTCTTGAGGATATGCTACGGGTATGTATATTGGATTTTGGAGGTAATTGGGATGATCACTTACCACTTATTGAATTTGCTTATAACAATAGTTATCATTCTAGCATCCAGATGGCCACGTATGAGACTTTATCTGGGCGAAAGTGTAGATCTCCAATTGGGTGGCTCAAAGTAGGAGAGACCAAATTGATAGGGCCACACTTGGTCCAGCAAGCTATAGAGAAAGTCAAGCTTATACAGGATCGATTATTAATAGCTCGGAGTCGTCAGAAATCCTATACAGATAATCGTCGAAGAGACTTAGAGTTCCAAGTGAAAGATTAGGCATTTTTGAAGATGTTACCAATGAAGGGCGTCATGAGATTTGGCAAGAAGGGCAAGCTTAGCCCTCGGTACATTGGACCTTATGTCATTGTACGCAAAGTAGGTCAAGTGGCTTACGAATTAGATCTACCTCCTGATTTAGAGTTAGTTCACCCAATCTTCCATGTATCGATGCTTCGTAAGTGCATTGGAGATCCTTCTAGAATTGTACCAATAGATGATGTCCAAGTTACTAAACAATTATCTTACGAAGAAGTCCCCATTTCCATTTTAGATAGACAAGTACTGAAGCTCAGAACCAAAGAGGTAGCTTCCTTGATGTGTTCCTGGTCGTGTGTGGCCATGGTTATGGATTTTGTTGTTGTAGCCCTGTGAGGCGCTGTATTTTGGGTTGCTGTTGCAGGATGGTAGTGCCATATTATTGTCACGACCCATCCCCGTGGGCCATGACTAGTGCCCGAGCTGGACACCCATATGTACCTGTTAAATGTAATCGGACTGATACTATAGGTTCTCAATCAATTACAACGTAATAACATACGCAAGCCGACGAGGCTGCCACTATATATATACCATTATGCTATGCAAGCCAACAAGGCTGCCACTACGAAACGATAACATATGCAAGCCGGCAAGGCTGCTACAACAACAGAACTTCCACAATAACTATATAGACACAGCTGATCATAATCTGTATACAACCCACGCACATGTCTACAGACCTCTAAGAGTACTAATAGTGAAATATGACGGGACAGGGCCCCGCCGTACCCCTAGATAAGAATATACATATACATTAGAAGATCTATACCAAAAGTCTAGACTCTGGAACAACGGAGCTCTCCAAGACAGCTGAGTAGAAGTCCTATGCTGAAGGATCACCGAACCGACTATCTGTACCTGCGGGCATGAAACGCAGCCCCCCGAAGAAAGGGGGTTAGTACGGAATATGTACTGAGTATATAAATCATGAAATACAGTAAAAAGGATCATAACTGAAATAAGGAGTACAGAAAACAAGTACAATGTCCAGAATACCAAAACACTTGTCCTTTTGAAACATAAATCATGCATGTCAATATCATATATCATACTCGGCCCATTATGGGACTCGGTGAACATGGTCGCTACCCCGTCTTTGGCGCCATAACACATCATAACTCCATAACACAGCATAACGCCATAACACAACATAACTCCATAAACACAGCTTAACGCCATAACACAACATAACTCCATAAACACAGCATAACGCTATAACACAGCATAACTCCATAAACACAGCATAACGCCATAACACAGCATAACTCCATAAACACAGCATAACTCCATTATATATATATACCATATTCTGGACCTCTAGTGAGGGACTTGGTGAACAATGCAGTGAGACTGTGCACGATAACATACCCGGCCCGGGACTCGGTGAAAGACATATTGAGGCATGCACGAGCAGAGTAGTGAGCAACCATATGCAATTTAAACATTATCATGACTCAAACAGAATAAGAAGAAGGGATTAACACCTGTGTATCAATAACGACAATCATATCAAATATCCCTCGAATGTCATCATAAATAATATCAAAAGAGCCTTAGGAATCATAGACATATGTCAATATAGGATGAAATAGCTTATAGAAGTCAAGGACATTAGTTATCGTAGAGTTTCTAAGAATAGGAGCTTATATATATCGACTAGTATCCAACGTATAAAAAATTGAAGAGGGAAGCTCGATCATTTTAAGAGTTCTAACATCAAGAAGTGAATAGAAATCATGAATCACACTCGAAACTTATGAATAGAATTACCCCAAAGCTCATATCATTCGTCACTTAAATCTAAGACATGCCAAAAGAAAGAAGGGACAACTTTACATACCTGTTAACGATAAATCGTAATCTCGTTCGCTTCGTCGCCCCTTTAGCCTATTTAATATAAAAGTAACACTATCGTTAGTGACTATACTTTCTTGTTCGTAAATCTGTAGCCCATAGCTTATAGAACTCATTCTTTAACTTATGCTTTCTCGATTAGGGCTTTTCATTAGTTAAGGACTTAACGGAAATCGGGCAGCATTTCCCCTATATAACTCGCTTAACCCGAACTTCCAATTAACCTCTTGTTATCACAGCAATACCAACAACAACAGTAATAGAAATATTCGTATCAAATCCTTACAATCCAGCCCATAAACAACTCAAACAACCCAATAACCTTTCTTAATCCTTTTCCAGTCCAAATCATTAACATTTAAGATTATACACCAAACAGACCAACATACGCTTTGTATACGATATGTTATACACTTATTTCTTCCGAATTTAGAAGCCATATCAACGGCAACACGACAACAACATAGGAACATAAACCACACTTTCAATCTTTCAACTCAACAATTCCATATAACAACTACAACTCCTAATACCAATGAATTCATGCAATTTCTTACTTCTAATTTCATCTAATACAATTATAATCTTTCCATTACAACACCATTTATCCAACTATACCATGAAGTGAGAAGATCTTACCTTAATTTAATCGAAGCAAATTCTACACTCGCTTGCACCAATTGCACCGCTTCTTCTTTCTTCAATTTAAATTCTAACTTGCTACTTCCTTTGGGACGTTTAAATCACCTTGGAGATTTAATCTAATTTTTTTTTAATGCCAAGGCTGGCCGTGAACAATGGCGGCCATGAACAGTGGCGGCCGTGAACAGTGCAGCCGTGACTGTTGATGTGCACCTTTGTTTCAAGAATGAAGATGAAGTTTGTGAAGGCAAAATGTGATTCACTAGTCATCATAATACATATATATGTAGCCCCTCCATTTGACACATGTCCAACCAAAATGACATGTGTCCCACTATGACATGTCATCCTCCATGATCCAATTATATTTATCCATGTATTGTAGTGGGGCCCACTTAATGATCTAATCATAATTAATTAATCCCTAATCTCCATTAATATTTCTACACCAATTAAATTTACAAGCAAACGTGCACTCGTTAAAGATCGGGGATTAAAAGCCCTTGTCACATATCCCAAAAATAATTTCGTCCTTAAACTTACGTCGATTAGCTTACGAATAATCCGACGTGCAAAAATACGGGGTATAACATCCTTCCCCCCTTTAGAACATTCGTCCTTGAAAGTTTAATTGGTCCTGTAAAGTCTTATAAAATTTCGGGGAAGTCCCCCTTATCGCTATAACATATAGTTTCACCTATTGATCACTATAATCAAGTGAGGTGCTTAAGCTACCTGTAGGCGTAGGGAACAAGTAAAGATACTTATTCTTCATCTCCTCTTCGGCTTCCCAGGTCATCTCTTCTCTATTGTTGTTTCGCCATAATACTTTGACGGAAGCCATATCCTTGGTACGCAATCTCCTGACCCGCCGATCAAGTATGGCTATAGGTTTCCCCTCATAGGAAAACTCCTCTGTCACCTGGACATCATCCACGGGAAATACTCTGGAAGGGTCGCCTATACATTTGCGAAGCATTGACACGTGAAAGACTGGATGTACTGCTTCCAAATCAGACGGTAGGTCCAACTCGTAGGAAACCCTGCTTACCCTACGAATAATCTGATAAGGCCCAATGTACCTCGGGCTTAGCTTCCCTTCCTTGCCGAATCTCATGACACCCTTCATGGGTGACACCTTTAAGAACACCCAATCGTCAACCTGAAGCTCTAAGTGTCGACGTCGATTATCTACGTATGATTTCTGTCGACTCTGGGCTGCCAGTAACCTCTCCTGAATAAGCTTCACTTTATCGACAGTCTGCTGAACCATGTCCTATTAATTTAGTCTCACCAACATCAGACCAACCAATAGGTGACTTGCACTTCCTCCTATATAAGGCCTCATACGGTGCCATCTGAATACTCGAATGGTAGCTATTATTATAAGCAAACTCGATAAGTGGCAAATGATCGTCCCAGCTACCTCTGAAATCAATAATACAGGCCCGTAACATATCTTGTAGTGTCTGAATAGTACGCTCGGCCTGTCCGTCAGTCTGAGGGTGGAATGCTGCGCTAAGACTCACCTGGGTCCCTAATCCTTCCTGGAACGATCTCCAGAAGTTAGCTGTAAACTGAGCTCCTCTGTCAAAGATAATAGTTGTGGGGACCCCGTGAAGTCATACTATCTCCCTGAGGTATAACCTAGCATAGTCCTCAGTACTAATTCTGTCCCGGCAATTTGGTTCAAACCATTTTTGTTATATCCCGCATTTTTCGCATTCGGATAATTTAAGGTAATTGCGGGAGATTAAGAGCAAGATTATAATTTTGATATTGTTTGGTGTACAAGTTGTTTATAAAAAATTTTGAAGTGGAAATATGGAGAAAGGCGAAGGGCGAAGGGCAAATTTGGAAGTTGGAAAAATGCTTCATGAATTACATAAACTAGCTAAAAATTCAAGTGGGCTTGAAACATTTTTTTTAGACAAAATTGAGGCCCAACCGGCCATGGCAAGCAAAAATTGGCCCAAGCCCATGTCTTGATTTAATCCAAGTGAATAAATAAATTAAGGGAGGCTTATCACTTAACATTATTCAAGAACTTTCAAGAAAGAAGAAAGAAAAAGAATTGAGAGCAAAAGCCTTGGAGGCTTTCGGCCATAGAAAGATTTTCCAAGAAAAATTGATAACATCCCTCCAAAAATCATTTCCTACCAAGCAAAGGGTGCTTAACAAGGTAGAGTTGTTGTTGGAGCAAGAAAGGTTCAAAATCATCCAAGTTGCCAAGAGTTAGGCAAGTGAGAAGTTGAAGAAGAAAGGTAAATTCTAACCTTGTTTTATGTGTTATGCATAGATTATATGTGTTGTAGTAGGCAAAAATAGATGAAATTCTTGAAGTAGAGGAATATAGTATATGGCCGTGTATGTACATATAGGTGTAGGAATTGTATTTCAATTGTTGTCAAGTGTTTGGTTGCTATTGTTGTGGATGAGATGTGGAAAATGGAAAAATTGAAGTTGTGTGTGTGCATGGTATGGCCGTGTAGTGTGTAGTTGCAAATGGCCGTGTGTGTGTGTTTGATGAATGGATAGTGAGCAAGTCTTAATTAGTATGCCGATCGTCGTGTTGTGGAGCTTATATTACAAGTAGAAGCATAATGAACTTAGTAAAATATTAGTAATTGGAAGTTTGTTTCGGAAGGTGAGGTGAATTGAATGTTATGTTCTTGCATGTATGAAACGTCATGATGTTAGAATGATGTTGTTGGACTATATATATAAGGTTGTTATTGACTTTATGGGAGTTGTAAAGTGTTGAAGAAAGTAGTAAATTGATATAATGTATCGTGAGTCGAAAATGTGAATTGCTAGGATGATTGTTGATTATGTTAATAGTTTGGCCGGGTTTGAATTCCCGGATTGTGTTTGTCAAGAATTCGGTTATATTGAATGTCGAGGATGGTGTATTTACAGAGGAAATGCTGCCGAAATTTCGGTAGCCAATTGTTTCCTTAAGGTGTTAACTCTAAGTATGCTAATGAGAGTTTTGGTAAAAATGACCAAATCGCAGATTTTGACGAGATTGTGACTCGAATTTGGAGTAGCTAAAGGAGCGGAAAGAGGTATGTAAGGCTTCACCCTTCTTTCTATGGCATGTCTTAACTAAAAGAAGTCGGGTACGAGTCTCGGGGACAACCCTAATCCCCGGAATCCGCACCTAAAGTTTTGCAACTTTTCGTTCAATTGAATTGAAGTAAAAAGTGTGCAAAATGATGAAAAGACCTTCTAGACCCCTATAACTTGCCTAAGTGGGACCCGATTACCCTAAGACTCATACAAGTAACGCTATGACACGTAATATGGGTAAATTGTATACGCTACCTCGTCCGGCCCGAGGTGGGCCCGTTACTCTCGGATCTTCCTATAATCTTGGTTAACGTACTTGAAGTGAATCCAAAGGGGGCCTTTGATCCCGATTTCGTCACCAAGTGATAAGTACTATGACTACTCCAGCGGGAGTGTTTCTATGATGATAATGATAATGACAATGTCGGACAAGAGAATGTAGCTATGATAAGTACGACCGGAACGACTCTACGACTAAGCCAAGTACTTCATATAAACATGAAAGCGATAAACTAATTTTTGGAATCATATTTATATTTTCTAGTTATAACTTATTTTCTAAAATACCTAAGATTTCATTTTCGGTTACTGTAACACTATTTTCCGTTGATAGTTTCGCCTTAAAATACTTGTTCCTTCAAGGTGAGACAAAGCTATCACTAGCATTCCGTAATGTAATCGGAGGTCACCGACCTTATGTCACTCCGATGGATACATGATTTTCCTTGGCTCTCTTGTGCGCTTATATGACATATGTATATATATAAAACGGGTATACGTGTATGGGTATGTATATATATATGACAAAGTAACTGTATATAAGACATGTATATGCATAAAGGATGAGTAAATGTACGTGTATGTGGGGAAGAAGGGAAGGGCCACTGTTATATCACCACCTGATTCAGCTGGATTCCATCCTGGACGCGGGATTCCCGGACGCGGGATATGGGATGAGCCGTACGCGGCGTCTATATATATATATATATATAATGTGTGATACATATGTGATGTAATATGTTGGGTCATCGTTGGGGAGGGGGTTGGGAGAGCCGATTGTATTCGGCATCTGTAAATGTAAATGAAAGATACAGTCTACTGAATTGTACTATTTTCTGTATACATGAATAAGGGACACCGAGGGGGTTGGGAGAGCCGATTGTATTCGGCGTCCGAAAACGTGAGTAAAAGCTACCGTTACTAAAATGTACTGTTTTCTGCGCACGAGAATAAGTAATATAAAAATGTTGACTCCTATGCCTATGAAAAGAAACGTTCCAAAGACGAAAAGGGCAAGCCTATACGATAGCCCACCTGAAAAGGGGCCTCCCTACGTACAGGTTACTTTCTTGCCCCATTATACGGACTATGGCTCCGTGATATTATTATTGATCGCACTCTATGTTACTGCTTGCATTATTTTCCATGCCTTACATACTCGGTACATTATTTGTACTGACGTCCCTTCTTGTGGACGCTGCGTTTCATGCCGCGCAGGTCAGCAGGTATACGGACCAGATTCCTAGCGCCCTATCAGCAGCATTCGACAGCGCTCCAGTTGTTCCGGAGCCTTATATCATCGGTACTATTTTGTGTATGTATTTTCGGGCGTGACAGTACTCGGCCCTTCCTATGTATAAATGTACTATGTCTAGAGGCTCGTAGACAGATATACACCGTCAGCTATGTACAGTTTAATGTATTGTATTCCGAATGGTTCGCGTTCTGGTGTAACGCGATATTAGAAAGTTTACTGCAAATGTTAATGTTTAGAAAAAAAAAATATGGCACTGTCTATACAGGATAGCTAAGGGGTGCTCGGTACAAGTATCGGGTACTCGTCACAGCCCCTAGTCGGGTCGTGAAAATTTTTCACCTTTCCTTGTCACACCCACATTGTTGTTACTGAATTATTACCCTTCTTATCAAGTACCCGCTTGGTCTCATTTTTAGTATAGAAATATTCGTAGATTACATAACTATTCTTGTACAACTTGTATAGAGTATATCCAATCTTAGTATAGTTTTCCCCTCTCCTGGTTCATTCTGCTTTGTATATCTTATTTGTACTAAAACTCACTTGCTGTCTTTCTTGTCCTACACCTTTCCCTTCCTTTATTCACCATTTGACTTCCTCGTATCCTACTATAGGATATTTCTTATCCCTTCTCCTTTGCTATTTCTACGTCACAATATCATTAGCAGACAACTCTGTTGCCATCATCTTAACTTCTAATCCGGTATAGCATTGCTATCCTTCGTAACATCTCTTAAGTTATTCGTTACCATTCTCTTGTCGTATTCTGCCTTTTTATAAGCACCCCCTTTGTAATGCCATATTATTCGAGATCTTTACAGATGCTTCTCCGCACTATCTCATATACCATCTTGACTTCCATCCATTCATTGCTAGCATCCAAGTCTTACTAACTTGTTCCACCACAGGGTCTCACTTGAAGTTTAAGCACCTATATCAAATATATTTCAGTGTCAATTGTTTCCACTTATACTTACTTTACTTTCACCCGCTTCCCCCCTTTGGGGTTGTACTTATACCATATCCATGTCTTTTCTTTATCATTTATAACTTAGATTACCCATGTATGAAACTCCAACACAATCACGAGGCGATGAGAACTCTCGATATATAGTACAAAATCTTATCTGATGATTGGTACTTGAGTAATGTAATTAATGTGGCAATTTATCTGAAGCCACCTTCCATTCATTCCAATCAGTAATTTGCTAGTGCTTATAGTCGTTTCAATTTTTCTGTTCGGTAGCACTTATATTCTAATGATAAGTGTTCAAAGATCTGCTGTAACATTATCTTTATCCCAACCTGTATTATATGTTTCCTTTAATAGATTTACAATACATTATTTGTCCTTTAGGCCTACAGTTCTTGTCCGTTAAGGATTCCACTATTTCCGAGGTGAAGTCATATACACGCAGTACTCCTTTATGCCTTATGCTCTTTTACCCTTGTTGTGTACCCAACACTGACTTACTCAGAATCACATCAAGTTCGTCTTAATAATGGTTTATCTTATCACCTTGTCGTCATACTACACTTTTAAGTTCATAGCTATATATTTCCCTTTTGTTCTATACTCGTACTCAATTAATCACGTCTATCTTAGGTGTTTCCTTTAGAATTCCCTTACCATTTCTCGAGTCTATGTCCATCTTTTATCTTGTACACGAGGAATCTTATTCTACCTCTATATCCTTCGGAAGACACTACTTCTACATAACCCCTTTCTCATTCAAAACATATTTTGTTCATCCCTCTTTGTTCTTATCATACCAGTCACTCTCCGGCACTCATTCTGCTTCTTTCCTCATCTTTCTATAGTTTGGTCTCTTCACAACTCCGTTACTTATATTACTCGTGTTCTCGGCTGCGCTGTTATCTCGCTTTCGTTTTCGTTATCACATAATCTCCCTTCTGAACTTTCCCTATAGAACTTTGTAAGTTTTTCTTATTTATTCTATACCTTGTCTTTCCATTTCACATTTGCTTTTATACTTTAGTCGCATAGATCACGTCATCTCTTTTAGTCACTTCCTCACCAGACATTACTCATTTTCATAACAATCCTTATTATATTCACATTATATTCTGGTCGTAATCAATCCTATAGTGTAACACTTCTTGACCTTTTATCCTTTCTGGTTAAGCTTATCCTTAATACCTCACAAGCTGTGTTATCAATACATTCATATTCGTGACAATTCTTCTTTCTTTGTACTCTTGTCTCAAGCATATTATTACTTCTTCTAACTATAAACTCGTTGTAATTTACCCTTGCTTGTCAATTCCGTTGATACCATAATATAACACCCTATTAAGATTTGCCAGCCTTTCCTAAATCATCTTTTAGTATCTCAAGCCCTTCTAAATTACCCTAGCATTTCCCTTTTTACCATATTGATACCGATCTCATAATCACTATTACCATCAATTCAGCGGTTAACTTATCTCTCGAAGTCGGTCGTACTCGCAACTTAGCCAAATCTTATCATCACTTTTGACACGACATTTCAAGAATATTACAAACTTATATATCATTCTCTTTTTATTTCTAGGAAAATTTTGGCAGAGTTTCCTCTGTATTTCTCACTATCCCAAAACCTGCACACAGGAAATACCAACAATGCCTCACAGGGCCAACATACACATATATATTATAACGTATCGTAGCCGCACAGGGCTTCCCATATCAGTCACAGGATGAAAATGACGAACTTACCTCGTGTATCCAACTCAAACTGTACCTGTCACACTTTCCTGTTTATTTTCCCTTTCAATCTTTAACTGCAGGTTTCAAACATACCTGCAGCATTCATACTATGTCTAACATATATTCTGCTTACAGTTACTGATTCCTTTAGCTTCTTCTGTGCACACTTTCTAACTGCACCCATCTACAATATATACATTCAACCCATTTCCTTGCTATACTTACCATAACTCACCATACTGATGGCCAGTTTGCCATTCCGTATATACAAATTCTCATTATGTAACCTTGATATCCAACTTTCACATGTATGTACAACTATTTTCCGTCTTAGATTTCAAAATTCCCACGGTGATGGGAACACCTTGGTCACTGTTACTCGTAAATACTTGGTTGTCGACCTCTTTGATTTCCAGTCGCCACTATTAAGTAACAATCTATAACAAATGCACATACATAGGAAATTTCGATGTCTCATATACCTGTAGTCGATCAGTCTCTAGTCTGATCTGCTATAGGGCGAAGTGTGCTCCTTGTCATCATCTGCCCGCCATCTACTCGTCTGGCCTTCATCATCTTCCTCATCGGAGTCCGGGGAATGTAGGTAACCAGGCAACTCCTGGTTTACCGACGACCAGGATAGGGGGCTGGAGTAATCTGTAACGCTTACCAGGGTAGCCGTTCTAACGTGGTATCCTCCCATAGGAGCAACTAGCCTCTTCATCTTTCGCAATTCTGCACCTACCTACAGGAAAAGAGGTCAGAAACAATCTTTCCTAGACTCTGGCTCTATCGCACGATCTAAGACAGAAGGAAAGATAATATCCTAAATATCCTGTAGCTTCCTGTTTATAGATGTGGTGCACAACACACCGATAAACAAGACTCTACTAGACACGGTCTGTAAACACTCCGAGGATGACCTGCTCTGATACCACTTTTGTCACGACCCAGCCCCGTGGGCCATGACTAGTGCCCGAGCTGGACACCCATATGTACCTGTTAAACGTAATCGGACTGATACTATAGGTTCTCAATCAATCACAACGTAATAACATACGCAAGCCGACGAGGCTGCCACTATATATATACCATTATGCTACGCAAGCCGACAAGGCTGCCACTATGAAACGATAACATATGCAAGCCGGCAAGGCTGCTACAACAACAGAACATCCACAATAACTATATAGACACAACTGATCATAATCTGTATACAACCCACGCACATGTCTACAGACCTCTAAGAGTACTAATAGTGAAATACGACGGGACAGGGCCCCGCCGTACCCCTGGATAAGCATATACTTATACATTAGAAGATCTGTACCAAAAGTCTAGACTCCGGAACAACGGAGCTCTCCAAGACAGCTGAGTAGAAGTCCTATGCTGAAGGATCAACGAACCGACTATCTGTACCTGCGGGCATGAAACGCAGCCCCCCGAAGAAAAGGGGTCAGTACGGAATATGTACTGAGTATATAAAGCATGAAATACAGTAAAAAGGATCATAACTGAAATAAGGAGTACAGAAAACAACTACAATGTCCAGATGTTACACCTCGGAAATCTTCCGTTGGTACGCAAGTGAATGAACTAGTGAGGAGTATGAGTATACGATATTTTCATGGGCGAGCGATGACATTCGATGATTCTAGGTGAGAGTTCAAAGATGTTAGAGATGGGGGAAGAGGATTGCCAAGAGAAGGCAAAGTATTTTGATAAGCATCGGAAAGAAATTACGAGTGACGAGTTAGTAAGGGCTTAATGATGTCTTGGAGAAGAGTGATAGCGTCCCTTGGATTGGTATTGAAGTGTTGAACAAGTGTTAAGAAGGTTCCATAAGGATTGGAGATCAAACGAGACGACGAAACGAACTTCGGGATCACTGGGGATTATACGACCAAACATACTGGCCGTATAATTTATACGGTCCGTATGTTTGGGACCGTATAACCAACCCAGATTGGCCAAACTCTCTGTACCAATTGTACGACCAAACATACGGCCCGTACAATTTATACGGACCATATGTTGGTCCGTATGTTTGGTCGGGACAGATTTTGTCCAATAAATGTAAGGGACCAAGGTTATTTCATTTCATTTCTTCTTGACACCCCTTCTCTCTAAAACATCTCTCTACATATATTCCACAAGTTTTCAAGGGTTTTTAGTGATCAACAACACAAAATAAGTGAATCAAGTGTAAGCAAACCTATTGAAGATCATTCAAGTCAAGAAATCCAAATGGAGAAAAACTAGGGTTTTTGCTCAAGTGGAGTATTTCGACTAAGGCTTGTTCCTACAACATCTAAGGTAAGATTTATGGTATTTATATGTTGTTTAAGGTATTTGGAAGTTGAAATTCTTGGATTTTAGAAGAGTATAGCAAAATGGGTCATGAAAGATGAATAGTGACGTTTTGAGAAATAGTTTGAATTAAATCATGATTGTTGTTGTGTTGTGACATGAATGGGTTATAAATGACGTTAAAATCATGAAATAGGCATTGTATGTGAATGGACGAAATCGTGTGTTATGGTCTTGAATATGGAAAATTGGAAGTGAATTGAGAATATGGATAATGTAGACGACTAAAGGCTATTGTTATGATATTGTAAATGTATTGTTGACGTTTGGGAGTTGAATTATGATATGGAGTAATGTTGTATAAATAAAGGAGATGCTGTCTGATTTTCCCCTAGCTTTAGCCATTTATGCTAGTTGTCAATTCTAACGATAGTATGGCCTTGATGAAGGTATAAATGCAAGTGTTGAAAGAGAGCGTGCAAGTGCTATATAGTCGAACGAAAAGGTATGTAAGGTTAACCCTTCTTTCATAAGGCATGGTTCTTTGGCCTAACGTCTAAATCTTCTATAAGTCTATGATTTCTTCAAATGATTGACCTTCCGAGCTAATAAGCTCACGATGCTTGATGTGCTACGATAGTACTAAGTTCCTCGTATGACGAGTAGGCCTATAAGATAGATGTAATGATAACAACGAAGATAGTGATAATGATGGTAATAATGACGAGAATAATGTGATGATTAAGATGCCTATGGGCTATTGTATGTATGTGTGCCGATGAAGGGCTATGATAAGACCCCGAGCTTATGATGCCGGGTAGAATGTATGTATATGAATATGTATAGAGTATGTATATGACTACGTAATACGCGTGCACTTCTGCAGAAGGTACGGATAACCTTGAAGCCTTGGTAGGGCCAGGTATGTATAACCTTGAGCCTTGGTTGGCCAAGTATGTATGAAACACCGATCCTTTATGGCCGGGTACGCTATACACAAGCTATATAAAGGCTATAAGTATGGATATATACATATATATATATATATATACATATATATATATATAAATACATACATACGTATATATGAAGCCTTGGTAGGGCCAGGTATGTATGACCTTGAGCCTTGGTTGGCCAAGTATGTATGAAACACCGATCCTTTATGGTCGGGTACGCTATACACAAGCTATATAAAGGCTATAAGTATGGATATATACATATAGATATATATATATATATATATATGACATCAATATGAGTACGAATATGCTAAGGATATGTAAATGTTGTGCAAAGGCTATGTATAAGCAATGTATATGAAATGTAGACGATATGAATAGGTGTGTGAATACGAATGAACAAGATTTTGTATACAGATACATGATGGAAATGGAATGTCACATCCCGACTTTACTAGGGTGTGATGGGCACCCGACCCCATACTCGGAGCCGAGCGAACCCGCTGACTCTTATTACATACATAATCCTTTGGACTTTTAAATCAAATAAAAATGAAACGCATAGCACAACTTTCAGAAATGTTCTTTTTCGTTGCTTTCAAATCGAACAAAATCTGTAATCATATAGAACTTATATCATAACACAAATGACACATCGGCTGATGAAGTCGCTTTCAAGATTGACATACTACACCCACGACTCTGTCTGCAAAGTCTCTAACTTCGAACAAGACATCATAGCATAGTACTCTGTCCCGGCAACACTCCAGAGCAAATGGAGCTTGCCAACTCCGCTGGAACCTCTTCTGTAATAGCTTCTACTCATCCGGGTGTACCTGCGCGGCATGAAACGCAGCCCCCGAAGAAAGGGGGGGTCAGTACGAGCAATGTACTGAGTATGTAAGGCATGAATAGTAACATAATAAGGGATATAAATATGAATAATAACAGAATGGAAATACCGAGCATATCATGAGGTAAAAGAGTAACCTGTACATCTGAGTGCCTCTTAGGGCGGATGCCATGCATGCTTAGTGCTGCGGAACGTGCAGCCTGATCCATATATAAATATACTATATTATATTGTTGCGGAACGTGCAGCCCGATCCATATACATATATTGCTGCGGAACGTGCAGCCCGATCCATTTACCCATTTATCCCGCGTCTGGGCATCCCGCATCCGGGACGATATCATATCATACCAACTGATCAGGTGGCTACGCGTATATAACGCTCTCACCTTTCCCCTTACCCCATATACATATACATATATCATATCACAGCATGCATGAGAGCCCAAAGAAAGTCATGTATCTATCGGAGTGACGTAAGGTCGGTAACCTTCGATTATATTATGGAATAATCATCACGACTTTGTCTCACCTTGAAGGAACAATTACTATAAGATGAGACTAGCAACGAATGACAGCGCACATAAACCGACACCTGAAGACTCAGAAACAAGTTTCGGGTCGATCCGATTTAGTATAAGAAAGTTATGAGTGTTTGAAGTACAGAACCTTCTACGAACGTTTCAAAAGCCATTTTTGGAAAATCAAAGCAATAATCATACCAAGTACCTTTAAACATGAAATCATTCCTATCATAGTCATCATAGAAATATTCTCATCCTTGCCATCATCATTGTCATTGCGAAACATATTCATCGTTATTGTCATAAGAGCTTACAAAATCATAAACCTCTGTTTTGGTAGAATACGGATACTTTGGAAAAACATTTACGAGTTATTGGGAAGAGAATCATGCCTTGGAATCATAAACATCTAACTTTTGAAAAACAAGTAAGATATGGAAACAATTATGAAATCATAATATCGGGATCATGCCTTTGAAAGAAAGGGACAAGCCTTAACATACCTGCTCCACGTCCTATTAGCTACGCTTAATTGTCCAAGCTCGCTATCGCTAGTCTACATTCAAGAAGATTGCCACAATCATTAGACTCATCATCATATACACTTGTCTTAGTCTTTCAAATAAATTCACTAATGATCTGTCGAAATTTCGGCAGCATCTCCCCTGTAAATACACCATCCCCGAGAATCTAACTCGGCCCAAATCATCAATCAACAATCCGAGAATTCAACTTGGCCAAACTATCAATAACAATACCAACAATCGTGCCAACAACATCAACAATCAATTCAAGATGCATTCTAACATTAACAACCTTTTGTCATACAATTTAACGACATTTCATTTATATTCAATTCAATTCACATAACATTCAAAACGACTCAATCAACATACTACTTCACCCGAAACCTTCCAATTCCAACAAGGACAATAACAACCTATTTCCTTCTTTCGAATTCAATCACAACAACCCAACTTACAATCTTCCAAGCCATGTCTCACTTCCAAATTCATGAATTATATTTACAACCTACACATTCTTTTCTTCCAAATTCATAACTCCACCAGCATCCTACATTAACAACTTCATTCATACAAATATAAGAATTCATGCTAGTGACACATTAACTTCCACAACGACACCACAACGATTACAACTTCATTTCAAGCCATTAAATCCTCATTTTACATCATAGAATCCACAACACAACAATCAAACTACTAAATAAAATCAATTCATTTGTTCTACACAATGCAACTATATTCGGCCAACACCCAATCATACCAAATTCATGATTTTTATCCATTTCTACACACTACTACATACACAACCATCCATAACATATGTAAAAGAGGATTGAACACATACCTTTCTCACTCAACTTCTTGGCTTGGCTAAGGTTTCCAACTTGCACAACAAATGCTTTGCTTGCTCCAACAATCACTCCATGTTAATGAGGGGCTTCCAATTACTTGGAATACTAGGAGAATTTTTTTTTTCTTGATCAATTTCCATGGCCTCCATTTTGAGCCATGGCCGAACCCTACCATATTTATCTCTTCATATTCGTAAGTTGGAAGATGAAATTGTCTTGCCTTGTAAGCATTGGCCTATATTTATAATTAGCTCCAACAAATGATAAGGGGACACATGCCCCCTTCTCCTTTTTTCTTGAAACTTCTTAAAATAAAGGATAATTATATCCTAATTTGTCATTTTTTGACTACATATATTATTGGTCCATATGGGCCAAGGCCCATATCTACCTTGGCCGGCCACCTTGGCCCATTTCATAATTTTTCTTGAAGTTTTATGAAATTCCCATTTTGCCCCTAGCCTTCCACAATATTACCATGAACCACTTTGTGAATTTTCCTTTTTACCCTTAACCTTTCTCCATATTTTCACACTAATAATATTCATAACCAACTTGTACATTAAAATAATTTTGGATGATGGTCATTCCCTTAACTTACCATGACTACCTTGAAATATCCGAACGTACAAAATACGGGATATAACATGAAATGTCCCTATGGAAAGCAAGTAAGTGCTATGACAATGATATTATTATCTCCCATTTTATGTTATCGTTTATGTTGTCTACTACGCTTTCTTATTGATGTTGATCATGCTTTACATACTCAGTACATTCTTCGTACTGACGTCCTTTTGTTTGTGGACGCTGCGTCATGCCCGCAGGTGGCCAGGGAGATAGGCTCGATCCATAGCTTCATTATTCAGGGACTACATTGCGGAGCTCCATCTCATCCGGAGCCGCAACTTTTGGTATAGATTCTTTTGTGTACATATTTATGGGCATAGCGGGGTCCTGTCCCGCTCATGTGATATGTTATAACCTTCTTAGAGGCTCGTAGACACGTGTATGTGGTTAGATGTGTTTGGCCTTGTCGGCCTATATTTTTGTATGTCATTTTGTTGGCCTTGTCGGCCCATGTACATTGATGTGGCATAGATGCCTATGATGATATGAGAAATGTTGTCGTCCAATTGGGACTAGTATGATTGATGACTAGAATGCATGATTTGATTTATGGCTCACCTAGACGTTATATGAGAGTATGTTAAAGGGGTGCCCGGGTGGGGTAGCACCGGGTGCTCGTCGCGGCCCTAGTCGGGTCGTGACACCAGAATACCAAAACACTTGTCCTTTTGAAACATAAATCATGCATGTCAATATCATATATCATACCCGGCCCATTATGTGACTCGGGGAACATGGTCGCCACCCCGTCTTTGGCGCCATAACACAACATAACTCCATAACACAACATAACGCCATAACACAGCATAACTCCATAAACACAGCATAACGCCATATCACAGCATAACTCCATAAACACAGCATAACGCCATAACACAGCATAACTCCATAAACACAGCATAACTCCATTATATATATATACCATATTCCGGCCCTCTAGTGAGGGACTCGGTGAATAATGCAGTGAGACTGTGCACGATAACATACCCGGCCTGGGACTTGGTGAAAGATATATTAAGGCATGCACGAGCAGAGTAGTGAGCAACCATATGCAATTTAAACATTATCAAGACTCAAACAGAATAAGAAGAAGGGATTAACACCTGAGTATCAATAACGACAATCATATCAAATATCCCTCGAATGTCATCATAAATAATATCAAAAGAGCCTTAGGAATAATAGACATATGTCAATATAGTATGAAATAGCTTATAGAAGTCAAGGACATTAGTTATCGTAGAGTTTCTAAGAATAGGAGCTTATATATATCGACTACAATCCAACGTATAGAAAACTGAAGAGGGAAGCTCGATCATTTTAAGAGTTCTAACATCAAGAAGTGAATAGAAATCATGAATCGCACTCGAAACTTATGAATAGAATTACCCCAAAGCTCATATAATTCGTCACTTAAATCTAAGACATGCCAAAAGAAAGAAGGGACAATTTTACATACCTGTTAACGATTAATCGTAATCTCGTTCGCTTCGTCGCCCCTTTAGCCTATTTAATATAAAAGTAACACTATCGTTAGTAACTATACTTTCTTGTTCGTAAATCTGTAGCCCATCGCTTATAGAACTCATTCTTTAACTTATTCTTTCTCGATTAGGGCTTTTCATTAGTTAAGGACTTAACGGAAATCGAGCAGCATTTCCCCTAAATAACTCGCCTAACCCGAACTTCCAATTAACCTCCTGTTATCACAGCAATACCAACAACAACAGTAATAGAAATATTCGTATCAAATCCTTACAATCCAGCCCATAAACAACTCAAACAACCCAATAACCTTTCTTAATCCTTTTCCAATCCAAATCATTAACATTTAAGATTATACACCAAACATACCAACATACGCTTTGTATACGATATGTTATACACTTCTTTCTTCCGAATTTAGAAGTCATATCAACGGCAACACGACAACAACATATGAACATAAACCACACTTTCAATCTTTCAACTCAACAATTCCATATAACAACTACAACTCCTAATACCAACGAATTCATGCAATTTCTTACTTCCAATTTCATCTAATACAATTTTAATCTTTCCATTACAACACCATTAATCCAACTATACCATGAAGTGAGAAGATCTTACCTTAATTTAATCGAAGTAAGTTCTACACTCACTTGCACCAATTGCACTGCTTCTTCTTTCTTCAATTTAAATTCTAACTTGCTACTTCCTTTGGGACGTTTAAATCACCTTGGAGATTTAATCTAATTTTTTTTTAATGCCAAGGCTGGCCGTGAACAGTGGCGGCCATGACCAGTGGCAGCCGTGAACAGTGCAGCCGTGACTGTTGATGTGCACCTTTGTTTCAAGAATGAAGATGAAGTTTGTGAAGGCAAAATGTGATTCACTAGTCATCACAATACATATATATGTAGCCCCTCCATTTGACACATGTCCAACTAAAATGACATGTGTCCCACTATGACATGTCATCCTCCATTATCCAATTATATTTATCCATGTATTGTAGTGGGGCCCACTTAATAATATAATCATAATTAATTAATCTCTAATCTCCATTAATATTTCTACACCAATTAAATTTACAAGCAATCGTGCACTCGTTAAAGATCGGGGATTAAAAGCCCTTGTCACATATCCCAAAAATAATTTTGTCCTTAAACTTACGTCGATTAGCTTACGAATAATCCGACGTGCAAAAATACGGGGTATAACAATTATAGGGGAAACTCTAGCGAAATTTTCAGAGAATCCCCAAGAACCAAACATTCGAGGACGAATGTTTCTAAGGGGGGAAGAGTGTTACACCTCAGAAATTTCTGATTTTGTTGCCTTGTGAGTAGGCTTACATGAGCTTAAGGTGATTATGAAACCCTTACGAGGTTAAGGAAGATATTAGATAGCTTAAGGTGCATACTATAACATTTTGGAGTTTTATGGATATGTGAAATGTAGTTTGTTGAAGGAAGTGAAATGTAAGTCGTGTTCGGAAAGGTTTTCACTATGATCGAGCTAATGTTATTTAGAATATCTATAGGGGATACTAAAGGGCTAATTGTATGGTTAATGAAGTATTATGTAAGTGCCAAGAAGGTTCCACGAGGATTGGAAGTCAAATGAATCAATGAGAGAAAGTTTCGTACAACTGGGAGTTATACGACCACTTATACAGTCCGTATAACTTTATAGGGTCCGTATAAGGGGGGTCGGTATAACTCGACCTTTACAGAAAGGGACTTTTCCATGGTGGTGTTATACGGTCCACTTATACGGACCGTATAAGTGGTCCGTATAAGTCCATCGGGCTGATTTTTATATTTTTGTATAAATAGATGACCTTGGTTCTTTTATCTCATTTTTCATTTTCCACAATTCTTGAGAGCTCAAAATCCTTCTCCAAGCATATTCCACCCCAATCCAAGAGAAAACAATGATCAAGAGGCAAGAATCAAGGTACCCATGTGTTAGAAGTCTTGCTAGGGTTAGTAGACTACAAGGAATTCTTGAGTATTGAAGCTAGGGTTTTCACCTGAGTTGATAGCTGCTCTAAAGCTCATTCCCATGAGATGAAAGGTTAGTTTTCATGTTATCATGGATGCTTGGTTGTTAAAGAACTTGCGTAGAAGAAAAAAGTGGGAAATGAGGGCTCAATGTAACTTTTATGATGTTTTTGAGTAGTAAGCTTACTTGAGTCATGATTCTTAGTATGATATGGGTATAATCTTGTTATGGAAGATGGTATTAGTGATAAGGAAGCATTTTATGAGAATGTGCTAAAGTGGGTGTGAGGTTGTTAGTATAAGTTGAACATAAGGATGAATTTTTAAGGCTTAATGGAATGTGATTACTTGATTATGATATTGTGGGTGTATTATGGATGTTTGGGAGTTGTTTTGTAATATGGCGTAAGTTAACGAAATAGGGGAAATGCTGCCTAATTTTCATTAGATCATGAATTATTCTAGTTTGAATTTAAGAGTATCATTAAGGCTTAACCATGGTACAGATCCTTCTAAATGTAGATTGTTCAAGCTACGACGGTGAACGTTAAGTAGTTGCGGAGACAAAGAGGTATATAAGGTTAACCCTTCTTTCATTAAGGCATGGTTCCTTTGCTATACATATCCTTTCATGAGTTCCATAATGTCTTCCAAATGACTCTATCTCTAAGATTACCAAAGCTAATGATTCTCGATACTTTCACGATACTAGAACCTCCTGTATATGAAAGTTGATCCTTTAAGGATAGATGTACCGAAAACGATGATATCAATGATGTTGATGATACTTATGGACTTTTATGTATATGCATCTAAGTATGTATGACTATTATGTAACACCGAGCTTATATGGCCGGGTATGATACGATACCTATTGCGCGCATACCACTGCAGTTGGGTACGGATAACACTGAGCCTTGGTAGGGCCAGGTATGTATAATCACCGAGTCTTGTCATGATCGGGTATGTGAAACACCGAACCTTCATGGTCGGGTATGATATGAAAGACAAGTAAGTAGATATGGTGAAGGCCACTAGAGATACAAATGACTCTATTACCTCCTTATGCTATATCTTATGATATCTCTTATGCTCCTACTATGATGTTGATTATGCTTTACATACTCAGTACATTATCCGTACTGACGTCTTTTTGTTTGTGGATGTTGCGTCATGCCCGCAGGTGGACAGGGAGACAAGCTTGATCCATAGATTTCTTATTCAGGGACTACATAGAGGAGCTCCATTTCATTCGGAGCTACAGCTTTTGGGTATTATTCTTTTTGTGTGCATACCCATGGGCATGGCCAGTGGCGAACCTAGCCTTATAGAAGGGGGTTCATCCGAACCTCCTTCGGCGAAAAATTGCACTGTATATATAAGGTGAAAATTATTTTTTATTTATATATAGTAGACATTGAACCCCCTTAACTTCTTTATTTATGGCTTCTTTATATTTTTGAACCCCCTTAGCATAAATCCTGACTCCGCCACTAGGCATGGCGGGGTCTTGTCCCGCCTATATGATGTTACCTACTCTTCTTAGAGGCTCGTAGACAGTTGTTTATGGTTAGATGTCTTTAGCCTTGTCGGCTTATATTTTGTACATCATTTTGTTAGCCTTGTCGGCTTGTATATATGGATATGGGCATAGTTGGTGATGATAATATAAATGTGGCGTTGCCCAATGAGATTAGTATTATTGATGTGTAGAAAGCATGTGTAGGCCATGTGGCTCACCTAGATGTAAATGTGAATGTACGATAAGAGGTGCCCGGGTGGGTTAGCACCGGGTGCCCGTCATGGCCCTCCGGTTGGGTCATGACAATTTGGTTCTTGGAATCTATCTATATATAATAGGAGAGGCAAAACAAGGATTGGATGACAAGTGTCATCACAAGAAAAATCACAATTTTAAAACACAAAATAAATAAATAAATAAATAAATAAATAACAGAAACTGGTTAAAAAAAACCGCAAAGAGCAAATAATAATTAAAAAGCCACTTGGCAAGATAAAAAGACCGGATAAATTCAAGCCGCAAAAATCAGTTTTGAAGAGCACAGTTTTTTTGAAGACCCAGTTTTGTTTCTCAATTAACATAACCCTAATCAGAATCCAAGCCCTGTGCTCTCTCACTTTAATCCAGGTTTTCCTACAAGTTCTCTTTGTTTCAGTAATTAGAATATGTATCTTCCGCTCTTTCAAAAATTTTCCATCTTTGTTTGGTGATCTTTCGTTATTTCATTGTACTTGTTTGCTGGTAATTGGATTTGGTGGAGATATCATAGTTTCTGTTCATGCATGTCACTAATTGTACCTGATTTCTTTTATCTTATTTTTATATAGGAATTTGGTAAATTAACTCATTGTCTGCAACTGGGCTTTTGAGCATTCAATCAATTTTTTCTTTTCTTCACATCGTAAGAACATTTTGTACATATCATTGAAATTTGGTTTGTTTTTCCCATTCCTCTGCTTCAGAAACTACTGGAGTGCATCCCTATTTATTTGAGTGGACGGAGCCCTGTGTGATCTTGATATAATGTTCTCGAAGGTGTTGTTTTCTGTTTTTGGTAGTGAATTTGGCTGGTGTATATATTACTATATGTTTTCTCTCTATTTTGCATGAATTTCATGATTAGCATTTAGCAGGAGCTGTAGTCAATGTGTAATAACCAGTCGGATCTGCGAGATCCGCAGAGTGGGTGTGGTATTTTGTAAACAGTCTAGAACAAAACTCAAGTAAAAATAAAAATAAAAACAGACATTTTGAGATTAAAGACAAAAATCCCTAAAACATTACCCGTTATGTGCTTTTCAAGATTTGACTCACCAAGAAGCCATGATTTGATATATTAGTTAAAGCCTAATTGACTAACTATCACTTAACGACTTTTAGAAGATAATTGATCCAAAGGTTTATGTATGATTATATGTGAGAGAAATTAAGCACAAACAATATGCTATCTGCGGCCAAATATCCACCTAAAGTGTAAATCTTCACATTGAAATGAAGATGAAAGAATAATGGGATGAGTCATTGCAGGAAGAGATTGAAAAGAAAATTGTTGATGCTAAATAAATTGGACTACCAGAACATAAGCCTAAAAATATTGTGATTAAACAAAAGAAACTTCAGCACAGATAAAACACCACTACCAATTTCTTCAACTAATAATAAACAGCTCCTCTTCATTTGTTGCTTTATCAATTCCAATTTCAGATGCATTTCAGAGAATTCCAGTAAGATATAGCAAATCAAAAGGCTTGAGAAAGTTCATCTTTTAATATATTCTTTAGAGCTCAATGTGATATTGCGTATTGTCGACTCCTGATTTCATTTAAACATTTACTGCAGTTGACTTAGTGATGTATTAAAATGTGCATTCTTCATATTATTCAGTCTATACTTTCAGTTTCAGGTATTTGTATTTCGTTTGGGGGTCGTCCGCATCATCTTTTTGCTCTTTTTCAGGTGATACCAAGAATATTTTCAGAAGCTACTAGAGTATATCTCTATTATATTTTTGCGGACGGAGCCCTTGTGTGATCTTGATAGGATGTTCTCGAAGGTGTTATTTTCTTTTATCTCATTCTGTTTTTTCAATCTGATTTTATTATTGAGTGACAATTGCTTAATTATATTACTTTACTTTTTGTTATAGAAATGCAGAGAGGAGGACGAACAGGGGCATAGATATTTTTTTTGCATTCCTCCCTTCTGGTAAGTTTTATTCATATTTGGTTTTCCTCTTTTTATTCATATTTGGTTTTCCTCTTTCATCATGTTTTACTGGTGGACTCTGTACATGCATTTGTTTGTGTCTTCAAATGTTTTTATGGGAAGTTTCTGCTTAGTTGCAGAAGTTGCTGAATCACTTAACACACTAAATTTTCATCCGCAGCGGAAAAAAAAAGGAACTTTTACACTACCAAGGTGGGTTAGACAAAATTTCCAAAATAATTAAGCAATTTTCTATTCCAATTTTACCCCTTAAGGATTTTATTAGGTAAACATCTATCGTTTAACAATTCCAAAGATACATCATTGGCATTCACCAAAATCGATTGACATGAAAACAAGTTCACCTATATGCCTTTGCTTATATCAACTAACTGAGATCAATATTAGTAATATTTATCTTCATAAATAGAGATGTATTATCTTAAGAAGTTGATATTTGTTTATCTTTTGACTCAAGTGATGTATATTAAGTGCTACTAGGTTAATGCTAAAATTAATTGTTGTTTGTTTGTCTTATATGAGTTCTCTGTAGTATAATACTCTCATGTGGGGAAAAACTAAATGGAGGAGAAAGTTCTCAAAATGGAAAATAGGTAGATGGAGAACAGTCAACATATCATGAATCCTCTGTTCCTTGCAGTTGCATTTTGCATATTCTAATTTAACATTTGTTGGTGATTAGGAAATCCTTCTTTGAGCTTTTCTTTTTGGCAGTATGAGTTTCTTGACAGTTTGTATATACCAATTTAAAAATGTGAAAGAACCAACATTCTTTGACATATCCTTTGTGTTCGATAATATTGGTTAAAGAAGAAAGAAAAAAAATATGGACATCACAGGGTGCGAGTTATGGGTATATAAGGACTGATAATAGAAATAATTGAGAGGTACATTTTGATGATCTGTTGCATCCTATATATTACTTTATAATTTTTATGTCGAAGTTGTTGGTTCGTGTTAATACCATAATTTGTGGTGGTATTTCTTATGGCGTCAATGACAGTTCTGACTATACATAAATTAAATCTTTATCTTATCAAAAAATACAAAACTTAAATTAATCATTGTTATTGTAGAAATTCTGACAGAGAAGGTTCTTGAAGGTAATTGAGAGGTATATTTTGATGATCTATTGCATATTATATATTATTTATTTTTGTGTCGAAGTTGTTGGTTAGTGTTAATACCAACCTGATTTGCTTAGGTTCATGATGTATTAATTTTCTATGTTTTAAGTGAGAAAAACAAAGAAAAGCTATTCATGAAGTGAATGAAGAATCTAAAGCTCCATTTCAAGATCAACATCCAAGATAGGGATTTCAACAACAAAAGAGCACTTGAGCAATTAAATATAGTGAATTCACACAAAAAAGATCTGCGAAGATACCAAATAAGTGGCTAATTTGGGAATGTATTGACCTATATTACCTGTTCTTACATTTTGTAAAGAATTCCCCAAAACCGTTGGAATCTCTATTTGAAGTGCTGGAACTCTATTTTAACTATTAGGGCTCATTTAAATTAATTGTTGTGCTAAAATACAATTGTAAGACTCGATATTGTACTTGGGGTTACTGTTAACGCAGAGGATAAGGGTTAATAGTTTTGGGATCTAAGCCAGTCATTTTTTATAATACTATGGCCATTTTGTCCTCCCAAGCCAAATAAAAATAATTGTACTTCTTTATATGGCACATTTGATATTTGCTCTGAGAAAAACATACGTAAGGAATTCAATCTATGCTTCTGGATTTTGTGCATCACATGAGGCTGGAGATGTTGTCAGTCCATCGATAGGTTATACATGCAACTGGAAAGATAAACTTCTTATGTGTAGGATATTATGATTTTTGAAAAAAACAAAAACCATTTATTTAGAGCATATTAGGATTTTGAAAGATTACACCATCGTTTCAAACTCTTTCTTGAAGTAAACAAGACGATATCAGTCTTTGAGACGAACTTTGTCACATTTGAGATAAAAAGATGTATCTGCAATTTTCATGCCAAAGTTTAAAAAAAGATCGCGCAATTAAAGTCTCAAATTATAGAAAATCCAAAAAAGTTTCAAAACCTTATAATCAATTTCATTTTGCGTTTAGATTATCCCAAGAGAATTTTAGATGATTAAAAAATTATTGAATTATGCATGTAGGTTGATAGTAGCATCATTATCGAGCTAAGTAAAATACTCCTAACCAACTTATATTTTGGCCGTAATAGATTATGCTACTTTTGGTTGAACAAAATGTAGCAGTAGCAATATATTTTTTACAATATTATGATGGTATTATCAAGCAAATTATATTAAACAGATTGTGTAATACTTTTCAACATTATGATGGGATCGTGTATCAATTCAATTATAATTGACTATCAATTGTGGTACATTCTCATTTCAAAAAAAAAAAAAAAAACCATAAATAAACTAAAATATCTAAGATTACTTGACATTAAGCTACTTGGTCAGTAAGTAATGAATAAAACACAACGATAAGGATTACAGATGAATCTACCTTCCTCAAGCTACTATAAAAAGTTTCTTTCTAAGTTGTATTTTTTTAAATTGAAAGATGATATAGTGTTATTCTTTACTGTAGTATTTTTGAATTGATATGAGAATTACTCTATGTTAATAAATATCCATATTCCTTTTTGTTGGTCGCAAAATTCAATCTTCTATCAGGTTGCACTCTTTCACAAAAGAATATTAATTTAATGCAACTTTTGTTATGATTATTTTTTCCTCTCATATTTATATATTGGTTTGTTTTTCTTAAGTAATAACTATTATAACCTGTCGACATGCTAAATATGCTAACGTTATTTCATGTAATGAGTACAATTTTACAACAAGTTGAATCTTGAAATTGTTCGATAAACCATAACAATTACTATATTTAGCAAACAACATTTTCCGTATAAACCATTACAATTATAGGAATCTTTCATACTCCTTTATGTCTACCATATTTTCAAGTAACATTTTCTCATTATTTTTTATATTTAGATCTCTCCACGCAACGCGCGGGTACGGATACTAGTATAGAAGTATCATTATGCTTACATTCTATTACATGTCAGTATAGAACTTAATTATATCTTGAATTCTCATGATATAAGAATGAAGTAATACTAACGATAGTGATTGCTATAGTAGCTTAAATGAATTTGATATAGACTGATTGTCTTTAGTCTTATAATTACAATCACATTCTTGTCATTAAATAGTCTTATCTTGATTCACTATTACGTGTTTGAATATATGTGGTACGATATAAGAAAATTATAACTATATTTGGTATTATTTGGTTCTCCAGAAAATGCCAAAGTTATTTAATGAAGTAAACTATGACAGTTTACAATATGAGATTGCATATGTATTATTTTATTCGGTAGCTATATAGCATATGAATTAGCTGCTCAGTTAATGTCACGACCCAACCCCGTGGGCCGCGACCAGTGCCCTAGCTGGGCACCTATACGTACCCGATACCCAAATTAGCATATTAACAAAATAATATAATAATAATATTAGTGGACGCTACAGAATTTAGCGTAAAAAGCAGACTTGGCACACATAGGCCGATAAGTCCATCATAGAACAAAGTATCCCAAACATATGTACAGAACCCACACAGATATATCCACAGACCTCTACAGAACATATCATAATCATAAGACGGGACAGGGCCCCGTCATACCCAGAACAATGTACATATCCAGATAGCAGTGACAGACTGTACCAAAAAGTGGGCTCTGAAGAAGAGAGCGCCCCAAAATAGCAGAAGTGGGATCCTAAACAGATGGATCAGCGAACCTGTCGTCTGTACCTGCGCGGCATGAAAACGCAGCCCCCGAAGAAAGGGGGTCAGTACGAAATATGTACTGAATATGTAAAGTGGAATCACAGAAGTCAAATCATAATGATTTCAGAAAATAAGTACAAAATCCAGAGTGTCAAATGCATATTTCCAGAACAGACAGAATGTGTACAGAAACATATGTCATATCATATCCGGCCCCTGCCACGGGACTCGGCAGACAGAACGTGGCCACCCTCCCGACACTGGTGCCACAATACAGAGGAATCAGAAAAAGGGGCGTGGCCCCGTATCATAAAATGTCATATCAAAATGGCCATAACATATCAGATCAGAATAGGCGGACATGGCACATCATACTCCACAGACCCATGTACGCGTATACCTGGCCCCTCACATCGGGACGCGGCGAACAATGCAGAGAATCACGCTTGACAACATATCCTGGCCCGGGCTCAGTGTGGGAAACATTGGGACATCCACGAATGGAGTAGTGAGAAACTAATGCAATTTAAAAATATCATAAATGTTTTCAAAGACTCGATGAAGC
This sequence comes from Lycium barbarum, assembly GCF_019175385.1. NCBI lineage: Eukaryota > Viridiplantae > Streptophyta > Magnoliopsida > Solanales > Solanaceae > Lycium > Lycium barbarum. The sequence goes on along the minus strand of NC_083347.1, from coordinate 65,926,342 downwards.
GTATCAAATCCAAACAGATCCAATGGAGTCGGACGGGATCATAATAAATGCATTTCGGATATCATAATAAATTACAGAAGTATAACTTTCCCGAAGTCATTCCGGGTGTCAAAATAATTTATAAGATTTAATAGAATATTTAAAACAATGTTTATTAGGCGATTAGTATGATAGTCAAAACATTTCTTTCAAAAATCGCCTGAAAAGGAAGCTTTAGTACATTAAGGGCAAAACCGGGAATAGTGGGCCCGCCTCGGGACAAATAAGGCGGCGGGCTCAAATTATGCCCTCTAAGCTTATGGTGTCACCTAAAAAGGTTCTACAGATATTCCATCAATTTTCAAGTGATTTAAAGCAAAATTTCATAATTCCAAGAAATAGCGCATCAAAATGGTTCAATTCTACTGAAGGAAAAACTGAAATTTTCTCTTGCGGATTCCGAGGGCCAAGAGGTCCTTCGAGGCCCGGATCCGACCCTAACACACTAAGGGCATACCAAGGGAAGAATTGAGGTTGCTTTACATACCTTTCAAGCTCTTTACGCCTTTCCAAACTCACTTCCCGTTTCGTCGAAAAACTGCAATTGGTCAAGTTTACCAATTGTAAGCTATGAATACCAAAGTTTCAACTTAATGCATATTTGGCTACCGAAATTTCGGCAGCACTTCCCCTATACATATGGCACCCCGAGAATTCAACTCGGCTATAAATCATCAACAACAACCCAAACGACAACATCAATATCAACAAAGAACATTAAAAACACAAATATCCTTCAACTAGTCATTTTTCTCACAAGTTGACATAACCTTCATTCTAACCCAAACTTTCAAACTAACATCATTGATTTCACATCCATTATCACTCAAGATCATCTCAATATAGATTTAGAGACATTTCATATCATTTTCCTTAAGTTATACACTTGATATACATAATATACAACTTTCCGCCAAAATCATAACTTATGCAAAACATCAAATCTTTGGCATACAACTTCATAACACGTTTCCAAATTCCAAATTCATCAATGATTATCACTATTAGCAACCAAACAACTTCATGTCCTTGATGTCGGAAAATCATACCGAAACGACATAAGTGTTTACATTCCAATTCGATACAAACTTATATCATTCTAACTTCATTTACAATACAAACATCACAACAACACTCTAACACATTAAACAAACTTAATCAATTCCATTCCATAGCCAACATACCACACGGCCAAGAACCCTCTTTGCCAACTTCAACTAAATCATTCAACTTTCAATCCCAATATGCATTTCATCACAATCACAACTAGAATATAACATGGATTCAACACATTATAGGTATACAATACACCCATACCCACGGCTACATGTACATACCACACACCCACCTTGCAAACTTCCATTTTTCCATACAATCAACACATTTCTATATACTACAACACAAACAAAACTCAACAACACAATAAAAAGGTAGAAATTCTTACCTTTTCTTCAAGTCTTCTTCACTTGGAGATATGATCACTTTGGTGATTCTAATGCTCCCCACTCCAATCCAACTATACCAAGTTACAAAGGAACCTTGACTTAGTAGGAAATCAACAAGAAATAAATTTTTGGAGCAATATTTTTGGTAGCTAATTTTCTAGCCCAAACCCGAGAACCCTCCTTGCTCTCTCTATTTTTTTGTTCTTGCTTATCTTGTTCTTGACTTGTCTTGATAATTATCCTAACATATACTAGTTGATCACATGACTAGCACATGATCAACTAGATGGGTTTGGGCCAAATTCAATGGCTTGGCCGGCCACCCCTACTCTCTTTGGGCCTCAATTTGTTTCACATTTTACAAGCCCAATAACTTGTGAATCATATTTTGTAATTTCCGAAACTAATTTCCGAAATTCCAAAATTACCCTTAGCCTTGTCCCACACTTTCATGACTCTATTCTTTCATGCATAACTCTTATGTTCAACAAAATATCAAATTTGACCTCATATCTCAAGAATCCATTATTTATCGAATTTTTCCAAACGTGTGAAAACACGGGTTATAACATCCTCCCCCCTTTAGAACATTCGTCCTCGAATGTAAAATTAATCTTATAGGGTTTGAAAACACTTTGGGGGAGTTCATGGTTACAAACAACACATATGACATACGATTGGCATTGAAATGAAATCAAGCAGGGGTTTAAGGTTACCTGCGGACATAGGGAACAATTGAGGATATTTATTCTTCATTTCCTCTTCGGCCTCCCACGTCATTTCCTCCCTATTATCGTTCCGCCACAGTACCTTAACAGAGGCTACATCTTTATTCCGGAGCCTCCTTACCTGACGATCCAAAATAGACACGGGCTGCTCCTCGTACGATAGTTGCCCCGTCACCTGAATATCATCCGCAGGAAATATTCTGGAAGGGTCACCAATGCATTTGCGGAGCATAGACACATGGAATACCGGATGTACCGCTTCCAAATCAGATGGCAAATCTAACTCATAGGCGACATTTCCAGCCTTCCGACCAATCTGATAAGGCCCAATATAACGCGGACTGAGCTTACCCTTTCTGCCGAACCGCATCACGTCTTTCATAGGCGATACCTTCAGAAATACCCAATCGCCTACCTGAAACTCCAACGGTCGACGCCGTTTATCCGCGTATGACTTCTGTCGACTCTGGGCTGCCAACAGTCGCTCTCGAATAAGTTTTACCTTGTCCACGGCCTGCTGGACCATATCTGGGCCAATCAACTCTGACTCGCCAATATCAAACCAGCCGATCGGCGATCTGCATTTCCTGCCATATAATGCCTCGTACGGAGCCATCTGGATGCTGGAATGGTAACTGTTATTATATGCAAACGCAATCAACGGCAAGTGATCATCCCAGCTGCCTCTGAAATCAATAACGCAGGCCCGCAACATATCCTCCAGCGTCTGTATAGTGCGCTCGGCTTGTCCGTCGCTCTGAGGGTGAAAGGCTGTGCTCAGACTCACCTGAGTCCCTAGACCCTCCTGAAACGACCTCCAGAAATGCGCCGTAAACTGGGCGCCTCTGTCAGAAATAATAGATAGAGGAACTCCGTGAAGCTTCACAATCTCCTTAATATAGAGCCTGGCATAATCCTCGGCGGAATAAGTAGTCCTGACGGGAAGAAAGTGGGCTGATTTCATCAGCCTATCCACAACGACCCAGATGGAATCATACTTCCGTGGAGTGCGAGGAAAACCTGTAATGAAATCCATATTAATAACCTCCCACATCCAAGTCGGGATTTCCATCTCCTGCAACAGTCCACCCGGCTTCTGATGCTCAATCTTGACCTGCTGACAATTAGGGCACTGGGCGACGAACTCTGCAATATCCCGCTTCATGCCGTCCCACCAGTATAAGCATTGGAGATCATGATACATCTTTGTAGACCCAGGATGGACCGAATAGCGAGCATAATGTGCCTCGCTCATAACCTGCTGCCGAAGGCCTGCAATATCAGGTACACACAACCTGCCTCTGTATAACAAAGTGCCTTTCGGTGAAAACTCGAACGGGGTCCTCTCCTTATCATAGGTTGTGTCCCTGTACCGAGCTAAGACAGGATCTTCGTATTGACGCCTCTTAATATCGTTCCTGATGGATGACTCAGAAACCCCTCGAACAGAAATCTGGGTATCTCCAGAATCGGCCAGACGAACCCCGAGACTAGCCAACTGCTGAATATCACGGGCTATCCCTCTCCTGTCTGGCTGTAAGTCGGCCAAACTGCCCATAGACTTCCGACTGAGCGCATCCGCAACAACATTAGCCTTACCCGGATGATACAGAATATCCACGTCATAATCTTTCAGAAGCTCCAGCCATCTCCGCTGCCGCAAATTAAGCTCTCTCTGCCTGAAAATATACTGGAGACTCTTATGATCAGTATAGATATCCACATGAACGCCATATAAATAGTGTCTCCATATCTTCAGAGCATGAATCACCGCTGAGAGCTCCAGATCGTGGGTAGGATAATTCTTCTCATGCTTTTTGAGCTGCCGGGAAGCATACGCTATAACTCTGCCGTGCTGCATCAATACACAGCCTAACCCCATACCAGAAGCGTCACAATAAATAACGTACCCGTCCGGTCCCTCTAGAAGAGTCAGAACTGGGGCTGTAGTTAGCTTCTCTTTCAGCAACTGGAAGCTCCGTTCACAAGCGTCAGACCACTGGAACTTAGCTCCCTTCTGAGTCAGCCTTGTCAAAGGCGCTGAAATCGAAGCAAACTTCTCCACAAACCTCCTGTAATAACCTGCTAGCCCCAGGAAACTGCGTACCTCTGTGGGTGTCGTAGGTCTGGGCCAATTCTTCACGGCCTCAATCTTCTGTGTGTCCACCCGGACACCATCAGCTGCAATAATATGCCCCAAGAAAGCCACTGAAGACAGCCAGAATTCACACTTAGAAAATTTGGCATATAATTTCTGATGCCGGAGTACCCCTAATACCGATCTCAGATGATCTGCGTGCTCCGCCTCAGACCGAGAATAAACCAGGATATCATCAATGAATACAATTACAAACATATCCAAGAATGGCCTGAATACCCGGTTCATCAAATCCATGAATACTGCGGGGGCATTAGTAAGCCCAAAAGACATAACCTTGAACTCATAATGCCCATATCGGGTCCGGAAAGCAGTCTTAGGGATATCAACCTCTCGTACTCGCACCTGGTGGTAGCCGGATCGAAGATCTATCTTCGAAAAACACTTAGCGCCCTGCAGCTGATCAAACAAATCATCAATCCTGGGGAGGGGGTATTTATTCTTTATAGTTACCTTATTCAGCTGCCGATAATCAATACACATACGCAGCGACCCGTCCTTCTTACGCACAAATAGTACCGGAGCTCCCCAAGGCGAAGTACTGGGTCTGATGAAGCCCTTATCCAACAAATCTTTCAGCTGCTCCTTCAACTCCTTTAACTCTGCAGGCGCCATTCTGTACGGAGGAATAGAGATAGGCTGAGCGTCTGGGAGTAAGTCAATAGAGAAGTCTATCTCCCGCTCTGGAGGAAGAACTGGAAGCTCGTCGGGGAAAACATCTGGAAACTCATTAACCACGGGGACTGACTGAAGTGTCGGCACCTCTGCTCCCAAGTTTTGCACCCGTACCAGATGATAGATATAACCCTTTCTGATCATTTTCTTCGCGTTAAGGTACGAAATAAACTTACCCTTCGGCGATGCTGTATTACCAGCCCATTCTATAACTGGCTCCCCGGGAAACTGGAAACGAACCACCTTATTTTGGCAGTCAACATTAGCGTAACAGGAAGCTAGCCAATCCATACCCATAATAACATCAAATTCAGTCATATCTAACTCTACCAGATCTGCCTTAGTGTCACGGTCACAAACAGTTACGGAACAATCTTTATATACCTGTTTCGCTACAATAAAGTCCCCGATCGGTGTGGCTACCTCAAATGGCTCTATAGGTTCAGACATAATACCAATTTTACCGGCAACAAGTGGTGAAATATATGATAAAGTTGAACCTGGATCAATTAGTGCATACACAGACCGAGAGAAGACCAATAAAGTACCTGTAACGACATTAGGAGATGCCTCCTGATCCTGGCGGCTGGCCAAAGCATAAATGCGGTTCGAAGGACCGCTAATACCAGAAGCTCCACCACGACCTCTGCCGCGACCCGCTGGTGCTGGAAAACCCTGCCCCGTAGGGCGCATAGCCACTGACGAAGATGAAGACCCAGCGGCTGATCCGGTAGGCTGCGCTGCACCACCCGAACTACCCTTATACGAGCAATCTCTCACAGAATGGCCCTGACGACCACAAGAAAAGCATGCACCGGTGGCTCTGTAGCACTCCCCCGGATGATATCTGCCACAAAGAGAACACTGAACCCTGGGCGGCCTCATCTGACCAGAACCCCTATCTGTCCGCGAACCTGAAGCCCTGGTGTCACGACCCAACCCCGTAGGCCGTGACTAGTGCCCGATCTGGGCACCCGAACCCCTCTATTAAATATTATCTCAAATTCTATCAACTCATTCTAGTATATGGCGAAAGCCGACAAGGCTTTATTTCAAATTTAGGTAATTTCCAGAAAAATTTCGGCAGAGTTTCCTTTGTTTTACGGACTATCCAATATACCCTGCACGCAGAAAATACCAACGAAAGCCACACAGGGCTAACCAAGCAATATATAAACATATGCGGACCGGCCGCCTCGGCGTATAGGGTCGCCCAAACAACATATGCGGACCGGCCGCCTCGGCGTATGTGATCGCCCAAACGACATGTACATACATTCATACAGAAAGACCCTAACCCACAAACATGTCCACAGACCTCTAAACAGACCGACAGAATCATATGACGGGACAGGGCCCCGCCGTACCCATGAACGAATATATACAAATGCACTAATAAATATATATACCAAAAGTATAAGCTCCGGAAAGAGAGGAGCACTCCGAATAGTAGAAAGGGTGTCCTAAACAGGTGGATCACCAGGCTGTGCGTCTGTACCTGCGGGCATGAAACGCAGCCCCCGGAGAAGGGGGTCAGTACGAAATATGTACTGAGTATGCAAAGCAGAAGGTACAAAAATAAATCTGAATAATAATCGAATCAGATATATAGAAAATAATACATATCAAAATGTTTATTTCCAAAGTATAAATTATGCATAGGGCATTGGAAAATGTGGTCGCCCGCCTGTCGATGGCGCCACAACACAGCATAACACCAGAAAGTTTCAAATCTCCGAATCCCCGTCACACATCACAACACAGCATAACGCCAAACACAGCATAACGCCAAACATAAGTGGAACCCGGCCCTCGAGCGAGGAGCACGGTGAACCATAAACACAGCATAACACCGGAATGTATCAAAAAGCGCACGACAACAGAACCGGCCCGGGAACCGGCGAACGATATCATAGTAGGCACGAGCGGAGTAGTGAGGAATCATATGCATAAAATCATTATTATAAATCCGAAGGATAAGTAAAATAGTCATATTCTAAATCGGAATGATAATTATCACTTTTTGATTCAAAGTTGTCGAATTTACATAAAGGGCGTCGCGGGACCCACGGACGAGTATAGACCCGAACTGAGCCCGTCTATGAAAAACATACTCATTTTATATCATACAAACTCCTACGAAAATTTCAAAGCAATCCGAGCTTTTCTGAGGAAATTATGGGCGTTTGAAGTTTTGAAATCGCTAAAGAATGAACTTTAAAACAAAAATCAGCTTTCATGTAATCTTTACAAATTATGGATTCCAAGAACATAAGGATCAATGTTTTGCCATGACAAGGCAAGGATGCCAAAGAACAAATGTGATTCATAAACATGCTCGGATTGTGAGAATAGAGTTTCCTCGAGGCTTATATCATAGCCTATTTTAACTAAGGCATGCCGAAGAAGGAGGATTACTTTATATACCTCGTACGCACTCCAAGCGAATCAATCTAAAGCTAATCCAAATCTACGCCTCGGGCTCCCCAAAGTCTACAAATACGCCAACGAATACCAAACATTAGCTAAGGGCACTTAAGCCATTCATTCCAACTATTCATTAAATTTTACAGAAAATTCGGCAGCATTTCCCCTATAAATAGGCCATCCCGAGAATTTAACTCGCTCAAAATCAACAACAACAACAACAACAACAACAACAACAACCAACCTAGCAACATCGATAATCAATTCGAAAGGCAAAATAACAATAGTAACTTTCTTTTACATCATTCAACAACTTTCCAACTATTCGTTTCAACGGCTTACATTCAAGCCACAATATAGCTCATACATTCAATTGTCAACCCGAATTCTTACCAACAACATTCAAGAACTTTCTAAACAGTTTACATAATTTTTCCAACAATCCAATAATTTAATCCAATGTGGCCGAAAACAGCCCCAAACCGAGAGCAGCCCCCTATGCCACACTTCTCAACTTCTATTCATGATTTGTGTCAACAATCCACAATGTAACGATATAATTCTCATAAATATACAAATTACGTCAAACGCACAATAAGCCTCAAATCAGTCCGCAACAATTCACCATATCATTTTGGGACATTAAACTCTCATTTCCAACATAAAAGTCATCACAACAACCATTAAAACGCTAAGCGACATTAGTGTTCTTTGGCATATAGCATGACCCATATTCATCTATCACTACACATATACATATATTGATGATTCTTAGCCATCCTACACACTACAACAATTTAACTCGCTGCAAGGAATTTATTCAACACCCAATCAAAATACCCATTTACACGGCTAACTTCAAACCCACCATATCTCACAAATTTCACCCATATTAACATACTGCAACAAGCATATAACACTCACAACTCATAAAACAAGAGAAATTCTTACCTTTCTTCTTCAATCCCACAAATAGTTAGGGTTTGTGATCTTGCCAAACGGATGATTTGATCGCCCCAACAACACTTCCACACTACTTAGGGACCTCAAAATAGTGGGTTTACACCAAAGAAATAATTTTGGGATGGCTTGAATTGGATTTGTTTTTTTTTTTGTTCTTGGCCGTGTGGTTGAAGTTGTTCTTCAACTTCTTGCTCTTTTTTTTTTTTTTGATGGAATGGTAGAAAAGATGACTACTTGGTCATCTTTTGTGCTTATATGAATATTGTCCAAGTGTCCATGGCCCACACATGGGGTGGACCAATTAAAATTGGCCACACAATGTGTGGGACCAATTCCCATTTACATGGCCACCAAGGAATTTTTTTTTTTGAACAACATTTTAGTTCCAATTTTATGAATTGTAGTCCCAATTTTCCCTAAGTGTTCAATGCCATCAATTTCATACATGACTTATATCTCAAATTAAAATCAAATGGTCAAAAGTCCCGACTTCAAATCCCGGAATAATCTTGGCCTTAAATTATCATAGTTAATCCGGGTTGTTCCAATGTATAAAAATACGGGACTTAACATCCTCCCCCCCTTAAGAACATTCGTCCTCGAATGTTGGATTAATGCTACGGATCTTACTCAAATTCGAGGGAGTTTCTTTTATAGCCATCATATACGAATGATTCACAAATCAATATAGTCAAACATAGAAATTGGATTACCTGAAGGTACTGGAAATAGGTGAGGATACTTTTTCTTCATCTGCTCCTCAGCTTCCCAGGTCATTTCCTCTCGGTTATTATTCCGCCACAGCACTTTAACAGAAGCCATATCTTTGTTCCGCAACCTTTTTACCTGGCGATCCAATATGGCTATAGGCTGCTCCTCATAAGATAGCTCCTCGGTGACCTGAATATCATCTACAGGAAAGACTCTGGAAGGGTCACCAATACACTTACGAAGCATAGAAACATGAAATACCGGGTGTACCGCTCCCAAGTCAGCTGGCAAATCCAATTCGTAGGCCACCTTGCCTATTTTGCGAATAATCAGATAGGGCCCAATATATCTCGGACTGAGCTTTCCTTTCTTGCCAAATCGCATAACACCTTTCATCGGTGACACTATCAGGAACACCCAATCGCCAATCTGAAACTCTAACGGTCGACGTCGCTTATCGGCATAATATTTCTGTCGGCTCTGGGCTGCCAACAATCTTTCTCGAATAAGTTTCACCTTATCCACGGCCTGCTGGACCACATCTGGGCCAATCAACTCAGTCTCCCCAACATCAAACCAACCGATCGGTGATCTACACTTCCTGCCATACAAAGCCTCATATGGTGCCATCTGAATACTGGAGTGGTAGCTGTTATTATACGCAAACTCAACAAGCGGTAAATGGTCATCCCAGCTACCCCTGAAATCAATAACACAGGCACGCAACATATCTTCCAATGTCTGAATAGTGCGCTCGGCCTGTCCGTCGGACTGGGGATGGAAGGCTGTACTCAGGCTCACCTGGGTCCCCAATCCCTCCTGAAATGATCTCCAGAACTTAGCTGTAAACTGGGCACCTCTATCGGAAATAACAGACACAGGAACTCCATGAAGTCGTACAATCTCCCTGACATAAAGCCTGGCATAATCCTCAGCTGAATAGGTGGTCCGAACTGGAAGAAAATGGGCTGATTTCGTCAGCCGATCAACAATAACCCAAATAGAATCATACCTCCGTGGAGTGCGAGGTAGACCTGTAATAAAGTCCATATTAATGATCTCCCACTTCCACGTCGGTATCTCCATCTCCTGCAATAGCCCACCGGGCTTCTGGTGCTCAATCTTAACCTGTTGGCAATTTGGACACTGAGCAACGAACTTTGTTATATCTCTTTTCATACCGTCCCACCAATATAGGCATCTGATATCATGGTACATCTTCGTCGACCCTGGGTGAACAGAATATCGGGCGTAATGTGCCTCGCCCATAACCTGTCGCCGCAACCCTGCAACGTCAGGTACACACAATCTGCCTCTGTGAAATAACACTCCATTAGGTGAAATCTCAAACAGAGTCTTCTTCTGTGCCAGCGTTGCATCTCTGTACTTTGCCAGAATAGGATCCTCATACTGATGCCGCTTAATATCTTCTGTAATAGAGGACTCAGCAATACCTCGAACAGAAACCCCAACATCTCCAGAATCAGCCAAGCGAACTCCAAGACTAGCCAACTGATGAATATCGCGAACCATTTCTTTACTCTCTGATGGCACGTCTGCTAGGCTGCCCATAGACTTGCGGCTGAGTGCATCCGCCACAACATTAGCTTTCCCAGGATGGTAGAGAATGTCAACATCATAATCTTTGAGCAACTCTAACCACCTCCGCTGCCGCAAGTTCAGCTCCTTTTGCCTAAAGATGTACTGAAGGCTCTTATGATCTGTATAAATGTCAACGTGAACCCCATATAAATAATGTCTCCACATCTTCAAAGCATGAATGACCACGGCCAGCTCCAAATCGTGAGTAGGATAATTCTTTTCATGTTTTCTGAGCTGCCGGGAAGCATAAGCTATCACCCTGCCGTGCTGCATCAACACACATCCCAAACCAATACCAGAGGCATCACAATAAATCACATACCCATCTGGACCCTCCGGAAGAGTCAGGACTGGAGCCGTAGTCAACTTCTCTTTCAGCAACTGGAAGCTACGCTCGCAAGCATCTGACCACTGAAACTTAGCTCCCTTCTGAGTCAGCCTTGTCAAAGGCACTGAAATGGAAGCAAACTTCTCCACGAATCTCCGATAATAACCAGCCAATCCCAGAAAGCTACGCACCTCTGTCGGCGTCGTAGGTCTAGGCCAATTCTTTACGGCCTCGATCTTCTGGGTATCCACTCGGACGCCATCAGCCCCAATAATATGTCCCAGAAATGCCACTGAAGATAACCAGAATTCACACTTAGAAAATTTAGCATATAATTCCTGGTGCCGAAGTGTGCCAAGTACCGTCCTCAAATGGTCCGCATGCTCTGCCTCTGACCGAGAATAAACCAGAATATCATCGATAAATATGATCACAAACATATCCAAGAACGGTCTGAATACCCGATTCATCAGGTCCATAAATACTGCTGGGGCATTTGTCAGCCCAAAAGACATAACTCTGAACTCATAGTGCCCATATCGGGTCCTGAATGCTGTCTTGGGAATATCAGCCTCTCGTACCCGTACCTGATGGTAACCCGATCGCAGGTCTATCTTCGAGAAGTACCTCGCACCCTGCAGCTGATCAAACAAATCATCAATCCTGGGGAGGGGATATTTATTCTTGATGGTTACCTTATTCAACTGCCGATAATCAATGCACATCCGCAGCGAGCCGTCTTTCTTCCTCACAAATAATACTGGAGCTCCCCAGGGTGACGCACTAGGCCGAATGAAACCCTTCTCCAATAAATCTCTCAGCTGCTCTTTCAATTCTTTCAGTTCTGCAGGTGCCATTCTGTACGGAGGAATAGAGATAGGCTGAGTGTCTGGCAACAGATCAATAGCAAACTCTATCTCCCGTTCGGGAGGAAGACCCGGAAGCTCATCTGGGAATACATCTACAAATTCATTAACCACTGGGACTGACTGAAGAGTCGGTGCCTCTGTCTCTAAATCATGAACACGGACCAGATGATAAATATACCCCTTTCTGATCATTTTCTCAGCCTTGAGGTATGAAATAAACTTACCCCTCGGCGATACTGTATTACCTGCCCACTCTATAACTGGCTCCCCTGGGAATTGGAATCGGACTATCTTCTTTTGACAATCAACATTAGCATAGCAAGAAGCTAGCCAATCCATACCCATAATCACGTCAAACTCGATCATATCTAACTCTACCAAATCCGCCTTAGTGCAGCGGCCACAGATAATCACGGAACAATCTCTATAAATCTGACTGGCTATAACAGAATCCCCTACTGGTGTAGCTACCTCAAAAGGCTCTATCGATTCGGATTCTATCCCAATTTTATCAGCAACGAGTGGAGATATAAATGATAATGTAGAACCAGGATCAATCAATGCATACACATCACGAGAGAAAACCAGTAATATACCTGTGACGACATTAGGCGAAGCCTCCTGGTCCTGTCTGCTGGCTAAGGCATAAATGCGGTTCGAAGGACCGCTAGAACCCGAAGCTCCGCCACGACCCCTGCCGCGGCCTGCTGGTGCTGGAGTACCTCGCCCCGCAGGGCGCATCGCCACCGAGGCTGAAGATGAACCACCGGCTGACCCGGTAGACTGAGCTGAACTGCCTGTACCACCTCTAGCCGGACAGTCTCTCATCTGATGGCCCTGACGGCCGCACACAAAGCATACACCCGTAGCTCGGAAACACTTTCCCGGGTGCTGTCTCCCACAGTAGGAACACAAAGGTCTGGGTGGCCTCATCTGACTGCTGGAACCTCTGTCCAACTGTGAACCTGAAGCCCTGGAGCTCGGGCCTGCCCCTGAATATCTGGCACCCTCAGATCTCCTGCCGGTAAACTGTGGGGGTGTACCCCGGCCTGACGGAGGAGGATGTCTGCCTGACTGCTGCTGCTGAGGCTGTCCGCCTCGAGAATCTCCAGAATAACCTGCGAATCTGGCCCTCTTGGGCGGCCTCCTGTCCCGATCTCTGCTAGAATAATCAGCTCTATGTCGGTCCTCCATACCCAGGGCATAAGCCTGTAGTCGGGCAATATCCATGTCTGCCTGCAATGCCACCGCCATACAGCCATCAATCAAATAGCGGTCTAACCCCATCACGTATCTGTGCATCCGATCGGCCATATCTGCTACTATGGCAGGTGCATACCGGGCCAAAGAATCAAACTCCATGTTATACTCACGGACGCTCCGACCCCTCTGCTGCAGATGCAAAAATCGGTCAACCCGCGCCCGCCGTAACTCTGGGGGCAAAAAGTGGTGAGTGAAAGCAGTCACGAACTCGTCCCAAGTAGCTGGGGTAGCACCCTCACCCCTGGATAGCTCCCAGGACTCATACCAGTGAGCAGCAACATCCCGTAGTCTATGCGAAGCCAACTCAACAGACTCAGTCTCTGAAGCCCTGACCAAATCTAGTGAGCGCCGCATCCCCCGAATAAAGTCATGGGGGTCCTCGTCGGGCTTAGACCCGTAAAACTCTGGAGGGCCACATAATAGAAACTCTCGAACCCTCAGGTTGTCACGCCTATCGTCATCATCATCATCTCTCCGCCCGCGTCTGCGAGCCTGTCCCGCTACCAGAGTGGTCAATAACTGCACAGCCTCTCTCAGTGTCCTGTCCTCCGCCCCTTGCTGAGGAGCTGGAGGCGCGGGAGCTGAAGCCCCTTGAGCTAATGGTGAAGCTGCTCCAGACTCCTCTGACGATGAAGACGTAGCAGAGTCGGCTGGCCGGGACGTAATATCACGCATCATCTGAGCAAGGGTCCGAGTACCCTTCTGAGCCCGGCTGGTCTCTCCTACTACGCCCTTTTTCTTCTGGGCGGCCGTCGCCTTTTTCGGAGGCATCACTGAAAGAAAAACAACAACAGATCAAAACCGAATCATCCTAATAGCACAGTTCTATCGCACGATCTAAGATCAGAAGAAAAGACAACATCCTAAATGTCCTGTAGCCTCCTGTTTATAGATGTGGTGCACAACACACCGATAAACAAGACTCTACTAGACACGATCTGTGGACACTCCGAGGACAAACCGCTCTGATACCACTTCTGTCACGACCCAACCCCGTAGGCCGTGACTAGTGCCCGATCTGGGCACCCGAACCCCTCTATTAAATATTATCTCAAATTCTATCAACTCATTCTAGTATATGGCGAAAGCCGACAAGGCTTTATTTCAAATTTAGGTAATTTCCAGAAAAATTTCGGCAGAGTTTCCTTTGTTTTACGGACTATCCAATATACCCTGCACGCAGAAAATACCAACGAAAGCCACACAGGGCTAACCAAGCAATATATAAACATATGCGGACCGGCCGCCTCGGCGTATAGGGTCGCCCAAACAACATATGCGGACCGGCCGCCTCGGCGTATGTGATCGCCCAAACGACATGTACATACATTCATACAGAAAGACCCTAACCCACAAACATGTCCACAGACCTCTAAACAGACCGACAGAATCATATGACGGGACAGGGCCCCGCCGTACCCATGAACGAATATATACAAATGCACTAATAAATATATATACCAAAAGTATAAGCTCCGGAAAGAGAGGAGCACTCCGAATAGTAGAAAGGGTGTCCTAAACAGGTGGATCACCAGGCTGTGCGTCTGTACCTGCGGGCATGAAACGCAGCCCCCGGAGAAGGGGGTCAGTACGAAATATGTACTGAGTATGCAAAGCAGAAGGTACAAAAATAAATCTGAATAATAATCGAATCAGATATATAGAAAATAATACATATCAAAATGTTTATTTCCAAAGTATAAATTATGCATAGGGCATTGGAAAATGTGGTCGCCCGCCTGTCGATGGCGCCACAACACAGCATAACACCAGAAAGTTTCAAATCTCCGAATCCCCGTCACACATCACAACACAGCATAACGCCAAACACAGCATAACGCCAAACATAAGTGGAACCCGGCCCTCGAGCGAGGAGCACGGTGAACCATAAACACAGCATAACACCGGAATGTATCAAAAAGCGCACGACAACAGAACCGGCCCGGGAACCGGCGAACGATATCATAGTAGGCACGAGCGGAGTAGTGAGGAATCATATGCATAAAATCATTATTATAAATCCGAAGGATAAGTAAAATAGTCATATTCTAAATCGGAATGATAATTATCACTTTTTGATTCAAAGTTGTCGAATTTACATAAAGGGCGTCGCGGGACCCACGGACGAGTATAGACCCGAACTGAGCCCGTCTATGAAAAACATACTCATTTTATATCATACAAACTCCTACGAAAATTTCAAAGCAATCCGAGCTTTTCTGAGGAAATTATGGGCGTTTGAAGTTTTGAAATCGCTAAAGAATGAACTTTAAAACAAAAATCAGCTTTCATGTAATCTTTACAAATTATGGATTCCAAGAACATAAGGATCAATGTTTTGCCATGACAAGGCAAGGATGCCAAAGAACAAATGTGATTCATAAACATGCTCGGATTGTGAGAATAGAGTTTCCTCGAGGCTTATATCATAGCCTATTTTAACTAAGGCATGCCGAAGAAGGAGGATTACTTTATATACCTCGTACGCACTCCAAGCGAATCAATCTAAAGCTAATCCAAATCTACGCCTCGGGCTCCCCAAAGTCTACAAATACGCCAACGAATACCAAACATTAGCTAAGGGCACTTAAGCCATTCATTCCAACTATTCATTAAATTTTACAGAAAATTCGGCAGCATTTCCCCTATAAATAGGCCATCCCGAGAATTTAACTCGCTCAAAATCAACAACAACAACAACAACAACAACAACAACAACCAACCTAGCAACATCGATAATCAATTCGAAAGGCAAAATAACAATAGTAACTTTCTTTTACATCATTCAACAACTTTCCAACTATTCGTTTCAACGGCTTACATTCAAGCCACAATATAGCTCATACATTCAATTGTCAACCCGAATTCTTACCAACAACATTCAAGAACTTTCTAAACAGTTTACATAATTTTTCCAACAATCCAATAATTTAATCCAATGTGGCCGAAAACAGCCCCAAACCGAGAGCAGCCCCCTATGCCACACTTCTCAACTTCTATTCATGATTTGTGTCAACAATCCACAATGTAACGATATAATTCTCATAAATATACAAATTACGTCAAACGCACAATAAGCCTCAAATCAGTCCGCAACAATTCACCATATCATTTTGGGACATTAAACTCTCATTTCCAACATAAAAGTCATCACAACAACCATTAAAACGCTAAGCGACATTAGTGTTCTTTGGCATATAGCATGACCCATATTCATCTATCACTACACATATACATATATTGATGATTCTTAGCCATCCTACACACTACAACAATTTAACTCGCTGCAAGGAATTTATTCAACACCCAATCAAAATACCCATTTACACGGCTAACTTCAAACCCACCATATCTCACAAATTTCACCCATATTAACATACTGCAACAAGCATATAACACTCACAACTCATAAAACAAGAGAAATTCTTACCTTTCTTCTTCAATCCCACAAATAGTTAGGGTTTGTGATCTTGCCAAACGGATGATTTGATCGCCCCAACAACACTTCCACACTACTTAGGGACCTCAAAATAGTGGGTTTACACCAAAGAAATAATTTTGGGATGGCTTGAATTGGATTTGTTTTTTTTTTTGTTCTTGGCCGTGTGGTTGAAGTTGTTCTTCAACTTCTTGCTCTTTTTTTTTTTTTTGATGGAATGGTAGAAAAGATGACTACTTGGTCATCTTTTGTGCTTATATGAATATTGTCCAAGTGTCCATGGCCCACACATGGGGTGGACCAATTAAAATTGGCCACACAATGTGTGGGACCAATTCCCATTTACATGGCCACCAAGGAATTTTTTTTTTTGAACAACATTTTAGTTCCAATTTTATGAATTGTAGTCCCAATTTTCCCTAAGTGTTCAATGCCATCAATTTCATACATGACTTATATCTCAAATTAAAATCAAATGGTCAAAAGTCCCGACTTCAAATCCCGGAATAATCTTGGCCTTAAATTATCATAGTTAATCCGGGTTGTTCCAATGTATAAAAATACGGGACTTAACACCTGGAGCTCTGGCCTGCTCCTGAATACCCTGGGCTATCGAACCTGTGACCTGTAGGCTGGGGAGGTGCGCTCTGCGCCGGCTGAGATGAAAATCTGCTAGGCTACTGCGGCTGTTGGGGATGTCTGCCCCGAAAATCTCCAGATGACCTGGCCCTCTTGGGCTGTCTCCGGTCCTGGCCCCTGTCAGGCTGGTGTCCTCCTCTGCCCCGATCCTCCATGCCCTAGGCATGGGCCTGAATACGGGCAATGTCCATACCGGGCTGAGCAGCCAATACTAAGCAGCTATCAACAAAATACCGATCCAGCCCCATAATATATCTGTGCATCCGGTCCGCCATAGTAGTCACCACAGTAGGTGCATATCGGGCCAAGGAATCAAACTCCAAACTATAGTCCCGGACACTGCGGCCCTTCTGCCTCAATAATAAGAATCTATCAGATCTGGCTCGTCGCAACTCTGGGGGCAGAACATGTCCAAGAAATGCCTGAGAAAAATCGCCCCAAACTGCTGGGGGAGCGCCGTCCCCTCTGGATAGCCCCCATGACTCGTACCAGTTTGCCGCCACATCATATAACCGGTACGAAGCTAACGCGACTGACTCTGTCTCGGAAGCATTAATCAAATCTAGAGTGCGTCGCATCTTCCTGATAAACTCCTCAGGATCCTCCTCGGGCTTTGTCCCGAAGAACTCTGGAGGACTACTAGTCAAAAACTCATGGGCTCTCGAACTATCACGCCTGACTGCCCGGTCACCTCCCAGTCCATGCCCCTGAACCTGCCCTGCCACAAGTCTAGTCAGTAACTGGACTGCCTCCCTCATATACTGATCCTTAGTGCCTGGCCGTGGAGCTGGAGGCTTAGGTACTGGAACTGCGGGAGCTGGCGGTGGAGCCGCCCCCCGATCTGCAGCTACGGCTGCCCCTATCTCCTCCACGAGTGGCGGTGTAGAAGAACCCTCTGTCTGGGGCAAAGTCTCCGGAGCAATATGTGCCTGGGCCCTGGTAATCCTCTGGACCCGGCTAGTCTCTCCCAAGGCTGCTGACTTGGCCTTTTGGGCCGCTGTTGCCTTTTTTGGAGGCATATCTGCAAATATAGCCACTCGTTAGGGAGGGGTCATCCTGATAACACAGCTCTATCGCACGATCTAAGACAGAAAGAAGGGTAGTATCCTAAATGCCCTGTAGCCTCCTGTTTATAGGTGTGGTGCACAACACACCGATAAACAAGACTCTACTAGACACGGTCTGTGGACAATCCGAGGACGAACCGCTCTGATACCACTTTTGTCACGACCCAACCCCGTGGGCCGCGACCAGTGCCCTAGCTGGGCACCTATATGTACCCGATACCCAAATTAGCATATTAACAAAATAATATAATAATAATATTAGTGGACGCTACAGAATTTAGCGTAAAAAGCAGACTTGGCACACATAGGCCGATAAGGCCATCATAGAACAAAGTATCCCAAACATATGTACAGAACCCACACAGATATATCCACAGACCTCTACAGAACATATCATAATCATAAGACGGGACAGGGCCCCGTCATACCCAGAACAATGTACATATCCAGATAGCAGTGACAGACTGTACCAAAAAGTGGGCTCTGAAGAAGAGAGCGCCCCAAAATAGCAGAAGTGGGATCCTAAACAGATGGATCAGCGAACCTGTCGTCTGTACCTGCGCGGCATGAAAACGCAGCCCCCGAAGAAAGGGGGTCAGTACGAAATATGTACTGAATATGTAAAGCGGAATCACAGAAGTCAAATCATAATGATTTCAGAAAATAAGTACAAAATCCAGAGTGTCAAATGCATATTTCCAGAACAGACAGAATGTGTACAGAAACATATGTCATATCATATCCGGCCCCTGCCACGGGACTCGGCAGACAGAACGTGGCCACCCTCCCGACACTGGTGCCACAATACAGAGGAATCAGAAAAAGGGGCGTGGCCCCGTATCATAAAATGTCATATCAAAATGGCCATAACAGATCAGATCAGAATAGGCGGACATGGCACATCATACTCCACAGACCCATGTACGCGTATACCTGGCCCCTCACATCGGGACGCGGCGAACAATGCAGAGAATCACGCTTGACAACATATCCTGGCCCGGGCTCAGTGTGGGAAACATTGGGACATCCACGAATGGAGTAGTGAGAAACTAATGCAATTTAAAAATATCATAAATGTTTTCAAAGACTCGATGAAGCGTATCAAAGCCAAACAGATCCAATGGAGTCGGACGGGATCATAATAAATGCATTTCGGATATCATAATAAATTACAGAAGTATAACTTTCCCGAAGTCATTCCGGGTGTCAAAATAATTTATAAGATTTAATAGAATATTTAAAACAATGTTTATTAGGCGATTAGTATGATAGTCAAAACATTTCTTTCAAAAATCGCCTGAAAAGGAAGCTTTAGTACATTAAGGGCAAAACCGGGAATAGTGGGCCCGCCTCGGGACAAATAAGGCGGCGGGCTCAAATTATGCCCTCTAAGCTTATGGTGTCACCTAAAAAGGTTCTACAGATATTCCATCAATTTTCAAGTGATTTAAAGCAAAATTTCATAATTCCAAGAAATAGCGCATCAAAATGGTTCAATTCTACTGAAGGAAAAACTGAAATTTTCTCTTGCGGATTCCGAGGGCCAAGAGGTCCTTCGAGGCCCGGATCCGACCCTAACACACTAAGGGCATGCCAAGGGAAGAATTGGGGTTGCTTTACATACCTTTCAAGCTCTTTACGCCTTTCCAAACTCACTTCCCGTTTCGTCGAAAAACTGCAATTGGTCAAGTTTACCAATTGTAAGCTATGAATACCAAAGTTTCAACTTAATGCATATTTGGCTACCGAAATTTCGGCAGCACTTCCCCTATACATATGGCACCCCGAGAATTCAACTCGGCTAGAAATCATCAACAACAACCCAAACGACAACATCAATATCAACAAAGAACATTAAAAACACAAATATCCTTCAACTAGTCATTTTTCTCACAAGTTGACATAACCTTCATTCTAACCCAAACTTTCAAACTAACATCATTGATTTCACATCCATTATCACTCAAGATCATCTCAATATAGATTTAGAGACATTTCATATCATTTTCCTTAAGTTATACACTTGATATACATAATATACAACTTTCCGCCAAAATCATAACTTATGCAAAACATCAAATCTTTGGCATACAACTTCATAACACGTTTCCAACTTCCAAATTCATCAATGATTATCACTATTAGCAACCAAACAACTTCATGTCCTTGATGTCGGAAAATCATACCGAAACGACATAAGTGTTTACATTCCAATTCGATACAAACTTATATCATTCTAACTTCATTTACAATACAAACATCACAACAACACTCTAACACATTAAACAAACTTAATCAATTCCATTCCATAGCCAACATACCACACGGCCAAGAACCCTCTTTGCCAACTTCAACTAAATCATTCAACTTTCAATCCCAATATGCATTTCATCACAATCACAACTAGAATATAACATGGATTCAACACATTATAGGTATTCAATACACCCATACCCACGGCTACATGTACATACCACACACCCACCTTGCAAACTTCCATTTTTCCATACAATCAACACATTTCTATATACTACAACACAAACAAAACTCAACAACACAATAAAAAGGTAGAAATTCTTACCTTTTCTTCAAGTCTTCTTCACTTGGAGATATGATCACTTTGGTGATTCTAATGCTCCCCACTCCAATCCAACTATACCAAGTTACAAAGGAACCTTGACTTAGTAGGAAATCAACAAGAAATAAATTTTTGGAGCAATATTTTTGGTAGCTAATTTTCTAGCCCAAACCCGAGAACCCTCCTTGCTCTCTCTATTTTTTTGTTCTTGCTTATCTTGTTCTTGACTTGTCTTGATAATTATCCTAACATATACTAGTTGATCACATGACTAGCACATGATCAACTAGATGGGTTTGGGCCAAATTCAATGGCTTGGCCGGCCACCCCTACTCTCTTTGGGCCTCAATTTGTTTCACATTTTACAAGCCCAATAACTTGTGAATCATATTTTGTAATTTCCGAAACTAATTTCCGAAATTCCAAAATTACCCTTAGCCTTGTCCGACACTTTCATGACTCTATTCTTTCATGCATAACTCTTATGTTCAACAAAATATCAAATTTGACCTCATATCTCAAGAATCCATTATTTATCGAATTTTTCCAAACGTGTGAAAACACGGGTTATAACAGTTAAGTATCACATGAAATATTTGTGCGAAAATTACTTTTCTCTATGATAAAAGACTTTACACATGTATGACTAAATATTTCATTAATCTGTGAATGTGTCACGACCCATTTTGCTTTGTCCGTGCGGGCACTTACCTTCCTACCTCGGTAAGCGAACCCTCAACCCAATAATGAATGAATACACGAAGAATGAATTTAAAATAGCGGAATAGAACAAATACGTAAGTCTCACGATATATCTATATATAAGTAGTAGTAAAAGTGCGGAAGACAATAAATACCCCCAGGGTCTAGTCTGAATATTACAAGAGCATCTAAGGAGAATAGTACAGTCTGGAATACTAATACATAAATGTCTATGTCTCTGAAATAAAAGTAAGACATACGATAGGAAAGTCTTCAAGGTCAGCGGACGCTATGCTCACCTTGGAGACTTGAGAGGAAGCTGAAGAGTCGATCAGTCACGGGTCAAGAAGTAGATCCAACCTGGTACTCTGCATTCATAAAAGAATGCAGCAAGTGCAGGTCAGTACAAACAACAGTACTGGTAGGTATCATCGACCGACTAAGCATAGTTAACACAATTCAGAAAATAAAGCAGATAAGCAAGGAATATAACAGGTATAAGACAATATGATCACAACCAAGTATCCGTCATCGCCTATGTAAAGCATCTAAACCCAAATATGTCAATTCCGAATATATCCAATCCAATCCAATCACCAAGAATCTCAATCAAGTCATAATGAAATGCAGTGCAATGATGGAATGAACGCAATGTAATGCCATGCAGATGAGGTGTACACATGTACTCCGGACGGAAATATCGATGTCTCGGTAGCACAACCCAGCGTGACTCATGAAGTCTAAGTGCCACCCGTCTTAGATCTTTGCCCAACAGACAGACGGGACCCTGGCTAATTGCTCATAGGGGGAGTCTCACCGGCACCACCCTGGGGGACTCGCGGAGTCCATGCACTAACAATAATTCCGGGATATCATCGGAATCGGCCATGCAACAATAATGCCGGAATAGATCATCGGACATCGGCTATCTCGCAATCACTCTAGTAAAAGTGTCTATCAAATATCAGTCTCACACAATCAACGATTCCAAAACTAAACCTCGGACATCGTCTTTCTCACAATCACTCAAGTAAAAGAGTTTATCAAATATCACTTTCATACAATCAATGATTCCGGATTTGATCTTCGGACATCGGCCTTTTCACAATCACTCAAGTAAGAGTTTATCGAAATATCAGTTTGCTCAATCAACGATACCAGATCATCATCGGGTATCGGCCATGCATCATAAATGTGTGAGAATGCGTGCAATGCGTATATCATTTATACACAGCCAAGTTCAATATCGCAAGTACCAACAAAGATGTACGCCAACAATGTATCATATAACAATAACAACAGTGGTATGCCAAGAGTATATCAATATCACAAGTACCAACAAAGGGGTACGCTAACAATATATCAATATCACAAGTACCAACAACGGGTACGCCAACAATGCAGCGTAGTCAAATACCAACAACGGTATATCAATCCTATCTCAGTCAAGACAATAACACAGATTCCGATATCTACCAACTACTCATGGAATCAACCATCACAATAGAACAATCAAACACACATAACGGGGTGGCTAGTCCTAACATACAACAAGGCCCAACCTAAGGCAATATCCAACCCGACCTCATACCCGAAGGTTCACATGCTGTCTCCAACATCATAATCTAAATATGTGCTTCGCTATACAAAGTCTCACCAAAGGTAAGCCATAACCTACCTGGACTGCCGAACCGCAACACCAAAAACTCACTCCTTTGCCTTGCCCTTCCGCTGAAGCTCAGAACTCAAGTAATCTAAGCATAATCGAATTCTATATTAGAAATCATGAAGAATGATACTAATATTGCTATGATTTTAATTAGGTCAATTCTAACCCTAGAAATTGAGGGAACGGGCTCACAGGGGCAAAACGGAAAATTCACAAGAAAAATACCAAATTAAGTACTAAGTGATACTAACCCAACCATTAATTGTTGATTTAGCCCAAGGATTGGCCTAAATTCCGATTTCAAGCAAAAACCCCCAAATTGGGTATAAACCCTAAATCTCCAAATCCGAAATTCAATGTTAAAAGTGGAAGATACATGATTAATAAGCTTAGATTCATCAAATTTTAGCATAAACATCATCAATTTCCTCATACATGAGCCTAAGGGAAAGTTCATCAAAACCCTCCTTCAAATTCCACCTTTAAGAGATTGTTAAAGGGAAGGGGAAAATCTAAGATGATTGTGATTAAGGAAGAGTAAAGGATTGGGCAAGGTTTACCTCCAATAATTTCTCCAAATTATCTCCAAGAATAGTTTCTTCAAGCTCAAATACCAAATTGGGAAATAATGAGGGTTTAAGGCTTATTTAAGACACATTTAATGAAACATAACTGCCCGTCACCACCACGGCGGTAGATATGCCGCTACAGCAGCGCCGCCACGGCAGCTGGGAGATCGCCACAGCGGTATGGCCAACAACATACATAGTTTCCCCAGCGGCCAACACATCGCAACAGCGGTGCCGCCATTGCGGGCACCAGACACCAGAATCCCCAAATTTTCGAAGTCTTCAATTGAAATCCCGTGTTATTCCCGAGGCCATCTGCTTATAAACCAAACATATAGTCCCACATAAAAACATGTTCCGAACACGCCTGTGGCCTCGAAATTCCCAACGGAGTTCTCGTTGACCGATTCAACCTCCGATGTCTTAATTCCAATTTCCCATCCCAAGTCCCGAAATGCATCCAAGTGCATTGGGAACCAAACCATATGCACATACAAGTTCTAAACGACTATCCAGAGCTCTCGGAATCGATGGAATTCCGAAAAAGGTTCGTTTGCCCAAAAGTCAACTTTGGGTCAACCATTTTTCACTTTAAGCCTATATTTTCACAAAAGTTGCCCGAGTCTGGTCTAGACACCTCAGGAAGCATGTCAACGGTCCCTTCAAGTCACAAGTGAGCTAATCAATGCTCGGGAACGGGCGAAAACACCAAAAGAACTATAACGACCAAACGGGTCATTATAGAATGTCAACAATTAATTGTATCTTGGTCACTATTCATATTAAGGAGTGATGATCATCATATTTATTCGGTTATCAACATTAGATGCATCTTCATTAAATTTGAAGGTTATAGTACGAGATACATATTCGTTTAATTACTAAATGTTACTTACGGAATTGCAAGAAATACATGACCATTAGAGTGATAATAAATATCTTCATAAAGGCATATTATTACTAACCATTTAACTTTACAACTGTTAAATTAAGTGACAATATGGTCAATGTATTGTTAATTGTGTTGGCTATTATGATCACTAAAAGTTAAAATATTTTCAAATGCTTACTATGTTTATTACTGATGAACTGCTCTATTTCTTGTAAAATATTATTCTTTGTAAGTTTTATAATTATGTGAAAAAGTTATAGCTCACAACTGTACAAGGAAAGAATAAGCTTTGAAAGCCCTCATCAGGTAAGCGACATATTACGTTTTCAACATTTTACGACTTTCAATTATTCCATGAGATTGAAAATACATGAATATTGATCTAATATATTTGAGATCATTTACGAAAATGTATAAGAAAATATTCTCAATTTTTATAATCTTAAATGTGCTCCTAAAGCAGTATTTACGAATAAAAAAAAAGTTTTAAAATATATTAAGAGATTATTTTATGCCTAGTTATGACTAACAAAACTATGTTATATTTCTTGGAGTGAATGAGAAAAATTGTGATCAACATTATATAAGGGTAAGATGTTTGGTTCAAGTCCCAACGCACCATGAGGGTAAGACATCGGGTTCAAGTCTTGATGCACCGCGATGAAAAGATGTTGGGTTGGATCCCAAAACGTTATGGCCTAACACAGATTTATAAGGGTAAGACATCGAGTTCAAGACCTGGTGCACGATGATATATGACCTTGGGTTCTAGTCCCAACACATTACGGCCTAACACGCCTTCCTATGGGTAAGGCGTAGGGTTTAAATCCCAATGCACCATGGTGATGATACAACAATGGTTTAAATCTCGATGCACCATGGTGATGATAAAATGATGACTAAGGCAAAATAATATGATTTTGATGAAAAATCTTGAATTCTGTCCCACTGGATCTGCTCCATTCGCTTAATCGAATGTGGGAGCGATAGATCAAAAGTCTGAAATATGAGAAAATAATTATTGTGGTCATATGAATAAACGTGGGTGTGACAAGGGACAACATAAGAGTCATCATTTTGGTAATATAAAAGGAAGAACATTATGAGTTCTCAAAATGGTCCTTCAAAAGGTTAAGGTAATGTTTACCATCTATTTGGTATGAAAGGTATTGGACACACGATTGTCGTGCAACCTAATTTGATAAGTTTTGTAAATCCTCCATCAAAAGAAAGATGGCACACTTGACCTTTCAAAGTGATGTTGAGGTGGATCATATAAATATGATAAATGTCAAGGCATGGCAATGATTTATAAGGAAAATTTATGAAGCACATACAAATAGTTATAGTCAATTCTTTGAAAAGAATGTGACTTGTGATAAGCATCGTGAATGCTTGACCATTCTTGAAGGTGAATGTGTCAAGAGGTGATAAAAATTATGGATAAGGACGTGTCAAGTATGGTTGCATAAATTTCACAACTCATCTCTACGGGAGGTTTGAGAGAAATAAAGAAATATATTGGCATAAACGACCATTGGTCACATACTTTTAGTACGTCAAATATTGTGGTATGTCTTATCATGAATTATTGAGGGGTAAAAGCAAGAAATAAATCTTGCCTATAACGGTTTTAGCCATGACCATAATGACGATAATTTTCTTTCTATAGGAGATGTTCATGATATGGATGGGGTTATGAAATATGTGGTAGTACAAAATTAATTGGGAGTTATGGTGTAACGACCCTTCCGGTTGTTATGGGTAATTAGTGTTAGACCCCGTATTTTTATACGTCGAGTTATTTGCGAAGGAATCGACGTGAGTTAAAGACGGAACCCTTCCCGGACACGAAATAGAAACCTTTAATTTTTAATTTCTAAATTAGAACTAATTGTTTATAAATTTTACTTAGTATAAAAATATTATTGGAGATTAGGAACTACTTAATTGTGGTGTTAATTAAAAATTAGTGGCAGCAATGAGCCAAGAGGAACATTAACGTGCCAATGCCTAGTGATGACTCAAAGTCATCTAAAATAAGGCTATTACTCATTTAAATATTGGCAATTCATTATTATATGAAGGCATGCTATTACATGTTGGAAGATTCATTTAAATATTGACAATTCATTCTTGTATGAATGCAATTGACAAAAGGTTCACGTGGAAATCTTATGGGAGACATAAAAATATACATTTGGATGAGTGATTCATCCACTACACATATAGTAGATATGGGATACTTTAATTATTCAAGCATGTCACATTATTCTATTACTTAGGGGACATAATATGACCATATGGTCTTCCACTAAAGACCAAATACGGTCTTCAAGAATAGTGTGCAAGTGAGGCCTTGAATTGAGTTAAATATTAGGCCAAATATACTCCAAATGGAATAGAATTTTGCTGGTCACGTGTAGAGCTTAGGAAGAGCATGTGTATATTTTATATGACTCATAAAATCAGCCAAACCCTCATTTCATCTTCGACACATAAACAAGAGAGAGAGAGAGAACAAAAGCCATGGCACTCATGGCCATGGCTGAGCAAAAGTGAAGCTCCAAATTTGTTGATCAAAAAAATATTTCTTCAAGCATTTCAACCCTTTGGAAGGTGTATAACAACGTGGGATTGATCCTAGATAGCAAGAACAAGAATTAAATTCAAGGCACGAATTCTAGCCAAGTTGAGAAGTCAAATTGTCAAGGTAAGGTTTAATTATCTATTTACACGTTTTAGTAAGGATTTAAACGTATGGTAGATGTGTAAATATAAGTTGCGTGTATGAAATTATAAATGTTGGTGTTGGAATGTTGTTGAAGCCGTAGGGGCTGTTTTAAGGGTGATTTGGATGTGTTGTGAATGTGTAAATATGAACTGCATGTATGAAATTGTGTGTTGATGTTGAAGCATTGTGGAAGCCGTAGGGGGCTGTTTGGTGTGAAAATAGTGGACTGATTTTATTTAGTAATTATGGTTGTTGCTATCATAGATTACATATTAAAAGAATGAAAAGAATTGGAACGTTAAAGGTGAAGTTGTGTTGATATGAACATGTTGTTATTCTTGTTGAAATGTAAGTTTGGGGCCGTGTAGGGACTGTTTTGGTAGAAGGGGTGGACTGATTTTACTTGGCATTTTGATTGTTATTGTTATGAATCTTATGATGAGAATGAAGGTATTAAATGATTAGAGTTGGAGTTAAATTTGTTTGTGGGCTGTTGTAAGGATTATAGTGATAATAATGTAGCCTATTTGCGTATGAATTGAAGATGTAATTGTCATGTGGCTGCTGGTTGTATTTCATTAAAATTGGATGAAAAGATCGTATGAAATAATGTATAAGAAGTGTATGTGGGCTGCTTGGTGTATTGTAGGTGTTCGTTGGAATTTCGTGTATCTTTATGTTTTTGGTTAGGGACTATTTTGGATGTGTTGTTGTTTTCGTTAAGTTGGAAAAACTAATTATAGTTAAGAGTATACATTATGTTGTTATAGTGATTGGGCTGTTATAGCATCGTTAGGACTTCCCTTCTGCTATCTTGGAGAGCTCTGTTGTTCCGGAGCCCAGATTTTGGTATTGATCCTTTTGATATATACATGTATATGTTGTCTAAGGGTACGACGGGGCCCTGTCCCGTCCTCTTTCACTGTTAAGACTCTTAGAGGTCTGTAGACATATATGTGAGTTGTATCCAGATGTGACCAGTTGTGTGTATGATTAGTATGCGTGTTCTATCGTTGTGGCAGCCTTGCCGGCTTGCATATATTGTCATGTTGTGGTAGCAGCCTTGTCGGCTTGCGTTTATATATATAGTTGGGACGGTCCCACATGTTATGACAGCCTTGTCGGCTTATGTACTGTGTTATCTGTTGATAGTTGTGACTCCTCAGGAGACAGGTTGCCGAACATATATATACATTTATGCGACAGTTCCGAGACTATGATTTGGTCGTTATAAGTTCCATATTATGTTTGTTGTGGACTGATCATATAGCTAACAGGTGTGTATACGAGTGCCCAGCTCGGGTACTAGTCACGGCCTACGGGGTTGGGTCATGACAAAAAGTGGTATCAGAGCAGTTCGTCCTCAGAGTGTCTACAGACCGTGTCTAGTAGAGTTATTGGTGTGTTGTGCACCACATCTATAAACAGGAAGTTACAAGACATTTAGGATGTTACCTTTCTTTCATATCTAAGATCGTGCGTTAGAGCCTAGCCATAGGAAATGAAATCCTTCATACTAACCTTTAATTTCAGCTGAAGAACGACATCGACAGAAGAAAGCGATTGACGATATTGGAAGCTACACAGTACACAGGTAAGCAATGGTGCGAAAGAGGCATGTCGGATAAGGTAAGAATACTGAAACATGATTAAAATGTAAAGTTGGCAGATGAAAGAGAAAATAAATAGGAAGGAATAACGGGTACAATTTGAGTTGGACGTGCGAGGTAAGTTCATCGTTTTTATACTATTAATTGATATTGGGAGCCCTGTGTGGCTATGATATGATAGGATATATATGTATATATGTTGGCCCTGTGAGGCATTGTTGGTATTTCCTGCGTGCAAGTTTTGGGATAGTGAGAAATTCAGAGGAAACTCTGCCAAAATTTTCCTAGAAATAAAAAGGAAATGAGATATAAGTTCGTAATATGTCTTGAAAGGTCGTATCAACAGTAATGATAAGATTTGACCAAGTTATCTAATGGTGAATAATTATGGAGTCCACGTGGTTGGTAGGAAAGGAATGTTCCAACACGTTACCTGGTGGCTAACAAATATGCTAATATATATCATATTAGATCCACGTATGCTAATGTTTCGATTATTATATTAATGTACTTATCCAGCATTTGCCTTCTTCAAAGCTAAGCATCCTACTATTATATTTAAATAACTTTTCCCCAAATTGGCATGGATAGTACAAGCTCTATTATTAAATGTTTACTAAAAAGTATTGAGATATTCGGCCACTTTTGCTGACCTTGGGGAGACTTATTGTTATATCCCGTATTCTCATGTGTTGGAAAGTGTGCGAGTTAAATGATATTAGTAACATACACGAGGTTATTCCCCAAGTTTATAAATGTGTTAAAAGTGGTTCATATTTAAGTAAATCATGATCAAGAAAATAAGTACATGATTAATTGGTTAAAGACATTGAACTAAAATGGAGAGAGAGGAATTTATTTGTTATATTATTAGGTGAGGATTAAAGTAGTTTAAGTATTGTACTATGGATAAATTTTGATGTGGCAACACTCTATATACGTGGAAGCATGGCAAATAAATTAATAGTGACTCGAGACATTCGTACACATGCCCACAAAGTTTTATCTTTGGATGCCATTTCAGTGGCCCCACGGCTATGATGGTGAATAATTTAAATGTTCCTCAATTGATATATCATTATCTGTGTAATTGAGTAAATTGGGGATCATGGTAGAAGTAAATAAATCAATTGGAATGGCTGGATAATTTTTTTAGAATGGGCACATGTCCGTGTGACTCATGGCTAGGTGGCAAAAGGTTGAGGTGTGTATTTGTGTTTATATAACTGATGGCAGCCTTAAGTGATTATAATTTAAGAGATTGTGGACAAGAAATTATTTAATAATTGTTGTGGGAGATAAGTCTATTAGTTAAAGAATAAAGTGACAAGTGCCATAATCAACATGACTACGTGTCTCCATAAAAGTGATTAAATATTTAAGTTAAAAAAAATATATATATATACTTATGTGTGTAATTGGCTAAATGAGGAATATGGTGGAGGAATGAATTAATTTGTTAGTAATGGATAAGTGTTAACGTAACACTTCCAGGTGTACCATTTTAAGGTTATTAGTGACTAAGCATTTAATTCATTAGTGGTGACATTTGATAAATAATTTTCTGAAGTGGTATAAAGTTATACGGGCCCCAAGGTCAACTAAGGGAACAAGTAATTAATTACATGAGATAAAGTGAAGCAGTTACAATTAGCATAAGGGGGACAGGTGGCCATAGGGCCCTACGTGTAAGGACAAGAGTTAATTATGTGTCCTATGCTAATTTAGTCACAATTCTCTTAACAATGCATGTTTGCTGCATGTATACTTTTAGCAAGCAGCAATAAATTTTAATTCTAAAAAGAGTATCTACATGCTACGTGTGGGCATGTCAAGCAAGCAATATATGACTAAGACTATTTGGTAGAATTGGTGGCTGATTCAATTGAGATAAAGTCTAATAATATCAATGGGTTGGTTAAGTGGATGGGCACCACTGGAAAGTAAACGTTGGACCCTTCACCAATTTATATAAGTTTTATATAAGACAAATTCATACATATATGTATGCAGCAGATTGCATTTTCAAAATACAACTTACGTTATTTAGGGGGCTGCTTCTATTGATTAGAAAAAAAAAATATAGCGGCTACGTGATTTAATGGAGGGGGGTAAAGCAGCAACTTCTACTCTTAGGACGAGCAACAACGTCCAGCAAATTAATTTCAAGAGAAATAGAGGCAGCAAAGTTAGAATTTAAATTGAAGAAGAAGAAGTGGTGCAAGTGATTGTAGGATTTGTCCTAATCAATTTAAGGTAAGATTTCTTCTTCTTGAAATGTAATTAGAGTTAAGGATGTTGTAATGGAGAGATTAAATTGTATTAGACCAAAATTGAAAGTAAAAAAAAATAAAAAAAAAATAAAAAAATAATAATAAAAAAAATTACATGATTATTGTTGACGTTGTAAGTGGGCAAAATATAAATAGATAATAAGTACACCCTTAAGGGGGGAAGCGGGTGAGAGAAATGCAAGTGTAAGATGGAAACAATTGGTACTACAATGTATTTGATATGGATGCTTAAACTTCGAGTGAGATCCCTTGTTGAAACAAGTTAGTAAGATCTGAGAGTCAGCAATAAGCGGATAAAAGTCAGGACGGTATTTGAAAAAGTGCTGAGGATTGTCTGTAAAGGTCGTGAATGACATAACATTAAAAAGTGGACGCTTGTAAAAAGAAAGAGTACGACAAGAAAGCAGAAACGAGTAACTTAAGAGATATTATAAAGCACAACAATGCTATACTGGATTAGAGGCTAAGATGTTGGCAATGGAGTTAATTGCTAATGATATTGTGACTTATAAATAGCAAAGGAGGAGAGAAAAAAAAATCTCCTATTGTAAGATATGAGGAAATCAAATGGTGAATAAAGGAAGGGAAAGGAGTAGGACAAGAAAGACAACAAGTGAGTTAGTTCAAATAAGATATGTAAAGCAGAATGAACCAGGAGAAGAAAAGACTATGGCTAAGATTGGATGTACTTTGTACAAGTTATACAAGAATGGTTATGCGGTCTACGCATATTTGTATGTTAAGAATGATACCAAGTGAGTACTTGATAAGAAGAGTAAGGATTCAGCAACGACAGTGCGGTTGCGATATTTTGGATACATTAAGGAAAGGTGTAAGATGATTTGAACCGAAATACCGAAAAAGAATTAGTGCCGAGGGAAAAAGCCATAGTTGAGCCCCGATATCAATTGAAAGATATAAGAGAAGAATGTAAGGTCTGCATA
Source organism: Lycium barbarum (assembly GCF_019175385.1). Classification (NCBI taxonomy): domain Eukaryota; kingdom Viridiplantae; phylum Streptophyta; class Magnoliopsida; order Solanales; family Solanaceae; genus Lycium; species Lycium barbarum. The sequence goes on along the minus strand of NC_083347.1, from coordinate 65,893,997 downwards.
AAGACTAGTGAGACGACACTAAGGTATTTCTCGGGCTAATTTAAGCGCCTTCGCATATTCTTGTAAAGATTGCAACATAATGTGTGACAGGAAAGTTAAGCGTAAAGATCTTGAATAACATGACATTACATGCCTAAAGTGTTATAAGTTGGATTAAGCGAAACGATCAGAACGAGCTGGTTACTAGAAGACAGTGAATTTAAGAAGAACGAACAACAGGACGGGCACCTTAAGTGTTATATCCTGTATTTTCGAACGTCGGATTATTTGTAAGTCGAGGTGGGGCCCACACGTCAAGATTTTTTTTGGGACATGTGACAAGTTATATGAATCGCATATGTAAAGTTAAACACAACTCGTGAAGGGCCCTGGGGCAAATCAAAGTGGAAGCCCTCCAAACGGATATTTTTAAGAAAACGTTTTCGGATGACCTGACTTGGAGGGGCAAAATCGGCATTATAAGTTTGGAATTTTGGAAAACGCCCAGAAATACAAGTTGTAGATAATTGAAATAGCTTTCCAACGGTAGGTCGTGGGCCTATAGGTGACATCGATACAAGGAGATATGGACGTTTTAAGGTTGAAAGGTCAGTGGGCTAGGCCCAACTCGTGCCCAACCGAGTTGGCCCAAAAAAAAATGAAAAAAAAAATATTAGGCCCAATGTTTAAGGGGTGGCCGGCCAAGTGAGGCCCAACCCATAGTTTAATTAAATTTCCATGTGCTAATTAATATAAGAGCCTTGGATGAGTCATAAAGCATAGAAGTTTCAAGAAAACTTGAGAGAAAGAAAAGAAAGAACAAGGAGAAAACTCCATGGCCATTTCGGCCAAGATGGGGGAATTTTCCCCCCATGAAATATTGTTCTAAAAATTATTTTCTTGTTGTATACCCACTAATTCAAGGGTCCTCTACAACTTGATGTAATTATTTTGGAAGATAGAACCCTTGGTTCATCAAATGCACACCTTGGTCAAGTGAAGAAGTAAGGAGAAAAAGGTAAGAATTAATCCCTTTTTATGTGGTATGAAGGGTTTATTTATTTTGTAGTATGTAGAAATGGTTAGAATTCATGAAAGTATGGAAGTTTGTATGGTGTTTATATGTGTGTAAGTAGCCGTGTGCATGTGAATATTGTATAGCCAAAATGAGTTAATTTTATGTTGTATTTTAGTTGTGGTTATGGTGAAAATTATATTGGGAATGAAAGTTGAATGAATTTTGGTTGAAGTTGGAATGTAGAAGATTATGTCACTTTAGAATGATTTTGTGATATTATGGAAATGAAGTTGTTAAGATGTGAATTATGATTATGGTTGATGAAATTGGAAGATGGAAATATGTTATGGATAGGTAGGTTGAATATTAGAAGTTTTGGATGAATTATGACTTTGGTGGAAAGTTTGTATATTTTGTATACCTTGTGAATATTTTGTGGAAATGATATGAAATATTTCCAAATTGTATTGTAATGATCTTGATTAGTAAATGAATATGAGAAGGTTGATATTGACTTGAAAGTGTAAAGTTGGTTTGGAAGTTGTTGCATTATTTGAAAAAGAAGACAATTTATGTTAGAATGCATTTCTAATGGATTGTTGATATTGTTGGCATTGTTGATTGGGTTGGTTGTTGCTATTTGAGCCGAGTTGAATCTCGGGGATGTTGTATGTATAGGGGAGATGCTGCCCAAATTTCCGTAGACAAGTATTGGCAAAAATTGAACCTTTAGGCCCTATGATTAATATTTGGTAAACATGACCAAATGCAGATTTCAGACGAAACGGGATTTGAATTTGGAAAGGCATAAGGAGCGAATAAGGTATGTAAAGCCTACCCCTTCATTCTCAGGCATGTTCTAGACGTAATAGGCTCGGCTGCGAGCCTTAGATACGACTCTGTTCTTCGGAATTCGAGATTGAAATCCGCTCCATTTCCTTCAGTAAGATTGAATCAGTTTTCTTATAACTTGCCCTTAAAGTAAACTTGATGTATGCAACTTTCCTAAACGGAGTCGGTATGCTTCTAAATGATTATGGACGACCTCATAAGGTCTATTATCTGTAATTTACGTACGCCGCCTCGAGTTGGTCCGAGGTGGGCCCACAAAGCCCGATACTTTCTGTATAACTTTAACTACCTTGTTTCTGTCCGATTTTCTCAGACAACATCTGGACTAATATTCTATCCGTTATATGGCAAGCGTTATAACTATTTTCATAAATTTGACAAAATATTTTTGACATCTGGAAATCTGATCCTGGTAATAATCTGTCGTGCCATCCCAAGTGATATATAGGCGCGTATTTTGAATACTGTCCGAATACTTTGATTTGACATGCCGTTTGGCCTATTTCAGTTCCATTGAGTCTGTATGATGATCTGTATGTATGTGGTTTCTCATTAATCTGTTCGTGGATGCCTCAACGCTTCCTTCACTGCGCCCGGGCCAGGTTCTGTTATCGTGCATATTCCACTGCATTGTTCACCGCGTCCCTCGGTGTGCGGGCCGGGATCTGTTTACATCTGTATATGATATTATGATGTGTGTATGGGGTTGGCGGCCAGGATGGCATATGATCTGATCTGTCTGTCCACCGCGTCCCGTACTAAGAGGGCCGGATTCTGTTACCGCGTCCCTCATGAGAGGGCCGGGATCTGTATGTATGTATGTATATGCTATCTGCATCTGTATAAGCATATGACTCTGTATGACTCTATATGACTCTGCATGCATGATTCTGTCTGTCCGTGTGGATTATGGTTCCGTCTGTACGTCTGGATTATGATTCCGTCCGTCCGTCTGGATTATGATTCCGTCCGTCCGTCTGGATTATGATTCCGTCCGTCCGTCTGGATTATGATTCTGTCCGGTACATTTCTGCCCGTCCGTTTGGATTATGATTCTGTCCGCTATATTTTTGTGCTTCTGGTTCAGACTATGATTATATTTGTTATATTTTCGCTTTACATACTCGGTACATTTTTCGTACTGACCCCCGGTTCTTCGGGGGCTGCGTTACATGCCCGCAGGTACAGACGCACCCGGTGATACACCGCCAGTCTAGGACACTGATTCTGCTGTTTTGGGAGAGCTCCTTTAATCCGGAGCGTGTACTTTTGGTATATATCTTCTGACATCTATATATTTTGTATGTATGGTAACTTGGGGTACGGCGGGGCCCTGTCCCGTCATCTGATTCTGTATGTCCGATTAGAGGCCTGTAGATATGTATGTGGGTTATGGGTTGTCACTGTTCAGGTAGGTATGTACGAGTTTGCTATTCTGTCTGCTATGATAGCCTTAACGGCTTAAGTGTAAGTCTAAGTATGCTTATGTATGTATATGTTCTCGTGCGCTGTATTTTATTTTATTATGGATCCCTGTACAGCTAATGTGAATTAGTTTTTTTGGGCACGCCAACTCCGGTAGGTAATTACGTACGGGTATCCAGTTAGGATACCAGTCACGGCCCACGGGGTTGGGTCGTGACAGAAGTGGTATCAGAGCGGTTTGTCCTCGGAATGTCTACAGGCCGTGTCTAGTAAAGTCTTGTTTATCGGTGTGTTGTGCACCACATCTATAAACAGGAGGCTACAGGACATTTAGGATGTTACCCTTTCTTTGAATCTTAGATCGTGCGATAGAGCCGTATGGTTAGGATGTTTCTTTTCCTACGAATTGCTGTATCTACGGCGAGGCTCCAACGAGCAACAGTGTCAGCATTTGGGAAATTGTTTCTGACCCTCTTCCTGCAGGTGATTGTGGATTGATAAAGAATGAAAAGGGCAGCTTCTGACGATGTGGATGGGGTGCTAAGAAGGCCCCCAGGATATCACCAAGACCGAGTAAGCAGAGCCCCAGCTACTCGATTGAGACAGACCCTTCGGAGGATCCGGCAACATTACCTCCAGAGTTCCTTACCCCCAGAGAAGAGGATATCCACGATACAGATCCACTAGAGCATTCCTCTGGGACGCCGGAGGAGGAGGTTTCCGGGGACATGCCAGCAGCTCCCGTGGTGGAGCACTATGTCAGATAGGCCTCCCCGGAGAGTGTTATGCCCTACTCCAGTCCTTTGTCCTGGCTATCAGTGAACCAGGAATTGCCGGGCTACCTATACTCCTCCGATTCGGATGCATGTAATAGCGGGAGCCAGACGAGTGGGGGGCAGACAGACGATGATGATGATGGACACATTTCCCACGGCAGCTCCCAGGTCAGACCCGAGATTGATCATTTATAAGTATATGAGTTTCCTAGAGCTTCCTATGTTTGTATGATTTCTGTAGAATATTATTCAATGACGACAACGGAAAAAAATAATTAAAAAGGGATTAAAGACCCAGTGGTTAAAAACAAGGGCGACTGAGATGTCCCCGCCACCAGTGTGAATCTAGAAAACCCAGATGAAAGTGAAAATTGAAGATTCAGAAGGGCAACATGGTAATTGTATGGTTTAGACCGGAGTGGGACCCGTTATGAAAACTTTCCGAAAATTTACTAAGACCCCGATCGGCCCTAAATTACGTGACAAAGGTCGTGTGGGGCAGTCGACGCAATTATATTAGCATTAACGCATCAAAACACATGAAAGTTTTGAGGTTAAGCGTGCTGGAGCCAGAGCAATTCTGGGATGGGTGACCCCCTGGGAAGGATACGAATTTTCACAAATGTAAGTATAAGCTATGAATGGAAATTTGGGGTAACCTAAAGAAAAAGAGAATGTGTGGAGTAGCCAGTACCCTTATAGGAGTCACGCAGATCGAGTAAGAAGAAATTGGAAAAGAGTCCGAATGAGGATCTGGAAACATTGCAAATAGATATATTGTGATTGCACTTTTGCGATGAGACACAATAAGGGAATGTTATGTATCAAAGGCATAAGAAGGGGATCCAAATAAAAATCTAAGAAATATGGTGAAGGAAAATATTGTAAGTGTACCTCTGTAACAGCGCAACAACGATAAGGAAGTGGTATGCATAAGAAAGTAAGAAAGGGCCTAAGGGCTATTGTACAGGGTCAGTAGAGTTCCATAAGGATACAAACTTATTTGTTATATTTGATTGGATACTTTGATGAAATAACTCGTGGTACAACGATCAGGGTGAGTAATGAAACGTCGACAAGGGAAATTTTCGTAAATCACTGAAGCCTTAGTGGAAGTGGTCTAATTCTAATCAAGATTCTGTCTGCTATACTTCTGCGCCTCTGACTGTACTTCTGCACCTTTGACTTTGATGAGGCTCTGTCTATGATGCCTCTGTACTTCTGGATCTGATTACGTTTCTGTCTGATATGCCTCTGTACGTTCGACTCTGATTACGAATTTGTCTGATACATCTCTGTACATCTGATTTTGATCACGGAACGTCTGACATACTTCCATACGTCTGACTTTGACTACGAATCTGTCCGCCATAGTTCAGTGCATCTGACTCTGGTTATGGATCTGTCCGGTATGCTTCTGTCCGTCTGACCCTAGTTATGAATCTGTTCGATATGACATGGGATTATGATAACGTTGTAAGTAACCGAGAAGTGTGACAAGGGGTGAAAGATGTTGATGGTAATTGTAACATTGAAAAGAATTTTGAAGGAGAGAAAGGAACCTCCCCGAAATATGATGAAACTTCATAAGGACAGTCGAACATTCGAGGACGAATGTTTTAAAGGGGGGGGAGGATGTTATATCCTGTATTTTCAAACGTCGGATTATTTGTAAGTCGAGGTGGGGCCCACACGTCAAGATTTTTTTTGGGACATGTGACAAGTTATATGAATCGCATATGTAAAGTTAAACACAACTCGTGAAGGGCCCTGGGGCCAAATCAAAGTGGAAGCCCTCCAAACGGATATTTTTAAGAAAACGTTTTCGGATGACCTGACTTGGAGGGGCAAACTCGGCATTATAAGTTTGGAATTTTGGAAAACACCCAGAAATAAAAGTTGTGGATAATTGAAATAGCTTTCCAACGGTAGGTCGTGGGCCTATAGGTGACATCGGTACAAGGAGATATGGACGTTTTAAGGTTGAAAGGTCAGTGGGCTAGGCCCAACTCGTGACCAACCGAGTTGGCCCAAAAAAAAAAAATGAAAAAAAAATATTAGGCCCAATGTTTAAGGGGTGGCCGGCCAAGTGAGGCCCAACCCATAGTTTAATTAAATTTCCATGTGCTAATTAATATAAGAGCCTTGGATGAGTCATAAAGCATAGAAGTTTCAAGAAAACTTGAGAGAAAGAAAAGAAAGAACAAGGAGAAAACTCCATGGCCATTTCGGCCAAGATGGGGGAATTTTCCCCCCATGAAATATTGTTCTAAAAATTATTTTCTTGTTGTATACCCACTAATTCAAGGGTCCTCTACAACTTGGTGTAATTATTTTGGAAGATAGAACCCTTGGTTCATCAAATGCACACCTTGGTCAAGTGAAGAAGTAAGGAGAAAAAGGTAAGAATTAATCCCTTTTTATGTGGTATGAAGGGTTTATTTATGTTGTAGTATGTAGAAATGGTTAGAATTCATGAAAGTATGGAAGTTTGTATGGTGTTTATATGTGTGTAAGTAGCCGTGTGCATGTGAATATTGTATAGCCAAAATGAGTTAATTTTATGTTGTATTTTAGTTGTGGTTATGGTGAAAATTATATTGGGAATGAAAGTTGAATGAATTTTGGTTGAAGTTGGAATGTAGAAGATTATGTCACTTTAGAATGATTTTGTGATATTATGGAAATGAAGTTGTTAAGATGTGAATTATGATTATGGTTGATGAAATTGGAAGATGGAAATATGTTATGGATAGGTAGGTTGAATATTAGAAGTTTTGGATGAATTATGACTTTGGTGGAAAGTTTGTATATTTTGTATACCTTGTGAATATTTTGTGGAAATGATATGAAATATTTCCAAATTGTATTGTAATGATCTTGATTAGTAAATGAATATGAGAAGGTTGATATTGACTTGAAAGTGTAAAGTTGGTTTGGAAGTTGTTGCATTATTTGAAAAAGAAGACAATTTATGTTAGAATGCATTTCTAATGGATTATTGATATTGTTGGCATTGTTGATTGGGCTGGTTTTTGCTATTTGAGCCGAGTTGAATCTCGGGGATGTTGTATGTATAGGGGAGATGCTGCCCAAATTTCCGTAGACAAGTATTGGCAAAAATTGAACCTTTAGGCCCTATGATTAATATTTGGTAAACATGACCAAATGCAGATTTCGGACGTAACGAGATTTGAATTTGGAAAGGCGTAAGGAGCGAATAAGGTATGTAAAGCCTACCCCTTCATTCTCAGGCATGTTCTAGACGTAATAGGCTCGGCTGCGAGCCTTAGATACGACTCTGTTCTTCGGAATTCGAGATTGAAATCCGCTCCATTTCCTTCAGTAAGATTGAATCAGTTTTCTTATAACTTGCCCTTAAAGTAAACTTTATGTATGCAACTTTCCTAAACGGAGTCGGTATGCTTCTAAATGATTATGGACGACCTCATAAGGTCTATTATCTGTAATTTACGTACGCCGCCTTGAGTTGGTCCGAGGTGGGCCCACAAAGCCCGATACTTTCTGTATAACTTTAACTACCTTGTTTCTGTCCGATTTTCTCAGACAACATCTGGACTAATATTCTATCCGTTATATGGCAAGCGTTATGACTATTTTCATAAATCTGACAAAATATTTTTGACATCTGGAAATCTGATCCTGGTAATAATCTGTCGTGCCATCCCAAGTGATATATAGACGCGTATATTGAATACTGTCCGAATACTTTGATTTGACATGCCGTTTGGCCTATTTAAGTTCCATTGAGTTTGTATGATGATCTGTATGTATGTGGTTTCTCATTAATCTGTTCGTGGATGCCTCAACGTTTCCTTCACTGCGCCCGGGCCAGGTTCTGTTATCGTGCATATTCCACTGCATTGTTCACTGCGTCCCTCGGTGTGTGGGCCGGGATCTGTTTACATCTGTATATGATATTATGATGTGTGTATGGGGTTGGCGGCCAGGATGGCATATGATCTGATCTGTCTGTCCACCGCGTCCCGTACTAAGAGGGCCGGGTTCTGTTACCGCGTCCCTCATGAGAGGGCCGGGATCTGTATGTATGTATGTATATGTTGTCTGCATCTGTATAAGCATATGACTCTGTATGACTCTATATGACTCTGCATGCATGATTCTGTCTGTCCGTGTGGATTATGGTTCCGTCCGTCCGTCTGGATTATGATTCTGTCTGTCCGTCTGGGTTATGATTCCGTCTGTCCGTCTGGATTATGATTCCGTCCGTCCGTCTGGATTATGATTCCGTCCGTCCGTCTGGATTGTGATTCTGTCTGGTACATTTCTGCCCGTCCGTTTGGATTATGATTCTGTCTGCTATATTTTTGTGCTTCTGGTTCAGACTATGATTATATTTGTTATATTTTCGCTTTACATGCTCGGTACATTTTTCGTACTGTCCCCCGGTTCTTCGGGGGCTGCGTTACATGCCCGCAGGTACAGACGCACCCGGTGATACGCCGCCAGTCTAGGACACTGATTCTGCTGTTTTGGGAGAGCTCCTTTGATCCGGAGCGTGTACTTTTGGTATATATCTTCTGACATCTATATATTTTGTATGTATGGTAACTTGGGGTACGGCGGGGCCCTGTCCCGTCATCTGATTCTGTATGTCCGATTAGAGGCCTGTAGATATGTATGTGGGTTATGGGTTGTCACTGTTCAGGTAGGTATGTACGAGTTTGCTATTCTGTCTGCTATGATAGCCTTAACGGCTTAAGTGTAAGTCTAAGTATGCTTATGTATGTATATGTTCTCGTGCGCTGTATTTTATTTTATTATGGATCCGTGTACAGCTAATGTGAATTAGTTTTTTTGGGCACGCCAACTCTGGTAGGTAATTACGTACGGGTATCCAGTTAGGATACCAGTCACGGCCCACGGGGTTGGGTCGTGACATTAAGTTTGGGTTGTGACAGAAGGATTAGTTATGAGCTACGTTACAAAAGAGGGCTATGGCGTAAGATGACCTATGGGTCTCAATGAAGTTGTGGCGAAAAACACTATGACAAAAGTCAAGAAAAAGGGTCCTGATTTAAGTAACAGACGATTCACATGGTAGAGGTAACGACTATGCGATTAAGACTAGGGGAAAAAGTAACGATAAGGGCAAAAGGTTTTTAGCTTAGAGAGGTAAAGGATATTCAAGTATCAGGAGAATGACTCACTTATATTTCTTGAAAGGACATTTCTGGGGTGCCAAGGAAGTATTGCAACCGAGATTTATTACTATGGAGAAAACCCGTTTTCAACTACTCAAAGGGAAGGTTAAGATGATGCATGTCAAAGGATTAAAAGATGACTTCACAACGAGAAAAGCCCGACCTGAGCTTCAAGTATAGATGGATATAGTAAGTTGCAGTCTATTACGGGGGTAGCTTACTTTCCTTGGAAATTAAATATTAACAAATGACAGGTGGAGAATGGCTTTAGGCTAAGCGCACAGCATGATAGATGAGTTCGAGTTACAATCGATTCGTCATAAGCTCACCATAATCAGTATACTTATACAATATTAACTTAACATTCGAGGACGAATGTTCTAAAGGGGGGGGGGGGGGAGAATGTTAGACCCTGTATTTTTATACGTCGAGTTATTCGCGAAGGAATCAACGTGAGTTAAAGACGGAACCCTTCCCGGACACGAAATAGAAACCTTTAATTTTTAATTTCTAAATTAGAACTAATTGTTTATAACTTTTACTTAGTATAAAAATATTATTGGAGATTAGGAACTACTTAATTGTGGTGTTAATTAAAAATTAGTGGCAGCAATGAGCCAAGAGGAACATTAACGTGTCAATGCCTAGTGATGACTCAAAGTCATCTAAAATAAGGCTATTACTCATTTAAATATTGGCAATTCATTATTATATGAAGGCATGCTATTACATGTTGGAAGACTCATTTAAATATTGACAATTCATTCTTGTATGAATGCAATTGACAAAAGGTTCACATGGAAATCTTATGGGAGACATAAAAATATGCATTTGGATGAGTGATTCATCCACTACACATATAGTAGATATGGGATACTTTAATTATTCAATCATGTCACATTATTCTATTACTTAGGGGACATAATATGATCGTATGGTCTTCCACTAAAGACCAAATACGATCTTCAAGAATAGTGTGCAAGTGAGGCCTTGAATTGAGTTAAATATTAGGCCAAATATACTCCAAATGGAATAGAATTTTGCTGGTCACGTGTAGAGCTTAGGAAAAGCATGTGTATATTTTATATGACTCATAAAATAAGCCAAACCCTCATTTCATCTTCGACACATAAACTAGAGAGAGAGAGAGAGAGAACAAAAGCCATGGCACTCACGACCATGGCTGAGCAAAAGTGAAGCTCCAAATTTGTTGATCAAAAAAATATTTCTTCAAGCATTTCAACCCTTTGGAAGGTGTATAACAACGTGGGACTGATCCTAGATAGCAAGAACAAGAATTAAATTCAAGGCACGAATTCTAGCCAAGTTGAGAAGTCAAATTGTCAAGGTAAGGTTTAATTATCTATTTACACGTTTTAGTAAGGATTTAAACGTATGGTAGATGTGTAAATATAAGTTGCATGTATGAAATTATAAATGTTGGTGTTGGAATGTTGTTGAAGCCGTAGGGGTTGTTTTAAGGGTGATTTGGATGTGTTGTGAATGTGTAAATATGAATTGCATGTATGAAATTGTGTGTTGATGTTGAAGCATTGTGGAAGCCGTAGGGGGCTGTTTGGTGTGAAAATAGTGGACTGATTTTATTTAGTAATTATGGTTGTTGCTATCGTAGATTACATAGTAAAAGAATGAAAAGAATTGGAAAGTTAAAGGTGAAGTTGTGTTGATATGAACATGTTGTTATTCTTGTTGAAATGTAAGTTTGGGGCCGTGTAGGGACTGTTTTGGTAGAAGGGGTGGACTGATTTTACTTGGCATTTTGATTTTTATTGTTATGAATCTTATGATGAGAATGAAGGTATTAAATGATTAGAGTTGGAGTTAAATTTGGTTGTGGGCTGTTGTAAGGATTATAGTGATAATAATGTAGCCTATTTGCGTATGAATTGAAGATGTAATTGTCATGTGGCTGCTGGTTGTATTTCATTAAAATTGGATGAAAAGATCGTATGAAATAATGTATAAGAAGTGTATGTGGGCTGCTTGGTGTATTGTAGGTGTTCGTTGGAATTTCGGGCATCTTTATGTTGTTGGTTAGGGACTGTTTTGGATGTGTTGTTGTTTTCGTTAAGTTGGAAAAACTAATTATAGTTAAGAGTATACATTATGTTGTTATAGTGATTGGGCTGTTATAGAATCGTTTTGATGAAGTATTATGTCACACCCTAATCTTGGTAGGGCATGATGGGCACCCGACCCTTACTTAGGGCCGAGCGAACCCTCTGACTCTTAGTACACACATAACCTCTTTGGACCTTTAAATGAAATAAACATGAAATACATAGTAAGGCTTTCAGAAGTATTCTTTTTTTTTTCTTTGTGCTCAAATCAAACAAAATCTGTAATTATATAGAATTTATATCATAGCACAAAATGACACATCGGTTGATGGAGCCGCTTACAGAACTGACAACCAATACCCACGAATCTGTCTGCAAAGTCTCTAACATTAATCAGACATCATAGCACATATACTCTGACTCGGCAGCACTCCAGGAGTAAGTGGAGCTTGCCAACTCTACTGGAACATCTTCTATAATAGCTTCAACTCATCTGGGTGTACTTGCGCGGCATGTAACGCAGCCCCCGAAGAAAGGGGGTCAGTACGGAAAATATACTGAGTATGTAAAACATGGAATACAGAAAACAGAAACATAACCGGAACAACGGTACAAAAGTAAGTACATTAGCCAGAATACCAAGGTGCTTATTTTCCGAGCGTAGATCATGCATACCGATGTCATATGTCAGAAGAAGTACAGAAAATGAGTAAATCGTCCAGAGTATCAGAATACTTACTTTCCAAACACAGATCATGCGTGCTGACCTCATATGTCATCATATACATATACATGTAACAGATCCTGGCCCTCTAGTGAGGGACGCGGTGGATGGAGTCATTATGTGTGCTGACATCATATATCATATACACATATAACAGATCCCGACCCTCTAGTGAGGGACGCGGTGAATGTAGTCATCATATATGCCGATATCATATATCATATATGCACATAACAGATCCCGACCCTCTAGGGAGAGACGCGGTGAATAGCCATCCTGGCCACCATCATATCATTATATACAGACATACATATAACAGATCCCGGCTCTCCAACGAGGGGCGCAGTGAACAATGCAGAGGAATGTACACGATAACAGAACCTGGCCCGGGACGCAGTGGAGGACATACTGAGGCTTGCACGAACAGAGTAGTGTGAAACCACATGCACACAAATCAAGACTGGATAGATACGTACACTTACTGACATCTGAAGGCTCAGAAACAAGTTTCGGGTCAATCTGACTTAGTATACGAAAGTTACAAGCGTTTGAAGTACAGAACCTTCTACGAACGTTTCATAAGCCATTTTTGGAAAATTAAAGCAACGATCATATCAAGTATCTTTCGGATATCGTTATGGATCAAATCAAATATAGCTTTTGGAACCATATGTACATATCAAAATATATCAAGACTTAACGGAATAATCAGACGTGCTATCATTTGAAAATCAAGACATTAATCATATCACTTATCTCTCGAATGCCAATTCGGAAACATATCAGGTAGATCTTCGGACATCATAGATAGGCATCAAAATCATATGAAACAGCTTATGGAAATCAAGGATATTAGCCATCCTAGTGGCTCTAAGAATGGGAATTTCTTTGAAATCATACATATACGTTATTTGTTCGTTTCATAAAGATCATGCCAAAAGAAAGAAAGGGTAAGCCTTACATACCTGTCCCACTTCCTATTAGCTACGCTTATTCGTCCAAACTTGCTAGTCTACATTCAAGAAGATTTACATAATCATTAGATTCATCGACATATACTTTGTCTAAGTCTTTTAAATGAATTCATCTATATTCTACCGAAATTTCGGCAGCATTTCCCCTGTAAATACACCATCCCCGAGATTCTAACTCGGCCAATTTTATCAACAACAATCCGAGAATTCAACTCGGCCAAATTATCAACAACAATATCAACAATCACATCTCCAACTTCAACAATTATTTCAAAATATATTCTAACATTAACAACCTTCGTCACACAATTCAACGACATTTCATTTATATTCAATTCAATCACACATAATAAAGCCAATACCAATGATCTCATATTCAAGTGTAAGTACGAGATCATTCTAACATGATTCAAGAAAACTTCAGACAATTCACATAATGTTCCAAACAACCCAATCAACATATTACTTCGCCCGAAACCTTCCAAATTCAATAAGAACAATAACAACACATTTCCTTCTTTCAAATTCAAACACAACAACCCAACTTACAATCTTCCAACCGCATGTCTCACCTTCAAATTCATGAATTATATTCACCACCTACACATTAGCAACTCTATTCTTGTAATTATAAGGAACCTTACTAATATCACATTAACTTCTTCCATAATCCACAAACGATTACAACTTCAGTTCAAACCATTAAATCTTCATTTAACATCATAGAATCCACAACACAACAACAATCAAAATGCTAAATAAAATCAATTCATCACATCTCACAACACCACCTCTATATTCGGCCACCACTTCCACACACATATTTTCATGAATTTCATTCATTCCTCACTCTACAGCATATACAAAGCATCCATAACATATGAAAAGAAGATTGAATACATACCTTTTCACTTAATTTCTTGGCTTGGCTAGGGTTGTGAACTTGCACAAATGAATTATTTTATTGCTCCAACAACCTCTCCACGTTAATTAGGGCCTTCAAATTGTTTGGAATACTAGAAGAAAATATTTTTTTGATAAGTTTTCCATGGGGCCAAATTTGGCTAGCCATGGCCGAATGCCTTGTCTTCTTTTTCTTTCTTTTTCTTCTTCTCCAATCTTCTTGAATTTGTGGAAAGAAAAGATGAAATATTCATCATACCTCCTATATATATATAAGGCTTCAACCAATAGAAAGGAGGACATTTGCCCCTAACCATGGCTTGAATTAATTGGTCCAACAATGAGGTGGGACCCACACACCCACACACACACATACACGGCCAAAGATGGCCCTTCATGAACTTTCAAGAAATTTTTCTTCTTTTGCGAGATTCCCGTTTTGCCCCTAGCCTTCCACAATATTTCCATGAACCACCTTGTGAATTTCCCTTTTTACCCTTAGCCTTTCTCAATAATTCCATACTAATAATGTTCATAAATACTATTCATAAACAACTTGTACATTAAAATAATTTTGGAAAATGGTCTTGCCCTTAACTTCTCGCAATTATCTCGAATTATCCGAACGTACAAAATACGGGCTATAACATATTATGACTATAGACTAACAAGAATAAAATGGAGGTGTCATAATCGCATGTAAACTATTATAGAGTGTTGTAAGGTATGGGCTGATTTGAAATCTCATGCGCGCTGTTTTGATACGTTGTTGTTAATCTTGTTGAGCTTGGAAATTTAATGATAGTTAAGATTATACATTGTGTTCATGTTGGTTGGGCTGTTGTAGGTTGTTTCGATAAAAACGTTAAGATTATGGATCATTAAAGATAACTTGAATAAGTAGTAGTCGTATGTGGATTGTATTCGAACATTTTGAATGTGGGCTATTTGGAACGTTGTGTGGGCTGTCCGAAACATTCTCGAATATTGTCTTGAGTAGTCTCGGATTAGTACTTGAACGTGTGGTTATTAATGTTGGCTTGGTTGCTATGTGGTTGGTTTGAAAACAAGGGAAACGTCGTCTAATTATCTAGAAAGGAATTGCTAATGTTAGAATACGTTTTGAATCTCCCCGTAGCTTAACCGTAGCTCTTGACGTCTTAATATAGGTTGAAACTTTGGGCAACGTATACGTGTTGTGTTACGAATAAACGCCAAAGGTATGTGAAGTTAACCCTTATTTCTTTTTGGCATGACCTTTGTGAAATGAATAGACGATATATATACGATTCCAAAGAAATTCCTATTCCTAGAGCCACTAGGATGGCTAATGATCTTGATTCCCCTAACTTTTTTTTTTTTTATGTTTTGATATGTATATATGATTTCAAAGTTTCATTTTAATATAATCCACGGGGACATCCGAAAGGTATTTGATATGACTATTACTTGAAATTGCAAATGGTGGTTCGTGTTGACTATTCTATTGAGTCCTGAAAATGTTTTAAATTGCATATAGTTTCTCACTACTCTGCTCGTGCATGCTTCAATATCTCTTTCATCGAGTCCCGGGCCGGGTATGTTATCGTGCACAGTTTCACTGCATTGTTCACCGAGTCCCTCACTAGAGGGCCGGGTACGGTATATATATATATATATGATGATATGATGATATGATGATATGATGATATGACGATATGATGATACGATGACATGTTATGGCGGCCAGGAGGGCATATGATGACTTTATTCACTGAGCCCCTCACTAGAGGGCCGGGTACGGCATATATGTATATGATATGTGATGTTGACAAGCATGATTATGTTTCAAAGGCAAGTGTTTTGGTATTCTGAACATTGTACTTGCTCCCTGTACTCCTTATTTTAGTTATGATCCTTTTACTGTATTTCACGCTTTACATGCTCAGTACAAATTCCGTACTGACCCCCTTTCTTCGGGGGGCTGCGTTTCATGCCCGCAGGTACAGATACGCGCTTTGGTGAGCCATCAGCTTAGGACTTCCCTTCTGCTATCTGGGAGAGCTCTGTTGTTCCGGAGCCCAGATTTTGGTATAGATCCTTTTGATATATATATGTATATGTTGTCTAAGGGTACGACGGGGCCCTGTCCTGTCCTATTTCACTGTTGAGACTCTTAGAGGTCTGTAGACATGTATGTGGGTTGTATCCAGATGTGACCAGTTGTGTGTATGATTAGTATGCGTGTTCTATCGTTGTGGCAGCCTTGCCGGCTTGCATATATTGTCATGTTGTGGTAGCAGCCTTGTCGGCTTGCGTTTATATATATAGTTGGGACATTCCCACATGTTATGGCAGCCTTGTCGGCTTATGTACTGTGCTATCTGTTGATAGTTGTGACTCCTCAGGAGACAGGTTGCCGAACATATATATACATTTATGCAACAGTTCTGTGATTATGATTTGGTCGTTATAAGTTCCATATTATGTTTGTTGTGGACTGATCATATAGCTAACATGTGTGTATACTAGTGCCCAGCTCGGGTACTAGTCACGGCCTACGGGGTTGGGTCGTGACAATTAGGACTCCGTTGGGAATTCCGAGGCCGCGGGTGGATTCGTGGGGCGTCTTTTTGTATGTGTGCATATTTTGTGTTATGTTTTTGAGGCCTTGGATGAAATGTGGGGTGATAGGGGCAAAAACAGGACAAAATCGAGCTCACTGCCCAAAATGAACCGCTGTGGCGGTGGAAGTACTGCTGCGGCGGTACAACTATTGCGGTACATGGAACGCTGCCAGCAGCCATCCATTTCCTTGGTGGCTGCTGTAGCGAGCAATGTACCGCTATAGCAGTGGATGGACCGTCATAGCGGTCACTGAGGTTTCGTGGTGGGCCGCTATAGCTGTTACACCCCGAAAATTTTTCGTTAACGTACAGTGAGTAGACTAACGAAGGGCGTGACGTATACGATGTTTTAATAAGCAAGAAATAATGTTTGATGATTTTAAATAAGTTTTCAAAGATATTCGAAGTAGGAGGCGAAAGTTGTTAAGGAAGGCAAGGTATATGTTGTGTGTCGGGCAGGATTTACGAGTATCGAATTAATGATGGCTTAATGATGTTCTGGAGAAGAGTTATAATGTCCCTTATAGGGTTAACGAAGTGTTAAATAAGTACCAAGAAGGTTCCTTGAGGATTTGAGATCAAACGAAGTGACGAGAACCAAAATCAGAGAAGAGGTAGATTATACGACCGATTATACGGGCCGTATAATATTATACGGTCCGTATAATGGTCCGCAGAATCGTCACAGTGAAGGTCCCTCACTGATGGGATTATACGGTCACTTATACAGACCGTATAAAATTATACGGACCGTATAATGTGCCGTAAAATGAACACAGAAGTGAGAAGTTGACGGGGTGATTTCACAGTCACTTATACGGACCGTATAAAATTATACAGGCCGTATAATGTGTCGTATAATTGACACAGAAAGGGATGTTGCTGAAGCAGTTTTACGGTTACTTATACAGACCGTATAAATTTATACAGACCATATAAGTGTCTGTATAATTTCGTCGGGACAGATTTTATGTTTTTAAATAAAGGACCCCAAGTTCATAATTTTCATTTCATTTTCATTCTCCACAACTCAAGACTTCTCTAGAAACTTCCACACACTTCATATACAAGAACCCAAGAAAAATTGATGATCAACTTCATCAAACCCACAAAATTAAGTGTGAGAAACACATTAAAGTTCATCCAAGCCAAGGAATATCAATGGAAGTGAACTAGGGTTTTGGTGCAAGAGAAATATTTCAACTCAAGGCTTATTCCTACACTATCTAAGGTAAGTTTTATGGTATTTCCATATTATTTAAGGTATTGAAAAGTTGAAACACTTGGATTGTAGAAGGATATAGAAAATGGGTTATGAATATGGGAATAGTGACATTTTGGGTAGTAGTTTGGAGTGAATCATGAATATTGATATGTGGTGATTATAAGTAAGCTATAAATGACATCTAGAAAATGGGGTAAGTATTATATGTGAGAAAACGCAATAGTGAATCATGACCATGATCATGGAGGAATTGAAGTAAAATTGTGAAATGTGGATAATGTAGATGAATGATGATTGTTGCTTATGATATTATGAATGTTATTATTGACGTTTGGGAGTTGATATGTGATATGGAGTAAGTGGTAGAAACAAAGGAGATGCTGCTCAAATTTCTCTAGCTTTAGTTCAATCACGCTTATGTTATCGGTTAACTAATATGAGTATGAACTCTCTTGAAGGCAAAAACGTGAATATTGGAGAGGAACTTTCAAGTGATAGAGTAGCCAAACGAAAGAGGTATGTAAGGATAAACCTTTCCTTCTAAGGCATGAATCTTCCTAATTTTCCAAAATCTTCCTATGTAATGGATAGTATGAGTCCATGATTATACAGAGCTGCATACGTACATGAGAAAGAAAGGAGATATGATACGAACATGTTAATGATGATGATGAAATTAAGTATGAAGAATCCCAGAGTAATATAAGATGTCCAAGAAGTTAATGATGCTAAGCATAGTTCCATTGATGATTTTCCTTGTGTGCACTCACCTTAAAATGCTAGCCCCTTCAAGGTGAGACATGACGATTATGACCACTCCATAACGTTGTCGAGGGTTCACGACCTCATGTCACCCCGACATAGCCATGGTTACCTCCAAGCCTTAATGTATGATATTAATGATGAATGTATGATGATGTTAAGTTATGACAAGACTATGATATGCCTATGATATGTATGATAATGATAAGTTCATGCTAACTATATGACGATACGATCCCACCGTGCCTAATTGGCCGGGCATGTCACCGTGAAGGCGGGCTGTTTACGATTCCATCGTGCCTAGATGGCCGGGCATGTCACCGCTAAAGCGGGCTACTATTTTACACCGAGCCTAGAGGGACGATCACCACTAGTGGGCGGCATATGATGGTTACCCAGACGCGGGTTAACGATGATGATCTATATAACACGATGATGCATGCGCTATGATGATATATGTGCTATGATTATATGTATACGATATATGTATGAAATGTATCCTCCCTTATAGGTCACGCAGGTTATATCTTCATCCTATGATGTATGATTCCTCTATTATGTTCATTTCATTCATGCCTTACATACTCAGTACAATGTTTGTACTGACGTCTGTTTTCTTTGGACGCTGTGTTCATGCCTACAGGTAGACAGGGAGGTGATCCAGACTCGTAGAAGTTACCAGCAGATTCACAGGAGCACTCCATTATTCCGGAGGTGCTATTTGGTTTATTCTTTTGTGTACATATACGTATTTCGGGCACGACGGGGTCCTGTCCAGTCCATATGTTTAGTACTCTAGTAGAGGCTCGTAGATACGCATGTGTGGGTTATATGGTCTCACGATGTCCTCATTGTATATATGTATTATTTTGATAGCCGATGGGCTTATGTATATAAAAGTAATTATGTTTCCAAATGAAAAATGGCTTTTCCTATGATTATGAACACGAGAATAATGAAGAATTGTATAATGAGTATGATGAGTAATAGAATGAGTGGTGCTCGGTGGTTAGCCCCGGGTACCCGTCATGGCCCTAGTCGGGTCGTGACAAGGTGGTATTAGAGCTGTTCAGTCCTAGGAAGTGTCTACGAGCCGTGTCTAGTAGAGTCTTGTTTATGGTGTGTTGCGCGCCACACTAATAAACAGGAGGCTACAGGGCATTTAGGAAAATTGACCATCTTTCATCTTAAGAGATCGTGCGATAGAGCTGTGTTATAAGATTTTTCCCTCCTTAATAGTGTGCTATGATTTCAGAAATGCCGCCAAAGGGAAAAGCTACAGCCACCCAGAAGGGCAAGACTATGGTGAAAAGACGGGTAGAAAGAGAGCCACCAATGAATGTAGAAGAGGGCGAGTCACATAATGAGGCCCCATCTAATACTTCCTCCACCCCGCCCAATATAGAAGAACAAGAAGGGGCATCAGCTCCAGCACCTATGCCTCCAGTTCCTCCACCGGCTACTTCGGGTCAACAAGTGACCGAGGCTATTCATTTATTGACGCAGTTAGTTGCCGCCCAGGCACAGCGGCAGAATGCGGGTCCAAGTGATCGGGCAGCTAGTACCAGAGCCCGTCATTTCATGAGTTTGAATCCTCCGGAGTTTTTCGGGTCAAAGCCGAATGAAGACCCGCGATGTTTTATTGATGAAATGTTGAGGACATTGAAGATTATTCATGCCTCCAAAACTGAATCTGTGGAGTTGGCATCCTATAGACTCCGAGATGTGGCGATATTATGGTATAATAATTGGATATCGTTAAGGAAAGAGAATGTGCCTCCTCCCGTTTGGCAAGAATTTGTAGATGCCTTCATTCGCCATTATTTGCCGCCCGAGGTCCACCGAGCTAGAGCGGATAAATTCTTAAATCTGAAACAAGGAAATATGAGTGCCCGGGAGTATAGCCTTCAGTTTAATTCGTTGGCTAGATATGCCTCGACTATGGTGGCCGATATGGGAGATAGGGTGCACAGATTTGTGAGTGGCTTAGGGCCACATTTATTCAAGGATTGTTTGACGGCTTCGTTACAAGATGGGATGGATATTTCCCGTATTCAAGCCCAAGCCCAGAATTGAGAAGGACAACAACATCCGCAAAGGGGTGATCGCCATACTGATAGAAGGCAAAGCAAGAGGGCTAGATCTATAGGGCAGGTAGTGATTACAGATGGGGATCGAGGCAGACATATTCTAGACATTCAGGCCAGTCGGCGACTAGTACGCCTCCAGGATTTGCAGATAGGAGATTTGATCGCTCCTTTCCTTCAGGACAGGGTCAGAGTTTGAGGGCTTCAGGTTCTCCGTTTGGGGGTGGCCATAGTCAGAGGCGACTACCAGTGTCGCGATGTAATCAGTGTGGTAAATTACATTCGGGGCTATGTCGCTAGGGTACAGATGCTTTCTATGTTTGTGGACAGACTGGCACTTGATGCGAGATTATCCCTCGAGGTATGGTAGAGGTAGGGTTCAGCCCACAGGATCAGCGGCTGGTTCTTCTTCAGTGCGCCCGGTAGGACAGACTCCCTAGATTCCAGCAGGTTGAGGTAGAGGCAGAGGGGGAACATCTACTTCAGGCACCACTCAGCCTCGTATGTATGCTTTAGCCGGACAACAGGATCTTGAATCATCCCCGGATGTGGTTACATGTACATTATCTGTATTTTCCCATGATGTGTATGCATTGAAAGATCCGGGTTCTACCCTATCTTATATTACTCCGTAAGTTGCTGGTCGTATTGGGGTGAAACCTGAGCCTATTAAACCTTTTGAGGTATCTACTCCGGTTAGTGATCCCGTGATAGCTAGACAAGTGTATAAAAATTGTGTAATTGTGATATGCGACCGCCAGACTAAAGTTGATTTAGTTGAACTGGAAATGTTAGATTTCGATGTGATTATGGGTATGGATTGGTTGGCCTCATGTTATGCTAATGTTGATTGCCGAATGAAAATAGTTCGATTTCAATTTCCGGGAGAGCCCGTGCTTGAATGGAAGGGTAATACAGCATCTCCACGAGGTAGGTTTATTTCCTACCTTAAGGCAAGAAAGATGATAGCTAAGGGCTATATTTATCATTTAGTCCGAGTTCATGATACCGAAGCAAAGTCGCCAAATTTCCAATCCGTTCCGGTAGTGAGTGAATTTCCGAATGTATTTCCAGATGAACTTCCAGGCCTTCCTCCGGAAAGAGAGATTGATTTCGCTATTGATGTGGTGCCGGACACCAAGCCTATCTCTATTCCTCCTTACCGAATGGCTCCAGCAGAATTGAAAGAGTTAAAGACACAAATGAAAGATTTGCTTGAGAAGGGATTTATTAGACCCAGTTCATCACCGTGGGGAGCACCAGTCCTATTTGTGAGGAAGAAAGATGGTTCCCTACGGATATGCATTGATTATAGGCAGTTGAATAAGGTGACGATAACGAACAAATATCCTCTCCCAAGGATTGATGATTTATTTGATCAACTACAGGGTGCCAAGTGGTTTTCCAAAATAGACTTGAGATCAGGTTATCACTAAGTGAGGGTTAAAGAAGAAGATATTCCCAAGACAACTTTCAGAACGAGATATGACCATTATGAATTCTGGGTGATGTCATTTGGGTTAATTAATGCTCTGGCAGTGTTCATGAATTTGATGAATAATGTATTCAGGCCTCTCTTGGATTTATTCATAATAGTATTCATTGACGATATTCTGGTATACTCTCGCACAAAATCAGAACATGCAGATCATTTACGTATTGTTCTTGGAATTCTTCGAACCCGAGAATTATATGCAAAATTTTCAAAGTGTGAGTTTTGGCTAAATTCTGTAACATTTCTGGGCCATGTTATTTCAGACGATGGCATTCGAGTTCACACTCAGAAGATTGAAGCTGTGAAGACTTGGCCAAGGCTTATGACGCCTACAGAAGTCCGTAGTTTTCTGGGATTGGCAGGGTACTACAGAAGGTTTGTAGAAGGATTTTCGTCTATTTCGGCCCCATTGACGAAGCTAACCCAAAAGTCAGCTAAGTTTCAGTGGAATGATGCTTGTGAACGCAGATTCCAAGAGTTGAAGGACAGATTAACTTTAGCTCCAGTCTTAACACTCCCAGAAGGGCCAGATGGCTATGTTGTATATTGTGATGCTTCCGGCGTTGGGTTAGGATGTGTGCTAATGCAACACGGTAAAGTCATTGCTTATGCTTCGAGACAGCTGCGGAAACATGAAAAGAACTACCCAACTCATAATCTCGAATTGTCTACAGTTGTTCATGCATTAAAGATGTGAAGACATTACTTGTATGGTGTGCATGTTGATATCTATACAGATCACAAGAGTCTTCAGTACATTTTCAAACAGAAGGAGTTGAATCTGCGGCAGAGGCGGTGGTTAGAATTATTGAAAGATTATGATGTGAGTATTTTATACCACCCCAGAAAAGCAAATGTAGTAGGTGATGCGCTTAGCCGCCGATCAATGGGCAGCCTATGTGAAGTTCCTCAAAAAAGAAAGAGTTGATTCATGAGCTCCACCAATTAGCTAATCTTGGAGTACGTCTAATTGATTCAGGTAGTGCAAGAATTGGTATTAATGATCCCACAGTTTCGTCCCTGAATATGGAAGTGAAAGAGCGTCAGTATGAAGATCCTCATATGTGTCGTTATAGAGACACACTTCATGAAAAAGAAAAGTCTCCATTTGAAACTTCTATGGATGGGATTCTTAGATACCAAGGCAGGCTATGTGTTATGAATGTTACAGAATTGCGCCGTCGAATTTTAGAAGAAGCTCATTATTCTCGGTATTCTATGCACCCAGGTGCAACAAAGATGTATCATGATCTCAAGTTGATATATTGGTAGGATGGCATGAAGAGAGACATAGCAGAATTTGTAGCTCAATGTCCAAATTGCAAGCAAGTGAAAATCGAACATCAAAAGCCAGGAAGGTTATTGCAAGCAATGGAAATCACTACTTGGAAATGGGAAGCGATCAACAAGGATTTTATTATGGTATTACCTCGTTCCCGAGGCAAGTATGATTCCGTATGGGTGATTGTGGATAGATTGACGAAAGCAGCTCATTTTCTTCCAGTCAGAACTATATACTACGCAGAAGATTATGCAAGGTTGTATCTCAAGGAGATTGTGCGACTCCATGGTATTCCGATATCCATCATCACAGATAGAAGAGCGCAATTTACAGCCAAGTTCTGGAAATCTTTCCAAGAAGGTCTAGGTACTCAAGTGAATCTTAGCACGACATTCCATCCGCAAACTGATGGGCAAGCCGAACGTACCATTCAGACCTTGGAAGATATGCTACGAGCATGCGTACTCGATTTCGGTGGTAGTTGGGATGATCATTTGCCTCTAATCGAGTTTGCATACAACAATAGCTACCATTTCAGTATCCAAATGGCTCCGTATGAAGATTTATATGGAAGGAAGTGTAGATCCCCAATTAGATCGTTTGAAATAGGAGAAGTACAGCTAATAGGCCCTGAGTTGATTCAGGATGCGGTAGAATAAGTTAAGGTGATTCGAGATCGATTACTGACAGCCCAAAGTCGCCAAAAATCTTATGTGGACAATCGCCGACGAGACTTAGAATTTCAAGTTGATGATTGGGTGTTCTTAAAGGTGTCACCAATGAAAGGTGTGATGAGATTTGGTAAGAAGATAAAGTTAAATCCTCGATACATTGAACCCTAAGATTATCCGCAAGGTGGGTCAAGTAGCTTATGAATTGGACTTGCCTCCAGAACTTGAATCAGTCCATCCAGTTTTCCATGTTTCAATGCTCCGCAAGTGTGTGGGAGATCCTACGAGGATTGTCCCAATAGATGATGTTCAAGTGACGGAAAATCTGGTCTATGAAGAAGTGCTCATTGCCATATTAGACAGGCAAGTGCGGACACTTTGAAATAAGGAAGTGGCCTCAGTTAAAATCTTGTGGCAAAACAACAAACGAGAAGAAATGACTTGGGAAGCAGAAGAGAGTATGAAATCTAAATACCCGCATTTATTTCAGCCCCCAGAAGAGATCCACGATGAAACCCCAAGACTATGAGGTATGTATGTTTTTTCTTTATGCATATGGTTCGTGTGTGGCCAAACTTACATTTCTATTGTGTTGTGGCCCTATGAGGCAATGTTATTATGGGCTGTTGTGACAGGATGGTAGTGCCATATTATAGGGGAAACTATGGCGAAATTTTCGTAGAATCCCCGAGTGTTTAACATTCGAGGACGAATGTTCCAAAAGGGGGGAAGAATGTTACACCCCAAAAATTTTCCGTTAAGGTACAGTGAGTAGACTAACGAAGGGCCTGATGTATACGATGTTTTAATAAGCAAGAAATAACGTTTGATGATTTTAAATAAGTTTTCAAAGACATTCGAAGTAGGAGGTGAAAGTTGTTAAGGAAGGAAAGGTATATGTTGTGTGTCGGGCAGGATTTACGAGTATCGAATTAATGATGGCTTAATGATATTTTGGAGAAGAGTTATAATGTCTCTTAGAGGGTTAACGAAGTGTTAAATAAGTACCAAGAAGGTTCCATGAGGTTTTGAGATCAAACGAAGTGACGAGAACCAAAATCAGAGAAGAGGTAGATTATACGGTCCGTATAATATTATACGGTCCGTATAATGGTCCGCAGAATCATCACAGTGAAGGTCCCTCACTGATGAGATTATACGGTCACTTATACGGACCGTATAATGTGCCTTAAAATGAACACAAAAGTGAGAAATTGACGGGGTGATTTCACGGTCACTTATACGGACCGTATAAAATTATACAGGCCGTATAATGTGCCGTATAATTGACACAGAAAGGGATGTTGCTGAAGCAATTTTACGGTTACTTATACGGTCCGTATAAGTGTCCGTATAATTTCGTCGGGACAGATTTTAAGTTTTTAAATAAAGGACCCCAACTTCATAATTTTCATTTCATTTTCATTCTCCACAACTCAAGACTTCTCTCGAAACTTCCACACACGTCATATACAAGAACCCAAGAGAAATTGATGATCAACTTCATCAAACCCACAAAATTAAGTGTGAGAAACACATTAAAGTTCATCCAAGCCAAGGAATATCAATGGAAGTGAACTAGGGTGTCACGACCCAGCCCCGTGGGCCATGACTAGTGCCCGAGCTGGACACCCACACGTACCTGTCAAGATTATAGGGTCGACACTATAGGCCTCAACTAATAACATCACAACATATTCACATACGCAAGCCGACAAGGCTGCCACTATACATGTTATCATACTACGCAAGCCGACAAGGCTGCCACTACACATCAGAACATTACGCAAACCGACAAGGCTGCCACTACGAAACGATAATACAAGCAAGCTGACAAGGCTACAACAACAATAAGACAATATATGCAAGCCGGCAAGGCTGCTATAGCGATAAAACACGCATAGTGATCATATACACAACTGACCACATCAGAATACAACCCACATACATGTCCACAGACCTCTAAGAGTTTCAACAGTGAAATATGACGGGACAGGGCCCCGTCGTACCCTTAGACAACATATACATATATACATCAAAAGGAAGTCTGTACCAAAATCTAGGCTCCAGAACAACGGAGCTCTCCAAGATAGCAGGAAGGGTAGTCCTAAGCTGGCGGATCACCAAAACGAGTATCTGCACCTGCGGGCATGAAACGCAGCCCCCCGAAGAAAGGGGGTCAGTACGGAATATGTACTGAGCATGTAAAACATGAAATACAGTAAACAGGATCATAACTGAAATAAGAAGTACGGAAAATGAGTACAATAATCAGGATACCAAAATACTTGCTTTTGAAACATAAATCATGCATGTCAAGTCATATATCATATTCGGCCCCATTATAGGACTCGGTGAACATGGTTGCCACCCCGTCTTTGGCGCCATAACACAGCATACTACAGAATATAGTATAACTCCGTAACACAGCATAACTCCGTAACACAGCATAACACCATTATATATATATACCGTACCCGACCCTCTAGTGAGGGACTCGGTGAACAATGCAATGGAAATATGCACGAAAACAGATCCTGGCCCAGGACTCAGTGAAAGATATATTGAGGCATGCACGAGCAGAGTAGTGAGAAACCATATGCAGTTTAAATCATTATCAAGACTCAATGGAACAATCAATGCGGGTTATCATTTAGAAATCAGAACAACAGTCATATCCTATACCTTTCGAATGTTATTCAGGGCATGTCAGCTACTCTCGACTGGTATCACAACGTATATAAAGGGGCTTGGAAGCCATAGTCATATGTCAATAATGTATGAAACCTCTTATAGGAATCCAGCCACAAATTGTCATAAAGTTCCTAGAAATAGAAACGGATGTATATCGACTAGCATTCAACATACAGGGAACAGAAGAGGGAGGCACAACCTCTCGAGGGTTCTAACATCTCTAAGTAAATAAAAATCATAAATTACTTCCAAAGTCTAGGAATAGAGTTACCCCATAGTTCATATCATTTCACTTAGATCTAGGACATGCCAAAAGAAAGGAAGGACAACTTTACATACCTGTCAGCGACTAATCGTGAATCCTTTTCGCCTCGTCGCTCTTTAGCCTACTTATATAAAAGGTAACGTTATCGTTAGTAACTATATTATTTAGTTTACAAATCTATAGCCTATTTCTTATCGAACCTACATTTCAACTTATATATATTCTCATTTAAGATTTTCTATTAGCAAAAAATTTAGCGAAAATTTGGCAGCACTTCCCCTATATATTCACCTATCCAAAATTTCCGATTGCTCTCCTGTTGACACAGAAATACCAATAACAATATATGGATACAATCGTATTTTCGATTCCTTCAATTCAACAAGAACAACAACATGTTCATGTCAACACAACTTCAACTTTAACTTTCTAATCCTTTCACCATATAATCCAAGATAACAACAACTATAACGCAACTTAAAATAAATTTTTTATGTCTAATTTAAAACAACCCCTACACGGCTCAGTTCATCTTTCAACACCAACATCTACAATTTCTTATTTTCATCATATATCTACAATTTATACAAGTTAAAATTTTCTTCCAAAATGTGTATAAAAAGAAATCAAACATTACCTTAATCAACTTGGCTTCTTAACCTTGCTAATTACTTGGATACTACAACAATTTCACACCCCAAATTTCTCTATTTCTTCAATCTTCTCCTGGGGTAAATTCTCTCTTGGCTGAGAGCTTGATAACTTTGCCTTCTTTTTTTTTTGTTCTAAATTGTTCAATTGATGAGAAAAGAATGACTTATGAGTCATTTAGGAATCATTTATATGCCTCTCATAATCTCTACACGTGCCCCCCCCCCCCCCCCCCCATGTGACATCTAATTAATGATTTGTTCCCCCCCTTTTTTTAATTAACTACTTCGGGTGGGGGCCACATTACTAATTAACCTTAATTAACTTAATTAATTACTAATCCCTACTTAATAATCTAATCGCAATTAAATAATTCCTAATCTCCAATAATAATATTTTTTTACACTAAATACAATTTATAAACAATTTATGTCCTAATTGAAATTAAAAATTAAGGATTTCTATTTCGTGTCTGAAAATGATCCCGTCTTTAACCTGAGTCGATTCTCTTACGAATAACTCGAAGTATAAAAATACGGGATATAACATCCTTCCCCCCTTTAGAACATTCATCCTCGAATGTTAAATTAATCCCGTCGGGTTCTATAAACATATAGCCTTATCAGGCAATCAGTATAACCAAGTGAGGAGTTTAGGATACCTGTAGACGCAGGGAACAAGTAAGGGTATTTGTTCTTCATCTTCTCCTCGGCCTCCCAGGTCATCTCCTCCCTGTTGTTGTTTCGCCGTAATACTTTGACGGAAGCCACGTCCTTGGTTCGCAACCTCCTAATCTGCCGATCAAGTATGGCTATAGGCTGCTCCTCGTAGGCTAACTCCTCTTTCATCTGGATATCATCTACGGGAAACACTCTGGAAGGATCGCCTATATATTTGCGAAGCATTGATACGTGGAAGACCGGATGTACTGCTTCCAAATCAGTTGGTAAGTCTAACTCGTAGGCAACTCGACCTACTTTACGGATGACCTGATAAGGCCCAATGTATCTCGGGCTTAACTTCCCTTTCCTGCCGAATCTCATAACACCCTTCATGGGTGACACCTTTAAGAACACCCAGTCACCAACCTGAAATTCTAAGTGTCGACGTCGATTATCTGCATATGATTTCTGCTGACTCTAGGCTGCCAGTAATCTCTTCTGAATAAGCTTCACTTTATCGACCGCCTGCTGAACCATATCTGGGTCTATCAACTGAGTTTCGTCAATATCGAACCAACCAATAGGCGACCTGCACTTCCTCCCAAACAAAGCCTCATACGGTGCCATCTGAATACTCGAATGGTAGTTGTTATTATAGGCGAACTCAATGAGTGGCAAGTGGTCATCCCAGCTACCCCTGAAATCAATAACACAGGCCCGTAACATATCTTGTAGTGTCTGAATGGTACGCTCGGCCTGTCCATCAGTCTGAGGGTGAAATGCTGTGCTGAGACTTACTTGTGTCCCCAATCCCTCCTGGAAGGATCTCCAGAAGTTAGCTATGAACTGGGCTCCTCTATCGGAGATAATAGCTGTGGGAACCCCGTGAAGTCTCACTATCTCTTTGAGGTACAATCTGGCATAGTCCTCAGCTGAATATGTAGTCCTGACTGGAAGAAAGTGGGCTGATTTCGTCAACTTATCAACGATGACCCAGATAGAGTCATATTTTCGCGGAGTGCGAGGTAAACCTGTGACGAAGTCCATATTGATTACCTCCCATTTTCAGGTCAGAATCTCCATCTCCTGTAATAGTCCCCCAGGCTTCTGGTGCTCAATCTTAACCTGTTGACAATTCGGACATTGAGCAACAAACTCTGCTATATCCTTCTTCATGCCATCCCACCAATACAAACATCTAAGGTCATGATACATCTTTGTTGACCCTGGATGGATAGAATAACGGGCATAATGTGCTTCCCCCATAACCTGTTGCCGTAGCCCTGCAACCTCAGGTACACATAATCTGCCTGCATATCGTAACACTCCATCAGGTGCAATATAGAATGGGGTCCCATCCTTTTGAAGAGCTGCATCTCTATGATGTACAAGAATAGGGTCCTCGTGCTGGTGTCTTTTTATCTCTTCTATGATAGAGGACTCAGCAACTCCTCGAACAGAAACTCTGCCATTATCAAAATCAGCTAAACGGACTCCCAGATTAGCTAACTGGTAAATATCACGGACTATCTCCTTCCTTTCTGGTTGTACGTCCGTCAAGCTGCCCATAGATTTACGGCTGAGTGCATCTGCTAAAACATTGGCCTTCCCTGGGTGATATAGAATGTCAACATCATAGTCTTTCAGCAACTCTAGCCATCACCTCTGCCGCAAATTTAACTCCTTCTGCTTGAAGATGTATTGGAGACTTTTGTGATCTGCATAAAAATCAACATTCACACCGTATAAATAATGTCTCCATATCTTCAAGGCATGAATCACCGCTGCTAACTCCAGATCATGGGTGGGATAATTTTTTTCGTGCTTTCTGAGCTGTCGGGAGGCATAAGCTATAACTTTTCCATGCTGCATCAACACACAACCTAACCCAACACCCGAGGAATCACAATAAATAACATAGCCATCTGCCCCCTCCGGAAGTGTCCAAACCGGAGCCGTATTCAATTTCTCCTTCAATAACTGAAAGTTTCGCTCACAAGCATCAGTCCACTGAAACTTGGCTGCCTTCTGTGTTAGCCTCGTTAAAGGCGCTGAAATTGAGGCAAACTTCTCCATGAACCTCCTGTAATATCTTGCTAGCCCCAGAAAACTGCGTACTTCAGTAGGTGTCGTAGGTCTAGGCCAAGTCTTTACGGCCTCAATCTTCTGCGAGTCTACCCGAATGCCATCAGCTCCAACAATATGCCCCAAGAATGCTACTGCAGTTAACCAGAATTCACATTTGGAGAACTTAGCATATAACTTCTGGTGTTGGAGCACTTTAAGTACCGTCCTCAGGTGATCCGCGTGTTCCTCTTCTGATCGTGAATAGACCAGAATATCATCAATAAATACAATCACGAACAGGTCAAGGAATGGCTTGAATACTCGGTTCATTAGATCCATGAACACTGCTGGAGCATTGGTCAGCCTAAAAGACATCACCCTAAACTCATAGTTCCCGTATCGGGTCCTGAATGCAGTCTTCGGAATATCTGTCTCTCTTACCCGCACCTGATGATAACCTGACCGCAAATCTATCTTCGAGAAACACTTGGCGCCCTGCAACTGGTCGAATAAATCATCAATCCTAGGGAGGGGATACCTATTCTTTATAGTCACTTTATTCATGTTATATCCCGCATTTTACGCATTCGGATAATTCGAGATAATTGCGGGAAGTTAAGAGCAAAGCTATATTTTTGATCTTGTTAGCACACAAGTTGTTTATGAAAGTTATTGATGTGGAAATATTAAGAAAGTCTAGGGGTAAAAAGGGAAATTCGCAAGATGACTCATAGAAATACGGAGGAAGGCTAAGGGCAAATTTGGAATTTGGAGAATAATTTTTCATGAATTACAAAGCAAAAAACAAAAAAGGTGGGCTTGGCTAAATTGGGCTAAGATGGCCGGTCAAAGAAGAAGTGGGACAAGGCCCACATGGAATTAAAATAAATAATACAAAGAGGACCAATTCATCATATATTATTCATCTTATCCTTGGAACAATCAAGAAACTTGGAGAAAGGATGAACAACCAAGGCCATTCGGCCATCACCAAAAAAATTTGGAGCTTTCAACTTTGATTCAAAAAAATATATTTCTTCTAGTATTCCTACTAATTCAAGGGTCCTCTTTAACGTGGTATAATTGTGGAAGCAAGAATCCCTCTTATTGTTGCAAGTTCACAACCCAAGCCAAGGGAGAAGTTGAAGGAAAAAGGTAAGATTTAATCTTCTTTTTATATGTTATGGATGGTTGTGTATGTTGTAGTATGTAGAAATGGATGAAATTTACGAAAATATGGAAGTGTGTGGTGGCCGTGCATATATGGTATTGTGGCCGTGTGTGTTGTGTAGGATTAAGGGACCAATTTTGCTTAGTATTTTGGTTGTGGTTGTTGTGGATGCTATGTTGATTATGAAAGTTTGATGATTCTAGTGAAGTTATGATGGTTGGAGAGTTGTTTTAGAAGTTAATGTGATTTGATATAGTCTTCTTGTATTTGTGGAAAACAATGTTGTTAATGGGTGAATTGTTGGTGAAGTTCATGAGATTGAAGGAAGAAAATGTGTTGTTATTGTTCTTATTCCATTTGGAAGATTTTGGGTAGCATAGCATATGGGTTGGATTATTGTGAATATTGTACGGATTGTTTGAAGTATTCTTGAATATTGTTTGAATGGTTTCGGACTAATACTTGAATATGTGAGCGAAAATGAATTGAATATAAGTGAAACGACGTTGAAGATTGTAGAAAGAAGTTGTTAATGTTAGTATGTGTTTTGAATCGATTGTGGATATTGTAAGAATAATTGTTGGTATAGTTGTCGATATTTTGGCCGAGTTAAATTCTCGGATTTGTTGTTGTATTTTTGGCCGGGTTTAATTCTCGGGGATGTTGCATTTACAGGGGAAATGCTGCCGAAATTTCTGTAGATAAAGTGTGGGTTTAGAATTGGACTCTTAAGTGTTATGGCTAATGTTTGGTATATGAATATTGTTGTAGATCTTGCGAAGCGAAAGACTTAAGTTCGGATTAGCACAAAAAGCGGGCAAGGTATGTAAGGCTTACCTTTCTTTCTTTGGCATGATCTTTATGAAACGTGCAAATGACGTATATGTACGATCCTAAAGAAATTCTTGCTCTTAGAGCCACTAGGATGGATAACATTATTGATTTCCATAAGCTACCTCATATGATTTTGATGCATATTTATGATGTCCGAATATCTATTTGATATGTTTCCGAATGGTATTCGAAAGATAATTGATATGACTAAAGTCTTGATTTTTCAAATGCGAACACGTTCGACTATTCCATTGAGTCTTTGATATATTTCGATATGAACATACGGTTCCAAAAGTTATATTTGATTTGATATATACGATATCCGAAAAATACTTGATATGATTATTGCTTCGATTTTCCAAACAATGGCTTCTGAAATGCTCGTAGAAGGTTCTGTACTTCAAACGTCCATAACTTCCTCATACTAAGTCGGATTGACCCGGAACTTGTTTCTGAGCCTTCTTGAGTCGGTAAGTATACTTGTCTATCGAGTCTTGACTTATGTGCATATGATTTCGCATTATTCTGTTCGTGCAAGCCTCAGTTTGGATTTCACTGAGCTCGGGCCAGGATATGTTTTCGTGCGCACTCCTCTGCATTATTCACCGAGTCCCTCTCACTTGCGGGTCGGGACACGTTATATGTATATGATGATGTGATGATATGGGGATGGCGGCCAGGACGACATTTGATGATTTTATTCACCGAGACCCACAATAGAGGGCCGGGACACGTTATGTATATATATGGTATATGATGCTGACATGTATGACTCTATCTACCGAGTCCCTCAATGGAGGGTCGGGACACGTTATATGCATGCATGATATATGATGTTTACATGCGTGATTTTATCCACCGAGTCCCTCACAGGAGGGCCGGGACACGTCATCTATATATATGATATATGATATGGATATGCATGATTTTCATTTAAAAAGGTAAGTACTTCGATGTTTTAAAAGGTTACACTCGATTCTAGTATTCCTCTGTTTCAGTTATAATTCTCTTTCTGTATTTCATGCCTTACATACTAAGTACATATTCCGTACTGACCCCCTCTTATTCGGGGGCTGCATTTCATGCCCGCAGGTACAGACGTTCACTCGAGTGACCCGACAGCTTAGGCCATCTATTCTGCTGCTCTGGAGTGCTCCCTTGTTCTGGAGCCTACATTTTGGTACAGACTCTTCTGTTGTCTATATGTATGTATATGTTCAGGGGTACGGCGGGGCCCTGTCCCGTCATATGATTCCGTTATCTTTGTTAGAGGCCTGTTGACATATATGTGAGTCGTGGGTCGTTATTGTTCGGTTATGTCTGTGATTAGCGTCTAAGCGGTCCTATTTGCTATGACAGCCTTAACGGCTTGCATGTATATATGCTTATGTTTATGCTTTGGACGATATGTTCTACGACAGCCCTGGTGGCCCCTGTATGATGTGTTTGACATATACGACCGCTTAAGACAACATCTGCCCTTAATATCTGTAATAATTAATATATGATGGATGTGGATAATTCATTGATATGCTGATTTGGTAAGTAAGCGTGTATGGGTGTCCATCTCGGGCACTAGTCACGGCCACGGGGTTGGGTCGTGACAAAAGTGGTATCAGAGCGGTTTGTCCTCGGAATGTCTACAGGCCGTGTCTAGTAAAGTCTTGTTTATCGATGTGTGGTGCACCACATCTATAAACAGGAGGCTACTGGACATTTAAGATGTTACCTTTCTTTCGATCTTAGATCGTGCGATAGAGCTGTAATATTAGGATGGTTCCCTTCCAACGAATTGTTGTGTCTACAGCGAGGGTCCAAAAAGAGCGATAGCGTCAGTATTTTGGGAAATTGTTTCTGATCCTCTTCCTGCAGGTGATTGTAGGTTGACGAAAGATGAAGAGGACAACTTCTGATAGTGGGGGTGCTAAGAAGGCCCCTAGGATATCGCCAAGACCGAGTAAGAGGAGCCTCAGCTATTCGATTGAGACTGATCCTTCGGAGGACCCCACAACAATTCCTCCAGAGTTTTTGACCCCCAGAGCAGAGGATCCCACGGAGGGCAATTATGATACAGATCCCTCGGAGGATCCGGCGACGATTCCTCCAGAGTCTCTTACCCCTAGGGAGGAGGATAGTTACGATACAGATCCATCCGAGCATTTCTCTGGTACACCGGAGGAGGAGATTTCTGGGGCCATGCCAGCTGCTCCTGTGGTGGAGCACTATGTTAGACAGGCCTCCCCGGTGAGTGTGACGGACTACTCCAGTCCCTTATCCTGGCCGTCAGTAAACCAGGAATTGCCTGGTTATCTATACTCCTCCGATTCAGATACGAGCAATGACGGAAGTCAGACGAGTGGATGGCAGACAGACGATGATGAGGAACACACTTCGCATAGAAGCTCCCCAGATTAGCCCCGAGGCCGATCGGCTACAGGTATATGAGTTTTCTTGGAATTTTCTATGTATGCGTAACTTCTGTAGAGTCTCATTTAATGACGACAAAAGGAAATTTAAAAAGGGCCGATGACCCAATGGTTATAAGTCACGGCGACTGAGATATCTCCGCCACCAGTGTGAATCTAGAAACTCCGGATGAAAGGTAATCATATGTACAGATGGAAGTGAATATTGAGGATTCAAAAGGGCAACGTGGTAATTGTATGGTCAGAAAAATAAAAGACCCTCTCTAGATCGGAGTGGGACCCACTACGAGAACTTTACGGAAATTGTTAAGACCCCGACTTACCCTAGATTATGTGAAAAAGGTCGTGCGGGGAAGTGGGTGCAATTATACCAGCATTAACGTATCAAAATGCATTGAAGTTTCGAGGTTAAGCGTGCTAGGGCTAGAGCAATTTTGGGATGGGTGACCCCCTGGGAAGTGTACTAAAATTTCCACAAATATAGATATAAGAGACAAATAGGAAATTTGGGGTAACCTAAAGGAAATTAGAATATGCGGAGTGATTAGAAACCCTAAAGAGGTCGGGTAGGTTAAGGTAGAATAGGCCGGTGAAGAAGAAGAAAGCGCAACGCAGCTTTGGAATCAGAGCAAGTTTGAATAAGCATTTGGGAAATGTTTTGTAGTGAAATGGTAGTAAATGTATGTGTATGCATATGACATCCCATTTATGACTATATCGATCGACGGGTGAATCATAACAACCAGTGTTGCGATGTATAGAAGACACTAACTGAACGGAATTCAAGAGACAAAGCGAAAGGTATGGTATAGATGTTATGAAATAAACTGATACTGATTTCACTACAGGTTAAGGATGGAAAAATGCTAATACAACGATATTCGGAAAAGGAAGAGAGCGAGTAAATAAAAGGTAAGGAGATCAAAAGTCGGAAAAAGTGAAAAGTAAGAAATATAATTAAGAAAAGCCTCTAAAAGAACCGACGGGCAAAGCATGAAATTATTTGCGTGGAAATCTGAGGAACAGGTCTGTAAAAGGACTAGAATGTAATAGTATAGGACAAAAAGGGAAACAAACTTGAGGAAGGTCGACGGTGGAAATAGGATAAGCACATGGAAGTACGGAGGATATTTTAATAAGTTGGCGATAGCCGACTGACTACTCATCAAAGGATAATTACGTAGCCATGTTGGTATAGTTGATTTGAACATAGAGAAGCCTTTCTGGAGAGTGACTTAAGAATGGAACCGATTCGCGCGTATAAAAGAATGTCTTGCGAACTCCAGAGCCAATGCTGCAAACAACCAGAGAAGAAAGTTACGCCCTAAACGGTTATGTCTGTGATTTGCGACTAAGCGGTCCTATTTGCTATGACAGCCTTAACGGCTTGCATGTATATATTCTTATGTATATGCTTTGGACGATATGTTCTATGATAGCCTGGTGGCCTCTGTATGATGTGTTTGACATATGCGACCGCTTAAGACAACATCTGCCCTTAATATCTGTAATAATAAATATATGATAGATGCGGATAAGTTATTGATATTATGATTCGGTAAGTAAGCGTGTATGGGTGTCCATCTCGGGCACTAGTTACGGCCACGGGGTTGGGTCGTGACAATTCAGCTGCCTATAATCAATACACATCCACAACAACCCATCTTTCTTTCTCACAAACAACACTGGTGCTCCCCAAGGTGATGTGCTGGGCCTAATGAAGCCCTTTTCTAATAAATCCCTCAGCTGCTCCTTCAATTCTTTCAATTCTGCAGGTGCCATTCTGTAAGGAGGAATAGATATGGGCTGAGTATCTGGCTGCACATCTATAGTGAACTCTATCTCACGCTCAGGAGGAAGACCTGGAAGCTCGTCTGGAAATACATCTGGAAACTCATTAACTACCGGAACTGACTGAAGAGTCGGTACCTCTGCTTTCAAATCATGCACACGAACCAGATGATAAATATAACCCTTTCTGACCATCTTCCTTGCCTTGAGGTATGAAATAAACTTACCCCTCGGCGATGTTGTATTTCCTATCCACTCTATAATTGACTCTCCTGGGAACTGAAATCGAACTATCTTGCTCCTACAATCAACGTTAGCATAACAAGAAGCTAACCAATCCATTCCCATAATAACATTAAACTCAGTCATATCTAACTCTATCAGATCTGCCTTGGTGCAACGACTATATATGAACACCGAACAATCTCTATATACTTGCCTTCCTATAACAGAATCTCCTACTGGTGTAGCTACCTCAAATGGTTCTATCAACTCAGGTTTTATCCCAATTCTACTATCAATGCATACACTTCGCGAGAGAAAACCGATAGCATACCTGTAACCACATTAGGTGACGCCTCCTGATCCTGTCTACTAACCAAAGTATATATGCGGTTCGAAGGACCGCTAGAACTAGAAGCTCCGCCACGACCTCTACCATGGCCTGCTGGTGCCTGAAAACCTTGCCCCCCAGGGCGCATCACTACAGAAGAAGATGAACCAGCAACCGGCCCAGTAGGCTGAGCTGCACCGCCTGGACTACCCCCGAGTGGACAATCCCTCATAATATGGCCCTGACGGCCGCAAGAAAAGCAAGTACCCGTAGCACGATAACACTCGCCAAAATGATGCTTCCCACATCGAGAACACTGAGGCAAGGGTGGCCTCGACTGAGTGGAACCTCTGTTCACCAACGAACCCGAAACCCTGGAGCTCTGACCAGCTCCTGAATACCCTGTACTATCAAATCTCCTACCAGCGAGCTGTGGGGGTGCACTCCGTGCTGGCTGCGAGGGATATCTGTTATACTGCTGCTGAGGCTGCCTGCCCGGAAACTCACCCGAATAGCCATCCGATCTAGCTCTCTTATGCTGGCCTCTGTCATAGTCTCTGTCGGACTGACGCCCCCTGTGTCGATCCTCCATCCCCTGTGCATACGCCTGTAACCGAGCAATATCCATCCCTGACTGGGAAGCCATTACCATACAACTATCAACAAAATAACGATCCAACCCCATCACATATCGATGCATCCTGTAAGTCATATCGGCTATAATAGTAGGCGCATATCTGGCCAACGAATCAAACTCGAGACTATAATCCCGAACGTTCCTGCCATTCTGCCTCAACTGTAGAAATCTATCAACTCTGGCTCGCCGCATCTCTGGAGGCAGAAAGTGGCCAAGGAAGGCCTCCACAAACTCATCCCATATTGCTGGAGGAGCATCCGCGCCCCTAGACAACTCCCACGACTCATACCAATTGATGGCTACATCCCGCAGTCGATATGAAGCTAACTCAACAGACTCAGTCTCAGAAGCCTTAATTAACCTCAGCGTACGCTGCATCTGCCGAACGAACTCTTGCGGGTCATCCTCGGGCTTCGACCCGAAAAACTCTGGAGGATTACAGCTCAGAAAATCACGGGCTCTCAGACTGTCATGTCTATCTATCTGGTCAACCCCCAATCCTTGCCTGCGAGCCTGTCCTGCCACTAATCTGGTAAGTAACTGGACTGCATCTCTCATAGCCCTATCCTCTACCCCTTGCTGGGGAGCTGGAGGCTCAGGTGCTGGAACCTCAGGAACTGGCGGTGAAGCCGCCCCCTGACCTGGAGCTGTCGCTGCCCTAGGTTCCTCTGGAAGTGGCGGTGTAGCAGAACTCGCGGACTGGAGCACAACCACGGGCATAATCTGGGCGCGGGCCCTAGTAACTCTCCTATTCTAGCTAGTATCCCCTGCTACTGATTTGCCCTTCTGGGCAGCTGTCGCTTTCTTCGGAGGCATAGCTGTAAACATAATAGTCTGTTAGAAGGAGATCATCCTAATAATATAGCTCAATCGCACGATATAGGATAAGAAAGAAAGGTGACATCCTAAATGTCCTGTAGCTTCCTGTATATAGGTGTGGTGCACAACACACCAATAAACAAGACTCTAGTAGACACGGTCTGTAGACACTCCGAGGATGAACTGCTCTGATACCACTTTTGTCACGACCTAGCCCCGTGGGCCATGACTCGTGCCCGAGCTGGACACCCACACGTACCTGTCAAGATTATAGGGCCGGCACTATAGGCCTCAACTAATAACATCACAACATATTCACATACGCAAGCCGACAAGGCTGCCACTATACATGTTATCATACTACGCAAGCCGACAAGGCTGCCACTACACATCAGAACATTACGCAAGCCGACAAGGCTGCCACTACGAAACGATAATACAAGAAAGCCGACAAGCCTGCAACAACAATAAGACAATATATGCAAGCCGGCAAGGCTGCTATAGCGATAAAACACGCATAGTGATCATATACACAACTGACCACATCAGAATACAACCCACATACATGTCCACAGACCTCTAAGAGTTTCAACAGTGAAATATGACGGGACAGGGCCCCGTCGTACCCTTAGACAACATATACATATATACATCAAAAGGAAGTCTGTACCAAAATCTAGGCTCCGGAACAACGGAGCTCTCCAAGATAGCAGGAAGGGGAGTCCTAAGCTGGCGGATCACCAAAACGAGTATCTGCACCTGCGGGCATGAAACGCAGCCCCCCGAAGAAAGGGGGTCAGTACGGAATATGTACTGAGCATGTAAAGAATGAAATACAGTAAATAGGATCATAACTGAAATAAGAAGTACGGAAAATGAGTACAATAATCAGGATACCAAAATACTTGCTTTAGAAACACAAATCATGCATGTCAAGTCATATATCATATCCGGCCCCATTATAGGACTCGGTGAACATGGTCGCCACCCCGTCTTTGGCTCCATAACACAACATACTCCAGAATATAGTATAACTCCGTAACACAGCATAACTCCGTAACACATCATAACACCATAATATATATATACCGTACCCGGCCCTCTAGTGAGGGACTCGGTGAACAATGCAATGGAAATGTGCACAATAACAGATCCTGGCCCAGGACTCAGTGAAAGATATATTGAGGCATGCACGAGCAGAGTAGTGAGAAACCATATGCAGTTTAAATCATTATCAAGACTCAATGGAACAATCAATGCGGGTTATCATTTAGAAATCAGAACAACAGTCATATCCTATACCTTTCGAATGTTATTCAGGGCATGTCAGCTACTCTCGACTGGTATCACAACGTATATAAAGGGGCTTGGAAGCCATAGTCATATGTCAATAATGTATGAAACCTCTTATAGGAATCCAACCACAAATTGTCATAAAGTTCCTAGAAATAGAAACGGATGTATATCGACTAGCATTCAACATACAGGGAACAGAAGAGGGAGGCACAACCTCTCGGGGGTTCTAACATCTCTAAGTGAATAAAAATCATAAATTACATCCAAAGTCTAGGAATAGAGTTACCCCAAAGTTCATATCATTTCACTTAGATCTAGGACATGCCAAAAGAAAGGAAGGACAGCTTTACATACCTGTTAGCGACTAATCGTGAATCCTTTTCGCCTCGTCGCTCTTTAGCCTACTTATATAAAAGGTAACGTTATCGTTAGTAACTATATTATTTAGTTTACAAATCTATAGCCTATTTCTTATCGAACCTACATTTCAACTTATATATATTCTCGTTTAAGATTTTCTATTAGCTAAAAATTTAGCGAAAATTCGGCAGCACTTCCCCTATATATTCACCTATCCAAAATTTCCGATTGCTCTCCTGTTGACACAGAAATACCAATAACAATATATGGATACAATCGTATTTTTGATTCCTTCAATTCAACAAGAACAACAACATGTTCATGTCAACACAACTTCAACTTTAACTTTCTAATCCTTTTGCCATATAATCCATGATAACAACAACTATGACGCAACTTAAAATAACTTTTCCATGTCTAATTTAAAACAGCCCCTACACGGCTCAGTTCATCTTTCAACACCAACATCTATAATTTCTTATTTTCATCATATATCTACAATTTATACAAGTTAAAATTTTCTTCCAAAATGTGTATAAAAAGAAATCAAACATTACCTTAATCAACTTGGCTTCTTAACCTTGCTAATTACTTGGATACTACAACAATTTCACACCCCAAATTTCTCTATTTCTTCAATCTTCTCCTGGGGTAAATTCTCTCTTGGCCGAGAGCTTGATAACTTTGCCTTCTTCTTTTTTTGTTCTAAATTGTTCAATTGATGAGAAAAGAATGGCTTATGAGTCATTTAGGAATCATTTATATGCCTCTCATAATCTCTACACGTGCCCCCCCCCCCCATGTGTCATCTAATTAATGATTTGTTCCCCCCCCCTCCCTTTTTTTAATTAACTAATTCGGGTGGGGCCCACATTACTAATTAACCTTAATTAACTTAATTAATTACTAATCCCTACTTAATAATCTAATCGCAATTAAATAATTCCTAATCTCCAATAATAATATTATTTTTACACTAAATACAATTATAAACAATTTATGTCCTAATTGAAATTAAAAATTAAGGATTTCTATTTCGTGTCCGAAAATGATCCCGTCTTTAACTTGAGTCGATTCTCTTACGAATAACTCAGCGTATAAAAATACGATATATAACATTGGGTTTTGGTGCAAGAGAAATATGTCACACCCTACCCTTGGTAGGGCATGATGGGCACCCGACCCTTATTTAGGGCTGAGCGAACCCGCTGACTCTTATTACACACATAATCTCTTAGGACTCTTGAATCAAATAAAAATGAAATACATGGTAAGGCTTTCAGAAACATTCTTTTCGTCGTTCTCAAATCAAATAAAATCTGTAATCATATGGAATTTGTAATATAATGCATAATGACACATCGGCTTGCAGAGCCGCTTACAAGACTGACAATCCACATACACGACTCTGTCTGCAAAGTCTCTAACATCAATCAGGAATCATAACATATGTACTCTAACTCGGCAACACTCCGGGGAAAAACGGAGCTCGCCAATCCCGCTAGAACATCTTCTAGCAATGTCTTCTACTCATCTGTGTATACCGGCGTGGCATGAAACGCAGCCCCCGAAGAAAGGGGGTTAGTACGGAATATGTACTGAGCATGTAAGGCATGAAATGTAGTAAAGGGGACCATAACAAACACGGAGATTTACTAGAAACAAGTATGACTTTTAAGGACATCAATACACTTGCCTTTTTAAATGAAAACCATGCATATCAACATCATATATCATATATACATATAACGTATCCCGGCCCTCCAATGAGGGACTCGGTGGATAAAATCATGCATGTCAACATCATATATCATATATGCATAACGTATCCCGGCCCTCTAGTGCGGGACTCGGTGAATGGAGTCATCATATGCCGTCTTGGCCGCCATCCCCGTATCATCATATCATCATATACATATACATATA
Organism: Lycium barbarum; assembly: GCF_019175385.1. NCBI lineage: Eukaryota > Viridiplantae > Streptophyta > Magnoliopsida > Solanales > Solanaceae > Lycium > Lycium barbarum. Next base: position 65,851,799 of record NC_083347.1, on the reverse strand, counting down.
ACGTATCCCGGCCCGCAACTGAGGGACTCGGTGAACAATGCAGTGGAGTACGCACGAGAACGTATCCTGGCCCGGGACTTAGTGAAGGATACATTTAGGCATGCACGAGCAGAGTAATGAGAAACTATATTCACATAACTCAATTTTTAAGACTCGATAGATAGATACGCAAGCCGACACTCGAAGGATCACAAACACGTTTCAAGTCGATCCGGTTTAGTATGCGAAAGTCATGGACATTTTAGTACAAAAACCTTTACGAACGTTTCAAAGCAATCCGAGATCATTTACGAAAGTTAGGGACATTAAAACTTACAGAACTCTTTTAGGAACAGAAACTCTTTATGCTTATTCATTAATTAATCATATAATAAACTCGACTGTACTAAACATGCTCATGACAAGAAGTGAATAAGAATCATAAACAAGTTCGGAATCAAAGAATAGAGTAACCCCAAGGTGCATATCATACCTTACTTGGCTCTAGGACATGTCAAAAGAAAGAAAGGGTAAGCCTTACATACCTTGTCCGCTTCCTAAGCTAATCCGAACTTAAGTCTCGGCTTTTCCAAAATCTACAACAATGTTAGTAAATACCAAACATTAGCTATAGCTACTTAAGAATCCAATTCTAAACTAACACTTTGTCTACAGAAATTTCGGCAGCATTTCCCCTGTAAATACAACCAACCCCGAGAATCCAACTCGGCCAAATTATCAACAACAATCCGAGAATTCAACTCGGCCAAATTATCAACAACAATACCAACAATCATCTCTCCAACTTCAACAATTAATTCAGAATGCATTCTAACACTAGTAATCCTTTCTACACAATTCGACGACATTTCATTTATATTCAATTCAACCACATATAATCAAGCCAACATCAATACTTACACATTTAAGCCCTAGCCCGAGAGCTTCCAAACAAGACTCAAGAACACTTTAACAATCCGCGCAATGTTCAAAACGGCGCAAACAATATACAACACCTCCCGTATCCTCTCAACTCAACATAACCAACAACAACACATTTTTTTCCTTCCAAATTCATGAAATATAACAACCACACGTTAACAATATCGTTCATGCAAACATAAGAAATCATTCTAACGGCACATTTACTTCTACAACAATCCCATAATGATTACAACTTCATTTCAAGTCATCAAACCTTCATTTTCATCATGGAATCCACAACTATAACAATCAAAATACTAAATAAAATCAATTCATCATATCTACACAACACCACCCCTATTCGGCCATCACTCACAAACACATATTTCATGAATTTCATCCATTTCTACACACTACAACATGTACATATCATCCATGACACATGTAAAAGAAGATTTGGCCTTACCTTTCTCACTTCACTTCTTAACTTGGCTAGGGTTTGTAGGTCACTCAAATAAATGCTTGGCTTGCTCCAACAACCACTCCACGTTGTTAGGGACGTTCCAATTGGTTGGAATACTAGAAGAAAATAATTTTTCTTAATCAATTTCCATGGCATGATTTTTTTGGGAGCCATGGCCGAATTGCTCCTCCTTTTCTCTCTTGAAGTTTCTTGACTTGGAATGATGAATTATGCCTTGCTATGTAAGCTTTGGTCCATATATATAATTAGACCTATCAAATAAAAATGTGGACACATACCCCCACTCATGGCTTGAGTTAATTGGGCCAAGCCATGGGTGGGGCCCACACACACACACCCCACGGCCAAGGTGGCCTTTATCTAGAACCTTCTTGAATTTCCCTTTTTTCCCCTAGCCTTCCTCAATATTACCATGAACCCCCTTGTGAATTTCCCTTTTTACCCCTAGCCTTTCTCAAAATTTCCATACTAATAAACAACTTTTGTATTAAAATAATTCCGAAAATGGCCTTGCCCTTAACTTACCACGACTATCTTGAAACATTCGAACGTACAAAATACGGGATATAACATCCTCCCCCCCTTTAGAACATTCGTCCTCGAATGTTCAACTGGTTTTGTCGGGTCTTATAACACTTCGGGGAGATCTTTTTTGTAGCTATCACGTACAGTTCATTCTTCAATCAACATATCCGCTTTAGAAATTCAGATTACCTGTAGGCATAGGGGATAAGTAGGGGTACTTCTTCTTCATCTCATCTTCTACTTCCCAGGTCATCTCTTTTCTGTTATTGTTTCGCCATGACACCTTAACAGAAGCCACGTCTTTGGTACGCAGTCTTCACTTGACGATCCAATGTGGCTTTAGGCTACTCCTTTATCCTCATGTCTGCCTCATGTACATGGTCAGAAATTAACTTGCGCCTCGCTCTCGTTTTGTCTACGGTATTGCAGTCTTGCTTACCATGCGACAAATATTCATCGGCCTTTAAGTATTCTCTTTTCTCGCTCCTTGTTTCCTCGCTAATGGGCAATTACCTTGCTTATATACGGCATACTCCTTGTGTTTATCTCTCCGGTACCATCTCGGCCTATCCTTTTCATACCTGTTGATCTTAGACAGACACTGCATCGACTCCCTGTAGTTCGTTAGTTCGACTCTCTGTTCCTTTACGTCTTTCCCACTATCCCTTTCAGTCTTACATTCTAGGTATTTATCCAATCATAACTTTGTCGCTAATGGGTGTAATGGTTATGTTCCTTCTCTGGACTTTGAAAATGTTGCGATTCCTTGTAAGTCTAATATATTATGTTCTCCCCCCCCCCCCCTTTTAGGGAGATCCTCATACGCCAATAGTCTTCGAGTACTCCTTGTCTTCAGTGGTTATCTACCCCCCTTCACTATCTTCTTAAGGCCGGAGTTCCGTTATCGTATGGTCTGCCTTATTTATCCTTTTTAGTAGTCACACTCTTCTGTTCAATTGGAATACTCATAAGGGTATCCAATTCCGATGCCTTCTTTTTCGTCCTTTCACACCTCTGTCCTTTTATGACTAACGGTGTCCTAGATCACAAGTTCATGGGGACGTCGAGATTCACTATATCCTTTTATGAAGTCTTCGATTATACATTACTCCTCGTCATTCTTTCCGACTCTGCGCATAACATATCGAAAACTTCTTATCATAAGTCTTTCATTCATTTGCGCCTATTTCGTCATTCTTGTCAATATTCCCGTATCTTTTCATCCATTTAGCTCACTTACTCATAACTCTTCTTAACTACACGTTTGTGTTGCAGCTGTGCATCCATGTTTTTCGAGCGTCCTGCTACCTTTGCTCTTAGCATAGGATCCTTACAGTTTACACTCTCTCTATCCTCGCTCATCGAACCTTTAACTATATTTATGATGCTATGACTGAGGGATCTTCCATTCACGTTCCTTGCATTTCACTCCACTTCCTCTATGATCAAATTTCTCAGACCTCACATGAATTCTCATTCCATACCATTAATTTCCCAATCAACAGTGTCGACCCCTCATCCTTGTTCTTTCCTCGATGCGTAATCGGGTTCCTACCGCTAACTCGTTAAAGTATCCTTCTTACTCCTATGGTTAAAGATTTCCAATTATTTTATTCCCAAATGTTCTCCACTTCCTTCGACTAACCCGTTAGTATACCTTTCCTACTTTCATTCTTAACCCTCCTTGGGTTTCTTCCTCCTCGAGCACTCTTCTTCTCTTGTTATTCGTGGCATCAGCTCTGAAGTTCGTGAAATATTACTTTAAACGCGCGAATCCGTTCTATTCTTAAGTTATCCTTTTGGAAAGCTCCTCCATGTCCGAGGCAACCGTGTAAACTTCACCATACACTTATTCCTTTATATACCTCTCATGGGCTGGAAATCTCTTAACATCGTCGCAAGGCCTAAGCATTTTTCCTCTTGCTTCACGTTCCTTGTCATGGTCACTATTATTTTAGCCTCACTTATTGAAATCGTTTTTCGAACCCCACACATTCCCTTTTTTTTTGTTCCATATTACCATACTCTATCCCTTTCTCATACCTACCTTTGAATTTTTACCCAAATAGTCTCGTGCTTTACCCGTCGTTTCCTTTGGAGGCCTTGCTCAATCATGTTCCTTACTTTTCACTTTTTTCCAACATTTTGATCTCCTTGCCTTCCATTTACTCACTCTCTTTCTTTTCCAAGTATCGTTGTATTAGAACTTTCCAGTCTTAACCTGTAGTGAAAATAATAGCAGCTTACCTTGTAACACTGGTACCATTTTTTTTTTTGTGACTTGAACTTCGGTACCCTTACTCAATTGATGCCTTCCATACCGTATCACCGGTTGCTGGGATACGCATGCCCATCGATACAATCATAAATAGGATACCATGTGCATACATATATATATATATATATATATATACAAAATATTTCCAAACGCTATTCAAGCTCATCCTAGTTTCCAGAGCGGTGATGCACTTTCTTTCTCTTCACCGGTCTAGTCTGCCTCATCCTACGCGCCCTCTTAAGGTTTCCTACCATTCCGCATACTCTAATTTCCCTTAGGCTACTCTAGCTTCTCATTTGTCTCTTATATCTAAATCTATAGGATTTCTTGCACACTTCCCAGGGGGGTCACCCATCCTAATATTTCTCTCACCTCAGCACGCTTAACCTCGAAACTCAGATGAAATTCGGTGCATTAATGCTGATATTATCGCATCCACCTCACCGCATGACCTTCGCCGCACAATCTGGAACAAGTTGAAGTCTTAACAGATTCCAAAACAGTCTCGTAACACATCTTCCTCCTTTAACAATTATTATCTTACCCTTTTCAATCCTCAATATTCACCTTTCACCTATGTGCATGACTACCTTTCATCCTAGATTCCTAGATTCCCGATGGTAGTGAACACACCTTCGTCGCCATTACTTATGAATATTTGACTATTCACCTCTTTGGACTTCCGCTCGCTATACTTATATAATAATCTACGGCAAAACTGACTGTCGACTTTCCCTAAATCCCCCAATAGATCTTGCTCATACTAAACCTTGAATGTTATCCATCTTAATCCTTCGGACTGCTAATCGTCTCTTTCGCAGTTATTCTTCATGCCATGCCAAGTCCATAACCCTTCTGGAACAATGCATCCCACTTATTGTCTATTTACGATATTTCCTTTCCACGCTTCTTCCTGTTAGGTGTACAAAACTAAATGACCTGATTTTGAAAAATTCTGGAGGAGTCTCCTTTACAATTCTTACTATCCAAAACCTGCATGCAGCAATTACCAGCAATGCCTCACAAGGCATATATATGTATACGACATATTCCAGCCACCCAGGGCTCCCAATTTCAGGTAAAGGAATGGGAATATCAGAACTTACCCCTGTGACTTTCCATATCATCACTCACCTTCTCCCGTCGATACTGTGCTTCTGCTGAGATCAAAGGTTAGTGCAAGGAATCTCATCTCCTATGACTTAGCTCTATCGCACAATCTAAGACAGAAAGAAGGTCAACGGTCCCTAAATGCCCTGCAACCTCCTGTTTATAAGTGTGGCCGGCTTCACACCCATAAACAGGACTCTACTGGACACGACTTTGCAGACAACCGCTAGGACGAACTGCTCTGATACCACTTTGTCACACCCTACCCTTGGTAAGGCATGATGGGAACCCGACCCTTATTTAGGGCCGAGCGAACCCGCTGACTCTTGTTACACACATAATTTCTTAGGACTCTTGAATCAAATAAAAATGAAATACATGGTAAGACTTTCAGAAACATTCTTTTCGTCGTTCTCAAATCAAATAAAATCTATAATCATATGGAATTTGTAATATAATGCATAATGACACATCGGCTTGCAGAGCCGCTTACAAGACTGACAATCCACATACACGACTCTGTCTGCAAAGTCTCTAACATCAATCAGGAATCATAACTTTCACGACCCAACCCCGTAGGCCGTGACTAGTGCCCGATTTGGGCACTCAAACACATTCTAGTATATAGCAGAAGCCGACAAGTCTTTATTTCCAATTTAGATAATTTCCAGAAAAATTTCGGCAGAGTTTCCTTTGTTTTACGGACTATCCCATATACCCTGCACGCAGAAAACACCAACAAAGGCCACACAGGGCCAACAAAGCAACATTTAAATATATGCGGACCGGCCGCCGTGGCGAATGGGATCGCCCAAACACAACATAAGCACACAACTGTATAGAAAGACCCCAACCCACAAACATGTCCACAGACCTCCAAACAGATCGACAGAATCATATGACGGGACAGGGCCCCGCCGTACCCATGAACGAGAATATACATATATAGAAGTGGCAGACTGTACCAAAAGATGGCTCTGAATAAAAGAGCGCTCCAATTGGCAGAAAAGATATCCTAGACGGACGGATCCGCAAACCTGTCGTCGGTACCTGCGCGGCATGAAAACGCAGCCCCCGAAGAAAGGGGGTCAGTACAAAATATGTACTGAATATGTAAAGCCTGAATTACAGAAACAGAATCATAACTGGTACAGAACGTACAGAAAGCGAGCAGAAAATCCAAAGTATCAAATACACACTTTCAAAACATGGAGAGTGTATACAGAAACATATGTCATATCAAATCCGGCCCTTGCCAAGGGACTCGACAGACAGAACGTGGCCACCCTCCCGACGCTGGTGCCACAACACAGAAGAATCAGAATGGGGCATAACCCCGTCACATAATATATCATATCAGATGGCCATAGCAAATCATATCAGAACAAGCGTACATGGCACAGCATACTCCACAAACCCATGTACGCGTATACCTGCCCCCTCACATCGAGGCACGGCGAACAATGCAAAGGATCACGCTTGACAACATATCCTGGCCCGGGCTCAGTGTGGGAAACATTGGGGCATCCACGAATGGAGTAGTGAGAGACTAATGCAATTTAAAATATCATAAACGTTTTAATAAACTCGATGAGGCATATCAAAGACAAACCGATCCAATGAAGTCGAACGGGAACATAATAAACGAGTTTCGGATATCATAATGAATTATAGAAGTATAACCTTTCTGAAATCGTTCCGAGTGTCAAAACAATTTATTGGACTCAATGGAATATTTAAAACAATGTTTGTTAGGTAATTAGAATAGTAGTCAAAACGTTTCTTGTAAGAACTATTCGAAAAGAAGACTTAAGTACATTAAGGGCAAAACCGGGAATAGCGGGCCCACCTCGGGACAAGCAAGGCGGTGGGCTCAAATTACATATTTTTAACTTATGGGGTCACCTACAAAGGTTCTACGAACGTTCTATAGCTTTCCAAGTAGTTTAGGGAAAGTTTGCATGATTATCAAGATTACAAACCAAAAGGGCTCAATCTTACTGAAGGAAAAAGCGAGATTTTCAATTGCGGATTCCGATGGGCAGAAAGTCTTTCGAGGCCCGAATCCGATTCTAATACACTTAGGCATGCCAAAAGAAGGATCGGGGTAGCTTTACATACCTTTTGAGCTTTTTAAGCCTATCCAAGCTCACTCTCCGTTTCGTCGAAAATGTGCAAATGGTCACATTTACCAATTGTGAGTTATAGATTCTACGAATTCAACTTAACTCATATATGTCTACCGAAATTTCGGCAGCACCTCCCCTATACATATAGCACCCCCGAGAATTCAACTCGGCCAAAACAATCATCAACAACAACACCCACAACAACAACAATCAATATAATACACAATATGACATAACTAGTTCTACTTGCCGACATAATGCCTTAGCCTTTATTTCATCTTCAATTTCCAAACAAATCTCAATGGTTTCACATTCGTCATTAACCTAGATCATCACAATATAGTTTAGAAGCATTTCATATCGCTTCCTTAAATTATACACCCGATATACATAATATACAACTTTCCGCCAAAGTCATATTTCATCCAAAGCTTCTAATCTTTGGCATACATATTCATAACATGTTTCCAACTTCCAAATTCATCAATACTCATCATAATTTGCAACCTAATAACTTCATTTTCATAATGTCGTAAAATCATACTTAAGCGACATAAGTTTCTACATTCCATTTCGAAGCAAACTCATATTGTTTTACTTTCGTTCACATTGCAAGAATCACAATAACACACTAACACACTAAACGACTTAATCCATTTCTATTCCTACTCCAATATACCACACGGCCAATTGCTTTATTTATCAATTCAACCAAATTTATTCAACTTTCATTCGCAATATGACGTCCATCACATTCACAACTAGAATATAACATAGTTCAACACATTATAGGTATACAACACATATACCCTCACGGCTACACACCATATTCCAAACCCACTTTGAAATCTTCCATTTTTCCATACAATCAATTCATTTCTATATACTACAACACAAACATGACTTCATAACACAATAATAAGGGATAAATTCTTACCTTTTCTATAGTCTTCTTCACTTGAATAAGAGATCAAATTGATGAACCAAGGCCCCTTTCTTCCAAACCAACTACACCAAGTTGAGAAGGGTACTCAATTTAGTAGGAAAACCACAAAAGAAATTTTTTTGGAGCAATATTCTTGATAGCCAATTTCCCCTTGCCAAAGCTGAAACCCTCTCTCTCTTTTTCTTGTTTTTTTCTTTGCTTTGTTCTTTCTAATTTCTTGATCTTTCTAAAGGGGGTATGACTCATATATTTTTTTTTAACACATGAAAAATTAATTGGGCCATGGGTTTGGGCCATAGATGGCCGGCCACCCTTCAAGACAATGGGCCTCATTTGTTTCGCATTTTTTTTTAGCCCAATGACTTGTGAATCAAATTTTGTAATTCCCGAAACTAATTTCCAAAATTCCAAATTTGTCCTTGGCCTTATTCGACACTTCCACATTAATATTCTTTCATACACAACTCCTATGTCAAATAAAAGTTAATTATGATCTTATTTCTTACAAGTCAAGAATATTTCCAAATTTTTCCAACGTGTAAAGACACGGGATATAACATCCTCCCCCCCTTTAGAACATTCGTCCTCGAATGTTAAATTTAATCTTATAGGGTCTGAAAATACTTTGGGGGAGTTTCTGTTTATAGACAGCACATATGGCACACATTCATTTTTGAAATGGAATTAAGCAAAGATTCAAGATTACCTGAGGGCATAGGGAACAAATGAGGATATTTCTTCTTCATCTCCTCTTCGGCTTCCCAGGTCATTTCCTCCCTATTATTGTTTTGCCACAGCACCTTGACCGAAGCTACATCCTTGTTCCGTAGTTTTCTCACCTGGCGGTCCAAGATGGCTACGGGCTGCTCCTCGTAAGATAACTGCTCCGTCACTTGAATGTCATCCGCAGGGAATATTCTGGAGGGATCACCAATACACTTGCGGAGCATAGATACATGAAATACCGGATGTACCGCTTCCAAATCAGATGGCAGATCTAGCTCATATGCGACATTTCCAATTTTCCGCACAATCAGATAAGGGCCAATATAACGCGGACTAAGCTTACCCTTTCTGCCGAACCGCATTACGCCTTTCATAGGCGATACCTTTAGAAATACCCAATCACCAGCCTGGAATTCCAAAGGACGACGCCGTTTATCGGCGTATGATTTCTGTCGACTCTGGGCTGCCAATAGTCGCTCCCGGATAAGTTTCACCTTATCAACGGCCTGCTGGATCATGTCTGGGCCGATTAAATCTGTCTCGCCAATATCAAACCAGCCAATAGGTGACCTGCATTTCCTGCCATACAGAGCCTCGTACGGAGCCATCTGGATGCTGGAATGGTAGCTGTTATTATAAGCAAATTCAATCAATGGCAAGTGATCCTCCCAGCTACCTCTGAAATCAATAACACAGGCCCGCAACATATCTTCAAGCGTCTGGATAGTGCGCTCGGCCTGTCCGTCACTCTGAGGATGAAAAGTTGTACTCAAGCTCAGCTGAGTCCCTAATCCTTCCTGAAAAGATCTCCAGAAGTTCGCTGTGAACTGAGCACCTCTGTTAGTGATAATAGATATAGGAACTCCATGAAGTCGCACAATTTATTTAATATAAAGCCTGGCATAATCCTCAGCGGAATAAGTAGTTCTGACGGGGAGAAAATGGGCTGATTTTGTCAGCCTATCAACAATAACCCAGATGGAATCATACTTCCGTGGAGTGCGAGGCAAACCTGTAATGAAGTCCATATTAATGATCTCCCACTTCCACGTCGGAATTTCCATTTCTTGCAACAGTCCACCCGGTTTCTGATGTTCAATCTTGACCTGCTGACAATTAGGACACTGGGCGACGAACTCTGCGATATCCCGTTTCATGCCATCCCACTAGTATAGGCATCTAAGATCATGGTACATCTTCATAGACCCAGGATGGACAGAATAGCGAGCATAGTGTGCCTCGCCCATAACCTGCTGCCGTAGCCCTGCAATATCAGGCACACACAACCTGCCTCTGTATAGTAAGGTTCCGTCTGGTGTAAACTCGAACGAAGTCTTCTCCTTTTCATGGGCAGTGTCTTTGTATCGAGCTAAAACAGGATCTTCATATTGATGCCGCTTGATATCTTCCTTAATAGATGACTCAGAAACCCCTTGGACAGAAATCCGTGTACCGCCAGAATCGGCCAGACGAACCCTAAGATTAGCCAACTGGTGAATATCACGCACTAGCTCCTTCCGGTCTGGCTATAAATCTGCCAAGCTGCCCATAGATTTCCGGCTAAGCGCATCTGCAACAACATTAGCCTTGCCCGGATGATACAGAATATCCACATCATAGTCTTTCAGGAGCTCCAGCCACCTCCGCTGCCGCAAATTAAGCTCTTTCTGCTTGAAAATATACTGGAGACTCTTATGATCTGTATAGATATCAACATGCATGCCATATAAATAATGTCTCCATATCTTCAGAGCATGAATCACCGCTGCAAGCTCCAGATCGTGAGTAGGATAATTCTTTTCATGCTTTTTGAGCTGTCGGGAGGCATAAGCTATAACTCGGCCATGCTGCATCAATACACAGCCTAACCCCACACCAGAAGCATCACAATAAATAACATACCCGCCGGGTCCCTCTGGAAGAGTCAGAACTGGAGCTGAAGTCAACTTCTCTTTCAGCAACTGGAAGCTTCGTTCACATGCATCGGTCCACTGGAACTTAGCTCCCTTCTGAGTTAGCCTTGTCAAAGGCGCTGAAATCGAAGCAAACTTTTCCACAAATCTCCTGTAATAGCCTGCTAACCCCAGAAAACTACGTACCTCCGTGGGCGTCGTGGGTCTGGGCCAATTCTTCACGGCCTCAATCTTCTGTGTATCCACCCGGACACCATCAGCTGCAATAATATGCCCCAGGAATGCCACTGAAGCCAGCCAGAATTCACATTTAGAAAATTTTGCATATAATCTGATGCCGAAGTACCCCTAATACCGCTCTCAGATGATCTGCGTGCTCTGCCTCGGACTGAGAATAAACCAGAATATCATCGATAAATACAATTACGAACATGTCTAAGAACGGCCTGAATACCCGGTTCATTAAATCCATGAATACCGCAGGAGCATTAGTCAGCCCAAAAGACATAACTCTGAATTCATAATGCCCATATCTGGTCCGGAACGCTGTCTTAGGAATATCAGCCTCTCGTACCCGTACCTGATGATAGCCTGACCGAAGATCTATCTTCGAAAAATATTTGGCGCCCTGCAACTGATCAAACAAATCGTCAATTCTGGGGAGGGGGTATTTATTCTTTATGGTTACCTTATTCAGCTGCCGATAATCAATACACATACGCAGCGACCCGTCTTTCTTACGCACAAATAATACCGGAGCTCCCCAGGGCGAAGTACTGGGTCTAATGAAGCCTTTTTCTAACAGATCCTTCAACTGCTCTTTCAGTTCTTTCAATTCTGCCGGTGCCATTCTGTACGGGGGAATAGATATAGGCTGAGTATCTGGAAGCAAATCAATAGTAAAATCTATCTCCCGCTCTGGAGGAAGGCCTGGAAGCTCATCTGGGAACACGTCTGGAAATTCATTAACCACGGGAACTGACTGAAGAGTCGGCGTTTCTACTGTCAGGTCTTGTACCCGAACCAGATGATAAATATAACCTTTTCTGATCATTTTCTTCGCCTTAAGGTATGAAATAAACTTACCTTTCGGCGATGCTGTATTACCGGCCCATTCTATAACTGGCTCCCCGGGAAACTGGAAATGAACTACCTTATTTTGGCAGTCAACATTAGCATAACAGGAGGCTAGCCAGTCCATTCCCATAATAACATCAAATTCAATCATATCTAATTCCACCAGATCGGCCTTAGTGTCTCGGCCATATACAGTTACAGAACAGTCTTTATATACCTGTTTCGCTATAATAAAGTCCCCAATCGGTGTGGCTACCTCAAACGGCTCTATAGGTTCAGACGTTATACCAATTTTACTGGCAACCAGAGGCGAAATATATGACAAAGTCGAACCTGGATCAATCAATGCATACATAGACCGAGAGAAGACCAATAATGTACCTGTAACGACATTAGGCAATGCCTCCTGGTCCTGGCGGCTGGCCAAAGCATAAATGCGGTTCGAAGGACCGCTAGTACCAGAAGCTCCACCACGACCTCTGCCGCGACCCGCCGGTGCTGACGTACCCGGCCCAGTAGGGTGCATAGCCACTGATGAAGATGATGACCCGGCGGCTGATCCGGTAGGCTGCGCTGCACCGCCCGAACTACCCTTATACGGGCAATCTCTCACAGAATGGCCCTGACGGCCACAAGAAAAACATGCACCGGTGGCCCTGTAGCACTCTCCCGGATGGTATCTGCCACAATAAGAACACTGAGGCCTAGGTGGCCTCGTCTGACCAGAACCCCTATCTGACCGCGAACCTGAAGCCCTGGAGCTCTGACCTGCTCCTGAATAACCTGGGCTATCAAATCTGCGACCTGTAGGCTGTGGAGGTGCGCTCTGTGCCGGCTGGGATAGATGTCTGCTAGGCTGCTGCGGCTGCTGAGGCTGTCTGCCCCGAAAATCTCCCGAATACCCAGATGATCTGGCCCTCTTGGGCTGTCTCCGATCCTGACTCCTATCGGGCTGATGACCCCTGTGTCGGTCCTCCATGCCCTGGGCGTGCGCCTGAATACGGGAAATATCCATATCGGGCTGAGCGGCCAATACCAAGCAACTGTCGACAAAATACCGGTCCAGCCCCATAATATACCTGTGCATCCTGTCAGCCATAGTAGATACCACAGCAGGTGCGTATCGGGCCAATGAGTCGAACTCCATACTGTACTCTCGGACGCTGCGGCCCCTCTGTCTCAGTAATAAGAATCTGTCACCCTTGGCCCGCCGTAACTCCGGAGGCAGAAAATGGCTAAGAAAAGCCTGAGAAAAATCATCCCAAACTGCTGGGGGAGCGTCGTCCCCTCTAGATAACTCCCATGACTCGTACCAATTAGCCGCCACATCATACAACCGGTACGAGGCCAACGCAACTGACTCTGTCTCGGAAGCATTAATCAGCCGTAAAGTGCGCCGCATCTTCCTGATAAACTCCTAAGGATCCTCCTCGGGCTTTGTCCCGAAGAACTCTGGAGGGCCACAAGTCAAGAACTCATGAGCTCTCGAACTGTCACGCCTATATGCTCGGTCACCTCCCAATCCGTGCCCCTGAACCTGTCCCGCCACAAGTCTGGTAAATAGTTGGACTGCCTCTCTCATAGTCTGATCCTCAGTCCCTGGCCGTGGAGCTGGAGGCTCAGGTACTGGAATCTCGGGAGCTGGCGGTGGAGCCGCCCCTCGACCTGCAGCTGCTGCTGCTCCAATCTCCTCTACATGTGGCGGTGTGGAAGAGCCCTCTGCCGGGGGCAAAATATCAGGAGCAATATGTGCATGGGCCATGGTAACCCTCTGGGCCCGACTAGTCTCTCCCACAGCTGCTGCCTTGGCCTTTTGGGCCGCTGTCGCCTTTTTTGGAGGCATAACTGCAAATGTAACAATTCGTTAGGGAGGAATCATCCTGATAACACAGCTCTATCGCACGATCTAAGACAGAAAGAATGGTAGTATCCTAAATGCCCTGTAGCCTCATGTTTATAGGTGTGGTGCACAACACACCGATAAACAAGATTCTACTAGACACGGTCTGTAGACATTCCGAGGACGAACCGCTCTGATACCACTTTTGTCACGACCCAACCCCGTAGGCCGTGACTAGTGCCCGATTTGGGCACTCAAACACATTCTAGTATATAGCAGAAGCCGACAAGTCTTTATTTCCAATTTAGATAATTTCCAGAAAAATTTCGGCAGAGTTTCCTTTGTTTTACGGACTATCCCATATACCCTGCACGCAGAAAACACCAACAAAGGCCACACAGGGCCAACAAAGCAACATTTAAATATATGCGGACCGGCCACCGTGGCGAATGGGATCGCCCAAACACAACTGTATAGAAAGACCCCAACCCACAAACATGTCCACAGACCTCCAAACAGATCGACAGAATCATATGACGGGACAGGGCCCCGCCGTACCCATGAACGAGAATATACATATATAGAAGTGGCAGACTGTACCAAAAGATGGCTCTGAATAAAAGAGCGCTCCAATTGGCAGAAAAGATATCCTAGACGGACGGATCCGCAAACCTGTCGTCGGTACCTGCGCGGCATGAAAACGCAGCCCCCGAAGAAAGGGGGTCAGTACAAAATATGTACTGAATATGTAAAGCCTGAATTACAGAAACAGAATCATAACTGGTACAGAACGTACAGAAAGCGAGCAGAAAATCCAAAGTATCAAATACACACTTTCAAAACATGGAGAGTGTATACAGAAACATATGTCATATCAAATCCGGCCCTTGCCAAGGGACTCGACAGACAGAACGTGGCCACCCTCCCGACGCTGGTGCCACAACACAGAAGAATCAGAATGGGGCATAACCCCGTCACATAATATATCATATCAGATGGCCATAGCAAATCATATCAGAACAAGCGTACATGGCACAGCATACTCCACAAACCCATGTACGCGTATACCTGCCCCCTCACATCGAGGCACGGCGAACAATGCAAAGGATCACGCTTGACAACATATCCTGGCCCGGGCTCAGTGTGGGAAACATTGGGGCATCCACGAATGGAGTAGTGAGAGACTAATGCAATTTAAAATATCATAAATGTTTTAATAAACTCGATGAGGCATATCAAAGACAAACCGATCCAATGAAGTCGAACGGGAACATAATAAACGAGTTTCGGATATCATAATGAATTATAGAAGTATAACCTTTCTGAAATCGTTCCGAGTGTCAAAACAATTTATTGGACTCAATGGAATATTTAAAACAATGTTTGTTAGGTAATTAGAATAGTAGTCAAAACGTTTCTTGTAAGAACTATTCGAAAAGAAGACTTAAGTACATTAAGGGCAAAACCGGGAATAGCGGGCCCACCTCGGGACAAGCAAGGCGGTGGGCTCAAATTACATATTTTTAACTTATGGGGTCACCTACAAAGGTTCTACGAACGTTCTATAGCTTTCCAAGTAGTTTAGGGAAAGTTTGCATGATTATCAAGAATACAAACCAAAAGGGCTCAATCTTACTGAAGGAAAAAGCGAGATTTTCAATTGCGGATTCCGATGGGCAGAAAGTCTTTCGAGGCCCGAATCCGATTCTAATACACTTAGGCATGCCAAAAGAAGGATCGGGGTAGCTTTACATACCTTTTGAGCTTTTTAAGCCTATCCAAGCTCACTCTCCGTTTCGTCGAAAATGTGCAAATGGTCACATTTACCAATTGTGAGTTATAGATTCTACGAATTCAACTTAACTCATATATGTCTACCGAAATTTCGGCAGCACCTCCCCTATACATATAGCACCCCCGAGAATTCAACTCGGCCAAAACAATCATCAACAACAACACCCACAACAACAACAATCAATATAATACACAATATGACATAACTAGTTCTACTTGCCGACATAATGCCTTAGCCTTTATTTCATCTTCAATTTCCAAACAAATCTCAATGGTTTCACATTCGTCATTAACCTAGATCATCACAATATAGTTTAGAAGCATTTCATATCGCTTCCTTAAATTATACACCCGATATACATAATATACAACTTTCCGCCAAAGTCATATTTCATCCAAAGCTTCTAATCTTTGGCATACATATTCATAACATGTTTCCAACTTCCAAATTCATCAATACTCATCATAATTTGCAACCTAATAACTTCATTTTCATAATGTCGTAAAATCATACTTAAGCGACATAAGTTTCTACATTCCATTTCGAAGCAAACTCATATTGTTTTACTTTCGTTCACATTGCAAGAATCACAATAACACACTAACACACTAAACGACTTAATCCATTTCTATTCCTACTCCAATATACCACACGGCCAATTGCTTTATTTATCAATTCAACCAAATTTATTCAACTTTCATTCGCAATATGACTTCCATCACATTCACAACTAGAATATAACATAGTTCAACACATTATAGGTATACAACACATATACCCTCACGGCTACACACATATTCCAAACCCACTTTGAAATCTTCCATTTTTCCATACAATCAATTCATTTCTATATACTACAACACAAACATGACTTCATAACACAATAATAAGGGATAAATTCTTACCTTTTCTATAGTCTTCTTCACTTGAATAAGAGATCAAATTGATGAACCAAGGCCCCTTTCTTCCAAACCAACTATACCAAGTTGAGAAGGGTACTCAATTTAGTAGGAAAACCACAAAAGAAAAATTTTTGGAGCAATATTCTTGATAGCCAATTTCCCCTTGCCAAAGCCGAAACCCTCTCTTTCTTTTTCTTGTTTTTTTCTTTGCTTTGTTCTTTCTAATTTCTTGATCTTTCTAAAGGGGGTATGACTCATATATTTTTTTTAACACATGGAAAATTAATTGGGCCATGGGTTTGGGCCATAGATGGCCGGCCACCCTTCAAGACAATGGGCCTCATTTGTTTCTCATTTTTTTTTTGAGCCCAATGACTTGTGAATCAAATTTTGTAATTCCCGAAACTAATTTCCAAAATTCCAAATTTGTCCTTGGCCTTATTCGACACTTCCACATTAATATTCTTTCATACACAACTCCTATGTCAAATAAAAGTTAATTATGATCTTATTTCTTACAAGTCAAGAATAGTTCCAAATTTTTCCAACGTGTAAAGACACGGGATATAACAATAACATATGTACTCTGACTCGGCAACACTCCGGGGAAAAACGGAGCTCGCCAATCCCGCTGGAACATCTTCTAGCAATGTCTTCTACTCATCTGTGTATACCTGCGTGGCATGAAACGCAGCCCCCGAAGAAAGGGGTTCAGTACGGAATATGTACTGAGCATGTAAGGCATGAAATGTAGTAAAGGGGACCATAACAAACACGGAGATTTACCAGAAACAAGTATGACTTTTAAGGACATCAATACACTTGCCTTTTTAAATGAAAACCATGCATATCAACATCATATATCATATATACATATAACGTATCCCGGCCCTCCAGTGAGGGACTCGGTAGATAAAATCATGCATGTCAACATCATATATCATATATGCATAACGTATCCCGACCCTCTAATGCGGGACTCGGTGAATGGAGTCATCATATGCCGTCCTGGCCGCCATCCCCGTATCATCATATCATCATATACATATACATATAACATATCCCGGCCCGCAACTGATGGACTCGGTGAACAATGCAGTGGAGTACGCACGAGAACGTATCCTGGCCCGGGACTCAGTGAAGGATACATTGAGGCATGCACGAGCTGAGTAATGAGAAACTATATGCACATAACTCAATTTTTAAGACTCGATAGATAGATACGCTAGCCGACACTCGAAGGATCACAAACACGTTTCAAGTCGATCCAGTTTAGTATGAGAATGTTATATCCCGTATTTTGTACATTCGGATATTTCAAGATAGTCGTGGTAAGTTAAGGGCAAGACTATTTTCCAAAGTTATTTTAATATACAAGTTGTTTATTAGTATGGAAATATTGAGAAAGGCTAAGGGTAAAAAGGAAAATTCACAAGGTGGTTCATGGTAATATTGTGGAAGGCTAGGGGCAAAACGGAAATTTCACAAAATTTCAAGAAGGTTCAAGACAAGCCATATGGTCGTGTGGCTTATTGTGTGGGTCCCACCCATGGCTTGGCCAATTAACTCAAGCCATGAGTGGGGGTATGTGGCCACCCTTCTATGGGCTATGTATGTATATATATATATATATATATATATATATATATATATATATATATATATATATATAGATAAAGGTGGCATAGCATTACATATTCATCATTCCAATTCAAGAAAACTTCAAGAAAATTGAAGGAAAAGAAACTAAGAGGCATTCGGCCATGGCTCCAAAAATTTATGCCATGGAAATTGATCAAGAAAAATTATTTTCTTCTAGTATTCCAACCAATTGGAACGTCCCTAACAACGTGGAGTGGTTGTTGGAGCAAGCCAAGCACTTATTTGAGTGATCTACAAACCTTAGCCAAGTAAGAAGACAAGTGGAGAAAGGTAAGGTTCAATCTTCTTTTACATGTGTTATGGATGATTTGTGAATGTTGTAGTATGTAGAAATGGATGAAATTCATGAAATATGTATGTGTATGGTATGACCGAATAAGAGTGATGTTGGTAGGATGTGATGAATTGATTTTATTTAGTATTTTGATTGTTGTTGTTTTGGATTCTATGATGAAAATGAAAGTTTAATAATTCTAGTTGAAGTTGTAATGGTTGGAGAGTTGTTTTAGAAGCTAATGCGACATTAATACCACTTCTTGTATTTATGGAAAATAATGTTGTTAGCGTGTGAATTGTTGGTGTAGTTCATGAATTTGAAAGAAAGGAATGTGTTGTTATTGTTCTTGTTGAATTTGGAAGGTTTCGGGTGAAGTGGTATGTTGGTTGGGTTGTTTTGAATACTGTGTGAATTGTTTGAAATGCTCTTGAATCACGCTAGAATGATTTCGGGTTATTGTTGATAATTTGGCCGAGTTGAATTCTCGGATTGTTGATTGATAATTTGGCCGAGTTGGATTCTCGCGGATGGTTGAATTTACAGGGGAGATACTGCCGAAATTTCGATCGAGGGGGTAAGGATCGCGCACCGGCAGGGCGGGGCGGCCACACCTAGGGTAGGGGTGGTGCCCAGCCTAACCGAGGCGGACAGCAGCCCGGTAGGGGTGGGGCTCAGACTGTAATGGTAATCGCGGTGGTTCACAGGCGACGGGGGGTGTAGTCATTTGCATGCCTTCCTAGGTAGACCCAAGGCCGAGGCCTCCGGTGCAGTTATCATAGGTAATATCTCAGTTTATGCCCGTATGGCTTCTGTTTTGTTTGATATGGGTTCTACTTTTTCCTATGTATCTACCTATTTTGCTGTGGGTCTGGATATGATGTGCGATACTCTTGATACCTCTATTTTTGTGTCTACTCCTGTTGAGGATTTTGTGGTAGTGGATAATGTCTAGCCTTCGTGTGCAATTTCTTTTATGGGGTATAGTACTTGAGAAGATTTGATGATCTTAGACATAATAGACTTCGATGTTATTTTGGGTATGAGTTGGTTATCCCCGCATTATGCTATACTTGATTGCCATTCTAAGACTGTTACACTAGCCATACCCGAGGCACCCAGACTCGAGTATAAGGGTAATCTTAATCCTGTCCCTAAGAAAGTAATATCCTTTGTTCGTGCTAGGAAGCTAGTAGAGAAGGGTTGTTTAGCTTATCTGGCACATATCCGTGATACCAGTGCATATACTCCATTACTTGATTCGGTTCCAGTGGTACGCGAGTTTGCGGATGTGTTCCCCGCGGACTTGCCTGGTATGCCACCGGATCGTGATATTGACTTCAGAACTGACTTACACCCAGGGACTCGTCCTATCTCTATCCAACCTTATAGGATGGCACCAGCAGAACTCAGGGAACTGCAAGAGCAGTTGTAAGATCTTCAGAGTAAGGGATTTATTTGCCCGAGTGCCTCTCCGTGGGGTGTTTCTATGTTGTTTGTGAAGAAAAATTATGGTTCTATGCGAATGTGCATTGATTACCGTCAACTAAATAAGGTAATTGTTCGAAATAAGTATCCCATTCCCCGTATTGATGACTCGTTTGACCAGTTACAGGGAGCTTCTGGGTTCTCTAAAATCGATTTGAGATCAGGGCACCATCAGTTAAAGATTCGGGCAGAGGATGTTCCGAACACTGCTTTTCGGACCAGGTATGGGCTCTATGAGTTCTTGGTTATGTCTTTTGGGCTTACAAACGTGATAAGGTGTTGCGTGGTGAGGCCAAAGAGGTCGTGATTGATGAGGAGGGCGTGCTGCGAATCAAGGGGCGAGTGTGTGTGCCACGTGTGGGCGACTTGATTAAGACCATTCTGACAGAGGCTCATATTTCGAGGTATCCTATCCATCCAGGTGCCACTAAGATGTATCGTGAGTTAAGGCAACATTACTGGTGGACTAGGATCAAGCGTGACATAGTAGAGTTCATTGCTCCATGTCTGAATTGCCAACAGGTGGAGTATGAACATCAGAAACCTGGGGGTACATTGCAGAGGATGCCCATTCCTGAGTGGAAATGGGAAAGAATAGCCATGGATTTCGTGGTGGGTCTTCCGAAGACGCTAGGGAAGTTTGACTCAATCTGGGTTATTGTTGATAGGTTAACTAAGTCTGCCCACTTTATTCTGGTGAAGATAACTTATGATGCAGAAACATTGGCTAAGGTTTACATTCGGGAGGTGCTTGGACTCCGCGGGGTTCCTATCTCCATCGTGTCCGACAGGGGCACCACGTTCACATCCAGGTGTTGGGAGTGTTTACATGAGGAGTTGGGAACGAGGTTAGATCTTAGCACAGCCTTCCATCCTCAGACTGACGGGCAGTCTGAGCGGACTATTCAGGTTCTTGAGGATATGCTTCGTGCGTGTGTGATAGATTTCGATAAGCATTGGGATCAGTTCTTACCCTTAGCCGAATTTGCTTACAATAATAACTATCACTCGACTATTGATATGGCCCCATTTGAGGCATTGTATGGAAGGAGGTGTAGGTCTTCTATTGGATGGTTTGATGCATTCGAGGTGAGACCGTGGGGTACTGACCTTCTGAGAGAGTCCCTAGAGAAGGTGAAGGTCTTATCCGAGATCTTGAGTTTGAGAAAGGAGAGCAAGTGCTATTGAAGGTCTCACCCATGAAGGGTGTGATGAGGTTTGGGAAGAAGGGCAGGCTTAGCCCGAGGTTCATTGGTCCGTACATTTAGGCCTTTATGCTCATAGGGTTACTTTTGAACTCAAACTCTAATTATCTGCCTCTTCTGTAGGCCCAGCGGCATTCTCATCTACTTCTATACACTCATCTAATACAACTCCTGTCTGAACACTTCCCAAGGAATATGATCTTATTTGCCAGACTGAATTTCATATGCTGGGGTTCACTATGCCATTCCGCATAATCTGATGCTTTACCTGTGGCCTCTTGTTTGCCATAACTAGGCTCCTCATAAATCGACTACTAACCATTTGCCTGTCTGTTCTCGTATTTATGCTTTAGGTAACTTCTCTTTAATTCTACTTTTATCTTAATTTGCCTTTCGTGCCAGCTCCTTATGTATCAAGTATCTGTTTGCGCTTACCATCAATTGGCACCCCTTTTTTTGCCAGGAACCCTTATTGTCTCTTTTCTGACGTCATACTATAATAACATTATGGGGTCGTGACTGTAGGGTCTGGCTAAATATAACCTCATTCGTTTCGCCTTTTGTTACATTCTTCCTTTACCTTCCTATATTTAGATGGATACTCAATCCCGACTTAATACCATATCACACTATCTTCTCCCCTTTAGGGGAATACTAACATTTAATACTCTACAGTTCTACTTGTATATGTTTTACCTCTTCATCTTCGGCGTCTTTCACATTTTCAATGACCTTTAAAGGTTACTCTTCCGTCACCCATTATATTATTGCTGGAATGCGGTGTCTGTAATTCTCTCGATGTCAACTAGTATTGAAATCCTCTAGGTCCGTAATTCCTATTCTGTCATCTTGTTTACTAGCCGATACTAATTTATGGTACCTCGTGAATCTAACTTAGCCTTTCGATAATCTTGCTGGAGTCTCCAATTCGTTTCTCAGAATGTGGGTATAACCTTATGGCTTATACTCTCTTATGACCTCAAGATTCTTCTTCTCTTGTCTCCTCTTGTACTTGGCCACAAACATCATCATCCTACCATATCCTGACTTACCATTATCACCGATTTATCACATTTTACTTGTAATGCTTCACTTATCCTCCTATTATCCTCTTACTAATGTTCCCGTCTCTTACGTTATTCTAAAACTTCAACAAGGCACTCTATCGCTCTTAGCTCCCCTTTCTTCATCCCACTTTGTTCTTTCGGTCACCCAATATATTCCTTTACTGGGAACGGGAGCCATACTAAGATTAGTACGTATGCCTTTTAGGATTCAAATACTTAGCTTCTGAACTTTCTAAACATTTTGGTAATGATATCGGACTGTACTATTCTAGAGTACACCACACTGGCGCCTCGTAAGGCGAACTTTTATCACGTTCACAATATCACTCAATAATGTCACCCAGCACTAACAGTCTATCAACAGTTCTGGGTTACTCTAACCCAAGCTAGATCCTAAAATCCCGTCCTTCCCTTACGCTATATTTGTTAGTCTTCATAAAGCATATCTGACATGGGTGCAGCTAATTGTACGTACCTCTATTACGGTTAGAAGGGGACTCATAATGCTTATATTTCACTGCCTGAATTGTAAATACTTATAATCTTCTCTGATTGGGTACCTCGTATTCTTTTCACCCCGCCTTTTTGCCTGCTGAAACGTATACTTTTACCTCCTAATACTCTCATAACCTACTATTCACGGGGTGTGATAGATATTCCCATCTTAGGGTCGTAAGCAGGAAATTTGCACATCCGGTATGAACGATTTGATAGGGCCTCAAACTCGGCCACGTCATCAAGAACTCTCTCTACTAGTACCCTGGACTGTTGTTGTATTAGTCCTCTGGCTAGCTGTAATCTTTCTAATTGCAAGCATTTCCGTATCATTAGAAAACATAACTCCTGACTCAAAACTCTTATGACTCAGCTTTATAGCACGATTTGGATTTGAAAGAAGGATAACAGACTCTTAAATGCCTGTAGCTTCCTGTTTATATGGTGTGGTGCATAACACACTTATAAACAAGACTCTACTAGACACGGCTTGTAGACTCCCCAGGACAGACCCACTCTGATACCAAGTTTGTCACGCCCCAAATTTGGAGAGGCGTGGCCGGCACCCGGTGCCATACTCGGCCCGAGCGAACCACTCTGAAGCTATAGCTCTGGAGGGGTAACCTCAACTTAGGCCAAAAGGGCCTACCTACAAACAAAAGATACCAACAAAGCCGACAACTCCACACTCTGTATATATATATATATATATATATAACTGAGCAAGCCAACAAGGCCGCTATAGATGTACACATCCAACGGTATCATAATAGACATATACAAAGAGCCGGTAAGGCTACAACACTGGCACACTATATACATGACTCGTCTACAAGCCTCTAAAGAGTAAACAACTGTATCATCATCGAGAAAAGGCTCCGACCTAGCCATTATATCTATAACACAAAGAGAGACTCCAAAATTAGACCTGGAAACTCCGGATAAGTGGAGCTCACCAATTAGCTGATGTCTGGTCCTGCCTACAAAGGAGGTCTATCTGTCTATCTGTCAACACCTGCAGGCATGAATGCAGCACCCCCGGCAAAAGGGATGTCTGTACGAATAATGTACCGAGTATGTAAGGCAATAGAATAACTAAAACTAAAACTGAACTGATAAGTATAATAATTTGGAGGCCAAGGAATACCCTAAAATGTCTCACCTGATCTGTCTCATGTGAAATGCAATATAATAATAATGCATATCTCACTGACCAAGTAGCCAGGCAACTATAAAATCTCACTGACCATGAGGCTAGGCAATAATGTCTCACTGACCCGTCGGTCAGGCAATCTGTCTCACTGACCCATAGGCCAGGCAGTCTGTCTCGCTGACCTGTAGGCCAGGCATATCTATCTCACTGACCAAGTGGTCAAGCTAAAGAATATGTATATATATATATAAAACTAACATTTATGAAGACGTCAACATATCTCTGTCTAATTCTTCTACTAACAATGGACTAAGGAGAGGATAGGAATCCCTTTGGAAGATACAATATCACATTTAGAAGCGTTACACCTCTATGACAGCTCTAAACAATAGTTCTCTTTCTTTAGGATTCAATAAAAACTTACTATCTACGGATCATGCCTAGAAAAGAAAGGATAGCCATTACATACCTCGAGTCGCTAATACAATCCAACAACAAACCCGTCGTAACTAGTACGCCATTCCTATAACAAAGGAATACATATATGAACTTAGGCGACACTAGTATATCGCATATATCCAACGGAAAATCGATTGTAAAATGAAATGGACAACATTTCCCCTATTATTCAACAGTCACAACTCAATCCAATAGCCAACAACAACAACAATAACTTCATGAAGCCTTCCTACACTCAAAGTATCAAGACACATGAATATAGATCAAAGCAACCCCAATATACACTTCATATACGATACTTATACTCATTCTCTCTTCATATTCATGCAACAAAACCTTAGCAACACAACATCAAAAGTTATTACTATCTACATGCAAGGAAAATCCATCTACAACATGATCTTAAATATCCCACAAGGCTACCACGGGTTCTAGTTCAAGTTTGAGCTTTCTTCACAATTTCTACCTTCAACATGTGAGCTAAAAGCTAAGTAAGCCCAAAGACATGGAGATAAGATGAAAACTTAACTCAAGAGCTCAAGAACACACCAATACAGCGATCACTTCACTATGAAGTATCTTCCAAATCCACCACAAGAAGCGAAACTAGAACCCAATAAGCGATCCGGGTTATTTAGCACTTGAATCTCACTTTAAACCTTTCATTTCATTAGCTATCCGAGTCAAGAGGGTAGTCGTTGTTGCTAGAGCTATCCGAAAATGTAAAGACAGATCTTTACTTAATCATAAATGGTTGAAACTAAATTGATATATGAATATCAAAACAGTGGATGAGTTCTTATACATGGAATTGCTAATTTCTTTTCCATCCCATTGGTTCACACGAGTGTCCATATATATATAACACCATAAGGTGGTGATAAATGTATTATAAAAGTCCCTTAGTGTTTAAGAAATCTAATATGTAATTATTATAAGTAGATATGTATACTAGTTTTCTAACTTAGCCAAAAGATATTGCAATATATATTGGAACGGTGTTGCTGTTGTGTCAAGAAAATGGTAGCCCACTTGTCTTCATATCAAGGAAAACTTATCTAACACAAATTAATGTTGAAGACATTTATCCACTACTTTGAAAACTCTTTGGCCATACGTGGCTTTGGTAAAAGACAAATTAATCTCATAATTAATACTTCTTCAAGTAGATAAATTTCCACATATTAAGTATTAATAAAGCAAAAAAACTATTTCATAAAAATTAACAGATACACTAACATTTCATAAATGACATCTAGAAAACATTGTTTATCAAATTCTAATTTTTCCAATCATTTATAAAGAATACAAATTTTTGTATTACTAATTCTCAAAACGGAAAATGATATCTTATGAGAAAGCAATTTCTATCTTTATAATAAAGAAAATCCCATTTATAAACTTCCTCATACCAAGTGTATAATTTAAAGCATATCCAGAAGTAGTAATAATAGTAATTACCCGAAATCATACTTATCAAGTCTTTACTAAAAGGTTTTACTTAAAAGAAAATATATGTCATATCAAAATAATATGTAACGGTATCATAGTTGTCAAACTTACGGGGTCTTACAATAACACCGTTATAGATCTTCTATAACCTCATGAATGACCTTGATCCCTTCAAGCTCACATGAATTTACTACGACACATCCCAATGTACAAAAGTACGGGATGTAACAGGTGCCTGCTTTGGTGGCGCTAGCACTGCGACAGCGGCACCGCTAGAGCGGTAGCCCTGCCGCTGGCGCGGTCGAAGGCTTTTTGCCTTGACCGCTGAAGCGATACCGCTAGGGCGGTCCTAGTGCCGCTAAAGCGGGTGACGGGCAGTTTGTAAAATTTATGATGTGTTAAAAGCCCTTAGACCCTCATTATTTCCCATTTCGAAATTTGAGCTTTGGGGAAAAGTTCTTGGAGATATTTTTGAGATATTTTTGTGATGTTGGGTTCGGACTTGATATCTTTAGACTTGGCACATTTGGGATTAGAAGCTTTACTTAGGCGATGACATGTACTTGAATTCGGTTACTTGTGACTTATACTTGTTAGTTTATCTGCTTATCTGCTTTATTATCTAGATTGTGTTAGCTATGCTTAGTCGGCCGATGATGCCTACCAGTGCTGTTGTTTTGTACTAACCTGCACTTGCTGCATTCTTTTATGAATGCAGAGTATCAGGTCGGATCCACTTCTGTGACGCGTGGCTGATAGTCGCTTCAGCTTCCTCTTCGAGTTTCTAGGGTGAGAATGGTCGTCCGCTGCCTTGAAGACTTTTCTATCTTTATGTCTTATTCTATTCAGAGACATAGACACTTTATGTATTAGTATTGTGAATCTGTATTATTCTCCTTGTAGATGCTCTTATGTTATTTAGACTAGACCTTGAGGGTGTTATTGACGCCCCTCATTTTTGTCGTAAGAAAATCTATGCCTTCCTAATTGCATATACCCTTAGCACGGAGATTCATACCCTAGTTGACGAGATATTAAGTGCCCTATCTCACATATATCGAAGTACAAGTATATGTTCCTTGCTATATGGTAAGATTAGAAGTTAAACGAATCGAACCGACGAGAATCAGAGCAGCTTAGGGATTCAGGCATCAGTGCACATCGACGGTGCAAAGGGACGACTCGTTGACTTGTCGACGAGGCGTCCTTTTCACACTGTCAAGTTAGAAAATCCCCTGAATCTTCGGTGGCAGAAGGATGGTGCATGTCGACGGCCATCGACATGTTGACGGGCCGTCGACCCGCTCGTCAACCCGCAGCCCCTGGAATATTTTGTTCCACTTATAAATATAACCCTATACATTTTATCATCATTATTTTTCATTTCCCCAACTAGAGAAAACCCTATAGTATCTCTTCATATTGGTGAAGTTTTAGCAAGATCAGAGCCCCGTGAACCCGAACTAGTGAAGGGAAAGTTGTTCCCAGGGTTTTATTGAAGTTGTTGAGCTTAGGAGTTGGAGTTGGAGTTTGATTTTTGGAGTTCTAGTTCCTTCAAGGTATGTATGTGATTCTTATCTTTTTTATTGAGTCGATTACCAAGAGTTCTAGCAATTTTAAAGTGAAGCATAGTTATGGAAACGGTAAGTTAATTGAGTTTAAGTTAAGGTTAGGGGCTGTTTTGGGAGATGTTTTAGGATTGAATTGGTTATATTTTGATATGTAGATATTGGTGTTGTTGTTGTTGTTGATGTTCGGGTTGGATTGGAAATTGAGGGATCGTTAAGTTTATAAAGGAGACGCTATCCAAATTTTGTTAAATGATAGACTAATTTAAAGGTTGGAATATAAGCGTTCTAGTCTAATAGTTTGCATACTTGGGGTCTTATGTGTAGATTTGTCAAGCCGGGGACATAAGCATAGTTATCTTGAGATGTTGATAAGGTATGTTAAGGCTATCCCTTTTTATTCTTTTGGCATGATCCTTATCATTTGAACGAACAAAGTAAGCAAGCAAGTTCCAAAGACTCTACTCTTAGATGGTATAGGACTCATCGTATCCTTGATTTCTTATCTTTTATATCTATGGCTTCCAGAGGTCTTATGTTGCCCAGAGGAGTTCAGAGTATCCTTTTCCGAGTCTTTCATGATTTTATATATATGTACAGTTATTTTCTTACACCGCGCCGCGCTATAGTCGGCCGGGCATGCACGTAGATGTACACACCACTACAGTGGGCAGATTATAAGATTACCCCGGACGCGGGATGACCTGATATATGGATCGGACTGTACGTTCCACAGCATCAGCACATATACTATATATATATATATATATATATATATATATATATATATATATATATATATATATATATATATATATATATATATATATATATGATTTTAAAAATAGAGCATGCATATCATACGCTGCAGAGGCACTTTCTGATGTTGAGTTTAGCTTCCCTGTTTCAAATACCTTTTATGATTTTTATGTATATGTTGTTCATATTCCTGACATACTCGGTACATTATTCATACTGACTCCCCTATTGCTCGGGGGGCTATGTTCATGCCCGCAGGTTCAGGTAGACAGACAGGCGGTCCAACTCAGTAGGACTTCTACCCAGCAGTAGTCAGTGCACTCCACTTGATTCGAAGCTGCAGTCTATTTTTGGTATGCTATTTTTAACATGTATATATGGGTATGACGGGGCCCTGTCCCATCCTTTCTACAGCTTTGTATTCCATTACAGATATCTCGACAATTCTATGTAGTTGGCATGTGATGTAGCCTTGTCGGCTCCTATTCTTTTGTGTATAGCATATGTAGCAGCCTTGTCACGACCCAACTAAGGGGCCATGACAGGTACCCGAAGCTGATTACCGAGCACCTCTCTTACGCTAATCATCATACTCAACCTGAACATATATATATATATATATATATATATATATATATATATAACCTCCAAAGCAACACATATCTCTATACATAAGCCCTCACGGCTACAAATATGATATACAAAAGTACAATGTAGTCATCAAGGGACATTTGCTACCCCACGTACGTATCTACGAGCCTTTACTAGAGTACTAGACATAAGGACGGGACAGGACCCCGTCGTGCCCAAATATATACACAAAAGAATATATCAAAATGGCACCTTCGAAGTAATGGAGTGCTCCTGTGAGTCTGCTGATCAGCTCCTATGAATCTGGGTCACCTCCCTATCTACCTGTGGGCATGAACACAGCGTTCATAAAAGAAAGGACCTAAGTACAAATAAAGTACTGAGTATATAAGGCATGAATAATACTAGCATAATAAATAAATCATGAAACATGAGATGAAGATATAACCTGTTTACCCCTTTAAAAGGAAACACATATCATACATATCACATATACCATCATTGTTAACCCGCATCTGGGTAACCATCGCACGCCGCCCACTAGTGCTGTCATGTCAGGCCGTCTAGGCACAGTGTAATCATATACAGCCCGCCTTCGCGGTGACATGTCCGGCTATCTAGGCATGGTGTAATCATATGCAGCCCGCCTTCATGATGACATGTCCGGCCATCTAGGCACGGTGTAATCTCATCATTATAGACTTATCATAAAGCATGCCTAAAAGCTCAAAGACAAACTATAACTCTATCGGGGTGACGTAAGGTCGAGAACCCCCGATTCCATTATGGCGTAATCATCATCATCACACCTCACCTTGAAGGAACTAACATCATAAGGTGGGTCTAGCAACAATGAATAACATCAAAGAATCATATAGGGATCATTAGCTTCGTGGAATTATCATATCATATTCGTAACGTATCTCTTATCTTTAACTCGTGAGAAGCTCTTTATAAACATGGACTCATAGTTTTCGGAATGTAAGAAGGTCATGGAATAATAAAGGAAGTCATGTCATAGGAATCATGCCTTAGAAAAGAAGGGACTAGCCTTACATACATAGAAAAATATAATCTAATCCACCCCAAATCCTCATTCAAAACAACTCTTAATATCTTGGTCTCTATTCAATTTATCACTTCTATAACTATATTTCTTTTGCTTATAATCACTAAAACTCTCGATATTTAACTTAAATAAAAAGATAAACATCATTCACATACCTTGAAGAGTCTAGAATCTCAAAGCCCAACTTCAACTCCACCTCCTAAGCTTCTTGACTTGATTAAACCCTAGAAATAATATGTTTCCTTCACTAGTTCGGGTTTACGGGCTCAGATTTTTCCTTAATCTTCTCTAACTTAAAGAAATATGTTGGGAAGAAATTTTCAAGGGTTTCTCTGGTCTGATGTTGAGGAAAAATGGTAAATAAGTCATGGTCTCACATATTTATACCTGGAATCAGAAGGTTCCAAATGTCCGGTTCGACGAGTCAGGTCGACGAGCCGTCGACGTCGACGGCTCGTCGACCTGACCCGTCGAATTTATTCTACAGCTCAGAAATCTCATAGTCATATTGACGACCTAATCGATGGCCCGTCGACATGATCGACGACCCGTTGATGGTGACTGGTGTCTGCAATTTTTCTGATTCAGTCTGTTGTGTCGTTTTGGTCTGTTCAACGTATAACCCTACAAATCGTAGAGGTCACCTGCTAGAACTTCCATCCACGGGGTAAAATACGTAATATCACAAATATCGGGTTCGGACTCCATTCCATGGTACAATCGACTAGGAAGCCGTAAGTTTTCCTGCTATGAAAACGAGAGGTGTAACATTCTCCCCCCCCCCCTCCCCCCCCCCCCCCCCCCCTTAAGAACATTCGTCCTCGAATGTTAAATTCTCGGGGATTCTACAAAACTTTCGCCAGAGTTTCCCCTATAATTTGGCACTACCACCCTGTCACAATAACCCATAATAACATTGCCTCATAGGGATACAACACAATAGCAAGAAATTTATGGCCACACACGCCCAAAATCATAAAAAGAAAGCATACATACCTCAGAATCTTGATGTCTCATCTTGGATCTCTCCCGGGGGTCGAAATAAGTGCGGGTACTTAGACTTCATATTTTCTTCTGCTTCCCAAGTCATTTCCTCTCGATTATTGTTCCGCCACAAGACCTTAACTGAGGCTACCTCTTTATTTCTAAGTTTCCGTACTTGCCTATCTAGTATGGCCATGGGTACCTCCTCATAAGTCAACCTTTCCGTCACTTGAACATCATCTACCGGAACAATCCTAGTAGGATCTCCGACACACTTACGGATCATTGATACATGAAAAACTGGATGGACTGATTCAAGTTCTGAAGGTAAGTCCAGTTCATAAGCTACTTGACCCACCTTGCGGACAATCTTATAAGGTCCAATGTATCGAGGACTTAACTTTCCTTTCTTACCAAACCTCATCACTCCTTTCATTGGTGATACCTTTAAGAATACCCAATCATCAACTTGGAATTCTAAGACTCGCTGACGGTTGTCCGCATAAGATTTCTGGCGACTTTGGGCTATCAACAATCGATCTTGGATGACCTTGACCTTTTCCATTGCTTGTTGAATCAACTCTGGGCCTATTAGTTGTACCTCTCCTACTTCAAACCACCCAATTGGGGATCTACACTTTCTTCCATATAGGGCTTCATACTGGGCCATTTGAATACTTGAATGATAGTTGTTGTTGTATGCGAACTCAATGAGAGGGAAGTGGTCATCCCAGCTACCACCGAAATCTAGCACACATGCCCGTAACATGTCTTCCAAGGTCTGGATAGTGCATTCGGCTTGCCCATCAATTTCTGGATGAAACGTTGTGCTAAGCCTTACCTGAGTACCCAAACCTTCCTGGAAAGACTTCCAAAGTTTACCTGCAAATTGTGCTCCTCTATAAGTAATAATGGACACCGGGATGTCGTGAAGTCGCACAATCTCTTTAAGATACAACCTTGCATAATCTTCTACCGAATATGTGGTTCTGACTGGAAGAAAATAGGCTGATTTCGTGAGTCTGTCCACGATCACCCATATGGAGTCATACTTGCTTCGGGAACGAGGCAAACCTACAGTAAAATCTATGTTGATCACTTCCCATTTCCAGGTTGGAATTTCCATGGCTTGTAGCAATCCTCCTGGCTTTTGATGTTTAATTTTCACTTGTTGGCAATTTGGACATTGAGCTACAAACTTTGCTATGTCTTTCTTCATTCCATCCCACCAATACATTAACTTGAGATCGTGATACATCTTTGTCGCTCCTGGGTGAATAGAATACCGAGAGTAATGATCTTCTTCTAGAATCCGACGACGTAGTCCTGCAACATTTGGAACACATAGCCTGTCTTGGTGTCTAAGAACTCCATCCGTAGAAACTTCAAAAGGCGACTTATCTTTCTCATGAAATGTATCTCTATAGCGACTCAACTAGGGATCTTCATATTAGCACGAAATAGTTGGGTCGTGGATACCAAGTCCTGCATTGCCTGAATCAATTAGGCGAACTCCAAGGCTGGCTAGTTAGTGAAGCTCGCGGATTAATTCTTTCTTCTCCGGAGGAACCTCACAATAGACTACCCATTGATTTGCGGCAAAGTGCATCAGCTACTACATTCTCCTTCCCAAGATGATATAAAATACTCACATCATAATCCTTCAGCAGTTCTAACCACCGCCTCTGTCGTAGGTTCAACTCCTTTTGCTTAAAAATATATTGGAGACTTTTGTGATCTGTATAAATGTCAACATGAACGCCATACATATAATGTCTCCACATTTTTAGCGTATGGATAACCACCGCTAATTAAAGATCCTGGGTCGGATAGTTATTTTCATGTTTCCGCAACTGTCGGGAAGCATAGGCAATGACTTTACCGTGCTGCATCAACAAACAGCCTAATCCGACACTGGAGGCATCACAATGCACAACATAACTATCTGGTCCTTCTGGGAGTGTTAGGACTGGGGCCGAAGTCAATTTATCCTTCAATTCCTGGAAATTGCATTCACAAGCATCAGTCCATTGAAAATTTGCCGATTTCTAAGTTAGCTTCGTCAATGGTGCTGAAATAGAGGAAAACCCTT
This sequence comes from Lycium barbarum, assembly GCF_019175385.1. Lineage (NCBI taxonomy): Eukaryota > Viridiplantae > Streptophyta > Magnoliopsida > Solanales > Solanaceae > Lycium > Lycium barbarum. The sequence goes on along the minus strand of NC_083347.1, from coordinate 65,818,853 downwards.
GTACAAATCTTCTATAGTAACCTGCCAATCCCAGAAAACTACGGACCTCTGTAGGCGTTGTAGGCCTTGGCCAAGTCTTCACAGCCTCTATTTTCTGATTATCAACTCGAATGTCGTCTGCTGAGACAATATGGCCCAGAAAAGTCACAGAATTTAGCCAAAACTCACATTTGAAAAATTTTGCATACAATTCTCGAGTCCGAAGAATTCCAAGGACAATACGTAAATGGTCTGCATGCTCGGCCTCTGTCCGATAATATACGAAAATATCATCAATGAACACGATTACAAACAGATCTAAAAAAGGCCTGAATACATTATTCATCAGATTCGTAAACACTGCCGGAGCATTAGTCAACCCAAATGACATCACCCGAAATTCATAATGGCCATATCTCGTTCTGAAAGCTGTTTTAGGAATATCTTCTTCTCTGACTCCACTTGATGATACTGTCACGACCCAACTAGGGGCCGTGACGAGTACCCGATACTTGTACCGAGCACCCCTTATCTCGCATCATATTCTTATTACTAAGTGGGCCATATGAACTATACCATACATTTTTTTTTGTTACTCGACATTAACATTAACAGCATAATCATAAACGTACGCTATTAAACTTTACTAGCACCTTATACAGTGACGAAGGCCCTCAAAAGTACAAAACATCTAACTGTACATGTCTGTCTACGAGCCTCTAAACATAATACATAGCATCACAAAAAGGGCCGGATACTGTCGAGTCCGGACATGTACACAAAAGTAGTACCAATAAGCTGGAGCCCCGAAAGAACTGGAGCACTCTCAATATACCGCTGGTGGAGCTCCTAAGGATCAAGTCCGCCAACCTGCTTACCTGCGCGGCATGAAACGCAGCGTCCGCAAGAAGGGACGTCAGTACGAATGATGTACCGAGTATGTAAGGCACGAATAGTAAAATAAGATCATACTATAAAGCATAAAACATAGCATAGAGAAGGAGGGATATAATCTGTACCTCTGTTTGCCTCTTAAGGCAGATACTTATGCAATTTAACTTTACCTCTAGAAATAACATATAGTCATCTCAAGTACACTGCCCAACCGCGTAGGTACGGTGTAATACTGCCCGACCCCATAGGTACGGTGTAGTACTGCTCGACCATAGAGGTACGGTGTAACTTTATCTGAGCATACCATGGGGTAAAGGAATAAGCTGTACATATGAATGCCCCTTAGGGTGGATGCCATGCATGCTAGCTTTAAAAAAAGTATGTAAAAATCTGTAAGTAAACTGCCCGACCGTATAGGTGCGGTGTAATGCTGCCCGTCCCAATAGGAACGGTGTATATACTGCCCGTCCATGTAGGAACAGTGTGTGAGCCTGCGTCCAGGCCTCCCGCGTCCGGGGTATAAGCTGCCCACTATAGTGGTGTGTATATCTGCCCGGCCGCCCGTGGGACGGCACGGTGTCATAAAATAAATAATACATAAGTATAAAGCATGCATGAGAGCCCAAGTGAAAGCTACAACTCCATCGGAGTGACATAAGGTCGGAAACCTCCGATTGCGTTATGGAATAGTCATCATGACTTTGCCTCGCCTTGAAGGGACTAGTAATATAAGGCGAGACTATCAACGAAGAATAGCGTTAAGGGAAAACATAGGACAAGGTCATCATCATCATAAGTCACTTACTTGAAGTCTTTAGAAATTAGAGTCATAACCAAGGAGTAGCATTAAAGATCAATAACTAGCTTGACACTTTCATACTTTTTTTGAGTCTTTAACCTAAGGCTCTTAGTCGTGGAATCACTCTTGTCATACTCATCATAGACATATTCCTTTCTTAACATCACCGCTATCATTTTTATCATAGAATACTCTCTTTAGAATAATTGTAACACTTATCGGGTAATAACTGAACATTAAGGAAGAATCCGGGATCAATGGGCCCACCTTGGGTCAAATGAGGCGGCGTACTAAATTTACATATGTTACGTGTCATGGCGTTACTTGTGAGGGTTTTAAGGTACTCGGGTCCTCTTTATGCAAGTTCTAGAGGTTCAAGAAGGTTTTTCAACATTTTGCACAATTTCTAGTTCAATTCTACTGAAGGAAAAAGGGAAAACTTTAAGTGCAGATTCCGGGGAATAGGGTTGTCCCCGAGGCTCGTACCCGACTTATTACGTCTAAGACATGCCATAGAAAGAAGGGTGAAGCCTTACATACCTCTTGCCGCTCCTTATGTTATCCCGAATTCAAGCCGCAAATCCGCCAAAATCTACAATTTGGTCACATTTACCAAATGTCAATTTAATCATTTATAATTGGAGTCTTAAGATAATACTTAGCTACCGAAATTCCGGCAGCATTTCCCCTGCAAATACTCCATCCCACCAAGTTCAACTTGGCTAATTTCAATCAACAACAATCCCGGGAATTCCACCCGGCCAAATTATCAACAACAACGCCAACAACAATACTAACAATATCCATATTCAATCAATTTACTACTTCTTCCAAAAACTTTCCAACTTTAATGAAAACAATAACAACCTCATAATCTATATTCCAACAATATCATACTAATCATATTGTCTTTCACGCATGCAAGAACATTACATTCCATTCATATAACTTCTAAAACAAGTCCTCACTACTACAACTTCACTAAGATTCCTAGACATTCATTAGCAACATAGAATCTACAACATAACAACAATCAAAACACTAAATAAAATTGACTCATTCTCTTCCATATTACACCCAACCACACGGCACACACAATACATATACACGGCCACACACACACACTACACTCACGGCCACCACCCCTACTTTCATATTCTTTATGGATTTCACTCATTTCATACACTACAACATGCACAACACCCATAACATATGAAAGGGAATAAATTCTTACCTTTTGTCTCTAACCCTTCACTTGGCCAGAATCCACAACTTGCATGAAAATGTGTTTTTCTTGCTTCAAACACCACTCTACTCTGCTTAGGAACCTTCAATGGATTGTTTAGCTTGAAGAGGTAAATTTTTTGATGAAAAATCCCCAAGGTTCTTTTGTTCTTGCTATGGCCGAATGGCCTAGAGGCTTCTCCTTCAAGTTTTTCTTTCTTGAACCTTCTTGAATTATGAAGAGGAATGAAGGTGGACACCTTATTTAATCACATGAATTTTAATACCACATGGGCTTTGGGCCATAACCATGGCCGGTTAGGCCTCTTCATTTTTTTGTTGAAAATTTCCAAGCCCAATCAATTCATGGCTAGTTCTTGTAATTCTTGAAAGCTATATATTTTTTTTTCCAACTCCCAAATTTACCCTTCGCTCCCCTCCATATTTCTACGAGTCATGTTGCGAATTTCCCTTTATACCCTTGACCTCACTTAACATTCCCGCTTCAAAATTTTCATAAACAACTTGTATGCCAAACAAAATAAAAATAAGGTCTTGCTTGTCATCTTCCCGCGATTATCTTGAATTATCCGATTGTACAAGAATGCGGGATATAACATCCCCCCCCCCCCCATTAAAACATTCGTCCTCGAATGTTAAACTAGCCTCATAGTGTATTGTAATACTTCGGGGAGGTCTCCTTTGTAGCTACCTCACATATCTCTTAGCATATCCATTTTAGGAGCTTAGGTTGCCTTTAAGTCATAGGTCAATTGATGTAGCTTCGAACGCTGGCTCTGCGTTAACAAGTACCTTTTGTTGGATCTTGAATCGTCATAATCCATTTTAAGTCCAACATGTCCCCCCCCCCCCCCCCCCCTTTGTTAAGAGGGTCTACACACGCCTATGCCCTTTAAGTAATCGTCGCTTCCCGTGATTTTTTACTATTGTAATTCCTTCTTCATAGAGTCTGCCGCGTCTATCCCTTCACTAGACATGTTTCCGTATATCACCGTATTAGGGCTTTCTAGCCTTAACTAGTGTGGGTTCGGCATCGGTCTTACCCTGTGACATCCATACTTATACCTTTCGTTGCATCCTCTGAATTTCATTCAGCTTGCGCCTGCTATGTATCGCGACACTGCTTGTTAGGGTTCTTCAGTCACCGATAAGATGTCACGTATATATATATACATTTCCGCCACTAATTTACTTACAGCCATTCCCAAAAGCTAATCAAACTTTCCCTGATCTTGGATACCCTATCTGTCATGCTTTCTCCCCTGCTGCTAGTCTAGTCTGCCTCTGCCTGCAGGACTTCTGTAGGGTTCCTAACCACTCCACACACTCTAATTTACATTGGGCTACCTAATTTCACATTCGTCTCTTGTTCCCATATTTATGAAAATTTCAGCACATTTCCCAGGGGGTCACCCATCATGGAATTGCTCCCACCTGAGCACGCTTAACCTCGGAACTTTAACGCATTTTTGTGTCTTAGTATTAGTATTTTACCCCCATTCTCCCGGACTATCTTTATCACATCACTAGGGGCGGTTTGGGGTTTTGACAACTTCCGAGACGCCCTCGTAACGTATTTTTCTCTTTCAATTACTATTTTAGCCTCCGTAATCACTATTACTCACCTTTTTCCTACGTATACAGCTACTCTTCGTTCCGAACTCCCAATTTCCCATAAGTTCAGTAAAATAAGAGCGGTACATGATAAGGTAGAATCTAGATCAATTTACACACGCATATAATAGGAAAACATCAATAGTGTACCTGTAGCCGCATCTGGGGAAGGTTCAGGATCCTGCCGTCCTGTCAATGCATATATACGGTGCGGAGGACCGGCTGAACTGGGTGTCCCCCCCTTACCTCGGCCACGGCCTGCTGGGGCCTGGGAAGATTGTCCAGGAGGGCGCACGGACGATGATGAACCTGCTACCGATCCCATGGGCTGACTCGCACCTCTACCTCGCATCGAGGGGCAGTCACGCATCATATGCCCCGTCTGTCCACAAGAATAACAAGCATTCGAACCCAGACGGCACTGTCCCGAATGCATCCTACCACACCGGTTACACTGTGGTGGGGGCGGCCTCGTCTGACCAGATCCACTGCCGTACTGGGGGCTCGAAATCTTGGACTGCTCCTGTGTCTGGCCCCCTCTATACTCACTGCTGGCTCCAAAAGATCTGGCCCTTTTTCTGGAGCTCCTATCCACATGACGCTCGCTCTTCTGCAACGGATGTTGTTCCTCCAGGTTCTGGGCGTGGGCCTGAATACGAGCAATGGTCATCCCGTCCTGGAGTGAAGCTGTCAAACATTCCTTAATTAAGTGTGGCCCCAGTCCACTCACAAATCGGTGTATGTGATCCCCCATATCAGCTATCATGGTTGGGGCGTACCGGGCCAACGAGTTAAAATGAAGACTATATTCTAGGACACTCATATTTCCCTGTTTAAGATTCAAAAACATATCAGCTCGAGCCCGTCGAACCTCCGGCGGTAAGAAATGCCGTAGAAATGCCTCCGTAAACTCCTGCCAGACTGGGGGAGGGGCATTTGCTCCCCTAGAGGATATCCAGCTGTTATACCACAATACTGCTACATCCCGCAACCTGTACGATGCCAATTCCACTGACTCTGTATCTGAAGCATGTATTATTCTCAGTGTCCTTAACATCTCATTTATGAAATTCTGCGGGTCTTCCTCTGGTTTCGAGCCATAGAACTCTGGAGGTTTCAGGGTGATGAAGTTGCGAGCCCTTGCACTCACCGCCCTGTCCCCCAGGTCTACATCTTGCCGCTGAGCCTGTGCGGCAACTAACTGGGTTAATAACTGGATGGCCACTTCCATCTGATGGCCCGGGGCTGCTGGCGGTGGTACTGGAGGTGCTGGGGCTGGAGCTAGAACTCCTTCCTGCTCTGCTGATACCGGGGAAGCAGGAGAAGTCCGAGGGGGAGCTTCATTATAAGCCTCGTCTCCTTCTAGCTCCCGTTCAACTCTGTTTCCGGCCACCCTTCTGCCCTTCTGGACCGCCGGAGCCTTCTTCTTCTTCGGCATTACTGAAACCATAACATAGGATTAGGAAAATAACATAGAAGCCTGGTAGCATAGCTCTATCGCACGATCTAGAGTACAAAGAAGGTCATGTTTCCTAAATGCCCTGCAGCCTCCTGTTTATAAGTGTGGCGCGCTACACACCCATAAACAAGACTCTACTGGACACGGCTCGTAGACAAACCCCTAGGACGAACTGCTCTGATACCACTTCTGTCACGACCCAACTAGGGGTCGTGATGAGTACCCGATACTTGTACCGAGCACCCCTTATCTCACATCATATTCTTATTACTAAGTGGGCCATATGAACTATACCATACATTTGTTTTTGTTACTCGACATTAACATTAACAGCATAATCATAAACGTACGCTATTAAACTTTACTAGCACCTTATACAGTGACGAAGGCCCTCAAAAGTAAAAAACATCTAACTGTACATGTCTGTCTACGAGCCTCTAAACATAATACATAGCATCACAAAAAGGGCCGGATACTGCCGAGTCCGGACATGTACACAAAAGTAGTACCAATAAGCTGGAGCCCCGAAAGAACTGGAGCACTCTCAATATACCGCTGGTGGAGCTCCTAAGGATCAAGTCCGCCAACCTGCTTACCTGCGCGGCATGAAACGCAGCGTCCGCAAGAAGGGACGTCAGTACGAATGAGGTACCGAGTATGTAAGGCACGAATAGTAAAATAAGATCATACTATAAAGCATAAAACATAGCATAGAGAAGGAGGGATATAATCTGTACCTCTGTTTGCCTCTTAAGGCAGATACTTATGCAATTTAACTTTACCTCTAGAAATAACATATAGTCATCTCAAGTACACTGCCCGACCGCGTAGGTACGGTGTAATACTGCCCGACCCCATAGGTACGGTGTAGTACTGCTCGACCATAGAGGTACGGTGTAACTTTATCTGAGCATACCATGGGGTAAACGAATAAGCTGTACATCTGAATGCCCCTTAGGGTGGATGCCATGCATGCTAGCTTTAAAAATAGTATGTAAAAATCTGTAAGTAAACTGCCCGACCGTATAGGTGCGGTGTAATGCTGCCCGTCCCAATAGGAACGGTGTATATACTGCCCGTCCATGTAGGAACAGTGTGTGAGCCTGCGTTCAGGCCTCCCGCGTCCGGGGTATAAGCTGCCCACTATAGTGGTGTGTATATCTGCCCGGCCGCCCGTGGGACGGCACGGTATCATAAAATAAATAATACATAAGTATAAAGCATGCATGAGAGCCCAAGTGAAAGCTACAACTCCATCGGAGTGACATAAGGTCGGAAACCTCCGATTGCGTTATGGAATAGTCATTATGACTTTGCCTCGCCTTGAAGGGACTAGTAATATAAGGCGAGACTATCAACGAAGAATAGCGTTAAGGGAAAACATAGGACAAGGTCATCATCATCATAAGTCACTTACTTGAAGTCTTTAGAAATTAGAGTCATAACCAAGGAGTAGCATTAAAGATCAATAACTAGCTTGACACTTTCATACTTTTTTTGAGTCTTTAACCTAAGGCTCTTAGTCGTGGAATCACTCTTGTCATACTCATCATAGACATATTCCTTTCTTAACATCACCGCTATCATTTTTATCATAGAATACTCTCTTTAGAATAATTGTAACACTTATCGGGTAATAACTGAACATTAAGGAAGAATCCGGGATCAATGGGCCCACCTTGGGTCAAATGAGGCGGCGTACTAAATTTACATATGTTACGTGTCATGGCGTTACTTGTGAGGGTTTTAAGGTACTCGGGTCCTCTTTATGCAAGTTCTAGAGGTTCAAGAAGGTTTTTCAACATTTTGCACAATTTCTAGTTCAATTCTACTGAAGGAAAAAGGGAAAACTTTAAGTGCAGATTCCGGGGAATAGGGTTGTCCCCGAGGCTCGTACCCGACTTATTACGTCTAAGACATGCCATAGAAAGAAGGGTGAAGCCTTACATACCTCTTGCCGCTCCTTATGCTATCCCGAATTCAAGCCGCAAATCCGCCAAAATCTACAATTTGGTCACATTTACCAAATGTCAATTTAAGCATTTATAATTGGAGTCTTAAGATAATACTTAGCTACCGAAATTCCGGCAGCATTTCCCCTGCAAATACTCTATCCCACCAAGTTCAACTTGGCTAATTTCAATCAACAACAATCCCGGGAATTCCACCCGGCCAAATTATCAACAACAACGCCAACAACAATACTAACAATTTCCATATTCAATCAATTTACTACTTCTTCCAAAAACTTTCCAACTTTAATGAAAACAATAACAACCTCATAATCTATATTCCAACAATATCATACTAATCATATTGTCTTTCACGCATGCAAGAACATTACATTCCATTCATATAACTTCTAAAACAAGTCCCCACTACTACAACTTCACTAAGATTCCTAGACATTCATTAGCAACATAGAATCTACAACATAACAACAATCAAAACACTAAATAAAATTGACTCATTCTCTTCCATATTACACCCCAACCACACGGCACACACCATACATATACACGGCCACACACACACACTACACTCACGGCCACCACCCCTACTTTCATATTCTTTATGGATTTCACTCATTTCATACACTACAACATGCACAACACCCATAACATATGAAAGGGAATAAATTCTTACCTTTTGTCTCTAACCCTTCACTTGGCTAGAATCCACAACTTGCATGAAAATGTGTTTTTCTTGCTTCAAACACCACTCTACTCTGCTTAGGAACCTTCAATGGATTGTTTGGCTTGAAGAGGTAAATTTTTTGATGAAAAATCCCCAAGGTTCTTTTGTTCTTGCTATGGCCGAATGGCCTAGAGGCTTCTCCTTCAAGTTTTCTTTCTTGAACCTTCTTGAATTATGAAGAGGAATGAAGGTGGACACCTTATTTAATCACATGAATTTTAATACCACATGGGCTATGGGCCATAACCATGGCCGGTTAGGCCTCTTCATTTTTTTGTTGAAAATTTCCAAGCCCAATCAATTCATGGCTAGTTCTTGTAATTCTTGTAATTCTTGAAAGCTATATTTTTTTTTCCAACTCCCAAATTTACCCTTCGCTCCCCTCCATATTTCTACGAGTCATGTTGCGAATTTCCCTTTATACCCTTGACCTCACTTAACATTCTCGCTTCAAAATTTTCATAAACAACTTGTATGCCAACCAAAATAAAAATAAGGTCTTGCTTGTCATCTTCCCGCGATTATCTTGAATTATCCGATTGTACAAGAATGCGGGATATAACAGATACCCCAATCTTAGATCAATTTTGGAAAACCATTTGGCACCCTGTAATTGATCAAACAAAATCATCGATCCTTGGAAGCGGATATTTATTCTTTATCGTTACCCTGTTCAGCTGCTGTTATGTCCCGTGTTTTCGGATAATTGGAAGTCGAGAAATAAATAATACTTGTGTGCTATGAGAAATATTTTGACTCTAGTTGATATGACTATGTTGAGTATGAAATCATTGATGTTAAGACATTGGGGAAGGCCGAGGGTAAATTTGGAATTTCGGGAATTATAAAACGGGACGTTTAATGAATTGGGCCAAGAAAAAATTAGAACACAAAATGAGGCCCAAAGTTTGTGGGGTGGCCGGCCATATTGGCTAGGCCCAAGCCTTTTTAGTGATCATGTGCCATGCACATGATCTATATTTGGATATATATCACCTATGCCCCTTTGAATTATCTAGAAACCAAATCAAAAAAAAAAAATTGAAGAGCACCAAGAAAAGAGCTCTCGGCCGAGAACCATACAAGGAAAAAAAATCCATAGCCTTTGTTATTAATCCAAAAATCTTAGTTTCTACATAGTGGTAAAGTGCTCAAGACCCTCTTCAATGGGGTACAATTAGTTTGGCGAAAGGTGCGCGTTTGCGGCAAGTCGGAAACTTAAGAAAAGGTAAGAATTTTGTCTCTTTAATGTTATGGAATTGATATGAATGTGTTAAGGATCGAGAATAGACGAGAATTCTGTAACTTTGATGTGTGTGGGCAGCCGTGAGTGTGTGTGTGTGTTGCTAGATGGCCGTGAGCCATGAATTGTGGAGGACAAGATGAATTTGATTTCGTTTAAGTTGTTAGTTGCGTCGTTGTGGCCTTTATAACGTAAATGAATGATTAATGAATTGAATTGGTGTTGGAAAATGATTTCGGAACATTATCGGAAAGTATATACCCTTGGTATATTTGTGTATATCATTGCGTATCTATGATGCCAAAGACTTGAAATATGACTTATGGTTGATGTTAATGAATTCGGAATGAAACGACGCAAGTTCGAACGTTCGTTGTAAGTTATGATGTTTTGAAAGAAATATGGAAAGTAATGTATTTTGGGAAACTTTGTATATGAGTTGGAATATGTTTGGGATGTGATTGCATAATCTTGAATGAGTGAATGAATACAATAATATGGATGTAGATTTGGAATTTTGAAGTTTGAATGAAAGATTGTCAACTTGTGTAGTAAGGTAGAATTTTGAAGTTAGAATGGTTTGTGTTATGACCCGTGTTTTCACACGTTTGGAAAGACTTGAATTACATTGGATTCTTGAGATATAAGATCAATTTGATATTTTGTTGAACATAGGAGTTATGCATGAAAGAATAGAGTCATGAAAGTGTGGGACAAGGTTAAGGGTAATTTTGGAATTTTGGAAATTAGTTTCGGGAATTACAAAATGTGATCCATAAGTATTGGGCTCAAAAAATAATTGAAGCAAAGTGAGGCCCAAAATGGGGTGCTTGGCCGGCCACTTTGGCTTGGTCCAAGCCCATTTTATGGGTCATGTGCTTGGTCATGTGACCAAGCACTTCAATACTTATATAATTGAAGACTATGATAAGTATGAAAGGAGATAACCAAGAACAAAAAAATAGAAGAGGAGAAAGAAGAGGGTTTCGGGTTTGCTAGGAAAAAATAGGTACCAAAAATCTTGCTTCAAAAATTTATTTCTTGTTGATTTCCTACTAAGTCAAGGTTCCTTTGTAACTTGGTATAGTTGGATTGGAGTGGGGAGCATTAGAATCATCAAAGTGACTACATCTCCAAGTGAAGGAAACTTGAAGAAAAGGTATGAATTTCTACCTTTTTATTGTGTTGTGAAGTTTTGATTGTGTTGTAGTATATGGAAATGTGTTGATTGTATGAAGAAATGGAAGTTTGCAATGTGGGTTTGGTATATGGCTTGTAGCCGTGTGTATATGCATGTTGTATAGCCAAATTGTATTGAATTTATGTTATATTCTAGTTATGATTGTGATGAAATGCATGTGGGAATTGAAAGTTGGATGAATTTAGTTGATATGGAAAAATAAGCATATGGCCGTGTGGTATGTTGGCTATGGAGTGGAATTGATTAAGTTTGTTTAGTGTATTGGAGTGTTGTTGTAATGCTTGGCATAGAAATGAAGTTAGAATGATATAAGTTTGTATTGAATTGGAATGTAGAAACTTATGTCGTTTTAGTATGATTTTCCGACATTAAGGAAATGAAGTTGTTTGGTTGTTAATGGTGATAATCATTGATGAATTTGGAAGTTGGAAACTTGTTATGGAATTGCATGCCAAAGATTTGATGTTTTGCATAAGTTAAGACTTTGGCGGACAATTGTATATTATGTATATCAAGTGTATATCTTAAGGCAAACGATATGAAATGTATCTAGAACTATATGGTGATGATCTTGATTGTTGATGAATGTGAAATTATTGATATTAGTGAAAGTTTGGATTGAAATGAAGGTTATGTCAACTTGTGAGAAAAATGTTTAGTTGAAGGATATTTGTGTTCTTAATGTTCTTTATTGATGTTAATGTCGTCGTTTGGGTTGTTGTTGATGATTTCTAGCCGAGTTGAATTCTCGGGGTGCCATATGTATAGGGGAAGTGCTGCCGAAATTTCGGTAGCCAAATATGATTAAAGTTGTAATAATGGCATTAATAACTCACAATTGGTAAACTTGACCAATTGCAGTTTTTCGACGAAACGGGAAGTGAGTTTGGAAAGGCTTAAGGAGCGTGAAAGGTATGTAAAGCAAACCCAATTCTTCCCTTGGCATGCCCTTAGTGTATTAGGGTCGGATCCGGGCCTCGAAGGACCTCTTGGCCCTCGGAATCCGCAAGACAAAATTTCAGTTTTTCCTTCAGTAGAATTGAACCATTTTGATACGCTTTTTCTGAAATTATGCAATTGTGCTCTAAATTACTCAGAAAGTCATAGGATGTCTGTATAACCTTCGTAGATGATATTATATGTTTAGAGGGCACAATTTGAGCCCGCCGCCTTATTTGTTCTGAGGCGGGCCCACTATTTACGTTTTTGCCCCTAATGTGTTAAAGCTTCCTTTTTAAGCGATTTTTGAAAGAAATGTTTTAATTACCCTACTAATCGCTTAACGAATATTATTTTAAATATTCTGTTAAATATTATAAATTATTTTGACACTCGGAATGACTTCGGGAAAGTTATACTTCTGTAATTTATTATGATATCCGAAATACATTTATTATGATTCCGTCCGACCCCATTGGATTTGTTTGTCTTTGATACGCTTCATCGAGTCTTTGAAAACATTTATTATATTTTTAAATTGCATTAGTCTCTCACTACTCCATTCGTGGATGTCCCAATGTTTCCCACACTGAGCCCGGGCCAGGATATGTTGTCAAGCGTAATTCTCTGCATTGTTCGCCGCGTCCCGATGTGAGGGGGCAGGTATACGCGTACATGGGTCTGTGGAGTATGATGTGCCATGTCCGCCTATTCTGATCTGATCTGTTATGGCCATTTTGATATGACATTATATGATACGGGGCCACGCCCCTTTTTCTGATTCCTCTGTATAGTGGCACCAGCGTCGGGAGGGTGGCCACATTCTGTCTGCCGAGTCCCGTGGCAGGGACCGGATATGATATGATATGACATATGTTTCTGTACACATTCTGTCTGATTTGGAAATATGCATTTGACACTCTGGATTTTGTACCCATTTTCTGTAATCATTATGATTTGACTTCTGTGATTCCTCTTTACATATTCAGTACATATTTCGTACTGACCCCCTTTCTTCGGGGGCTGCGTTTTCATGCCGCGCAGGTACGGACGACAGGTTTGCTGATCCGCACGTTTAGGATCCTATTTCTGCTATTTTGGGGCGCTCTCTTCTACAGAGCCCATCTTTTGGTACAGTCTGTCACTGCTATCTGGATATGTACTTTGTTCAGGGTATGACGGGGCCCTGTCCCGTCTTATGATTATGATATGTTCTGTAGAGGTCTGTGGATACATCTGTGTGGGTTCTGTACATATGTTTGGGAAGTTTTGTTATATGACAGCATTATCGGCTTCTGTGTGCCAAGTCTGATCTTCTGCTAAATTCTGTAGCATCCACTAATGTTATTATTATATTATTATTCTGATAATATGCTAATTTGGGTATCGGGTACGTATAGGTGCCCAGCTAGGGCACTGGTCGCGGCCCACGGGGTTGGGTCGTGACAGTTTGAATATGGTTTGTATGGTTTGATGATGTTTGGGTTGTTGTTGTTGATGTATTTTGAGCCGAGCTAAGTCTCGGCGGTGTTAGATTTATAGGGGAAATGCTGCCGAAATTTCGGTAGACAAAAATGAAGTTAATGGCATTTTTAAGCCTAAGAATCTCAATTGGTAACTTTGACCATTTGCAGATTTCGGACGAAACGGGACTTGACTTTTGGGAGAGCATACGACGTCTGTAAGGTATGTAAAGCTTCCCACTTCTTCGTTTGGCATGTCTTAGTATGCTAGGTGAATATTGGAACCTCCGGAGCATTTCTACTCCTCGAAACCCGATCCACAGAAAAGTTACTATTCATTCAATTCAATTGAAGCCTAAGGGCTCTATTTTGGCTAGAATGCCACCAATCGTCCGAAACCTATCGAAATGTGGTCGGGTAACTTAGAAATGATTATGTATGAACTTTTGGCCCCTAAATGTTCGAAAATTATGTTCGCCACCTCAATTCGACTCGAGGTGGGCCCGCTAATCCCGAGACGCCCTATTTGTCTTATTGGGCTGTCCTTTTGAATAAAGTTTGAAATGATACCTTCGATTTTGGAACTTCCTCCTACGGGACGTGTTTTGAATATTACGATACGCTAAGTTACGTTTTGAGCTATACGTACTATTTTGGAAACGTTTTGTGAAATGAAACCTTGTATCGACTAAGTATTCGATTATTTTGTATTATGACATGACTTATGGGATTACTCTGTTTTGAAAGACTATTTTGAAGTATGATTTGCATTTCTTTGCTCACAACTCCGCTCGTGCCTTATTATGACTTCGTTCACCGGTTCCCGGGCCGGTTATGATTCGTGCGCCTTACAATAATTCGGCCGTATGCTGTGTTACGGTTCCCGAGGCTTCGCCATAGGGCCGGGTTCCGTTTGGAGTTATGCTGTGATATGGCTCGTGATGCGATACGCTCACCTATGTTTGTGTTTGTGTTCGGAGATACGGAGATTTGAAACCTTCTGGTGTTATGCTGTGTGTGGCGCCAGCGTCGGAGTGGCGACCACGTTCCTAAGCGTTTGCATGATTTCGTTTGCATTATGTATACGTATATGATTTTGATACGGATTTTGACATCCCGATTTGTACTCCACTTCGTTATCTGATTTGCTTTCAGTTTTGATCCATATTTCTGTACTCCGTGCTTTACATACTCAGTACATACTTCGTACTGACCCCCTTTCTTCGGGGGCTGCGTTTCATGCCCGCAGGTACAGATATTGGTGATCCTCCACTGTAGGCTTCACTCTTTGCTACTTCGGAGTACTCCTTCTGATCCGGAGTCCACTTTTGGTACAGGCTTCTTTTGCTATGTATATGCTCTGTATATTTGACGATTTGGGTACGGCGGGGCCCTGTCTCGCCATATGTCTTTGTTTTGAGTTCGTAGAGGCCTGTAGTCATATATGTGGGGCGAGGGTCCTATATATGTTTGTTTGAGTTTGTTTTCTGGTCTTAAAGCGGTCCGTTTGTTTTGATGGCCCTAAATGGCCCTTATGCTTATGTTGCACTTTTGACCGGCGATGTCTATTCCGCCGCTCAGTTTGGATTCGATATGACATTTTGATTTGTGCGACCGCTTAAGACATATTTTGATATAAATTCTGTTGATATGACTTTTATGAATTTTTGGAATATGCTCGGACTTGGTAAATGAATATGCGGTTTGGTCTGGGTACCCAGGTAGGGTGCCAGTCGCGGCCCACGGGGCTGGGTCGTGACAAAAGTGGTATCAGAGCAGTTTGTCCTCGGAATGTCTACAGGCCGTGTCTCGTAGAGTCTTGTTTATCGATGTGTTGTGCACCACATCTATAAACAGGAAGCTACAGGGCATTTAGGGTGTTACTTTCTTTGGAATCTTAGATCGTGCGATAAAGCTGTGCTATAAGGGTCATCCTGATCTGACCCGTTATTGTGTTTGCAGTGATGCCTCCGAAGAAGGCAACGGCGGCCCAGAAGGGCAAAGCGAGGATGGGAGAGACCAGTCAGGCACAGCGATCTACCCGGGCTCGTGTTTATGATTTTCCCGAGGTTGTGCCTCATTCTGAGGGGTCTGCTACACCCCCACTAGTACAGCCTGGAACAGGACCTTCAGCAGCTCCAGAGGTCCGTGTACCCGCTCCTGAGACTCCAGCTCCTCAGCCAGGGGCGGAGGATAGGACCCTGAGGGAGGCTGTACAGTTGCTGACTACACTAGTAGCAGGTCAGGCTCGCAGACGCGGGCGGAGGGACGATGATGACGATGACAGGCGGGACAGCCTGAGAGTTCGGGAGTTTCTATTATGTGGCCCTCCAGAGTTTTTCGGGTCTAAGCCCGACGAGGACCCCCATGACTTTATTCGGGGGATGCGGCGCTCACTGGACTTAGTCAGGGCTTCAGAGACCGAGTCGGTCAAGCTGGCTTCGCACAGACTTCGAGATGTTGCTACCCACTGGTACGAGACTTGGGAGTTGTCTAGGGGAGAGGGTGCCCCTCCAGCCACTTGGGATCAATTTGTGACAGCATTCACCCGCCACTTTCTGCCCCCAGAGTTACGACGGGAGCGAGCTGATCGGTTTTTACATTTGCAGCAGAGGGGTCGAAGCGTTCGTGAATATAATATGGAGTTTGATTCCCTGGCCCGGTATGCACCTGCCGTGGTAGCTGATATGTCTGATCGGATGCATAGATACGTTATGGGGTTGGATCGTTACATGATTGACGGCTGTATGGCGGTGTCATTGCAGACAGATATGGACATTGCCCGTCTACAGGCCTACGCCCAGGGAATGGAGAACCGGCACCGAGCAGATCGGCCCAGCAGAGAGTATGATGGGAGACGGCCCAAGAGGGCCAGATCAGTGGGGTATTCTGGAGATTCTCGGGGCGGGCAGCCTCAGTATCAGTCCAGTGGATACTTCCCTCCATCAGGCCAGGACACACAGTCTGCTAATAAGCGATTGGATAGTGCAGGACCGTCTGGGACCGGTCAGAGCCCTAGAGTGGCAGGTTCACAGGTATCCAGGGGTCCCAGCCATGCCAGACCACCCAGGCCCCGTTGCTCTCATTGCGGGAAGTCTCATCCTGGGGAGTGCTATCGAGCGATTGGAGCTTGTTTTTCTTGTGGTGGTCAGGGCCACTTTATGAGAGATTGTCCGCTGGCTAGCGGTTCTGGTAGTGTGGCTCAGCCGACAGGGTCAGCCGCCGGTTCATCATCTGCTCCATCTGTTGCACGCCCTGGAGGGCGAGGTATGCCAGCACCGGCAGGACGCGGTCGAGGCCGCGGTGGCAGTTCAGGTTCTAGCGGTCCCTCGAACCGCATATACGCTTTGACTGGTCGGCGTGACCCAGAGGCATCACCAGACGCAGACCCAGGTATATTACTAACCTTTTTCTGAATGAATATGTGCAATGATAGGTCTGTATTCTAGTATTTTATGCGATGTTTTTCTTTCTGCGTGTCAGTAAAAGTAGGGTAAGAATCCAAATCAATGAAAATATTTGAGGCGGCTATCTATGCATGTGGGGGGCGAATATAGGGAGTTTGACAGGCTAAAATGAGAACCACATAGCTAGGAGAGCAAATGACCTATTTGGGTCGGAGTGGGACCCGCTACGAAAACTTCCTGAAAAATTTGCTAAGACACCGTTTGGCCCTAAAATTTCGTGACAAAGGTCGTGCGGGGCAATTGATGGAATTATATCAGCCCTAACGCGTCAAAATGCATGAAAGTTCCGGGGTTAAGCGTGCTCAAGCCAGAGCAATTCTGGGATGGGTGACCCCCTGGGAAGTAATGTAAAGTTTTTCATAAGTGAGAGTGCGATAAATATAAATGGAAATTTGGGGTAACCAAAAGGTAAATAGAATGTGTGTGGAGGAATTAGTGCCCTTTCGGGAGTCGCGCAGAACGAGACGGACTAAATGGGCAAAAAGAAAAGGGTACAACACCACTTGGGAAATTGAACGAATTTGAATAACAGTCAGAGACGTTCGCCAGTAAGGTATTAGTAAATGTGTGTGTGTGTGTGTATGATTTTCGTTTGATGCCCATGTGGGTTAAGAGCCAAGACCCGGCAACTGATGTTGTGATAGACGGAAGGTTTTACTAAACCGAATACATGAAGCGAAGCGGGAGAGACGATCCGAAAGTTGTCAAGGGATAGAAAATCCCTAAGTACATTATAATTCAGTTTAGAATGACGATGTCTGAAAGAGAAAATGAGTATGGAGGGTAGGAAAGATGAAAGATAAGCAGTGTGAATAAGTGGAATCCTTGAAAGAGTCGATACGCGAGACGCAAGACAATTTGTGTGACAACTTGGCGGATAAGTTTACCAATAAAGGGGAAATTCTCATGAATTATTGGAGCCTTAATAGGAGCGATTTGATTCTAATTCGACATTCTATCTGTTGTGCTTCTGCACTCCCGATTCCGATAAGGCTCTGTCTAGTACGCCTCTGTATTTCTGAGCTCGATTATGTTCCCGTCTGATGAATCTTTGTGCGTCTGATTCTGGATACGTTTCTGTCTGGCACACCTCTGTATGTCTGACTCTGGATATAAATCCGTCTGATATGCTTCTGTGCGTTTGATTTTGATCACGCGTATGTTCGATACATTTCGGTCTGTCTGATCATGACTCTGTATGATACAATTCTGTACATTTGATTCTGATTTTGAATCTGTCCGATATGATCTTGTACGTCTGACTCCGATCTCAGATTTGTCTGATATACTTCCGTACCTCCGATGTTGACTATGGATCCGTCCGATATGCTTATACGCGTCTGGCCCTAGCTCTGAATCTGTTTGGCATGAAGTGTCTGGTATGAAGTGAAGTGATGTGGTAAGAAACTCAAAAGTGTAACGAGAAATGGTATTGATTATAATGTCTGGGAAGCGTTCGTCCATTACAAGAATATAGCGTATGGTTCGGTGAGTACGTGGGGTATGAGAAAATGTATTATGAAGGCATTTGAATCAGTGATGTGAAAAACTTACCCCCCTAAAGTTAGTAAAGAAGCCGTGTCGGAAAATCAATAAAGGATAACTATAAAGAGAACCCTCCCGGAGCAGTATGACGCCCCATAAGGTCGATTCAACATTCGGGGACGAATGTTCTAAGGGGGGGAGAATGTTATGTCCCGTGTTTTCGGATAATTGGAAGTCGAGAAATAAATAATACTTGTGTGCTATGAGAAATATTTTGACTCTAGTTGATATGACTATATTTAGTATGAAATCATTGATGTTAAGACATTGGGGAAGGCCGAGGGTAAATTTGGAATTTCGGAAATTGGTTTCGGGAATTATAAAACGGGACGTTTAATGAATTGGGCCAAGAAATAATTAGAACACAAAATGAGGCCCAAAGTTTGTGGGGTGGCCGGCCATATTGGCTAGGCCCAAGCCTTTTTAGTGATCATGTGCCATGCACATGATCTATATTTGGATATATATCACCTATGCCCCTTTGAATTATCTAGAAACCAAATCACAAAAAAAAAAAATTGAAGAGCACCAAGAAAAGGGCTCTCGGCCGAGAACCATACAAGGAAAAAAAAAATTCCATAGCCTTTGTTATTAATCCAAAAATCTTAGTTTCTACATAGTGGTGAAGTGCTCAAGGCCCTCTTCAACGGGGTACAATTAGTTTGGCGAAAGGTGCGCGTTTGCGGCAAGTCGGAAACTTAAGAAAAGGTAAGAATTTTGTCTCTTCAATGTTATGGAATTGATATGAATGTGTTAAGGATCGAGAATAGACGAGAATTCCGTAACTTTGATGTGTGTGGGCAGCCGTGAGTGTGTGTGTGTATTGCTAGATGGCCGTGAGCCATGAATTGTGGAGGACAAGATGAATTTGATTTCGTTTAAGTTGTTAGTTGCGTCGTTGTGGCCTTTATAACGTAAATGAATGATTAATGAATTGAATTGGTGTTGGAAAATGATTTCGGAACATTATCGGAAAGTATATACCCTTGGTATATTTGTGTATATCATTGGGTATCTATGATGCCAAAGACTTGAAATATGACTTATGGTTGATGTTAATGAATTCGGAATGAAACGACGCAAGTTCGAACGTTCGTTGTAAGTTATGATGTTTTGAAAGAAATATGGAAAGTAATGAATTTTGGGAAACTTTGTATATGATTTGGAATATGTTTGGGATGTGATTGCATAATCTTGAATGAGTGAATGAATACAATAATATGGATGTAGATTTGGAATTTTGAAGTTTGAATGAAAGATTGTCAACTTGTGTAGTAAGGTAGAATTTTGAAGTTAGAATGGTTTGAATATGGTTTGATGATGTTTGGGTTGTTGTTGTTGATGTATTTTGAGCCGAGCTAAGTCTCGGCGGTGTTAGATTTATAGGGGAAGTGCTGCCGAAATTTCGGTAGACAAAAATGAAGTTAATGGCATTTTTAAGCCTAAGAATCTCAATTGGTAACTTTGACCATTTGCAGATTTCGGACGAAACGGGACTTGACTTTTGGGAGAGCATACGACGTCTGTAAGGTATGTAAAGCTTCCCACTTCTTCGTTTGGCATGTCTTAGTATGCTAGGTGAATATTGGAACCTCCGGAGCATTTCTGCTCCTCGAAACCCGATCCACAGAAAAGTTACTATTCATTCAATTCAATTGAAGCCTAAGGGCTCTATTTTGGCTAGAATGCCACCAATCGTCCGAAACCTATCGAAATGTGGTCGGGTAACTTAGAAATGATTATGTATGAACTTTTGGCCCCTAAATGTTCGTAAATTATGTTCGCCACCTCAATTCGACTCGAGGTGGGCCCGCTAACCCCGAGACGCCCTATTTGTCTTATTGGGCTGTCCTTTTGAATAAAGTTTGAAATGATACCTTCGATTTTGGAACTTCCTCCTACGGGACGTGTTTTGAATATTACGATACGCTAAGTTACGTTTTGAGTTATACGTACTATTTTGGAAACGTTTTGTGAAATGAAACCTTGTATCGACTAAGTATTCGATTATTTTGTATTATGAAATGACTTATGGGATTACTCTGTTTTGAAAGACTGTTTTGAAGTATGATTTACATTTCTTTGCTCACGACTCCGCTCGTGCCTTATTATGACTTCGTTCACCGGTTCCCGGGCCGGTTATGATTCGTGCGCCTTACAATAATTCGGCCGTATGCTGTGTTACGGTTCCCGAGGCTTCGCCATAGGGCCGGGTTCCGTTTGGAGTTATGCTGTGATATGGCTCGTGATGCGATACGCTCACCTATGTTTGTGTTTGTGTTCGGAGATACGGAGATTTGAAACCTTCTGGTGTTATGTTGTGTGTGGCGCCAGCGTCGGAGTGGCGACCACGTTCCTAAGCGTTTGCATGATTTCGTTTGCATTATGTATACGTATATGATTTTGATACGGATTTTGACATCCCGATTTGTACTCCACTTCGTTATCTGATTTGCTTTCAGTTTTGATCCATATTTCTGTACTCCGTGCTTTACATACTCAGTACATACTTCGTACTGACCCCCTTTCTTCGGGGGCTGCGTTTCATGCCCGCAGGTACAGATATTGGTGATCCTCCACTGTAGGCTTCACTCTTTGCTACTTCGGAGTACTCCTTCTGATCCGGAGTCCACTTTTGGTACAGACTTCTTTTGCTATGTATATGCTCTGTATATTTGACGATTTGGGTATGGCGGGGCCCTGTCTCGCCATATGTCTTTGTTTTGAGTTCGTAGAGGCCTGTAGTCATATATGTGGGGCGAGGGTCCTATATATGTTTGTTTGAGTTTGTTTTCTGGTCTTAAAGCGGTCCGTTTGTTTTGATGGCCCTAAATGGCCCTTATGCTTATGTTGCACTTTTGACCGGCGATGTCTATTCCGCCGCTCAGTTTGGATTCGATATGACATTTTGATTTGTGCGACCGCTTAAGACATATTTTGATATAAATTCTGTTGATATGACTTTTATGAATTTTTGGAATATGCTCGGACTTGGTAAATGAATATGCGGTTTGGTCTGGGTACCCAGGTAGGGTGCCAGTCGCGGCCCACGGGGCTGGGTCGTGACAGCTGCCTAATCAATGCACATCCATAAGGAACCATCTTTATTTCTCACAAATAGTACAGGTGCTCCCCACAGTGATGAACTGGGCCTAATAAATCCTTTCTCAAGCAAATCTTTCAATTGCGCCTTCAGCTATTTCAACTCTGCAGGAGCCATTCGGTAAGGAGGAATAGATATAGGCTTGGTGTCCGGCAACACATCAATAGCAAAGTCAATCTCTCTTTCCGGAGGAAGGCCTGATTTACTACCGGTACGGATTTAAAAGTCGGTGGCTTTGCTTCGGTGATGAACTCGGACTAGATGGTAAATACAGCCTTTGGCGATCATCTTCCTCGCCTTGAGATACGAAATAAACCTACCGCTTGGAGATGCTATGTTACCCTTCCATTCAAGCATTGGTTCGCCCGGAAATTGGAACCGAACTGTTTTCGTTCTACAATCCACATTAGCATAGCACGAGGCCAACCAATCCATGCCCATAATCACATCAAAATCTATCATTTCCAGCTTAATCAAATCAACAATAGTCTGACGATTACATACCACCACCACACAATTTTTGTACACTAGTCTAGCTATTACGGGATCACCAACCGGAGTAGATACCTCAAACGGTTTAATTGGCTCGCATCTCACCCCAATACGGCCAGCAATATAAGGAGTGATATAAGACAACGTAGAATCCGGATCAATCAATGCATAAACATCATGAGAGAATATGGATAATATACCTGTAACCACATCCGGGGAGGACTTAAGATCCTGACGTCCGGCTAGTGCATAAATACTGGGTTGAGTGCCACCTGAACTAGACGCTCCCCCTCTTCCCCTACCACGGCCTGCTGGAATCTGGGGAGTCTGCCCTATCGGGCGCACAGATGAGGAAGAACCAACTACTGATCTTGTGGGCTGAACCCCACAGCTACCGTACCTCGAGGGACAATCACGCATCAAGTGCCTAGTCTATCCACAAACATAACAAACATCTAAACCCTGGCGACACGAACTCGAGTGTAACTTCCTGCACTGACTACATCATGGGACCGGTGGTCCCCTCTGGCTATAATCACCTCTAAACTGAGAATTCGAAGCTTTCGAGCTCTAACCCTGTCCTGAATGAATTGAGCGGTCAAATCTCTTGCCTGTAAACTGAGGGGGTGCACTAGTCGCCGACTGGCCTGAATGTCTAAAATATGACTGCCTCGATCCCCTTCTAAAGTCGCTGCTAGCACCAACAGATCTGGCCCTCTTACTCTGCCCTCTATCAATATCGTGCTCACCCCTTTGCGAATGTTGCTGCTCTTCTAAATTCGGGGCATGGGCTTGAATACGGGAAATATCCATCCCCTCTTGCAATGAAGCTGCCAAGCAATCTTTGAACAAATGTGGCCATAAGCCACTCACAAATCTATGTACTCTATCTCCCATATCGGCCACCATAGTGGGAGCATACCGGGCCAATGAATTAAACTGAAGGCTATACTCGCGAGCACTCATATTCCCTTGCTTTAGATTCAGAAACCTATCCACACGGGCCCTTCGAACCTCAGGTGGCAAATACTGACGAAGAAAAGCATCCACAAATTCCTGCTAAACCGGAGGAGGTGCATTTTCCTTTCTCAAAGATATTCAGTTATTATACCAAAGGACCGCTACATCCCGGAGTCTATAAGTTGCCAACTCCACAGATTCAGTATCAGAGGCATGAATAATTCTCAACGTTCTCAGTATCTCATCAATAAAACCTTACGGGTCTTCATCCAGTTTTGACCTGAAAAATTCTGGATGATTTAAACTCATGAAATCATGGGCTCTAGCACTAGTCGCCCTACCACCTAGACCCGTACTCTGCCGCTGTGCCTGAGCGGCAACTAGTTGTATCAATAGCTGAATAGCTTTAGTCATTTGTTGACCCGAAGCACCCGATGGAGGAACTGGAGGCATAGGAGCTGGAGTTGAAGCCCCCTCTTGTTCTTCTAAATTAGGCGGAGTGTGAGTGGTATTGGATGGATCCTCATTATGACATTCACCTACTTCTATATTTGTTGGCGGCTCCCTTTCTACCCGCCTTTCGATAGTAGCCTTGCCCTTCTGAGCGGCTGTGGCTTTTCTCTTTACCGACATAGCTGAAATCATAGCGCACAATTACGGGGGTGAAAGGCTTATAACACCGCTCTATGGCACGATCTATTAAGAAGGAGAATGGTCATTTTTCCTAAATGCCCCGCAGCCTCTTGTTTATAAGTGTGGCGTGCTTGACACCCATAAACAAGCCTCTACTGGACACGGCTCGTAGACACACGCTACCGCGGAACTGCTCTGATACCACTTTTGTCACAACCTGACTAAGGGGCCATGACGGGTACCCGGAGCTGATTACCGAGCACCTCTCTTAGGCTAATCATCATACTCAACCTGGATATATATATATATATAACCTCTTAAGCAACACATATCTATATACATAAGTCCTCACGGCTGCAAAAATGATACACAAACGTACAATGTAGTGATCAAGGGATATTTGCTACCCCCACGTACGTATCTACGAGCCTCTACTAGAGTACTAGACATAAGGACGGGACAGGACCCCGTCGTGCCCAAATATATACATAAAAGAATATATGAAAATAGCACCTCCGAAGTAATGAAGTGCTCTTGTGAGTCTGCTGATCAGCTCCTATGAATTTGGGTCACCTCCCTGTCTACCTATGGGCATGAACACAGCGCCCATAAAAGAAAGGACGTCAGTACAAACAAAGTACTAAGTATGTAAGGCATGAATAATACTAGCATAATAAAGAAATCATGAAACATGAGATGCAGATATAACCTGGTTACCCCTTAAAAAGGAAACACATGTCATACATATCACATATACCATCATTGTTAACCAGCGTCCAGGTAACCATCGCACGCCGCCCACTAGTAGTGTCATGTCCGGCCCTCTAGGAACGGTGTAATCATATGTAGCCAGCCTTCGCGGTGACATGTCCGGCCATCTTGGCACGGTGTAATCGTATGCAGCCCGCCTTCACAGTGACATGTTCGTCCATCTAGGCACGGTGTAATCTCATCATCATATACTTATCATAAAGCATGCCTAAAAGCTCAAAGACAAACTATAACTCTATCGGGGTGACGTAAGGTCGAGAAACCCTGATTTCATTATGGCGTAATCATGATCATCTCACCTCACCTTAAAAGAACTAACATCATAAGGTGGGTCTAGCAACAATGAATAACATCAAAGAATCGTATAGGGATCATTAGCTTCGTGTAATTATCATATTGTATTCGTAACATATCTCTTATCTTTAACTCGTGAGAAGCTCTTTATAAACATGGACTCATAGTTTCCGGAATGTAAGAAGGTCATGGAATAATAAAGGAAGTCATGTCATAGGAATCATGCCTTATAAAAGAAGGGACTAGCCTTACATACCTTTGAGCGTGTCAATTCGTTCGATTTCTACCTCTTGAACTCGCAAGTCTACAATTGGGATAACACAAACCATAATTAGGCCTCTCACCTCATTTGATAATCTTATTAATTGTAATAAGACCATATTAAATGGTGGGCAATATTTCCCTTAACTTCCAACTCAATCCAACATCAATAACAATATCAACAACAACATTATCCGCTCTTACATAGCAAAATATAATCTAATCTATCTCGAATCCTCATTCAAAAAAACTCTTAATCCCATCTTGGTCTCTATTCAATTTATCACTTCCATAACTATATTTCTTTTGATTATAATCACTAAAACTCTTGATATTTAACTTAAATAAAAAGATAAACATTATTCACATACCTTGAAGAGTCTAGAATCTCAAAGCCCAACTTCAACTCCACCTCCCAAGCTTCTTAACTTGATTAAACCCTAGAAATAATATTTTTCCTTCATTAGTTCGGGTTTACGGGCTCAGATTTTTCCTTAATCTTCACTAACTTAAAGAAATATGTTGGGAAGAAATGTTCAAGGGTTTCTCTGGTCTGATATTGAGGAAAAATAATAAATAAGTCGTGGTCTCACATATTTATACCTGGAATCAGAAGGTTCCAGATGTCCAGTTCGACGGTCGGGTTGACGGATCGTCGACACGTCGACGGCTCGTCGACCTGACCCGTCGAATTTCTTTTGCAGCTCAGAAATCTCAGAGTCATATTGACGGCCTAATCGTCGGCCCGTCAACATGATCGACGACCCATCGATGGTGACTGGTGCCTGCAATTATTCTGATTTAGTCTATTGCGTCGTTTTGGTCCGTTCAACGCATAACCCTGCAAATCGCAGAGGTCACCTGCTAGAACTTCCATCCACGTTATAAAATACGTAATATCACAAATCTCGGGTTCGGACTCCATTCCAAGGTACACTCGACAAAGTAGCCGTAAGTTTTCCTACCATTAAAACGAGAGGTGTAACAAGTCTAGTCGGTTTGCACTGTTATTTCAGTATATATATACAGGTGGTTGTGAGTTCTTGATACAGAGTGCATGGCATTATTTTGACAGAGTCAGCATAGTTCATTTATAAGTCAAATATGGGCACCCTGTTGTCAGAGAGATCCAGGTATGAGTATAGGAGTGTCTGGTCAGTAGAGGTTAGGCACTCGTCATGATTCATCGGTTAGGGTCGTGATAGAAGTTGTATCAGAGCAGTTCTGTCCTAGAGTTATCTACAGACCGTGTCTAGTAGAGTCTTTTTTATGGGTGTGTTGTGCACCACACTTATAGATAAGAGGCTGCAAGACATTTAGGATGTTGTCATTCTTTCTATCTTAGATCGTGCGATAGAGTTGTGTGGTAAGAGAGTGACTAGAGAGGCCCAGAAGGGCAAGAGAGTGACTAGAGAGGCTACTAGCCATACTCAGCGGACTACTAGAGCTCGGGGAGATTCCCAGGTGAGACCCCATCTCCCACTTCGCATGTCTCGCCTGCATCAGAGGAGCTCAGAGAGGTGCCAGCCCCAGCTCCAGCACCTGCCCCAGTGCCTCCAGTTCCTCAACCAGATGCATCGAGTCAGGATATGCGGGATGCTATACAGTTATTGGCTGGATTGGTAGTTTCTCAGGCTCAGCGTCAGGGAGTTGGTGTTGATCAGGAAGACTGAGCTATCAGTGCGAGGGTAACAAAATTTCTTGGTTTAGATCCTCTAGAATTCTCCGGGTTGAGACAGAATATGGTCCCCCAGGACTTTATTGATAGCATGCAGAGGACTTTGAGGGTTATGCATGCTAATGAGCTGGCGTCAGTGGAGTTGGCTTCTTATCGGCTCCGTGATATAGCAGTGCAGTGGTACCAGACTTGGGAGCTATCTAGGGGAGAGGATGCCCCTCTTGCCTTTTGGCAAGAGTTTTCAGCGACCTTTATCCGCCATTATCTACCGCCAGAAGTTCGATGGGCCTGAGCAGATAGATTCCTACATATTGAGCAGGGAAGCATGAGTGTTCGGGAGTACAGTGTGCACTTTGATTCGTTGACTAGATATGCCCCAGCTGTTGTGGTTGATATGGAGGACTGAGTTCATATTTTTTGATTGGTTTAGGGCCACATCTGATTGATGAGTATACGACAGCTGCGATACAGCTAAGTATGGATATTTCTCGCATACAAGCATATGCACAGCATTTGGAGCACCGTAAACGTCAGCGGAGGACAGATCGGGAGCGTGACCGAGGCCATGGTAAGAGGGCTAGATCTTTGGATACTATTGGAGAGTTTAGATGAGGATAGAGACAGTAGTATTTTCGATATCCATCCAATTCAGCGGCGAGTACACCTCCGAGGTTTTCAGGTCAGAGATTTGACCGATCTTCTTATTCTGGAGCGGGCCAGAGTTCGAGAGGTTCGGGTTCTCAGTATAGTCAAGAGTCAGGACAGATGAGACCGCCTTTTCCATGGTGTGCCCAGTGTGTGAGATTGCACGCTGGACGGTGTCAATTGGAGTCAGATGCTTGTTATGCTTGTGGCCAGCCAGGTCATGTGATGAGGGAGTGTCCGTTGAGGGGTGGTGTAGGTATAGTTTAGTCTATAGGGTCCGTAGCTAGGTCTTCTTCATCTGTATGCCCTTCAGGGCAAGGTTCTCAGACACCAGCAGGACGTTGTGGAGGAAGGGGCGGAGCACCTAGTTCGAGCGGTCCTCAGAACTGCATCTATGCAATAGCTGGTAGACAGGATCATGAGTCGTATCCTGATGTTATTATTAGTATATTATCAGTTTCCTCCTATAATGTGTACGCACTGATTGACCCAGATTCTACTTTGTCATATGTTACTCTATTTTTTGCTGGTAAATTTGGGATAGAGTCTGAGTCGATTAAACCTTTTGAGGTGTCGACGCCAGTTGGTGACCCAGTCATAGCTACGCGAGTATATCGAGGTTATGTATTTATAGTGTGTAATCTTCATACCATAGCAGATTTGATTGAGTTAGATATGATCGATTTTGATGTCATTATGGGTATAGATTAGTTGGCTTCCTGTTATGCTAATGTTGGTTGTAGAACGAAGATGGTTCGATTCCAGTTTCCAGATGAGCCAATTTTGGAGTGGAAGGGTAATGCTACTTCGCCGAGGGGTAGGTTTATTTCCTATCTCAAGGCAAGTAAGATGATCAGGAAAAGGTATAGTTATCACCTAGTTCAGGTTTAGGATGTACAAGCAGAGTCACCGACCCTTCAGTCTGTTCCTGTGGTTAATGAATTCCTAGAGGTGTTCCCAGATGAGCTTCCAGGTATTCCTCTAGAGTGGGAGATTGATTTCACTATTGATTTATTACCGGATACTCAGCCAATATCTATTCCTCCTTATAGAATGACACCTGTAGAATTGAAAGAATTGAAGGAACAATTGAGGGACCTTCTTGAGAAGGACTTTATTAGGCCCTGTACATCGTCGTGGGGAGCGCCGATATTATTTGTAAGAAAGAAATATGGTTCTTTGCCAATGTATATTGATTACAGGCAATTGAATAAGGTGACTATAAAGAATAAGTATCCACTTCCGAGGATCGATGACTTATTCGATAAGCTGCAGGGTGCCAATTATTTTTTGAAGATAGACTTGAGATCGGGGTATCATCAAGTCAGGGTGAAAGAGGAAAGCATTCCAAAGACACCATTCAGGACTAGATATGGTCACTATGAGTTCCGAGTTATGTCATTCGGGCTAACTAATGCTCCAGCGGTATTCATGGACTTGATGAACCGTGTATTCAGACCCTTCCTAGATCTGTTTGTGATTATATTTATAGATGATATTCTAGTTTATTCGCCGTCAGAGGCTGAACATGCAGATCATCTACGTGCAGTACTTGGAGTTCTTCGAGATAGAGAGTTGTATGCAAAGTTTTCTAAGTGTGAGTTATGGCTGAACTTTGTGGCTTTTCTTGGTCACATTATTTCAAATGAAGGCATTAGAGTGGATACTTAGAAAATCGAGGCTGTAAAGGATTGACCAGGGACCACGACACCGACAGAGATACGTAGTTTCTTATAGGCGGTTCGTAGAGGGATTTTCTTCTCTTTCAGCCCCACTGACGAAGTTGACTCAAAAATCAGCTAAGTTCCAGTGGACGGATGGATGTGAGCAGAGTTTTTAGATATTAAAAGAGAAGTTGACCTCAGCACCCATCTTGACTCTTCCAGAGGGAACAGATGATTGTGTGATATATTGTGATGCTTTAGGTATTGGGTTGGGATGTGTATTGATGCAACATGGAAAAGTTGTTTCTTATGCCTCGAGACAGCTGAGGAAGCACGAGAATAATTATCCAACCCATGATCTTGAGTTGGCTGCAGTGATCCATGCTTTGAAAATGTGGAGGCACTATCTATATGATATTTATACTGATCATAAGAGCCTCCTGTACATCTTTAAGCAGAAGGACTTGAATTTTCTTCAGAGGCAATAGCTAGAGTTTCTAAAAGATTATGATGTTGATATTCTGTACCATCATGGGAAGGCCAATGTAGTAGTCGATGCTCTTAGTCGCAAGCCCATGGGTAGTTAATCACATGTGCAGCCAAAGAAAAGGGAGATAGTCCGTGAAATTGGTCAGCTAGCTAGTCTTGGAGTTCGATTGCTAGACTAATGTGATACAAGAGTTACTATCCAGGATACTGCAATGTCATCTTTGGAAGCTGAGATAAAGGAGCGTCACTACGAGGACCCTATCTTGGTCCATTATCGAGATATGGCTCCTCAGAAAGAAAAGACACCCTTTATAATTATAGAAGTTGGCGTACTCAGGTATCGAGATAGATTATACGTTCCTAATGTTGCAGGGCTTTGTCAGCAGGTTATGGGGGAAGCTCATTATTCTTGCTATACTATCCATCCGGGCACGACAAAAATGTACCATGATATCAAGGAAGTGTATTGGTGGGATTGTATGAAGAAACATATACCAGAATTTTTCGCTTAGTACCCGAATTTTCAGCAAGTTAAGATAGAGCACCAGAAGCCCAGAGGTTTATTGCAGGGTATTGAGATTCCGACATGGATAGGGAGGTGACTAATATTGACTTCATTACAGGGTTGCCCCGTACCCAGCGGAAGTATGATTTAATATGGGTCATAGTTGACAGGCTTACAAAGTCAGCCTATTTTCAACCTGTTCGAACTACTTATTCAGCCGAAGATTATGCGAAGCTCTACCTTAGAGAGATTGTACGAATTTATGGGGTTCCTACATCTATTATTTTAGAAAGAGGAGCGCAGTTTACCGAGAACTTATGGAGATCATTCCAAAGCGAATTAGGGACTCAGATAAGTCTTAGTACTGCATTTCATCCGTAGACAGATGGGCAAGCTGAGCATACGATACAGACACTGGAGGATATGCTGAGAGCTTGTATGATGGATTTCCGGGGTAGCTAGGATGATCATTTGCCTCTTATTGAGTTTGCATATAACAACAGTTACCATTCCAGTATTCAGATGGCTCCTTATAAAGCCTTATATGGGTGGAGATGTAGATCACCTATCGGATGGTTTGATATTGGAGAGAATCAGCTAGTAGGCCTAGATTTAATACAGCAAGCAGTTGACAAAGTTAAAGTGATTCAAGAAAGGTTACCAGCGGCACAGAGTCGACAGAAATCCTATATAGATAATCGGCGACGTAAGTTAGAGTTTGAGGTAGGTGATTGGGTCTTCCTAAAGATCCCACCTATAAAAGGGGTGATGAGATTTGGCAGGAAGGGTAAGTTAATCTCTCGATACATTGGGCCATAAAGAATCATTCATACAATGGGCAAGGTAGCATATGAGTTTGAGTTACCTTCTGATCTGGAGTCTGTACATCCAGTATTCCATGTGTCTATGCTCCGCAAGTACATAGAGGATCCCTCGAGAGTTGTACCTGTCACACCCTAATTCCGCTAGGGTGTGATGGGCACCCGACCCTTACCTAGGGCCGAGCGAACCCTAAGACTCTTGCTGCACATAAAATCATGTCAAACTTTTCAAATCAAATGAGATGAAATACATCGTAAATTATTTTTTTTCCAGAAATATTCTTTCACGTAGCTTCCAAGCATAACAAATCAATAATCATACAAAATTCAGTACATAACACAGACCGACATTTTGGCTGACGGAGCCGCTTACAGACTGACAACCAATACCCACGACGTTGTCTGCAAAGTCTCTAACGTAATCCAGAAAGCATAACATACCAACTCTGACTCGGCAGCACTCCGGGAACAAATGGAGCTTGCCATCTGCACTGGAACATCTTCTATACTGTCTTCAACTCACCTGGGAGTACCTGCGCGGCATGAAACGCAGCCCCCCGAAAAGAGGGGGTCAGTACGAAATATGTACTGAGTATGTAAAGAATACAACATAGAAAGCAAAGTCACAACTGAAATACGATATATAGAAAGCGAGCACAATAGCCAGCATACTAAGGAGTCGTATCCGGCGTACAACAGGCAAAAGAAGTTCCGGAGAAATCAACACGGCAATCGGGATGACAAAATGTTTGCTTTCTTTTGGAAAACATCTTTGTTTCACACACATAGAAGAATCAACGCATAATTTCCGCGGCCATAAGTCCAGCGGTCACAATCACACATACCGCGGTCAAGTATCCAGCGGTTTTCTATCACAAGTTTGACATACCGCGGTCAAGGGTCCAGCGGTCTATGTTGGCATAATCACAAGTGCGGCAGACGCGGTCAAGGGTCCAGCAGTCAATGCCACACGTCCGGCATGACGCGGTCAAGGGTCCAGCAGTCAATGTCGGGCACGCCGCGGTCGAGGGTCCAGCGGCCAATATCACATATGCGCATATTCACATAACCGGCCCGGGACTCGGTAACACAGAAGATAACCAGACAAAATGCCAAATTATCACTTTCCAAACATATCACACATGCCAGGATCATGCATCACACAGGACTCAGGTATACCAAAATCGTATATCGGAAAATAAAGAAAATAAGTAGTTTGTCCAGAATCTCAGGGTAAGATTTTTAAAAACGCTTTAGATGTCAAAAACATTTTATAATGCTCATGAAGGTGGTCATAACACCTATCATATAGTGAACAGCATAATAACCAGGAGTTACCTGCGAACTCCGGACAAGAGTACATTGGCTAAAGCCGTACATCACATGTCAGGGTTTCGGTCCCCACAATTGGGTCAATAATCATTAAAATCCATCTCGGGATAGATAAAATATCTCCCGTTTAGTAGTCGGAACAATAACCATGAGTTCCCTTGACTTACCGTACGGGAATAAGACAAACAGAACAATAAGAGAGGCATCGGGGATAGCGGGCCCACCTCGCCAAGTCGAGGCGGCGGACGAGAATCACGCCCATTAGACTCTACGGAGTCATCCAAGAAAGTTTTAGAACGATCGGGTTACATTTGTAAACGTTTTGGAAGTCCAACCACTTTTCTAGTAAAATGCACCTTTTATAATTCAATTCTATTGAATGAATAGTAACGAAAACTAATCTCGGGTTACGATGAGCAGGATGGTCCCCGAGGCCGAAATCTCAACCTAGTAGACCTAGGGCATGCCAAAGAAGGAAAGGATAAGCTTTACATACCTTTCGCGCTACTCACACTTGTCCAAACTCAATCTCCGTTTCGCCCAAAACCTACAAATGGTCATTTTTACCAATTGTTAACTATAAGGCTTTTGGTATTCAATCTTTAACTCATCACTTGTCTACAAAAATTTGGGCAGCATTTCCCCTATAAACTCGTCTATCCGAATTTCCAATTGCTCTCCTGTTGACACAGAAATACCAACAATAACATATGGACACAACCATATCTTCAATTCTTTTATTTCAACAAGAACAACAACATATCAAAACAGCCCCCAACTGTAACATAACGATGCCCGAAATTCTAACGAACACTTGCAATACACCAAGCAGCCCATATGCACTTCTTATACCTTATTTCATGCAATATTTTCAGAAAATTTCAGGGAAATACAACAGCAGCCACTCGACACCACATCATCTACTCATGTGCAATAAAACCACATTATTATCTCTATAATCCTTACAACAACCCACAACAATTTAACTCCAACTCTAACCATTAAATTCCTTCACTCTCCTCACATATCCATGATTACAACAACCAAAATATTAATTCAAATCAGTCCATCAATTTCAATTAAAACAGCCCCTCACCCATAAATTTCAACAAAACAACAAACGAGTTTATAATGTTGTTTTCTCCGTTCTAATTCGTTAAAACTCTAAATAAACACTTTAATAACATAAAAGGAATTTTATAAATACCTTATCAGAAGCTCCACCACGAAAATTTCATCCCCCAAGACCAATATTTATCTCAAATTGAAGGCAACGCAACGTACAACGTTTTTCTCTTCATGAGCTTCGGGATTCGGAGCTCGGATTTTGATCAAAATGGCTTCCTTAGCCTAGGATCTCTCTCTCTCTCTCTATAATGTTTTTGGAGGATATTAGCTGAAAATTATCAGCCCTCAAGTGAATTTGCCATATATATTAACGTTAATGGGCCTCATGGGCCGAAACATTAGTGTTTGGGTCGGGTCCAAACTTGCTGCCCTGCCAGCCCAAATTGCATCGTCCATATTTCCTTATCCAAATATCATTTTGACGAGCGGTTTGTTGCGTTGGAAACTAGACTCGAGGAAATTCATTTTAGGCTTTTGAAACACCTTAAAACTCCTCATATACTAGGATATATGCCCCCAACAATATGGGCTAAAAATCTGGTCCGAGATTTTACTGAAGTTGTTCCGATTCATTTTGTTTAGATTCGTTTATCTTCTAATCCTCTTCCAACTCTCATGTAACCTCTTATACATACATATACATACCCATATACATACATAACAATCCATACACGTCTCAAAGGGTCCGGAGAATCACCATAACCTTAAACGTAACTGGAGAACTTACGAAGCTTCGACGAAACTCCAATCGCAAAAATATATTCATATCTTTTATCCATCTTCTATATCATTACTAATAATCTCAAATACTTTAAAAGGGCACTCACATTACCTCATATACGCTCATAACGCGATTTCAAATCCTTTAGGTTACGATGTCACCTCGGGATACTTAAGGCAACCATATATATAACGATATTCTTACTAACTCGATTAACTTTCCTTGAACTTTCTTAACTCATTATTTCTTGTCTTAATTAAAATAGCACAGACTCTTACGGGGTGTAACAGTACCAGTAGATGATATCTAGCTGACTGAGCAGTTATCGTACTAGGAAATCCCTGTGAGTACGATTAAGCTCGTACTTTCTAGGGACACTTTCCTTTTTAAATGAGGCAAGTGCAAATCCGAATCGAAAAAAATAGAACCGCTACACCCAGCTCATCGTGGACCAGCCAACCTGGCCCAGACCCCAAATGCTCTACGCGAGCACGAGGCACTCCTCGCGAACGCAACCCCCCTGTCCCCGTATCTCACCATCGTGAGCCCGTCTTGGTGAACGCGAAGAAGGAAACCAGACCGCTGAAACTAGAAAAAACTATGGTTTTTGACTCTTCCAACCTGAAATCCCGAGATTCATCCGGAACCTTCTAGATTCAAACCAAATATGCAAACCACTTCAAAAATACGCTACGGACTCATCGGCACACTCGAAATTTCCAAAAGAGGTCATCTTGACCCAGTCAACCCTAAAAGCCTAAAAACTAGCTTTCTAACCAAAATACCAAAATACCCCCTGAGACCCTCGAGAACCAAACCAACTACTTTACCAAGTTATAATCGACATTCTGGACCTCATTGAATCGATGAAAGTCTAAAAAAAAACTCATTTACCCCCGATGTTGACTTTGGTCAACTCTACACTTAAAGAAATCCCTAAAAATCCATTTTCTCTCTCAAATCACATCTGATAGCCTCGGGAATCACGCCAACCATCCCACAAGTTAAATATAATCTAATGAAGCTAGGGGAAGGGACAAAAAGGGAAAAATAGTCAAAATTACTAAAACGGCCTAACGGGTCGTTACATCATCCACCACTTAAACACATGTTCGTCCTTGAACATAGAAGAAAAGGGAAATACCTGAATTGCTAAAAAGCTAAGGATATCTTATCCGCACATCTGACTCGGTCTCCCAGGTAGTCTTCTAAACCGGATAGTATCTCCACTGAACTTTTAATAAAGCAATCTCCTTAGACCTTAATTTCCAGGTCTGTCTATCCAAATTAGCAACTGGCTCCTCCTCAAAAGTCAGATTCTGATCAAGAAATGCCGAATCCTACTGAATCACATGAGAACCATCGGAATGATACTTCTTGAGCATGGAAATATGAAACACACGGTGAACACCCAACAAACCAGGAGGCAAAGACAACTTATCAGCTACCTCACCATTGAGCTGAACAATCTCAAGCAGACCAACGTACCTAGGGCTCAACTTGCCCTTCTTCCCAAACCTCATCACACCCTTCATGTGTTAAACCTTCGGCAACACCTGCTTACCAACCATGAACTCTAAGTCTCAAACCTTCCAGTCCCCATAACTCTTCTGTATACTCTGAGCTGTCAGAAGCATCTCCTGAATCGACTTGACCTTGTCTAAAGAATCACAAAGCAAATCCGTACCCCAAGGCCTTACCTCAAAAGCATCAAACCAACGAATTGGAGAACGACATCTCCTACGATACAATGCCTTGAGTGGTACCATCTCACTGCCAGAATGGTAACTGTTGTTGCAAGCTAGCTGGCCAAAGGCAAGAACTAATCATAATTACCACTGAAATTTATCACCCAAGCCCGTAACATATCCTCAAGGACCTGAATAGTCCCCTCAAACTGACCATCAGTCTGTGGGTTAAATGTTGTACTGAGCTCCACCTGAGTACCAAAATCATTCAGAAATGTCAGCCAAATATGAGATGTAAACAGAGCCACTGGATCAGAAATGATATAAATGGGCACTACATGCAACTGAACTATCTCTCGGATGTAAATCCTAGCCAACTTCTCGGAATTGTAAGTAGTCTGAACCGGTACAAAATGAGCTAACTTGGTCAAACGATCCACAATCACCCAATCGACATCATATTTCTCCAGAGTCCATGGTAATTCTACCACAAAATCCATAGCGATCCACTCCCACTTGTTGAGAATTCAAACAGTTAGCCACAAATCTTTCAATATCCCTATTCATACTACACCACCAATAATGTTGATTCAAATCCCGATACATTTTCGGAGCTCCCGAATGAATAGAATATCTTGAGCTGTGAGCCTCCTCCATAATGAACCTAGTCAAATCACCCACTTGGGGAACACATACTCGACCCTTAATCCTCAAAACCCTTTCATCATCAAGAATCGACTTTCTTGCCTTTCCTTTCAACACGTTCTCTAGAATTTTGCACAACTTTGGATCATGATCGTGCCTCCACACAATCTAGAACCTTGCAAGGTTCATAACTATCAGGTCTCATAATCCTATTTGCCAAAGACTTAACATTCATAGCCAAAGGTCGCTCCCCAACCTGTAGACATGCTAAGCTACCTATTCTCACCAACTTACGACTTAAGGAATCATCCACTACATTAGCCTTGCTTGAATGATAGAGAATCGACATATCGTAATCGTTGAGCATTCCTAACAACCTTCGCTGCCTCAAATTTAGATCCCTCAGATTGAAAATGTGTTGAAGACTCTTATGATCGGCAAGCACCTCACAATGCACACTATAAAAGTTGTGCCTCCAAATCTTCAATAAAAATACAACCACTGCCAATTCTAAGTGATGAGTGGGGTAGTTCTTCTCATGCACTTTCAACTGCCTTGAAGTGTTACACCTCGTAATTTTTGTACATTGAGATTCGCTAGGTGCTAGTAGTTTAGTTATGGACATTGGAGATATTATAAAAAATATATAAGATTATACGTGTTTATCTTATGTTTATGAGGGTTTAAGCTCATGTAATAGGTCATAGAAGGATTGGAGAATAAGTGAGTCAAAGAGACTAAGTTTTTGCAACTTTAGAGAAAAGTTGGGCAAGATTTCATACGATAATTTTGGTCTAACTTGGGGAAATAATATATTTTAGCATATGAAGATTTTTGAGGTAAAGTAAAAGCCTAAATTGAAGTTCAGGGAGTCTAGTTTTCCAACGCAACAAACCGTACATTGATCCAACATCGGAATCAAACGATATGAGCATTTTGAGATAAACTGCCAGAGCAGAGATTAACTCTGCGCGAATGGGCCTGGAGGTGGCCCGAACACGCAGAGGAGTAGGTGATACCTCAGTGGGAATGCGCCCCAAGGTGGCGTGAACGCACTGAGCAATTTCTAGGTCGGTTCAGGCAGACTCTAAGACGTTATAAAAGGGGAGTTACCCCCTTATTTTTCATCCAAACACCCCAGAAACTCCCCCAAAATCTCTGAAATCTCTCACCAACTTTCACCCATAAAATTTTAATGCGAATCAAGTGGAATCCCTAGATTCAGGTTCGGATATCGTATAGTTGCGATTATAATATCGTATGGCGGGGAATCTTAGCTTGAAATCAAGGTGGATATCGAAGATATTGTGGTTCTAGCGAGAGAAAGGTATGAATCATTCATTATTGATATTGATTTAGGTTTAATTACAGAGGTAGAGCTATTAAATAATCGCATAACGAATTTATTGGTGGAGAAATTGGATAAACATCGTGTGGGATGTTTTATGGCATATTTTGGTATTGATGGTGATGTTGTTGGTGTTAGTGTTATTGTTGTTGTGTTGGTTGTTGGTATTGTGATTTCGAGCTAGCGATATAAACAGGGGAGATGCTGCCTAAATTTTGGCAGATTCTAAAGGGGTTTAATTTGAAGACTTGAGATAAGCATATGGCGATAAGCCTAAAGATAGTATGAATTCTCTTGAATGTATATTTACGAGCCCCGGAGGATAAACATTAAGTAATTAAGGAGACTAAAGGTATGTTAAGGCTAGTTCCTTTCTTTCAAAAGGCACGATTCCTATGTTATGATTCCATACATGTTTTCCATAATGTCCTTATTCCCCAAAAGCTAGAAGTTCGTGATTCTCAAAATTCTTATGATGTTAAAGAGATGTTTTCTATGATGATAATGATGATGATGATGATCCTATTTCTAAAAATTCCAGAGCTTATGATTTTGATGCTATCACGAGATTGTTGAGCTTATTTCATGATTTTCTTGATTTCATTCGGTATTGTTGATCTCACCCTATGTTACTTGTTCCTTCAAGGTGGGATATAACGATGATGATTGTTCCCTAAGATAATCGGAGGTTACTGACCTTACGTCACTCCGATAGAGTTGTAACTTTTAATTGGGCTCTTATGCATGCTTTATATATATTTGTATGTATTTTAATAACACCGTGCCTACATGACCGGGCAGTATAACACCGCGCACCCTATAGGCGGTCGGGAAAACACACCACTACAGTGGGCAACTTATGATATCACCTCGAATGCGGGCTAATGATAATAACACCGTGCCTATATGGCCGGGCAACATAACACCGTACCTATATGGTCAGGCAGTTTACTTGTATGTAATTACAATGTTGTTTTAAAAATAAAGTTAGCATACATGGTATCCGCCTTACCAGGCAATCAGATGTACAGGTTATCTTTATCTCATGTTTTGTTTTTTTATCTCTTATTATGTTATTAACTATGCCTTACATACTCATTACATAGTTCGTACTAACATCCCTTCTTGTGGACGCTGCGTTCATACCCGCAGGTAGACAAGTAGACGGGTCTGATCCTTAGGAGCTCAATCACTGGAATCTCAGTAGCGCTCCAGTTGTTTCGGAGCCGCAGCGATTGGTACTACTCTTTTGCATATATATACTTGGGTATGGCGGAGTCCTGCCCCATTTTTATGGATTCATGTATTCTATATAGAGGCTCGTAGACAGATGTGTATAGCTAGATGTTCCTTAATCTTATCAGTTCGTAATGTTTCATAATATTTTGACGACCTAGTCGACTAGTAACGACCGGCACAATTGTTGATGATTATATAGAGATGTTCCATTATTTTATGATATATGCTGGTAGATTATGATAATTATGAGTTATCTTTGTGGTTCACCTGGAAAAGGGTTACGAGATGTATATTCAGAGGTGCTCGGTGGGTTAGCTCCCGGGTGCCCGTCATGGCCCTCTAGTTGGGTCGTGATAAAAGTGGTATTGGAGCAGTTCATCCTAGGATATGTCTACGAGCCGTGTCTAGTAGAGTCTTGCTTATGGGTATGAAGCACGCCACACTTATAAACAGGAGGCTGCAGGGCATTTAGGAATGATTGACCTTTGCAGGGCATTTAGGAATCATTGACCTTTCTTTCTCATCTTAGATTGTGCGATAGAGCTATGTTATCAGGAACACCTTTTTCCTAATCGTGTGTTATGATTTCAGCGATGCCTATGAAGAGGAAAGCTACAGCAGCGCAGAAGGGAAAGACGGTGGCCGGAAGAAGGACTGAACGGGAGCCACCGGCAGAGATAGAAGAGGGTGAGTCTCATAATGAGGTTCCATCTCGGATCTCCCCTACTCCACCCCTATCAGCGGAGCATGAAGGGGCTTCAGCTCAGGCTCCAGTACCCCTAGTCCCTCCGCCCGATGCCTCGGGCCAGCAGATGAGAAAGGCTATTCAGTTGCTAACCCAATTAGTTGCCACTCAGGCTCGGCGACAAGGTGCAGGCCAGGGTGATAGAGCATTTAGTGCAAGAACCCGTGATTTTATTAGGTTGAATCGTCCAGAATTCTATGGGTCGAAGCCAGATGAAGACCCACAAGGCTTTGTAGATGAGATACTGAGAACGCAATGGCTAATACATGCTTTTGATACTGAGTCAGTTGAATTAGCTTCTTATAGACTGCGGGATATGGCCGTCCACTTGTACAACACTTGGATGTTTTCACGAGGGGAAAATGCACCTCTCCCAGTATGGCAGTAGTTCGTGGATGCCTTCCTGCGACATTATTTGTCATTGGAGGTTCGACGGGCCTGAGCTGACAAGTTCTTGAATCTTAGGTAAGGAAATATGAGTGCTCGGGAGTACAGTCTCAGCTTTAATTCTTTGGCTAGGTACGCCCCAGCCATGGTAGCCGATATGGGAGACCGTGTACACCGATTCGTGAGTGGGTTGGGGCCACATTTGATTAAGGAGTGCTTGACGGCCTTGCTTCAGAATGGAATTGATATTGCTCATATTCAGGCCAATGCTCAAAATTTGGAAGAACAGCAGCGGCCACAAAGGGTAAGCGTGATTCTGATAGAGGGTACAGCAAGAGGGCCAGATCTTTCGGTGCTGCTAGCGAGTTCAGAGGGAGTCAAAGGTAGCAGTATTCCAGTTATTCAGGCCAATCAGTGGCCAGTGCACCTCCTTGGTTCGCGGGCAAAATATTTGATCGTCCTAGTTATTCTGGACCGGGTCAAAGCTCCAGGATTTTGAGCTCCCGGTATAGAGGTGAATCCGATCAGATGAGGCCGTCCTTACCATGGTCCAATCAATGTGGTAGGCCGCATTCGGGAGAGTGCTGCTTTGGCTCAGATGCTTGCTACGCCTGCGGTCAAACAGGGTATATGATGCATGATTGTCCATCAATGGCTGGCAGAGGTAGGGCCCAACCCATAGGATCAGTAGCGGGTTCTTCATCTTCCGTGCGCCCTTTAGGGAAAGGTTCGCCGACACTAGCAGGTCGCGGTAGAGGCAGAGGAGGAGCATCCAGCTCAAGTGGTCCTCAGAATCGTATATACGCGTTAGCCGGGCGGCAGGATCTTAAGTCTTCCCCTGACGTTGTTACATGTATATTGTCAGTATCCTCTCATGATGTGTATGCATTGATTGCTCTGGGTTCTACCTTGTCGTATATTACTCCTTATATTGCTAATTGTATCAGGATGAAACCTAAGCCAATCAAACCTTTTGAGGTGCCCACACCTGTAGGGGATCCAGTGGTAGCTAGGCGGGTATATAGGAATTGCGTGATTGTAGTTTGCAACCGTCATACCAAGGCTGATTTGCATGAGTTAAAAATGTTAGATTTTGATGTTATAATGGGTATGGATTGGCTAGCCTCCTATTATGCGAATGTGGATTGTAGAACAAAGTTGGTTCGATTCCAGACTCTGGGAGAACCAGCGTTAGAATGGAAGGGTAATACAGCATCCCCGAGAGGTAGGTTTATTTCCTATCTTAAAGCAAGAAAGATGATTGCTAAGGGCCACATCTATCATTTAGTCTGGGTTCAAGACATAGAAACAAAATCACCAACTCTTCAATCTGTCCCCATGGTGAATGGGTTTCCAGATGTATTTTCGAACGAGCTTCCAGGCCTTCTTCCAGAACAGAAGATTGAGTTTATCATTGATGTATTACCGGATATATTACACCTCAGAAAAAAACAATCGTTCATGCACAGTGAATTGAATGACGAAGGGAATGATGCATACGATGTTTTGATAAGTAAGAAATAATATTTAATGTTTCTAAATGAGATTTCAAAGACATTTGAGGTAGGAGACGAAAGTTGTTAAGGAAAGCAAGGTATACGTTGTGTGTCGGGCAAGAATTACGAGTATCAAATTAATGATGGCTTAATGACATTTTGGAGAAGATTTATAACGACCCTTATATTGGTAATGAAGTGTTAAGTAAGTTTCAAGAAGGACCCATAAGCCAAATATGGGCATAAGCCATCTAAAAGGGCGATTTAAGGAAATATTTTCGGATGATCTGACTTGGAGGGGCCAAAACTCCATTATATGTTTGGAATTTGGACAAACTCTAAGAATGAAAGTTGTAGATAATTGAAAGAGCTTTCCAACCATAGGTTGTGGTCCCTCACAGCATATTGGGATCAAAAATTATGGCCATTCTACGACAGACTGTCGGAGCAGAAAAGTTCTACGGACCATTTGACGGCCCGTAGAAATTTTGACGAACCGTAAAATAATTATACGGTCCGTCAAATTGACAAAGACCAGCGTAAAACGGTCACAGAAACCCATATTTGACTGGGCAGTTTCACGGACCATTTTGACGGTCCGTAGGAATTTTGACGGCCCGTCAAAATTGGCATAGAATTGCCCGACGGATCAGATTTCAAGCTTTTAAATAAGAGACCCAAGTTCATTTTTTTAATTCCCATTTCTCCTCCACGACTCAAGAGTTCTCTAGAGCCTTCCAAACACTTCATATGCAAGAATCCAAGTGAAACTAAAGATCCACTTCATCAAACCCACAAAATGAAGTGTAAGAAGCACATTAAAGTTCATCCAAGCCAAGGAATATCAATGGAAGTGAATTAGGGTTTTGGTGCAAAAAGAGTATTACAACTCAAGACTTGTTCCTACACTATCTAAGGTAAGTTTTATGACTTTCTCATGCTGATTGAAGTATTTATACGTTGAAACACTTGGATTATAGAAGAGTGTAGTTAATGGGTCATAAAATGTGAATAGTGTCATAGTTGAATGATAGTTGGATTGAATTATGAATGTTGATGAGTTGGGAGTATAAATATGTTATAAATGATGTGTAGACCATGAAATAGGCGTGATGTATGAGAAAATGTGATGGTGAGCTAAGACCCATAAATGTGGAGAAATTGGAGAAAAATGGTGGAATGTGGTAAATGTAGATAAATGACGATTGTGGCTACGATATTGTGAATGTCGTTATGAATGTTTGGAAGTTGATATAGAACATGGGAAAAGTTGCATAAACAAAGGAAATGCTACCCAATTTTCCCTAGAAATAGTAACACGTTCTTATAGCCGATTAACTAATGTTAATGCGACTTCTCTTGAAGGTAGAAACATGGGCATTAAAGGAGAACAAGCAAGCGGCATATTAGTAAACGACAAAGGTATGTAAGGCTATTTCCTTCTTTCTAAGGAATGAATCCCATTATATGATATTCCTTCTTTCTTCATGATTTTCCTACGTATCAAAAACTATGAGTCTACGATTATAAAGAGCATCACAAGATAAAGAAAAGAGACACGTTACGAGCATGACGATGTTGATAATGAATCTAAGTCTAGAAGTCATAAAGCTCATGATATGATATTCCTACGAAGTTAATGATCCTTATATGATTCCTATGATAGTATTTTCCTTACCTCTCCATGACTTTCCTATTTTCCGAAAAACTAAGAGCCTATGTTCACGAATAGCCATATGGGATAAGATAAGAGGT
Organism: Lycium barbarum; assembly: GCF_019175385.1. Classification (NCBI taxonomy): domain Eukaryota; kingdom Viridiplantae; phylum Streptophyta; class Magnoliopsida; order Solanales; family Solanaceae; genus Lycium; species Lycium barbarum. The sequence continues at coordinate 65,775,508 of NC_083347.1, read as the reverse complement.
ATGTTACGAATGTAGTAATGATGATGATGAGTCTAAGTCTAAAGATACTAAGGCCTATAATATCATGGTTCTACAAGGTTAACGATCCATATTACGATCCAATTGATATTGTTCATTGACTACACTCACCTTATATGCTAATTCCTTCAAGGTGAGGTATAATGCTTATGAATGATCCATAATGGACTCGGGGGTTCTCGACCTCATGTCACCCCGACATTGTTATAGATTGTCCATAAGCCTTAATGCACGTCTTATGACCAATGTTCCGCAAAATTACGAGTCTATGTTCATAAAAGATTTCATATGAGATAAAGGTGAGAGATATGCTACAGAAACGATAATGGTAATGATGAGCTTAAGCTGAAAAGATTATAAAGACCATCATACGATACTTATACGAAATTCGTGCTACGAATATGATGTGATTCTCATAGATTGTCTTTAAATTTAAATGTGTGCATTAATGAAAGGTTACGATACGCTTATGAGATGTATGTGATGACAATGATAATGATGAGATATACCGATCCATGTTATGATGTATGTAATATGGTCGAGCCACTACGTGGCCGAATATGGAAGATGTGTATGTGAACTTGTCGATCCACTACGTGGCCGAATACGGATACCGTCGAGCCACTACGTGGCCGAATACGGATATTGTGTATGTGATACTGTCGAGCCACTACGTGGCCGAATATGGATAATGTTTTATGTGTATGAGCAGATACGGTACTACGACGATGAATTATATGACATAATGATGTATACTCTATGATAATTCATATATGACGATTATGTATATATGAGATATGTATGAAATGTGTTCGCCCTTAAAGGTCGTGCAGGTTTTACCTTCGCCTTATGACTTATGATTTCTCTATTATGTTTATTGCTTTCATGCCTTACATACTCAGTACAATATTCGTACTGACGTCCGTTTTCTTTGGATGCTGTGTTCATGCCTACGGGTAGACAGGAAGACGGTGCAGACCTATAGGAGCTATCAGCAGACTTTCAGGAGCACTCCATTATTCCGGAGGTGCTAATCGGGTTTATACTTTTGTATATATATATATATATATATATGTATTTTGGGCACGACGGGGTCTTGTCCCGACCATAGGTCTAGTACTCTAGTAGAGGCTCGTAGATACGTATGTGTGGGTAATATGGTCTCACGATACTACTATGGTGTATATGTTATTATTTTGATAGCCGAAGGGCGTATGCATATAAAATCAATTATGTTTTCAAATGAAAAATGATTGTCTAATGATTATGATTTGAATATAATTGATGAAAGAGCGTAAATGAGTATGACGAGTAATAGAACGAGCGGTGCTTGGTGGTTAGCCCCGGGTACCCGTCGCGGCCCTAGTCGGGTCGTGACAGGATACTAAGCCCATATATATTCCTCCCTATCAAATGGCTCCTGCCGAATTAAAGGAGTTAAAGTCGCAACTGAAAGATCTGCTTGAAAAAGGTTTTATTAGGCCCAGTTCATCGCCATGGGGAATGCCTGTGCTATTCATGGAAGAACTTGAGGACAATGATTAGAGGGCTTTCAAGCTATGGGAGATGGCATGGAGGAGGAGTTCAGGAGCCTAAGAGTCCAAGGCCCAAAGCTTGCCTCTTAAAGAAGCCCAAATGTTGATGTGTGGCTACAATTGCAAGCTTGGGATGTTAAAAGCCGGAAGGTTGATATTTATGCAAAAAGGCTATTCCTTAAAGACAAGCCATCATCCTTTAATAAGACAACCAAACAAGACCCTTACTTCATTAAGGATATTTTTGTAATAAGCTAGTTAGTCTTCTTTAGCCTAGTAATATAAATACTACACATAGTTATTTCATTAGGTTTGAATGATGTTGAGATAAATACTCTAAATGTGTGGTAGTTTGTTTGGTAGAATTAGTGTAGTGCTAGTCTAGTGATTAGTGATAATTATGGTACATTCCATTGTTGGCTATTGAACCCTTTTCCATTTATTTCATATTAGAGTTTTTCATTTGTGGATGTCACGACCCGATTAGGGGCCATGACGGGTACCCGGGGCTAACCACCGAGCACCACTCATTCTATTACTCATCGTACTCATTTAGCATACATTCATTAATTTCATACTCAAATCAGAGGAAAACCATTTTTCACTTGAAAACATAATTACTTTTATATACATAAGCCCTTCGGCTATCAAAATAGTATATACATATATACGAAGAGGACCTCGTGAGACCATACTACCCACACATGCATATCTACGAGCCTCTACTGGAGTACTAGACATATGGACGGGACAGGACCCCATCGTGCCCAAAATACGTATATGTACACAAATTAATAAACCAAATAGCACCTCCAGAATAATGGAGTGCTCCTGTAAATCTGCTGATAACTCCTACGAGTCTGGATCGCCTACCTGTCTACCTGTGGGCATGAACACAGCGTCCAAAGAAAACGAACGTCAGTACGAATATTGTACTGAGTATGTAAGGCATGAATGAAATGAACATAATAATGGAGGAATCATAAGTCATAAGATGGAGATATAACATGCGTAACTTTTAAGGGTGGATACATTTCATACATATATCATACATATATATAAACATAGCACATGTATCATCATTGCGCATACATCATCGTATCATATAGATCACTATCGTTAACCCGCGTCCGGGTAACCATTATACGCCGCCCACTAGTGGTGATCATGCCCGGCCTTCTAGGCTTGGTGTAAACATAGCAGCCCGCCTTAGCGGTGACATGCCCAGCCATTTAGGCACGGTGGAATCGTACGCAGCCCGCCTTCGCGGTGACATGCCCGGCCAACTAGGCGCGGTGGAATCGTATCGTCATATAGTCAGCATAAACTCATCATTATCATACATATCATAGACATATCATGACCTTATCATATTCTCATCATACTATTATCATAATGCATAACTGGAAACTTAAGACAACTATACTTTATCGGGGTGGCATAAGGTCGTGAACCCCCGATTCCGTTATGGAGCATTCGTAGCATTCTGCCTCACCTTGAAAGAATTAGCATATAAGGTGAGTGTATACAATGATCAACATCAATGAGTCGTAATAAGAATCATTAGCTTTGTAAAAATATAATATCATGGGCCTTAGACTCTTTAGACTTGGACTCATCATCATCATTATCAGGCTCGTAACATATCTTTTATCTTATCTCATATGAAGCTCTTTACCAAGATTGGTTCATAGTTTTTGGACGTAGGAAAGTCATGAAGAGACAAAGAATACCATGTCATAAGGATCATGCCTTGGAAAGAAGGGACTAGCCTTACATACCTTGTCATTTAGCTACTTTATTGCCTGAACGTTCCTCCCCAATATTCACATTTCTACCTTCAAGAGAGTTTACATTCATATTAGATAATCGATAACATAAGCGTGTTTGAACTAAAGCTATAGAAAATTGAGCAGCATCTCCTTTATTTCTACTACTTTCTCCGTATCATATATCAACTCCCCAACGTCTATAATAACATTCATAATATCATCATCAATGACTTTAGTCAAATTCATCACTATACAATCCCCATAATTTCCTCTCAAGGTCATCCATAATCATAATCATAATACAACGTCACATTCATTCTCATCTAATGGTTCTCTCATGCTCTTAACATCATTCATAACGTAATTACAATCACAACGTATCAAGAATCATGATTCATATTAATCTACTACTCACAATTGCCACTAATCTCATATTTTGTAACCCATTTTCTATCTTCTTCCATAATCCAAGTGTTTCAACTTTTCAATACCCTAAACAACATGGAATAATCATAAAACTCACCTTTGAATGTGTAGGAACGGGTTTTGGTTGGCAATACTTCACTTGGAGAAAACCCTAGCTTCAACTTCCACGGGACTTCTTGACTCTAGCAACCCCAAAGAGCTTCCTTGCACTCTATTCACTTGAATTTATGGTATGAACCTTTGATCTCCCTTTATATTCTTGAAAATGATATGTATGGAATATTCTAGAAGCTTGGAGAGAAGTGGAGAAGTGGGAAAAAAATGAGAAAATAAAGTGGGAACATGTATTTATAGTTGCAACTTAATTAGTCCGTTGGGCATTATACGGACCACTTATACGGTCCGTATAAGTGTCCGTGATTCACCACCATGGAAAACATTGTTGCTGTTGGGTTATACGGACCCTTATACGGTCCGTATAAAATTCCACGGTCCGTATAAGTGATCGTGGTTCACCATCAGGCAAAATACCACTTCTGTTGGGTGTTATACGAACCCTTATACGGTCCGTATAAAGTTCCACGGTCCGTATAAGGTGGTCGTGTAACTCACAGTTTATCCGAAGTTGTCCTCGTCGTTTTGTTTGATCTCCCATCCTTATACAACCTTCTTAACACTTGTTTAATACTTCATTAATAATCTAAACATCCCTATAACTCGTCCTCAAGGCCTTACCAGACAATTCTTAACGCAATGATTTACGAAACCTTCCTAAACCCCACTTATACTCCACTTGTCCTTATCAATCCTTATTTCATCAATTTATATAAAACTTAAAAATATTAACGTATGCATCCTAGGACTTACCAAATATTCGTCTTATAGTCTTAAGAAATTCCTGTCATCCTTAAGCTCGCATTGGTTCATTCACTACGCGACGACATGAAATTTCTAAGGTGTAACAGTGGATTCATTTTATTAACTCTTAATTGAATTCAAATTGTATAAATTCGTTAGTAGGAATCGATTAGGAGGGTTTGGATTTCATATATCCAAATTTTTCTATAATTTCTTTACTAATTGGGTCTCGCTTCTATCCCCTTTTCTTCTCATCCCAATTTATTCACTTCTAATCTTTGATTTCTTCTCATTTTCAGTTTCCGCATTTTTGTTGTATGAATCCATGTCTTCCACAAGACGGATCATATCATTTGGTATCAGAGCTTGGTAGAAGAATTGTTCCATCAATTCTTCATCCTTGGTTCTAGAAAAAAAAAAGTGTCAAAAAAAATCCAAAAATCAAAACCCCCAAATTTTGTTGTTATTTGTTGGATTTGATGTTAGAATTGAGTTTGTTGAAATGGAAAACCCCTACGTCTGAAGTTTCAAATTGTTTGGAGGAGTTTTAAAGGCTCCACCATTAAAGGAACTTCAATGCTTGAAGAACACAAAGTAATTTTAGTGATTTGGAGCTAATTTTTATTGGGTTTTATTCTCTTAGTCAAAGAGGACTTAAATCTGAAATTTGGGAGAAAAACAAGTTGATTTGGGCATAGATTGAGTTTTGGGTGTTCTTGAAGTTCGTAAGGGTCTTCATAAGTTTATGTTGAAGAAAAAGACTAAAGAGGGTGTTTGATCCAAAGTCTTCAAGTCAAAAATGTTGAAAAATGTTTGTGCGCCCAAGAAAAAAAATCAGAACATACGGCCCAATTTTTTGGTTTAAAATAAAATAAAAAATAATTAAAAAAAAAAGTCAACTGCCATGTTAGCGTTGACGTCAGCAGTCTGGCGTGCACCAGAAGGTGTGTGGCCCACAGTTTCAGAGAGCAGATTTTTCCAAAAGTCCAAAATTTTTCTAGGTGTTGGCAGATTTTGGCCCAATTTTAGGGGGTATATCTTCGTGTATATAAGGAGTTATGGGATGCATAACCTATTTAAATTCAAGTTCAGTGAGTCTACTTTCCAAAACAACAATCCGTTTGTCAATCGGAGCTCAGTACAAAATGTTACGTACGTTCTAAAAAGACGCTGCAAGCAGCTCCCAATTTTCTAAGTGTTGGCTTAAAAACTTCCAAAAATTTTCTAAGTGTTTGGCCAAGGTTTGTTCACTTCTTCTTCTTATTTCTTTGATTATCTAAGCTAATTATCAACTAGTAATTGTTACTACTTAGTTTTTAATTACTTCTTGAGTCCCATTTCTTTCATGCCAATTATTTTTCAAGCTTCTCTCGTTTAAACTTCCTTGAAACTTTTTTGGCTCAAGTCAGTTAGTTTGATCGAGTCGTCCATCATTCTATTCTTCTACAAATATTTTACAACCTTGTGAAATTGATTTGGATAGGAGGTTCATAGAATGGAAGGGTGATGCAGTGGCACCCACAGTTAGGTTTGTTTTCTATCTTAAGTTCAGGAAAATGGTTTCCAAGGATTATATTTGTCACACCCCGTACTTTCGGAGAAGCACTTATCAAATTTAAACGTAGGTATGTTGAACTACGGCTAAGTTGTTACACCCCCATAGTTTTGTATGTTGAGACCCGTTAGGTGTTGGTTGTTTTAAGTATGGACACTGGAGTTACCTTCAAGGATATAGGAGATTATATGCTCCTATCTTATGGTTATGAGGGTTTAAGTTCATATAATAAGCTATGGAAGGATTGGAGGACAAGTGAATTAAGGAAATTATGTTTGTTGGAATTTTGGAGAAAAGATGGGGGACAATTTGGGGTCGACTTCAGAGAGGTATATCTCCTGGTATATCAGGAGTTTTGAGGTGTTTCAAGAGCCTAAAATGAAGCTCGTCGAGTCTAGTTTCCAGCGCAACAAACCGTTCGCCAATACGACATTCGTTCGTCAATATGACATCGGAGTAGGGAGTTATGAGCGTTTTTAAACGGACTGCCAAAAACCCGCGAACCTACGCAGAAATTCTAGAAATCATTTAAAAGCCCACCAATTTCAGCCCATTAGCCCCAAACCGAATTAGACTACTATATATACCCCTTAAGTCATCTAAATCATTTAATTTTTCACCATTTTTCATCTCCACCTCTCTCTAGAACTTCCCACAACATCCATCCAATATCCAAAACCTCCCCAAACCCTCTAGAACCTTCCTCCAACTTCCACAACATACATGAATATTCCTATAAGTCTATATGACTATTTTGGTCATTTTTATTTCATTTTTAGCATTGCCCCAAGTCTTAGGAAGTCCTAGAAACTTCTCTAAACATATTTCAACATATTTCCAAGCCTAAACCAAGTATCAAAGTGAAGATTAAAGTGGTTAAGTGTTTCCAAGTGAGGCCTGTACTTGTCTCCTCTTCTTGAAGATGTTTGGGTGAGTATTTTTAAGGTGGAGAAACCATGGAATTGAAGTGTTCTCGAATTTTGAGGTAAGATTTCATATTAGTTTCATGTTTATGAGTTTGTTTGGTAATTATGTTAAGATTTGAGGAGAAGAAAATCGGAGGAAAAGTTCAAATATGCATTTGATGATATCTTGAGTTGTGAATTTACTTGAGTTATAATGATTAGCATGTTTTGAGCATAATCTTGTTATAATGGATAATAATGATGTCAAGGAATTGTCGTATACGGGTATATAAGGGGATGTATGAAATTGTTGTTATGGATTGATTATGAAAAGAAGTTTTGGGATGGAATGAAGTATATTGGTATTGATAATGATGTTGTTGATGTTAGTGTTGTTATTGTTGTTGTTGGTTGTTGGTATTGTGATTTCGGGGTAGGGATATAAATAGGGGAGATGCTGCCCGAATTTCGGCAGATTCTAAAAGGATTTAAATTGAAGGCTTAAGACAAGCCTATGACGATAAGCCTAACAAAAGTATGAATGGTTTTATATGTAGATTTCAAGACAGGAGGTAGGTTGGAAAGTCGAGAAGTGAGCTTTCATGTATGTTAAGGCTGTCCTTTCTATTCTTTTGGCATGACCCTTATCTTATGAACAAACAGAGTAAGCAAGCGAGTTCCAAAGACTCTACTCCTAGATGGTATAGGATTTAGCGTATCCTTGACCTCCTATGTCCCGAGGGGGCATCCATAAGTTGTATGTTTCTATGATGGTGTCTAAATCCCGAAAGGGACATTCATAAGGCCTCTTTATTCATATGCATTTCATATTTGATTTTTAAGTCTCAAAGGAAACAAATGAAATGGGGAAGAAGTTCCTAGTTAGACATAAAAGTTGCTCTGAAGGGAGTTCTTTGATGGTTTACAAAGAATATTATGCATTTTCACACTTATATATATGTACGACATGATTTTATGGGTGAGGGGAAAAGGGCTAAGGCAATATATATGCAAACCACCTGATCAGCTGGTATACGATGATTTTGATGCCCGAACGGGCTGTCCGATGGGGCCATTATGCTATTATGCCCGAAAGGGCTGCGAGCAGGGCGAAGGTATGCATTATATATATATATATATATATATATATATATATATATATATATATATATATATATATATATACAGCTTTAGAGGGGGGTAGTAAAAGCATAAATTACTTAGATTAATAGTAGGGTCTAGGTTACATACTAGATTATGTAACCTAGACCCTACTATTAATCTAAGAATAATAACATTAGAAACAAGAATAAATGAATTAGAAACTAGATTATGTAACCTAGAAAAAAGAAAACAAAAAGAAGTAGATAGTGAAGACGAAGAAATAAGATTATCAAATATAGAACCAATAATGAAACCATTAAGAACAATACCAGAAGATTCTCAAGCAGAATTAATGAGTATAGAAGACCATGAAGCATTAGTATGTAATGAAGATAAAAAATTAGGAACAATAAAAATACTTGCAAGAATTAAAATAGATGATTATGAGGTAGAAACATTAGCATTAGTAGATTCAGGATGCACAAAGTGCATAATAAACAAAAGAATAGTTCCACCTAATTTAATAAAAATTCTAGAAAAACCAGTTGCAGCCATGCAAATGGATGGAACACATAATATATATAGACATTATGTTCATAAGGCCTATATTAGCTTTATAAATACATGTTCAGAATTTTACAAACCAAGTTATAAAATGGATAAGATATGGGTAAGAGACCTTAATATAAATGTAGATTTTGTCATAGGATTAGACTTTATGTTACATAATAATGGCAGCTGTATGATTACAAGAGATGGAGTAATCTTCTTAAAAAATATTAATCATACACCAGTACAAGTTCTTAAGACTAAAACTAGAATCCGTCATAAGAAGATCCCTACCACAGACCGAAGCAACCTGCAAAAGAAAGAAGATAGTTGTTGTAAAGAGTGTCAAGAAAATAATACATGTTGTAAAGATAAGCCAGAAATAAAAAATTTAACTCTAGAAGAAGAAGAAATTCTAGGAGAAGAGGATTCGTTAGAAAAAAATTATACTTTAATAGACATAGAAACAGAGTTATATAATTTTAAAACAGGGATAGAAAGGATAGGAGTAATAAAGAATCAAAACGATTTACATAATATAACAAGAATACTAGATGAGATAGAAATTATAGGAGAAATACCTTTAAAACATTGGAAAAATAACAAAATTGTATGTAAATTAGACATAATAAACCCAGACATACAATTTTGTTATTTTTCCAATGTTTTAAAGGTTTTTCTCCTATAATTTCTATCTCATCTAGTATTCTTATTATATTATCTAAATCGTTTTGATTCTTTATTACTCCTATCCTTTCTATCCCTGTTTTAAAATTATATAACTCTGTTTCTATGTCTATTAAAGTATAATCTTTTTCTAACGAATCCTCTTCTCCTAGAATTTCTTCTTCTTCTAGAGTTAAATTTTTTATTTCTGGCTTATCTTTACTACATGTATTATTTTCTTGACACTCTTTACAACAACTATCTTCTTTCTTTTGCAGGTTGCTTCAGTCTGTGGTAGGGATCTTCTTATGAGGGATTCTAGTTTCAGTCTTAAGAACTTGTACTGGTGTATGAGTAATATTTTTTAAGAAGATTACTCCATCTCTTGTAGTTATACAGTTGTCATTATTATGTAACATAAATTCTAATCCTATGACAAAATCTACATTTATATTAAGAGAATAACCATATACTGGCTCTGATCAAGAATTAGGTAAAAAAATTGCTTAATAAACTACCAGGAGCCTTAGGAAGAGAAATAGAAGATAGATGGAATAAGAGAGACGGAGTAGTGCAGAATTCTAATCTAAAATGGTCTATAGGACATAGAATACAACATATAATGGATATACTACAACAAAAATGTACCCATATACAGATACAAAAACAGCTAAAACAAAATGAAATGAATTTTTGTAAAAGCGTAGTTTACACTACACAAAGCTATGATAAAGACAATTACAAAAAGAAAAAGCATAAAAAATACAGAACACATTATAATAGAAATTATCCTCAATATAATAGAAAGAAATATTATCTTAGAAAATCAGCAGCCAGAAAATCTTATTTAGACAGAAATAGGCATGTAAGAAAATATCGAACGGAAAGTAATTACAAAAATAAACTAGCGTCTTTTTTGTTATGTGATATCCATAAATTATCTACTAAATATGTCTGTTGTTTGTCTATTACATATTCTTGTAATACCTTAAAAGTTAAGTTAGATGGCGGAAAAAATATTAAATTATGGTTCCAAAATGTATTCTTTCTATTGCGTTATTGTCTAATGCAGATGTAGGTCTAAAATGAAGGTTACCTAATACTGTCTGTCTGTATGTGTCTTGGGTTGAGGCTATGCCTTTCCCCTTGTCTGTTGTCTGAGAACTGGAAGGTCTCATACTGTTCAGATAAAAAATCAGTTAGCAGATTTTTTTAAATTATAAATAGTAATGGTATCTAAAAAATTTAGCCATCGTCTAAAAAAATGAAAATTTTGGGAGATAGACAGAAAACTAGAAATATAACTACATGATACGAAGAAATATCGGAGTGAGAAAGTACCGAGTAGGATTGTTAAAAATTTATTTGAAAACAACACTACTTTCTTGCTTTATCCTTTGAACTTTTCTTATTGAAAGAACTTATAAAATTTACTACCCCCTCTAAGTTTGGTATCAGAGCGAGAAGATTTTTGGACCTAAACCTATATCTTAAAACCTATATTTTAGACAAAACTATATGAGACAACATAGTTTTACTCAATATATAAGTTATAATTATCGTATGATATATTTCACTCAAAAAAGACTTGCAAATATTAGACAAACCAGAAAGTTTTTAACTGAATACAGTAGATACATAGACGTAGTCCATCGCCGAGACTTACATAATAATATAACAATACTAAGTTTAAGAAATAATCTTAATTGGGAAATATTTTTTATCAACGACGAGATAGTTAGAGCTGAAGATCGTATTAGACATCTAGAGCAACAAGTAAAATTTATCCCCTTAGGGTAATGCAAGATAATTATTTAGAGGTAAAACAAGAGCTACAAAACTATATCAAGAATATATAATATTAAGTAATACTAAAGAAAATCCGTTAAGACTACAAGAATTAATAGACATAATATCAGGATTAGAATATAAGTTACTAAGATATATAAAATCTAGAAAGACCTCAAAGAACCAAAAGCGATTTAGACCATATTAATTGTATGCGAACACTACCCTTTGTTAGACAAATAGCTATTGATCATTGGTATTTATATAGAGATATAGAAAAAAGACGAGAATATAGACAAGTTGAAAAAGCCTTAAGTGCATATTTAGAGATATTAAATTCAGAAACATTATCATCAATAATAAATAATAGACTCTTACAAAGTCAGATTAACGAAGAAACAATCTCTGCTATAACGTGGGATTTACAAGGTCTAAGAGAAGATATAGAAAGACTTACAACTAGTATAGAGTACTAGAAGAAAGTTTGTAAAATAAAAATTCCGTTAGGATAATAAATAAGCCTAGAAAAAATAGATGCATTAAAAAATCTAGAATACTTAGACTTAAGAATATACCCAGAAAAGAAATATAGAGCATTAAAAGATCATAGTATTATAAAGTATAATTTCAGTAACGGAGACCATATATTACATAGTGAAGACAAACAGTTGAACACATTAGTAGATTTAGTCATAAATTTTAGTGAAAAAATACAAGATAATAATAAAGACATCACTAGAATATTAGAGGTGGTAGAAGCATCACAGACTAAGCAAAAGAAAACTTTCGAAAAATTAGAACAAAATCTCGATTACTTAAAAACACAAGAATTAGAATTAGAAAAGAAAGTCCATACTCTAGTTAATAAATTTAATCTAGAAAAACTACCTACAAAGACGGAAATAGAAAAGTTAGTTAGAGTTATTACAGAAAAAACCAAAAGAGATAGAACTAAAGACAACCCAAATAGTCTCTAAAATAACGCAACAGGTAGAAGTTTTAACTAGTGATATTAAAGAATTAAAAAAGATAGTAGAAGAACTAAAAGAAATCGCTCTTTCATGAGCAGACCAACTTTAGCTCGAGAAGAAGCCTCAAAATTAATAGAAAAGTCTATACCTTTACCAGCAGACTATAAAGATTATATACCTAACGCTAAATCGGATCAAATAATACTACAACAAAATATTACTATAATTTCATTAATATTAGAAATAATAAAGAAAATACAAATAATAGTACTAAGATTAGAATTAATAGGTGAGCGCGTTCGGTTGTTAAGTGAACAACAAAAAGAGAAAAATAAAGAGACCTCTAAAAATAAAGAAGTTGAAGAATTAATAGACCAATTAAAAAAGGTAGAAATAACACCTCAAAAAGAAAAAGTCAAAATAACTAGAAAAGCACAAAAATGGACCTTCTTCCAATTAGATCAAAAAACGAAGGAGGCTCAGAAAGGCAAGAAAGACCAAGAGTAAGTTTTTCAGAAAATAGAATAGGTAATAATTTCTTATCAAGAATTTTAATTAGAAGAACACCAGAGGAAAATAACCAACAGTTAAGTGAGGTAATAGATGTAGACCGAGACATACAGATTTTCCAACAAAATCAATTAAAACTATTAAATTCAAACATCATATATAATATAGGACAGTTCTCAAGTACAGCACAATTATATAGACATTATAGAGAAGAACAATTATCAGTCATAGGAACTAAAGTTACTACAATAAGCTTAATAGACCCAGCGGCTGCAAGACAAATAAAAAATACTAGAAGAAGTTTAATGCATATGTGATTAATAGTAGTAGGATTAAAAGGATTAACTAGAAAAACTTAGGAACTAAAGTTTTAATAGTAATTTATGACGATATATGGTTAGACATGAAAAAATCAATAATAGGACTAACAGAAGTAGACATGACAAATAATGGAGGAATCTTTTATATTAGCCCAGATTTTATAATGAATTTAGCAGAATTTGGAAAGCACATAAAAATAGGAATACAGACCAAGGGTTATGAAGAGATGTGCGACGGAAATAATTTATTAATATGTGTAGGATTTCTAGGAAAAATGACCAATAATAGTAATACAAAATTTAAAATTAAGGTAGAAGATGTAGTAGAAGTAATGGGAAATAGAGGAATAAGACTAATAAAACCCATAAAAATAAATCCTGAAGAATATGCAAGGATGGAATGAAATCTAGAAGATTTTAATAGAAAAAAGATTCTACAGCCAGAATCTCACCTAATGTACACTAATTCTAAGGGAGAGACAACTATACGTTTTACTAATTATAATTATAAGCCACAAAAAGACATATAAGAAGAAAATACTTTAGACGAAAATGAAATTACAGAATCAAATTTTATGAATATAGAACTAATACAAGATGATTTTGCGGTAGACATAGCTATAGAAGAAGCAAAAAGACTCCAAAAAGAAAACAAAAATATGTTTTTGAGATGTAAAGGGTGTAAGTTAGGAGAACTAACAATAGAAGAAACCATAAGTCATTTTAAATTATGTGAAGCTCAAATTGATAATTGGGATTTTAAATTATGTGAAGCTCGAATTGATAATTGGGGATATAGAGTAGAACATATATACCAAAAGAAATCAGACGAATTTGATAAAATATTAGAAGATATGCAATAAAGTGATGACGAAATAGAGATAGACTCAATAATAAGCCAAAAAGAATTAATGAAATCTAGTGCATCTAGTTCTAGTCCATTTCAAAGAACAACAGGAGAACAATACACAGTGGACACAAGCACAGGAAATGTACCTAGAAGAAGAGTTTTTAGAACAGCAGGAGAACCTATAGACAATGTTAAACCATCAGGAAAAAGAATGCCTATAGAAGAACCTATTATTATTCAAGAAGGACGTAATAAAGGTAAAATATTAAATATAGCAGCACATGATCCACAAAGATGGAATTCAGTAATAGGTCTTTGGAAAGGAATAGTAGTAGCAGACTATATAAAAACATATAGTGATACAGACGCAGAAACAATGTATAAATATCTAGAAACGTTTTTAGGAGAATCAGCCAAAGCTCTATGGGAAGCTTATAAAGAAACTTTTCCAATGGAATTTCAACACTTAATATCTATGGGAGCAAATCCATATAATTTTACTAATAAAATACATACTTTAATTACAGGAGAGGATCCAAATAGTGGATTATTAGTACTACAAAGAAATGCGGTAATAAAATTAGAACAACTAAGCATAAGCAGTTGGTGTCATATTAAAAAAAAATTAAACGATTATTTTTACTACTGTACTATTAGTGGAAATGTGTTTGATCAAGAATTAGGTAAAAAATTGTTTAATAAACTACCAGGAGCCTTAGGAAGAGAAATAGAAGATATATGGAATAAGAGAGACGGAGTAGTGCAGAATCCTAATCTAAAATGGTCTATAGGACATAGAATACAACATATAATGGATATACTACAAGAAAAATGTACCCATATACAGATTCAAAAACAGCTAAAACAAAATGAAATGATTTTTTGTAAAAGCATAGTTTACACTACACAAAGCTATGATAAAGACAATTACAAAAAGAAAAAGCATAAAAAATATAGAACACATTATAATAGAAATTATCCTCAATATAATAGAAAGAAATATTATCTTAGAAAATCAGCAGCCAGAAAACCTTATTTAGACAGAAATAGGCATGTAAGAAACTATCGAACGGAAAGGAATTACAAAAATAAACTAGAATGCTTTACTTGTGGAAGTGTAGAACACTTAGCAAATACATGTCCGAAAAGAATAAATAATAAGACAAGAAATTCTCAGCTAATTGAAGATTTTCAAGAAACATTAATAAATGTAGACGAATATATGTCAGATACAGAAAGTATATATTCTATAGTAAGTGTAGACGCTGAAGAAAAAATCAAAACAGACTCGTCAGACTCAGAAGCAGAAGAATTAATCAATGAAATAGGATTAGAAAATCTAGACTTAGAAGCAATAGATAATTTAGCAAATATAGCGGAAGACTGTAACCATGAGTTCGAACGAAATAAGGGATTGGATAGTAAAGCATGTTTCTTTTGTAAATGGTATCCTAGTAGAGACAAAAGAGCTAAATCTAAAATTTATTATATAGAAGGATGTACAATGTGTATAGAAAAGGAATTTAAGACAAAAATAAATAAAGAGGAAACTCATAAAAAAAAAATGAAGACCCTACTATTAATCTAAGAATAATAACATTAGAAACAAGAACAAATGAATTAGAAACTAGATTATGTAACATAGAAAAAAGAAAACAAAAAGAAGTAGATAGTGAAGACGGAGAAATAAGATTATCAAATATACAACCAATAATGAAACCATTAAGAACAATACCAGAAGATTCTCAAGCAGAATTAATGAGTATAGAAGACCATGAATCATTAGTATGTAATGAAGATAAAAGATTAGGAACAATAAAAATACTTGCAAGAATTAAAATAGATGATTATGAGATAGAAACATTAGCATTAGTAGATTCAGGATGCACAAAGTGCATAATAAACAAAAGAATAGTTCCACCTAATTTAATAAAAATTCTAGAAAAACCAGTTGCAGCCATGCAAATGGATGAAACACATAACATATATAGACATTATGTTCATAAGGCCTACATTAGCTTTATAAATACATGTTCAGAATTTTACAAACCACGCTATAAAATGGATAAGATATGGGTAAGAGACCTTATGTCACACCCTAATCTCGCTAGGGTGTGATGGGCACCCGACCCTTCCTTAGGGCCGAGCGAACCCTCTGACTCTTATTACATACATAATCCTTTGAACTCTTAATCAATAACAATGACAAACATAATAAATGCTTTTGGAAACTTTCAGAAACAAGTCAAATCTGTAATCATACGGAATTTGTAACATAACATAAAATAACACATCGGCTGATGAAGCCGCTTACAAAACTGACATTCTATACCCACGACTCTGTCTGCAAAGTCTCTAACATCAATCAGAAATCATAGCACATATACTCTGACTCGGCAACACTCCAGGAGCAAATGGAGCTAGCCATTTCCGCTGGAACACCTTCTAGCAAGTCTTCTAATAATACCTTCCACTCATCTGGGTGTACCTGCGTGGCATGAAACGCAGCCCCCGAAGAAAGGGGGTCAGTACGGAATATGTATTGAGCATGTAAGGCATGGAATACAGAAAAGAGGATCATAACTGAAACAAAGATTTACCAGAATCAAGTATGACCTTTTAAAACATCAAAGCACTTGCCTTTTTAAATGAAAATCATGCATATCCACATCATATCATATATACATATAACGTGTCCCGGCCCTCCAGTGAGGAACTCAGTGGATAACATCATACATATCCACATCATATATCTTGTATGCATATAACGTGTCCCGGCCCTCTAGTGAGGGACTCGGTGGATAGAATCATGCCTGTCAACATCATATATCATGTATACATATAACGTGTCCCGGCCCTCTATTGAGGGACTCGGTGGATAAAATCATGCATACCAGCATCATATACCATATATACATAACGTGTCCCGGCCCTCTATTGCGGGTCTCGGTGAATAAAGTCATCATATGCCATCCTGGCCGCCATCCCCGTATCATTATATCAACATATACATATACATATAACGTGTCCCGACCCGCAAGTGAGAGGGACTCGGTGAACAATGCAGTGGAGTACGCACGAGAACATATCCTGGCCCGGGACTCAGTGGAGGGTACATTAAGGCATGCACGAGCAGAGTCGTGAGAAACTATATGCACATAAATCAAGACTCGATAGACAAGTATACTTACCGACACCTGAAGGCTCAGAAACAAGTTTCGGGTCAATCCGACTTTGTATAAGAAAGTTATGGCGTTTTAAGTACAGAACCTTCTACGAACGTTTTAGAAGCCATTTTTGGAAAATCAGAACAACAATCATGTTAGATACTTTTCGAATATCGTTATGGATCAAATCAGATAGAGCTCTTGGAACCAGATGTACGTATCAAAATATATCAAAGGCTCAATGGAATAATCAAACGTGCTATCATTTGAAAATCAAAACTTTAGTCATATCAATTATTTTTCGAATGCCATTCGGAAACATATCAAACAGAAGTTCGGACATCATAGATACGCATCAAAACCATATGAAACAGCTTATGGAAATCAAGAACGTTAGTCATCCTAGTGGCTCTAAGAATGGGAGTTTCTTTGGAATCATATACATATACTTTGTCATGTTGGTTTCACAAAGATCATGCCAAAAGAAAGAAAGGGTAAGCCTTACATACCTGTTCAACCTCCTATTAGCTACGCTTATTTGTCTGAGCTCGTAAATCTACATTTGAAGGCATTTATGCTAACGTTAGCCTTTTCATCGCACATTTGTACCATATTTCAAATCATACTATTTTATATCCTGCCGAAAATCGGGCAGCATCTCCCTTGTTTATATGCCTAGCCCGAATTCCAATTCAGCAACCAACAACATCAACAACAATACCAATAGTATTAACATCATTTTCAATACCAACGTATGCCATAGAACAGCCCACACACTGTTTTCTAAATTTCTCAACCAACCAATTTGCGGTATAACTATTTAGTAATTTTATTTCCGTAGAGAAGCTGAAATCAATACCAATAACATTAATAACAACATCATATATATATATATATATATATATATATATATATATATATATATATATATATATATATATATATATATATATATATATATATATATATTATCCAAAGTTCTCCTCAAACTCAAACCATAATTCAACAACATCAACAAACGAATTTATATCGCTATTTTCTCCGTTCTAATCCGTTAAAACTTTAAATAAACTTGTTAACAATGAAAAGGGATCGTAATCTTACCCCAAGTGTGCAGCCATCACGTCCATCCTCTTTTTCTTGATTGAGTTTTAGCTCATATTGAAGACAACGCAGCGGTACAACACTTTTCCCTTCATGGGCTTCGGGATTCGGGGCTCAGATTTTGGTCAAAATTGGTTTTTCTCCTCTCCAAGGCTCCTCTTTCTCTTTTTCCAGAATTTTCTGGTGTTTTGGTATGAAAAATGAGGAGAAAAGGGCCGAAGTTGCACTTAAATAAACATGGGTCATGGGCCCAACCCGGTTGGGCTCGGATTGGGCCTAGCCCACGGACCTTTCTGCCTTAAAACGTTCATATCTCCTTGTCCCGACGTCACCTGTGGACCCACGACCTATGGTTCGAAAGATAATTCAATTATCTACAACTTCTATTTCTTGGTAATTTTCCAAATTCCAAACTTATAATACCGTATTTGCCCCTTGAAGTCAGATCACCCGAAAACGTTACTGAAAAATATTTGTTTGGAGGACTTCCACTTCGATTTGGCTCAAGGGTCGTTCTTGAGTAGTGTTTAACTTCACATATGTTCTTCATATAATTTGTCACATGTCCAAAAAAAATCTCGACGTGTGGGCCCCACCTCAGCTTACAAATAATCCGACGTACTAAAATACGGGATACAACACTATCAAATAGAATACACTATAAAAGACTTAATGATAATACTAGAACAGATGGATATAAGTTACCAGACAAAACAGAATTAATAAATAGAATACAAGGAAAGAAAATATTTAGTAAATTCGATTGTAAATCAGGATATTGGCAGGTACGAATGCATGAAGAAAGTATAGAATGGACTGCATTCACCTGTCCTGAAGGACATTTTGAATGGTTAGTAATGCCATTTGGATTAAAGACAGCTCCTCCAATTTTTCAAAGAAAAATGGATAGTATATTTGGAGAATACAAAAGGTTTGTATTAGTATATGTAGATGATATACTAGTGTTTAGTAGAGATATTAAAGAACACTTAGGACATCTACAAATGGTATTTATACTATTCGTAGAAAATGGAATAATAATTAGTAAGAAAAAAATGGAATTATGTAAAAATTATATAAACTTTTTAGGAGTAGTACTAGGAGAGGGTAAAATAAAGTTACAACCTCATATAGCCAAAAAAGCTTTAGAAATGCCAGATAAATTAGACAATGTTAAAGAATTACAATTTTTTTAGGAATAGTCAATTATGCTAGAAATTTTATAAAAGATTTAGAAAAAATAGCAGGACCATTGTATTCAAAGACTGGATCTAATGGTCAAAAACACTTTAATACTGAAGACATTAAATTAGTACAAAAAATTAAAGAAAAAATAAAAAACATTCCCGATTTAAACATGCCTCTAGAAACAGACTATTT
This sequence comes from Lycium barbarum, assembly GCF_019175385.1. NCBI lineage: Eukaryota > Viridiplantae > Streptophyta > Magnoliopsida > Solanales > Solanaceae > Lycium > Lycium barbarum. The sequence continues at coordinate 65,756,030 of NC_083347.1, read as the reverse complement.
AATTATAGAAACAGACGATAGTTTTGAAGGATGGGGAGCAGTACTAAAAGCAAAACCCAATAAATATAGTAATAAAAATGAAGAGAAGATATGTGCTTATCAAAGTGCTAAGTATAAAGAAAAAGGAAATATGAGTAGTATAGATACAAAGATTTTAGCTGTAATATATGGATTAAATAGTTTTAGACTATATATCCTGAATAAACCAGAAATACTAGTTAGGACAGACTGCGAAGCTATAGTTAAATTCTATCAAAAGATAAATGATAAAAATAGTAGTAGAAGACGATGGCTAAATTTTTTAGATACCATTTCTATTTATAATTTAAAATTTAAACATATAAAAGGAAAAGATAATAATTTAGCAGACCAATTAAGTAGACTAAAGATTACTGCTAACTGATTTTTTATTTGAACAGCATGAGACCTTCCAGTTCTCAGACAGCAGACAAGGGGAAAGGCATAGCCTCAACCCAAGACACATACAGACAGACAGTATTAGGTAACCTTCATTTTAGACCTACATCTGCATTAGACAATAACGCCATAGAAAGAATACATTTTGGAACCAATAATTTAATATTTTTTCCGCCATCTAACTTAACTTTTAAGGTATTACCAGAATATGTAATAGACAAACAACAGACATGTTTAGTAGATAATTTATGAATATCACATAACAAAAAAGATGCTAGTCATTTTGTAGCCACTCTAAATGCACTTTGTCAGTATTTTACAGACAAAAATCTAGACAAGAAATTTAAATTTTATGTTGTAATCCATGGTAGAACTAATGGTATTTTTCAGACCTGGATAAAAGTTTTAGATTCTATTAAAAATATAAGAAAACCTCTTTTTAAAGGCTTTAATGATTTCACTGAGGCATTAGACTATGCTAGAGGAGTATTGGGTCCAAAATACTATATTTCTCTAACTCTCAGACAAAATCCAAACAGAACCCCTCAGTACAATATACAAAAAGACACAGACAAGGTGATTTTTTGTGATCACTGTTCTACTATGACTGAAGTAGTCAAGAGATTAAACCAGCAGAAAGAGACATTGGTTCAAGAAAAAATGAAACTCTTGGATCAAGTGAAGACATTAGAACAAAGACTACAAGCGGTTAAGTTCGAATTGGTGCAATCTCAGAGTTCTCCATCTCAGACAAAAATGGATGAGACGGGTGTGCATTCCCCAATGAATGCAGTCAGACCCACTGTATCGGGTAAGGATACAGCTAGTCCGGTTCAAATGGTAGTCGGTAAAGACTCATCAAATCCGTAGATGGCTGTCACTTTGTCAAAAAGTGAAGATGAGGGATGTTCAAGACGGAGACTATCAAAGACACTTACGCAAGGAGAAACTTCTACAAAGAAAAGTACACTTGCAAAAAAGAAAAAGAATGAAAAAATAGAAAGTATAGTAAAAGAGACACTAGAAAAAAAATTCCAGACAAAGGAACAAGATAAACATATAGTTAAAAATCCTAGTCCTGAATTATCTCCAAGTCAAGGGATGTCACCAGTCCATAGTTCAGATTTCGAAGGAGATGATATTAATTTCCAAGATAGTGCATTTCAAGACTCTCAAGATCCAAATGATGTAGACTCAGGCATGATTTTTTATTCTATTGCACTACATAATTTAGACACAAAAAAAATTATATATATATATATATATATATATATATATATATATATGTGTGTGTGTGTGTGTGTGTGTGTGTGTGTGAAATAATCAGACAAACGTAGTGGAGGAAATAGTTATGATGAGACAAAAGGCTGAAAGATTCGTTGGACAAAGCAACGGCTAGAAGACATTTGCAGAAAAAGAAGGTTTTATTAAAAGCAACTTTAATAAAGCAGCCACAGTAAATGGACAGATCAGCTAACAGACGAGTAAATAAAGTTCTTTTTGAAAAAGTTCACGTGACGATGGGGCCCAAAGAGCACCCGGCTGAACTCAAGAGATTCTTTAGCATTTTGAAATCCGGATTTAAAGTCCGCCAGACGCCTATAAATAGCAGCATTTGTGGAGAAGAAAAGACATCACCAAGAAGAGCATCAACCACCTCACTCTAGAAAATTTCCATATTCCCCTTCTCTTTCATCAAATGCTCCAGTCCCTTGCCCAGTCCAAAACCTGTGTAATATAAACCCCTATTGTAAATCAGTATTAAGTTTTAATAACTACCCCCTAGTGTGAAGTAGCTTTTTGGGGTTCCCCGAAAGGGAAACCTTTCTCCTTCTTCAAACCATGTAAGTTTATTTACTATGTTTTCTGTACTAATCTCCCTATTATGTAAATTATTTTGTGATTATTATGTTTAAGTAATTACTTCCTTATCATCATGAATCTATTATTCTTAGTATATGGTTATTCTCTTAACTTCTTAATAACCTCGATGGATTAACCTATAAATTCCTAGGTTTAAAAGAGGTTGTTTTAATGTCGAAATCATAAGGGACGATGTTGGTCGTGGTTACCGGGGTGTGGTTAAAGAAGACTGTTATTAAGAACAAAGGTTAAGAGAAAGAGATGAACAGTATAGCAAGATTCGTGACTGGAAAAAGTCCAGATAAAAAAAAAACGAAAATTTTGGGAGATAGACAGAAAACTAGAAATATAACTACATGATACGAAGAAATATCGGAGTAAGGAAGTACCGAGTAGGATTGTTAAAAAATTATTTGAAAACAACACTACTTTCTTGCTTTATCCTTTGAACTTTTCTTATTGAAAGAACTTATATATATATATATATATACACACATGATGTTTAAAAGCTCATATGCACATACATGATTATCAGTATTGGTTACAGGTGCAGATTGTGTCTGTTACCCTTTTATCATTCGAGTCGAGATATAATGTTTCAATTCTGCCTTACATACTTGGTACATTATTCGTACTGACGTCCCTTTGCCTGGGGGCGCTGTGTTTCATGCCACACAGGTGCAGACAATTGAGTAAAGGATACTTGCTATAGGACGTTCCCGGGCTATCAGCTGGAGTGGTGAACTCCATTTCTATTCAGAGTGTTGCCGAGTCAGAGTACTTATGTATGTCCTCGAGTCAGATGCATTACGGGTACGTTGGGGCCCTGGCCCAACTTATGTTATGGTATCTCGTTTATGTTAGAGACTTTTGCAAACAGTGTCCTGTGGATAGTGCGTCGAGATGTCGACAGTTGTGTAAAGAGGCCATGTAGGTCGACGTGTTCATATGTATTGTTTTAAATATTTCATTGTGACTAAAGTTTTTCTTTGAATTAACGATAAGGGAGAAGTCCCTGACTTGATGAAAGAGTTTTACTAAAAGGTTTTTCATGTTTTACTTGACGAAAGTGTCATTTCATAATTTAAAGGTTCACATAAGATTTTGACTTATGAGTGTAGTGATAGTATGGCACTCAGCCGATCAGGGTCTTGAGTGTCAGTCGCGGCCCGCCGATTTGGGTCGTGCCAGAAGTGGTATCAGAGCAGTTCGTCCTAGGGATTGTCTGCAAAGTCGTGTCTAGTAGAGTCTTGTTTATGGTGTGCTGCGCGCCACATTTATAAACAGGAGGCTACAGGGCATTTAGGATGGTTACTCTTCTTTCTTTTTTCTAAATCGTGCTATAAAGCTAAGTCATAAGGTAAAAATCCCTTATTCTAACCTTGAGTGATTTGATTGTTGATAAGCAGTTGGTTGTTCAACCTTGGATGGTATTGGTAAGAATTGAAGCCTGGTTATCATAAAGGTATGTTTTCTGTCTATTGATGTTGGTATGTGAGAAGAATTTGGTATAGCTGAGTTATGGATCGTTTGTATTTCTGTGGTTGCGCTGTGAGGCATTGGATGTGTTTTCAGGGCTATGTGGAGGTTTGGGATAGTAAGAATTACAGGAGAGACTTTTCCAAAAAAAAAATCGAAAACTAAGTCGTTTGAATACGTATATGTTACAAAAGCAAAGTAAAGGGAAACCTGGTGACAAGATGATAGGTGAGATATGTCGAGTTGTTAATTTCAAGTTGTTTTTAAGGGAATTTCAAGATGGTCTTAGTGTGGTTTGAAGAATGATTTATGAGAAATATGATTAGTGGTCCAAAGGATTAAAATGAGTTACATTCGAGGTTGAAGTTTAGTAGGAACAAGGTCTATTGGGGGATTCGGGGAAAGTCGACAAATGAGTTATACTGTGGCTTAATATAAAGAGAAGGTTATTACGGCTAACTCAAGGAAATGATTTTAAAATAAGTAAGGTAAAAATGATAAAGATACAAGCTATTGGAGTACAAGAGGTCATAGTTAGTTCAGACCTCAGTTAAGAGGCCATAAGAGTTGTGGTTCGATATCCAGGTATGTTAGTGATTTCTTCAGAAGCATGTTTTCTAACTTATGAGTTTCAAGTACAAAGAGATTAACTACGGGAGTAGAGAAAGGTTTGTAAACCTATGATGTTAATAAATTCAGTAAAAGGCTATGAAGGGTATGAGCTGATTTAAACAGGTTAAAAGTCGGGGAATGGATGATAAGATTTCGGGTAGGATAGAATTAAGCGTAGGAAAAAGTGAGTAAATAACCAATGGAGACCTGTTATAGTGATGGTACGATTAAATGCGATATATTAACGGGAAGAATGATTCGATAAGGGGATGTACCAAAGAATGGGATCAAGGAAAGAGTACAAGACTAGTTTAAATATTCGAGGATGAATGTTTCTAAGGGGGGAAGGATGTCACACTGCGTACATTCGGAGAAGCACTTATCAAATTTGAACATAAGTATGTTGAACTATGGCTAAGTTGTAACATCCCCGTAGTTTTGTACGTTGAGATTCATTAGGTGTTGGTTGTTTTAAGTATGGACACTGGAGTTACCATCAAGGATATGTGAGATTATATTCGCCTATCTTATGGTTATGAGGGTTTAAGATCATATAATAAGCTATGGAAGGATTGGAGGACAAGTGAATTAAGGAAATCAAGTTTGTTGGAATTTTGGAGAAAAGATGGGAGACAATTTTGGGTCGACTTCAGAGAGGTATATCTCCTGGTATATCAGGAGTTTTGAGGTATTTCAAGAGCTTAAAATGAATTTCGTCAAGTCTAGTTTCCAACGCAATAAACCGTTCGTCAATACAACATCGCAGCAGGTAGTTATGGGCATTTTTAAACGGACTGCTAGAAGCCCGTGAACCTACGTGGAAATTCTAGAAATCATTTAAAAGCCCACCAATTTCGGCCCATTAGCCACAAACCGAATTGGACTACTATATATACCCCTTAAGTCATCTAAATCACCATTTTTCAACTCCGCCCCTCTCTAGAACTTCCCACAACATTCATCTAATATCCAAAACCTCCCCAAACCTTCCTAAATCCTCTAGAATGGTCCTCCAACTTCCACAACATACATGAATATTCCTACAAGTCTATATGACAATTTTGGTCATTTTTATTTCATTTTTAGCATAGTCCCTAGTCCTAGGAAGTCCTGGAAACTTCTCCAAACATATTCCAACATATTTCCAAGCCTAAACCAAGGATCAAAGTGAAGATTAAAGTGGTTAAGTGTTTCCAAGTAAGGTCTGTATTTGTCTCCTATTCTTGAAGATGTTTGGGTGAGTATTTTTAAGGTGGAGAAACCATAGAATTGAAGTGTTATCGAATTTAAGGTAAGATTTTATATTAGTTTCATGTTTATGAATTTATTTGGTAATTATGTTAAGATTTGAGGAGAAGAAAGTTGGAGGAAAAGTTCAAATATGCATTTGATGATATTTTGAGTTGTGAATTTACTAGAGTTATAATTATTAGTGTTTTGAGCATAATCTTGTTATGACGGATAATAATGATGTTAAGGAATTGTCGTATACGAGTGTATAAGGGGTTGTATGAAGTTGTTGTTATGGATTGATTATGAAAAGAAGTTTTGGCATGGAATGGAGTATATTGGTATTGATAATGATGTTGTTGATGTTAGTGTTGTTATTTTTGCTGTTGGTTGTTGTTGGTATTGTGATTTTGGGGTAGGGATATAAACAGGGGAGATGCTGCCCGAATTTCGGCAGATTCTAAAAGGATTTAAATTGAAGGCTTAAGACAAGCATATGACGATGAGCCTAACAATAGTATGAATGGTTTTATATGTAGAATTCAAGATAGGAGGTAGGTTGTAAAGTCGAGAAGCGAGCTTCCAGATATGTTAAGGCTGTCATTTCTATTCTTTTGGCATGACCCTTATCTTATGAACGAATAGAGTAAGCAAGCGAGTTCCAAAGACTCTACTCCTCGATGGTATAGGATTTAGCGTATCCTTGACCTCCTATGTCCCGAAGGGGCATCCATAAGTTGTATGTTTCCATGATGGTGTCTAAGTCCCGAAGAGGACATTCATAAGGCCTTTTCATTCATATGCATTTCATATTTGATTTTTAAGTCTCGAAGGAGACAAATGAAAAGGGGAAGAAGTTCCCATTTTGACATAAAAGTTGCTCCGTAGGGCGTTCTTTGGTGGTTTACAAAGATTATTATGCATTTGTACACTTATATATATGTACGACATGATTTTATGGGTGAGGGGAAAAGGGCTAAGGTGTTATACATGCAAACCACCTGATCAGCTGGTGTACGATGATTATAATGCCCGAAGGGGCTGCCCGATGGGCCATTATTGTCACGACCCAGCTAGGGGCCGTGACGGGTACCCGGGGCTAACCACCGAGCACCGCTCGTGCCATCACTTATTAAGCTTATTTAGCAATCATTTATCCGATTCATGCTTAATTTATAATAAAATCCATTTTTATTTAGAAACGAAATGCTTTTATACATATGAGCCCTTAGGCTAGCAAAATAATACACACACACACACACACACAGATATATATATATATATATATATATATATATATATATATATATATATATATATATATATATATATATATATATATATACATAATGACCATGCCATGAAACCACACGACCCACGTCGAGTATCTACGAGCCTCTAAGAGATGACATCAACAACTGTACACAAAAGAATCATCATAGGCACCTCCGGGACAATGGAGGGCTTCCAATCAGCTAGCAGCCTCTAAGAATCTGGAGCGAGATCTCCTCCCTGTCTACATGTGAGCATGAACACAGTGTCCATAGAAAAAAGACGTCAGTACGAATATTGTACTGAGTATGTAAGGCAGGAATGAAATAAACAAACGTAATAGAAAGATCATGAGTCAGGGGACAAAGATATAACCTGCACACATGTCATAGGCAATCGTATTACTGTCATATTTCACATTTTACACAATCGTAGTACACATGTTATCACATCCCATACATCATCACGTACGTCGTCATATACATCATCACATACCCGCGTCCGGGTAACCCTCATATGCCGCCCACTAGTGGTGATCATGCCCGGCCCTCTCGACTCGGTGTAAACATCGCAGCCCGCATTAGCGGTGACATGCCCGGCCATATAGGCGCAGTGGAATCATACGCAGCCCGCATTAGCGGTGACATGCCCGGCCATATAGGCACGGTGGAATTTTATCATCACAACATCAATCATAACACGTCATTATTATACATCTCAAACCATAGCATCATGTTATCATTTCTTAGTGTTCCATGTATCCCATAGTGTTAAAAGTTAGCATTACTTATCATCTTATTGTCATAACATACAATAGCATTAAGAGCATTCATTAGGCTTTAAAACAACCATACTATGTCGGGGTGGCGTAAGGTCGTGAACCCCCGATTGTATTATAGATATTTATGAGTATCATGCCTCGCCTTGAAGGGAAGAAAACGTAAGGCGAGTGTTAACAATAATAACATCATTAGCATTGTAGGAACATCATGCTACAATTTCTTGAGACTCTAGACTCTAGCTCATTGTCATCACTATCATGCTCATAGGGGATTTAATATATAGAAGGACTCTTAAGCTTCATCTTATAGAAGGATTTATGGAAAGCTTGAAGGATTCATGCCTTTTGAAAGAAGAGTTAAGCCTCACATACCTTTGTCGTTTAAGCAATTTAGCATCTGCTTATTCTCCTTCAATGTCACGCCTCCACCTTCAAAAAGGGGATTCGTACGATCGTTAGTTAACCAACTATAAGAACGCACTACTATTTCTAGAGAAAATTGGGCAGCACTTCCTTTGTTTATACTACTTTTCCCGTATTCCATATCAACTCCCAATCACCCACAATAACAATCACAATATAGCAAATCACAATTGTCATTCATATACAATAGCCATGATCCACCATTTCTCTTCATTTTTCCCCACATTTATGGTTTTGGGTTCGCTATCGTATTTTCCCATGTATCACTCTTATCTCATGGTCTACATGTCATTTATAACATATTCATACTCACAACACACTAACATTAATGATTCAATTCAACTACCACTCACTCATGACACTATTCACTCTTGAATGACCCATTTGCTATGTTCTTCTACAATTCGGGTACCTTAACCTTCCAATACCTTAAACAACATAAAATGGTCATGAAACTTACCTTGGAAGATGGTGGAACAAGTCTTGAGTGGAGTTTCTCCTCTAGCAACAAAACCCTATCTCACCTCTTTTGGTTTTCTTTGAGGAGGATGAACTTTACTTGGGTTTCACGCTCTTGTTTTCATGAACTTGGTGTGGTTGATCTTGATTTTCACTTGGATTCTTGTATTGGAAGAGTTTTGGAAGGTTCTAGAGAGATGTTGGGTCGTGGAGAGAGAAGATGAAATAAAATAAAATGAACTTGGGTCCTTATTTAAAAAATTGAAATCTGACCCGACATCATTATACGGTCCATTATACGGTCCGTATAATCGACCGTAAAACTGCTCCAATGACTACCCTTCTTCTGTGTCAACTTGACGGTACATTATACGGGCCGTATAATTTTATACGGTCCGTATAATTGACCGTAGAATCATTCCTTCAGCAACCTCATTCTGCCTCATTCTGTGACTCTTTTACGGTCCATTATACGGCCGTATAATGTTATATGGTCCGTATAATTGACTGTATAACCCATCAGTTCACTAAGTCTTATTCTCGTCATTTCGTTTGATCTCCGATCCTTATGGAACCTTCTTAACAATTATTTAGCACCTCAATACCAGTCTAAAGGACGTTGTCCCTCGTCAAAAAACCATATACGTCATACCCTTCATTGGCCTAATCACTGTACGCTAGCGGGGAAAATTTCCAAGGTGTAACAAATATGCTATTATGCTTGAAGGGGCTGCGAGCAGGGCGAAGCTTTGCATTATATATATATATATACACACATGATGTTTTAAAAGCTCATATGCATATACATGATTATCAGTATTGGTTACAGGTGCAGATTGAGTCTGTATAATTTTATACGGTCCGTATAATTGACCGTAGAATCATCCCTTCAGCAACCTCATTCTGCCTCATTCTGTGACTCTTTTACGGTCCATTATACTGCCGTATAATGTTATACGGTCCGTATAATTGACTGTATAACCCATCAGTTCACTGAGTCTTATTCTCGTCATTTCGTTTGATCTCCGATCCTTATGGAACCTTCTTAACAATTATTTAGCACCTCAATACCAGTCTAAAGGACGTTGTCCCTCGTCAAAACACCATATACGTCATACCCTTCATTGGCCTAATCATTATACGCTAGCGGGGGAAATTTCCAAGGTGTAACAATTATGCTATTATGCTCGAAGGGGCTGCGAGCAGGGCGAAGCTTTGAATTATATATATATATATATATATATATATATATACACATGATGTTTTAAAAGTTCATATGCACATAAATGATTATCAGTATTGGTTACAGGTGCAGATTGAGTATGTTACCCTTTTATCATTCGAGTCGAGATATAATGTTTCAATTTTTCCTTACACACTCGATACATTATTCGTACTGACATCCCTTTGCCTGGGGGCACTATGTTTCATGCCACACAGGTGCAAACAGTTGAGTAAAGGACACTTTCCATAGGACGTTCCCGGTCTATCAGCTAGATTGGTGAACTCCATTTCTATTCGGAGTGTTGCCGAATAATAGTACTTATGTATGTCCTGGAGTCAGATGCATTACGGGTACGTTGGGTGTTACACCTCTCATTCTTAGAGCATGAGCATGCCACGTATTTCACCATATTAATGGATTATCGGAGACGTTCCATGAAGTTTTGGAAGGTACGAGCCATGGGATGTTCGTAACGATGAAGTAAAGGATGAATTACGATCTCGTAAGTCGTAACCGGGAAGGACAACCTTGAAACCAAAGGACATGACCATTATCAAGTATGATTAATGATAAATATCATGTATGGAGAGTTTTATAAGATTCCGGGACCAAGCAAAGCGAAGAAAATAAGTTTGTCGAAAATTTGGAAAAAACAAAATTGGCAGAATTCTGGACAGAATTTTGGATAAAATTTGGTGGGGTATATCTCCGAGTATATGAGGAGTTTTAAGGTGTTTAAAACCCCTAAAATGAAGTTCATCGAGTCTAGTTTCCAACGCAACAAACCGTTCGTCAATCCGACATCGGAGCAGGGAGTTATGGGCATTTTAAAACGGACAGTCAGAGGAACCCGAACCTGGGCGGCAATCCGGAAAATCCACTTAAAAGCCCACTTATGTTTTGACCCGGCCCAATCCGAATTTGGCACCTATAAAAGGGCCTCTACACTTCATTTTAGTCATTTTTCTTCAACTCCATAATCCTCTAGAACTCCCCTAACCTCTCCACACCTCTCTAGAATTTTCCACACTTCTCTCTCCACTACAAGAATATTCTTGAAGGCTCTTCACCATTCCAAAACATTCTATACCATCACAAAAGAAGATTAAACTCCAAAGCCCCAAGCTAAGTTATGGAGAAGGATTGTTCTTGTCTCCACTTAATGTTGTGATGAATTTGGTCTTGGAAGAAGTTGGGTGGGGTAAAGTTCTTTTAGTGTAAGGTATGTTCTCCATTCTATTTCTCATGATTAAGTTGATTTGAAGGTTTAGCAAGTCCTATAAAAGAAGAGAATCATAGTATATAAGTTGCAAATTATTAAAGTGAAGATTACTATGGAATGAATTTGAAAAGAGATTTTGGATTAATTAGATATTAAATTGAATATAATTCTTTGGTTATGGTATTGTGGATATTGTTATGGTTAATTGAGAAATTTGGAAAACATTGTGTGGGATGCTTATGCAGCCTATTGGTGTTGATAATATTGTTGTGATGTTGGTATTGTTGTTGTTGTTGTTGTTGGTTGTTGGATTGTGATATCGGGCTAGGCATATAAATAGGGGAGATGCTACCCGAATTTCGACAGATTCTAAACGGAATTAAATTGAAGGCTTAAGATGAGCGTATGTCATTGAGCCTAATTATAGTATGAATGGTTTATATGTAGATTTACGAGCTTGGAAGGATAAACGTTGAACGACTAAGGTGACCGAAAGGTATATTAAGGCTCGTCCTTTTCTTTCAAAGGCATGATTCCTATGGTATGATTCCATAAGTGTTTCCATAACCTCTTTGATTTCAAAAGCTAGAAGTTTATGACTCTTAAAGATTCTTATGATGTTAAAAAAATGAGAATGTTTTTATGAGGATTACGTTGAAGATAATTTTATGCTTAAAGGTCTCGAGTACGATTTCAACGATGATATGAAAATGTTAAGCTATTTCATGATTTTCACGATTTATTTGATTGTTGTTGATCTCACTTTATAAATTGATCCTTCAAGGTGGGATAAAGTGATAGTTTTTATTTGAACTCCTATGCATGCCAGGAGTGTAATATATGTATATGGATATTTTGTGACATTACAGAGTTCTACTATTTCATTTTGATTATGCACTACACTCATTTTCATTCTTCATGTACCTATATAAGGCACAATTGACAGGGGGTGACGCTGTGACCTTTGTTATGTATATATAAGGCACAGTTGACAGGGGGTGACGTTGTGACCTTTGTTATGTATATATATGGCACAGTTGACAAGGGGTGACGTTGTGGCCTTTGTTGTGATGTGTATATGTATGGCACAGTTGACAGGGGTGACGTTGTGGCCTTTGTTATGATGTGTATATGTATGACACAGTTGACAGAGGGTGACGCTGTGGCCTTTGTTGTGATGTGTATATATATGACACAGTTGACAGGGGGTAACGCTGTGGCCTATGTGACGATGTGGATTATGTTGTGGCGTTTCTATAGATATATGTGTTTCTTTGATATAGCTGTACCGATGCATTTATTTTGCCCATTCATTGACATGCTTCAAATGTTTTCCAGGATTTTATGTATATGTTGATTTCATGCCTTACATACTCAGTACACTATTCGTGCTGACCCCCTTTCTTCGGGGGCTGCGTTTCATGCCCGCAGATATAGACACTCAATTGGGTGATCCCTCGGTTTAGGACTTCAGCCCAGCTGCTTGGAGGGCTCTAGTGTTCCTTGATATAGGCTTTGTTATACTCTTAGAGGTCTGTAGACATGTATGGGTTGCGTATATACGGTTTGATCAGCTGCACTAATGTAGTTAGTTTTTGATATTCCCATGCATAGTGGCAGCCTTATCGGCTTGCATATTTTGTTATGTTTGGTTAGTTGTGACTTCTGAAGAGACAGATCCTTTTTTATGTATGATATGATGAGTTTACAACGTGCTTTTTACAGATTGCCATATTGTTTCCAGTTTCGATCTGAATATCGAACAGGTTCGTATACGGGTGTCCAGTTCGGACACTGGTCATAGCCCATCGGTTTGGGTCATGACAAAAGTGGTATCAGAGCAGTTCGTTCTAGGGATTGTCTACAGACCGTGTCCAGTAGAGTCCTGTTTATGGGTGTGAAGCCGGCCACACTTATAAACAGGAGGTTGTGGGGCATTTAGGAATCATTGACCTTTCCTTCTGTCTTAGATCGTGCGATGGAGCTAGCATCTAGGAAAGATTGCTTCTGACCTCTTTTTCCTGTAGGTAGGTGCAGACTGCCGGAAGATAAAGAGATCAACCTCGAGCAGTAGGGGTGCTAAGAAGGCCCCAGAGTAGATCCAGGACCCCAGGCTCCGGGACCGAGCAGGAGGAGCCTCAGTTATTCCTTTGAGACTGATCCCTCGGAGGACCCAGCGACGATTCCTCCAGAGTTTTTGACATCCAGGGAGGAAGACCCCCCGGGGACAGTTATGACACAGATCCGTCTGAGTATTCGTCTGGGACACCAGAGGAGGAGATCCCCGAGGTCGTACCAGCTGCTCCTATGGCAGAGCACTACGTTAGACCAGCTACCCCGGTGAGTGTTATGGATTACTCCATCCCCCTATCCTGGCCGTCGGTAAACTAGGAATTTCCCGGTTATCTATATCCCTCGGACGCAGATGAGAGAGATGATGAAGGCCAGATGAGCAGATGGTGGGTAGATGATGATGAGGAGCACACTTCACCTTATAGTCCACTAGATCAGACTAGAGACCGATCAGCTACAGGTATATGAGCCTTTATTGGAAGTTTTTATGTATGTGTATTTGTCGTAGATCTAATAACGGCGAGGGGAAATCCGAAAGGGGCTGATAACCAAGTATTTATAAGTAACGGCGACCAAGGTGTTTTCGCCACCATAGGGAATTTTGAAATCTAGGATGGAAAGTAGTCATACATAGAGGTGAAAGTTGGATATTGAGGATTAAAAAGGCTAAGGTAGTAATTATGTAGTTGGAAGAATAAGAGATCCTTTCTAATTCGAAGGGAGATGCGTTACGAGAATGTTTTGGAATCTGTTAAGACCGAAACTTGCTCGAGATTAGGTGATGAAGGTCATGCAGTAAGGTAGGTGCAATTATATCAGCACTAACACACCGGATTTTATCAGAGTTTCAAGGCTAAGCATGCTGGGGTAAGAGAAATACTAGGATGGGTGACCCTCTGGGAAGCTTACTAAAAGTTCTATAAATTCATACATAAGAGACAAATGAGAAGCTAAAGTAGCCTAAGGGAAATTGGAGTATGCGGAGTGGTTGGAAACTCTAAAAGATTGCGAAGGATGAGGCGGACTAGACCGGTAAAGAGAAAGAAGGTGCATCACAGCTTTAGAGTTAGGATAGGTTTGAAAAGTATTCGGAAGTGCTTTGTAAGCAAGGCGTTAGAAAATATATATGTATCCGTATGATATCCCATATGTGGTTGTATCAACGTGTATATGTATCCCAGCAACCGATGTTGCAGTATATCGAAGGAATTAATCGAGCAGGGTAGTGAAGTTTAAGTGATAAACGTTACCAGGAAAGTTGATGATATTTTCACCACAGGTTAGAGTTGGAAAGTCCTAATGCAGTAACATTACGGAAAGGAAGAAAGTGAGTATATAGAAAGTAAAGTGTAAGAAACGAGGGTGAGTAAAGCTTCCAAGAGAGACGACGGGCAAAGCACGGGACTAAAGGATACTAATCACAAATAGGGATGTGAAGTAAGAGAGAGAATGATCAGGTCTTACAACGAAGCTAAGAGATTTTCAGCTCTCAAGAGGTAGATAAAGGGATAAGTATGTGATCACATTGATACTGTTGCTTCGGACACGGATAAGTTTTCCTAAAAAACGACTTAAGAATAGAACGGATTTGCACGTTTAAAGGAATATTTCACAAACTTCAGGGTCGATACTATAAATAACAGGAGAAGGGCGCTCGTGGAGGAAGAAACTCAAGGAAGGTTAAGGGTGAAAGTAGGGAAGGTATACTAATGGGCTGGTCGAAGGAAGAGGAGAGCATTTAGGAGTAAAGTAACTGGAAATCTTTAACCCCGGGGGTACACAGGATGCTTTAACGATTTAGCTGTAAGAAACTGATTAATCATCGAGATAAGAACGAGGATGATGAGACAAAACAAATGATTAGAAAATTAATGGCATGGGACAAGAATTCCGATAAAAGCTGAGAGATTCAGTCATAGAGGGAGTAGAATGAAATGTAAGGAACGTGTATGGAAGACAACTCGGCTGTAGCGTCAGAAAGACGGATAAAGGCTCGATGAATGAAAGCATGGAGAGAGTGTAAACTATAAGAATTTCGTGCTAAGAGCAAGAAGTAGTAGGACTCTAGGAAAACATGATGTACGCCTGCAACACGAACACATAGTTAGGAAGAATTGCGAGTAAATGAGCTAAACGGGTGGAAAGACTAGCAGTGGATAGAAGGGCATGGAATAGTGACGGGATGGTACGATATAGACCTAAATGGAAGGACAACTTAGGGCAAAAAGAAATCTTCAGTGTTAAAAGGGATTCGCACTCGTAATGAAACACTCCAAAGTTTCCTAACCTAAGAGTAAAGGATGACTAATGGAAATAGGCATTGTACAAGTAAAAGAAACTATGAGGACTAAAGGAAGGAGAAAGTGTCAATGAAATGGTTAAAGGGAATTATGTGGCCGCCGACAACAAGGAGAAGGTTAGTGAATCAGTAGGCTTGCCCAAGGGAAAACAAATTGAAATTATAAGACAATAGTTATGTGAAAGATGCAACGATGCGATCATGAAGAAAACTGAATTGGTATGTGTGTGCACAAGTTGTAGTATCATAAAGGAGGATGAAGACTCGATGAAAAAAGAAAGGAAAGGGTGTTCTTTGTGAGGATTTCATGTTAGGAACAAGAGCTGACAGAACACTAAAAGGACTATGATGCATAGCTGCGATGCAAACGAGTAGTTAAGGAGAATTACGGGACAAATGAGCTAAGATAATGAAAGGACAAGTCGTGGGAATGGATGGTGTTAAATATCAACTTTCAATGGTGTCGTATAGACATAAATAGGAACTCGGAACCTAGAGCAAGGATAATTTCAATAGAGCAAGGAGAATTTCAAGGATATTAAGAAGATAGTCGTGGAGAAAGACTAGGGCTAAAAGAGCGTAGCATAGTCGGACACTCCATGGGGGGCTTAATGAATTCCGATGTCCCCATTAATTCATTAACCTAGGGGACTACTAGTCATTAGAGGTAGAAGTGAAAAGATAATAAATAAGGCGTTTGGATTGTATCCGATATGTATAAGCATTTTGATTTGATACAAGAACTCAACTAGCAAAAAGGAAAACAAGTTAAACCATGCGATGAAAAGAACTCCGGCATTATACGGAATAGAGGAGTTGAAGGATCGCTAAGGTCGGACAGATGACTATCAAAGACGGTTAACACTAAAAGGAGGGAAGAACAAATTCGGTTCTAAGATGAGCTACAATATTCCGAAGCTCAAGAAAGGGAAATCTTAACACTAGAAGAGATGAAAGTTTTAGCAAGAGGAATAAGTATATGGAGTTCAATGATCTCCAAAGGAAAGGGAGATAGTGTGCCTATGGATAGCAAGACAGCAGTGCTACCTAAGATTAGAAAGTACCTCGCAAGTCGTGGAGTCACAAGTCGCCGGTCATATCAAATGTGAGAGTATATGTTATAGAACCATATAGACAATCGTTTTGATGCAATGGCCGACAAAAAATGGTGTAAGGACAACGTTAGGGAGTCAAAGAAGAACATCGACTAATTTAAGTCTCAAATGATCACTAGTACAAGGGAATCAAGGACTTAAGAAGAAAGCATACTCATATGAAAAGGAAGTTATGATTAAGTAGGATTTTATCTTAGTTCCATGTTTATGAGTTTATATTGCAATTATGCTAAAACTGAGGAGAGGAAATTATAGGAAAAGTTCAGGTATTAATAGGATGATATTGTAAGGAATTAAAGAGTTCGACCAAGGAATTAAAAAGGAGATGATGTGGTATGTATATAAGGTCGAAGAGTACAAAAAGCGATAATATAAAATAGCACCAAGAAGCAAGGAAGGAAGAGTGTCATAACTGAACAAGGGAATTTGTCTACTAGTAGAGAAATAAGGAGCAAGGCAAAAGAGTACAACAATTAAGAGTGCTCATAGACTGGCAGGGAGTCGTAGCAATCATGAGTTAAGACCATCTTAATGGCAACAGGTCCTAAGACAGTAACTAGATATCAGTTGACCACTGAGTACATACATAAGAACATGAGGATATGGAACTAATGAATGAGTTCGATAGAGAATTGGGAGGATATGAAAGAAGACTAATGAGCCCATAGTAAAAGAACATGCAGATCAGGAACTAAAGGAGGACAACCATTTCAAGAAACTAATAAAAGCACCGTAAGCTCGCAAGCTACAACATTCGAGGACGAATGTTCCCAAGGGGGGAAGGATGTTACACCTCGCATTCTCAGAGCATGAGCATGCCACGTATTTCACCATATTAATGGAGTATCGGAGACGTTCCATGAAGTTTTGGAAGGTACAAGCCATGGGAAGTTCGTAACAATGAAGTAAAGGATGAATTACGATCTCGTAAGTCGTAACCAGGAAGGACAACCTTGAAACCAAAGGACATGACCATTATCAAGTATGATTAATAATAAATATCATGTATGGAGAGTTTTAGAAGATTCCGGGACCAAGCAAAGCGAAGAAAATAAGTTTGCCGAAAATTTGGAAAAAAAAGTTGGCAGAATTTTGGAAAGAATTTTGGGTCAACTTTGGAGGGGTAAACCTCCGAGTATATAATGAGTTTTAAGGTGTTTCAAAAGCCTAAAATGAATTTCATCGAGTCTAGTTTTCAATGCAATAAACCGTTCGTCAATCCGACATCGGAAGAGGGAGTTATGGGCATTTTAAAACGGACTGTCAGAGGAACCCGAACTTGGGCGGGAATCCGGAAAATCCACTTAAAAGCCCACTTATGTTTTGACCCGGCCCAATCCGAATTTGGCACCTATAAAAGGGCCTCTACACTTCATTTTAGTCATTTTTCTTCAACTCCATAATCCTCTAGAACTCCCCTAACCACTCCACACCTCTCTAGAATTTTCCACACTTCTCTCTCCATTACAAGAATATTCTTGAAGGATCTCCACCATTCCAAAACATTCTATACCATCACAAAAGAGAATTAAACTCCAAAGCCCCAAGCTAAGTCATGGAGAAGGATTGTTCTTGTCTCCACTTTATGTTGTGATGAATTTGGTCTTGGAAGAAGTTGAGTGGGGTGAAGTTCTTTTAGTGTAAGGTATCTTCTCCATTCTATTTCTCATGATTAAGTTGATTTGAAGGTTTAGCAAGTCCTATAAAAGAAGAGAATCATAGTATAGAAGTTGCAAATTATTAAAGTGAAGATGATGACTATGGAATGAATTTGAAATGAGATTTTGGATTAATTGGAGATTAAATTGAATATAATTCTTTGATTATATGGTATTGTGGATATTGTTATGGTTAATTGAGAAATTTGGAAAACATCGTGTGGGATGTTTATGGAGCCTATTCGTGTTGATAATATTGTTGTGATGTTGGTGTTGTTGTTGTTGTTGTTGGTTGTTGGATTGTGATTTCGGGCTAGGCATATAAACAGGGGACGTGCTGCCCGAATTTCGGCAGATTCTAAACGGAATTAGATTGAAGGCTTAAGATGAGCGTATGACATTGAGCCTAATAATAGTATGAATGGTTTATATGTAGATTTACGAACTTGGAAGGATAAACGTTGAACGACTAAGGCGACCGAAAGGTATGTTAAGGCTCGTCCCTTTCTTTCAAAGGCATGATTCCTATGGTCTGATTGCATAAGTGTTTCCATAACCTCTTTGATTTCAAAAGCTAGAATTTTATGACTCTTAAAGCTTCTTATGATGTTAAAAAAATGAGATTGTTTTTATGAGGATTACATTGAGGATTGTTTTTATGAGGATTACATTGAGACTCTTAAAGCTCAAGTACGATTTCAACGATGATATGAAAATGTTAAGCTATTTCATGATTTTCTCGATTTATTTCATTGTTGTTGATCTCACTTTATAAATTGTTCCTTCAAGGTGGGATAGAGCGATAGTTTTTATTTGAACTCTTATGCATGCCATGAGTATAATATATGTATATGGCTATTTTGTGACATTACAGATTTCTACTATTTCATTTTGATTATGCACTACACTCATTTTCATTCTTCATGTACCTATATAAGGCACAGTTGACAGGGGGTGACGCTGTGACCTTTGTTATGTATATATGGGGCACAATTGACAGGGGGTGACGCTGTGACCTTTGTTATGTATATATATGGCACAGTTGATAGAGGGTGACACTGTGGCCTTTGTTGTGATATGTATATGTATGGCAAAGTTGACAGGGGGTGACACTGTGGCCTTTGTGGTGATGTGTATATGTATGACACAGTTGACAGAGGGTGACGCTATGACCTTTGTTGTGATGTGTATATATATGGCATAGTTGACAGGGGGTGATGTTGTGGCCTATGTGACGATGTGGATTATGTTGGGATTTCTATAGATATATGTGTTTCTTTGATATAGTTGTACCGATGCATTTATTTTGCCCATTCATTGACATGTTTGAAATGTTTTCCAGGATTTTATGTATATGTTGATTTCATGCCTTATATACTCAGTACACTTTTCGTACTGACCCTCTTTCTTCGGGGGCTGCATTTCATACCCGCAGGTACAGACACTCAGTTTGGTGATCCCCCGGTTTAGGACTTCAGCTCAGCTGCTTGGAGGGCTCTAGTGTTCCGGAGCTCGAGTCTTTTGGATGTATGATATGATGAGTTTACAACGTGCTTTTTACAGATTGCCATATTGTTTCCAGTTTCGGTCTGATCATATCGAGCAGGTTCGTATACGGGTGTCCAATTCGAACACTGGTCATGGCCCATCGGTTTGGGTCGTGAGATTGGGGCCCTGGCCCAACTTATGTTATGGTATCTCGTTTATGTTAGAGACTTTTGCAGATAGTGTCCTGTGGATAGTGCATCGAGATGTCGATAGTTGTGTAAAGCGGCCATATAGGTCGACATGTTTATATGCATTGTTTTAAAGATTTTATTGTGACTAAAGATTTTCTTTGAATTAACGATAAGGGAGAAGTCCCTGACTTGATGAAAGAGTTTTATTAAAAGGTTTTTCATGTTTTGCTTGACGGAAGCATCATTTCATAATTTAAAGGTTCACATAAGATTGTGACTTATGAGTGTAGTGATAGTATGGCACTCAGCTGAGTAGGGTCTTGAGTGTCAGTCGCGGCCCTCCGGTTTGGGTCGTGACAATATTTATCACCTAGATCGAGTCAGGGATGCAGATGCTAAATTCCTGACTCTCCAGTCCTTCCCAGTCGTTAATGAGTTTCTAGAAGTTTTTCCTACAGATGTTCCCGGAGTTCCTCCCGACGGGGAGATAAACTTTGGAATTGATCTACTTTAAAACACTAAGTCGATATCTATTGTGCCGTACAAAATGGCTCCAGCGGAGTTGGAAGAGTTAAAAGCCCACTTGTAGGACCTTCTAGATAAGGGATTTAGTAGGACGAGTGTCTCATCTTTGGGCGCATCTGTCTTGTTTGTCGAGAAGAAAGGTAGGTCATTGCGTAGTGCACTGACTATTGTTAGTTGAATAAGGTCACTATTAAAAACAAGTATCTAGTTTCAAGAATTGATAATTTGTTAGATCGACTTGAAGGTGCCCAGTGTTCTTCAAAAATTAACCTCATATCAGGGTACCATCAGCTAAAGGTTAAGGAATGTAATATTCCTAAAACGACTTTCAGGACTCGTTATTGGCATTTCGAATTCCCTGTCATGTCGTTTGGGTTGACGAATGTGCCAACGACTTTAATGGATCACATGAATAGAGTTCAAGAAATATCTTGACTTGTTCATCATAGTTTTCATTAATGATATTTTGATCTATTCTCGTAATTAGGCTGACCATGCAGAGGATCTCAGAATAGTGTTGCAAACACTTCAAGATCGCAAGCTTTATGCGAAATTTTCCAAGTGTAAATTCTAGCAGAATCATTAGCGTTCCTAGGCCATGTCATTTCCGGGGAAGGCGTGAGAGTGGATTCCCAGAAAATAGACGCCCTGAAGAATTAGCCCAGGCCCAGTTGAGTAATTGATATAAGTTTCTTGTGCCGGGCAGGCTATTACAAATGTTTTCTTAAGGTTTTTTCCTCTATCTAAGCTCCGCTGACTAAGTTTACTCAGAAGAATGTCAACTTTCAATGGCCAGATGCTTCTGAGAGAAGTTTCAAGAAGTTGAAAATACGGTTGACTTCTGTTCCAGTCTTAACCCAACCAGAGGGAACTGAAGGGTTCGTAGTATATTGTGATGCTTCAGGAGTTAGATTCGAATTCATCTTAATGCAGCATGGTAATTTAGTAGCTTATGTGTTGCATTTCGTATTTCCGTACGTTAAGCTTCGTCGTAACTTAATCGACGTAAGTTTTGTAACACCCCGTGCATTCGAGCTAAGATTTGACTAGTAAGATGGGGGTATAATGAACCCAATATAAGTAGTGTAGAATCGGTGTTTGAAACCCAATCAATACGTAAGAAGAGTCCTTGGGCAAAGTCAAGTCGGAAGCTACCCTATGGAGCGTGTTTTCAAGTGAATTTGCACTAGTCTCACTTAAAGTGAGTATACGGAATTTTGGAAAACTTCCTCTTAAAATTTGTAGATATTTTAACTACCTTTCCAACGGTATATTATGGAGGTCAAGAAGACATCTATATAAAAAGTTATGTCTGTTTTACTAAAACAGTGTTCTGCCGATTTATGGCCGTAAAAAATTTATGGACCGTAAATCTGTCCGTAAATTTTTGGCCAAAAATCACAGACACTGTTACTAATATACGGTAGGATTTACGATCCATAACTATGATGTACGGGCCGTAAAATGGGCCAAAAGTGAGCGTAAAACAGGTCCGACGGCAACTTTAAAACTTCATTTAAAGGTTTTTTCACTTCATTCTTCACATCCCCAAGCCCTAGAACGACCATTCTCTCTTTTCCTTATCCTCATTCTCCGATGTATTCCCAAGTGAATTTTAATGATTATACATGAATTCTAAGCGAAATCTATGTTAACAACCTAGGGTTTTCAAGAAAACCCATCTCAAGGTTTAAGATTCAAGATTTTGGAATTCTGATTCAAAGTTCAAATTTTTATTACAAGTTTGGAGCATTACCAGGTATGTAACGCTTCTATCCACGTGTGGGAATATCTTTGTTCTTCCCCACACCACGTTCTTCCATGAAAGTAGGAGATTATACGGAAACTAGGGTTCTAAAAATGTTCATGATAACCCTAAGTCTATATACCATGTTTCTATACGTAGTCTGTTATGGTGTTCTTGATATTCCATTTTGGTTATTGAGAATTTGTTCGTAATCTACGAAAAACCCATCCTTTGCATTCCATTGGTTTTTACATGCAAGTTATTAATTACTATGATATTTTCATGAAACACTCTACATGTTTACACGTTTTCATGCAAGTATATTATGTAACTACATCCATGTATAATGCAAGTCATGTTTTATGAAAAACCATGGGCTCAGATGCCACCTATATTAAGTTCATGCTTTTAGGAGTTGCACAGATTATCGAGAAGCCTTTAATAGCCTGAAATGATGTTAGCCGCCGTAGGATAAGGATCGCTCCGCCCATGTTTAGGAAGATTCCTTCATGCTTTATTGACTGGATCCTTTCATACCATGTTTATATCTTATACCTCTGGCAAGGGATTAGAACTCTGCTGATCGAGTCAGGTACCTGAATCCACGTACCCATGTGGTGATACATGTTGTCGGTTATATTTATGCGCTCCTCGCTTAAAATGTTTTTATTGATGTTATATATATATATATGCATACACACATACATGACCAGGTTTCAGTTTAAGTTTCAGCTCTCATCATGTTATTTCATGTGCCATGTTTATTTCATTCAGTTGCTTTACATACCAGTACATTCAATATGATGACGTCCCCGTTTTATTGCCTGGGGGACTGTATTTCACTATGCAGGTACGGATTTACAGGACAACACATCTGCTTAGTAGGATCATCCACGTATCAGCTTTTGGTGAGCCCCATTTTCTTCGAGGTTTAGTCATTATTTACATTTATGTCAGTTATAGAGTTAAGGTATGTTGGGTGCCTTGTCCCAGCAAGTATGTTCTGTAGTTCAGATTCATGATAGAGGTTTCATAGACTAGTTAGTCATGTTATGTCAGATTCAGAATCGTATAGCCATCTCTGGCTCAGTATTTATGACAATCCACATTTACGTTTTAAACAAGTTCTTTATCTTATATGATGATATTTCATGTCATTCAGGCCCATCGTGTCTTAAGTTATATTCCTCTCATGTTTATGCCTCATGATGATTCAGCAAGCCATATGGTTCGCTCGGTCACATGCAGCCAGGCACCGAATGCCATGTTACGGCCAGGCCATGGTTCGGGGCGTGACAAAGCTTGGTATCAGAGCCTAGGTTCAAGTGTCTTAGGGAGTCTATGAAACCGTGTCCAGTGGGGTCACTTTTATATGTGTGTGGGCCCCACACATATAAACAGTTGACCCCCAAGATATTCAGGATTGTCTCACTTATTTTATACTCTAGATCGTGCAGTTAGAGCAGTACTTTTAGGAATTCTTCTAACTCGTGCGAATTACGTATTTAGAAAATAGCTCCGAAAAGAAAATACACGAAGAGGACTTCAGTTACCAGCCAAAGGGCTGCCACTGATGCAGCTCAAGAAGAAGACGTTTGGACTCAAACAACTGCTTCAGACCCAGCAGCCCCAACAGCTACACCTCCTAGTGTTGTAGATATGGATGTCAAGGGAGCTATAAAGTTGCTCACCCAGATTGTTGCTAATCAGGCTCAACGTCAAGAAACGGCTCCTAGCGTCAGTGCTAGTGCAGGATCTACTAGTTCCAGGACTCAGGAATTCTTGCGGATGAAACCTCCAGTGTTCACAGGGACTAAGGTAGAGGATCCGCAAAACTATATAGATAGGCTGCACAAGGTGTTCCGCATTATGCATGCTACTGAGATAGAAGCAGCGGAGTTTGGTGCTTTTCAGTTACAGGATGTGGCCCATATCTAGTATGAGTTATGGGAACAATCCCGAGGGAAAGATTCATTTCCTGTTACTTGGGATGAGTTTGCAGATACTTTTCTTGACCACTTCATGCCAATTGAGGTCAGGGAAGCAAAGGCTATTGAGTTCGAGAGACGAAGGCAAATAACATGACAGTCAAAGAATATTATCACAAGTTCATTTCGTTGGCCAAGCATGCTCCCATATGGTTCGCGATATGAGGGCCGTAGTTAAGAGATTTATGCTTGGACTCAAATTTAATTTGCACGGTGATGCAAATACGGATGCCCAAAACAACAACATGACCATTGCCAAGATGGTTGCTTTTGTGCAAGGTAATGAGGATTGAATGAAAGAAGAAGAAGCTCTTCGGAAAGAGAAAGAAAGGGAAATCAATAAAAGAGCTAAGTCGGCAGGTAACTTCACTCATGGGGGAGGTGGAGGCAGAAAATTCTTTAAGAACAGGTCATCAGGACCCACTCTATCGGCTGCCACTGCCCCAGTCCCAAAGTTAAGGAATGATCACAATAGACAGAATTTCAGGCCGACTTACTCCTATTCTAATGCTAGTGAGGGTCAGAAGACTTATGACATTCCAGTTTGCAACAAGTGTGGTAAGAGACACCTAGGGGTGTGTCGCATGGGTATGGGTGTGGCCAGCAGGGCCATTTTCAGAGAGATTTTCCGTCAACTAGATAAGATACAGGAGGTAATATGGCCCAGTCCACAAATTCAGCAGCTCCTTGTAATTAGCAAGCCCAGCAATGGTGTGGAGCCACAAAGTCCAGTAATATGGGCAGTGGTCAGAACTGTTTGTATGCGTTGGCAGGTCATCAAGATATAGAGACACGTGCAGATGTTGTCACGGGTACATTAATAGTTTTCACTTTTGACATTTATGCGCTTATTGACCTAGGATCCACCTTATCTTATGTAGCACCAATTATTGCTAAGAAATTTGGGATTGAACCAGAAAAGTTGCATAAACCCTTTGAGGTGTCAACCCCAGTTGGGGAGTCAGTTATAGCTAGGCGCATTTTTAGGGGTTGCCCAGTTTTAGTCTATCACCGCAGAACTATAGCCGACTTAGCAGAGTTGGAGATTGTAGACTTTGATGTAATCATAGGCATGGATTGGTTATCTTCATGTTATGCCACAGTAGGTTGTAAGACCAAAACAGTAAGTTTTGAATTTCCTAATGAACCAGTCATAGAATGGAAGGGTAATTCGGTGGTACCTAGGGTTGATTTATTTCCTATCTTAAGGCCAGAAAGATGATTTCCAAGGGGTATATCTATCACTTAGTTCGGGTTAGGGATTCAGATACCCAAACTCCAGCCCTCCAGTCTGTGCCAGTCGTTAATGAGTTTCCAGAGGTCTTCCCAGAAGATCTTCCCGGAGTTCCTCCTGACAGGGAGATTGACTTTGGAATTGATCTATTTCTCGACACTCGGCTGATATTCATTCCGCCATACAGAATGGCTCCAGTAGAGTTAAAAGGGCTAAAAGCCCAGTTAAAATATCTCCTTGATAAGGGATTTATTAGGCCTAGTGTTTCACCTTAGGGTGCACCAGTCTTGTTCGTTTGAAAGAACAATGGCTCCTTACGCATGTGCATTGACTACCGCCAGTTGGACAAAGTCACCATTAAGAATAGATACCCTTTTCCCAAGATAGACGATTTGTTTGACCAACTTCAGGGTGCCTAGTTTTATTCTAAGATTGACCTCAAATCATTTTACCATCAGTTAAAGGTTAAGGAAGTTGATATTTCGAAGACCGCTATGGTCACTTCAAATTTCTTGTTATGTCATTTGGGTTGACAAATGCACCAGCCACTTTCATGGATCTCATGAACAGGGTCTGCAAGTCGTATCTTGATTTATTCGTCATTATATTTATTGATGATATTTTGGTGTATTTCTGTAGTAAGACTGAACATGCAGAGCATCTCAGAATAGTGTTGCAGACACTTAAGGATCGTGAGCTTTATGCTAAATTTTCAAAGTGTGAATTTTGGCTTCAGTCAATAGCGTTTCTCGGCCATGTAATTTCAGGTGAAGGTGTGAAGGTTGACTCTCAGAAAATAGATGTCGTAAAGAATTGGCCCAGACCCACATCAGTTTCTAATATAGAAAGTTTCTTGGGTCTGGCGGGTTATTATAGACGTTTTGTGAAGGGATTTTCCTCTATTTCTGACCCGTTGACTAAGTTGACTTAGAAAAAGGTTAAGTTTCAGTGGTCAGATGCTTGTGAGCAAAGCTTTGAAGAGTTGAAGAAGATATTGACTTCTGCTCCAATTTTGACGCCACCAGAGGGAACCGAAGGGTTCGTTGTATAATGTGATGCTTCGGGAGTTGGTCTCGGATGTGTCTTAATGCTGTTGACACCCAATTTTTGCCCTCCAAAAATTTTAATTAACTAGTCATGCTTCTTCAGTCGCAAACAAAGTGCAAAAGTTATTCAGAAAAATCAAAAATGCTTTCTAAAAAATATTTTTTGGTAATTTTTCACCATTTCATTTGGCAAAATATCCTAGCACATATCATGTATATTTTACTCATAAGTTTAAACTCTAATTAAGTCTATTTTATCAATTTGAAAAACAATTTATGACAAAAAAGTGTTTTAACTTAGTACGTATTTTAATTGACAATTTAAAGTCATATTTTACTTTGCTAGAGTCAAGAAGCTTAATTAATTAATTTGAATAATTATTTCATCTCAATTTTACTCCAATTAGTTTAATTAGGTTGTCTGGATTTTACAAGGCAGGTTTCAATTGGCTATGTCGGACAAGGTTTGGTTTTAATTGAAATGCAAAAAAGGGTATTCTTGACTTCAAACCCAATTATGGCCACATTTTAAATCCAAATCAGATTCTTTTCTAGCCCAAATATCGCGCCCAAATCCATAAAGCGACCCAGCCCATTTACTCTTTAAAACCTAAGACCAAAATCAGTCTTCCAAAAAAATCAACCAAACGGACCTCAACAGAAAAACACAGCAAGGCCATAGCTGGCAAATGCCAAATTAGGCATGGTTTTTAGCTTTTTCCGCGCCTTCAGCCTTTGCTTCACCATTTTGGGCAAAGAAGTTATTGTTCTTGTCTTCTTCCATCAGAAAAAGCTTTCAACGGTAACTTTCAAATTGGTTTTCAATTCCTTTTGGTTTTTCCTTTTTCTTTGCTATAAAATTCAGCCATCTTTACAGGTATTCAAGTTTGAAATTCAAGTTGAAAACGAAATTAAAAAGTGGGGCATGTCGCACATCGTTGGTTGACACAAGTTTGAACATTTTTGGGTTCTATAAATAGAACCCATTCCCTTCATATTCAAAGAGAGAGTTCAGAGGTCAAAAAATTGGTCTTTACACCTCAAATAGGTTTTTGACAAGCCCAAGAGTGAGAACACTCAGAAACCCTGCTACACCGTTGAGTTTTGAGAAGTTCTCGCTCAAGTTTAATTTTTGGAAGTCGTTTCCTTTCGTCGAAAATCGATTCGGGTGAAAGGTAGTTCGTCGTCAACTCTCGTCGCCCCATCACTGCTCTCAAAAATGTAATCCTCAACCCTTTTCCTTTAAATTTCTGTCTTTAAATCCGTATTGGTGTGTTTTTATTATTGAGTAGTTATTAATGAGTGATTACCGTGTTTGTGGTTTTTTTGTTTGGTGTTGTTATAGGTTAGTTACTATTAGTAAATATTGATTCTATTTAACTCTGGGCATTATATACACTACCTCAGCATGGTTGTTAGTCTAGTTTCCCTTTAATTAGTTTAGTTGAGATAAATCAAATATGAATTAGTTACTTCAAGTTTAACCGTTCTTCATATGGTCCTAGCTATGTACGTATTTTCTCATTAGTTTAATAAGGATGCTCATCTGATTCTCCCTTCTTTATCTAAAAGAAGATTTTATTTTACTGAAGTCTTGTTTACTATTGCAACTCAGTCTTGTTGAAAATTCTGCATCATCTTTTCAGTTTCTCTTCATTGTTCTATTTGAGAAAGTAGTATTGATTAGCATGATCTTTAGGGTTATTATCTTCTTTTGAGGTGCTGGTATCTAAATGTAGAGTCCCTGCTTGAATAGAAAACATGGAATTA
The DNA here is from genome assembly GCF_019175385.1 of Lycium barbarum. Classification (NCBI taxonomy): domain Eukaryota; kingdom Viridiplantae; phylum Streptophyta; class Magnoliopsida; order Solanales; family Solanaceae; genus Lycium; species Lycium barbarum. The sequence continues at coordinate 65,727,913 of NC_083347.1, read as the reverse complement.
CTGGATTCTTTTAAGTCTGAGGTGTGTATTTTGGTTTGTTAAAAGGCAACTGTTGAATAGCATGATATCTTGTTCAAGGATTTGCCAATAAAATGAAATTTATAGCACACTACAAGAAACGGGTCAAATTGTGGGGTTTTTTTTAACATTTTGTGGCGGTCTTTGACCCCCACAACAAACTTTGTGATGGTTTAGAGAAACGCCACAGTTATGCTCGCCACGAGCATTATTGTGGCGGTTTTTTAAAATCGCCACAACTGCTAGGCGGGCCGCTACAAAATGAATTGTAAAATTGTGGCGGTTTTAAACCCCGCAATATGATTCTAATATTTTTTTTAAAATGATTAGTTGCGGTTTGAAACCCCCACAATATGATTCTAATATTTTTTTAAATGATTAGTTGCGATTTGAAACCCCTACAATATGATCTTAATATTCAAACCATCTTAATTGTGAGGGTCTATAAATAACGCAATACAATCTTAATTTAGTGTTGATGTTGCAAAGTTCAAATGCTGTCATAATTTTTTATTGTCAAAGTATGTTTGTTTCTCATTGAAATATTTTAATATTAAAGTAGAGCAAGTATGTATAATCATATGCATAAATAACTTATAAAACATAAAAAAAATTTGCATCAAAAATATCCGTAACATCAAAAGTCGAATTCAAATAACATACATCAAATTAAAGTGAACCTCACTGTATGTAAAACAGTAGTACTTTAAATCCACAAAATATAAGAGGTTTCACAATAATAAACATAAAAAACACTAAGTATTTTCTTGGTCATTCGCATTGCTGCCATCCGATGATCCTCTTACATCCACAGGTGAAGTAGGCTCACTCTCTGCATTACCCGGCTGAAATTGTGGAAAAAAAATATTTTATGAGAAATCTGTAAATCACTAACTACTCATCAGTACACTTACTTCTTACTTGTGGCTGAGGAGCAAACAAACCAACAAATTCATCAGGAACACTTCCTTCCTTTGATATCATGTAAGTCTTCAAAGCATTCAAAGTTCCTTCTAATTGGTACTCCAAACGAGAGACCTTTTGGTGCAAATAGGTATTATCAGTTCAGGATGATGCACCGGGGTTAGATGACGAAACACTCAAATTACTAAGTCGTTTGGTATTTCTGAATGTATTTGAAGGAGCTGCTCCCATACCCAAACATCGTACCCTCCCTGAATGCTCTGGCCCAAACAACTTGCCAATAATATCATCAGGGGAAGTTTCAGATTCGTTGCATTGAGTCATATGCAACTCAATTTGTTCCTACAGTACAAAAATTATTACTTAGTAAATAAAAGATAAGGGTGTGCACTACTTCAGAAAAGAGCGTGCGCCTAAAATAGTAAGTTAAAGACCAAGTTAATTTGCTAGCTGAAACCAGTAACTTCACTACTTCGGACCAGTTAAGGACCAAGTTAATTTGCTAGTTGGAAAGAAAGTTAAAGAAAAGAGTGTGCACCTAAAACGTTTAATATAAATCTGAAAAGAGCTTTTACAATACGTGTATCTGCTCAACTTATCCAACTAACAAGTCAATTCAAATTTAATAGTTAAACCACCTTGGCATAAGGCTTCATTATCAAAGCATGTACTCTAATGAATCATGAAAGCAAAAGTACTGCATTTACTATGAAAATCACAAAATCACAACAATAGGGAGTGCTTTCAAACAAACTGCTAATAAGAACCAAGTAAAAGTGAATCATCAAAATGAGCTTTGCAGATATTAACTCAAAGAGCATCTGTCACTCAGGTCACCATTTTTTTTTTTTTTTTAACAATCACTCAGGTGACTTACAAACCATCTCACCAAATTCTCCCAAGATTTTAGTTAGGGTCATATATGCCAATTATCCTCTTAGTACCTTAACATAAAATTTCATGCTAATATCTAAAAGTTCAATGAGGTCAATTGACAAGGAACTAATTGTGCCATCACCTGCTGACACATCAAAAATTTAGAAATTTCTAGTTCAAGAATGTTAAAGAGGCTACTGAAGAATACAATCTGGCCATGAATTGGAAGTACACAAAAATGAATCAAAACATCCAATTTCAAGAAATAGCATCCTTTATACCCCTCCCCTTCTCACACCCCACCCCGAAAAAACTGTTCTTTGTGATAATTTTTGTTTCCCCATGGTACTGATAATGCAAATAATACATGAAACAAGTCAAAAGCTCTGCATATTACAAAGATATATACTCGGCTCATTCACAGATATAGCCGACCTCAAACTTTTTGGGACTGAGGTATGGTTGTTTTTGCTGTTAATTTACAGGGATGAATTAGCCAAATAAATGACAAATGCAAATACTATTTTTTTTTTATAATGGTAACAGTTAACTATATATCCACAGGTATACTACATCAAAAAGAATGTAGTCCCCCTTTCAAAATGTTACACCTTACAGCTTTATCTCCTATCTATATTCTTCCTTACAAGTAATCTAAAACATCAAAATATCTTCAGTTTGACCTAAAACTTCTTGTTTACACCAAAAATAGTATAGAGCTAAACAATTCATTTTAAACTTCTGTAGGTCACTTTGTTTGCCCTCAAAACATCTCTGGTTTCTTTCTTTCCATACTGTCCACAAAATACATGCTGGGACAATTTTCCATCTCTCTTCCTGTCTTGCAGCATTGCCATCTCTGTTCCAGCAGCTAAGAACTCCTTTAATGCTCCCTGGCTTCACCCACTTGATCTTCCTCAGACTGATGAATATCTTCCATAACTGATCTACCCATTTGCAGTGTAAAAAAAGATGGTTGATTGTCTCTGCTTGTTCCCCGCATAAATAGCATCTAGAGCACAACTAGAACCCCCTCTTGTTTAAATTCTCATGAGTCAACACTACTTCCTATGCCAATAGCCAGGAAAAACAATTTACCTTGTAAGGTATTTTAGTTTTCCATATCATCTTCCATAGCCATCCTACCTCCTGGTTGTTTGATGTGTTCAGGTCTCTATAAGCAGAATTTACAGTGAACAAACATTTGTTGTCTATCTTCCAAACCATAGTATCTCTTTCTCCTATTAAATTATTGAATTGATCAACTGTGGAGTAGAAGGCCGCTATTCTTTCCATTTCCCAGTCATTTAAATGTCTTCTGAGGTGTAAATTCCAACCTTGTCTTGTCCATAATTCAGCAACTGTAGCTTGTTGTTGAAAGCATAATGTGTATAGATCTGGATAGAGTTGCTTTAGAGGTTCATGACCAATCCACTTGTCATCCCAGAAGGAAAATTTCAGGCCATTGCCAACTTTGAACCTGGATCTGTTTATGATTAAAGGCCATAGATTTCTGATTGTTCTCCATACACTACAACCATATGGTATTGTCACCACATTTGTCATCCAGCTATTCTCTATACCATACTTTGCAGAGATGACCTCCTTCCATAGCATATTGTCAGTTGTTGCAAATTTCCATAACCATTTCATCATCAAACTTCTGTTCTGCATTTTCATGTCTCTGATCCCCACACCTCCTTCTTTCTTGTTCACTGTTACTTCCTCCCAATTGACCAGATGGAACTTTTTCTTGTCTTCATTACGCTGGTAGAAAAAATTCCTTCTTAAGGCATCAATTCTTTTTATCACTCACTGGAGCAGGGAAGACTTACATCAGGTAAGAAGGTAGAGCATCAAGCACACTGTTGACCAAAGTTAGTCTTCCTCCCAAGGAGAGATATTGACTTTTCCAATTTATTAATCTCTTCTCACACTTCTCCACCACCCCATTCCATATTCCCTTAGACTTGCTTTTTGCTCCCAAAGGCATGTAGATATGTTGTTGGAAGTTCTCCTACTTTACCTCCCAACTTTTCTGCCAAACTTTCCAAATCTGTTACTTCATTGATGGGATAAATGAAGCTTTTCCCCCAGTTGATATGTAGCCCTGATACTGCTTCAAATATGATGAAGATGACCCTCAGAACCAGTATCTGTTCTTCCACTGCCTCACAAAAAACCAATGTATCATCTGCATATTGCAAATGAGTTACTTCCAAGTTATTTACTAATCTGTTGTCCACCTGAAATCCCCGGACCCAACCTTTTACCTTTGCTGTTTGAATCATGTTACTCAAACCTTCCATTGCTAAGATGAAGAGAAATGGGGATAAAAGGTCTCCTTGTCTCAAACCCCTCTGAGAGGGGAAAAAGCCATTTGGGGTTCTGTTAATCAAGACAGAGAATCTGACTGTACTAATGCATTGCTTTATCCATCTAATCCATCTGGCACCAAAACCCATCTTCTGTAGCATTTGAACAAGAAAATTCCAATTCAAGTGATCATATGCTTTCTGTATATCTAGCTTACATAGAATTCCTGGTTTCTGGCTTCTCTGTCTAGACTCCACACATTCATTTGCAATCAGCACTGCATCCATGATCTGTCTGCCTTTGATAAAGGCCATCTGCTGTCTATCCACTAGCTTGTGAATAACTTTTTTCAATCTTTCAACTAGTAGTTTAGCTATGATCTTGTAAACCCCCCTATCAGGCTGATTGGTCTGAAATCATTTAACTCCACTGCTCCTTTCTTCTTTGGAATGAGTGCCACAAAAGTGGCATTGAGGCTCCTTTCAAAGATTCCTTCTCTATGGAAATTCTAAAAAGCTGCAACTAGGTCTGGGCTGATGATTTCCCAGCACTGACTGAAAAATGCCATGGTAAATCCATCCGGGCCTGGTGCTTTGTCACCTGCACAAGCTTTTATGCTGTCCAGAATTTCTTGAGCTTCAAATGGTGCTTGCAAGAGGTTATTGTCAGCATCTTCAATCATGGGGCAATCTCTCATGTCTAATTGTGGTCTCCAGTCCTCTGTCTCAGTATACAATTTCTCATAGTAATCAACAATTTCCTCTTGCACCTCTGTTGGATCAGTTATTGTTTCTCCTTTAACCCTCAGCTTGCTAATTGTGTTGCTTCTTCTATGAGCATTAGCTGTTCTGCAAAAAAAACTAGTGTTCCTATCCCCTTGTTTTAGCCAGGTTGCCCTCGATCTTTGCCTCCATTTTGTCTCTTCTTTTCTGGCTATATCTTCAAATTCCATGGTGAGAGCTAGCCTGGAGGCTATCTCTTCTTCCTCTAAAGCTCTTTGCTCTTGTGTTTCCTCCAACTTAGCTAGTTGGCTTAACACTTTCTACTTTTGAATTCCCAGATTGCCTTGTGCTGTCTTGCTCCATTCTTTCAATTTCCCTTTTAAAGCTCTTAGCTTTGTTACCAGAATGTAATCAGGTTTCCCACTGTGGTTGAAAGAATCCCACCACCCCTTCACTCTTTCATTGAACCCTTCTGTATCCAGCCACCAATTTTCAAACTTAAAGTAGGAATTTGTAGTTTCCCAACCTCCACATTGCAACATTATAAGCGAATGATCAGAGGTCACTCTGTGAATAATGGATTGTTTAATATTTCTGAAGTTTGCATCCCATTCTTCACAAAAGAGGAACCTGTCAATTCTTGTTGCTATTGTGAATCTGTCTCCTTTCTTCCAAGTGAAATTTCCCCCTGATAATTCCAGATCTATTAATTCCATATCCTCAATGAAATCAGAGAAATCCGTCATTGCTTTACTAATTCTGTCGCAATTTTTTTTCTCCGAAGGATGTCTGACAATATTGAAATCTCCACACAGCACCCACGGGCCTGAAATTAACCCTCTAGCTGCTCCAATCTCCCACCAAGTCTCTTCTCTCTCCACTCTATCATTTGGTGCATAGACTCCTGTAATATGCCAGTTGAAATCTTTATCTATCCCTGAGAAACTGCAGGAAACAAAGTAAGCTCCCACACTGCTGAGTGTTCCTTCCCAGACCCTTCTATCCCACATTATAACAATTCCACCCCTAGTTCCACTTGCCTCCAATTGTACATAACTCACCCATCTATTCCCCCGTACATCCTTTACTATTTCTGCAATTTCCCCTTCCACTTTCGTTTCCTGGAAGCATACCACATCTGCCTTCCAAGTAAGTAATATGTTTTTGATCATGTTTCTTTTCTTAGCACAATTCAGCTCCCTTACATTCCACGACACTATATTTAGCTTCATTGATCCTTGATAGCCAAATATCCCCCCCTACTCCTGGTACCATAACTCATGAATTTGGTATTCAACTCTAATCCTTTTAGCTCATTTATCCCCTTCCTCTTTATAATTTCCTGATCCCCATGTTTCTCCTTGTTCTCCTGTTTATTATTGTCAATCTTCATGAACAGCTCCTTTGCCTTCTCCTCGCACCCTTTGAAATTAACTCCAAATTCTGTACCCATACTCATTATATGTTGCTAAACCCAGACCGGAGTACTCAAAATTTGAGTGGTTCCTTCCCCAGGTAATTGAATCTTCAATGGTACTGCATCTTCTGCTATGAAACTTGAATTTTCTTCTTGCGCCTTCAATTACAAAACCCCAGTTTCATCTTTCTCTCTGTATCTTGCTATCTCCATTGGCGAGTCCCCCTCTCTTGGTTCAAGTTGGTTGAAATCGATATCTTTTACTTCTTGTATTTCCAGACTTTGGAACCTATTACGCTTGTTAATTTGTGATATATTTGCCTGAATTTCAATATTTACCATGTCTTCATTCATAATGGGCCTCAGAATTTAATTGTTTTGTCTGATCCCCATCTATTGGGCCTTTAATAGCTAGGCCCATATGTCCCCCTCTTTTAATTTGGCCTGCTGTAGTTGATAAAGGTCCTTTCCCTTTTGCTTTCTGGTCACGTGCCACTCCATTTGAAATTTCCCCATCTTTCGAGGTGCCCACATGGGTTCCCTTAATATTAGTTGATTCTTTCACTAAAAAGGACTGGTTTCCTTTATTAACTGTTGGGTCAAAGGCCTCATCTTCTCTTTCTCCTATATTAACTGCTGGGTCAAAAGCCTCACCTTCTCTTTCTACTTTCTCTTCTTTCACAATCACCGGAATTTCATACCATACAGGAATGGTGTATGTAAACCCCTCGCTGGTCATCTCTATTTCTTTCGGCACCATTTTTCCGTCACCTTTCACCTTGATACGAGCCCAGTGAAGATGGTTTTTGAGGGATGTCTCTTCTTCCGTCTCGATGAAGCCACCACACTGGTCTCCGATCTGCTTGAATATTCCCTGGGACCACAAATTCATGGGTAACCCTAGAAGTCTAATCCATACCCAATCTCTCCTTATTTCTGCCGGCCAACACCCTGTAATTGGGTTCCACCATTCTAAATGCAACTTCATCTTTTTCCAGACCCATTCCCCTGACATTACGTGCTCTGCCGAAACTTTTGATGGAAGTTCGAACATGAAATGTCCATCATTCATAGCAAAAACATTTACCCCTATGACTGATTTCCAGTTGTTGTATGCCCATCTCCTCACATCATTCAAGGTTGGGGTCTCCTGTGCCCCTGGAATTTTCCGACGAGGCATCTCTCCAACAGATCTTTCTCCGATTTCGAAGTTCCGCCTGTGATCTTACAATCATCCACTATTTGTATCTGTGCCTGTTTTGTTGCCTCTGTCGTCCATCTGTTGCTGATGCAAGCTTCTTTGAATGATTGGTCAAGCTGCTTCACGGTGTTTTGTTGAACTTGTACTTCTTCTGGTTCATAAATAAAGTTTGCTATTTTGTGAGCAATGTTCCCCCAACCAGCATTGAATGTAGTTTCCGGTGTAATAATGATCGATTTGTTTTGTCCCTGAATGGCAATAAAGCTGATATATCTGCCGCTATCGTTGTATTAAGAGTGCAGTAAAACTCTGAGAAATGGTCCTTCAACTTCCATCTCTTGATTGATTGATTTCTCTTGTACCTTCGAAGCTTCAATAAATACTGAAACTAACCATTTTAAAACTTTACGGCTAATTTTAACTCTCCTCATTAAATTTCGACTGCGTTCAACCCACTCGTACCAAGATTCTGCTCCATTAATGCACCTAGTAATGTCTGTCGTAAGACTTGAAAACTGCGTTGTAGAATATAATATTTTCCCCCATCGTACAAAATCCGGCCATGGCCTGCCGAAAAAGGACAGTTTTGACTAACTCTAGGCTAAAATAACTCCTCGTGAACCGTGCCTGGGAGCATTTTTGAAATAGAATATAGGATTGGTAAATAACAATGATAATACAAATGCAATGCAAATACTATTGGCCAAGCCGAATAAGGTGAAATGTTTTACATGGCTAGTGGGGAAGAAACCATGCCTGACCCTGAACCACTTCAGAAGAGGAAAATTCAGATAGTCTCTAGAAGCCCTTTATGTATGGAGGCAGCAGAAACAAATAGCCACTTGTTCCTTCATTGTAAGATGACTGCACAAGTTTGGTGCTCTATCTATTTGGCCAGGGAGGCATGGATAATGCCAGAGCACACTGCAGATTTACTAAGCTGCTGGATAAGAGAAGGTGGGAATAGAGTCAAAAAAAGTGGTGGAGAACAGTATCAGCCTGTATTTGATGGAACATATGGAAGGAGAAAAAGGAAGAATTTTTGAAGGCTCCATACAAAAGATCAGATGGACTTGTATCACAACTTTATGTTTTTGGTGTAAAGAGCAGTGTATAGAAGATGAAGTACATAGAGTGGACTTGCTAGGAGTTTTGTAATTAATATTCTCCCTGTAAGCTCTTTGTTGGAGGTGGCTAGCATATCCTTAATGCTGAGAAATAGAAGTTACCAGTTTTTTTTTTTTTTTTTTTTTTTTTTTTTAAAAAGCCTCCACTATTTACAATGCTAGGGAAATAATTTAAAAATTCCATTTGCAGGAGTTGGCATGAAATATTTGTCTAATATGGAAGGAAGGGGGTTTATGACTAGATTTAAATTGGAAGGAAAAAACTCCACATAGGCGCCATGTACTCTGTAAGAACTGAGGAACAGGTTTATAGCTCAAAAACTAAAACAAATGTATTTGCTATGGAAAACTCTGTAAGATTAATCCATTCTCAATATAAAATGCCATCAAAATGTTATAACGCAGAACAACAAAATCGATGTAAAAGAAAAGTGCGACGATGTTAAACTTACCCCTATAATTCTTGCCTCTTCATTTACATATGATCCCCCTTTCCTTTTATGTGTTTCAATATACATTTTTCCCCGACTAGGATTTACTCCGGTTGCCAAAAACTAAAGAAAAGTATTAAATAAATTACAATAAAACATTTAAATTAGATAAAAAAGAAGTAAATAAGTAAGTTGATATGCATACTATCTCATGTCGTCTTCTCGCTATTGATTTCGAACCACCCGTGTGTGGGATTTTTTGCTTGCTTCGGATTTCTTTATTTCTTTTACAAAGCTCCTATCAACAAAACCAATTACAACTTAGAAAATTAATCTTTAATCAAAACGACGCTAAAACTTAGTAAAATAGCCAAAATCTTACAATTGTTGATGGTCTTTTACGATAAGCAACATAACCAGCCCACTGATCTCTAGTTATACCCCTTGGCACATTACTTAAAAGTTCATTGGTACTTTTGGCTGGATCATTAAACTCATCAAACGTCCTTATCCTATGTGTTCCCCACTTCTTCCCAAGGCTAGATTTACAATGTCTGTATGCATTGGCTTCAGTAGTCCTAAAATAAAACCGAGGCTTCAAAGAAAAAAAATAAGTTAGTTTCTTATATGTATAAAAGTCGAGGAGTAATAAATAAATATATGTAAAATAGAACTAGTACCTTTAAAATTGTGCCAAAGCACTCTTCTTTGAACTTTTTAGGAACACCTGCTGGCCCTAACCACCCCTAACCACCTGTCAAAACTAATTGGGAACAAGTTGCAATCAATTGCCAACGTTCCGCAATATCCAGCAAGCAACGCTTGCACTGCCCCAACTGCTGTGCCAGATTCATTGAAGTCCACAATTATACGTTCCCCTAAAGGTAGGTTCTTGACATCGGATACCTTGACCGTAATAACCTTGATCGTCTTTTCTGAGTCTTTAAAGAGAAAACAAGTTACTCAATACAAGAGGAATAAGTTAAAGAACTCTTCGAGTAAAGTAAAGTACATATAAGGCATATACCAATTGTTTCTACTCTCCAATATGGTTCAGGTTTAGATGTTGCACTTGAATTAGAAGGTTGAGCTGGAGCTTGTTCTTATTGTTGGACTTCATCAGCTAGCGAGGGATTTGATGCATCATGTGGGGGGGTGATTGTACTGATGTTGAGGGCCCTATAGCATTTGATTGAGCTGGACTTGTTGATGATGAAGGATGTCCATGAGCATCATGTGGTGCATGAGCTGATTTTAGTGGATTCTTAAAACGTTTAACCTTTGGCATGGCTGCATAGTCATAAGATTTTTTTTTTTTTTTTTAAAAAGACCTCTCAATGGCGACATCATATACTACGACATTTAGACCCAAAAATAAAGAGGAGCAACAGATCCTTTCCAAAAAACAGATCCTTTCCAGCAAATATGAGAAATTAGGTATGAATAGCAAATCAAGATTAAATTAGTGAACAGTATGCTCTCAAAAAAGCTAAGAATTAGAAAGTTGAATGCTACTAACAGCGAAGTACCTCTGGGAAAAAGCCGAGCCGCAAGTGACAGTAATTTTGTTCTTATCACGAAGCTCCTTCAAGACCAAATCGACACAAAATCTGTGAATAAGCTTATATTATGTGCAGCATATTGTGTAATAACTTCCATTCACACTCACACAACAAGGATTAAGTTTTGTAACCTTTCTTGCAGCAACCATTACGACAACTACAACAGCACATTCATAGTTATACATTTTCTCATGTGAGTATAATTTGCCAAATCAAAAAGCAGATATGGACATGGACTAAAGTTGCATGAACATGGTACAGTATTTAGTGATATCCATATTACTTAAGAGAAAGAAAAAAAAAAAAAAAAAGAAGTGCCATTACCAAGAATTAGATATGCTTCAATTAGTTCATATTCCTGAGCTCTGGAACTAAAGTGGGCAGCTCATTTAAGAGAGCTATGAGCTATTTCTTTAACCTGATCGACCATCTGCTGTCTTTTCGAGTGTGTTAAGAGGTTTGATTAAAGTATATTGGAAGATTAAGCTAATTATGAAGCTGCCACGATGATTCATAGAGTTCAGCAAGCAAATGTCCGAGCTGTAGAAGGTTCAGTGAGAAGGCTGAGCACTGTTTCATGTTAATATTACTGGTCATTCAAGATGGTTGACAAGTAATTAAAGCTCCCTAAGGAAATTGTGGTAGTTTTATTTTGTAGTTCCTTGTTTTCATCTCTGTAGAAGAAGCACTATTACAGCTTGCATTTGTATTCATAATTCATAATTTATTTCATTTTGTTCTTTTGCTCTTTGTTACAAGGGAAAGGATAAAATGTAATTGTTATGGGAGAAGACCTTGAATTCAATAGCCTAGTTCATATTTCACTTCTTACATGCACAAGTAGACCTGATTAAAAGTGGAGAAACTTAGCTTAAGACCAAAGGGCTAATTCACAATTTGGGACTAGTGCAGGACTTTCCCTTGTATGAGTTAGAAGATGGATCGCTAAGTTAAGATAGTCGAAAGGAAAATGACTTTTGCTTCCCATTTTGATGAAAAAATGTTAATGGTAACCAAACATATGAAAGTAACTTCCTCATGGAAAATATTTTCCTAAGAAATGACTTTCGTAATCCGTGGTACCAAAGTTACCTCATCCTAATAAATGGTGAATCAATATCCACTTCATCGAGTAACATGTTATGCTCTGGTTACTTTCATGTGAATCAACTTGACAGACCAAGTTTTATCCCCTACAGGGGCAGGGCTAACTGATATGCTCCTAAATGATTCTAAACGGGAAAGGTCAACTTCTCAAGATGCTTGATGCTCCTAAAGGATTCTAAACAGCAAACAGTTCATCAAAATGAGTTATGCAAGTATTGATTTATGCAAGAATTAGTTATGCAGGATTTAGTTATTCCATCCTCTACCCTGCCTGCATAAAATAATACATAAATTGACTCATAACTTGTACGTGCTTTATTTATGTGGAATTATAAAATGATAACCAGATGCTGAATTTTAGACAAATCAACTAAAAAGCTACCAAATAGGGTACATTAGTTATGCTAGCTTTAATACCTGAGTAACTCCTTTCCAAACCAGCAACCAAACGACCCCTTAATGGTTACTGGAATTGGGAATTAATAATTTAAGATCTAATGATTAGAGACCACAAAAGAGGAGCTTTAGCGATATTTAAGGTTTTGAAAACACTACTTTAAAGAAGCTGTACTGTTATATTTCATTAGTGCCATTGCTATTACATTGTCTACCATCAAGCTAAAACAGCCACCAGATCCTCCTTGTGTTGAAATGATTATTTAAATTTGTTCTTTTCATGAAATGACTTTCAACAACTTGCAAATCATAAGAGGTCAAATGAAAAGTTGATTTCCTTGTTTTGCTATGCTGTTACTGTTAATTTCATGTTCTTGTCTACCTCATTATGCCACTTTCTACTTTAGCAGTGTATAATAGATAGACAACAAAATACACTACAAGAAACCTTTCTTGCAGCAACCATTACAGCAACTATCAACAGCACATTCATATTTGTACATCTTCTCATGCTTCTTTGTCTTTAGTTGGCTTTAAAATGATGAACCAATCTAATCATTTTGGTTTGTAGTAGTTAGGTTTCGCAACAAATCCAAAACAAGAAAGAAAATTGTGCATTTACACTTTATTAGCAAACCAAGTGAATAGATAACTAGATGACAACTATTTTTCTGGACAAACTTCGAGAACCTAGTCACTATACCAATATCATTTCTCACTTGGAATACTAGCATTTTCCGACCATATACAAGCAGTTGGGCGCAAAGCTTTCTTCATGAAAAAGTTCATCCTTGTCAATATAGGACCTTTTAAAATATGAGAAATTAAGTATGAATAGAGAATCAAGATTATGCCCAGGAAGCTCAATGTCTACCCCAAAAAAGCTTAAATAGGCAAAAAAAAAAAAGTGGTACCTCTTCAGCAAATGAACATTAAACTAGCGAACAATATGCACTAAAAAAAAAAAAAAAGATAAGAGTTGGAAAGTTTCAACCACTAACAATGGAGCTCCTTCAAGACCGAATCGACACAAAATCTGTGAACTAACATCAGTACATTCACACTCACAAAACAAAGTCACAACAAAGATTAAGCTTTGAAACCCTATACGCCTAATTTTTCTACTACAAAAACACAATAAATAAACACGATTCAATTCATTTGTCAAATCAACACGATTCACAGAGAAGGAAGGCAGGGAGCTTACATTTGAGTTGAGAGCATTTCTGAAGTTACAATCTCGAGTTTGTCAACTTGTTTTTGGTGAAATAAGAAAGTTAAAAACTAAAAGAGGGTCTGTCCATCTTTGCTAAAAAGTAAAAAGGAGCGAGAATTGCCCGCCATCTTTTTGGTGCGAAAATTGGGAATTTTTTTTGCAACAAACCAAATAATTAAATAGTAGCGAAAATTAGAGATTTTAGCAAAAATAAAGTACGTCGTCCGTCCTAATTTATGTTGCACTTTTCATTTTTTGAGAGTCAATTTGACTAAATCTTAAAGCTAAATTGGACTAGATTAACTCAATATTTTAACATTAAAATTTATATATTTGAAAACTACAAAAAAAATACCATAAGTTGCAATTTTTCTCATATTCATTCGGTGAAAAATACTATCTTAAAATATCGATCAAAGTTCATGCAGTTTGAATCTCGGAAAGTGAAAAGTGCCGCATAAATTCGGACAGAGAGAATAGTATTTTTGGCAATAATAGAAATATGTTGTTGTTAATTTATTATATTTTAAGTTTTCTATCTTCCAATTAGATCTCTTTGTATTGATATCCTCGTACAACAATACCTCTCTATATCAATCAAATACCGATTTTTTATGTTATATTTTACCTCTTTATAATAGCTTTTTACCTATAACAACAATAACCGTCTTTAGAACAATACGCTCTTTGTAAATTTACCCTTTATAACAGCTGTCATTTTTCTTGCAAATATAAAGATTAATCATCTTTATAGAAATAGAATCTTTGACATTATCAATAATAGGTCTAGAGATTTTGACAAAATATTTTGATACTTTAATACAATATTTATGACAAAGTATATTATATAAATATATATATTTCCATCATTAAAAATTTACCTTCGTTATACAAAGTGTGATTAAGCTTAGAATTTGACAATTAAAAGTGAAAAATTAGATTATATGCATTTTTATTACCTATAGTTGCGATATAGTTTTTAAATTGCAATGTCGAACTCAACGATGCCGTTAGAGAGGTTTGACTGTACTTGCATAGTTATGCAGAGGTGGATCCAGGTTTGAAGTTTATGAGTTCCTATAAGGATCTCCAGTTAACTTAAAACACTAATTGAGTTCACATTCAACTATTTATGAAGATTTAGTGGATTTCTGAATACAAATACAAGGTATGAACAAAAGTTACTAATTCCCATGAACCCACCCTCATGGGCTAGATCCGCCCCCGCTAATATGTGGCAACCAGATTAACATGTGCTAACAAGAATAAATTCATTGTTAAAAGTTTAATTGGATTTGATTATTCTATAATGCTCGTTATAGATCGCTTAGACTAATCTAGATAAAACGTGGCAGGGCACGTACTATATATTTTCTCATTATAATACCTATTTTACCAACAAATAATAGTTGGAACATATATATTGTTGGTATACAAGCGAATTCGACTACGAGAAGTTTACTAGTTTAATATTGTGTTAGCCATCGGCAATTCATTATTACTTGAATTCAAATTTGGGACTTATTATGATTTTATTTTGACATTTCTAAACATCAGCAAAATTCGTCATATTGTGGGGGTTTATATGGCGGCGGTTTCCAAAACCCCCACAAACTACATTATACTGTGGAGGTTTTATTATGGGGGTCGATAACCCCCACAAACTGAATTATATTGTGACGGTTTGTAAACTGCCACAATATAATGCAGTTTGTGGGGGTTTTGAAACCCCGCCATTTGACCCCCACAATTTGACCCGTTTTTTGTAGTGGAAAGCCATTCTTGGAGTAATGTAAAAATGGAGGAAAATAACTCACATTCGAGTTTAGATTAAGAGATGGTTTTCCATTTTCTCTTTGCTGCTTAGTTTGGAGAAAACAACAGTAATGGTTTAGCAGGCTTATGTCCTATTGGATGTTTTTTGCGTAACTCAAAATATTAGTTTGATGATTAAGGTTTTCATGTCTCTTTCTCTTTTTTTTTTTTTTTTTTTTCAGAGTTAGCTGTGGTGTATTTCTTTTAGAAAGCTTAAGTCTAAATGTTGAAGGAGAAATTTTGCTCTAGTTTGGGTTAAAACTAATTTACACTTTCTTTCTCCAAAATAGTTGTGAATGCCTTCAAGAATGGCTGCACTATTCCTTTGTTTGACTGAACACTAACTTTAGCATTAGCCTATCTTTTAATTTGATTTAAAGTATTTTTTCTAAGTTGTGTTAACAAGCCCATGTTGAGTTCTATATGGTTTTATGTGAAAGTTTTTCTACTGATTAAATCAGTTTCTTTGAGTTCAACATTATTTCTTTTCAGTCTGCCTTTCCTGACTCGTTTAAAGAAGTAAAAAGATGTTAGCGTGGTTGTTTAAGGTTTTCATTCTTCACTTGAGATGTTGGGTCCTTCTGAAATTCAGGGCTGAATAGTTTAGGATAGAGTTGATGCTCTCTGACTTTTTAGATAGCACATGATATGTTGAGGTGCTTAAGCATTGATTTTGTTTAATATTCTTCTTTTCTTTCTGTTTCTTCTATGGTCATTTAGTTATTTGCTAAAGATTGGAGTAATGACTAATAAACCATGTGAAAACTATAACTTAGCAATCTTAACTGGTAAAAAATATGAATATGTTTAACTTAGCAAATGTGCTTCCTCTTAACCTGCCCTGTCTATCCTTTTTTTGTATCCCTCATATCATGTTGCCTTAAGCTGGTAATGATCAACGTAAGGTAAACTTGGATTTGGGGTAGTAGAATGGAATAGGACCTTGTTGTGCATTTGATAAGTAAACTCTATGTTCATGTGTGTATGAAATCAAAGTGGCAAAACCCCTACTGTTTTCAGTTACTGTCTTCAGAAAGAGGGAACCCTTTTTTTTTTTTTTTTTAGTATGGATCCAGCCTTATTTAAGGGAAAATGAAGAGATGTTTTCTTTTGAAATAAAATCTTGGCATAATCATATCTTTTCCAAGTCTCCAAACTGTATAAGCTATGTTTTGTTGGTCCTTCATTAACTTGAACTAAGTGGAGAGTTTTTTTTTGTTTGTTTCCTTTTTCCCTGATTAGTTGTCTATGTCTAAAGGAACTGAACATTCTTCATGATAATTGAGGCTTAAAGTCAATTACTATTTTATAAGCTTGAATGACATATATGTGTTTCTATTCCTTTCCTCCATCTTCTGTCTTCTTTTCCTATTTGGGATTTTCAGAATACACATGGGGGAGGTCTTATAATTGCCTGATGTTGTTTGCTGTACTGTCTGTTAGAATTCTCTAAGATTGTTGAAGTCCAGAATTCTCATACAAGTGTGAAATCTGTTTTCAGCAGTTTGCAATAATTTACTGTGTGAAAAAATGTTAAACTGAGCATGAGAGTATTATTTTTTCTTCTTATGTTGAGACTTGTCTTGTTTAGAAATGGAAATGAAACTTCCCTTAACTCCATATTATAAATTGTTAGCTGGCAAAAATCCTACAATTGAGTCTTCTCTATTTCTATTTAGTGTCACCTTGTTTGGGTATATAACTGATTTGTTTAGGTTGGTTTGAGTAGAGGGAGTTGAGTGTGAAATCAACATCACCTCAGGTCACTCCCAATTGAACAAACAGTTTTGGATTGATAAGCATTACGTTTCTCCGGTATGCTATATTTGTCCATTGGTATGTGCCTGTTGTTGTTTTCTACCTGCATAATTTTAAGAATCTTGTTTCAGCTATTATTTTTCCTGAGATTTCACTTTCTTCCTTTCTAAAGAAATATTATCGTAAGAACTAAAGAGGAATAAGGGTGCCACCTAGTTGTTCTGGGTCATAAGTATTATTCCTACCTCCCATGCCAAGTTCAAATTATCTTTGTTTTACAAATCTTTAAATACGTGTTTGGTTTTAGTATATATCAAAATCAGTTGAGGTCTTACAAATGCTTGTTCTTTCTATGAACTTGTAAGTTTAAAATATGTTTAATGATTTCTTAACAAGTAAGATACAAAATATGCTGCTTTAAGTTCATTAAATACAAACTAAGCACCAGTTAACTCTTTGATTGGCGAGGTGTTACACCTTTCGTTTTGTTGCAAGGAGATTTTGGCTTATTGGTGGTATGTACCTTCAGTTCGGTAATCCGCACCAGAGTTTTGGACATGAGATATTTTACCTTGTATGTGTACAGGATTATAGGTATGCATTCTTGACATTACCAGAGAATTAGAAGTGAAACGAATCGAATCGGAGCAAAACAGAGCAATTAAGAAAAACTGCTGAAACCAGTCAGCGTCGACGACCCAAAGGATGACCGTCGACACATCGATGAGCCGTCGTCTGGCACCGTCGACAGGGTTCTGCAATCAGGCTGCAGTTCGACGGGGCATGTCGACGGACCGTCGACACATCGACGACCGTCGACCCTGCTCGTCAACTCGCAGATCTGGAATTTTCCAGCCATGATTTTAAATATAAGATCCCACATTTTTATTCCATTATTCTCCCAAAAATAGATCCTACATCTCTCTAGAACTCTCCAAAACCCTCCCTCTATTTCTACAACAAATCTATACCAAAAACCAAGATCAAAAGCAAAGATTAAGAGATTCATGTACTAGGAAGCCTATTAGGGTTTATGAAGAGTAAGAATTTCATTGGTATTCGAGTGGGGGATTTCATTCTAATGGAGTAGATTGACTCAAGGCTTGTTCCTAAGTGATTAAGGTGAGTTTTATGTTTATTTCATGTTATTGAGAATATTGAGTGGTTAAAAGACTTGGATTATGGAAGAAAGTGGAATATGAGCCTTAATATGAAAAAAAAAATGGTATGTTGGGTAGCAAGTTAATGTGAATCATGATTCCTAGTATGAGATGAATATAATCTCATTATAGATGATGCTAATGACGTTGAGGAAATGTTATGTGAGGAATAAATATGATGTTGTATTATAATTATGGTTATGGATATCCTTGAAGGGGAATTGTGAGAATTGAATAATGCTTAGCTTAAAGAGGTTATTGATTAGGATTTTGTGGGTGTTATTGTTGATTTTTGGGAGTTGTTCACTATATGGAAGAAGTTGTTGAAACAAAGAAAATGTTGCCAAATCTTCATTAGCTCTTAGTTGTTTTAGCTTAAGCTCAAGTATGTTTCTGGTTGTCTAATTTAGTACAAATTCTCGTGAAGGTAGCATCGTGAGATCGAAAGGCAAGCAAGTAGGCGATAGAGTTAAAAAGATATAAAGGTATGTGAGGCTAGCCCCCCTTCTTTCAAAAAGGCATGACTCGTATACTACTATCTTTATTTACAATTCCATGATTTTTCTTCATTCCAAAAGTTACAAGTCTATGATTGTTAGGAGCTTCTCATGAGATAAGGATAAGAGATGTGTTATGGATATGGCAATGATGATGGTGAATCTAAGTCTAGAGATTCCAAAGCTTATGATATGATAGTCTTATGAAGCTAATGATCCTTATATGATTTCTTGAGGTTATTCTTTGTCGTTAGACTCACCTTATGACGCTAGTTCCTTCAAGGTGGGACATGATGATCATGACTACTCCATAATGGAATCGGGGGTTCTCGACCTTACGTCACATCGATAGAGTTGTAGCTTTAATTTATTTCTAATGCATGCCTTATGATAAGTACATGATGATAAGATTACACCGTGCCTAGATGGCCGGGCATGACACCGGGAAGGCGGGCGGCTTATGATTACACCGTGCCTAGATGGTCGGGCATGACACCGTGAAGGCGGGCAGCTTATGATAACACCGTGCCTAGATGGCCGGACATGACACCCCTAGTGGGCGGCGTGTGATAGTTACCCAGACGCGGGTTAACGATGATGGTATATTTGATATGCATAACATGTATTTTTCATTAAAAGCTAAGCAGGTTATATCTTCGCTTTATGTTTCATCATTTCTTTATTATGTTGGTATTATTCATGCCTTACATACTCATTACACTTTTCATACTGACGTCCTTTTCTTTTGGACGCTGTGTTCATGCCCACAGGTAGACAGGGAGACGGTACAGACCTATAGGAGCTTATCTTATCAGCAGGTTTATAGGAGCACTCCACTGCTCCGGAGGTGCCACTTATGGTCATATTATTTTATGTATATATTTGGGTATGACGGGGTCCTGTCCCGTCCTTATGGCACAGTACTCTAGTAGAGGCTCGTAGATAGGGATACGTAGGTAGTTGATGTCTTATGGATGTATCGGTATATATATATATATATATATATGCATATGTTGCCTTCGAGATTGTGTGTGTTCAGGTTGGGTATGATGACTAGCGTAATGAGTGGTGTTCGGTAGTCAGCTCCGGGTACCCGTCATGGCCCCCTAGTTGGGTCGTGACACTGGGTTCCTTTTGTTTGTTGTTTAGAATCTCAAAACTGTGTACTGAATCGCTAGATTGATCCTGATAACTTGTTGTTTGATATTGATGCTTAAAAAACTGTTGAAATAAGGAAACAGAATGAGGTATTAGGCTGTGACACTTAAATCCCATTTAGACAGATTAAGAGCACTAATTCCATGTTGTGTGATTGATTATATTGAAATTCACTCACTGTTTTGATAAACTTGGTATACCTACATTGGAATACTAAACTACCCACTTCGGATACTCGTTCTTCAGGTTTTCTCTTCTTTGCATGACCTGGGGAGTCCCTAAATGACCTTGAGTTGCTACTTTGGCTGTTACTTGATGGGTTGCTACATTTAAGACTTATTGTTGTGTTCTTGAGCTGAAACTGCTACATTTTGGGTCTTCTGTTTCTGCTCGTGTTCTACAAAAAATGGACAAATACTACATTTATGCCACCTTGAATGAGACTAGTTGTTGGCTACTTGTTTGCCACACCTATCGCTCATAAGTTGCAGTTGTTTGGGTTGGCTGATCCCTTTTACAATTGTCTCTTGAGTTGCATTTTTAAGGTAAGGAAAACACTGCATTCTGGGCCAAAGTGTTGTTGCACTTTCAGGCAAACAGATGCTACACTTGGAGGAAGTCAACTGCTGTATTTAAGGGCCGACAAATTTTTCGATTATGAACAACATTGTCACTGCCTTTTGAGGGAAAACTGCTGCTATACCTTGGTGTTTACTCTTGAATGTGTTGGGGTTAGAGGCAAGCAATCACTGCATTTGGGGCTGAATAGTTGCTGTATTTTGGGGCATAAGGATACTACAATAGAGAACTCTCTTTGTTTACTTTTGCTGCAAATCCAAGGGAAACTAATGGTGGCTATGCTTGTTAATTGAGCCTCTCTGATCAACATATTGTCTATCTTGTGAGGAGTTGTGTTGTTACATTCTTTTTTTTTAAAAAAAAAACTTGTTGCCTTGAAAAGAGCAGCTGCACTTGAGGTCTGAATTTGCTAAAGATTATTGCAATCTTCAGCTACTGTTACGACTGGTTACTGTAGAAAACTGCTGCTATGCCCTCTCAAAAGAAGAAGTTGCACTACACTTGAGTTGTTGTCTTAAATTTTACCTTGAGTTGCTGTTGTCTGGTGAAATATTCCTCTTTCATAGGAATGAACATACTTTGGAAACGAACAGATGCTTCATCAAACGAAAACAACTACTGTTGCTTTTCTTTTAAAGAACAGAATGCTATACTTGATGAAATTTTACTGATTTGAACTTTATACTACACTTAGGCCAATGAAAAAATTACTTTTTAAGGCCATGCCTAGTCCGGAAAGGTTATCCCTTGGTTTAGGCAATGATGATCTCACAGTGATATCACGAGGTAGGAACCGACATGCACTTGGCAAGGTGTTACACCTCCAAAAATATCATGTTGTCGTATGGTAGATAGACTAACGTAGGGTGAGGCATACGTGATGTCCCTACAAGTAAGAAGTAGTACTTAATGGTTCTAATTAAGATTCCAAATATGTTTGAGGCAAGAAAAGAAAGTTCGTTGAGAAAGGCGAGGTATATGTCGTATTTGAAAAGGGTTTGCCGAGTACCGAGCTAATGATTGACTTAATAATGTCTTAAAGAAGAGCTATAACGCTCTTTAAATTGTTAATGAAGTGTTAAGCAAGTGCTAAGAAGGTTCCATAAGGATTGGAGATCAAGCGAAACGACGAGAACAAGTTCAGAGAGAAGGAGGATTATACGACCAACTATACGGTCTGTATAATATTATACGGTCCATTTAATGGTCCGTATAACCGTTACAGTATATTATATGGTCCGTATGATGGTCCATATAACCGTTACAGTGAAGGTCCATCACTGAGGGAGTTATACGGTCACTTATACGGACCGTATAAGGTACTGTGTAATGGTTACATGTGAGGATTTGTTGGGGCAATTTTATGGTCACTTATACGGACCGTATAAGTGTCCGTATAATTCACGAGGGGTCAGATTTTTCCAATTATAAATATAAGACCCCAAGTTATTATTTTCATTTTCTCACTTCTCTACTTCTCTGCACACCGCTAGAACATTCCACACCTTGTATTTACAAGAATCTAAGATAAATCAAAGATCAACTTCATCAATACAAGGAAATCAAGAGTAAGGAAGCTCTCTAGGGTTGCTTGGAGTCAAGAAATCTCTTTGAATTGAAGTTAGGGTTTTCTCCAAGTGAGGCAACTCCATCCAAAATCCATTCCTACACAACCAAAGGTGAGTTTTATGATCATTTTATGTTATCTAGAACATTGAAGGGTTGGAAGACTTGGATTATGGAAGGAAGTAGAAGATGGGTTACAAATATAAGAATAGTAGTATTCTTGAGTAGTAGCTTCACATGAATCATGATTCTTGACATGTTACGAGTGTAATTATGTTGTAAATGATATTAAGAACATGGGAGAAACATTATATGAGGATGAATGTGGTGTTATATCATAGCTGTGGTTATGAATGACTTTGAGAGGGAAGTTTGGGAATTGGATAATGTCGAACTTGTCAAGTTATGGATTATGATATTATGAATGTAGTTATTGATGTTTGGGAGTTGTTATATCATATGGAGGAAGTTGTAGAAACAAAGGAGATGCCGCCCAATTTTCGTTAGCTTTAGCCTACACCTAAATATGTTTCCGATTATCTAATCTTAACACGAATTCCTTTGAATGTAGAATTACGAACTTGGAAGGAAGCATTTAGTCGGCAAGTTAGAAAGGCGTACAGGTATGTAAGGCTAGTCCCCTCTTTTTCTAAGGCATGATTCCTATGACATGACTTCCTTTGTTTTCCCATGAGCTTCTTACATTCCGAAAACTATGAGTCTATGGGTATAAAGAACTTCTCATGATATAAGGATAAGAGATATATTACGAATATGATAATGATGATGATGAGTCTAAGCCTAGAGATACCAAAGCTCATGATATGATACTTTTATGAGGCTAATGATCCTTATATGATTCTTTGATGTTGCTCATTGTTGTTACACTCACCTTATAATGCTAGTTCCTTTAAGGTGAGGCATGATGATCATGGTTACTCCATAATGGGATCGGGGGCTCTCGACATTACGTCAGCCCGATAGAGTTATAATTTATCTTTGAGTTCTTATGCATGTTTTATGAAAAGTATATGATAATGAGATTACACCGTGCCTATATGGCGGGGCAGACACCGCTAAGGCGGGCGGCATATACACCATGTCTAGAGGGCATGGGCGGACACCACTAGTGGGCGGCATGAGATGTTTACCCCGGACGCGGGCTTATGATGATCACACCGTACCTATATGGTCAGGCAGCTTATATATGTATACTTGATATGATGATGTTTATGATGTAAGTTAGCATGTATTATTCCGTCTTAAGTGACATTCAGTTACATGTTGTTTCCTTGATGTTCCCTTATCTCTTTGATATGTTAATGTTGTATATGGCTTACATACTTAGTACATTTTTTGTACTGACGTCCTTTCTTTTTGACGCTGTGTTCATGCACACAGGTAGACAGGGAGGTGGCCTAGATTCCTAGGAGCTGCTCAGCAGATTTACAGGAGCACTCTACTCTTCTAGAGGTGCCATTTTTGAGATATTATTTTGTATATATATTTGGGCACGGCGGGGTCGTGTCCCGTCCTTATGTCTAGCACTCTAGTAGAGGCTCGTAGATACGTATGTGTGGGTAGTAGATGTCCCATGATGACCTCATCAGTGTACATTTTTGTATATCATTTTTGCAGCCGTGAGGGCCTATGTATATTTATATATTGCTTTGAAGAGTATATGTGTTCAGGTGGGGTATGATGATTAGCATAATGAGTGGTGCTCAGCTCCAGGTACCCATCATAGCCCCCTATTTGGGTCGTGAAAAAAGTGGTATCAGAGTAGTTCCGTCCTAGGGTGTGTCTACGAGCCGTGTCCAGTAAAGTCTTGTTTATGGGTGTAAAGCGCGCCACACTTATAAACAAGAGGCTACGGGGCATTTAGGAAAAATGATCGTTCTTCTTCTTACTAGATCATGCGATAGAGCCATGTCATAAGATTTTCTCCTCCCTAATTGTGCGTTATGATTTCAATGATGTCGGTGAAGAGAAAAGCCACGGCCGACCAGAAGGGCAAGGCTACGATAGAAAGGCCGATAGAACGGGAGCCGCCAACAAATGTAGAAGAAGGTGAATCCCAAAATGAGGCTCCATCCAATACCTTTCACACTCCGCCTATTCTAGAAGAACAAGAGGGTGCTTCAGCTCCGGTTCCTATGCCTCCAGTTCCTCCACCGGGTGCTTCAGGTCAATAAATGACTGCAGCTATTCAGCTATTGACACAGCTAGTTGCCGAATCAGGCTCAGCGGCAGAGTACGGGTCCAGGTGACAGGGCGACTAGTGCTAGAGCTTGTGATTTCATGAGTTTAAATCCTCCAGATTTTTTTTGGGTCAAAATCCGATGAAGACCCGCAAGGTTTTATTGATGAGATGTTGAGAACGTTGAGAATCATCCATGCCTCCGATACTGAATCTGTGGAGTTGGCATCTTATAGACTCCATGATGTAGCGGTTCTTTGGTATAATAACTGGATATCTTCAAGAAAGGAGAATGCACCTCCGGCGGTTTGGCAAGAGTTCGTGAAAGCTTTTATTGGTCATTATTTGCCACCCGAGGTCTGTCGGGCCAGAGCTGATAAATTCTTGAATCTTAAGCAAGGGAATATGAGTGCCCGGGAGTATAGCCTTCACTTTAACTCATTGGCTAGATATGCTCCGACTATGGTGGCTGACATGGGAGATAGGGTGCACAAATTTGTGAGTGGCTTAGGGCCACATTTGTTCAGAGATTGTTTGACAGCTTCACTCTAAGAGGGGATGGACATCTCCCATATTCAGGCTCACGCCCAGAATTTGGAGGAGCAGCAGTAGCCGCAGAAGGGTGAGCGTGATATTGATAGAGGACAGAGCAAGAGGGCCCGATCTGCCGGTGCTAGTACTGAGTATAGAGGGGGTCAGCGGTAACAGTATTCCAGATATTTGGGCCAGTCTGCGACGAGTGCATCTCTTAGGTTTGCGGGCAGGAGATTTGATAGCCCTATTTATTCCGGTCCGGGTCAGAGTTCGAGAGTCTCAGGTTCTCAGTTTGGAGGTGATCCTAACCAGCGGAGACTACCGGTGCCGCGGTGTAGCCAGTGTGGTAGATTACATTTTGGTCAGTGTCGCCGAGGTTCAGATGCTTGTTATGCCTGTGGTCAGGTTGGGCATATGATGTGAGATTGTCCATCGATGAGTGGTAGAGTTGGGGCTCAGCCCACGGGATCCGCAGTCGGTTCTTCCTCGTCTGTGCGTCTGGTAGGGCAGACTCCCCAGATTCTAGCAGGCTATGGTAGGGGCAGAGGGGGAGCATCTAGTTCAGGTGGTACCCAGCCCCGTATTTATGCTTTTGCCGGACGTCAGGATCTTGAGTCCTCCCCGGATGTGGTTACAGGTACACTACCTATATTCTCTCATGAGGTTTATGCATTGATAGATCCGAGTTCTACGTTGTCTTACATTACTCCTTATATTGCTGGCCGCATTGGGGTGAAACCGAACCAATTAAACCTTTTAGGGTATCTACTCCGGTTGGTGATCCCATAACAGCTAGACAAGTGTACAATAATTGTGTGGAGGTGGTATGTAATCATCACACTATTGGTGATTTAATTGAGCTGGAAATGCTGGATTTTGATGTGATTATGGGTATGGATTGGTTGGTCTCTTGTTATGCCAATGTCGATTGTAGGATGAAAGTAGTTCGATTCCAATTCCCGGGAGAACCTGTGCTTAAATGGAAAGGTACTACAGCGTCTCCAAGAGGTAGGTTTATTTCCTACCTTAAGGCAAGGAAAATGATCGCCAAAGGCTATATTTATCATCTAGTACGAGTTCATGACACCGAAGCAAAGCCACCGACCTTTCAATCCGTCTCGGTAGTAAATGAATTTTCGGATGAACTTCCAAGCCTTCTTCTGGAAAGAGAGATTGACTTCGCCACTGATGTGTTACCGGATACTAAACCAATCTCTATTCCTTCTTACAAAATGGCTCTTGCAGAATTGAAAGAGCTAAAGGCACAACTGAAAGATTTACTTAAGAAGGGATTCATTAGGCCCAGTTCATCACCGTGGGGAGCACCTGTCCTATTTGTGAGGAAGAAAGATGGTTCCCTACGGATGTGCATTAATTATAGGCAGCTGAACAAGGTGACGATAAAGAATAAATATCCACTTCCAAGGATCGACGATGTATTCGATCAGCTACAAGGTGCCAAGCGGTTTTTCAAGATTGATCTGAGAACGGGGTATCACCAAGTGAGAGTTAGAGAAGAAGATATTCCTAAGACAGCTTTTAGAACGAGATATGGTCACTATGAATTTCGGGTGATGTCATTTGGGTTGACTAATGCTCCGGCGGTGTTTATGAACCTGATGAACAATGTATTCAGGCCTTTTCTGGATCTATTTTTGATTGTGTTTATCAACGATATTCTAGCATATTCTCGGTCAGAAACGGAGCATGCAGACTATTTGCGCATTGTCCTTGGGATTCTTCGGACTCTTGAATTGTATGCTAAGTTTTCAAAAAGCGAGTTTTGGTTAAATTCTGTGACTTTCTTGGGCCACGTTATTTCAGCAGACGGCATTCGAGTAGATGTTCAGAAAATTGAGGCTGTGAAGACTTGGACAAGGCCTACAACGCCTACATAAGTCCATAGTTTTCTGGGATCGGCAGGTTACTATAGAAGATTTGTGGAAGGGTTTTCCTCTACTTCATCACCATTAACGAAGTTAACCCAGATGTCAGCTAAATTTCAATGGATTGATGCTTGTGAACGTAGTTTCCATGAATCGAAGGATAGATTAACTTCAGCCCCTGTCCTGACACTCCCAAAAGGGCCAGATGGTTATGTTGTGTATTGTGATACCTCTGGTGTTGGGTTAGGCCGTGTGTTGATGCAGCATTGTAAAGTCATTGCCTATGCTTTAAGGCGGCTGCGGAAACATGAAAGCAACTATCCGACCCATGATCTCGAATTGGCTGCAGCTATTCATGCACTAAAGATGTGGAGACATTATTTGTATGGTGTGCATGTTGATATATATACAGATCACAAGAGTCTCCAATATATTTTCAAACAGAAGGAGTTGAATCTTCGGTAGAGACGGTGGTTGGAACTACTAAAAGACTATGATGTGAGCATTTTATACCACCCTGGAAAGGCGAATGTAGTAGCTGATGCGCTTAGCAGCAAATCGATGGGTAGTGTCACGACCCAACCCCGTAGGCCGTGACTAGTACCCGATCTGGGGACCCAAACACATATATCCAATGCTATCTCAACTGTTATCAAACACATTCAAGTATAAAGCAGAAGCCGTCAAGGCTATATTTCAAATTTAGATAATTTCCAGAAAATTTTTGGCAGAGTTTCCTTTGTTTTACAGACTATCCAAAATAACCCTGCGCACAGAAAATACCAACAAAGGCCACACCGGCCAACAAAGCAACATATAAACGTATGCGGACCGGCCGCCGCGGCGAATGGGGTCGCCCCAAACACA
This sequence comes from Lycium barbarum, assembly GCF_019175385.1. NCBI lineage: Eukaryota > Viridiplantae > Streptophyta > Magnoliopsida > Solanales > Solanaceae > Lycium > Lycium barbarum. Next base: position 65,700,580 of record NC_083347.1, on the reverse strand, counting down.
ACATATTCTCACATCCGTACAGAAAGACCCTAACCCACAAACATATCTACAGGCCTCTAACAGACATACAGAGTCATATGACGGGACAGGGCCCCGCCGTACTCAGAATTACCATACGTACAGAATGTACAGATGTCAAAAGATATATACCAAAAGTACACGCTCCGGATCAAAGGAGCTCTCCAAAATAGCAGAATCTGAGCCCTAGACTGGCGGCGTGTCTCCAAGTGCGTCTGTACCTGCGGGCATGTAGCGCATCCCCCGAAGAACCGGGGGTCAGTACGAAAAATGTACCGAGTATGTAAAGCAGAAACATAACAAACATAATCATAGTCTGAACCGGAAGTACAGAAATATAGCAAACGGAATCGTAATCCAACGAACAGACAGAGATATACCGGACAGAGTCGTAGTCCAGGCAGACAGACGGAAGGATACCGGACAGAATCATAATCCATACGGACAGACAGAATCAGAATCCAATCAGACAGACAGAATCATAATAGGGCACAAGAACGTGGTCGCCACTCCTGCCTTTGGCGCCACAACATATCATATTTCAGAAGATTTCACATCTTCGAACATCTCCGTCACATAACACATCATATCATAACCACGGTAACCCCAGGGACAGATCACACGCCGGGAAACCGGACACATCATACTTCGTAACATATGGTAACCGGGGCGACATATACCACAGTACCCCGGAACCGGACACATCATACTTCGGAATTCATACGTGGGACCCGGCCCCCGACAAGGGACTCGGCGGCCCCTCCGCACGATATAAACCGGCCCGGGATCCGGTGAAAAGAATCATAACACATGCACGAACTGATTACTGAGGAACCATATACATACGGATCATTATACAAACCCAATCAAACTGAAGTAGGACAAATGGCGAGTCAAATCAGGGTATTCGGATAGCGTTCATAATATGCGCCTATATCCTGCTTGGGAAGGCACGACGGATTATTACCAGAATCAAATTTTCAGATGTCAAAGCCATTTTGTAAAATTTATATATAAAAAAAATAGTCATATCATGATCAGAACAATAGTCCAGATGTTGCCTGTGAGAAACGGACAAAAATAGGGCAATTTAGGTCATATGAAGAGTGTCGGGGCCTTGTGGGCCCACCTCGGACCAACTTGAGGCGACATACGTAAATTATTGATAATAGACCTTAAGAGGTCATCCATAATCATTTGGGAGTATTCCGACTTCGTTTAGGAAGGTTTCATACAAAAGTTCACTTTAGGGACAAATTATAAGAAAAGTGGTTCAGTCTCGCTGAAGGAATTGGAGCGGGTTTCCATCTCGGATTCCGGGGAACGAAGTCGTATTTAACGCTCGCGGCCGAGCCTATTATGTTCAGAACATGCCTAAGAAGGAAGGGGTAGGCTTTACATACCTTGGTTGCGTCCTATGCTCGTCCAAACTCGATTCCTGTCTCGCTCAAAAACTGCAAATGGTCACATTTACCAGTTAATATTCATGAGACTTAACATTTCTAATCTTAACCAATACTTGTCTATAAGAATTTGGGCAGCACCTCCCCTATACATATAGCCTCCCCGAGATTTAACTCGGCTCCAAACAACCAACAACAACCCAACAACAATATCAACAACATCAATAACAACAACAAGCATAAAAACACATAATATGGCATAACTAGCCATCTTTCCGACATAACACAATATCTTTCATTCCGACCTTACACTTCCAAACCAATCTTATTATTTTCATATTCATCACCCATCAAAGTCATTACAACACGATTCGGGGGCATATCATATCATTGTCACAAGATATACATAAGATATACAAACATACAAACTTTCCATCAAGCCACAATTTATCCAATTTTCCTAACCTTCAACATACAAGTTCATAACACATTTCCATCTTCCAAATTCATCAACATTAATCATAATTTGCCTCTTGATACTTTCATTTCCATTTTTACATAAACCATAACGAGGTTGCATAATTTCCTTCAACAACTTAGTAACCATTTTTCCATGACAACAAAGACTATTATCTTTCCATTCATTTCACCATAACACACTTACATACTAACAAGATTAAATTCATATTCCATAACCAACATAGTACCACACGGCCACATACTATATTCTCCAACTTTCACTAATTCGTTCCACTTTCATTTCTAATACAGTTCCCACATTAACTACAACTAGATTTCAACATGAATTCAAGTCACCATTTACATGCAATACAAGCATATATATACGGCCAACACACATCCAATCCCAACACACAAAATTTTCATGATTTTCACTCATTTACACACACTACAACCTACATATACCTTCCATAACACAACAAAAGCATAAAATCCTTACCTTTCTTCAAGTTCTTCACTTGGAGGTTAAAATTGCTTTCTTGCCAAAATACTTATATCACTTTGTAGAGGACCTTGAGCTTAGTACTAATCTCACAAGAATTAAATTTTTGAACCCAAGATTAGGCTCCAAGAATTTTTCTTTCTTTTCTTTCTCTCTTTCTCCTCTAGCCGAATTGCCCTCTTCTTTTTTTCCTCTTGTTTGTTCTTTATTTTTCTTGAAGCTTCCAAGGGATATGGATGAATATATAATATCACATGGAAATTAATTAAGCCTTGGAGGCTTGGGACATAAGTGGCCGGTTGGGCCTCCCTTGTTTGGGCCTCACTTTCTATTTTTTTTTTAGTCCAATAGGCTAGACTTGTAATTTATGGAACAAGTTTCCAAAATTCCAATTTTTACACTTGGCCACCTTTCGTAATTCCACACCAATGTATTAATAGCCGACACATGCATACCAATCAAGGTCCAAATATAGCCTTATTCACTACAAGTCAAGTTATCTCAAATTTTTCGAATATGCAAAAATGCCGGATGTAACAGGTAGTCTATGTGAGGTCCCTCCGAAGAAGAAATAATTAATTCGTGAACTCCACCAACTAGCCAGCCTTGGAGTTCATCTAATTGATTCAGACAATGCAGGAATTTGTATTAACAACCCAACTGTTTCATCCCTAGATATGGAGGTGAGAGAGCGCCAATATGAAGATCCCCAGTTGAGCCACTATAAATATACATTTCATGAGAAGGAGAAGTTTCCATTTGAAGTTTCTACAGATGGGGTTCTTAGGTACTGAGACAAGCTATGTGTTCCAAACGTTGCGGGGCTACGTCGTCGGATTTTAGAGGAAGCTCATTACTCGCGGTATTCCATTCACCCAAGGGAAACAAAAATGTATCACGATCTCAAGTTAATGTATTGGTGGGATGGAATGATCAAAGGCATAGCAGAATTTGTAGCTCAATGTCCAAATTTCCAGTAAGTGAAAATTGAGCATCAAAAGCCAGGAGGATTGTTACAAGCTATGAAAATTCCAGCCTGGAAATGGGAAGTGATCAATATGGATTTCATTGCAGGTTTTCCTCGTTCTCGTTGCAAGTATGACTCCATATGGGTGACCGTGGACAGACATACGAAATCAGCTCATTTTCTTCCAGTCAAAACCACATATTCGGTAGAAGATTATGCGAGGTTGTATCTTAAAGAGATTGTGCGACTTCATGGTGTCCCAATATCTATTATCACAGATAGAGGAGCACAATTTACTGCTAAATTCTGGAAGTCCTTTCAAGAAGGTTTGGGTACTCAGGTAAGGCTTAGCACAACGTTTCATCCACAAACCGATGGGCAAGCCAAACACACTATTCAAACCTTGGAAGATATGTTACGGGCATGTGTGCTAGATTTCGGTGGTAGTTGGGATGACCACTAACCTTTTATTGAGTTTGCATACAACAACAACTATCATTCCAGTATTCAGATGGCTCCCTATAAAGCCTTTTATGGAAGAAAGTGTAGATCCCCAATTGGGTGATTTGAAGTAGGAGAGATACAAATAATAGGCTCGGAGTTGATTCAACAAGCAGTGGAAAAGATCGAGGTTATCCGAGATCGATTATTGACAGCCCAGAGTCGCCAAAAAACTTATGCGGACGACCGTCGGCGAGACTTAGAATTCCAAGTTGATAATTGGGTATTCTTAAAGGTGTCACCGACGAAAGGCGTGATGAGATTTGGTAAGAAGGGAAAATTAAGTCCTCGGTACATTGGACCTTATAAGATTGTCCGCAAGATAGGGCAAGTAGCATATGGACTGGACTTACCCCCGGAACTTGAATCAGTCCATCCAGTTTTCATGTATCAATGCTCCGTAAGTGTGTTGGAGACCCTACTAGAATCGTGGCGGTAGATGCTGTTCAAGTTACGGAAAGATTGGCTTATGAAGAGGTGCCCATTTCCATACTAGAGAGGCAAGTGCGGAAACTTAGAAATAAAGAGGTGGTTTCGGTCAAAGTTTTGTGGCGAAACAATAATCGAGAGGCAATGACTTGGAAAGAGGAAGAAAACATAAATTTCAAGTACCCACACTTGTTTCCACACCCGGAAGAGATCCAAGATGTGACATCAACATTATGAGGTATGTATGCTTTCTTTTTATGCTTTTGGTCGTGTGTGGCCTTAATTTCTCACTATCGTGTTGTATCCCTATGAGGCGTTGTTATTATGGGATTTTGTGACAGGATGGCAGCGCCATATTACAGGGGAAACTCTGGCGAAATTTATGTATAATTTTCGAGAACTTAACATTCGAGGACGAATGTTTTAAAGAAGGGAGGAGTGTTACATCTCGAAAAATTTCATGTTGTCATATGGTAGATACAATAACGAAGGGTGAGGCGTATGTGATGTCCCTACAAGTAAGAAGTAGTACTTAATGGTTCTAATTAAGGTTCCAAAGATGTTTGAGGCAAGAGAAGAATGTTCGTTGAGAAAGGCGAGGTATACATCGTGTTTTGAAAAGGGTTTGCCGAGTATCGAGCTAATGATTGACTTAATGATGTCTTAAAGAAGAGTTATAATGCTCCTTATATTGTTAATGAAATGTTATGCAAGTGCTAAAAAGGTTCCATAAGGATTGGAGATCAAGCGAAACGACGAGAACAAGTTCAGAGAGAAGGAGGATTACACGACCAATTATACGGTCTGTATAACCGTTACAGTGAAGGTCCATCACTGAGGGAGTTATACGGTCACTTATACGGGCCGTATAAAATTATATGGACCATATAATGGTTACAGAAATGAGGATTTGTGGGGGCAATTTTACGGTCACTTATACGGACCGTATAAGTGTCTGTATAATTGACGACGGGTCAGATTTTTCCAATTATAACTATAAGACCCCCAAGTTATTATGTTCATTTTCTCACTTCTCCACTTATATCCTCACCTCTAGAACATTCCACACCCTTTATTTACAAGAAGCCAAGATAAATCAAAGATCAACTTCATCAATCCAAGGAAATCAAGAGTAAGGAAGCTCTCTAGGGTTGCTTGGAGTCAAGAAATCTCTTTGAATTGAAGTTAGGGTTTTCTCCAAGTGAGGAAAATCCATCCAAAATCCATTCCTACACAACCAAAGGTGAGTTTTATGATAATTTCATGTTATCTAGAACATTGAAGGGTTGGAAGACTTGGATTATGGAAGGAAGTAGAAGATGGGTTACAAATATGAGAATAGTAGTAGCTTCACATGAATCATGATTCTTGACATGTTACGAGTGTAATTATGTTGTAAATGATATTAAGAACATGGGAGAAACATTATATGAGGATGAATGTGGTGTTATATCATAGCTGTGGTTATGAATGACTTTGAGAGGGAAGTTCGGGAATTGGATAATGTCGAACTAGTGAAGTTATGGATTATGATATTATGAATGTTGTTATTGATGTTTGGGAGTTGTTATATCATATGGAGGAAGTTGTAGAAACAAAGGAGATGCTGCCCAATTTTCGTTAGCTTTAGCCTAAGCTTAAATATGTTTCCGATTATCTAATCTTAGCATGAAGTCCTTTGAATGTAGAATTACGAACTTGGAAGGAAGCATTTAGTCGGCAAGTTAGAAAGGCGTAAAGGTATGTAAGGCTAGTCCCCTCTTTTTCTAAGGCATGATTCCTATGCCATGAATTCCTTTGTTTTCCCATGAGCTTCTTACATTCCGGAAACTATGAGTCTATGGGTATAAAGAACTTCTCATGAGATAAAGATAAGAGATATATTACGAATATGATAATGATGATGATGAGTCTAAGCCTAGAGATACCAAAGCTCTTGATATGATACTTTTATGAGGCTAATGATCCTTATACGATTCTTTGATGTTGCTCATTGTTGTTACACTCACCTTATAATGCTAGTTCCTTTAAGGTAAGGCATGATGATCATGGTTACTCCATAATGGGATCGGGGGCTCTCAACCTTACGTCACGCCAATAGAGTTATAATTTATCTTTGAGTTCTTATGCATGCTTTATGATATGTATATGATAATGAGATTACACCGTGCCTATATGGTCGGGTAGACACTGCTAAGGCGGGCGGTATATCACGACCCGACTAGGGGCGATGACGGGTATCCGGAGCTAACTACCGAGCACCACTCATTCTACTACTCATCATACATAACCTGCCTTCATTTATTATTCCTGACACAGGTAGCCATGAGGAGGAATCATTTTCACTTTCAAAACATATCTACATTTATATACACATGCCCTCCGGCTATCAAAATGATATACAAAATTACAACGTAGTCATCATGGGACATCTACTACCCACACGTACGTATCTACGAGCCTCTACTAGAGTATTGAACATGAAGATGGGACAGGACCCCGTCGTGCCCAAAACATATATACACAAAATAGTAAAACAAATGGCACCTCCGGAATAATGGAGTGCTCTCGTAAATTTGCTGATCAGCTCCTATGAATCTGGGTCGCCTCCCTGTCTACCTGTGGGCATGAACACAGCAACCAAAAAAAGAAAGGACTTTAGTACGAGATATGTACTGAGTATTTAAGGCATGAGTAGTAACATAAATAAAACGTGAAGGACAACATAAGATAAAAGACCAAGTAATACCTTTTGAGATATTCGTCATACTTGCTTTACCTTTTCTTAGGAATCGTGGAATGTACATACATATACATATCATAGTACCGTATCTGCTCATACACATTAAACGTTATCCGTATTTGGCCACGTATGGCTTGACAGTACCCGTATTCGGCCATGTAGTGGCTCGACAATATTACATGCATGTCATCCGTACCCGGCCATAACAAGGCTCGGTATATCTAATTATCATCATTTCCATCACTACGGAAGTCTTTTATCAATATCGTTTTAAGAGTCTTGGAAGTCGCAAATTCTAGGTTTTCTTAGGAATAAGACATTTTAACTGAATTCGTAATAAGGGTATTATGCTTCTATATCTCTTGGAAGGCACAATCATTTTCGCTATCATGATCGTCATTACTGTCATGTCTCGCTTTTGAAGAAAACAATGACATAAGATAAGGTCAACTATCATGAATGTGACGGAGACTCATACGGTATGCTCAATCATCCCATGAGGACATATGGAACTTTAGTCTTTGGGTATCGCTGGGAGGGGAATTACCATCGTAATCGTCGTCATGAAGAACATTCATCAACATCATCATGATGGCCTTAAAAATCATGGAAGCCTAGCATTTTAGGAGTAAGGAAAATATGGAAAACAAGCGTGGGGTCACAACATAGGAATTACCATTATAAAGATCCTTATCGTTTATATCGCAAGGTTCATGAAAGTTGTGGGTGTCGTATGTAGTTTGACAACTATGGAATCATCATCGTTATCATAGGACATATCTCATCTTTAGCTCATAAGAAAACTCTTAATAATCATGGAATACATGGGAGATACAATACAGGGGTTATGCCTTAGGAAGGAAAGGGGCTAGCATTATAAGGTAGGTCTAGTAATAATGAATAACATCAAGGAGTTATGCAAGGATCATTAGCTTCGTAGAATGTCATGTCGTATTCGTAGCATGAATTTCGTGAAGACATCGTATCATAGGCTTTAGAATCTCTAGACTTAGGCTCATCGTTGCCATTATCGTATTCATAACATATCTCTTATTCTTTTATCTCATAAGAAACTCTACATAACGTTGACTCATATTTTTCGGAATGTAAGAAAGTCATGGAGAGATAAGGGAAGTCATGTCATAAGAATCATGCCTTAGAAAGAAGGGATTAGCCTTACATACCTTTATGTCTCTCCAACTTTATCAATTCAACGCTTTTCTCCAAGGTTCACGATTCTACCTTCAAGAGAATTCGTACTAAGATTAGATAATTGGAACATACTTAGGCTTAAGCTAAAGCTAACGAAAATTGGGCAGCATCTCCTTTGTTTCTACAACTTCCTCCATATGCTATAACAACTCCTAACATCAATAACAACATTCATAATATCATAATCAATAACTTTGTCAAGTTTGACATTATTCAATTCCCACAATTCCTTACCAAAATTATTCATGACCATAGTTATGGCATAACATCGTATTTGTTCTCATATAATACCTCCTTAACATCATTTGTATCATTTACAACAAGATTTCACTCATAATACCTCAAGAATCATGATCCATGTCAAACTACTATTCAAGAATACCACTATTCTTATATTTGTAACCCATTTTCTACCTTTTCCATAATCCAAGTCTTTCAATATGCTAAATAACATGAAATGATCATAAAACTCACCTTTGATTGTGTAGAAATGGGTTTTAGATGGAAATGCTTCACTTGAAGAAAACCCTAGCTCCACTTCCAAAGAAATTCTTGACTTCTAGCAATCCTAAAGAACTTCCTTGCACTTGATTTCCTTGGATTAATGATGTTGATCTTTGATTTACCTTGGATTTATGTAAATGGAGTGTGAAGAACGCTCTAGAGGTGTGGAGAGGGTTTTTTTTAGAGTGTTTGGGGTCTGTTGATGACGAAAAATGGGAAAAAAATGAAGTGGGCCAAATATATGTAACTTGGAACTTTTCCACTGATAGAAACTTACGGTGGACATACGGTTCATATGTCATGCTTATGGTCTGTATGTCTGAAGTATGTTGGCCAAAATTCTGCACAACTCTCTGATGTTGTTTTACGCCTCTCAGACATGATAGATGGTTCGTATGTCACTTTTACGGTCCGTATGTTGGGCCGTATCTCTGCCCAGCCAACAAACTTTCAGGAAAAGTATTTTCTTCGATTATCTTAGCCTCGGAACCTTTAGGGTACATGCTTAATGATTGTCAAAAGTCTTTCTTTAACCTGATAGGGGTATCATAGCCTCTCTGGACTTACATTAGCTTGCTTACGACGTAATCGATGGGGACATTCTCAAGGTGTAACACGGCATATACACCATGTCTAGAGGGCATGGGCTGACACCACTAGTGGGCTGCATGAGATGTTTACCCCGGACGCGGGAGGACTGGACGCGGGCTTATGATGATCACACCGTACCTATATGGTCGGGCAGATGTATACTTGATATGATGATGTTTATGATGTAAGCTAGCATGCATTATTCCGTCTTAAGTGACATTCAATTACAGGTTGTTTCCTTACTTGATGTTCCCTTATCTCTTTGATATGTTATTGTTGTATATGCCTTATATACTCAGTACATTTTTCGTACTGACGTCCTTTCTTTTGAATGTTGCGTTCATGCCCACAGGTAGACAGGGAGGTGGCCCAGATTCCTAGGAGCTACTCAGCAGATTTACAGGAGCACTCCACTCATCCGGAGGTGCCATTTTTGAGATATTATTTTGTATATACATTTGGGCACGACGGGGTCCTGTCTCGTCCTTATGTCTAGCATTCTAGTAGAGGCTCATAGATACGTATGTGTGGGTAGTAGATGTCCCATGATGACCTCATCAATGTACATTTTTGTATATTATTTTTGCAGCCGTGAAGGCTTATGTATATTTATATATTGCTTTGAAGAGTATATGTGTTCAGGTGGGGTATGATGATTAGCATAATGAGTGGTGCTCGGTAGTCAACTCCGGGTACCCATCATGGCCCTAGTCGGGTCGTGACACAAGGCAACTAGAATAGCCCTTAGTTTGCATCCGCAACATAATTTGGGTTCCTTTGCCATATTCGGAACCATGAGTCTGATCCTCCGTGATCAAAGATCTCAAAGTTTGACACGTGTTCGAGGGATATTATTATTTACATTCATAAACGTCACCCTATGGGGTGGTGTATCGTTAGACAAACTATTTTCATTTCATTCCTGCGAGGTACATCTAACTAATATGGGTCCGCAAGATGAGATTCTTCCAAAGACAAAGTGAAGTAAAGTTGAAAGCCCGACTCAGATGAAGGACTAGAAGAGCATAGCAGAGCAAGAACAAGACTGCTGAATGATTTGGGCCCAAGGCAGTAAAAAGCTAAACTTTTCTTCCCCTTCTTGTAGTATAAGTTTTACATTATTTTCTGTATGATATGCAAATACATTTGTATAGATATTGAAACCCCACAGGTTAGAACCCAGTATTTGGGTAGACGATGTTTCAAAACTGTATCCAAATGATAAAAGAGTTGTATTCCACTTGATTAAAATAAATAAAAGTGAAAGTATATTTTTCTTGGAAAAGTTGATTATTTTTAAATACCTCTTTAAAAGTGTATTTTAATTTGAAAAACCTGAGAAAAGGAAGTAAAAGAAACATTTGGGCTAGACCCAACTTAACGAATTCAAATAAGTAGAATTTCCTTCAAAACTCGAGTTTGGGAAAATAGTTCTGAGGATATGGTTGACTGAATAAAATCTGGATAATGTATGAATTAAATAAAGGTTGTACATATAAATACACACACACACACACACACACACATATATATATATATATATATATATATATAATTTTTCTTATATACAAACACATGACATTAGTTTTAGATGGGATATACCTAGCATACAATCCTTATAAGTAAAAGGACAAACTATTTTTATCCGGATATTTTAAATCTGAACTCAAAAGTACCCTTACTTAAAGGGAATTTGTTTAACTCTTTTAAAGCCAAAATGATATGCCATGACAGTATTTTTATACGAGAAACTAAACGAAACATAAGCAATTTATACATAATCACACATTGAAGCTCGAAGGTCAACCCTAATCTACGGATCGTTAATACTGGGGAGCCTAACACCTTCCCCAGGGATCACCAGAACCCTTACATAGAACTCTGGATTACGAACGATTTTTCATTGTATTTGAATAAACCCTTTGAAACTGGTTTTCCTAATTTTCTAAAAATTAGGTGGAGACTCTTTTGAAATAAAGTCCGAAAGAGCACCAGCGATTTCAAAGTAGCTTTTCCGAGCACTACCCTCGCCCGCGAAAACTTTGAACTGTTACAGATGGTGACTCTGCTGGGGACTTTAGGTTCTAACCATAAGGGTTTCAATATATTGTGATTGCTCGTTTAAGCTGCTTATTTTTTCCTTTCCTGTATATATAAACTGTCATTGCATGCATATCATAACTCTGCCACTCCTAGCATTTATTTTACACTTTGTTCAAAGGCGGCTCGTGGATTACGCGGTCGTTCCTTCATTATAAAACCAAATACTTCTTTTGGAACCGTTATGAGGCGGGGTTGGTATGCGGTCGTCCAAAACCAAAACGGTTCAACCCCAGTTGTCCGCTCGGGTACTAGGTCATTTTTCAAAGCCCACTCTAGTGATAACTAGGATAGAGCGAATCAAATCCCTACCGAACTAGAGCATTCATGCCTAGACGAGCCTTGGGTATCTCAGACCTATCTGAGGCTCATTAAGATAACTTCCTTATGTACTGATTACTTCTATTGATTATAAATGTTTATGTTCCATTTGCGACCTGTTTGGATTGTATGAAACTGAAAGTTCATTCCTTCTTCTGTTGGTCTGATAAATGCTGATTGATTGCCTTGCTAAGTTTAAGTTAAGATTTGGCTTAGAATTAGTTTGAGAGCTAGATTGGCTAAAAGGGAATCAATTAGGTGGTTAATAGAGTCAAAAACTTAAGGGAAGCTTGGAAAGACTTGGAGTTGCTTGTAGCCCAGTTTAGTACAGTCAACTTAAGTCAATGACTGATAATCCTAATTGAATCATAAGACTAAGGTGGCACTTGGAAATAATAATAATTGCTTGCAATCAAGTCCGGTACGGTGCCACCAATAGACGAGAGGGGGAGATTCAAAAGACTAAGCTTGGAAAGGTCAGAGTTGCTGCAACCCAGCTCGGTACCGCTTAGTCATAATAATAAGAGGAATAGAATTTAGACGGCTGAAAAGGGCATTAGTGCTTAAGTTAAAAAGAAGTGTATACACGGCATGGGCATAGAGGCCTTAGTATCTCTGGTGGTATATGAGTATATATAAAGTCAAAATGGGATAGAAATCACCATAGGCTTCAATACTTAGTGTTTAATGGTTTGCGACACGAATCTAGGTCTTTCTGCCCACTAAAATAAAATATAAGAAGGCCCATGTCTACCTTAAGCTAATATAAGAGATAAGGCCCGACTTAGGTAGGATTTGTACGGTTGGACTTGCGGGGCCTACTTCCCGGGTTTGTTTCACGCTATTTTTATCTGGTATCACTATATATGCATAGCTACGTACGATTGGTCATTCACAAGCCTGATGGTGTTTCGTTACCATATAAGATGATCAAAATCTTCTCCGTTCAGTTAGCTCCTTAGGTTGTCTTCGAGAATCTTCCATTTCGACCGAATCCTAGACTACTCTGCCTCTGGCAAAGCGAATGCTCTGTTCATTATAGCCAATGGATTGATACAGTTTCCCTTTTGAGATTCTCTGATTGACTCGTGGAGACCACCGAAATTGTTCCTTTTACAAAAGACTAAAGTCACGTTCCTTTTTAGTCCACCCATGCGCTACGCTACAAAGTTTTTTTTTTTTTTACTGAAATCTAAAGTCACGATCCCTTTTAGCCCACCCATGCGCTACGCTACTCATCCATCAAATGTCAAACATTCAAAAGTTCCATCTGTCGTTCATTTCGACACTACTAGTCTCCACCCACCCCCTGTGGAAAATTAGTTTCAATATGAACTACGCAGACCTGATTCTTATTCCAGCAAGATCTGTAGGCAATCCTATATAAGGATACGGTCTTCCGCTGTTTTAAACTACGGACCCTCAGAACGGATTTGGGGTATGTCTTTGAATCACTCGAATTTTTGTTCACAAACATTCTTGAATTAAGTACCCCAAGGACTGGAAACTAGGGCAACTTGTTCAAAATGTTCGAAAACTTTGTTCAAACTCTGAAATGACCCATTCGAATAAACAACTCCTTTCACGGAAATCCAGGCAAATGGGGACGCGCCTTATATGGCGTCCCTAAATCGGCTAGTTAGCCCTTGAATTTCTTAATACTTCTTCCGGGGTTTATATCCCCATTATCACCAGTCTACCATGACACTTTCAATGGGATCAACACGAGTCAATCACTATCCCACTAAGGAAATGTTCTGTGAGCGCAATGACTAGAAAGCTACAGGGCAACGAGCCTCATAGATAGCATGGACAAAGAAAACTTAAGGCGACGAGCCTCAAGTCAACGTTAAGAACATGGCTGATATGCTAATGAGGGATACATAATTCCTAATAAATCAAAACCGTGTCGACCCTATCCATACTAAGATTCACAGGATGATCGCCTTTCGAGGTCACCCTTTCAACCAATTCACTCTTAAAGAACACAAGTGTCTAGTGCAAAATAATTCAGCGCTACCACAATTTCAATCCCCTTTCTTTCGGAGATCAAGGTGAAAACGTTCTCAAAGAAATGTGTAAACTATGCCCATGCAAAGTCTTATTTATGGATATGTCGCCGGCCACATTTATAACTAAGAGGTTGCAAGCCTATTTTCCCTATGCTCGAATGACGGACACTATTTATCTCTAATATTCAGCTTAAGTCTTTGGGGTACATATGGGCAAATCAAATCGCCTGAACCCATCATAACTCATGGCTTTTCGAAATAATTTTGATTCGGAAACGCTATCCCATTCTCACCCATAATTTGACACTGGGGCAAAGCAGATTCATTTTTTGACCTCGCTACTTGAACTACACAGTGACCTGACTTCCTGTCACGACCCGACAAGGGGCCATGTTATACCTCGAAAAATTTTTCGTGAGTCTACACTGAATAGATTAACGAAGGGTATGAGTGTGCGGTGTTTTACAAAGTAGGGAATGATGATTCATACATTTTTGGAAATGAGAAAGTTGCAGAAATTCATTTTAGTCCAGTGGTCGTAAAGCACAATACGGCCCGTAAAGTGCGAACGTCCTCCAACACTCCAAGAAATTCAACTTTCTGTTAAATGTTGAAATGGTAAAACACGACCCAGAATACGGACCGTAAATCGAAATACGGCCCGTAAACCTCGATCGTAAATCACCATGATGACAGCCAACCCTTCTATTTTTGATATGCTTAAATACGGCCATGAAGGACGGACCGTAAACCAGTATACGGCTCGTAAACTGTGGTTCACGGCCACTGTACACCCCGACTGTTGATCATTAAAAATTAGACTTTGAGTTATTAAAAGGGACCCAAGCCTCATTTTATTTCATTTTCTCATCTACACAACTCAAGAGCTTTCTAGAGAATTCTCCAAACACTTCATCTACAAGAAGGACCAAGGGAAATTAAGATCAACAACATCAAATTCATGAATCAAAGTCTATGAAACACAAATGAAGTTCATCCAAACCAAGAGATCACAAAGGAGGTGAAGTAGGGTTTTGGTGAAAGAGGAGAGGCTTCCCTCCAGGCTTGTTCCACCAACCTCTAAGGTAAGTTTGATGACTTTTCCATGATGACTAAAGTATCTATATGATGAAACACTTGGATTACGAGAGGGTGTAATAAATGGGTCATAAAATGTGAATAGTGTTATAATTGAATGATAGTGGGATTGAATCATGAATGTTGATGTGTTGTGAGTATAAAGATGTTATAAATGACGTGTAGACCATGAAATGGGTGTGTGGTATGAGAAAACATGATAATAAGCTAGAAACCATGAATGTGGAAATTTGGAGAAAAATGGTGGATTTTGCTCAATGTATATAAATGACGATTGTTGATTACAATATTGTGAGTGTTGTTGTGAGAGTTTGGGAATTGATATTGGACATGGGAAAAGTAGTACAAACAAAGGAAAATGCTACTCAATTTTTCCTAGAAATAACGATGCGTTCCTATAGTCGATTAACTAACGTAATGTGCATTCTCTCGTGAAGGTAGCAACGTGATATTGAAGGGGATCAAGTGAACGATAGCTTAACTAAGCGACAAAGGTATGTGAGGCTTAAATCTTCTTTCAAAAGGCATCAATCCTTCAAGCTTTCCACAAATCCTTCTATAAGATGAAGCTTAAGAGTCCTCCTATATATTAAATCCCTTATGAGCATGATAGTGATGACAATGAGCTAGAGTCTAGAGACTCAAGAAATTGTGGCATGATGTTCCTACAATGCTAATGATGCTATTATTGTTAACACTCGCCTTACGTTTTCTTCCCTTCAAGGCGAGGCATGAAACTCATAAATGTCCATAATACAATCGGGGGTTCACGACCTTACGTCACCCCGACAGAGTATGTGTCACGACCCAACCCCGTGGGCCGCGACCAGTGCCCTAGCTGGGCACCTATACGTACCCGATACCCAAATTAACATATTATCAGAATAATAATATAATAATAACATTAGTGGATGCTACAGAATTTAGCCGAAGAGCAGACTTGGCACACAGAAGCCGATAAGGCTATCATAAAACAAAACATCCCAAACATATGTACAGAACCCACACAGATGTATCCACAGACCTCTACAGAACATATCATAATCATAAGATGGGACAGGGCCCCGTCATACCCAGAACAATATACATATCCAGATAACAGTGACAGACTGTACCAAAAGATGGGCTCTGAAGAAGAGAGCGCCCCAAAATAGCAGAAACGGGATCCTAAACGTGCGGATCAGCAAACCTGTCGTCTGTACCTGCGCGGCATGAAAACGCAGCCCCCGAAGAAAGGGGGTCAGTACGAAATATGTACTGAATATGTAAAGCGGAATCACAGAAGTCAAATCATAATGGTTACAGAAAATGAGTACAGAATCCAGAGTGTCAAATGCATATATCCAAAACAGACAGAATGCGTACAGAAACATATGTCATATCATATCATATCCGGTCCCTGACACGGGACTCGGCAGACAGAATGTGGCCACCCTCCCGACGCTGGTGCCACTATACAGAGGAATCAGAAAAAGGGGCATGGCCCCGTATCATAAAATGTCATATCAGAATGGCCATAACAGATCAGATCAGAATAGGAGGACATGGCACATCATACTCCACAGACCTATGTACGCGTATACCTGCCCCCTCACATCGGGGCGCGGCGAACAATGCAGAGAATTACGCTTGACAACATATCCTGGCCCGGGCTCAGTGTGGGAAACATTGGGACATCCACGAATGGAGTAGTGACAGACTAATGCAATTTAAAAATATAATAAATGTTTTCAAAGACTCGATGAAGCGTATCAAAGACAAACAAATCCAATGGGGTCGGACGGAATCATAATAAATGTATTTCGGATATCATAATAAATTACAGAAGTATAACTTTCCCGAAGTCATTCCGAGTGTCAAAATAATTTATAATATTTAACAGAATATTTAAAATAATATTCGTTAAGCGATTAGTAGGGTAATTAAAACATTTCTTTCAAAAATCGCTTAAAAAGGAAGCTTTAACACATTAGGGGCAAAACCGTAAATAGCGGGCCCGCCTTGGGACAAACAAGGCGGCGGGCTCAAATTGTGCCCTCTAAGCATATAGTATCACCTAAAAAGGTTATACAAACATTCTATGACTTTCTAAATAATTTAGAGCAAAATTGCATAATTTCAGAAAAAGCGTATCAAAATGGTTCAATTCTACTGAAGGAAAAACTGAAATTTTGTCTTGCGGATTCCGAGGGCCAAGAGGTCCTTCGAGGCCCGGATCCGACCCTAACACACTAGGGCATGCCAAGGGAAGAATTGGGTTTGCTTTACATACCTTTCGCGCTCCTTAAGCCTTTCCAAACTCACTTCCCGTTTCGTCGAAAAACTGCAATTGGTCAAGTTTACCAATTGTGAATTATTAATGTCATTATTTCAACTTTAAGCATATTTGGCTACCGAAATTTCGGCAGCACTTCCCCTATACATATGACACCCCGAGAATTCAACTCGGCTATAAATCATCAACAACAACCCAAACGACAACAACAATATCAACAATGAACATTAAAAACACAAATATCCTTCAACTAGTCATTTTTCTCACAAGTTGACATAATCTTCAATTCAACCCAACTTTCAACTAAGATCAATAATTTCATATTCAACAACCATCATGATCATCACCATATAGTTCTAGAAACATTTCATATCGTTTTCCTTAAGATATACACTCGATATACATGATATACAATCTTCCGCCAAAATCATAACTTATGCAAAACATCAAATCTTTGGCATACAACTTCATAACAAATTTCCAACTTCCAAATTCATCAACCATAATCATAATTCACATCTTAACAACTTCATTTCCATAATATCACAAACTTATTCTAAAGTGACATAATCATCTATATTCCAACTTCAACCAAAATTCATTCAACTTTCATTCCCAATATAATTTCCATCATAACCACAACTAGAATGCAACATAAAATTCAACTCATATATGTATACAACATATATACACCCATGGCTACATATATATATACATACCCACTTTGCAAACTTCCTTATTTCCATAATTTCTACTCATTTCCACATACCACAACATAAACAAACCTTCATAACATAAGAAAAAGGAATTGATTCTTACCTTTTTCTACAAACTTCTTCACTTGAACAAGTTGTCAACTTGAAGAAATAAGTGCTCCTTCTTCCAAAACAATTACACCAAGTTGTAGAGGACACTTAATTTAGTAGGAATTCAACAAGAAAATAATTTTAGAGGCAAGATTTTGAGGGGTGATTTTTCTATGGCCAAACCCGAAATGCCCTCTTTTTGTTCTTGTTTTTCTCTTGTTTTTCCTCCTATTCTTTCTCTTGAAAGTTCTATGGAATTTGGATGATTAAGTGGTCTTTTATTCATTGACCACATGACTTAATTCCATGGGCTTGGATCCTTTTTATGGACCATGGCCGAATGGCTCCTCACTTGGGCCTGAATTTTTTTTTCATTTTTTTGGGCCAACTCGGTTGGTCCCGAGTTGGGCCTAGCCCACTGACCTTTCGACCTTAAAACGTTCATATCTCCTTGTACCGACGTCACCTGGGAACCCACGACCTATGGATGGAAAGCTAATTCAATTATCTACAACTTCTATTTCAAGGTATTTTCGAAATTCCAAACTTACAATACAGTTTTTTCCCCCCAAAGTCAGGTCACCCGAAAACGTTTTCTTAAAAATATTCGTTTGGAGGGTTTCCACTTTGATTTGGTCCAAAGGTACTTCATGAGTTGTGTTTAACTTTACATATGTGATTCATATGACTTTTCAGATGTTCCAAAAAAAAATCTCGGTATGTGGGCCCCACCCCAGCAGATGCTCCGAGGTTCAAAAATACGGGATATAACAGTATGGTTGTCTTAAAGCTTAATGAATGCTCTTAATGCTATTGTATGTTATGAAAATAAGATGATAAGTAATGCTAACTTATAACACTAGGGGATACATGGAACACTAAGAAATGATAACATGATGCTATGGCTTGAGATGTATGATAATGACGTGTTATGATTGCTGTTGTGATGATAAGATTTCCACCGCGCCTATATGGCCGGGCATGTCACCGCTACTGCGGGCTGCGTATGATTCCACCGCGCCTATATGGCTGGGCATGTCACCGCTAATGCGGGCTGCGATGTTTACACCGAGCCGAGAGGGCCGGGCATGATCACCACTAGTGGGCGGCATATGAGGGTTACCCGGAAGCGGGTAACGATACAAATTATGATGTGATGAGGCATATGATGACGTACGTGATGATGTATGGGATGTGATAACATAGGTACTATGGTTGTGTAAAATGTGAAATATGATAATAATACGATTGCCTATGACATGTGTGCAGGTTATATCTTTGTCCCATGACTCATGATCTTTCTATTCTGTTTGTTTATTTCATTCCTGCCTTACATACTCAGTACAATATTCGTACTGACGTCCTTTTTCTTTGGACGCTGTGTTCATGCCCACAGGTAGACAGGGAGGAGATCTTGCTCTGGATTCTTAGAGGCTGCTAGCTGACTGAAAGCCCTCCATTGTCCCGGAGGTGCCTATGATGATTCTTTTGTGTACAGTTGTAGATGTCATCTCTTAGAGGCTCGTAGATACTCGACGTGGGTCGTGTGGTTTCATGGCATGGTCATTATGTATATATATATATATATATATATATATATATATATATATATATATATATATATATATATATATATGTATGTATGTATATTATTTTGCTAGCCTAAGGGCTCGTATGTATAAAAGCATTTCGTTCCTAAATAAAAATGGATTTTATTATAGATTAAGCATGAATCGGATAAATGATTGCTAAATAAGCTTAATAAGTGATGACACGAGCGGTGCTTGGTGGTTAGCCCCGGGTACCCGTCACGGCCCTTGGCTGGGTCGTGACAGGCCTGACGGGTACCCGGGGCTAACCACCGAGCATCGCTCATACCATTACCCATCGTACTCATCAAGCGTTCATTTATTAATCTTATACTCAAATCATAGGAAAACCATTTTTTTCACTTGGAAACATAATTACCTTTTATATACATAAGCCCTTCGGCTATCAATATATATATATATATATATATATATATATATATATATATATATATATATATATACACGTGGGGAAAAAATCGTGAGACCATACTACCCACACATGCGTATCTACGAGCCTCTACTAGAGTACTAGACATACGGACGGGACGGGACCCCGTCATGTCCAAAACATGTATATACTATAGACAAAAGAATAAATCAATGGCACCTCTGGAACAATGGAGTGCTCTCAAAGTCTGTTAGTAGCTCCTACGAGTCTGGATCACCTCCCTGCCTACCTGTGGGCATGAACACAGCGTCCAAAGAAAACGGACGTCAGTACGAACATTGTACTGAGTATGTAAGGCATGAATGAAATGAACTTAATAGAGAAATCATAAGACATAAGATGAAGATATAACCTGCGTAACTTTTAAGGGTGGATACATTTCATACATATATCATATATAATCATGGTACATGTATCATCATAGCACATACATCATCGTATCATATAAATCATCATCGTTAACCCGCGTCCGGGTAACCATCATATGCCACCCACTAGTGGTGTCATGCCCGGCCCTCTAGGCTCGGTGTAAACATAGCAGCCCGCCTTAGCGGTGACATGCCCGGCCATTTAGGCACGGTGGAATCGTATGCAGCCCGCCTTCGCGGTGACATGCCCGACCAACTAGGCACGGTGGAATCGTATCGTCATATAGTCAACATAAACTTATCATTATTATACATCTCATAGGCATATCAAAAGCTTAGCGTCATTATACATTTATCATCAAACATACATTCGAATTCGAAGGAAACTATGGCTATGTCGGGGTGACATAAGGTCCTGGACCCCCGATTACATTATGGAATGATCATAATCATTATGTCTCACCTTGAGGGGACTAACATTTTAAGGTGAGTGTACACGAGAAAAGCATCAATGGAACCATATTTAGGATCATTAACCTCATGGACATCGTATTTTACTCTAGGATTATTTATACTTAAATTCATCATCATCATTATCATGCTCGTATCGTATCTCTTTTCTTTATCATGTCCGTATGTAGCTCTTTATAGTCATGGACTCGTAATTTCCGTTATTTAGGAAGATCACGGAAAAATTGGAAGATTCATGTCATAGGAGTCATGCCTTAGAAGGAGAGGATTAGCCTTACATGCCTCTTTCGTTTAGCTATTCTATCGTTTGATCGTTCTCCTTCGATGCTCGCGTTTCTACCTTCAAGAAAGTTCTTGTTAACATTAGCTAATCGATTATAAGAACATGCTTACTAAGGCTAGAGAAAATTGGGCAGCATTTCCTTTGTTTATACAACTTTACTCATATCACATATCGACTCCCAAGCATCCATAACAACATTCACAATATTATAGGCAACACTAATCATTCATCTACATTATCCACATTTCACAATTTCACTTCAATTCCTCCATAATCATGGTCATAGTTCACTATTGCATTTTCTCACATATAATAATTATCCCATATTCTAAGTATCACTTATAGCATACTTACATTCACAACATATCAATATTCATGACTCATCCCAAACTACTACTCAAAATCTCATTATTCCTATCTTTGTGACCCATTTTCTATCTCCTTCCACAATCTAAGTCTTTCAAACTCTCATTACCTTAAACAACATGAAAAGATCATAAAACTTACCTTAGATAGTGTAGGAATAAGCCTTGAGTGGAAATACTTCTCTTGCACCAAAACCCTAGTTCACTTCCATTGCAATTCCTTGGCTTGGATGAACTTTAATGTGTTTCTTACACTTAATTTTGTTGGTTTGATGAAGTTGATCACCAATCTCTCTTGGGTTCTTGTGGATGAAGAGTGGAGAGCTTTCTAGAGGGTTCTTGAGGTGTGGAGTGAAAAATGAAATGAAATAATGAACTTGGTCCCCTTTTTAATAACTTAAAAATCTGATCCGTCAGGAAAAATATACAGATACTTATACGGTCCGTATAAGTGACCGTGAAATCGTCGCTTCAACATCTCGCTTCTTGTGACCATTATATGGCACATTATACGGTCCGTATAATTTTATACGGTCCATATAAGTGACCGTATAATCCCATCAGTGAGGGACCTTCACTGTGACGATTCTGCGGACCATTATACGGACCGTATAGCATTATACGGACCGTATAATCGGCCGTGTAACCCATCTTTTCTCTGACCTTGTTCTCGTCACTTCGTTTGATCTCCAATCCTTATGGAACCTTCTTGATACTTGTTTAACACCTCATTAACGATCTAAGGGACGTTACAATTCTTCTCCAAGACACTATTAAGTTATCATTAACTTATTACTCGTAAATCCTTTCCGATACACATCGTATGCCTTGCCCTCTCTTGGCAAACTTTCTCTTCTTACTCCGAATGTCTTTGCTAATCTCAATTAGGGTCATCAAATATCATTTCTCACTTATTGCAATACCGTATACTTCGTGCCTTCGTTAGCCTATTCACTGTGCATCATCGGGGAATTTTTCGGGGTGTAACACTTCCCGAGGTGGGATAGATAGGCAGTCCTTATAGGACTCAATCACATTTTAGGAAAAAAAAACATTTCTCCGTTTGAACTACATTCGACATGATCCCTGACACAACAGGATACGTAGGCGCTCCTCGAGCTTGGTTACCAATCGAAAAATCAAAGTAATCCCCTAGGAAACATCAGGGACGCAGAATTCCAGAGTACGAGTAGCGATGCAAGAATTAGCCAATACCGATCCTAAACTAGGGCAGAATTTTTTAGGAGACCTCTAAAATTCATTTCAAGACAATCAACATGAGAAGACAATCAGCGCAGATCGCACACTGGGTAGAACCTCAAAAATTCCCTTCAAGATAATTGACAAGAGAAGACGATCGATGCAGATCGCATACTGGGGCAGAATTTTTTAGAGGATCTCAAAAATTTCTTCACAACATCTCGGCACAAGAGTCAGCCGACACGAACCCTCAACTGTGGTAGAACTTTTTAGAGAGGGTCTCAAAAATTCCAATTCAAGGTTCGACACAAGAGATCATTGACACAGCCTAGACCGGGGCAACTTGCTACCCAATCAAATCTCTTGGATGTCTAAAACACTTCTAGCAAACATCTTCCCTTTTTCGTGAAATCCAAACAAAGTAGGGACACACCTTATGGGACATCCTGAAATCGGCTATTTTAGCTTTCAATATCAAAACCATTCCTCAACACGTCACGAACTACAAAATGACGATGCCAAATCAACATAACGTTGTAAAAGGCATCCATCAAGACGAGGATTGCCGCATCGAATGGTTTCATACCCAACTTTGTTCGTTTTCCCTTACTAATTCCTGTATAAGTATTTTTGCAGGGAATGCCGTCAAGCATCAAGTCTCTCCATCAAACTGAAGAGACGCGCGACAAAATGGAAATCAAGTCTTCGACAATAACCAGAGATATCAAACAAAGCCTATCTGACGGCACAAGCCGAGTCTACGCCAAGTCATCGATGAATTTCCTTGACCACAAGCTGGGAGAACTCGCTTCACATCAGCAAGTATTAGAGGAATCATAAACCATGTCAAACATATGGTTCTTGGTATATCAATTTATTTTTACCCGCAAGTGGGATTTGCTACTTGCCCGGAAGAGGGATATTTGCTATTTGCCCGGAAGTGGGATATTTGCTATTACTTGCCCGGAAGTGAGATATTTGCTATTTGCCCAGAAGTGGGCTATAAAGGACAAAGCGCCACAAAGGTGGCACAATTAAACCAAAGAGGGCTATAAAGGACAAAAATGGCACATCTGACTAAGAGGGCTATAAGACGGATGGACGAAGGAAAATACGTCCGACCCAGAGATGGATCGCATGAGAAAAGAATGAGAAACATGCCTGACTAAGGGGCTTAGCAAATAAAGAAAAGGATTATTGGACTGAAGGAAGTAGCTGACCAAAAGGGTCACAAGATGGATGAATGACAGAGACACCGCTGACTAAAGGGTCACAAGATGGATAAATGACAAAGGAGCAGTGGACCAAAAGGTTCGCGAGGCGAAGGAATGACAAAGATATAGTCGACCAAAAGGATCCAAAAAAAAGACAAAGAGACAGATCAGGCCAAAAGGGTCAACAAAACAAATGAATGGCAAGCACATATTCGACCAAAAGGGTCAACAAAACAAATGAACGACAAAGATCTATCTGGCCACAAGGGCCACATAAAGAGCGGAAGACAAAGACATATCAAGCCAAAAGGGAACAATGAATGAGCATAAAGACATATTCGACCAAAAGGGTCAGGAAAAAAACAAAGGGGCATATCCGACCACGAGGGTTAAATCCACACAACATATGAAAGAAAGATCATCCAGCGGCAAGGGCCATATCTGTCATCTTTTAATTCCTTTTAATTCTTCCATTCCTTAAATTCCTTTCAATTCTTTCATTTAAAGTTGCCAAAAGGACCATTCATACAAACAGCCAAGAGGGCCATTCATACAAACAATCGAGAGGGCCATTCATACAAACTGCAAAGAGGGCAATTCATACAAACTGCAGAAAGGGCCATTCATTCAAACAGCCAAAAGGGCCATTCATACAAACAGCCAAAAGGGCCATTCATTCAAACAACCAAAAGGGCCATTTATTCAAATGTCACGTGGTATATCTCTAATGCTGTCAATAGGTACAGAGCCACCAAAAGGAGTAGGCCGACTGAAACAGACTCAAACTCATGCGGAGCAACGTGGAACTTTTTCTCAGCAGCGAACCGGGGCACATTGTAGAAGAGAGGAGCAGACTCTTCGGGCGAGAGTTGAGGATCACCTTTCACCACCATTCAAACTACACCCCTGTAGAAGGCATATAGGTATTCCTTTCCATGTCAAAACCACCCTGTTAAGAAGACGAGTCGTTATCTTTGAGTTTCACACCGAGTATCTACACTGGGCATCATTAGTCTCCTTTTAAAATCGAGGTGACGACATACTTAAAGTATACGAAATTATGTCCGTGCAAGGACTTAATTATGAGTGGGAAGCATGCCATATTCATAACTTAAAAATTGCAAGCCTCTTTTTCGCACTCAAAAGTTTGTAGTCATCTCTCTCAAGCTAAAGGCTACTTCCGCATAAGGAATACCCTTTTCTACCGGTAGAGTCAAACTGCGTATGGCCTGATTCCCGAGGGTAGGGATATGTAGGCGACCTTAATATCAGAGCTCGGCTGTAATCTAAACTCTCCCCAATCAAGTCCCAAGTTCGAGTCTCATAAACTCGACATTAGGGCAACTTTGAAAGTTTTCAAAAATTTCGAGTCGAACTATAAATGGCCTGAACTCTCATGTAGCCTGAGATATGTAGGAAACCCAACAGCAGGGACCGGCCAAAGTTTTCAAAATCAGATACACTTTTCACTTAAGAAATAAGTTGAGTTGGTCGGACAAAAATCGGGTTTGTCAAATTTCGTTACCCAAGGACGGCTCTACCATCCCTGCACAACGAAGGCGCCGCTGTTGACACCCAATTTTTGTCCTCCAAAAATTTAAATTAACTAGTCAGGCTTCTTAAGTCCCAAATAGAGTGAGAGAGTTATTCAGAAAAATCAAAAATACTTTCTAAAAAATAGTTTTTGGTAATATTTCGCCATTTCATTTGGCAAAATATCCTAACATATATCATGTATATTTTACGTATAAGTTTAAACTCTAATTAAGTCTATTTTATCAATTTGAAAAACAATTTATGACAAAAAAAAGTGTTTTAACTTAGTATGTATTTTAATTGACAATTTAAAGTCATATTTTACTTTGCTAGAGTCAAGAATCTTAATTAATTAATTTGAATAATTATTTCATCTGAATTTTACTCCAATTAGTTTAATTAGGTTGTTTGGATTTTACAAGGATTGGGTTTCAATTTGCTATGTTGGACAAGCTTTGGTTTTAATTGAAATGCAAAAAAGGGTATTCTTGACTTCAAACCCAATAATTGCCACATTTTAAATCCAAATCAGATTCTTTTGTAGCCCAAATATCGAGCCCAAATCCATGAACTGACCCAACCCATTTACTCTTTAAAACCTAAGACCAAAATCAGTCTTCCATTTGGTTCCAAAAAATCAACCAAACGGACCTCAATAGAAAAACACAACAAAGCCATAGCTGGCAAATGCCAAATTAGGCATCGTTCAAGCTTTTTCCATGCCTTCAGCCTTTGCTTCACCATTTTGGGCGAAGAAGTTATTGTTCTTGTCTTCTTCCATTAGAAAAAGCTTTCAACGGTAACTTTCAAATTGGGTTTTCAATTCCTTTTGGTTTTTCCTTTTTCTTTCCCGTACGATTCAGCCATCTTTATAGCTATTCAAGTTGAAAACGAAATTAAAAAGTGGAGCAAGTCCCACATCATTGGTTGACACAAGTTTGAACATTTTTGGGCTCTATAAATAGAATCCATTCCCTTCATATTCAAAGAGAGAGTTCAGTGGTCAAAAAATTGGTCTTTACACCTCAAATGGGTTTTTCACAAACCCCAAGATTGAGAACACTCAGCAACCCGACTATGCCATTGCGTTTCGAGGAAGTTCTCGCTCAAGTTTAATTTTTGGAATTCATTGCCGTTCGTCCAAAATCGATTCAGGTGAAAGGTAGTTCGTCGTCAACTCTCGTCGCCCCCGTTGCTACTCTAAAAAATGTAGTCCTCAACCCTTTTCCTTTAAATTTTTGTCTTTAAATCCGTATTGATGTGTTTTTATTATTGAGTAGTTATTAATGAGTGATTAGCGTGTATGTGGTTTGTTTGTTTGGTATTGTTAAAGGTTAGTTACTATTAGTAAATATTAATTTTGTTTAACTGTGGGCATTATATACACTACCTTAGCGTGGTTGTTAGTCTAGTTTCCCTTTAATTAGTTTAGTTGAGATAAATCAAATTTGAATTAGTTACTTCAAGTTTAACTGTTCTTCATATGGTCCTAGCTGTGTAAGTATTTTCTCATTAGTTTAAGAAGGATGCTCATCTGATTCTCCCCTCTTTATCTAAATGAAGATTTAATTTGCTGAAGTCTTGTTTACCATTGCAACTCAATCTTGTTGAAAATTCTACATCATCTTTTCAGTTTCTCTTCATTGTTCTATTTGAGAAAGTAGTATTGGTTAGCATGATCTTTAGGGTTATATTATCTTCTTTTGAGGTGTTGATATCTAAATGTAGAGTCCCTGCTTGAATAGAAAACATGGAATTACTGGATTCTTTTGAATCTGAGGTGTGTATTTTTGTTTGTTAAAAGGTAACTGTTGGATAGCATGATATCTTGTTCAAGGATTAGCAAATAAAATGAAATTTATAGCCATTCTTGGAGTAATGTAAAAATGGAGGAAAATAACTCACATTTGAGTTTAGATTAAGAGATGGTTTTCCAGTTTCTCTTTGCTGCTTAGTTTGGAGAAAACAACAGTAATGGTTTAGCATGCTTATGTCCTATTGGATTTTTTTGCGTAATTCAAAATATTAGTTTGTTGATTAAGGTTTTCATGTCTCTTTGTCTTTTTTTTTTTTCCAGAGTTGGCTGTGGTGTATTTCTTTTAGAAAGCTTAAGTCTGAATGTTAAAGGAGAAATTTTGATCTGGTTTGGGCTAAAACTAATTTACACTTTCTCTTTCCAAAATAGTTGTGAATGCCTTCAAGCATGGCTGCACTATCCTTTCTTTTGACTGAACACTAACTTTAGCATTAGCCTATCTTTTTATTTGATTTAAAGTATTGTTTCTAAGCTGTGTTAACAAGCCCATGTTGAGTTCTATATGATTTTCTGTGAAATTTTTGCTACTGATTAAATCAGTTTCTTTGAGTTCAACATTATTTCTTTTCAGTCTCCCTTTCCTGACTTGTTTAAAGAAGTGAAAAGATTTTAGCTTGGTTGTTTAAGGTTTTCATTCTTCACTTGAGATGTTGGTTCCTTTTGAAATTCAGGGCTGAATAGTTAAGGACAGAGTTGGTGCTCTCTGACTTTTTAGCTAGCACATGATATGTTGAGGTGCTTAAGCATTGATTTTGTTTAATATTCTTCTTTTCTTTCTGCTTCTTCTGTGGTCATTTAGTTCTTTGCTAAAGATTGGAGTAGTGACTAATAAACCATGTGAAAACTATAACTTAGCAATCTTAACTGGTAAAAAATCTGAATATGTTTATCTTAGCAAATGTGCTTCCTCTTAACCTGCCCTGTCTATCCTTTTTTTGTATCCCTCATATCATGTTGCCTTAAGCTGGTAATGATCAATGTAAGGTAAACTTGGATTTGGGGTAGTAGAATGGAATAGGACCTTGTTGTGCATTTGATAAGTAAACTCTATGTTCATGTGTGTATGCAATCAAAGTGGCAAAACCCCAACTGTTTTCAGTTACTGTCCTCAGAAAGAGGGAACCTTTTTTTTTTTTAGTATGGATCCAGCCCTGTTTAAGGGAAAATGAAGAGATGTTTTCTTTTGAAATAAAATCTTGGCATGATCATATCTTTTCCAAGTCTCCAGACTGTATAAGCTATGTTTTGTTGGTCCTTCATTAACTGGAACTAAGTGGAGAGTATTTTTTTGTTTGTTTCCTTTTCTCTGATCAGTTGTCTATGTCTAAAGGAACTTAACATTCTTCATGATAATTGAGGTTTAAAGTCAGTTACTATTTTATAAGTTTGAATGACATGTATGTGCTTCTATTCCTTTCCTCCATCTTCTATCTTCTTTTCCTATTTGGGATTTTCGTAATACACATGAGGGAGGTCTTATAATTGCCTGATGTTGTTTGACAGTACCAATTTCTCAAAAAATTGCCTGATGTTGTTTGCAGTACTGTCTGTTAGGATTCTCTAAGATTGTTGAAGTCCAGAATTCTCATACAAGTGTGAAATCTGTTTGGATTAATGAGCATTAGGTTTCTCTGGTCTGCTATGTCTGTCCATTGGTATGTGCCTGTTGTTGTTTTCTGCCTGCATAAGTTTAAGAGTCTTGTTTCAGCTATTATTTTTCCTAAGATTTCACTTTCTTCCTTTCTAAAAGCTATATTATGGTAAGAACTAAAGATGGATAAGGGTGCCACCTAATTGTTCTGAGTCTTAAGTATTATCCCTAACTCCCATGTCAAGTTTCAAATTATCTTTGTTTTACAAATCTTTAAATACGTGTTCGGTTTTAGTATATATCAAAATCAGTTGAGGTCTTTCAAATGCTTGTTCTTTCTATGAACTTGTAAGTTTAAAATATGTTTAATGATTCCTTAACAACTAAACTAAAAAATATGCTGCTTTAGGTTCATTAAATACAAACTAAGCACCAGTTAACTCTTTGATTGGCTAGGTTCCTTTTGTTTGTTGTTTAGAATCTCAAAACTATGTATTGAATCCCTAGATTGATCCTGATAACTTGCTGTTTGATATTGATGTTTAAAAAACTGTTGAAAAAGGAAAGGAAATGAGGTATTAGGCTGTGACACTTAAATCCCATTTAGATAGATTAAGAGCACTAATTCCATGTTGTGTGATTGATTATATATTGAAATTCACTCACTGTTTTGATAAACTTGATATATCTACATTGGAATACTGAACTACTCACTTTGAATACTCATTCTTCACCCTTTCTCTTCTTTGCATGACCTGGGCAGTCCCTAAACCTCCTTGAGTTGCTACTTTGGCTGTTACTTGATGGGTTGCTGCATTTGAGACCTGCTGCTGTGTTCTTGAGCTAAAACGGCTGCATTTTGGGTCTTCTGTTTCTACTTGTGCTCTACAAAAAATGAACCGATACTACATTGATGCCACTTTGAATGAGACTAGTTGTTGGCTGCTTGTTTGCCACACCCATCGCTCATAAGTTCTTGTTGTTTAGGCTGGCTGATCCCTTTTACAACTGTCTCTTGAGTTGCATTTTTAGGGTAAGGAAAACACTGCATTCTGGGCCAAAGTGTTGTTGCACTTTCAGGCAAACAGATGCTACACTTGGAGGAAGTCAACTACTGTATTTAAGGGCCGATAAATTTTTCGTTTGTGAACAACATTTTCACTGCCTTTTGAGGGAAAACTACTGCTATACCTTGGTGTTTACTCTTGAACGTGTTGCGGTTGGAGGCAAGCAACCACTATTTAGGGTTAAATGGTTGCTGTATTTTCAGGCATAAGGATACTGCAATAGAGAACTCTCTTTGTTGTTGCCTCATCGTGTTACTTTGGCTGCAAAATCCAAGGGAAACTAATGGTGGCTATCCTTGTTATTTGAGCCTCTGTGATCAACATATTGTCCATCTTGTGAGGAGCTGTGTTGTTACATTCCTTTTTTTTTAAAAAAAAACTTGTTGCCCTGAAAAGAGCAGCTGCACTTGAGGCCTGAATCTGCTAAAGATGATTGCAATCTTCAGCTACTGTTACGACTGGTTACTGTAGGAAACTGCTGCTATGTCCTCTCTAAAGCAGAAGTTGCACTACACTTGAGCTGATGTGTTAAATTTTGCCTTGAGTTTCTATTGTCTGCTGAAATATTCCACTTTCATGGGAATTAACATGCTTTGGAAACGAACAGATTCTTCATCAAACGAAAACAACTGCTGTTGCTTTTCTTTTAAAGAACAGAATGCTACGCTTGATGAAATTTTACTGATTTGAACTTTATACTACATTTGGGCCAATGAAAAAAATTACTTTTTGAGGCCATGCCTAGTCCGGAAAGGTTATCCCTCGGTTTAGGCAATGATTATCTCACAGTGATATCACGTGGTAGGAACCGATTTGCACTTGGCAAGGCAACTAGAATGTCCCCTAGTTCGCAACCGCGGCATGATTTTGGTTCCTTTGCCATATTCGGAACCGTGAGTCTGAGCCTCTGTGATCAAAGATCTCAAAGTTTGACACGAGTTCGAGGGATTTTATTATTTACATTCATAAACGTCACCCTATGGGGTGGCGTATCATTTGACTAACTATTTTCATTTCATTCCTGCGAGGTACATCTAATTAATATGGGTCCGCGAGATGAGATTCTACCAAAAACAAAGTGAAGTAAAGTTGAAAGCTCGACTCAGATGAAGGATTAGAAGAGCAAGAACAAGACTGTTGAATGATTTGGGCCCAAGGCCGTAAAAAGCTAAACTCTTCTTCTCCTTCTTGTAGTATAAGTTTTACATTATTTTCTGTATGATATGCAAATACATTTGTATAGATATTGAAACCCCTACAGGTTAGAACCCAGGATTTGGGTAGACGATGTTTCAAAACTGCATCCAAATGATAAAAGAGTTGTATTCCACTTGATTGAAAAAATAAAAGTGAAAGTATATTTTTCTTGGAAAAGTTGATTATTTCTGAATACCTCTTTAAAAGTGTATTTTAATTTGAAAAACCTGAGAAAAGAAAGTAAAAGAAACATTTGGGCTAGTCCCAACTTAACAAATTCAAATAAGTGGAATTTCCTTCAAAACTCGAGTTTGGGAAAATAGTTCTGAGATATGGTTGACTGAAGAGATAAAATGTGGATAATGTATGAATTAAATAAAGGCTGTACATATATATATATATATGTATTTTTTTTTACATACAAACACATGGCATTAGTTTTAGATGGGATATACCTAGCATACAATCCTTATAAGTAAAAGGACAAACTATTTTTATCCGGATATTTTAAATTCGAACTCAAAAGTACCCCACTTAAAGGGAATTTGTTTAACTCTTTTAAAGCCAAAATGATATTCCAAGGTATTTTTATATGGGAAACTAAATGAAACATAAGCAATTTATACATAATCATACATTGAAGCTCGAAGGTCAACCGTATTCTACGGATCCTTAATACTAGGGTGCCTAACACCTTTCCCAGCGGATCACCAGAACTCTTACCTAGAACTCTGGATTATGAAGGATTTTTCACTGTTTTTTGAATAAGCCATTCGAAACTGGTTTTCCTAATTTCCTAAAAATTAGGTGGTGACTCTTTTCAAACAAAGTCCGAAAGAGCACCAATGGTTTTGAAGTAGCTTTTCCGAGGGCTAACCCGGCCTGCGAAAAATTCAAACCGTTACAAATGCAGCATGGTAAGGTTGTAGCTTATGCATGTCGTCAGCTTAAGACTTATGAAAAGAATTATCCGACTCATTACTTAGAGTTGGCAGCCGTGGTTTTTGCGCTTAAGATATGGTATGGGGTGCATGCTTATATTTTCACTGGTCATAAAAGCCTGCAGTATATTTTCAAGCAAAGAGAGATGAATCTTAGGCAGAGAAGATGGCTCAAATTGCTTAAGGATTATGATGTGGATATTCTCTACCACCCAGGGAAAGCGAATGTAGTAGTCGATGCTCTTAGTCGGCGTTGCATGAGAAGTTTAGCTCATGTTGTGGCAGACGTCACGACCCAACCCGATGAGCCGTGATGGGAGCCTGACCTCTAGCGATTAAACACCCTTAAATACTTATCTGAAACATACTGAACATCAAAGGCCCATGAATGGAACAAACTAATCTCATAAAAAGGAAACATCAGAACTCTGTACAATCTGCATACATATATACACAACATGCGGAAGAACAGTGCAAGCCAACTAGGCTGCTACATATACTATACACAAAAGAATAGAAGCCGACAAGGTTACAATATCTGACTACTACAAACAACTGTCTACAGACCTCTACTGGAATGAAGGCTGTAGAAAGGACGGGACAGGGCCCCATCATACCCATATACATACACATATCAAAAGGGGCATACCAAAACTGACTGTAGCTCCGGATCGAATGGAGCGTACCGACCACTGCTAGATCTAGAGGTCCTACTGAGCTAGACCACCTGTATGTCTCTCTGTACCTGCGGGCATGAACGCAGCCCCCCGAGCAACGGGGAGTCAGTACGGATAATGTACTGAGCATGTAAAGCATAAGAGCAACATCATATATACATATACACATGGGAATCATGGATAAGATCTGAACTCATAAGCTGAAATGACTGACTGCATGTACTTGTATGAACTAGTATCTGAATGTGTCTGCATAAATCTGTATATCTAACAATGCTTCTGTGGGCGCATAATATGCATGCTCATGCCTATCAATGAAGGTCATACATCTGTATATATGTGCGTATATAACGCCTGATATATGCACGTATATAACGCCTGTCTCTTTTCTCATATCATATCGGCCTCTATGCGGCCATCATCATATACATTGCTGCGATACTTACAGCCTGATTCTCAAATCATCATCATAGTGCACCAGCTGATTAGGTGGTAATGCGTATATAACGCCTACTCCTTTCCATACCTCATATACATATAATACTTGCGTATATAACGCCTTGTGGCCATGGGTCAATATATATATATATATATATATATATATATATATATATATATATATATATAATGAATGTAATGCATGAATACTGTATACATAAAACTGGACCCATGAACAAAAGGAATAATCATAACGGGGCGCGTAAATGTCAAAAACTGAAACACTTCTAATGCTTCTAAGAGTAGAGTAATATGGACTCGCTTACTCGCTTATTGGATCATATCATAGGATCATGCCAAAAAGAGGAAAAAATAGCCTTAACATAACTCAACGTATATCATATCGTCCAACTCCTACTTCTCGACTTGTAAATCTACAATTAAGATAACATAAACCTTCATTAGACTAGGTACTTTACTTGCTAACCTCCTTTAGATGCATAGAGAGCTTAACGAATCATGGACAACATTTCTCTCATAAGCTTAACAACCCTTCAACTTCTCATTCACTTTAATACCAACCATAACAACAATAACAACGCTTATATCTCAAAATATATTCAAATCCATCCCCAATAATCTCTTAAAATAACCCTAAGTCACTATTTTGTCTTTCATCAACTTACCACTTTCACAACCACCCCCTCTTTACTTAGAATCACTAAAACTCTTGATACTCAACTTAAATATAAAGGTAGAAATCATTTACATACCTTGAGGGGTCAAGAATCCCAAGAATCACTTCAACTTCAACTCCCTACACTCCACAACTTGAAGAAACCCTAGAAGCAACCTTTTTTCTTCACCATCTCGGGTTTACGTGGTCCGGGTCTTGTCAAATCCTCACTAATATGATGGAAAATATTGGGAGAGAATATATTAGGGTTTATATATCCAGGGATACGATGGGGCCCTGTCCCGTCATATTTCACTGTTAGTACTCTTAGAGGTCTGTAGACATGTGTGTGGGTTGTGTATAAGTTCTGTTCAACTGTGTCTATACGTTGTGCTGTGTATATGTTCATCTGTAATGGCAGCCTTGTCGGCTAGCATATGACATGATATTGATGTGTAGTGGCAGCCTTGTCGGCTTGCGGATCATTTTATGATTTGATCAGTTGTGACTCCTCAGGAGACAGTTTATCTGGGCATATATATATATGACGACGTTATGAACTGTTGGAGTTCTTTTGCAAGTTTCCATACTACTCATAGATTCAGTTTGATTATATGTAACAGGTTCGTATACGGGTGCACAGTTCGAGCACTAGTCATGGACCACCGGGTTGGGTCGTGACAAAAGTGGTATCATATTTTTGGACGGAGGAAAATATGAAATGAAGTCATGACCCACATATTTATACTTGGATGCCAAAAAGGCTACAACGGTCCGGTTCGACGAGCGGGTCGACGGCCCGTCGACATGTCGACAGTCCGTCGACTTTACCCGTCGACCTGCGCCTGCGAAAGCATAGCTGCGGGATCCCATTGACGCCGCACGTCGAACATGTTGACGACCCGTCGACGTTGACTGGTGTCCTGCAGATTTTTCTGGTTGAGTTCCGTTCGCGTTGACTTGATTTGCTCAACTTTTAACTCGGTAAATTACCCAGATCACATATTGGTACTCTTGTACACGGGGCAAAATATTTCTACCTCCAAACTCGGGCTCGGGTCTCTATTCCAAGGGCATACTCGACTAGAAAATCATAGGTTCTACTACTACGAAAACGAGGGTTGTAATATTCTCCCCCCCCCCCCCCCCCCCCCCCCTTTAGGAACAGCCGTCCTCGGGTGTTCGAATAATCCTGGGTTATAAAAATTTCGGTAGAGTTTCCTCTATACTTATACCAATCCGCCCTACACACAGCAACCCAAAATAATGCCACACAGGGCCACACACTACAACACACAATACCATGGCCTCACACGACCAAATCACGATAACTGAAATGAAAGCAATACTTGGGGAAAGTGATGCCTCCGACTGCACCTCCTGTACCGCTAGGAACAAATGCGGGTACTTAATATTCATCGCTTTTTCCGCTTCCCAAGTCACTTCTTCAACATTCTTATTTCTTCATAAGACTTTAACGGAGGCTATATCCTTGGTTCGCAACCGACGGACCTGCCTGCCCAATATAGCCACTGGAACCTCTTCGTACGATAACTGCTCGGTCACCTGGATATCATTCACTGGTACAACTCTTGAAGGATCTCCGATACACTTACGAAGCATTGATACATGAAATACTGGATGTACCGATTCTAACTCAGAAGGCAATTCTAGTTCATATGCCACTGTACCCACTATACAAATGATCTTAGATGGCCCAATATACCGAGGGCTCAGCTTACCCTTCTTACCAAACCTCATCACTCCCTTCATAGGAGAAACTTTCAGGAATACCCAGTCGCCCATCTCGAACTCTAGCTTACGTCGTCGATTATCCGCATAGGATTTCTGTCGGCTCTGAGCTGTTAGCAATCTCTCTCTAAGCACTTTCACCTTATCAACTGCTTGCTGAATTAAGTCTGGGCCTAGCAATTGTTTCTCCCCAACATCAAACCATCCTATGGGCGATCTACACCTCCGCCCATATAAGGCATCATAAGGAGCCATTTGAATACTGGAATGGTAACTGTTGTTATATGAAAACTCGATAAGAGGCAAATGATCCTCCCAATTGCCCTGAAAGTCAAGTACAAAAGCCCTAAGCATATCCTCAAGGGTCTGTATAGTACGCTCTGCTTGCCCATCTGTCTGCAGGTGGAATGCGGTGCTAAGACTCACCTGAGTCCCCAATCCCCGCTGAAAAGACTTCCAAAATCTGGCTGTGAACTGTGCTCCCCTATCTGAAATGATGGCTGAAGGAACACCATGGAGTTGTACAATCTCCTTAAGATAAAGCCTCGCATTTGTGAGCCTATCAACTATGACCCATATCGAATCACACGTCCGCTGAGTACGGGGCAACCCTGTAATAAAGTCCATGTTAATTACCTCCCACTTTCATGTCGGAATCTCCATAGCCTGCAATAGACCTCCAGGCTTCTGGTGTTCTATTTTGACCTGCTGATAATTTGAACACTGGGTGACAAATTCTGCTATATCTCTTTTCATACTATCCCACCAATAAACTTCCTTGAGATCATGGTACATCTTTGTCGAGCCTGGATGAATAGAATAGCGGGAGTAATGTGCCTCCCCCATAACCTGCTGACGGAGTCCTGCAACACTAGGGACACACAATCTACCTCGATATTTGAGTACACCATCACATGTGATCCCAAAGGGTGTCTTTTCTTTCTGAAGTGCTGTATTCCGGTAATGAACTAGAGCAGGATCTTCGTACTGATGCTCCTTTATCTCAACTACCAAGGATGATACCGCTGTGGCTTGAACAGTAACCCCTGCATCACCTGAATCTATCAATCGAACTCCGAGACTAGCTAATCGATGAACCTCACGGACCATTTCTCTTCTCTTTGGCGACACGTGCGATAAGCTACCCATAGATTTACGACTGAGGGCATCGGCTACTACATTCACCTTCCCGAGATGATACAAAATATCCACATCATAATATTTTAACCTTTCCAAGTTCAAATCCTTCTATGTAAAGATGTACTAGAGACTCTTATGATCAATATAGATATCAACATGGACACTGTATAAGTAGTGCCTCCATATCTTCAAGGCATGAATCACTGCCGCTAACTCAAGATCGTGGGTTGGATAATTCTTCTCGTGCTTCTTCAATTGTCTGGAAGCATAAGCAACAATCTTGCCATGCTGCATCAATACACAGCCCAATCCAACACCTGAAGCATCACAGTATACCACATAGCCATCCGCTCCCTCTGGAAGAGTCAAAACTGGTGCTGAAGTTAGCTTATCCTTCAGTGTCTGAAAACTCTACTCACAAGCATCTGTCCATTGGAACTTAGCTGATTTTTGGGTCAATTTGGTCAATGGGGTTGAAAGAGAGGAAAATCCTTCTACAAACCTTCTATAATAACCTGCCAAGCCCAAGAAACTACGTATCTCCGTTGGTGCCGTGGGCCTTGGCCAATTCTTCACAACCTCAATCTTTTGGGCATCCACTCTGATGCCTTCCTCCAAAATAATGTGACCCAGAAAAGCCACGGAGTTCAACTAGAACTCATACTTAGAAAACTTGGCATACCACTCCTTAACACAGAGAGTTCCAAGCACTATTCGCAGATGTTCCGCGTGGTCGGCCTCTGACGGCGAATAAACCAGAATATCATCTATAAACACAATCACGAACAAATCTAGGAAGGGTCTGAATACACGATTCATCAAATCCATGAATACAGCTGGGGCATTAGTTAGCCCGAACGACATAACACGGAACTCATAGTGGCCATATCTAGTCCGGAATGCCGTCTTCGGAATGTCTTCTTCCTTCACCCTAACCTGGTGGTATCCTGACCTCAAGTCTATTTTCGAGAAATACTTGGCGCCTTGCAACTGATCAAATAAATCATCAATCCTCGGGAGCGGATACTTATTCTTTACAGTCACTTTATTCAATTGCCTATAATCAATACACATTCGTAAGGAACCATCCTTCTTTCTCACAAATAACACCCGGCGCTCCCTACGCAGTACTAGGACTGATATCCCTTCCAAGCAAATCTTTCAACTGCTCTTTCAATTCCTTCAACTCCGCAGGTGCCATCTTATAAAGAGGAATAGATATTGGCTGAGTGTCTGGCAATAGGTTAATAGCAAAATCAACCTCCCTCTCTGGGGGAATGCTTAGAAGCTCATCTGGAAACACTTCTGGGAACTCATTAACCACAGGAACAGACTGAAGAGTCGGCGACTCTGCTTGCACATCTTGAACACGAACTAGATGAAAAATATACCCTTTTCTGATCATCTTTTCTGCCTTAAGGTAGGAAACAAACCTCTAGGCGAAGCACCATTGCGCTTCCACTCTAGGACTGGCTTGTCTGGAAACTGAAATCGAACCATCTTTTCTCGACAATCAACATTAGCATAACAAGAAGCTAACCAGTCCATGCCCATAATAACATCAAAATCAATCATATCTAACTCAATCAAATCTGCTATGGAGTGGCGGTCACAAACTATAACAACACAGTCCCGGTATACTCGCCTAGCTATAATGTCACAACCCAACCGGAGGGCCGCGACGGGCACCCGGTGCTATCCCACCGGGGCACCCCTCGTCATACATTTACCTTTACATCTAGTTGAGCCACGTATTAAGTCATACAATCTATCCATCGATCATACTAATCCCATTGGGCAATCAATACATTTATATCATCATTAACAACTATGCCCATATCAATGTACATGAGCCGACGAGGCTAACAAAATAATATCCAGCATATAGGCCGACAAGGCCAAACACACCTAACCATAGACACATGTCTACGAGCTTCTAAGGAGAGTATGTCATATCATATAGGTGGGATAGGACCCCGCTATGCCCATAAATATGTACACAAAAGAATCAATACCAAAAGCTATAGCTCCGAATGAAATGGAGTTCCGCTATGCAGTCCCCGAGAAATATAGCTATGGATCAAGCCTGTCTTCCTGGCCACCTGCGGGCATGACGCAGCGTCCAAAAATAAAAGGACGTTAGTACGAAGAATGTACTGAGTATGTAAAGCATGATCAATATCATTACATAAGCATAATAATCAACATAAGAGATAGCATAATATGGAAGAGAGTAGTATCATCGTCATAAGCACTTACTTACCTTTCATAGGGACTTTCCATTTCTAATGCGTGATTGTGTACATACATCCATATCCGTATCCGTATTCATATCCGTACTCATTTACATCCCGTACCCATAATCGTATTCATATACATATTCTTATCATATACATATCCATATCATTTACATAGCATACCCGACCATGAAGGTTCGGTGTTTCACGTACCCGACCATGATTAGGCTCGGTTATCATACATACCTGGCCAACCAAGGCTCAGTGTTACACATACCTGGCCCTACCAAGGCTTAGTGTTATCCGTACCCAACTGCAGTGGTGCGCGCGCATCGTCATATATATATATATATATATATACATCTATATATTCTACCCGGCCATGTAAGCTCGAGGTTTCATAATAGCCATACATAGGCACACATACATATAAGCTTATAGGCATCTTTAGCATTATCACTACTATCATCGTCATCATTATCGTTATTGCTATTATTGTCGTCATCATTATCATCATTACCATTATCGTCGTCATCATTATCGTTATTACTATTATCGTCGTCATCATTATCATCATTACCATTATCGTCGTCATCATTATCGTTATCGCTATTATCGTCGTCATCATTATCATCATTACCATTATCGTCGTCATCATTATCGTTATCGCTATTATCGTCGTCATCATTATCGTTATCGCTATTATCGTCGTCATCATTATCATCGTTACCATTATTGTCGTCATCATTACATCTATCCTTATAGGATTATTCGTCATATGAGGAATTTAGTACAATCGTAATACATATCAAGAATTATAAGCTTTGTAGCTTTTTTTGAAGATAGAATCATTTGGAGAGCATCATAGGCTCATAGAAGAATAAATATTTGGCCAAAGAACCATGCCTTATGAAAGAAGGGGTTAGCCTTACATACCTTTCCGTTCAATTATTCTATCACTTGCATGTTCTCCTCCAATGCTCACATTTCTACCTTTATTAGAGTTATACTATCATTAGAAAACCGATAGCTAGCATACATGATTAAAGCTAGAGAAAATTGGATGGCATCTCCTTTATTTATTCGACATTCCTCCACATCGTAAATCAACTCCCAAACACCAATAATACATTCACAACATCATGACAATAGTCGTTATTTAACTACATTATCCATATTCCTCAATTCACTTCAAGTCATCAATATCCATGGTCATAGCACACTATTACCTTTGCTCATATACAATGTCTATCCCATATTCTCAATATCATTTAGAACATGATTATATTCATAGCGTATCAAGAATGATTACTCAACCCAAGCTATTACTAAAAAAATTACACTATTCCCATATCCAAGACCCATTTTCTATATCCTTTTACAATCCAAGTATTTCAACTTTCAAATACCTTAAACAACACCATAACATTATACAGACCGTATAATCGACCGTATAACTCATCTTTTCACTGATCTTTTTCTTGTCACTTCGTTGATCTCCAATCCTTAGGAACCTTCTTAGCACTTGTTTATCACCTCATTAACAATCTAAGGGATGTTATAACTCTTATCCAAAGCACCATTTAGTTATCATTAACTCGTTACTCGTAATTTCTTTCCGGTACACATCGTATGCCTTGCCTTCTCTTATCTCAAATGCCTTTGAAATCTTAATTAGGGTCATCAAACGTCATTCCTTTCTTATTAAAATATCGTATACTCGTATTCTTTGTTAGTCTATTCACTGTGCTTCAACGGAAAATATTTCGAGGTGTAACATTCTCCCCCCTTAAGAACATTCGTCCTCGAATGTTAAGTCGTCGGGGATTCTATAAAAATTTTGCCAGAGTTTCCCCTGTAATATGGCGCTACCATCCTGTCACAACAGCCCATAATAACAATGCCTCACAGGGCCACAACATAATAGCAATAGAATGTGGCCACACATGACCCAAATGCATAAAAAGGAAAACATACATACCTTAGGATCTGGATGTCTCATCTCGGATCTCTTCTAGGGGCTGAAATAAGTGCGGGTACTTGGATTTCATATTTTCTTCCGCTTCCCATGTCATCTCTTCCTGGTTATTATTTCTCCATAAAACCTTAACTGAGGCCACTTCTTTGTTTCTAAGCCTCCGCACTTGCCTATCTAATATGGCAATGGGTACCTCTTCATACGTCAGCTTTTCCGTCATTTGAACATCATTTACTGGCACGATCCTAGTAGGATCTCCAACACATTTATGAAGCATCGAGACATGGAAAACTGGGTGAACTGACTCCAAATCAGGGGGTAGATCTAATTCATAAGCCACTTTGCCTACCTTGCGCACAATCTCATAAGGCCCAATGTATCGGGGACTAAGCTTCCCTTTTTTGCCAAATCTCATTACGCCCTTCATTGGTGACACTTTTAAGAATACCCAATCTTTCACTTGGAACTCTAAATCCCTTCAACGATTATCCGCATAGGACTTTTGACGACTTTGGGCTGCTAATAACCGATCTTGTATGAGCTTAACTTTCTCTATGGCTTGCTGGACCAAGTCTGGCCCTATCATTAAGTCTCTCCTACTTCGAACCACCCAATTGGGGATCTACACTTTCGCCCATATAAAGCCTCATACGGTGCCATTTGGATGCTAGAATGATAACTATTATTATAAGCAAATTCAATAAGTGGTAAGTGATCATCCCAACTACCTCCAAAATCTATCATACATGCCCGTAACATATCCTCAAGTGTCTGAATGGTACGTTCAGCTTGTCCATCAGTCTGCGGGTGGAATGTTGTGCTAAGGCTCACTTGGGTCCCTAAACCCTCTTGGAAGGACTTCCAAAAATTTGCTGTAAACTGAGTTCCTCTATCTGAGACAATAGATGCTGGGACACCATGGAGTCGCACTATTTCTTTAACATAAAGCTTTGCATAATCTTCCGCCACATATGTCGTTCTGACTGGTAAGAAATGAGCTGACTTCGTGAGTCTATCCACAATCACCCATATGGAATCATACTTACGTCGAGAACGGGATAAGCCTGTAATGAAGTCCATGTTAATTACTTCCCACTTCCAAGTTGGAATTTCTATAGCTTGCAACAATCCGCCCGGCTTTTGGTGCTCGATTTTCACCTGTTGACAGTTGGGACATTGAGCTACGAATTCCGATATATCTTTCTTCATCCCATTCCACCAATATATAGACTTAATATTATGGTACATTTTCGTTGCTCTGAGGTGGATAGAATAACGGGAACAATGAGCTTCTCTTAATATTTGGTGGCGTAATCCTGCCACATCAGGAACACATAATCTGCCTCGGCATCGGAGAACTCCATCTCCTGCAACCTCAAATGATGACTCCTCCTTCTGAGGGAGTGTATCCCTGCAATGCATTAACATGGAATCTTCATATTGTCGCTCTTTCACTTCCGCCACTAGCAACGAGACTGCTGAATTCTGAATGGTAGTTCCCCTGCTACCTGAGTCCACTACTCGAACTCCTAGGCTAGCTAACTGCTGGAGCTCATGAGCCATTTCTCTCTTCTCTGGTCGTACATCATACAAACTTCCCATAGATCTACGGCTAAGAGCATCAACCACAACATTTGCCTTTCCGGGGTGATATAGGATATTAACAGCATAATCTTTTAGCAATTCCAACCATCGTCGTTGCCGCAAATTCAACTCTTTCTGCTTGAAGATATACTGAAGGCTCTTATGATCTGTATAAATATCCACATGGACACCATATAAATAATGTCTCCACATCTTTAATGCATGAATCACTGCAGCCAATTCTAGATCATGGGTTGGGTAATTTTTCTCATGTTTCCGTAATTGCCTTGAAGCATACGCAATCACCTTACCATGTTGCATCAACACACAGCCTAGCCCAATGCCTGAAGCATCGCAATAAACAACATATCCTTCCAATCCCTCTGGTAGTGTCAGGACGGGGGCAGAAGTCAATCTTCCTTTTAACTCTTGGAAACTATGTTCACAAGCATCTATCCATTGAAACTTTATTGATTTCTGGGTCAGCTTTGTGAGTGGTAAAGAAATAGAGGAAAAACCTTCAACAAATCTCCTGTAGTAACCTGCTAAGCCCAGAAAGCTACGAACCTCCGTAGGAGTTGTAGGCCTTGGCCAAGTCTTCACGGCCTCAATCTTTTGGCTATCTACCCGAATACCATCGGCTGCAACAATGTGCCCCAAAAATGTCACTGAGTTCAACCAAAAATCACACTTAGAAAATTTGGCGAATAGCTCTCGAGCTTGAAGAACTCTGAGGACAGTATGCAAATTGTCACGACCCGACTAGGGGCCGTGACGAGTACCCGATACTTGTACCGAGCACCCC
This sequence comes from Lycium barbarum, assembly GCF_019175385.1. Lineage (NCBI taxonomy): Eukaryota > Viridiplantae > Streptophyta > Magnoliopsida > Solanales > Solanaceae > Lycium > Lycium barbarum. The sequence continues at coordinate 65,657,263 of NC_083347.1, read as the reverse complement.
TTATCTATCATTTTTACCTTTACTTCTCAGCGGGCCGTAGGAACTGTGCTATACATTTTTTTTTCATTGCTGAGCTTTAACATTAGTCGCGTCATCATAAACATAGACTAGTAAGCGTTGCTGTCACATTATACAGAGACGCGAACAATTCAAAATACAAGACCTCTACCTGTACATATCTGCCTACGAGCCTCTAGACATAGTACACATATACATAGAAAGGGCCGAGTACTGCCGTGCCCAAATATATATATACACAAAATAGTACCAAGGAAGTGAGGCTCCGGAACAACTGGAGCGCTGTCAAGTGCTGCTGGTAGAGCTCCTAAGAACCAAACCCGCCTGTCTGCTGACCTGCGCGGCATGAAACGCAGCGTCCACAAGAAGGGACGTCAGTACGAATAGTGTATCGAGTATGTAAGGCATGAATAGTAATATACGGAAAATATAAAACAGGGATAATGACATAAAAGAGTTATAACACATGTCCTGAGGTAGAAACATAACCTGTACATATAAGTGCCCTTGGGCAGATGCCATGCATGCTTAGCTTTCCTTTGAAAATATTTTCTTGTTCATATATATCTATAAAAGTAGAACATGTCATGTTGCCGAGGCGTCGGCAGTTGATCCATTTAACCATAAATATACACATCCCGCGTCCGGGACGATATCATGTCATGTAATGCCAACTGATCAGGTGGATATGCGTATATAACACTCTGCCTTTATCTCCATCTTCCCCGTATACATATGCATATATCATGTACGTATATCAGCGTCTATAGCGCTCTGGCTCTTTCATCATATACATATACGTGTATCATGTGCATATATCAGCGTCTATAGCGCTCTGGATCTTTTATCATATACATATACATGTGTCATGTACATATTTTATAAATATATATACACATATCTTACATACATTTACATGTCTTATATGCATTTACATATCTTATATACATACGTCACATAGGCACGCAGGAGAGCCCAAAGAAGAATCATGTAGTCATCGGAGTGACGTAAGGTCGGTGACCTCCGATTATATTATGGAACAATCGTGGTCGCTTTGTCTCTCCTTGAAGGAACAAGTATTTTAAGGCGAGACTACCAACGGAGAATAGTGTCAACAGTAAACATAGATGGAATCATGGCATCATGGACGTCAACTCATAGGCTTTGGATTCCTTAGGAAATAGCATCATAGCTAGGAGGTGGAAATAAGGTTCAAGAACTAGTTTATTACTTCCATACTCGCATTGAATCCTTAGCTTAGAATTCTTAGCCGTAGAATCGTTCCGGTCGTACTTATCATAGGCATATTCTCTCGTCTAACATCGTCATTATCATTATCATCATAAAAGTATCCTCGGTAGAGTAGTCATAGTACTTATAATTTAGTAACGAAATCGGGATCAAAGGCCCCCTTTGGATTCAACTTCAAGTAAGTCAACAGAACTATAAGGAAAATCCGAGAGCAACGGGCCCACCTCGGCCCGAATGAGGCGGCGTGCTAAACTTACATATGTTACATGTCATGGCGTTACTTGTGAGGGTCTCAAGGTAGTCGGGTCTTAGTTATGCAAGTTCTAGAGGTTTAGGAAGGTTTTTCAACATTTTGCATAATTTCTAGTTCAATTCTACTGAATGAAAAAGGGGAAGCTTTAGGTGCAAATTTTGGAGAATAGGGTCGTCCCCGAGGCTCGTATCCAACTTAATACGTCTAAGACATGCCATAGAAAGAAGGGTGAAGCCTTACATACCTCTTTCCGCTCCTTTGGCTATCCCGAATTCAACTCGCAAATCCGCCAAAATCTGCAATTTGGTCACATTTACCCAAACTTTCATTAGGGTACTTAGAGTTGGAATCTTAAGGTAACACTTGGCTACCGAAATTTCGGCAGCACTTCCTCTGTAAATATACCATCCTCAACATTCAACCTAGCCAAATTTTGATCAATCACAATCCGGGAATTCGAACCCGGCCAACTATCAATGTAAACTCCACAACCACACTAGCGATTCACATATTCAATTCAAGATACATGATATCAATTTACTACTTTCTTCAAAACCTTTCGACTCCAATGAACACAATAACAATCTTATAACATATTCCAACAACACTATTCTAGTATCATTATATTTCATACATGTAAGAACATAACATTCAATTTACATAATTTTCCAAAACAAGCTTTCCACTACTAATATTTCTCTAAGCTCATTAGGCTTTCATTTGTAATATGAGCTCCACAACACAACGACCAACATACTAAATAAAACTTGCTCGCTATCCATTCACCATACATCACACATATACGGCTATATACACACCACACTCTACACGGCTTCACATGCATTCACAACTACAATCTCTCCAAACTCATTCAACTTCCATTTTCCACATAACATTCACAACAATAACAACCAAACACTAAATAAAATAATTGAAACATGCTTCCTACACATGCATACATGTGCACGGCCACATACAATATTCCTTTCCTTCATGAATTTCATCCATTTTAGCATACTACAACACATATAAACCATTCATAACACATAAAACAAGATTAAAACTCACCTTTCTTCTTCAACTTCTCACTTGACTACAACTTGGCAACTTGTATGATTATGAATTTTTCTTGCTTCCACAACAACTCCACCTTGTTAAGGACCCTTTAATTAGTGGAAAACAATTTTTGAAGGAATTTTTGTAAATTTTCTTGTTTGTTCTTGGCCGAAATGGTCCCTAGATGGTTCTCCTTCTTCTTTTTGTTCTTATCTTCTTGTAGTTTCTAGAGATTAATATGACCACAAAGATGACTTGGTCATCTTTTAAGCTTGACCAATAAGTCACCTTGGTGGGCTTAAGCCCACCCCATGGACCGGCCACTTTGGCCCAATCAACTCAAGCCCATTTTTTTTTTCACTTCATGGTGAGTTTTAAATTTTTCCAATTTCCAAATTTGCCCTTCGTCTTCCTTCGTACTTCCACGAGTCATATTGCAAATTTCCCTTTATGCCCTTGACCTTCCTCATTATTTCCATTTCTAAATTTTTCATAAGCAACTCATATGCCAAACAAAATAAAATATGGCCTTGCTTGTCGTCTTCCCGCGATTGTCTCGAATTATTCGATTATACAAAATGCGGGATATAACACAAATGATCCGCATGTTCTGCCTCAGATCTAGAATATACCAAGATATCGTCGATGAATACAATCACAAATAGGTCTAAGAAGGGCCTGAACACATTGTTCATTAAATCCATAAATACTGTCGGTGCATTAGTTAGCCTGAATGACATTACCCGGAACTCAAAATGGCCATATTTTGTTCTGAAGGCTGTCTTAGGGATATCTTTCTCCCTAACTCTCACTTGATGATACCCGGACCTCAAAACTATCTTTGTAAAACCATTTGGCACATTTTAATTGGTCAAATAAGTCATCAATCCTCGGAAAAGGATATTTGTTCTTAATCGTCACCTTATTCAATTGCCGATAGTCAATGCAAATTCTCAAGAAGCCATCTTTCTTTCAGACAAATAATACGGGTGCTCCCCACGGGGATGAACTAGGCCTAATAAAGCCTTTCTCAAGAAAGTCTTTCAATTGCACCTTCAAATCTTTCAATTATGCGGGAGCCATCCTATAAGGAGGAATAGATATAGGCTTAGTGTCTGGCAACACATTTGTTACACCCCAGAAAATTTCATGTTACTAAGGCTGCAGACGGCTTAATGTGAGCTCAAGGAGGAGAAAATATTACAAGTATAAAGGATGAAATTGTACTGTATTAGCATGAGGATAGCATGAGTATGATATTTGGAATTCGTACAATACGATTGGAATGATACGTTAAAAGATATATAGCCCTCGTAATCGTAAGTTGAGGTGGGGTCCACATGTCGAGATTTTATAAAGGAAATATGAAAAGTTATATGGATAATATATATGAAGTTAAACACAACTCAAGAAGGACCCTTGAGCCAAATCAAAGTGAAAGCCCTCCAAAAAGATGTTTTTAAGTTACGTTTTCGGGTGATCTGACTTCGGGAGGCCATAACCCATCATTATTTGGGAATTTGGGAAAACTCCTAAAATGAAAGTTGTAGATAATTGAAATACCTTTCCAACCATAGGTAGTGGGCCTGCATGTAACATAGGTATAAAAGGTTATGGACGTTTTAAGGCAGAAAGGTCAAGCTGGGCAGTGGGCTCGGCCCAACCCGATTCCAAGTCGGTTCAGGCCCACTTCCCTTGCTATTTAAGGGAAATTTTCAGCCTTATCTGACTCATTTTCATACAAAAGGTCCAGAATATTTTAGATAGAGAGAGAGGAGAGTTAGAGAGAGAAAGTGGAGAATCGATCAAGTTCGAGGCCCCGAATCCCGAGGCCCGTGAAGGATAAAATGTAGTACAAGTTGTTGCCGTCGTTTTAAGCTAAAAGTTGAACTTGGGGGATGTTGGTTTCGTGGTGGCTGCTCATATAAGGTTTGTTTAAGATGTTCTTACCATGATCATTGATAGATTTGACGGGTTAGAATAGAGAAAATGACGTTGAAAGTTCGGTTATAATTTTTGGATATCAAATGACATGGGGGCTGTTTTGGTATGATTAAATGGATAGAATTAGCTGGATATTGATATAAAATGATTGTTGATATGTTGTTGATAAGTTGTTGTTCTTGAATTTGGGAGAATAAAGTGTATGAAGATATCGTATACAAAGCGTATACTGGGTTGTTTTGGTGTATATATTTGTGAGTTGATGCTTTGAGTTTAAAGAGACTTATATGAGATGGTTGTTGTTGTTGGTTGCTGATTGTGTTGTTAAAATTTAATTGGAACTAGAGGGAAGCGAAGATTACAGGGAAAATGCTGCCCGAATTTACGGAAGTTAATTACGAGCTTAGAGAAGTATATGAATCTTTTTCAAGTTATCTACGGGGTTTCCTTTACCTTGATTGTGGATTGGCCAGTGTTTGGAAGCACAAGTTAAGCTAATCATGTAAGCGACAAGGTATGTAAGACAAACCTTTCTTCCTTTGGCATGATTCTTGCTGTTATTCATTCTATATGTACTCCATATGATTCCATTCTTAGACGAGTAAGGTCTAAATGTTTCTTGTGATGGCTTATTGATATTGTACTCCTATTCTGTTCCAAAGGGAACACCCATAAGGTGCCAAGTGCTGTTATGTATATGGTTTTACTAATGATTTCGAGAAAATGAGTTTTATACTAAAGGAAACATAAGGTTTGATTTTCAAAACCATTCCGAAGGGGGTGCGAGATTTTACTACTTCATTTCGTTTACGATTTATGTCTACATTCCATAGTATCATCCCTTTGTACTGATATGATCACTTATTCTTTGGGTATGGCAATATGATGAAATTGAGTAGAATATAAGTAGTAAGAATTTGATAACAATTCTACCCTCAAACCTGAAAGTATGTCCTCCTAAGTCTAGTGAGATACAAATTTGATAACTTCTTATGAAATTCTAAGGCTAATAACTGGATTGTGATGAATTAATTAGTGAATTATGCTTTGAATTGAAATTGTTATTTATGAATTGAGTTTGTGTCGATACGATGGTGATATTAAGCCGGAAGCGGCTGCCCGAAGGGGCCACCCTAGCTAAGCCGGAAGCGGCTGCTCGAAGAGGCCATCATTATTATACTAGAAGCGGTCGTCTGAAGGGACTGTTGTGATACAAGCCGGAAGCGGCTGTCCGAAGGGACTATTCTGTTAACATGTCGAAAGCGGCATATGTTTTGGATTGCATTATTTACTTAAAGATTGTTTTGAGACTTCGTGTGCACATTTATGTTTCTTCTAGCAAAGGCTGCAGGTATTGAGTTAGATTGTGATTTATTCTCTCCTAAGTCAAATTATGATTATGACTTCTTACCACCTCACATACTCAGTACATTGTCCGTACTGACGTCCTTTTGCCTGGGGACTCTGCGTTCGTGCCCGCAGCCCCAGATTGTTTGGCAGGTTAAGTGTATAGCTAGGATGCTTGGATGTCAGCTGGAATTGGCAAGTTCCACCTCATTCTGGAGCTGTGCTAAGTCATGTATCGATATGTATGATTATGGGTATGTCAGTGTCACGGCCCAACCCCGTGGGCCATGACTAGTGCTCGACCTGGACACTCGTATACGTACCTATTAGATATAGTCAAACTGAAGCTAAAATCAATATGAAAACTTGCAAAAGAACTCCAAGGGCTCATAACGTCATCATATATACATATATCCAAATAACCGGTCTCCTGGGGAGTCATAACTGATCAAAACATAATATGATACGCAAGCCGACAAGGCTGCCAGAATATATCAACATGATACGCTAGCCGACAAGGATGCCAATACATATCGTCACCATACGCAAGCCTACAAGGCTGCCACTACAGACGAACATATCCATAGCACATCGTGTAGACACAACTGAACAAAACTTATACACAACCCACACATATGTCTACAGACCTCTAAGAGTACCGATAGCGAAATATGATGGGACATGGCCCCGCCGTACCCCTGGATAAACATATATATATATATATATATACATCATAAGATCTGTACCAAAAGTCTAGGCTCCGGAAAAATGGAGCTCTCCAAGACAGCTGAGTAGAAGTCCTATGCTAAAGGGTCACCAAACTGACTATTTGTACCTGCGGGCATGAAATGCAGCCCCCCAAAGAAAGGGGGGTCAATACGAGATATGTACTGAGTATATAAAGCATAAAACACAATAAAGAGGGTCATGATTGAAATAGAAATTACAGGAGACAAGTATGACTTTCAAAATACCAATACACTTGCCTTATAAAGTGTGAAACATGCATATCAATATCATATATCATATCCGGCCCACTAAGGGACTCGGTGAATAAGGTCATCACATACCATCCTTGGCGCCACAATCACATCATCATATCATCATATCATATATATATATACCGTATGCCGGCCTTTTAGTGAGGGACTCGGTGAACAATGCAGTGAAACTGTGCACGAAAACGTATCCTGGCCCGGGACTCAGTGAAAGATATATTGAGGCATGCACGAGCAAAGTAGTGAGCAACCATATGCAAACTAAATCATATCTGAGACTCAATAGAATAATCAAAATAAACCATCACCAAAAATCAAGACAATAGTCATATCAAGTACCCTTCGAATGTCACAATGGGTTATATCAAAATAGAACTTCTGGAATCATAGACACGTATCAAGACACAATGAAATAGCTTCTGGAAATCAAGAACATTAGCCATCCTAGTGGCTCTAAGAATAGGATCTTCTTTGGAGTCATATACTCGTCGTCTGGTTGTTTCATAAGATCATGCCAAAAAGAAAGAAGGGTTAGCTTTACATACCTGTTATAGGTTAACCGTAACCAAGTTCGCTTCGTCGCCCCTTTAGCCTATTTAACATGAACGTAACGCTATCGTTAGTAGACTATACTTTCTAGCTTATAAATCTACAACCAATCACTCATAGGGATCATTCTTCAGTTCATATATTTTTTTTGATTAGGATTTTGGTTAGTTAAGAACTCAATGGAAATCGGGCAGCATTTCCCCTATATAACTCATCTAACCCGAACTTCCAATTAATCTCCTGTTATCACAACAATACCAACAACAACAGTAAAAGAAATATTCATATCAAATCCTTAAAATCCAGCCCATAAACAACTCAAACAACCCAATAACCTTTCTTAATCCTTTTCCAATCCAAATCACTAACATCTAAGATTATACACCAAACAGACCAACATACACTTTGTATACGATACGTTATACACTTCTTTCTTCCAGATTTAGAAGCCACGTCACCAACAACACGACAACAACAAGAACAACAACACATGAACATAAAACCACACTTTTAATCTTTCAATTCAACAATTCCATATAACAACTACATCTTTAATTATCATAATTCCTTCACTTTTAACACACCATCAACGACACCATTAATCCAATTATACCATGAAATGAGAAGATCTTACCTTAATTTCACTCACTTGCACCAATTGCACTATTTCTTCTTCCTCAATTCAATACCCAATGTCGCTATCACCTCCTTGGACGTGCAAACTACCTTTTAACTTTAGCAAGATTTTTTTTTTTTTAAAAATGGGCTGCCATGGCCGAGAGCTTGGCAACCATGGCAAGCACCTCTTTCTTTGCTTTTAATCAAGTTGAACTTGCAAATGATGATGACTAGCCAACCTTAGTCATTAACATATATATATATGTGGTGTCCCTCCATAGGACACGTGCCCCCCCTAATGACTCATCATTTTTTTTAATTAAATCGATGGGGCCCACTTAATTATCTACTTAGCTAACTTAATTAATCTTTAATTAATCACTAATCCCCACTTAATAATCTAATCATAGTTAATTAATCCCTAATCTTCATTAATATTTCTATACTAATTGAAATTATAACAAATCGTGCACTAATTAAAATCGAGGGTTAAAAGTCCTTATTTCATATCCCAAAAATAATCTCGTCGTTAGCTTATGTCTATTAGCTTACGAATAATTCGACGTACAAAAATACGGGTTATAACATCCTTCCCCTCTTTGGAACATTCGTCCTCAAATGTTAAACTAGTCTTGCGCTCCCAATATTTCCTTAAATGTCCTTTTTATAAAATTCAGCCCTTCACATGTCTCTTTCGTTTGTCAATTCCCTTCAATTTGTTATAATGCATTCCAGATATCTAAGTAACTATTTTCCCATAATATTTCCTCTTTCTGTTGCTTCTCGAGGTAATAATTCCACGTCATTGTCTTTATGGTTGATAGTTGTATTGCCAGCTCTTCTGCTGAAATGTTACTTTCTCTCGTCTGCATACTGCTCAGTTGTACTGGCACTGATTGATTCTGACTTGTATTCATGGTGCTCTCAGTCATAACTCAGCTCTTTTTCTTCTCCTATAGTTACTCTCTTAAGATGTATCGTTCACTTCATCTTTACCTCTTAATCCTTAATTAAGATTTTATAACGCGTAGATGTTCCTCATCGATTCATTAGGCTTTACAACCCTTGGAGTATTTCATACCTCCGGTAACTTGTAGATCCTTCGTAGATTCTTTGAATAAAACGACATTTCCCAGGGTGTAACATTATTTTACTCCAATAACCTTGCTTTGCTCTGCTGTTACAGTCCATATTATGGAATCTTCAGCATCGTGTATCACTTCTCGACTTTCTCTTTAAACGATTTTTAACTGTCACTTTGCTTTTAACTCATAATCTCCATCTTTAGAGTTGGTTATCAAGTAGTGCTGAAGTTTCCCCATATAATAACTTTACACAGCTGCCCTGTGCTCTGACTTTTATTAACTGGTATAATTCCGCAAGAGTTCATTATTTGACATATAAATTCACTGTCTCCTAGTAACCAGCTCGTTCCGATCGTCTCGCTTAAGCTAATTCACAATTTCTCTTAACCCAACTTGTAACACTTTAGGCGTATTCTATTGCCCCTTTACCCAGATTTTGCTTTTAGTTTTACTGTCAGACATTATGTTGCAATCTTTACGCAAATATGTGAAGGTGCTCAAATTAGCCTGAGAAATACCTTAGCGTCGCTTCACTAGTCTTTACACTTTACCTTGAATTCTTCTCTCGTGTCATTCAATAGTATCGGGCTCAGCTATGGCCATGTCCTATTTGCCCTCAGTATTAATTCCATCTCGGTAATTTTGCCTCAAACCATCTTACACCTTTCCTTAATGTATCCAAAATATCGCAACCGCATTGTTATTACTGAATCCTTACTCTTCCTATCAAGTACTCACTTGGTTTCATCCTTAGCTTACAAATACTCGTAGGTTGTATAACTATTCTTGTATATCTTGTATAAAATATATCCAATCTTAGTCCTAGATTTTCCTCCTCCTGGTTCATTCTGCTTTACATATGTTATTTGTACTAAAACTCACTTGCTGTCTATCTTGTCATACTCCTTTTCTTTCCTATATTCACCATTCAATTTTCTCATATCCTATTATAGGAGATTTCCTGTCCCTTCTCCTTTGCTATTTATAAGTCACAATATCACTAGCAAACAACTCCGCTGCTAACGTCTTAACCTCTAATCCAGTATAGCATTGTTATTCTTTATAATATCTCTTAAGTTACTCGTTACCATTTTCTTGTCGTATTCTTTCTTTTTATAAGCATCCACTTTCTAATGTCATATTATCCAAGATCTTTACAAATAATTCTCAGCACTGTCTCAAATACCATCCTGAATTCTATCCGTTTATTGCTGGCTTTCAGATCTTACTAACTTGTTTCAGCAAGGGATCTCACTTGAAGTTTAAGTATCCATATAAATATATTGTAGTGTCAATTGTTTCCATCTTACACTTGCATTCCTTTTATCCGCTTCCCCCCTTAAGGGTGTACTTATACCATTATCTATTTATATTCTGCTCTATATCTCTATTTCCAATCTCAAATTCATCTGATCTCTTTTCCAATTCACTTGGTATACTGTACCATATCCATGTCCTTCTTTATCATCTATAACTTTGATTATCCACATACGAAACCTTAATCAAAATCAGGAAACGACGAGAACCTCTCGATATATAGTACAAAATCTCATCTGATAATATGTACTCGAGTAATGCAATCAATGTAGCAACTCACCCAAGGCCACATTCTTCCTACTCCAATCAACAATTAATTAGCACTTGAAGTCGTCCCAAATTCTCAATCAGGTAGCACTTATTTTCTGATGATAAGTGTCTCAAGTTCTCTCGTAAAATTATCTTTATCCCAACCTGTATCATCTGTTTCCTTTAATAAATTCACACTGCATTAGTTGTTCCTCAGGCCTACAGTCCTTGTCCTTTACAGATTTCACTATTTCCGAGGTGAAGTCATATATACGCAATACTCCTTTATGCCTTATGCTCTCTTTCCCTTGTTGTGTACCCGGTACCGACTTCTAATTTACTCAAATTCATATCGGGTTCATCTAAATGACAATCTTATCTTATAACCTCATCGTTATACTATACCTTTAAGCTCGTAGCTATATATTTCCCTTTCGTTCTATACCTATACTCAATAAATTACGTCTATCTTGGGTGCTTCCTTTAGTATTCCCTTACCATTTCTCCAGTCTATGTCCATCCTTTATTTTGTGCACGAGGAATCTCATGCTATCTCTGTATCCTTCGGAAAACACTACTTCAGCATAATCCCTTTCTCATTCTCCAAACGTATTCTGTTCATCCTTATTTATTCTTATCATCCCAGTCATCTCTGGCACTCATTCTGCCTCGTTGCTCATCTTTCTATAGTTTAGTCTTTCACAATTCCGTCACTTATATTACTCATTTTCTTGACTACACATGTCATAACCTATTACTAGACTGTTATTCCGCTCGCTTTCCTCTTGTTTCCTTCCTTCAATTAACTCTTTCTTTTCTTATGCTCACTTTCATTTTCATTATCACACAATCTCTATTCTGAACTTTCCCTATAGGACCTTATAAGTCCTTCTCATTCGTTCCATACCTTGCCGATTTCACATTTGCCTTTACACTTTAGTCGCATAGATCACGTCATATCTTTTAGCCACTTCCTCACTAGGCTTTACTCATTTTTATAACAAGCCTTGTTAATTCACGTAATATCCTGTTCGTAATCAATCCTATAGCGTAACACTTCTTAACCTTTTACCCTTTCTGGTCAATCTTATCCTTAATACCTCACCAGCTGTCTTATTAATACATTCATATTCGTCACAATTCTTCTTCCTCTGTATTCTTGTCTCAATCATACTATTACTTTTCCTAACTATAAACTCGTCGTAACTTATTCCTACTTATCAGTTCACTCGATACCTCAATAAAACGTTCTGTTAAGATTTTCCTCCTTTTCCTAAATCATCCCTTAGTGTCACAGCCCTTTTCAAATTATCCTAGCATTTCAGCAACAACACATGAAACACATGATCTAAGACAGCCCACAAGCTTAAGTTTTCCTTCTACAAATTCCGTCTCCAATTAGTTGATTAAGAACTAATAACTCAAGGACATAAAGATATGACGAAATGTTACCTCAAGAACACAAGAAAGCTCTAACTCCAAGATTACGTCACCATGAAGCATCCTCCAAAACCATCACAAGAAGAAGAACTAGAATCCGACAAGCACCACGGGACTTCTAACGCTTGATTCACATAGTTTACCGTCAGATTTGTTCTTGGGTCATGAACGAACTATTTAGTTCATAAATGTTATAGCCCGTATATTGTACGTTTGAAAATTCTAAAGTCGTCGTGGAAAGTTATGAACGGGACTATTTTAAAAAGGGTTGGAATGTGCAAGTGGTTATAAAAATTAGTTATGAATATTATTGCATGGAAATATTGAGAAAGGTTAAGGGTAAAAATGAAAATTCACAAAATGGCTTGTGGTAATATTGAGAAAAATCGAGGGGCAAAATGGGAATTTCACAAAAGTTTATAAAATTTCCATGTTGGTTGTGTGGCATAAGTATATGCCCACATTGCTTTGGGGGCTAAAGTGTACCAAGGAAAACATTTGGTCTTCTTTGACCAAATAAAGCAATTCAAAAAAAAAAAAAAAAAAAAAAAAAGATGAAGAGAATGGAAAGGTGAGGGTTCGGCCCTAGACATGGAAAATTGGCTCTATGAAATCTTGCCCCAAAAATTATTTTCTTGTGGTATTCCTACTAATTCAAGGGCCCTCTACAACGTGGTGTAATTGTTTCGGAAGATAGGCCATCCGTTTCATTGTTTTCCGCACTTTGGTTGAGTAAAGAAGTTGGGAGGCAAAGGTAAGAATTAATCCTCTTTTATATGTTATAAATGGTTTGTGTATGTTGTGGTATGTGGAAATAGAAGAGAAGCATGAAAACATGCATGATTGGAAGCTTGGCCGTGTGTGTACATGTTGTGTAGGAAAAAAAAATGGAATAATTTTTATATGGTGATTTGATTGTTGTTGATAAGTATCCTATGATGAAAATGAGAACTTAATGATTCAAGTTGGAGTTGAGATTAGTGTGTATAGCCGCGTGTGTGTGTGGTATGTAGAAATGATGAATTAAGTGTATTTAGCATGATTATGTGTTGTTGTGATGTGCAAAAAAAAAAAAAAAAAAAAAGGATGAAAATTATGGAATGTGTGTGTTGAAGGGCTGGCCGAAAATGGACTGTTTTGCATGTCAAAGAATGAACTAATTTTATTTAGTATGTTTGGGTTGTTGTGTTGTGGATTATGTGATGTAAATGAGAGCTTAATGATCTAAGATGGTGTCGTAATTGTTGCGGGCTGTTTTTGGAAAGCCAATTTGAATCAAATGTAGTTTCTTGTAATCATGATAATAATGTTGTTAAAATGTGGTTTGTTGGTGTAGTTTGTGAAGTTTGAAGAAAGAAATGTGTTGTGATGGTTCCTATGGAAGTTGGAAGATTTCGGGTTCCATGATGCATTGTTGGGTTGTTTGAAGAATTGTGTCAATTGTTTAAAGCATTCGTGAATATTGTTTGAATGGTCTTGGATTAGTAATCGAATGCATAAACGTTGATATTAGTAGGAATATTGTGAACGTTGTCGGATTATGTAAAAAAAAAGAGCGTTTAATGTTAGAATGTATTCTTGAATTGATTATTGATGTCGTAGCTTGGTTGTTGGTTGGGTTGTTGTTGAATTGGGCCGAGCCATATTCTCGGGGTTGGTATATCTACGGGGGAGGTGCTGCCGAAATTTCGGCAGAATATAAATGAATGTATTGAAAGGTTGAGGCAAATATTTGACGAAGGAACTAATGAATGGATGAACTCTCTTGCATGTAGACAAACAAGTTGGATGCACAAGCGTAACTAGTTGGTCGCGGCACAGGTATGTAAGGCTCACCCTTTCATTCTTTGGCATGTCCTAGAGCCAAGTAAGGTATAATGTGATATGCTGCCTTGGGGTAACTCTGTTCTGTGATTCTGAGTCTGATTATGATTCTAATTCACTTCTTGACCTGAGTTTGTGATCCTAGTTCATCCCTTGATATAAGTATTTTGGTACAAGTATTCTGATATACGTATTTTGATATAAGTATTTTGATATAAGTATTTTGGTACAATTATTCTGATATACGTATTTTGATATAAGTATTCTGATATAAGTATTTTGATATAAGTGTCGTGATATAAGCATTTTGATATCAGTCTTCTGATATAAGTGTTTCGATATGAGTATTTTGATATAAGTATTCTGATGTAAGTATGCTGATATAAGTATTCCGATATGAGTATCCTGATATGAGAATTTCAAAATCAGTATCCTGATAAGAGCATTCTGATATGTTTATTCTGGTTCGAGAACTTCTGTAAGATTTAATGTCCCTAACTTCCGTATACGATCTCGGATTGCTCGGAAATGTTTGAAGAGGTTTCTGTATCAAGACGTCCATCATTTTCTTATACGTAAGTATGGTTCCAAAATCTCTATTTGATCTGATTCGTAAGGACATCCGAAGGTGCCTGATATGACTATGACTCTGATTCTCCGAAAAAGGCTTCTGAAACGCTTATAAAGCGCTCTGTCCTTCAAACGCTCGTAACTTCCTCATACTACGCCGGATTGACCTGAAATCTGTTCCGAGCCTCCAGGTATCGGTAAGTACACTGGTCTGTTGAGTCTTGATGTCTATGCATGTGGTTTCTCACGACTCTGCTCGTGCATGACTCAATGTATCTTTCACTGCGTCCCGGGCCAGGTTCTGTTATGTCCTCGTGTGTCCGCTACGATATGATTCACTGCGTCCCGGGCCAGGTTCTGTTATCGTGCGCATTCCCCTGCATTGTTCACTGCGTCCCTCATAGGCGGGCCGTGCTCTGTTATATGGTATGATGATATAATGATATGGGGTGGTGGCCAGGATGGCATATGATCTGTCTGTTCACCGCGTCCCGTACTAGAGGGCCGAGCTCTGTTACCGCACCCCTCACTGGAGGGTCGGGGTCTGATATATGCATACATGATACATGAAATTAATATATGATGATTCTGTTTACCGCGTCCCTTATCACAGGGCCGGGTTCTGTTATACGCATATGTGACATACGATTATGAGTATTCTGTATGTTCTGACATCATCTGAGTGTTCTGTATGTTCTGACATCCTCTGAGTATTTTGTATGTGCTGCATTCCGTCCGGTATATGACATCATCTGTACGTTCTATATACCGTCCGATATATGACATCATCTGAGTATTCAGTACATTCTGTACTCCGTCTGACGTATGACCTTATCTGTGCGTTCTGTACGTGCCACACTCCTTCTGACATCTGGTGTCGGTATGTGCGATATGTGTCTGGAAAGTAAGTATGTCGGCATTCTGTATGCTCTGCATGATTTTGTTATGCTTTGTATGATTTGTACGGTCTTTATGATCTGTATTGGTCGGTATGGTCTGTGTCGGTCTGTATGGCCGGTATTGGTCTGTATGAACTATGTCTGAGAAGCAAGTAATTTGGTAATCTGGATAATATGCTCACCCTGGTACTATTTGTTTCAATTATGGTTCTGCTTTCTGTATTCTATGTCTTACATACTCAGTACATATTCCGTACTGACCTCCGGTTCTTTGGGGGCTGCGTTTCATGCCGCGCAGGTACTCCCAGACGAGATAAGGACACTATAAAAGATATTTCAGCAGTGGTGGCGAACTCCATTTGCTCTTGGAGGACTGCCAAGTCAGGGTATGGCATATGTGCTATGGTTTCTGTATGGTGTTAGAGACTTTGCAGACAGCGTCGTGGGTATGGTGTGTCAGTCTGTAAGCGGCTCCATCCGCCGATATGTTGGTCTGTGTTATGTATTGAACTTTGTACGACTATAGATTTGTTTGCTTGGAAGCTTCGAGAAAGAGCATTTCTGAAAGAAAGAAAAAAAAAATTACTATGTACTTTATCTGATTTGAGTTAAAAGTTTGACGTAACTGTATGTGCAGCAAGAGTTTGAGGGTTCGCTCGGCCCTAAGTATGGGTCGGGTGCCCATCACACCCTAGTAAGGTCGGGGTGTGACAATAAACTACTTGCCGTATGCTTTGTACTCTTCAAATACAAATGAAACTTAATTGTGGACGTTTTTGCTCTTCAACATGAGCCGCTTCTAAGGTAAAATGTGACTAGAAAGTATTCTGGTCCATTCAAATGAATTCCAAACTTTGCTGCTCATATATGCTTCTTCGAAATAAATTTACCAAATAGGAATGATGCCTCTTACGGATGACATGAAGGGTATCTCTTAAAGCATTAATCCAACATGATAAATTTACCCTATCGATATCGACCTCATAGTTACTATTACTATCAATTCAATAGTTAACTTTATTTCTCGAAGTCAGACTTGCAACTTGGTCAAATCCTATTATTACCATTGACATGACCTTTCAAGACATATTACAAACTTATATCTCATCCTCTTTTTATTTCTAGGAAAATTTTGGCAGAGTTTTCTCTGTATTTCTTACTATCCCAAAACCTGCACGCAGGAAATACCAACAATGCCTCACAGGGCCAACATATATTCGTATATATATATCATATCATATCATAGCCACACAGGGCTCCCAATTTCAAGTAAAAGTATAAAGATGTCGAAACTTACCTCACATATCCCACCTCGAGACGTACCTGATCCTTTAACGATCTGTCTTGTTATACCTTCCTATCTACCTTCCCTTTCATTCTTCGACTTTACATTTCAATCATACTTCAATATTCTTACCTTATCCGACATGCATCTTTCGCACCGTTACTTACCTATGTACTCTATAACTTCCAATATCATCAGTCTTTCTTCTGTATATGCCGTTCTTCAGCGGAAATCAAGGGTTAGTATAAGGAATTTTATTTCCTATGGCTGGGCTCTATCGCACGATCTTAGATATGAAAGAAAGGTAACACCCTAAATGTCCTGTAGCTTCCTGTTTATAGATGTGGTGCACAACACACCGATAAACAAGACTCTACTAGACACGGTCTGTAGACACTCCGAGGACGAACTGCTCTGATACCACTTTTGTCACGGCCCAACCCCGTGGCGCATGACTAGTGCCCGACCTGGACACTCATATACGTACCTATTAGATATAGTCAAACTGAAGCTAAAATCAATATGGAAACTTGCAAAAGAACTCCAAGGGCTCATAACGTCATCATATATACACATATCCAAATAACCAGTCTCCTGAGGAGTCACAACTGATCAAAACATAATATGATATGCAAGCCGACAAGGCTGCCACAATATATCAACATGATACGCTAGCCGACAAGGATGCCAATACATATTGTCACCATACACAAGCCTACAAGGCTGCCACTACAGACGAACATATCCATAGCACATCGTGTAGACACAGCTGAACAAAACTTATACACAACCCACACATATGTCTACAGACCTCTAAGAGTACCGATAGCGAAATATGACGGGACATGGCCCCGCCGTACCCCTGGATAAACATATATATATATATATATACATCATAAGATCTGTACCAAAAGTCTAGGCTCCGAAAAAATGGAGCTCTCCAAGACAGCTGAGTAGAAGTCCTATGCTGAAGGGTCACCAAACCGACTATCTGTACCTGCGGGCTTGAAATGCAGCCCCCCGAAGAAAGGGGGGTCAATACGAGATATGTACTGAGTATATGAAGCATAAAACACAATAAAGAGGGTCATGATTGAAATAGAAATTACAGGAGACAAGTATGACTTTCAAAATACCAATACACTTGCCTTATAAAGTGTGAAACATGCATATCAATATCATATATCATATCCGGCCCACTATGGGACTCGGTGAATAAGGTCATCACATACAATCCTTGGCGCCACAATATATATATATATATATATATATATATATATATATATACCGTATGCCGTCCTTTTAGTGAGGGACTCGGTGAACAATGCAGTGAAACTGTGCACGAAAACGTATTCTGGCCCGGGACTCAGTGAAAGATATATTGAGGCATGCACGAACAGAGTAGTGAGCAACCATATGCAAACTAAATCATATCTGAGACTCAATAGAATAATCAAAATAAACCATCACCGAAAATCAAGACAATAGTCATATCAAGTACCCTTCGAATGTCACAATGGGTTATATCAAAATAGAACTTCTGGAATCATAGACACGTATCAAGACACAATGAAATAGCTTCTGGAAATCAAGAACATTAGCCATCCTAGTGGCTCTAAGAATAGGATCTTCTTTGGAGTCATATACTCGTCGTCTGTTTGTTTCATAAGATCATGCCAAAAAGATAGAAGAGTTAGCTTTACATACATATTATAGGTTAACTGTAACCAAGTTCGCTTCGTCGCCCCTTTAGCCTATTTAACATGAAAGTAATGCTATCGTTAGTAGACTATACTTTCTATCTTATAAATCTACAACCAATCACTCATAGGGATCATTCTTCAGTTCATATATTTTTTTTTATTAGGATTTTGGTTAGTTAAGAACTCAACGGAAATCGGGCAGCATTTCCCCTATATAACTCATCTAACCTGAACTTCCAATTAATCTCCTATTATCACAACAATACCAACAACAACAGTAAAAGAAATATTCATATCAAATCCTTAAAATCCAGCCCATAAACAACTCAAACAACCCAATAACCTTTCTTAATCCTTTTCCAATCCAAATCACTAACATCTAAGATTATACACCAAACAGACCAACATACACTTTGTATACGATACGTTATACACTTCTTTCTTCCAGATTTAGAAGCCACATCACCAACAACACGACAACAACAAGAACAACAACACATGAACATAAAACCACACTTTTAATCTTTCAATTCAACAATTCCATATAACAACTACATCTTTAATTATCATAATTCCTTCACTTTTAACACACCATCAACGACACCATTAATCCAATTATACCATGAAATGAGAAGATCTTACCTTAATTTAATCAGAGCCAATTCTACACTCACTTGTACCAATTGCACTATTTCTTCTTCCTCAATTCAATACCCAATGTCGCTATCACCTCCTTGGACGTGCAAACTACCTTTTAACTTTAGCAAGATTTTTTTTTTAAATGGGTTGCGGTGGCCGAGAGCTTGGCAACCATGGCAAGCACCTCTTTCTTTGCTTTTAATCAAGTTGAACTTGCAAATGATGATGACTAGCCAACTTAGTCATTAACATATATATATATATATATATATATATATGTTGTGTCCCTCCATAGGACACGTGCCCCCCCTAATGACTCATCATTTTTTTTAATTAAATCGATGGGGCCCACTTAATTATCTACTTAGCTAACTTAATTAATCTTTAATTAATCACTAATCCCCACTTAATAATCTAATCATAGTTAATTAATCCCTAATCTCCATTAATATTTCTATACTAATTGAAATTATAACAAATCGTGCACTAATTAAAATCGAGGGTTAAAAGTCCTTATTTCATATCCCAAAAATAATCTCGTCCTTAGCTTATGTCTATTAGCTTACGAATAATTCGACGTACAAAAATACGGGTTATAACATCCTTCCCCCCTTTGGAACATTCGTCCTCGAATGTTAAACTAGTGGTTGATGCTCTTAGCCGTAGATCTATGGGAAGTTTGTATGATGTACGACCAGAGAAGAGAGAAATGGATCATGAGCTCCAGCAGTTAGCTAGCCTAGGAGTTCGAGTAGTGGACTCAGGTAGCAGGGGAACTACCATTCAGAATTCAACAGTCTCGTCGCTAGTGGCGGAAGTGAAAGAGCGACAATATGAAGATTCCATGCTAATGCATTGCAGGGATACACTTCCTCAGAAGAAGGAGTCATCATTTGAGATTGCAGGAGACAGAGTTCTCCGATGTCGAAACAGATTATGTGTTCCTAATGTGGTAGGATTACGCCACCAAATATTAAGAGAAGCTCATTGTTCCCGTTATTCTGTCCACCCCGGAGCAACGAAAATGTACAATGATCTTAAGTCTATATATTGGTGGAATGGGATGAAGAAAGATATAGCGGAATTCGTAGCTCAATGTCCCAACTGTCAACAAGTGAAAATCAAGCACCAAAAGCCGGGCGGATTGTTGCAAGCTATAGAAATTCCAACTTGGAAGTGGGAAGTAATTAACATGGACTTCATTACAGGCTTACCCCGTTCTCGACGTAAGTATGATTCCTTATGGGTGATTGTGGATAGACTCACGAAGTCAACTCATGTCTTACCAGTCAGAACGACATATGTGGCGGAAGATTATGCAAAGCTTTATGTTAAAGAAATAGTGCGACTCCATGGTGTCCCAGCATCTATTATCTCAGATAGAGGAACTCAGTTTACAGCAAATTTTTGGAAGTCCTTCCAAGAGGGTTTAGGGACCCAAGTGAGCCTTAGCACAACATTCCACCCGCAGACTGATGGATAAGCTGAACATACCATTCAGACACTTGAGGATATGTTACGGGCATGTATGATAGATTTTGGAGGTAGTTGGGATGATCACTTACCACTTATTGAATTTGCTTATAATAATAGTTATCATTCTAGCATCCAAATGGCACCGTATGAGGCTTTATATGGGCGAAAGTGTAGATCCCCAATTGGGTGGTTCGAAGTAGGAGAGACTTAATTGATAGGGCCAGACTTGGTCCAGCAAGCCATAGAGAAAGTTAAGCTCATACAAGATCGGTTATTAGCAGCCCAAAGTCGTCAAAAGTCCTATGCGGATAATCGTCGAAGGGATTTAGAGTTCCAAGTGAAAGATTGGGTATTCTTAAAAGTGTCACCAATGAAGGGCGTAATGAGATTTGGCAAAAAGGGAAAGCTTAGTCACCGATACATTGGGCCTTATGAGATTGTGTGCAAGGTAGGCAAAGTGGCCTTTGAATTAGATCTACCCCCTGATTTGGAGTCAGTTCACCCAGTTTTCCATGTCTCGATGCTTCGTAAATGTGTTGGAGATCCTACTAGGATTGTGCCAGTAAATGATGTTCAAATGACGGAAAAGCTGACGTATGAAGAGGTACCCATTGCCATATTAGATAGGCAAGTGCGGAGGCTTAGAAACAAAGAAGTGGCCTCAGTTAAGGTTTTATGGAGAAACAATAACCGGGAAGAGATGACATGGGAAGCGGAAGAAAATATGAAATCCAAGTACCCGCACTTATTTCAGCCCCTAGAAGAGATCCAAGATGAGACATCCAGATCATAAGGTATGTATGTTTTCCTTTTTATGCATTTGGGTCGTGTGTGGCCACATTCTATTGCTATTATGTTGTTGCCCTGTGAGGCATTATTATTATGGGCTGTTGTGACAAGATGGTAGCGCCATATTACAGGGGAAACTCTGGCGAAATTTTTATAGAATCCCCGACGACTTAACATTCGAGGACGAATGTTCTTAAGGGGGGAGAATGTTACACCTCGGAAAATTTTCCGTTGATGCACAGTGAATAGACTAACGAAGAATATGAGTATAAGATATTTTAATAAGAAAGGAATGACGTTTGATGACCCTAATTAACATTTCAAAGGCATTTGAGATAAGAGAAGAAAGCTTGCCGAGAGAAGGCAAGGAATACAATGTGTATCGGAAAGAAATCACGAGTAACGAGTTAATGATAAATAAATGGTGCTTTGGAGAAGAGTTATAACGTCCGTTAGATTGTTAATGAGGTGATAAACAAGTGCTAAGAAGGTTCCCTAAGGATTGAAGATCAACGATGTGACAAGAAAACGATCAGTGAAAAGATGAGTTATACGGTCGATTATACGGTCCGTATAATGGACCGTAGGATTGTCACAGTGAAGTCCCTCATGGGTGATATTATAAGGTCACTTATACGGACCGTATAAAGTTATACGGCCATATAATGTGTTGTATAATGGTCACAGAGGCAAGGTGTTGAAGAGGAGATTTTACGGTCACTTATACGGACTGTATAAAATTATACGGCCCGTATAAAGTGCCGTCAAATGGTTACAGAATCGAGTGGAAAGAGGGGCGATTTCACGGTCACTTGTACGGACCGTATAAGTTTATACGGACCGTATAATTACCCGACAGATCAGATTTTTCACGATATTAAAAAGGGACCAAGTCATTATTTTCATTTCATTTTTCATCCACACTTCAAGAACTCTCTAGAAACCCTCTCCACTCTTCATCAACAAGAACACAAGACAAAGCTATGATCTACTCCATTAAACTAAGCAAACCAAGTGTATGAAACTCATTATTGATCATCCAAGTCAAGAAATCTCATTGGAGGTGAAACTAGGGTTTTGCTCAAGTGAAGTATTTCCACCCAAAGCTTATTCCTATACCATCTAAGGTAAGATTTATGGTATTTCCATGTTGTTTAAGGTATTTGAAAGTTGAAACACTTGGATTGTAAAAGGATATAGAAAATGGGTCTTGGATATGGGAATAGTGTCATTTTTTGTGTAATACCTTGGGTTGAGTAATGATTCTTGATACACTATGAATATAATAATGTTATAAATGATATTGAGAATATGGGATAGACATTGTATATGAGCAAAGGTAATAGTGTGCTTGTCACACCCTAGTCTTACTAGGGTGTGATGGGCACCCGGCCCCATACTCGGAGCCGAGCGAACTCGCTGACTCTTATTACACACATAGTCTCTTTGAACTCTTAAATCAAATAAAATGAAATACATAGTAAAGCTTTCAGAAATACTCTTTTTCGTTGTTCTCAAATCAAACAAAATCTGTAATTATATGGAATTTATAGCATAACACAAAATGACACATCGGCTGATGGAGCCGCTTACAAGACTGACATCGCATACCCACGACTCTGTCTGCAAAGTCTCTAACATCAATCAGAAATCATAACGTATAAACTCTGACTCGGCAACACTCCAGGAGCAAATGGAGCTTGCCAACTCCGCTGGAACATCTTCCATAATGGCTTCCACTTATCTGGGTGTACCTGCGCGGCATGAAACGCAGCCCCCGAAGAAAGGGGGTCAGTACGGAATATGTACTGAGTATGTAAGGCATGGAATACAGAAAACAGAACCATAATCGGAACAACGGTACAAAGAGTAAGTACATTAACTAGAATACCAAGGTTCTTATTTTCCGAACGCAAATCTTGCATACCGATGTCATATGTTAGAAGAAGTACAAAAAATGGGTAAATCATCCAGAGTACCAAAATACTTACTTTCCAAACACAGATCATGCGAGCCGACATCATATGTCATTATATACATATACATATAACAGATCCCGACCCTCTAGTGAGGGACACGGTGGATGGAGTCATCATGTATGCTGACATCATATATCATATGCACATATAACAGATCCCGACCCTCTAGTGAGGGACGCGGTGAATGGAGTCATCATATATGCCGACATCATATATCATATATGTATATAACAGATCCCGACCCTCTAGGGAGAGACGCGGTGAATAAGATCATCACATGCCATCCTGGCTGCCATCCCCATATCATCATATCATCATATACAGACATACATATAACAGAGCCCGACTCTCCAATGAGGGACGCGGTGAACAATGCAGAGAAGACGCACGATAACAGAACCTGGCCCGGGGCGCAGTGTAGGACATACTGAGGCTTGCACGAACAGAATAGTGCGAAACCATATGCACATAAATCAAGACTCGATAAACAAGTATACTTACCGACACCTGAAGGCTCAGAAACAAGTTTCGGGTCAATCCGATTTAGTATAAGAAAGTTATGAGCGTTTGAAGTACAGAACCTTCTACGAACGTTTCAGAAGCCATTTTTGGAAAATCAAAGCAACAATCATATCAAGTACCTTTCGGATATCGTTACGGATCAAATCAAATAGAGCTTTTGGAACCATATGTACGTATCAAAATATATCAAAGACTCAATGGAATAATCGAACGTGCTAGCATTTGCAAATCAAAACTTTAGTCATATCAATTATCTTTCGAATGCCATTCGGAAACATATCAAATAGATCTTCGGACATCAAAGATACGCATCAAAATCATATGAAATAACTTATGGAAATCAAGAACGTTAGCCATCCTAGTGGCTCTAAGAATAGGAGTTTCTTTGCAATCATACGTATATGTCATCTGCTCGTTTCATAAGGATCATGCCAAAAGAAAGAAAGGATAAGCCTTACATACCTGCTCCACGTCCTATTAGCTACGCTTATTTGTCCAAGCTCGCTATCTAAATTCAAGAAGATTTACACAATCATTAAACACATCATCACACACTTGTCTTAGTCTATCAAACAAATTCACTTATAATCTGCCGAAATTTCGGCAACATCTCCCCTGTAAATACACCATCCCCGAGAATCTAACTCGGCCAAATCATCAATCAACAATCCGAGAATTCAACTCGGCCAAATTATCAACAACAATACCAACAATCATACTAACACCAATCAATCCAAAATACATTCTAACGTTAGTAACTTCTTTTACATAATCCAACGACATTTTTCTTATATTCGATACAATCACAACAACCCAACTTACAATCTTCCAAACACATGTCTTTCTTCCAAACACATGTCTTTCTTCCAAATTCATGAATTATTTTTACAACTTACACATTAGCAATATCATTCATACAAATATAAGAAACCATACTAATGTCACATTAACTTCTTCAACAATCCCACAATGATTCCAACTTTATTTCAATTCATCAAACCTTCATTTTCATCATGAAACCCACAACACAACAATCAAAATACTAAATAAAATCAAGTCATCACATCTTATCATTACACCCCTATTCGGCCACAACCCTTGCACACATATTTCATGAGTTTCATCCATTTCTACATACTACAACATTTTATCATCCATAACACATGTAGAAGAAGATTGAACACATACCTTTCTCCACTTGCCTCTTTACTCGGCTAGGGGTGTATATTGCACAAATGAATGATTTAATTACTCCAACAACCCCTTCATGTTAATAAGGACCTTCCAATTAGTTGGAATACTAGAAGAAATAATTTTTTTGATCAACTTTTCATGGAGCCAAATTTGGCTAGCCATGGGCCGAATAGCCCCTTCTTCTCTTCTCAAGTTTCTAGTGTTGTAAAAAGATGAATAATTCTGTTGCTTTTTCATTACTCATCTCTCTCTCTATATATATGGCTTCTACCAACACAAGGTGGACACATGTCCCCTTCTCCCTTTTTCTTGAACTTTCTTAAAATAAACAAATATGACCACTTGTCTTGTTATATAAGCTTTGGTCCATATATATTTATAATTGGCCCCATTTAATAAAAATATGGACATATGCCACACGGCCAACATGGCCCCTTCAAGAACCTTCTTGAATATTTTGTGAAATTCCCATTTTTCCCCTAGCCTTCCACAATATTACCATGAACCACTTTGCGAATTTCCCTTTTTACCCTTAGCCTTTCTCAATATTTCCATACTAATAAACAACTTGTATATTAAAATAATTTTGGAAAATAGTCTTACCCTTGACTCATCACGACTACCTTGAAATATCCGAATGTACGAAATACGGGATATAACAGTGCTATGACCTTGGATAGGATGACTTGAAGTGAATTGAGGAATATGGATAATGTAGTTAAGTAAAGACTATTGTTATGATGTTGTGAATGTATTATTGATGTTTGGGAGTTGATTTATGATGTGGAGGAATGTCGTATAAATAAAGGAGATGCCGTCCAATTTTCTCTAGCCTTAATCATGTATGCTAGCTATCGGTTTTCTAATGATAGTATAACTCTAATGAAGGTAGAAACGTGAGCAATGGAGGAGAACGTGCAAGTGATAGAATAGTTGAACGGAAAGGTATGTAAGGCTAACCCTTCTTTCATAAGGTATGGTTCTTTGGCCAAATATCTATTCTTCTATGAGCCTATGATGCTCTCCAAATGATTCTATCTTCAAAAAAAAGCTACAAAGCTTATAATTCTTGATATGTATTACGATTCTACTAAATTCCTCATATGACGAATAATCCTATAAGGATAGATGTAATGATGACGACGATAATGGTAATGATGATAATGATGACGACGATAATAGCGATAACGATAATGATGACGACGATAATGGTAATGATGATAATGATGACGACGATAATAGTGATAACGATAATGATGACGATGATAGTAGTGACAATGCTAAAGATGCCTATGAGCTTATATGTATGTGTGCCTATGTATGGCTATTACGAAACCCCGAGCTTACATGACCGAGTAGAATATATATATATATATATATATATATATATATATATATATATATATATATATATATATATATATATATATATATGACGATGCGTGCTGTCACGACCCGACTAGGGGCCGTGACGGGTACCCGGGGCTAACCACCGAGCACCACTCGTTCTGCTACTCATTATACTCAATAGGCCTTCTTTTATCAAATTCATACTCAAATCATAAGAAAATCATTTTTTTTTCATTTGAGAACATAAATACTTTTATATGCATAAGCCTCTCGGCTATCAAAATGATAATATACACATATTGTCACACCCTAATCTCATTGGGTGTGATGGGCACCCGACCCTTACTTAGAGCCGGGCGAACCCTCTGACTCTTAATACACACATAACCTCTTTGGGCCTTTAAATCAAATAAACATTAAATACATAGTTAGGCTTTCAGAAATATTCTTTTTCTTTGTTCTCAAATCAACAGAATCTGTGATCATATGAAATTTATCACATAATACAGAATGACACATCGGCTGATGGAGCCGCTTACAAAACTGACATTCTATACCCACGACTCTCTCTGCAAAGTCTCTAACTTCGAACGAAATATCACAGCATAATACTCTGACCCGGCAACACTCCAGGGCAAATGGAGCTTGCCAATCCAGCTGAAGCATCTTCTAGCAATGTTCTTTACTCATCTGGGTGTACCTGCGTGGCATGAAACGCAGCCCCCGAAGAAAGGGGGTCAGTACGGAATATGTACTGAGTATGTAAGGCATGGAATACAGAAAAGAGGATCATAACTGAAACAGAGATTTACTAGAATCAAGTATGACCTTTTAAAACATCAAAGCACTTGCCTTTTTAAGTGAAAATCATGCATATTCACATCATATCATATGTACAGATAACGTGTCCCGGCCCTCCAGTGAGGGACTCGGTGGATAAATCATACATGTCCACATCATATATCATATATGCGTAACGTGTCCCGGCCCTCACGTGAGGGACTCGGTGGATAGAATCATGCATGTCAACATCATATATCATGTATACATATAACGTGTCCCGACCCTCTATTGAGGGACTCGGTGGATCATATATACATAACGTGTCCCGACCCTCTATTGCGGGTCTCGATGAATAAAACCATCATATGCCATCCTAGCCGCCATCCCCATATCATCATATCATCATGTACATATACATATAACGTGTCCCGGCCCGCAAGTGAGAGGGACTAGGTGAACAATGCAGTGGGATGCGCACGATAACATACCCGACCCGAGACTCGGTGAATAGATATATTGAGGCGTGCACGAGCAGAGTAGTGAGAAACTATATGCATATAAATCAAGACTCGATAGATAAGTATACTTACCGACATCTGAAGGCTCAGAAATAAGTTTCGGGTCAATCCGACTTAGTATAAGAAAGTTACGAGCGTTTGAAGTACAGAACCTTCTACGAGCGTTTCAGAAGCTATTTTTTGAAAATCAAAGCAACAATCATATCAAGTACCTTTCGGGTATCGTTATGGATCAAACCAAATAGAGCTTTTGGAACCATATGTACGTATCAAAACGTATCAAAGACTCGAGGGAATAATCAAACGTGCTATCATTTGAAAATCAAAACTTTAATCATATCAATTATCTTTCGAAAGACATTCGGAAACATATCAAACAGAACTTCAGACATCATAGATACGGATCAAAACCATATGAAACAACTTATGGAAGTCAAGAATATTAGCCATCCTAGTGGCTCTAAGAATAGGAAATTTCTTTGAAATCATACATATACGTCATTTTCTCGTTTCACAAAGATCATGCCAAAAGAAAGAAAGGGTAAGCCTTACATACCTGTGCCACGCCTTATTAGCTACGCTTATTTATCCAAGCTTGCTATTCTACATTCAAGAAGATTTTACATAATCATTAGATTTGTCGTCATATACTTGTCTTAATCCTTCAAATGAATTCATTTATAATCTGCCGAAATTTCGGCAGCATTTCCCCTATAAATACAACATCCCCGAGAATCCAACTCGGCCAAATTATCAATCAACAATCCAAGAATTCAACTCGGCCAATTTATCAACAACAACAATCCCAACAATCATGCCAACAACATCAATAATTAATTTAAGACGCATTTTATTTATATTCAATTCAATCCAAAATATATTCAAGCTAACACCAATGATCCCACATTCAAGTATTCATCCGAAATCATTCTAACATGATTCAAGAATACTTCAAACAATTCACATAACATTCACAACAACCCAATCAACATGCTACTTCACCCGAAACCTTCCAAATTCAATAAGAACAATGACAACACATTTCCTTCTTTCAAATTCAATTACAACAACCCAACTTACAATCTTCCAAACACATGTCTCACCTTCAAATTCATGAATTATATTTTCAACCTACACATTAACAACTCTATTCTTATAATTATGAGGAACCATTCTAATACCACACTAACTTCTTCCATAATCCACAAACGATTTCAACTTCATTTCAAACCATTAAATCTTCATTTAACATCATAGAATCCACCACAACAACAATTAAAATACTAAATAAAATTAGTTCATCACTTCCATACCATGCAACTCCCACACGGCTTCACTATACACATACACATTTCATAAATTTCATTCATTTCTTCACTCTCCAACATATACAAATCATCCATAACATATGTAAAAGAGGATTGAACACATACCTTTTTCACTCAACTTCTTGGCTTGACTAAGGTTGTGAACTTGCACAATTAAATGATTTTATTGCTTCAACAACCATTCCATGTTAAAGAGGATGTTCCAATTGGTTGGAATACTAGAAGAAATAATTTTTCTTGATCAATTTCCATGGAGCCAATTTTCTTGGCTAGGGCCGAATGCCCCTCTCTTCTTCTTCCTTTCTTTCTTTCTTAAAGTTTCTTGATTTGGAAGGAGGAATATGTCTTATTTGACCACTTAGGTATATATTTATACAAGGCTCCTACAAATAGGAATATGAACACATGGCCATGGGTGGGACCTACTACCTTAAGCCACACGGCCACAATGGCCCATTCAAGAACATTCTTGAATTGTTGTGAAATTCCCATTTTGCCCCTAGCCTTTCCACAATATTATCATGAACCATTTTGCGAATTTCCCTTTTTACCCTTAGCCTTTCTCAATATTTCCATACCAATAATATTCATAAATAATATTCATAAACAACTTGTATATTAAATAAGATCAAAATATAGCTTTGCCCTTAACTTCTCACAATTATCTTGAATTATCCGAACGTAGTAAATTCGGGCTATAACACATATGTACATATCTACAGTAGTGACCTTATGAGACCATATAACCCACACTGCGTATCTACGAGCCTCTACTAGAGTGCTAGACATACAGACGGGACAGGACCCCGTCGTGCCCAAAAATAGACATATATGTACACAAAAGAATGATCAAGGCACCTCCGGAATAATGGAGTGCTCTCAACTCAGCTAACAGCTCCTACGAGTCTGGATCAAGATTACCTCCCTGTCTACCTGTGGGCATGAACACAGCGTCCAAAGAAAACGGATGTCAGTACGAACATTGTATTGAGTATGAGAGGCATAAACAATAATGATACATCAATGAGATAGAAGAAGCATCAATAAGGAGCAACTGTATATGACTGTCACTTATGAAAAGGATAACACATGCTGACTTACTCATAATAATCATCATATCCTGTATGCATAAATGTATAAGTATAAGCTGCCCGTCCATATAGGTACGGTGTGATAATAATTAACCTGCGTCCAGGCCTCCCGCGTCTGAGGTATAAGCTGCCCACTATAGTGGTGTGTATGTCTGCCCGTCCATATCGGTACGGTGTAATATTATCAACATATACTCATCATAATGCATGTATAATAACTCCAAGATAGCTATACTTTATCGAGGTGATATAAGGTCGTGAACCCCCTCCATTATGGACATCTATAAGTATCACGCCTCACCTTGAAGGAAATAGTATGTAAGGTGAGTGTATACAATAATGATATCATTAGCTCAATGGTATTCTGCCTCACCTTGAAGGAAATAATGTATAAGGTGAGTGCGTACAACAAACAA
The DNA here is from genome assembly GCF_019175385.1 of Lycium barbarum. NCBI lineage: Eukaryota > Viridiplantae > Streptophyta > Magnoliopsida > Solanales > Solanaceae > Lycium > Lycium barbarum. The sequence goes on along the minus strand of NC_083347.1, from coordinate 65,626,772 downwards.
TATCATTAACTCTAGAATCTTTAGACTCAAACTTATCATCATCATTATTGGGCTCGTAACAAATCTCTTATCTCATATAGCTATTCATGAACATGGACTATTAGCTTTCCGGAATGTAGGAGGTTCATGGAGAAGAAAGAAGAGTCATACCATCAGATTCATGCCATAGAAAGAAAGGACTAGCCTCACATACCTTTTCTATTTAACTAATCTATCGCTTGCTTGTTCTCCTTTAATGCCACGTTTCTACCTTCAAGAGAAGTCGCATGAACGTTACCTAATCGACTATAAGAACGTGTTACTATTTCTAGGGAAAATTGGGCAGCATTTCCTTTGTTTATACTACTTTCCCCATATTATATATCAACTCCCAAACGTTCATAACAATATTCATAATATAATAGACAACAATCATCATTCATCTACATTATCCGCAATTCACAATCTCACTCCAATTTCCCCACAATCACGCTAATAGTCCATTTTTGCATTTTCTCACATATAATACTTATTCCATGTTCTAAATGTCATTCATAACATATTTACAATCACAGCATACCAATATTCATGACTCAATCCCAAACTACTACTCAACAATGACACTATTCACTCATTCATGACCCATTTCCTATTTCTTTCTATAATCCAAGTGCTTTTAACTTTCAACACCTCAAATAACCAAGAATGATCATAAAACTCACCTTAGATAGTGGATGAACAATCCTTGAGTGGAACTTCTCTTCTTGCACTAAAACCCTAACTCCCTTCCCTTGAGTTTTCTTGGTGTAGATGAACTTTTGTTAGGTTTCATACACTTGATTTCATGGATTTGGTGTAGTTGATCATGGTTTTCCATTGGTTTCTTGTGGATGAATAATAGAGAGTGTTCTAGAGGTTTCTTGAAGAGAGGAGAGTGGAAAATGAAATGAATTAATAAGGGAGGGGTCCTTATATTAATTGTTGAAATCTGTCCCGACCAACATATACGGACCAACATACGGTCCGTACATTTTATACGGGCCATATGTGTGGCCGTATGTTTGGTCCAGTAAATGGTGTCCCCTTTGGCTAAATATACGGCCTAACATACGCCCAGTATAATTTATACAGCCAGTATGTTGGGCCGTATAATGCCCAGCTGTTCCGATTTCGTTCTCGTCGACTCGTTTGATCTCCAATCCTTATGGAACCTTCTTAACACTTGTTTAACCCGTCAATACCAATATAAGGGTCTCTATCCCTCGTCTCTGAAACATCTCTAAGCCATCATTAACTCGTCGCTCATAATTCTTTACCCGACGCGCAACATATCCTTTGCTTTCTTTGATAACCTTCTTCCTTTACATCGAATGTCTTTGAATCTCGATTAGGATCATTAAATGCCATTTCTTACTTATCGAAACAATCGTATACGTCGTCCTCTTCGCTAGACTATTCACTGTACGTTAACGGGAAATTTTCCAAGGTGTAACATTCTTCCCCCCTTTTGGAACATTCGTCCTCGAATGTTAAACACTCGGGAATTCTACGAAAATTTCGCCTGAGTTTCCCCTGTAATATGGCACTACCACCCTGTCACAACAACCCATAATAACATTGCCTCACAGGGCCACAACACAATAGAACTTATAAATTGGCCACACACGACCAAAAGCATGAAAAGTAAGCAAACATACCTCATATTGTTAGTGTTTCTTCTTGAATCTCTCCTGGGGGTTAGAATAAATGCGGATATGTGGATTTCGTTTTCTCTTCCGCCTCCTAAGTCATCTCTTCTCGATTGCTGTTTCGCCACAAGACTTTGACTGAAGCTACTTCTTTATTTCGAAGCCTTCGTACTTGCCTGTCCAAGATGGCAATAGGCACTTCTTCATATGCTAGCTCTTCTGTCACTTGGACATCATCAATCGGAACAATCCTCGTAGGATCCCCAACACACTTACGGAGCATTGAGACATGAAAGACTGGATGGACTGATTCAAGCTCTGAAGGCAAGTCCAATTCATAGGCTACATGACCCACCTTGCGGATAATTTTATAGGGTCCAATGTATCGAGGACTTAATTTCCCTCTCTTGCCAAACCTCATCACCCCTTTCATTGGCGACACCTTCAGAAATACCCAATCATCAACCTGAAATTCCAAGTCTCGCCGGCGGTTGTCCGCATAAGACTTTTGGCGACTTTGGGCTATCAACAATCGATCTTGGATCCCTTTGACTTTCTCTACTGGTTGCTGAATCAGTTCAGGGCCTACTAGTTGTACTTCTCCTATTTCAAACCATCCAATCGGGGATTTGCACTTTCTTCCATATAAAGCTTCATACAGAGCCATTTGGATACTGAAATGATAGCTATTGTTATATGCGAACTCAATCAGAGGTAAGTGATCATCCCAGCTACCACCAAAATCTAATACACATGCTCGTAGCATATCTTCCAAAGTCTGAATAGTACGTTCGGTTTGCCCATCAGTCTGTGGATGGAATGCCGTGCTAAGCTTCACTTGGGTACCTAGACCTTCTTGAAAAGACTTCCAGAACTTGGCTGTAAATTGCGCTCCTCTATCTGTGATAATGGATATCGGTATGCCATGGAGTCGCACAATTTCTTTGAGATACAACCTCGCATAATGTTCTGTTGAGTATGTGGTTCGGACTGGAAGAAAATGAGCTGCTTTCGTGAGTCTGTCTATGATCACCCATATGGAATCATACTTGCCTCGGGAACGAGGTAACCCCACAATAAAATCCATGTTGATAACTTCCCATTTCCAAGTAGGGATTTCTATTGCTTGCAATAATCCTCCTGGTTTCTGATGTTCGATTTTCAGTTGTTGGCAATTTGGACACTGAGCTACAAATTCTGCTGTGTCTCTTTTCATACCGTCTCACCAATATATCATCTTGAGATCACGATACATCTTGGTTGCACCTGGGTGAATAGAATACCGAGAATAATGGGCTTCTTCTAGAATTCGACGGCGCAATTCTGCAACATTCGGCACACATAGCCTACCTCGATACTTAAGATTTCTATCCATGGAAACATCAAATGGGGACTTCACTTTTTCATGAGATATATCTCTGTAATGGCACAATTGAGGATCTTCATACTGGCGCTCTTTTACATCCATATTCAGGGACGAAACTGTGGAATCATTAATACTAATCCCTGCACTACCTGAATCAATCACACGTACTCCAAGATTAGCTAATTGGTGGAGCTCATGAACCATCTCTTTCTTTTCCGGAGGAACTTCACATAAACTGCCCATTGATCGGCAGCTAAGCGCATCAGCCACTACATTTGCTTTTCCGGGGTGGTACAAAATGTTTACATCATAATCTTTCAATAACTCTAACCACCGCCTCTGCCGCAAATTCAACTCCTTTTGTTTGAAAATGTACAGAAGACTCTTGTGATCTGTATAAATATCGACATGCACACCATACAAGTAATGTCTCCACATTTTTAATGCATGAATGACTGCAGCCAATTCGAGATCGTGAGTTGGATAGTTCTTTTCATGTTTCGGCAGCTGTCTCGAAGAGTAAGCAATGACTTTACCGTGCTGCATTAACACGCATCCTACCCCAACGCCGGAAGCATCACAATACACAACATAACCATCTGGCCCTTCTGGAAGTGTTAAGACTGGGGCTGATGTCAATCTGTCCTTCAACTCTTGGAAGCTGCATTCACAAGCATCATTCCATTGAAATTTAACCGACTTCTAGGTTAGCTTCGTTAATGGGGCTTAAATAGAGGAAAATCCCTCTACGAACCTTCTATAGTAACCTGCCAATCCCAGAAAACTATGGACCTCTGTAGGTGTTGTAGGCCTTGGCCAAGTCTTCACAACTTCAATTTTCTGAATATCAACTCGAACACCATCACCTGAAATAACATGGCCCAGAAATATTACAGAGTTCAGCTAAAACTCGCACTTTGAAAATATTTTATATAATTCTCGGGCTCGAAGAATTCCTAGAATGATACGTAAATTATCTGCATGTTCTGATTCTGTGCAAGAGTACACTAGAATATTGTCAATGAATACTATCACAAATAAATCCAGGAGTGGTCTGAATACATTATTCATCAAATTCATTAATACTGCCGGGGCATTCGTCAACTCAAATGACATCACTCGAAATTCATAATGGCCATATCTCGTTCGGAAAGCGGTTTTGGGAATATCTTCTTCTTTAATCCTCCCTTGGTGATATCCTGACCACAAGTCTATTTTGGAAAACCATTTGGCACCCTGTAGTTGATTAAACAAATCGTCAATCCTTGGGAGGGGGTACTTGTTCTTTATTTTCACATTATTCAATTACCTATAATCGATGCACATTCACAGGGAGCCATCTTTCTTTCTCACGAACAAGACTGGTGCTCCCCACGGCGATGAACTGGGTCTAATAAACCCCTTTTCAAGCAAATCTTTCAACTGTGCCTTTAGCTCTTTCAATTCTGCCGGAGCCATTCGATAAGGAGGAATAGAAATAGGCTTGGTGTCTGGCAACACATCAATGGCAAAATCAATCTCTCTTTCTGGAGGAAGGCCTGTAAGTTCATCTGGAAATACATCCGAAAATTCATTCACTACCGGAACAGATTGGAAAATTAGCGATTTTGCTTCTGTATCATGAACTCGGACTAAGTGATAAATATAGCCCTTGGCTATCATCTTTCTTGCCTGAAGGTAGGAAATAAACCTACCCTTTGGAGATGCTGTATTACCCTTCCATTCAAGCACGGGCTCTCCCGAAAATTAGAATCGAACCACTTTCATTCGGCAATCAACATTAGCATAACATGAAGCCAACCAATCCATACCCATAATCACATCAAAATCTAGCATTTCCAGCTCAATTAAATCAACTTTGGTCTGGCGATTGCATACCACAAGTACACAATTTTTATACACTTGTCTAGCTATCACGGGATCACCAACCGGAGTAGATACCTCAAAAGGTTTGATTGGCTCAGGTTTCACCCCAATACAACCAGCAACATATGGAGTAATATAAGAGAAAGTAGAACCCGGATCTATCAATGCGTATACATCATGGGAAAATATAGATAATGTACCTGTAACCACATCCGAAGAGGACTCAAGATCCTGTCGTCCGGCTAAAGCATACACACGGGGCTGAGTGGCACCTGAAGTAGATGATACCCCTCTGCCTCTACCTCGACCTGCTGAAATCTGGGAAGTCTGCCCTACCGGGCGTACTGAGGATGAACCAGCCACTGATCCTGTGGGCTGAACCCCAACTCTACCACTCATCGACGAGTAATCTTGCATCATGTGCCTAGCCTGGCCGCAAACATAGCAAGCATCTGAACCCTGGCGACACCGTCCGGAATGTAACCTACCGCATTGGCTACACTGCGGTACTGGGGGTTTTCTCTGGTTATGATCTCCCCCAAACTGAGAATCTGGGGCCCTCGAACTCTGACCCTGTCCTGAACGAAAGGAGCGATCAAATCTCCTACCTGTAAATCGCGGAGGTGCACTAGTCACCGACTGGCCTGAGTACCTAGAATGTGTCTGCCTTAATCCCCCTCTATAATCACTGCCTGCCCCCATAGATCTGGCCCTCTTGCTTTGCCTCCTATTAATGTCACGATCATCCCTTTGCGGATGTCGTTGTTCTTCTAAATTCTGGGCATGGTCTTGTATTCGGGAAATATCCATCCCATCTTGCAATGAAGCCGTTAAGAAATCTTTAAATAAATGTGGCCCTAAGCCACTCACAAAGCGATGCACTCTATCCCCCATATCGGCCACCATAGTTGGAGCATACCTAGCCAATGAATTAAATTGAAGACTATACTCCCGGGCACTCATGTTTCCTTGCCTTAGATTTAAGAACCTATCCCCTCTAGCTCGGCGGACCTCGGGTGGCAAATAGTGACGGATGAAAGCATCCACAAATTCTTGCCACACGGGAGGAGGCACATTTTATTGTCTTGATGCTAGCCAATTATTGTACCACAATACTGCCACATCTCGGAGTCTATAAGATGCCAACTCCACAGATTCAGTCTCGGAGGCATGAATAATCCTCAATGTTCTCAGCATTTCATCAATAAAGCCTTGCGGGTCTTCATCCGGCTTTGACCCGAAAAACTCCGGAGGATTCAAACTCATAAAATCACGGGCTCTAGTACTAGTTGCCCGATCACTTGAACTCACATTCTGCCGCTGTGCCTGGGCGGCAACCAACTGTGTCAATCGATGAATGGCCTCGGTCACTTGTTGACCCGAAGTAGCCGGTGGAGGAACTGGAGCTGAAGCTCCCCCTTGTTCTTCTACAATAGGCGGGGTGGAGGAAGTATTAGATGGAGCTTCATTTTGTGACTCGCCCTCTTCTACATTCATTGGCGGATCTTTTTTTACCCGCCTTTTTGTCGTAGTCTTGCCCTTCTGGGCAGCTGTAGCTTTTCCCTTTGACGGCATTTTTGAAATCATAACACACTATTACGCGGGGAGAATCTTATAACACAGCTCTATCGCACGATCTCTTAAGATGAAAGATGGTCATTTTTCCTAAATGCCCTGTAGCCTCTTGTTTATTAGCGTGGCGCGCAACACACCATAAAAAAGGCTCTACTAGACACAGCTCGTAGACACTTCCTAGGACTGAACTGCTCTGATACCACTTTTGTCACGACCCGACTAGGGGCCGTGACGGGTACTCGGGGCTAACCACCGAGCACTGCTCATTCTGCTATTCATTATACTCAACAGGCCTTCTTTTATCAAATTCATACTCAAATCATAAGAAAATCATTTTTTTTTCATTTGAGAACATAAATACTTTTATATGCATAAGCCTCTCTGCTATCAAAATGATAATATACACATATGTACATATCTATAGTAGTGACCTTGTGAGACCATATAACCCACACTGCGTATCTACGAGCCTCTACTAGAGTGCTAGACATACGGACGGGACAGGACCCCGTCGTGCCCAAAAATAGACATCTATGTACAGAAAAGAATGATCAAGGCACCTCCGGAATAATGGAGTGCTCTCAAGTCAGCTAACAGCTCCTTCGAGTCTGGATCAAGATCACCTCCCTGTCTACCTGTGGGCATGAACACAGCGTCCAAAGAAAACGGACGTCAGTACGAACATTGTACTGAGTATGAGAGACATAAACAATAATGATACATCAATGAGATAGAGGAAGCATCAATAAGGAGCAACTGTATATGACTGTTACTTATGAAAGGGATAACACATGCTGACTTACTCATAATCATCATCATATCCTGTATGCATAAATGTATAAGTATAAGCTGCCCGTCCATATAGGTACGGTGTGATAATAATTAACCTGCGTCCAGGCCTCCCGCGTCTGAGGTATAAGCTGCCTACTATAGTGGTGTGTATGTCTGCCCGTCCATATCGGTACGGTGTAAAATTATCAACATATACTCATCATAATGCATGTATAATAACTCCAAGATAGCTATACTTTATCGAGGTGATATAAGGTCGTGAACCCCCGATTCCATTATGGACATCTATAAGTATCCTGCCTCACCTTGAAGGAAATAGTATGTAAGGTGAGTGTATACAATAATGATATCATTAGCTCAATGGTATTCTGCCTCACCTTGAAGGAAATAATGTATAAGGTGAGTGCGTACAACAAACAATATCATTAACTCTAGAATCTTTAGACTCAAACTTATCATCATCATTATTGGGCTCTTAACATATCTCTTATCTCATATAGCTATTCATGAACATGGGCTATTAGCTTTCGGAATGTAGGAGGTTCATGGAGAAGAAAGAAGAATCATACCATCAGATTCATGCCATAGAAAGAAAGGACTAGCCTCACATACCTTTTCTGTTTAACTAATCTATCGCTTGCTTGTTCTCCTTCAATGCCACGTTTCTACCTTCAAGGGAAGTCACATGAATGTTAGCTAATCAACTATAAGAACGTGTTACTATTTCTAGGAAAAATTGGCAGCATTTCCTTTTTTTATACTACTTTCCCCATATTCTATATCAACTCCCAAACGTTCATAACAATATTCGTAATATAATAGACAACAATCATCATTCATCTACATTATCCGCAATTCACAATCTCACTCCAATTTCCCCAGTATCATGCTCATAGTCCATTTTTGCATTTTCTCACATATAATACTTATTCCATGTTCTAAATGTCGTTCATAACATATTTACAATCACAACATACCAATATGCATGACTCAATCCCAAACTACTACTCAACAATGACACTATTCACTCATTCATAACCCATTTCCTATTTCTTTCTATAATCCAAGTGCTTTTAACTTTCAACATCTCAAATAACCAAGAATGATCATAAAACTCACCTTAGATAGTGGATGAACAATCCTTGAGTGGAACTTCTCTTCTTGCACTAAAACCCTAACTCCCTTCCCTTGAGTTTTCTTGGTGTAAATGAACTTTTGTTAGGTTTCATACACTTGATTTCATGGATTTGGTGTAGTTGATCATGGTTTTCCTTTGGTTTCTTGTGGATGAATAATAGAGAGTGTTCTAGAGGTTTCTTGAAGAGAGGAGAGTGGAAAATGAAATGAATTAATGAGGGAGGGGTCCTTATATTAAATGTTGAAATCTGTCCCGACCAACATATACGGACCAACATACAGTCCGTACATTTTATACGGGCCGTATGTGTGGCCGTATGTTTGGTCCAGTAAATGGTGTCCCCTTTGGATAAATATACGGCCTAACATACGGCCAGTATAATTTATACGGCCAATAGGTTAGGTCGTATAATGCCCAGCTGTTCCGATTTCGTTCTCGTCGACTCGTTTGATCTCCAATCCTTATGGAACCTTCTTAGCACTTGTTTAACCCCTCAATACCAATCTAAGGGTCGCTATCCCTCGTCTCTTAAACATCTCTAAGCCATCATTAACTCGTCGCTCATAATTCTTTACCCGACTGGCAACATATCCTTTGCTTTATTTGATAACCTTCTTCCTTTACATCGAATGTCTTTGAATCTCGATTAGGATCATTAAATGCCATTTCTTACTTATCGAAACAATCGTATACGTCGTCCTCTTCACTAGCTTATTCACTATACGTTAACGGGAAATTTTCCATGGTGTAACACGCGCGCACCACTGCAGTTGGGTATGGACAACACTAAGCCTTGGTGGGGCCAGGTATGTGTAACACTGAGCCTTGGTTTTCCCGTTATGTATGATAACCGAGCCTAATCATGGTCGGGTACGTGAAACCCCGAATCTTCGTGGTCGGGTATGCTATGTAAATGATATGTATATGATAAGAATATGTATATGAATACGATTATGGATACGAGATGTAAATGAGTACGGATATGGATATGGATGTATGTACACAATCACGCATTAGAAATGGAAAGTCCCTATGAAAGGCAAGTAAGTGCTTTTGACGATGATACTACTTTCTTCCATATTATGCTATCTCCTATGTTGAATATTTTGCTTCTATAATGATATTGATCATGCTTTACATACTAAGTACATTCTTCGTACTGACGTCCTTTTGTTTGTAGACTCTGCGTCATGCCCGCAGGTGGCTAGGGAGACAGGCTTGATCCGTAGCTATATTTCTCGGGGACTGCATAGCGGAGCTCCATGTCATTCGGAGCTATAGCTTTTGGTATTGATTCTTTTGTGTACATATTTATGGGCATAGCGGGGTCCTGTCCCGCCTATATGATATGACATACTCTCCTTAGAGGCTCGTAGACATGTGTATATGGTTAGGTGTGTTTGGCCTTGTCGGCCTATATGTTGGGTATCATTTTGTTAGCCTCGTCGGCTCATGTACATTGATATGGGCATAGTTGTTAATGAAGATATAAATGTATTGATTGCCCAATGGGATTAGTATTATTGATGGATAGAATGTATGACTTAATACGTGGCTCACCTAGTTGTAAAAGGTAAATGTGTGATAAGGGGTGCCTGGGTGGGAAAGCACCGGGTGCCCGTCGCGGCCCTCCGGTTGGGTCGTGAAAGCGTCCTCAACATTCCATCAATAAAATTCAGAGGGTCCTCATCCGACTTTGATCCAAAGAATTCCGGAGGGTTCAAGCTAATGAAGTCACGGGCCCTTTCACTAACTGCTCTATCACCTTGCCCTGTACTTTGCTGCTGAGTCTGGGCAGCAACCAATTGAGTAAGCAAATGAATGGCCTCTTTTACATCTTGGCCTGAAGCATCCGGTGGAGGAGCAGGAGGTGCTGGAGTTGGGGCTGAGGCTCCCTCACACTCCTCAGAAATCGGCACTGACCGGGAGGACTGATATTGAGCCGCATTCTGGGACTCGCTTTCCTCTACAGCTGTTGGCGGTGCTCTTTCAGCCCACTTTTCCGCTACTGTCTTGCCCTTTTGGGCTGCCGTAGCCTTTCTCTTTACAGGCATCTCTGAAATACATAACACGCGGTGAAGGAGAAAGAAGTTCTTATATCATAGCTTTATCGCACGATGTTATGAAGAAAGAAGGTCATTCATTCGTAAAACTGCCCGCAGCCTCTTGTTTATAAGTGTGGCGTGCAACATACCCATAACCAAGACTCTACTGGACACGGCTCGTAGACACACCGTAGGACAGAACTGCTCTGATACCACTTTTTGTCACGACCCAACTGGACGGCCGCGACGGGCACCCGGTGCTATCCCACCCGGGCACCCCTTGTCATACATTTACCTTTTACATCTAGGTGAGCCACGTATTAAGTCATACATTCTATCCATCGATCATACTAATCCCATTGGGCAATCAATACATTTATATCATCATTAACAACTATGCCCATATCAATGTACATGAGCCGACAAGGCTAACAAAATGATACCCAACATATAGGCCGACAAGGCCAACACACCTAACCATATACACATGTCTACGAGCCTCTAAGGAGAGTATGTCATATCATATAGGCGGGACAGGACCTCGCTATGCCCATAAATATGTACACAAAAGAATCAATACCAAAAGCTATAGCTCCGAATGAAATGGAGCTCCGCTATGCAGTCCCTAAGAAATATAGCTATGGATCAAGCCTGTCTCCCTGGCCACCTGCGGGCATGACGCAGCGTCTACAAACAAAAGGACGTCAGTACGAAGAATGTTCTGAGTATGTAAAGCATGATCAATATCATTATAGAAGCATAATAATCAACATAAGAGATAGCATAATATGGAAGAGAGTAGTATCATCGTCATAAGCACTTACTTGCCTTTCATAGGGACTTTCCATTTCAAATGCGTGATTGTGTACATGCATCCATATCCGTATCCGTACTCATTTACATCTCGTATCAATAATCGTATTCCTAAACATATTCTTATCATTTACATAGCATACCCGACCACGAAGGTTCGGTGTTTCACGTACCCGACCATGATTAGGCTCGGTTATCATACATACCTGGCCAACAAAGGCTCAGTGTTACGCATACCTAGCCCCACCAAGGCTCAGTGTTATCCGTACCCAACTGCAGTGGTGCACACACATCGTCATATATATATATATATATATATATATATATATATTCTACCCGGCCATGTAAGCTCGGGGTTTCATAATAGCCATACATAGGCACACATACATATAAGCTCATAAGCATCTTTAGCGTTATCACTACTATCATCGTCATCATTATCGTTATCGCTATTATCGTCGTCATCATTATCATCATTACCATTATCGTCATTATCATTATCGTTATCGCTATTATCATCGTCATCATTATCATCATTACCATTATCGGCGTCATCATTATCGTTATCGCTATTATCGTCGTCATCATTATCATCATTACCATTATCGTCGTCATCATTATATCTATCCTTATAGGATTATTCGTCATATGAGGAATTTAGTACAATTGTGATACATATCAAGAATCATTTGGAGTGCATCATAGGCTCATAGAAGAATAGATATTTGGCCAAAGAACCATGCCTTATGAAAGAAGGGTTAGCCTTACATACCTTTCCGTTCAACTATTCTATCACTTGCACGTTCTCCTCCAATGCTGACGTTTCTACCTTCATTAGAGTTATACTATCATTAGAAAACCGATAGCTTGCATACATGATTAAGGCTAGAGAAAATTGGACGACATCTCCTTTATTTATACGACATTCCTCCACATCGTAAATCAACTCCCAAACATCAATAATACATTCACAACATCATGACAATAGTCTTTATTTAACTACATTATCCATATTCCTCAATTCACTTCAAGTCATCCATATCCATGGTAATAGCACACTATTACCTTTTCTCATATACAATGTCTATCCCATATTCTCAATATCATTTAGAACATGATTATATTCATAGTGTATCAAGAATCATTACTCAACCCAAGCTATTACTCAAAAATGACACTATTCCCATATCCAAGACCCATTTTCTATATCCTTTTACAATCCAAGTGTTTCAACTTTCAAATAGCTCAAACAACATGGAAATACCATAAATATTACCTTAGATGGTGTAGGAATAAGCTTTGGGTAGAAATACTTCACTTGAGCAAAACCCTAGTTTCACCTCCAATGAGATTTCTTGACTTGGATGATCTTTAATGAGTTTCTTACACTTGGTTTGCTTAGTTTGATGGAGTAGATCATAGATTTGTCTTGTGTTCTTGTAGATGAAGAGTGGAGAGGGTTTCTAGAGAGTTCTTGAAGTGTGGATGAAAAATGAAATGAAAATAATGACTTGGTCCCTTTTTAATATCGTGAAAAATCTGATCTGTCGGGTAATTATACGGACACTTATACGGTCCGTATAAACTTATACGGTCCGTATAAGTGACCGTGAAATCGTACCTCTTTCCACTCGATTCTGTGACCATTTGACGGCACTTTATACGGGCCGTATAATTTTATACGGTATGTATAAATGACCGTAAAATCTCCTCTTCAACACCTTGCCTCTGTGACCATTATACGGCACATTATACAGCCGTATAACTTTATACGGTCCGTATAAGTGACCGTATAATCTCACCCATGAGGGACTTCACTGTGACAATCCTACTGTCCGTTATACGGACCGTATAACATTATACGAACCGTATAATCGACCGTATAACTCATCTTTTCACTGATTTCTTGTCACTTCGTTGATCTCCAATCCTTAGGGAACCTTCTTAGTAGTTGTTTATCACCTCATTAAAAATCTAAGGGACGTTATAACTCTTCTCCAAAGCACCATTTAGTTATCATTAACTCGTTACTCGTATTTTCTTTCCGATACACATCGTATGCCTTGCCTTCTCTCGGCAAGCTTTCTTCTCTTATCTCAAATGCCTTTGAAATTTCAATTAGGGTCATCAAACGTCATTGCTTTCTTATTAAAATATCGTATACTCATTTTCTTCATTAGTCTATTCACTGTGCATCAACGGAAAGTTTTCAGAGGTCTAACATATAACCGGATCACCGACTGGCGTAGACACCTCGAAAGGTTTGATCAACTAAGGCTCTACCCCAAACTTGCCAGCAACAAATAGTGTAACATATGATAAAGTGGAACTTAGATCAATCAATGCATAAACATCATTGGAGGAAACCGATAATATACCTGTAACAACATCAGGAGACGTCTGGCGGTCCTGTCTACCAGCCAATGCATACACGCGGTGCTGAGGACCGCTCGAGCTGGACGCTCTACTCCTCCCTCTACCTCGCCCTGCTGGTGTCTGAAAAACTTACCCTGAGGGGCGCACTACTGAAGAAGAGCCAGCCACAGACCCTGTAGGCTGAACCATGCCTGTAGCAATCCTCATCGGGCACTCCCTCACCCTGTGGCCTAGCTGGCCACAAGCATAACAACCATCTGATCCTAGTCGACATTTACCGGCGTCTAACTTGCCACACTGGCACATCGCGGTAAAAGGGGTCTCATTTGGCCTGACTCCGGTCTGTACTGAGAGCCTGGTGCTCTAAAACTTTGTCCTGCTCCGAAATAAGGAGACCGGTCAAATATCAGACATGGAAACTGCGGAGATGCACTCCCTGCTGAATGGAAAGGATATCGGGGATGCTGCTTTCTCTGTCCTCCCCTAAACTCACCCTTACTATCAAAAGATACGGACCTCTTACCATGGCCCCTGTCACGATCACGATTTGTCCTCCTCTGGCGCTTGCGTTCCTCCACATTCTGCGCATATGCCTGTATACGGGAGATATCCATGCCTGGCTATAATGCGGCAGTCGTACAAGCATCAATCAAATGTGGCCCTAGACCAGCCACAAAACGATGAACTCTATCCTCCATCTCAGCCACCATGGCTGGAGCATACCTGGCCATAGAATCAAAATACACGCAATACTCCTGGACACTCATACTGCCCTGCTCGATACGTAAGAATCTATCTGCTCGGGCTTGCCTGACCTCAGGAGGCAAATAATGGCGGATAAAGGCATCTGAGAACTCTCACCACACAGCTGGAGGGGCATTCTGTTATATCCCGTGTTTTTGCGTATTTGAAAAATTTGGAATAATATTGCCTTGTAGGAAATAAGGCTATGTTTTTATTTTATTCAACACATGTGTGATATTCATGAAATTTTTTGAAGCGGAAATACGGAAGAAGGCCAAGGGCAAAATTGGAATTTCGGAAATTAGTTTCGGGAATTATAAATAAGATCCATAAATTAATTGGGCTCAAAATATAAAAGAAAAATAGAGGCCCAATTGTATAGGGGTGGCCGGCCATGGTCTTGGCCCCAAGCCCATAAAAATTGATCATGTGATCAATAATTATAAGAGGAACAAACCTTCAAGAAAATTCTTGAAACAAAGCAAAATTGAAGAACACCCCAAAAGGGGCCTTCGGCCGAACCCTCTTCCAAAAAAAAAAAAAAAAATCTAGTTCCTCAACTTTGATCCTAAAAATCTCCTTCTTTTTGAATTCTTGTTAAGCTCAGGGCGCTCTCCGACGCGGTATAAATAGTTAAGCGATGGAACAACGCTTGCGGCAAGTTGAAGTTTGGAGAAAAAGGTAAGAATTTTATTCTTTTGTGTTATGGAATAAGTATATATGATATAGTGATTAGGGTTGCATGGAAATTATGGAAATTGAGGTGTGTGGGTGCATGGTGTGCGTGTGTGTGAAGTGTGTATGGCCGTGAGCCATAGGGGCATGGGAATGGTGAATTATATTTTGTTTAGCTTGTTAGTTGTGTCGTTGTGGCACTTATGACATAAACAAAGGTTTAACGACTTGAGTTGGCATTGAAATTGGTTATGAGTCGTTATGGGAAATTTATGTGATTTTTATATAGTTTTTATGTAATTACGAAAGTGAGATTCTAGAATGTGAATTATTGTTATTGTTATTGAATTTGAAAGAAGACAATGCGATTTGGTAGTTTTGTTGTAATTGTGGAGGTTTCAGATGGAATATGGAATTGGCGGAATGGCTTGAATCCTTGAATATTGCTTGAATGCTATTGAAATATGTTTGAATAATCTTGAATTAGTTAATGGATATGGAAAATGTTGACATTAGTTTGTTAGTGTGAAGTTGGAATGGAAGTTGTTGAACTATGTAGAAAAGAAGACTATTTATGTTATAATATGATTTGTGATGATTGTTGATGTTGTTGGTATTGTTGGGTTGTTGTTGTTGATATTTTGGGCCGAGATGATTCTCGGGGATGTTGAGTAGATAGGAGAAATGCTGCCGAAATTTCGGTAGACAATATGAATTTAAGATTGAAATCCTAAAAAGCTTATAACTTATATTTGGCAACTATGACCAATTGTAGATTCTGGACGAAACGGGAATTGAGTTTGGGCGAGCGTAAGACGCAATTAAAGTATGTAAAGCTACCCCTTTCCTTCTTTTGGCATGTCCTAGGTGTACTAGGTTTGGATTTGAGCCTCGGTGATTATTCTGTTCATAGAGATCCGAGTTTACTTTTGGTACCATTTCATTCAGCAAAATTGAATTAGAACCTTTTACTTTGTTGAAAAGAAATGTTCAAACATCTATAATTATCATAAACGTAACCGAATCCCCTTGAGACTTTCGTGAGTGACTCCATAAGGTCTAATGTTTGTAGATTTCGTACGTCACCTCGACTTGACCCGAGGCGGGCCCACTAACTCCGAGAATCCTTCGTTTGCCCTAATAGACTTATCTTTGTATGATATCGGAAAGAGACTTTTGCTTCTGCCTTTGGCTATTATAGAATAGTGTTTTGGTTGCTCCATGATATTCTGATTTATATTTTAAACTACAAATACGATTTCAGGAGTATTTTTGTGAGATAAACTCCGTATTGACCAGCTGTTCAGACTAGTTTACCCAACGGGTTGTCATATGATTATATCAAATTTCATAAATGTTTTGATATGTAAATTGCATTAGTTTCCGCACTACTCTGCTCGTGCCTACTACTATGATATCGATCGCCGGTTCCCGGGCCGACTTTGTGATTGTGCGTATTATGATACATTCGGCAGTATGATGTGTTACGGTTCCCGAGACCTCACCATAGGGCCGGGTACCGTTTATGGAGTTATGCTGTGATATGGCTTATGATACGTTTTGATGATATGATATGTTGTGATGATATGTTATGTTCGGGGTTTGTACGGAGATTTGAAACCTTCTGGAGTATGCTGTGTGTGGCACCAGCGTCGGAGTGGTGACCACGTTCCTGAGCCTTATGCCTGATTTCTTTTATTTGCATTATGTACATATGGTCTCAGTACAGGTTTTGACATATTGATTCAGCATTTCCCCATCTGTACCTTATGCTTCAGTTATGGTTGGATTTTTGTATTCTATGCTTTACATACTCAGTACATCTTTCGTACTGACCCCCTTTCTTCGGGGGATGCGTTTCATGCCCGCAGGTACAGACGTCGGTGATCCGCCAGTGTAGGCCCCACATTCTGCTATTTCAGAGTGCTCCCTTTGATCCGGAGCCCACATTTTTGTATATATGTCTTTTGCTAGGTATATGCTTCTGTACATTTGGCTATTTGGGGTACGGCGGGGCCCTGTCCCGTCATATGTTTTCGTTTTGATTTGTAGAGGGCTGTAGTCATATATGTGGGTCGTGGGTCCTATGTGTGCTCGTTTTGTTCATGATTTGAGTCTTAATGCGGTCCTGTCTGTTATGACGGCCATGGTGGCCCATATATTTGTATATGTGCTTATATTCGGCGATGTGTATTCCGCCGCCCCTTTGACTTTGATATGATATCTCTGCTTGCGCGACCGCTTAAGATAATATTTGACTTCAAATCTATTAAAAAATGATTAATATGAAATCTGAGATAATCTATAATATGACAATTTGATTTGTTTGTCTGTCTGGGTGTCCAAGTAGGGCACCAGTCACGGCCCACGGGGCTGGGTCATGACAAAAGTGGTATCAGAGCGGTTTGTCTTCGGAATGTTTATAGGCCGTGTCTCAGAGTCTTGTTTATCGGTGTGTTGTGCACCATATCTATAGCACAGGAGGCTACACGACATTTAGGGTGTTACCTTTCTTTGAATCATAGATCGTGCGATAGAGCTGTGCTATTAGGATGACTCTTTTCTGATCGATTGTTGTGTTTTTCAGTGATGCCTCCGAAGAAGGCAACGGCTGCCCAGAAGGGCAAGGCGGTGATGGGAGAGACTAGTCAGGTGCAGAGAGTTACTCGGGCTCGTGCTCAGGATTTGCCCGATGTTGTGCCCCAGTCGGAGGGTTCTGCTACACCACCGGAGGAGCCTGGAGCAGGTCCATCATTAGCTGCAGACGCTCCAGCGCTCGAGCCTCCAGCTCCTCAGCCAGGGGCGGAGGATAGGACGTTGAGGGAGGCCGTACAGTTGTTGACGACTTTGGTGGCGGGACAGGCTCGCAGACGCGGGCTGAGAGGTGATGATGATGATGACAGGCGTGATAGCCTGAGGGTTCGTGATTTTCTGACATGTAGTCCCCCAGAGTTTTTCGGGTCTAAGCCCGAGGAGGACCCCCATGACTTCATTCGGGGGATGAGGCGCTCATTGGGACTGGTCAGGGCTTCAGAGACCGAGTCCGTTGAGTTAGCCTCACACAGATTACGAGATGTTGCGGCTAATTGGCATGAGTCATGGCAACTGTCCAGAGGTGAGGGTGCTCCCCTAGCTACATGGGACGAGTTTGTGGCCGCTTTTCTCCGCCACTTTTTGCCCCCAGAGTTGCGGAGGGCGAGGGTTGACAGATTTTTGCAGCTGCGGCAGAGAGGTCGGAGTGTTCGTGAGTATAATTTGGAGTTTGATTCCTTGGCTCGATATGCACCTGCTATAGTAGCGGATATGACTGACCGGATGCACCGGTACGTGATAGGGTTGGACCGCTACCTGGTTGACAGCTGTATGGCGATGGCATCGTATACTGATATGGACATCGCCCGATTACAGGCTTATGCCCAGGGTATGGAGGACCGGCACAGAGAGGAACGGTCGGGCAGAGATCGGGATAGGAGGCGGCCCAAGCGGGCTAGATCAGCAGGGTATTCTGGAGATTTCCGAGGCGGACAGCCTCGGTCACAGCAGTCAGGCAGATATCCTTCTCCGTCAGGCCGGGGTACACAGTCCGCCGGTAGACGATTTGATAGCGCAGGACCATCTGGGGCCGGCCAGAGTTCCAGAGCATCAGGTTCGTAGATAACCAGGGGTTCCAGCCAGTCAAGACCACGCAGGCCCCGTTGTTCTTATTGTGGGAAATCGCACCCAGGGGAGTGCTACCGAGCTACAGGGGCTTGTTTTTCCTGCGGCCGTCAGGGCTATGTTATGCGAGATTGTCCGATGGCGAGTGGTTCTGGTAGTACAGTTCAGCCGACGGGATCAGCCGCTGGTTCATCCTCTACTCCTTCAGCTATGCGCCCTGTAGGGCGGGGTTTATCGGCACCGGCGGGCCGCGGTCGAGGTCGCAGCGGTGTTTCAGATTCTAGCGGTCCTTCGAACCGCATATATGCATTGGGTAGCCGCCAGGACCAGGAGGCTTCGCCAAATGTTGTCACAGGTACATTACTGGTTTTCTCCCGATCTGTATATGCATTGATTGATCCTGGTTCTACTTTATCATATATCTCCCCGCTCGTTGCTAGTAAAATTGGGATAACACCTGAACCTATAGAGCCATTTGAAGTAGCTACACCGGTCGGGGATTTTATTATAGCGAGGCAGGTATATAAAGATTGTTCCGTGATTATATATGAACGTTGTACTAAAGCTGATTTGATAGAATTAGATATGCTGGAATTTGATGTTATTATGGGCATGGACTGGTTAGCTTCCTGCTATGCTAATGTTGACTGCCAGAAAAAGGTAGTTCGTTTCCAATTCCCAGGGGAACCAGTTATAGAGTGGTCCGGGAGTACAGCATCGCCGAGGGGTAAGTTTATTTCGTACCTCAAGGCCAAGAAGATGATTCAAAAAGGTTATATTTATCATTTGGTCCATGTGCACGATACTAAGGCCGAGACACCTACTCTTCAGTCAGTTCCGGTTGTTAATGAATTCTCAGATGTATTCCCAGATGAGCTTCCAGGCCTTCCGCCTGAACGGGAGATAGACTTCACTATAGATTTGTTGCCAGATACACAACCCATATCTATTCCTCCCTACAGGATGGCACCGGCAGAACTAAAAGAATTAAAAGAACAGCTGAAAGATCTATTAGACAAAGGCTTCATCAGACCCAGTACATCGCCCTGGGGAGCGCCGGTATTATTTGTCAGAAAGAAAGACGGGTCACTGCGAATGTGTATTGATTATCGGCAATTAAATAAGGTAACTATAAAGAATAAATATCCCCTCCCCCGGATTGATGATTTATTTGATCAGTTGCAGGGTGGTAAATATTTTTCGAAGATAGATTTGCGTTCGGGCTACCATCAGGTACGGGTACGAGAGACAGATATTCCGAAGACTACTTTCAGGACCCGGTACGGGCATTATGAATTCAGAGTGATGTCTTTTGGGCTGACTAATGCTCCAGCGGTATTCATGGATTTGATGAATCGGGTATTCCAGCCGTTCCTTGATATGTTCGTGATTGTATTTATCGATGATATTTTGGTTTATTCACGATCAGCACAGGAGCATTCAGATCATCTGAGAACAGTACTTGGCACCCTTCGGCAACAAAAATTATATGCTAAATTCTCCAAATGTGAATTTTGGTTAACTTCTGTGGCATTCTTGGGACATATCGTCGGAGCAGATGGTATTCGGGTCGATACACAGAAGATTGAAGCTGTACAGAATTGGCCTAGGCCTACTACACCGACAGAGGTATGTAGTTTTCTGGGGTTGGCCGGTTATTACAGAAGGTTTGTGGAGAATTTTTCTTCTATCGCGGCACCATTAACAAAGCTCACTCAGAAAGCAACAAAAAATCCAGTGGACTGATGCCTCTGAGCGCAGCTTCCAGATGCTGAAGGAAAAATTAATTATGGCTCCAGTTTTAGCTCTTCCAGAGGGGTCAGACGGGTACGTGGTTTATTGTGATGCCTCCGGTATTGGGATAGGTTGTGTGTTGATGCAGCACGGTCGAGTCATAGCCTATGCTTCCCGGCAGCTCAGACCGCACGAGAAGAATTATCCCACTCATGATCTGGAATTAGCCGCGGTGATTCACGCTTTGAAGATTTGGCGGCATTACTTATATGGGGTCCACGTTGATATTTATACGGACCATAAGAGTCTCCAGTATATTTTTAGGCAGAAGGAACTGAATTTGCGGCAGAGAAGATGGCTTGAATTATTGAAAGATTATGACGTTGATATTTTGTATCATCCTGGGAAAGCCAATGTGGTAGCTGATGCACTTAGCCGCAAGTCCATGGGCAGTTTGATTGATGTACAGCCTGGCAAGATAGAATTGGTTCGTGAGATTCATCAGTTAGCCAACCTCGGGGTCCGTTTGGCAGATTCTGGAGATACTGGGGTTTCTGTTCGAGCAGTTGCTGAATCATCAATTATGGAAGAGGTAAAACAACGCCAGTTCAAAGATCCTGTTCTGGTACAGTATAGAAATATGGCCCTTAATAAAGAAAAGACTCAGTTCGAAATCTCGCCTGAAGGGGTATTGTTATATGGAGGCAGATTATGCGTACCTGACGTTGCAGGGTTGCGGCGGCAAATTATGGGTGAAGCACATAATGCTCGGTATTCTATCCATCCTGGTTCCACAAAAATGTATCATGATCTCAGGTGTTTGTACTGGTGGGACGGTATGAAAAGAGACATTGCAGAGTTCGTTGGTCAATGCCCAAATTGTCAGCAAGTTAAGATTGAGCATCAAAAGCCCGGAGGGTTACTACAGGAAATGGAAATTCCAGCGTGGAAATGGGAAATGATTAATATGGATTTCATTGTAGGTTTGCCGCGCACTCCACGCAGGTACGATTCTATTTGGGTTATTGTGGATAGATTGACGAAATCAGCCCATTTTCTTCCGGTCCGGACTACTTATTCGGCTGAGGACTATGCTAGATTGTATATTAAAGAAATAGTAAGACTTCACGGAGTTCCTGTATCTATTATAACCGACAGAGGTGCCCAGTTTACGTCTAACTTCTGGAGGTCGTTTCAAGAAGGATTGGGGACTCAGGTGAGTCTTAGCACAGCATTTCATCCTCAGTCCGACGGACAGGCCGTGCGCACTATTCAGCCGTTAGAAGATATGTTGCGGGCTTGTGTTATTGATTTCAGAGGTAGCTGGGATGACCATTTGCCGCTTATTGAATTTGCTTATAATAACAGCTATCATTCCAACATTCAGATGGCGCCTTATGAAGCCCTGTATGGCAGAAAATGCAGATCTCCGATTGGTTGGTTCGACGTGGGCGAGACTAAATTAATTGGTCCAGATGTGGTCCAGCAGGCAGTCGATAAAGTGAAACTGATTCGAGAGCGACTATTAGCGGCCCAGAATCGACAGAAATCTTATGCCGATAAACGACGTCGACCTTTGGAGTTCCAGATTGGAGACTGGGTATTTCTGAAAGTGTCGCCCATGAAGGGCGTGATGAGATTCGGAAGAAAGGGAAAGCTCAGTCCGCGATATATTGGGCCTTACCAGATTGTCCGGAAGATTGGGAATGTCGCTTATGAACTGGACTTACCATCCGATCTAGAGGCAGTGCACCCGGTATTCCATGTATCTGTCACGACCCAACCCCGTAGGTCGTGACTAGTGCCCGAACTGGGCACCCGAACACACTCATCAAATCCGAATCACATACAAATAGCGTATATGGGCACAAATATCACACGCTGCCTCAAATTATATCAAACTGTCTCAGACATTTCAAACACTACCATATATGTACATATATATCAGAAGTCGACAAGGATATCAAATGGCGCAATGGCCCAAAACATATACAAACGCACGCCGAGAAGGCTGCCATGGCAAGTGGGATCATACAAACACACCCGTACAGAAGTAGGCACAAAACCCACATATACGTCTACAGACCTCTAAACAGACCAACCGAATCATATGGCAGGACAGGGCCGCGCCGTACCCCTGAACAAGTACATACGTATGCAACGAACGAAGATATATACCAAAATGTAGGCTCCGGAATAAGAGGAGTACTCCAAACAGCAGAAGAGGGTATCCTAAACGGCTGGATCACCAAACTGTGCGTCTGCACCTGCGGGCATGAAACGCAGCCTCCCGAAGAAAGGGGGTCAGTACGAAATATGTACTGAGTATGCAAAGCAGAAGATACAGAAAACAAATCTGAGGCATAAACGAAATAGAAGTACAGAACATAAGTGCAAACCCAAAATATCAAAATGTTTACTCTCAAAATATAAGTCATGCATAGGGCACAGAGAATATGGTCGCCCGCCCGTCGATGGCGCCATAACACAGCATAACACCAGAAGGTTCAAATCTCCGTATCCCCGTCACACATCATAACACAGCATAACGCCATACACAACATAACGCTAAATATAAGTGGAACCCGACCCTCTAGCGAGTGGCTCGGTGAACCATCAACACATCATAACACCGGAATATATCAAAGTGCGCACGACAACAGAACCGGCTCGGGACTCGGCGAAAGATATAACAGAACGCACGAGCAGAGTCGTGAGTAACCATATGCATAAAATCATTATCATGGACTCAAATATAAGTAAAATGACCATACTTGAAAATCGAAATAATAGTCATACCAAATTCTTTCAAAAGTCTTCCGAATTACATAAAGGAAAGTCGCGGGACCCACGGACGGGTATCGACCCGAGCCGGGCCCGCCTATGGAGAACATACTCATCATACGCCATACAAACGCCTACGAAGATATCGAAGCAATCCGAGCCTTTATGTGAAAGATACGACGTCCATAATTACGAAATTCTTTAAAACAAAACTTTTTGTGAAACATTTGGAAATCAGTTATTTCGAAGACATAAGGATTCATATTTCATCACATCAAACATACGAGTGCCAAGAAATATATAAGAGTCAAAACGTACTCGGATTGCGAATTTAGAATTTCCTCGAGGCTCGTGATCTAACCTATGTATAACTAAGGCATGCCAAAAGAAGGAAGGTTTGAGCTTTACATACCTCGTACGCACTCCAAGCTATCCCAACTCAAGCTAATCCCAACCTACGCCTCGGGCTCCCCAAGGTCTACAAATACGTCAACGAATATCAAACATTAGACATAGGCACTTAGGCGATTTACTCCAAACTAATACTCAAATCTACAGAAATTTGGGCAGCATTTCCCCTGTAAAAAGGCCAACCCCGAGAATTTAACTCGGCCAAATCAACAATCACAACAACAATAACGAACCTAACAACCCCAATGACCAATCCGAAAGGCAATATAACATTAATAGCTCTCCTTTTTCATCATTCAACAACATTCATAATATTCAATTCGACGGCTTACATTCAAGCCACATCACTGCTCATACATTCAATTTCCAACCCGAACCCATATCAACAATATTCAAGGACATTTAAAACAATTTACACAATATTTCCAACAATCGCTCCAATTTTTCCGAAAACAGTCCCAAACCCGAGAACCTCGCTATACACACTTCCGACTTTCGAATCATGATTTGCACCAACAATCCACATTCTAACAATGCTATTCTCATAAAAATAAAAATTGCATTAATTGCACATAATTCTCCAAATCAGTCCGCAACACTTACCATATCAACTTGCGACATTAAACTCTCATTTTCAACATAAAAGTCATCACAACAACCACTAAAACACTAAGCGACATTAATGCGTTCTTTGGCATATAGTATGACCCACATTCGGCTATCACCACACATGCATATATTAGTGATTCTTAGCCATCCTACACACTACAACAATCAAACATGCTACATAAGATCAATTCATCACCTCAACACCACACAACATACACACACCTCACACGGCTAGCACACCATGCACACGACCCACTTCCAACATACCCTATCTCATGATTTTCATCCATTTTAGCATACCACAACATGCATACAACATTTATAACACATAAAAGAAGATCAAATCTTACCTTTCTTCTTCAACTCCACACTTTGCCTAGGGTTTGCGATCTACTAAACGGATGGCTTGATCGCTCCAACAACACTTCCACGTTACTTAGGGACCTTCAATTAGTGGATTTGCACCAAAGAAATATTTTTGGAATGGCTCAAATTGGATTTGGTTTTCCCTAGGCTTGGCCGAATGGTTGTTGTTGAAGTGCTTCAACTTCTTGGTTTATTTTGCTAAGTGTGAAATGATAAAAGATGACTTAGGAGTCATCTTTTAAGCCCCTAAGTGAACCCTCCAAGTGTCCATGGCCCACACATGTGTTGGACCATTTAAAATTGGCCACAAAGTGTGTGGGACTACTTGCATGATTTTCAACTTCCAATTATGTGAGTTTTGGTCCCAACTTTTCCTAAGTGTTCCATGCCAACAATTTCATGAACAACTTATGTCTCAAAATAAAATCGAAGGTCAAAAGTCTCGACTTCAAGTCCCGGAATGGTCTTGGCCCTAACTTATCATAGTTAATATGGATTGTCCCAATGTATAAAATACGGGACGTAACATCCTCCCCCCCTTTATAACATTCGTCCTCGAATGTTAGATTAACTTTATAGGGTCTCACAAACATTTCGGGGGAGTTTCTTTTTGAGTAGCATATATCAATTTCTTACCAATCAATGTAACGAATTTAGAAATTCAAATCACCTGTAACCACACCTGGTGGCGCCTCCTGGTCCTGTCGGCTGGCCAACGCATATATGCGGTTCGAAGGATCGCTAGAATCTGAAACACCGCCACGGCCTCGACCGCGGCCCGCCGGTGCTGGCATACCCCGCCCTGCAGGGCGCATAGCTGAGGGAGTAGAAGATGAACCAGCAGCTGATCCCGTCGGCTGAACTGTACTACCAGAACCACTCGCCATCGGACAATCTCACATAACATGGCCCTGACGGCCGCAGGAAAAACAAGCTCCC
Source organism: Lycium barbarum (assembly GCF_019175385.1). Classification (NCBI taxonomy): domain Eukaryota; kingdom Viridiplantae; phylum Streptophyta; class Magnoliopsida; order Solanales; family Solanaceae; genus Lycium; species Lycium barbarum. Next base: position 65,601,215 of record NC_083347.1, on the reverse strand, counting down.
GTGGCTCGGTAGCACTCCCCTGGGTGCGATCTCCCACAATAAGAACAACGGTGCTTGGGTGGTCGGGACTGGCTGGAACCCCTGGTCATCTGCGAACCTAATGCTCTGGAACTCTGGCCTGCTCCTGAGTATCTGACACTATCAAATCCCTCTCCGATAGACTGCGGGAGTGCACTCTGCGCCGGCTGAGAAGACTGTCTAACATACTGTTGAGGCTGCCCGCCTTGAGACTCCCCAGAATACCCAGCTGACCTGGCCCGCTTGGGCGGTCTCCTATCACGATCTCTGCCCGACTGATCCTCTCTGTGCCGGTCCTCCATCCCCTGCGTGTAAGCCTGTAACCGGGCGATGTCCATATCAGTCTGCGATGCCACAGCCATGCAGCCGTCAACCAGGTAGCGGTCCAATCCTATCACGTACCGGTGCATCCGGTCCGCCATATCCGCTACTATCGCAGGTGCATACCGAGCCAGAGAATCAAACTCCAAATTATACTCACGAACACTCCGACTTCTCTGCTGCAGCTGTAAATATGTATCAACCCGCGCCCGTCGTAACTCCGTGGGCAAAAAGTGGCGGAGAAAAGTGGCCACAAACTCATCCCATGTAGCTAGGGGAGCATCCTCACCTCTGGACAGCTCCAAGGACTCGTACCAATTTGCCGCAACATCTCGTAATCAGTGCGAGGCTAACTCAACGGACTCGGTCTCTGAAGCCCTGACCAATCCCAATGAGCGCCTCATCCCTCGAATGAAGTCATGGGGGTCCTCCTCGGGCTTAGACCTGAAAAACTCTGGGGGACCGCATGTCAGAAAATCACGAACCCTCAGGCTATCACGCCTGTCCTCATCATCATCACCTCTCAGCCCGCGTCTGCGAGTCTGTCCCGCTACCAAAGTCGTCAGTAACTGTACGGCCTCCCTCAACGTCCTATCCTACGCCCCTGGCTGAGGAGCTGGAGGCTCGAGCGCTGGAGCCTCTGGAGCTATTGGTGGAGCGGCTCCATGCTCCTCGGGTGGGGGTGTAGCAGCACCCTCTGACTGGGGCACAACGTCGGGCAAATCCTGAGCACGAGCCCGGGTAACTCTCGGCATCTGACTAGTCTCTCCCATCACCGCCTTGCCCTTCTGGGCAGCCGCCGCCTTCTTCGGAGGCATCTCTGAAAAACACAACAACTGATCAGAACAGAATCATCCTAATAGCACAGCTCTAGCGCACGATCTAAGATTCAAAGAAAGGAAACACCCTAAATGTCCTGTAGCCTCCTGTTTATAGATGTGGTGCACAACACACCGATAAACAAGACTCTACGAGACACGGCCTGTAGACATTCCGAGGACAAACCGCTCTGATACCACTTCTGTCACGACCCAACCCCGTAGGCCGTGACTAGTGCCCGAACTGGGCACCCGAACACACTCATCAAATCCGAATCACATACAGATAGCGTATACGGGCACAAATATCACACGCTGCCTCAAATTATATCAAACTGTCTCAGACACATTTCAAACACAACCATATATGTACATATATATCAGAAGCCGACAAGGCTATCAAATGGCGCAACGGCCCAAAACATATACAAACGCACGCCGACAAGGCTGCCATGGCAAGTGGGATCATACAAACACACCCGTACAGAAGTAGGCACAAAACCCACATATATGACTAGAAACCTCTAAACAGACCAACCGAATCATATGGCGGGACAGGGCCCCGCCGTACCCCTGAACAAGTACATACATATGCAACGAACGAAGATATATACCAAAATGTAGGCTCCGGAATAAGAGGAGCACTCCAAACAGCAGAAGAGGGTATCCTAAACGGCTGGATCACCAAACTGTGCGTCTGCACCTGCGGGCATGAAACGCAGCCCCCCGAAGAAAGGGGGTCAGTACGAAATATGTACTGAGTATGCAAAGCAGAAGATACAGAAAACAAATCTGAGGCATAAACGAAATAGAAGTACAGAACATAAGTGCAAACCCAAAATATCAAAATGTTTACTCTCAAAATATAAGTCATGCATAGGGCACAGGGAATATGGTCGCCCGCCCGTCGATGGCGCCATAACACAGAATAACACCAGAAGGTTCAAATCTCCGTATCCCTGTCACACATCATAACACAGCATAACGCCATACACAGCATAACACCAAATATAAGTGGAACCCGGCCCTCTAGCGAGTGGCTCGGTGAACCATCAACACAGCATAACACCGGAATATATCAAAGTGCGCACGACAACAGAACCGACCCGGGACTCGGCGAAAGATATAACAGAACGCACGAGCAGAGTCGTGAGTAACCATATGCATAAAATCATTATCATGGACTCAAATATAAGTAAAATGACCATACTTGAAAATCGAAATAATAGTCATACCAAATTCTTTCAAAAGTCTTCCGAATTACATAAAGGAAAGTCGCGGGACCCACGGATGGGTATCGCCCCGAGCCGGGCCCGCCTATGGAGAACATACTCATCATACGCCATACAAACTCCTACGAAGATATCGAAGCAATCCGAGCCTTTATGTGAAAGATACGGCGTCCATAATTACGGAATTCTTTAAAACAAAACTTTTTGTGAAACATTTGGAAATCCGTTATTTCGAAGACATAAGGATTCATATTTCATCACATCAAACATACGAGTGCCAAGAAATATATAAGAGTCAAAACGTACTCGGATTGCGAATTTAGAATTTCCTCGAGGCTCGTGATCTAACCTATGTATAACTAAGGCATGCCAAAAGAAGGAAGGTTTGAGCTTTACATACCTCGTACGCACTCCAAGCTATCCCAACTCAAGCTAATCCCAACCTATGCCTCGGGCTCGCCAAGGTCTACAAATACGTCAACGAATATCAAACATTAGACATAGTCACTTAGGCGATTTACTCTAAACTAATACTCAAGTCTACAGAAATTTGGGCAGCATTTCCCCTGTAAAAAGGCCAACCCCGAGAATTTAACTCGGCCAAATCAACAATCAACAATATTCAAGGACATTTAAAACAATTTACACAATATTTCCAACAATCGCTCCAATTTTTCCGAAAACAGTCCCAAACCCGAGAACCTCGCTATACACACTTCCGACTTTCGAATCATGATTTGCACCAACAATCCACATTCTAACAATGCTGTTCTCATAAAAATAAAATTGCATTAATTGCACATAATTCTCCAAATCAGTCCGCAACACTTACCATATCAACTTGCGACATTGAACTCTCATTTTCAACATAAAAGTCATCACAACAACCACTAAAACACTAAGCGACATTAATGCGTTCTTTGGCATATAGTATGACCCACATTCGGCTATCACCACACATGCATATATTAGTGATTTTTAGCCATCCTACACACTAAAACAATCAAACATGCTACATAAGATCAATTCATCACCTCAACATCACACAACATACACACACCTCACACGGCTAGCACACCATGCACACGACCCACTTCCAACATACCCTATCTCATGATTGTCATCCATTTTAGCATACCACAACATGCATACAACATTTATAACACATAAAACAAGATCAAATCTTACCTTTCTTCTTCAACTCCACACTTTGCCTAGGGTTTGCGATCTACTAAATGGATGGCTTGATCGCTCCAACAACACTTCCACGTTACTTAGGGACCTTCAATTAGTGGATTTTCACCAAAGAAATATTTTTGGAATGGCTCAAATTGGATTTGGTTTTCCCTAGGCTTGGCCGAATGGTTGTTGTTGAAGTGCTTCAACTTCTTGGTTTATTTTGCTAAGTGTGAAATGATAAAATATGACTTAGGAGTCATCTTTTAAGCCCCTAAGTGAACCCTCCAAGTTTCCATGGCCCACACATGTGTTGGACCATTTAAAATTGGCCACAAAGTGTGTGGGCCTACTTGCATGATTTTCAACTTCCAATTATGTGACTTTTGGTCCCAACTTTTCCTAAGTGTTCCATGCCAACAATTTCATGAACAACTTATGTCTCAAAATAAAATCGAAGGTCAAAAGTCTCGACTTCAAGTGTCACGACCCGACTCGGGGCCGCGACGAGCACCCGGTGCTAACCCACCCGAGCATCCTCTTAGCTTACTCTTATACTTACATCTAGGTGAGCCACATAATTATACATGCATTTCCATTGATTCGTCAACTAGTCCCATATGGACAACCGCACATTTATATCATCATAGGCATTTATGCCACATCAATGTACATGGGCCAACGTGACCGACAAAATGATATACAAAACATGGGCCGACAAGGCCAAACACATCTACCCACACACCCATACGTCTACGAGCCTCTAAGAGTATAACATATCACATTAGCGGGACAGGACCCCGCTATGCCCATAATTATATACACAAAAGAATGAGTACCCAAAAGATATGGCTCCGAAGGAGATAGAGCTCTCTATGAAATATCCGAATAGGCAGCTAAGGATCAAATCTATCTCCCTGCGCACGATTCTTATGAAGAAAGAAGGTCATATATTCCTAAGATGTCCGCAGCTTCTCGTTTATAAGTGTGGCGCGCAACACACCCATAACCAAGACTCTACTAGACACGGCTCGTAGACACATCCTAGGACTGAACTGCTCTGATACCACTTTTGTCACGACCCGACTCGGGGCCGCGACGAGCACCCGGTGCTAACCCACCCGAGCACCCTCTTAGCTTACTCTTATACTTACATCTAGGTGAGCCACATAATTATACATGCATTTCCATTGATTCGTCAACTAGTCCCATATGGACAACCGCACATTTATATCATCATAGGCATTTATGCCACATCAATGTACATGGGCCAATGTGGCCGACAAAATGATATACAAAACATGGGCCGATAAGGCCAAACACATCTACCCACACACCCATACGTCTACGAGCCTCTAAGAGTATAACATATCACATTAGCGGGACAGGACCCCGCTATGCCCATAATTATATACACAAAAGAATGAGTACCCAAAAGATATGGCTCCGAAGGAGATGGAGCTCTCTATGAAATCTCCGAATAGGCAGCTAAGGATCAAATCTGTCTCCCTGCGCACCTGCGGGCATGACGCAGCGTCCACAAACAAAAGGACGTCAGTACGAAGAATGTACTGAATATGTAAAGCATGATCAACATCAATATAGAAGCATAATAGATATCATATGAAGATAGCATAGGAGGGGAGACAGTAATATCATCATCATGTCGCTTACTTGCATACATCGTCGTTCGTATCCCATAGTAATACTCGTACCATACTTGTGCTCATATTCGTATACATGTCCTTGTCCGTATTCCTATACATAGTCTTTTCACATTCATATTCATATTATATACATAGTCATTTCACATGCATAGCATTTACATAGCATACCCGACCTCATGGGATCGGTGTCTTTTACGTACTTGGCCAACCACGGCTCAAGGTCATACATACCTGGCCCTACCAAGGCATCAGGGTTATCCGTACCCTCTGCAGAGGTGTGCGCGCGTTTTGTAATCGTATACATACTTTATACATAGTTATATACATATAGTCTTACCCGGCATCATATGCTCGGGGTCTTATTATAGCCCTTCATAGGCACACATACACATATATCGTAGCTCGTAAGCATCTCTAGTCTCATTTTACTCTCATCATCATTACTATCCTCATCATTATCGTTACATTTACATTATAGACTTACTCGTCATACGAGGAACGTAGTATAAGCATAGTACATATCAAGGGTCGTGCGCTTATGAGCTCGGAATGTCAACCATGTGAAGACAACATACTCATATAGAGGAACTTAGGAATTTGGCCAAGAACCATGCCTTATGAAAGAAGGGTTAGCCTTACATACCTTATCGTCAGACTACTATACACTTGCACGTACTCCTTCGATGCTCACGTTTCTACCTTCATTAGGGTCATACTATCATTAGCACCGATAACTAGTACACATGGCTAAAGCTAGAGAAAATCAGACATCATCTCCTTTATTTATGCAACATTTTTCCATATCGTAATTCAACTCCCAAACGTCAACAATACATTCATAATGTCATATCAGTGGCCATTAATCATCTATATTATCCACAATCATGATTCAATTCAAACTATTTCTCAAAACGTCACTATTCATCATTCATAACCCATTTTGCTATTCTCTTCTAATGACCAAGCATTTCAACTCTCAAATACCTTAAACAACATATAAATATCATGAATCTTACCTTAGAAGTTGTAGGAACAAGCCTTAGTCGATAATAATCCACTTTGATCAAAACCCTAGTTTTCCTCCATTTGGATTTCTTGACTTTGGATGATCTTTGATGGGTAAGAACTCTTGATTCACTTGTTTATGTTGTTAATCACTACAAACCCTTGAAAACTTATGAAATAAATGTAGAGAGATGTTTTAGAGAGAAGGGGTGTGGAAGGGAAATGAAATGAAATAACCTTGGTCCCTTACATTTATTGAGCAAATCTGTCCCGACCAAAATATACAGACCAACATACGGTCCGTATAAATTGTACGGGCCGTATGTCTGGCCGTACTTTTGGTCCAGAAACTTTTGGCCATTCTGGGTTGATTATACGGTCCAGACATACGGACCGTTTAACTATACGGCCAGTATGGTTGGCCGTATAATCCCCAGTGATTCCGAACTTCGATTCGTCGATTCGTTTTGTCTCCAATCCCTATGGAACCTTCTTAACACTTGTTCAACATTTCATTAGTAATCTAAGGGACGTTATCATACTTTTTCAAAACATCATTAAGTGCCCATTAAGTCGTTACTCGTATTTCCTTCCCGATACTTATCAAATACTTTGCCTTCTCTTGGCAATCCTCTTCCCCCATCTCTAACATCTTTAAAATCTTATCTAGAGTCGTCGAATGCCATCGCTTACCCATGAACATATTGTGTACTCGTACTCCTTACTAGTTCATTCACTTGCGTACCAACGGAAGAGTTTTCGAGGTGTAACATTCTCCCCCCCTTAAGAACATTCGTCCTCGAATGTTAAAGTGTTCGGGAATCCTATATAAATTTCGCCAGAGTTTCCCCTATAATATGGCACTATCACCCTGTCACAACAACCCATAATATCGATGCCTCACAGGGCCACAACATAATAGCATAAAAATTTGGCCACACACGACCCAAGAACATAAAAGGAAAGCATACATACCTTAGAATCTTGACGCCTCATCTTGGACTTCTTCCAAGGGCTGAAATAAATGTGGGTATTTGGATCGCATATTCTCTTCCGCTTCCCATGTCATTTCCTCTCGATTGTTATTCCTCCACAGAACTTTAACTGAGGCCACTTCTTTGTTTCTAAGCCTCCGTACTTGCCTACTAATATGGCAATGGGTGTTTCATCATAAGTTAACCTTTCTGTCACTTGAACATCATTTACTGGGACGATCTTCGTAGGACAACACATTTACGAAGCATCGAGACATGGAAAACTGGATGGACTGACTCCAAATCGGGAGGTAAATCTAACTCATAGGCCACTTTGCCTATTTCGCGCACGATTTCATATGGCCCAATATACCGGGGACTGAGCTTCCCCTTTTTGCCAAATCTCATTACGCCCTTCATCGGCGACACTTTCAAGAATACCCAATCTTTCACTTCGAACTCTAAGTCCCTTCGACGATTATCCGCATAGGACTTTTGACGACTTTGAGCCGCTAGCAACCGATCTTGTATGAGCTTAACTTTCTCTATTGCTCGCTGGACCAAGTCTGGCCCTATCAACTTAGCTTCTCCAATTTCAAACCACCTAATTGGGGATCTACACTTTCTCCCATATAGAGCTTCATACGGTGCCATTTGAATGCTAGAATGGTAACTATTATTGTAAGCAAACTCGATGAGTGGCAAATGGTCATCCCAATTTCCTCCAAAATCTATCATACATGCCCGTAACATATCTTCAAGAGTCTGAATGGTACGTTCAGCTTGCCCATCGGTCTGTGGGTGAAACGCCGTGCTTAGGCGCACTTGGGTCCCTAAACCTTCTTGGAAAGACCCCCAAAACTTGGCTGTAAACTGAGTCCCTCTATCGGAGATGATAGATACCGGAACGCCATGGAGTCTCACTATCTCTTTAAGATAAAGCTTGGCATAATCTTCTGCCATATAGGTCGTTCTGACCGGTAAGAAATACGCTGACTTTGTGAGCCTATCCACGATCACCCATATAGAATCATATTTACATCGAGAATGGGGTAACCCTGTAATGAAATCCATATTAATCACTTCCCACTTCCAAGTTGGGATTTCTACAGCTTGCAATAAGCCACCTGGCTTTTGGTGTTCTATCTTCACTTGTTGGCAAGTAGGACACTGAGCTACGAATTCCGCTACGTCTCTCTTCATCCCATTCCACCAATATATAGTCTTAAGATCATGATACATTTTCGTCGCTCCGGGGTGAACGGAGTAACGGGAACAATGAGCTTCTCTCAAAATCTGATGGCGTAGACCTGCCACATCGGGAACACATAACCTGTCTCGACATCGGAGAACTCCGTCTTCCGAAATGTCAAATGACGACTCCTTCTTCTGAGGGAGTGTATCTCTATACTGCATTAGCATGGGATCCTCATATTGTCGCTCTTTTACTTCCGCTACTAACGATGAAACTGCTGAATTCTGAATAGTAGCTCTGCTGCTACCTGAGTCCACCACTCGGACTCCTAGGATAGCTAACTGCTGAAGATCACGGGCCATCTCTTTCTTTTCTGGTCGTACATCACTTATACTTCCCATCGACCTACGGCTAAGAGCATCAGCCACAACATTTTCCTTTCCGGAGTGGTACAGGATTTCGTTGTCATAGTCTTTTAGCAACTCTAGCCATCGTCGTTGCCGCAAATTCAACTCTTTCTGCTTGAAGATGTACTGGAGACTCTTATGATCTGTATAAATATCCACGTGGACACCATATAAGTAATGTCTCCATATCTTTAAAGCATGGACCACCGCGGCCAATTCTAAGTCATGGGTAGGATAATTCTTCTCATGTTTCCGTAAGTGTCTAGAAGCATACGCAATCACCTTACCATTTTGCATCAATACACAGCCTAGCCCGACGCCTGAAGCATCACAATAAATAACATATCCTTCCAATCCCTCTGGAAGTGTCAAGACTGGGGCTGAAGTCAGTCGGTCCTTCAACTCTTGGAAACTACGCTCGCAAGCATCTGTCTATTGAAACTTAGCTGACTTCTGAGTCAACTTGGTGAGCGGTGCAGAAATAGAAGAGAAACCCTCAACAAATCTTCTGTGATAACCGGCTAAGCCCAAAAAGCTACGAACCTCCGTAGGGGTCGTGGGCCTTGGCCAAGTCTTCACGGCCTCAATCTTTTGGCTATCCACTCGAATACCGTCAGCTGCAACAATGTGGCCCAGAAATGCCACTGAGTTCAACCAAAACTCGCATTTGGAAAACTTCGCGAATAACTCTCGAGCTCGAAGAACTCCAAGGACAATTCGCAAATGATCCCCATGTTCTGCCTTGGATCTAGAATACACTAGGATGTCGTCGATGAATACAATCACGAATCGATCCAGAAAAGGCCTGAATACATTATTCATTAAGTCCATAAACACTGCCGGTGCATTAGTTAGCCCAAACGACATTACTCGGAACTCGAAATGGCCATATCTTGTTCTGAAAGCTGTCTTAGGGATATCTTTCTCCCTAACTCTTACTTGGTGATACCCGGACCTCAAATCAATCTTTGAAAACCATTTGGCACTTTGCAATTGATCGAATAAGTTATCAATCCTCGGGAGGGGATACTTGTTCTTAATTGTCACTTTATTCAATTGCCGATAATCAATGCACATTCTCAAGGATCCATCCTTCTTCCGGACGAACAATACGGGTGCTCCCCACGGGGATGAACTAGGCCGAATGAAGCCTTTTCAAGCAAGTCTTTCAATTGCTCCTTCAACTCTTTCAACTCTGCGGGTGCCATCCTATAGGGAGGAATAGATATGGGATTAGTGTCTGGCAACACATCAATCGCAAAATCTATCTCTCGCTCGGGAGGAAGGCCTGGAAGCTCATCCGGGAACACATCCGAAAATTCATTCACTACCGGAACTGACTGAAGGGTCGGCGACTCAGCTTCTACATCTTGAACTCGCACTAGGTGATAAATACACCCTTTCGTGATCATCTTCCTTGCCTTTAGATAGGAAATAACCCTACCTTTTGGTGATGCCGCATTCCCTTTCCATTCTAAGACTGGTTCTCCCAGAAACTGGAAATGAACCATCTTCATTCGGCAATCAACGTTGGCGTAACAAGAAGCCAACCAATCCATGCCCATAATAACTTCAAAATCTACCATTTCTAGCTCATGAAAATCAATCATGGTACGACGATCACAAATCACAATCACACAATTCCTATATACTCGGCTAGCTATTACCGAGTCACCCACGGGTGTAGACACCTCAAAAGGTTTGATAGACTCCGGCTCAATTATAAATCGACCCGCAATATATGGAGTAACATATGATAATGTAGAGCCCGAATCAATCAAAGCATATACATCATGAGAGAATACCGATAATATACCTGTGACCACATCAGGAGAAGACTCAAGATCTTGGTGTCCAGCCAAAGCATAAATACGGTGCTGAGGACGGCTAGTATTGGGAGCTCTGCCTCTACCTCTACCATGGCCGACTGGCGCATGTGAGCCTGGCCCCGTAGGGCGTACAGATGCCGAAGATCCGGCTACCGACCCTGATGGCCAGGTCCTACCTCTACCATGTACTGAGGGGCAATTACGCATAATATGGCCTGGCCGACCACATGAATAGAAAGCGTCTGAACCTGATCGGCACTGACCCCAATGCAACTTTCCACACTGAGAACATCGTGGTACGGGTGGCCTTGGCTGGCCTGAATCACCTCTAAACTGAGTCCCCGAATAACCCTGACTCGGCTCGGAACGAGTAGATCTGTCAAATCTCTGCCCCGTGAACTGTGGAGGTGTACTGGTCATAGAATAGCCCGAATGGCTGGGAAACTGCTGTCTGTGTCCGCCCCTGGACTCGCTCCTCGAACCCGAAGGTCTGGCCCTCTTGTTATGGCCCCTATCCTGCTCACGTTCATTTCTCCGCTGCTGTAGGTGTTCCTCTAATTCCTGAGCATGTGCCTGAATGCGTGCAATATCCATGCCATCCTGAAGGGACGCAGTCAAACATTTATCCATCAAGTGTGGTCCTAGGCCTTTCACAAACCGGTGCACCCGATCGCCCATATTCGCTACCATGGCCGAAGCATACCTAGCCAAGGAATTGAAACGGAGACTATACTCTGTAGCACTCATGCTACCTTGCCTCAGATTCAAGAATTTGTCGGCCCTAGCTCGCCGAACTTCTGGAGGCATGTAGTGACGGAGAAAAGCATCGACAAACTCTTGCCACACCGGCGGAGGTGTATTGGCTCCCCGCGAAGCCATCCAAACCGTATACCACTGGATTGAGACATCCCTCAATCTGTATGACGCTAGCTCCACCGATTCGGTGTCTGAAGCATGTATCAACCGGAGCGTCCTTAGCATACCATCAATAAAGTCCTGGGGATCCTCCTCCAGTTTCGACCCAAAGAATTCCGGAGGTTTCAAAGCAATGAAGTCACGGGCCCTTGCACTAACAGTCCTGTCACCCTGCCCTGCGCTTGGCCTCTGAGTCTGGGCCGCAACCAACTGAGTCAACAAATTAATGGCCTCTCTCACATCTTGGCCTGAAGCATTCGGTGGAGGAGCTGGAGCTGGGGCTGAGGCTCCAACGTGCTCCTCAGTAATAGGCACTATCTGGGAGGACTGAGATTGAGCCGCACTCTGGGACTCATCTTCCTCTACTACTGGTGGCGGTGCTCTTTCAGCCCGCTTTTCTGCCACCGTCTTGCCCTTTTGGGCTGCTGTAGCCTTTTTATTTTTAGGCATCTCTGAAATACACAACACACGATTTAAGAACAAGAATTTCTTACATCATAGCTCTATCGCACGATTCTTATGAAGAAAGAAGGTCATATATTCCTAAGATGTCCGCAGCTACTCGTTTATAAGTGTGGCGCGCAACACACCCATAACCAAGACTCTACTAGACACGGCTCGTAGACACATCCTAGGACTGAACTGCTCTGATACCACTTTTGTCACGACCCGACTCGGGGTCGCGACGAGCACCCGGTGCTAACCCACCCGAGCACCCTCTTAGCTTACTCTTATACTTACATCTAGGTGAGCCACATAATTATACATGCATTTCCATTGATTCGTCAACTAGTCCTATATGGACAACCGCATATTTATATCATCATAGGCATTTATGCCACATCCATGTACATGGTCCAACGTGGCCGACAAAATGATATACAAAACATGGGCCGACAAGGCCAAACACATCTACCCACACACCCATACGTCTACGAGCCTCTAAGAGTATAACATATCACATTAGCGGGACAGGACCCCGCTATGCCCATAATTATATACACAAAATAATGAGTACCCAAAAGATATGGCTCCGAAGGAGATGGAGCTCTCTATGAAATCTCCGAATAGGCAGCTAAGGATCAAATCTGTCTCCCTGCGCACCTGCGGGCATGATGCATCGTCCACAAACAAAAGGACGTCAGTACGAAGAATGTACTGAATATGTAAAGGATGATCAACATCAATATAGAAGCATAATAGATATCATATGAAGATAGCATAGGAGGGGAGACAGTAATATCATCATCATGTCGCTTACTTGCATACATCGTCGTTCGTATCCCATAGTAATACTCGTACCATACTTGTGCTCATATTCGTATACATGTCCTTATCCGTATTCCTATACATAGTCTTTTCACATTCATATTCATATTATATACATAGTCATTTCACATGCATAGCATTTACATAGCATACCCGACCTCATGGGATCGGTGTCTTTTACGTACTTGGCCAACCACGGCTCAAGGTCATACATACCTGGCCCTACCAAGGCATCAGGGTTATCCGTACCCTCTGCAGCGGTGTGCGCGCGGTTCGTAATCGTATACATACTTTATACATAGTCATATACATATAGTCTTACCCGGCATCATAAGCTCGGGGTCTTATTATAGCCATTCATAGGCACACATACACATATATCGTAGCTCGTAAGCATCTCTAGTCTCATTTTACTCTCATCATCATTACTATCCTCATCATTATCGTTACATTTAAATTATAGACTTACTCGTCATACAAGGAACGTAGTATAAGCATAGTACATATCAAGGGTCGTGAGCTTATGAGCTCGGAATGTCAACCATGTGAAGACAACATACTCATATAGAGGAATTTAGGAATTTGGCCAAGAACCATGCCTTATGAAAGAAGGGTTAGCCTTACATACCTTATCGTCGGACTACTCTACACTTGCACGTACTCCTTCGATGCTCACGTTTCTACCTTCATTAGGGTCATACTATCATTAGCACCGATAACTAGTACACATGGCTAAAGCTAGAGAAAATCGGACAGCATCTCCTTTATTTATGCAACATTTGTCCATATCGTAATTCAACTCCCAAACGTCAACAATACATTCATAATTTCATATCAATGGCCATTAATCATCTACATTATCCACAATCATGATTCAATTCAAACTATTTCTCAAAACGTCTCTATTCATCATTCATAACCCATTTTGCTATTCTCTTCTAATGACCAAGCATTTCAACTCTCAAATACCTTAAACAACATATAAATATCATGAATATTACCTTAGAAGTTGTAGGAACAAGCCTTAGTCGATAATAATCCACTTTGATCAAAACCCTAGTTTTCATCCATTTGGATTTCTTGACTTTGGATGATCTTTGATGGGTTCTTACTCTTGATTCACTTGTTTATGTTGTTAATCACTACAAACCCTTGAAAACTTATGAAATAGATGTAGAGAGATGTTTTAGAGAGAAGGGGTGTGGAAGGGAAATGAAATGAAATAACCTTGGTCCCTTACATTTATTGAGCAAATCTGTCCCGACCAAAATATACGGACCAACATACGGTCCGTATAAATTGTACAGGCCGTATGTCTGGCCGTACTTTTGGTCCAGAAACTTTTGGCCATTCTGGGTTGATTATACGGTCCAGACATACGGACCGTATAAATTATACGGCCAGTATGTTTGGCCGTATAATCCCCAGTGATTCCGAACTTCGATTCGTCGATTCGTTTTGTCTCCAATCCCTATGGAACCTTCTTAACACTTGTTCAACACTTCATTAGTAATATAAGGGACGTTATCATACTTTTTCAAAACATCATTAGGTGCCCATTAAGTCGTTACTCGTATTTCCTTCCCGATACTTATCAAATACTTTGCCTTCTCTTGGCAATCCTCTTCCCCCATCTCTAACATCTTTAAAATCTTATCTAGAGTCGTCGAATGCCATCGCTTACCCATGAACATATTGTGTACTCGTACTCCTTACTAGTTCATTCACTTGCGTACCAACGGAAGATTTTCCGAGGTGTAACATCAAGTCCCGGAATGGTCTTGGCCCTAACTTATCATAGTTAATCCGGATTGTCCCAATGTATAAAATACGGGACGTAACAGTATCCATGCTCCGAAAATGTGTTGGTGACCCTGACAGAATATTTCCACTAGACGATATTCAGGTAACGGAGGACTTATCTTATGAAGAGCAACCTGTAGCTGTTCTGGATCGTCAGGTGAGGAGACTGCGCACCAAGGATATACCCTCTGTTAAGGTCTTATGGCGAAACAACAATAAGGAAGAAATGACCTGGGAACCAGAGGACGAAATGAAGAAGAGATATCCTCCCCTGTTCCCTGTGCCTCCAGGTAAAAATTTAAATTCTGTGATTGATTACATTAATCAGTAAATACTTTATGTGTGCCACCCATATAAAGGACCTCCCCTAAAATGTTTGAAAGATCTATAAGGTTAATTTAACATTCGAGGACGAATGTTCTAAAGGGGAGGGGGGGGGGGGAGAATGTTATATCCCGTGTTTTTGCGTATTTGAAAAATTTGGAATAATCTTGCCTTGTAGGAAATAAGGCTATGTTTTTATTTTATTCAACACATGTGTGATATTGATGAAATTTTTTGAAGCGAAAATACGGAAGAAGGCCAAGGGCAAAATTGGAATTTAAAAAATTAGTTTCGGGAATTACAAATAAGATCCATAAATTAATTGGGCTCAAAATATAAAAGAAAAATAGAGGCCCAATTGTATAGGGGTGGCCGACCATGGTCTTGGCCCCAAGCCCATAAAAATTGATCATGTGATCAATAATTATAAGAGGAACAAACCTTCAAGAAAATTCTTGAAACAAAGCAAAATTGAAGAACACCCCAAAAGGGGCCTTCGGCCGAACCCTCTTCCAAAAAAAAAAAAAAAAAAATCTAGTTCCTCAACTTTGATCCTAAAAATCTCCTTCTTTTTGAATTCTTGTTAAGCTCAGGGCGCTCTCCGACACGGTATAAGTAGTTAAGCGATAGAACAACGCTTGCGGCAAGTTGAAGTTTGGAGAAAAAGGTAAGAATTTTATTCTTTTGTGTTATGGAATAAGTATCTATGATATAGTGATTAGGGTTGCATGGAAATTATGGAAATTGAGGTGTGTGGGTGCATGGTGTGCGTGTGTGTGAAGTGTGTATGGCCGTGAGCCATAGGGGCATGGGAATGGTGAATTATATTTTGTTTAGCTTGTTAGTTGTGTCGTTGTGGCACTTATGACATAAACAAAGGTTTAACGAATTGAGTTGGCATTGAAATTGGTTATGAATCGTTATGGGAAATTTATGTGATTTTTATATAGTTTTTATGTAATTACGAAAGTGAGATTCTAGAATGTGAATTATTGTTATTGTTATTGTTATTGAATTTGGAAGAAGACAATGCGATTTGGTAGTTTTGTTGTAATTGTGGAGGTTTCGGATGGAATATGGAATTGGCGGAATGGCTTGAATCCTTGAATATTGCTTGAATGCTATTGAAATATGTTTGAATAATCTTGAATTAGTTAATGGATATGGAAAATGTTGACATTAGTTTGTTAGTGTGAAGTTGGAATGGAAGTTGTTGAACTATGTAGAAAAGAAGACTATTTATGTTATAATATGATTTGTGATGATTGTTGATGTTGTTGGTATTGTTGGGTTGTTGTTGTTGATATTTTGGGCCGAGATGATTCTCGGGGATGTTGAGTTGATAGGGGAAATGCTGCCGAAATTTCGGTAGACAATATGAATTTAAGATTGAAATCCTAAAAAGCTTATAACTTATATTTGGCAACTATGACCAATTGTAGATTTTGGACAAAACAGGAATTGAGTTTGGGCGAGCGTAAGACGCAATTAAGGTATGTAAAGCTACCCCTTTCCTTCTTTTGGCATGTCCTAGGTGTACTAGGTTTGGATTTGAGCCTCGGGGATTATTTTGTTCATAGAGATCCGAGTTTACTTTTGGTGCCATTTCATTCAGTAAAATTGAATTAGAACCTTTTACTTTGTTGAAAAGAAATGTTCAACCATCTATAATTATCATAAACGTAACCGAATCCCCTTGAGACTTTCGTGAGTGACTCCATAAAGTCTAATGTTTGTAAATTTCGTATGTCACCTCGACTTGACCCGAGGCGGGCCGACTAACTCCGAGAATCCTTCGTTTGCCCTAATAGACTTATCTTTGTATGATATCGGAAAGAGACTTTTGCTTATGCCTTTGGCTATTATAGAATAGTGTTTTGGTTGCTCCATGATATTCTGATTTATATTTTAAACTACAAATACGATTTCAGGAGTATTTTTGTGAGATAAACTCCGTATTGACCAGCTGTTCAGACTAGTTTAGCCAACGGGTTGTCATATGATTATATCAAGTTTCATAAATGTTTTGATATGTAAATTGCATTAGTTTCCGCACTACTCTACTCGTGCCTACTACTATGATATCGATCGCCGGTTCCCGGGCCGGCTTTGTGATCGTGCGTATTATGATACATTCGGCAGTATGATGTGTTACGGTTCCCGAGACCTCGCCATAGGGCCGGGTACCGTTTATGGAGTTATGCTGTGATATGGCTTATGATACGTTTTGATGATATGATATGTTGTGATAATATGTTATGTTCGGGGTTTGTACTAAGATTTGAAACCTTCTGGAGTATGCTGTGTGTGGCACCAGCGTCGGAGTGGTGACCACGTTCCTGAGCCTTATGCATGATTTCTTTTATTTGCATTATGTACATATGGTCTCAGTACAGGTTTTGACATACTGATTCAGCATTTCCCCTTCTGTACCTTATGCTTCAGTTATGGTTGGATTTTTGTATTCTATGCTTTACATACTCAGTACATCTTTCGTACTGACCCCCTTTCTTTGGGGGCTGCGTTTCATGCCCGCAGGTACAGACGTCGGTGATCCGCCAGTGTAGGCCCCACATTCTGCTATTTCAGAGTGCTCCCTTTGATCCGGAGCCCATATTTTGGTATATATGTCTTTTGCTATGTATATGCTTCTGTACATTTGGCTATTTGGGGTACGGCGGGGCCCTGTCCCGTCATATGTTTTCGTTTTGATTTGTAGAGGCCTGTAGTCATATATGTGGGTCGTGGGTCCTATGTGTGCTCGTTTTGTTCATGATTTGTGTCTTAATGCGGTCCTGTCTGTTATGACGGCCATGGTGGCCCATATATTTGTATATGTGCTTATATTCGGCGATGTGTATTCCGCCGCCCCTTTGACTTTGATGTGATATCTCTGCTTGCGCGACCGCTTAAGATAATATTTGACTTCAAATCTGTTAAAAAATGATTAATATGAAATCTGAGATAATCTATAATAGGACAATTTGATTTGTTTGTCTGTCTGGGTGTCCAAGTAGGGCACCAGTCACGGCCCACGGGGCTGGGTCGTGACACATTCTCTCCCCTAGATAACTCTCAAGTCTGATACCACTGTACTACAATATCACGCAGCCTATACGAAGCCAACTCTACGGACTCGACCTCATCCGCATGCATAACCCTCAAAGTCCTCTGCATACTATCAATGAAATCCTGGGGGTCCATATTTTGCTTTAGCACGGAAAACTCTGGAGGACCTAATCCAAGGATGGTCTTAACCCTCGAACTACCCGTCCCATCTGCCTGATCAACACCAACTACCTGCTGCTGAGCCTAGGCGGCTACTAATCTGGTCAACAACCGTACGACATCTCGCACATCCTGGCCCGATGCATCCGGCTGAGGAACTGGGGCAGGTGCTGGAGGCGGTGTATGCGATGTCTCAGATAGCCCCTCACTCTGAATCTCATCCGGGGCACGCGTGGCCTATCGAGTGCAGCTAGTGGCCTCACCTGCGGCTTTCTTGCCCTTCTGGGCAGCTGTATCTTTCTTGGGAGGCATCACTGAAATAATAACAATTTATCAGAAAGCGAACGCCTAACACATGGCTCTATCGCACAATCTAGGAGAGAAAGAATGATATCATCCTAAATGTCCTGTAGCCTCCTGTTTATAAGTGTGGTGTACAACACGCCCATAAAAAAGACTTTACTAGATACATCCTGTAGACAACCCTAGGACGGAACTGCTCTGATACCACTTCTGTCACGACCCAACCCGATGAGCCGTGACGGGAGCCTGACCTCTAGCGACCAAACACCCCTAAATACTTATCTGAAACATACTGAACATCAAAGGCCCATGAATGGCACAAACTAATCTCATAAAAAGGAAACATCAGAACTCTGTACATTCTGCATACATATATACACAACATGCGGAAGAACAGTGCAAGACAGCTAGGCTGCTACATATAATGTACACAAAAGCATTGAAACCGACAAGGCTACACCATATGACTACTACATATAACTGTCTACAGATCTCTACTGGAATGAAGGCTATAGAAAGGACGAGACAGGGCCCTGTCATACCCATATGCATACACATCTCAAAAGGGGCATACCAAAACTGACTGTAGCTCCGGATCGAATGGAGCGTACCGACCACTACTAGATCTAGAGGTCCTACTGATCTGGACCACCTGTATATCTCCCTATACCTATGGGAATCATGGATAAGATCTAAACTCATAAGCTGAAATGACTGACTGCATGTACTTGTATGAACTAGTATCGCATGTGTCTGCATAAATCTGTATATCTAACAATGCTTCTGTGGGCGCATAATATGCATGCTCATGCCTATCAATGAAGGTCATACATCTGTATATATATGCGTATATAACGCCTGATATATGCGCATATATAACGCCTGTCTCTTTTCTCGTATCGTATCGGCCTCTCTGCGGCCATCATCAATAACATTGCTGCGATACTTGCAGCCTGATTCTCAAATCATCATCATAATGCACCAGCTGATCAGGTGGTAATGCCTATATAACGCCTACTCCTTTCCATAACCCATATACATATAATACTTGCGTTTATAATGCCTTCTGGCCACGGGTCAACATACATACACACACATATATATATATATATATATATATATATATATATATATATATATATATATATAATGAATGTAATGCATGAGTAACTGTATACATAAAACTGGACCCATGAACAAAAAGAATAATCATAACGGGGCGTATGAATGTCAAAAATTGAAACACTTCTAATGATTCTAAGAGTAGAGTAATATGGAATTGCTTACTCGCTTATTAGATCATATCATAGGATTATGCCAAAAGGCGGAAAGAATAGCCTTAACATACCTCGACGTATATCATATCGTCCAACTCCTACTTCTCGACTTGTAAATCTACAATTAAGATAACATAAACCTTTATTAGACTAGGTACTTTACTTGCTAACCTCCTTTAGATGCATAAAGAGCATAACGAATCACAGACAACATTTCTCTCATAAGCTTAACAACCCTTCAACTTCTCATTCACTTTAATACCAACCATAACAACAATAACAACACTTATATCTCAAAATATATTCAAATCCATCCCCAATCATCTCTTAAAACAACCCTAAGTCACTATTTTGTCTTTCATCAACTTACCGCTTTCATAACCCCCTTATTACTTAGAATCACTAAAACTCTTGATACTCAACTTAAATACAAAGGTGGAAATCATTTACATACCTTTAGGGGTTAAGAATCCCAAGAATCACTTCAACCTCAACTCCCTAAACTCCATAACTTGAAGAAACCCTAGAAGCAACCTTTCTTCTTCACCATCTCGGGTTTATGGGGTCCGGGTCTTGTCAAATCTTCACTAATATGATGGAAAATATTGGGAGAGAATATATTAGGGTTTTTTAATTTTTGGAAGGAGAAAAATATGAAATGAAATCATGACCCACATATTTATACTTGGATGCCAAAAAGGCAACAGCGGTCCGGTTCGACGAGCGGGTCGACGGCCCGTCGACATGTCGACAGTTCGTCGACTTACCCGTCGACCTGCGCCTGCGAAATCATAGCTGCGGGATCCTATCGACGTCGCATGTCGATGACCTGTTGACATTGACTGGTGTCTTGCAAATATTTCTGGTTCAATTCCGATCGCGTCGACTTGATTCGCTTAACTTCTAACTCGGTAAATTACCTGAATCACATACTGGTACTCTTGTACACGGGGCAAAACATTTTCTACCTCCAAACTCGGGCTCGGGTCTCTATTCCAAGGGCATACCCGACTAGAAAACCATAGGTTCTACTACTACGAAAATGAGAGGTGTAACAGCAGATAAAAGAACTATGACCAAGAAAGATCACCTATTCAGCAGAAGATTATGCCAAGTTGTACATTCATGAGATTGTCATATTGCATGGGACTCCAGTGTCCATTATTTCAAATCGTGGTGCTCAGTTCATAACGAACTTCTGAAAATCCTTTTAGAAAGGATTGGGTACCAAGGTCAACCTCAACACATTTTTTCATCCACAGACAGATAGCCAAGTAGAGCGTACTATTCAGACTCTTGAGGACATGTTGAGAGCATGTGTCCTTGATTTTCAAGGTAATTGGGATAACCACTTGCCCCTCATTAAATTTGCTTATAATAACAGTTATCATGCTAGTATCAATATGGCACCGTTTGAAGCTTTTTATGGCCGAAGATGTATATCACCCATTGGTTGGTTCGAAGTTGGTGAAGCAGAACTGCTAGGACCAGAGTTAGTCTATCAGGCTATGTATAAAGTCAAGTTAATTCAGGAGCATTTGGCTCAGAGTCGCCAGAAGTCCTATGCATATGTGAGGAGAAGGGACTTAGAGTTTCAAGTTGAGGATTGGGTATTCTTAAAAGTTTCACCTATGAAAGGTGCGATGAGATTTGGCAAGAAAGGGAAACTTATTCCCCGATACAGTTGACCTTACATAATCCTGCGAAGGGTTGGTCAAGTGGCTTTTGAACTTGAGTTGCCACAAGATTTAGCTGCTGTACACCCGTGTTTCATGTATCCATGTTAAGGAAGTTGGTAGGACACCCGTCGTTGGTTGTTCCTACTGATACTATAACAGTTAAGGATAGCCTAACCTATGAGGAGATCCTTGTTGCAATTCTTGATCGTCAAGTTCGCAAGTTGAAAGCTAAGGAAGTAGCCTCAGCAAAGGTCTCATGGAGGAGTCAGAAAGTTGAAAAGGCTACATGGGAAGCCAAAAAAGACATGAAATCTAGATATCCTCACTTGTTTGAAGAGCAAGAACACAAAGTTCAAGGTAAATAACTTTAGTATTCATGTCATGTCCCTTACGTATTCATGCCTCACGTTTCACATTCACGTTCATGTATTCAATATTGATGTCTCATGTTTCAGCACTCATGTTTTTACGAAACCGTGTCTTGTCAGTTCAGTTCCCATGTTCCATGTCATGTTTCATCACGTTCATGTATTCAAGCTGTTACACCTTGTAGTTTTGTACGTTGAGATTCGCTTGGTGTTAGCTTTCAATTGTGGACACTGGAGTTATTATCGAAGAGATATGAGATCATATACGCTTATCTTATGATTAAAAAGGGTTTGAGCTCATATAATAGGCCATGGAAGGATTGGAGAACAAGTGAACTAAGGAGATTAAGCTTTTGGAACCTTGGGAAAAGTTAGGTAAGATTTGGCACGATAATTTTGGTCTAACATGGAGAAATAAAATCTTTTAGTAAATTAGGAGTTTGGAGTGAAACAAAAGCCTAAAATGAAGTTCAGGAAGTCTAGTTTCCAACGCACCAAACTGCATGACAATCCGACATCGGAATCAAGCATTATGAGAGTGTTTTAAGACGGGCTACCAGAGCAGGGATTTACCCTGCGCGAACGTGCCTGGGGGTGGCTCGAATGCGCAGAGGAGAACTACTCAATTCTACGCGAACATGCCATAAGGCTGCGCGATTGCGCAGAGCAAATTCTAGGTCGGTGCAACCCGACTCTAGAACTAAATAAAAGGGGGCGTACCCCCCACACCCATTTCTCATCCAAACATCCTCAAACCTCTCCGAATTTCTGGAAAATTCCCCCCAACTTCCAATCATCAAATTTTAATGCGAATTATGTATAATCTCCGGATTTAGGTTCAAGCAGCGTATAGTTGCGATTATAATATCGTATTGCGGTGAATCTTTGCTAGAATTCAAGGTGAATATTGAGGATATTGCTGTTCTAGCGGGAGTAAGGTATGAATTTCTCCTTATTGTTATTAATTTAGGTTTAATTATAGAGATAGAGTTATTAAATGATCGTTTACCAAATTTATTGGTTAAGAAATTAGATAAACATCGTGTGGGATGTTTTATTGAATATTTTGGTATTGATGATGATGTTATTGCCATTGGTGTTGTTGTTGTTGTGTTGGTTGTTGGTATTGTGATTTCGAGCTAGGGATATAAAAAGGGGAGATGCTGCTCGAATTTTGACATATTCTAAAGGAGTTTAATTTGAAGATTTGAGATAGGCATGTGACGATAAGCCTAACAGTAGTATGATATCTCTTGAATGTAGATTTATGAGCTCAGGAGAATAAACCTTAAGTAGTAGGAGACAAAAAGGTATGTTAAGGCTAGTCCCTTTCTTTCAAAAGGCATGATTCCTATGCTATGGTCCATACATGTTTTCCATACCGTGCTTATTCCCTAAAAGCTAGAAGTTCATGATTCTCAAAGTTCTTATATTTCTAAAGATAGATGCTTCCTATGATGATAATGATGATGATGATGACCCCATTTCTAAAAATTTCAAGGCTTATGATTTTGATGCTATCACGATATTATTGAGCTTATTTCATGTTTTGTTTTTATTTTATTCATTGTTGTTGATCTCACCTTATAATAATTGTTCTTTCAAGGTGAGAAATAGCGATGATGATTGTTCCATAACATAAATTGGAGGTTACCGACCTTACGTCACTCCGATAAAGTGGTAACTTTTAATTGGGCTCTCATGCATGCTTTTATATATATATATATATATATATATATATATATATATATATATATATATATATATATATATATATATATATATATATATTGATTTTATTCATTGTTGTTGATCTCACCTTATAATAATTGTTCTTTCAAGGTGAGAAATAGCGATGATGATTGTTCCATAACACAAATTGGAGGTTACCGACCTTACGTCACTCCGATAAAGTGGTAACTTTTAATTGGGCTCTCATGCATGCTTTATATATATATATATATATATATATATATATATATATATATATATATATATATATATATATATATATATATATATATATATATGTAGGTATACATACATATTTATGTATGTATGTATGTATGTATTTTAATAACACCGTGCCTACATGACTGGGTATTATAACACCACGCCTCCTAATAGGCGGCCGGGCAGACACACCACTGCAGTGGGCAGCTTATGATATCGCCCCGGACGCGGGCTAATGATGATAACACCGTGCCTATCTCTCTCTCTCTCTCTCTCTCTCTATATATATATATATATATATATATATATATATGTATGTATGTATTTTAATAACACCGTGCCTACATGATCGGGTATTATAACACCGCGCCGGCCAATAGGCGGCCGGGCAGACACACCACTGCAGTGGGCAGCTTATGATATCACCACGGACGTAGGCTAATGATGATAACACCGTGCCTATATGTCCGGGTAGCATAACACCGTACCTATATGGTCGGGCAGTTTACTTGTATATAATTGCGATGGTGTTTTAAAAATAAAGTTAGCATACATAGTATCCTCCTTACGAGGCGATCAGATGTATAGGTTATCTTTATCTCATGTTATGTTCCGTATCTCTTATTATGTTGTTAACTATGCCTTACATACTCAGTACATAGTTCGTACTGACGTCCCTTCTTGTGGACGCTGCGTTCATGCCCGCAGGTGGACAGGTAGATGGGTCTAATCCTTAGGAGCTCCATCAGCTGAATCTCAGGAGCGCTCTAGCTTTTTCGGAGCCGCAGCGATTGGTACTACTCTTTTGTGTATATATATATATATATATATATATACTTGGGTATGGAGGAGTCCTGCCCCATCTTTATGGATTCATGTATTCTTTATAGAGGCTCGTAGAAAGATGTGTGTAGTTAGATGTTCCTTAATCTTATCAGTTCGTAATGTTGAATAATATTTTGACGGCCTAGTCGACTAGTGATGACAGGCATAGTTGTTGATGATTATATTGAGATGTTCCACTATTTTATGATATATACTGATAAATTATGATAATTACAAGCTGTCTATGTGGCCCACCTAGGAATGCTTATGGAATGTAAGGCTGGAGGTGCTCGGTAGGCCAGTACCGGGTACCCGTCATGGCCCTCTAGTTGTGTCGTGACAAAAGTGGTATCAGAGCAGTTCGTCCTAGGGTATGTCTACGAGCCATGTCCGGTAGTGTCCTGTTTATGGGTGTGAAGCGCGCCACACTTATAAACAGGAGGCTGCAGGGTATTTAGGAATAATTGACCTTCTTTCTCATCTTAGATCGTGCGATAGAGCTATGTTATCAGGTTTTCCTTTTCCCTAATCGTCTATTATGATTTCAGTAATGCCTATGAAGAGGAAAGTTACAGTGGCCCAGAAGGGCAAGACGGTGGTCGGAAGAAGGACTAAACGAGAGCCACCGGTAGAGATAGAAGAGGGAGAGTCTCATAACGAGGTTCCATCTCAGACCTCTCCTATTTCACCCTTATCAGAGGAACATGAAGGGGCTTCAGCTCTGGCTCCAGTACCCCCAGTCCCTCCGCCCGATGCCTCAGGCCAGCAAATGAGAGAGGCTATTCAGTTGCCGAACTAGTTGGTTGCCACTCAGGCCCAGCGGCAAGTGCGGGCCACGGTGATAGAGCAGATAGTGCAAGAGCCCATGATTTTATTAGTCTGAATCCTCCAGAATTCTACGGGTCAAAGCTAGATGAAGACCCGCAAGGCTTTATAGATGAGAGATGCTGAGGACGCAGTGAATAATACATGCTTTTGATACTGAGTCAATTGAATTGGCTGCTTATAGACTGCGGGATGTGGCCTCCACTGGTACAACACTTGGATGTCTTTACGATGGGAAAATGCACCTCCCCAGTATGGTAGGAGTTCGTGGATGCCTTCTTGCGACACTATTTACCACCGGAGGTTCGATAGGCCCGAGCTGACAAGTTCTTGAATCTCAGACAAGGGAATATGAGTGCTCGAGAGTACAGTCTCCGTTTTAATTCTTTGGCTAGGTACGCCCCATCCATGGTAGCCGATATGGGAGACCGTGTACATCGATTCGAGAGTGGGTTGGGGCCACATTTGATTAAGGAGTGCTTGACGGCCTCGCTTAAGAATGGAATGGATATTGCTCGTATTCAGGTCCATGCTCAGAATTTGGAAGAGCAGTAGCGGCTGCAAAGGGGGGAGCATGGTTATAATAGAGGATATAGCAAGAGGGCCAGATCTTCCGGTGCCGCTAGCGAGTTCAGATGGAGTCAAAGGCAGCAATATTCTAGTTATTCAGGCCAATCAGCAACCAATGCACTTTCTCGATTCGCGGGCAAAAGATTTGATCGTCCTATTTATTCTGGATCGGGTCAAAGCTCCAGGATTTCGGGCTCCCGGTATAGAGATGAATCTGGTCAGATGAGGCCGCCCTTACCACGGTGCAATCAATTTGGTAGGC
This sequence comes from Lycium barbarum, assembly GCF_019175385.1. Classification (NCBI taxonomy): domain Eukaryota; kingdom Viridiplantae; phylum Streptophyta; class Magnoliopsida; order Solanales; family Solanaceae; genus Lycium; species Lycium barbarum. Next base: position 65,574,972 of record NC_083347.1, on the reverse strand, counting down.
CGCATTCGGGACAGTGCCGCTTAGGCTCAGATGCTTGCTACGCCTACGGTCAGACTGGGCATATGATGCGTGATTGTCCATCAATGGCTGGCAGAGGTAGGGCCCAGCCCACAGGATCATTAGCGGGTTCTTCATCGTCTGTGCGCCCTTTAGAGGAAGGTTCGCTGGCACCAACTGGTCGCGATAGAGGCAGAGGAGGAGCATCTAGCTTAAGTGGTCCTCAGAATCATACATACGCGCTAGCTGGGCCGTAGGATCTTGAGTCTTCCCTTGACGTTGTTACAGGTATATTGTCAGTATCCTCTCATGATATATATGCATTGATTGATCTGGGTTCTACCTTGTCGTATATTACTAATTGTATCGGGATGAAACCTGAGCCAATCAAAACTTTTGAGATGTCCACACCTGTAGGGGATCCAGTGGTAGCTAGGCGGGTATATAGGAATTGCGTGATTGTAGTTTGCAATTGTCATACCAAGGCTGATTTACATGAGTTAAAAATGTTAGATTTTGATATTATAATGGGTATAGATTGGCTAGCCTCCTGTTACGCGAATGTGGATTGTAGAAGAAAGATAGTTCGATTCTAGTTTTCGGGAGAACCAGTGTTAGAATGGAAGGGTAATACAGCGTCCCCGAGAGGTAGGCTTATTTCCTTTCTTAAAGCAAAGAAGATTATTGCTAAGGGCCATATCTATCATTTAGTCCGGGTTCAAGACATAGAGGCAAAATCACCAACTCTTCAATCTTTCCCCGTGGTGAATGAGTTTCCAGATGTATTTCCTGACGAGCTTACAGGCCTTCCTCCAGAATGGGAGACTGAGTTTACCATTGATGTATTACCGGATACTAAGCCCATATCTATTCCTCTTATCGAATAGCTCCTGTTGAATTAAAGGAATTAAAGGCGCAACTGAAAGATCTGCTTGAAAAAGGTTTTATTAGGCCCAGTTCATCGCCATGGGGAGTGCCTGTACTATTCGTAAGGAAGAAAGATGGATCCTTACGGATGTGTATTGACTACAGATAATTGAATAAGGTGACCATAAAGAATAAATATCAACTTCCAAGGATTGATGATTTGTTCGATCAGTTGCAGGGTGCCATGTGGTTTTCAAAAATAGATCTAAGATCAGGATACCACCAAGTGAGGATTAAAGAAGAGGACATCCCAAAGACAGCCTTCAGAACTAGATATGGCCATTGTGAGATTTGGGTAATGTCGTTTGGATTAACTAACGCTCCAGCGGTATTCATGAATTTAATGAATAATGTATTCAGGCCTTTCCTAGATTTATTCGTGATTGTTTTCATCGATGATGTTTTGGTATATTCCCGAATGGAGGCAGAGCATGCAGATCATCTATGTACTGTTCTTCGAATTCTTCGGGCTCAAAATGTGAATTTTGGCTAAATTCTGTAACTTTTCTGGGGCATATTATTTCAGCCGACGGTATTCGAGTAAATAACCAGAAGATTGAAGCTGCGAAGAATTGGCCGAGGCCTACAACGCCTACAAAGGTTCGCAGCTTCCTGGGGTTGGCCGGTTACTATAGAAGATTTGTAGAAGGATTTTCTTCTATCTCTGCACCACTGACGAAGCTGACCCAGAAATTGAATAAATTTCAGTTGACAGACGCGTGTGAACGCAGCTTTCAGGAGCTGAAGGATAGATTGACTTCGGCCCCAGTCCTGACACTTCCAGAAGGGTCGGAGGGCTATGTTATCTATTGTGATTCTTTAGGTGTTGGTCTAGGATGTGTGTTGATACAGCATGGCAAGGTTATTGCTTTTGCTTCAAGGCAGTTGCGGAAACACGATAAAAACTATCCGACTCATGACCTAGAGTGGGATGCGGTTATTCATGCACTAAAGATGTGGAGACATTATATGTATGGTGTACATGTGGATATTTATACAGATCATAAGATTCTCCAATATATTTTCAAACAGAAGGAATTGAATTTGCAGCAAAGGCGGTGGTTGGAGCTATTAAATGACTATGATGTGAGTATCTTGTATCGGCCTGGAAAGGCGAATGTAGTTTAGTTGATGTTCAACCGGAGAAGAAGGAGTTAATTTGCGAGCTTCGACAGCTATCCATCCTAGGAGTTCGCTTAATGGACTCGAGCAGTACGTGAGTTACTATGCAGAACCCAACGGTGTCATCTTTAGTAGAGGAGGTAAAGAAACGCCAATATGAGGACCCTATGTTAGTTAATCATAGGGATGTACTTCCTCAAAAAAAGAAGTCACCATTTGAGGTTCTTGTAGATGGAGTTCTCAGGTATCAAGACAAATTATGTGATCCTAATGTTGCGGAGCTACGTCGACAGATTCTAGAAGAAGCCCATCATTCTTGTTATTCTATCCATCCAGGAGCAATAAAAATGTATCATGATCTCAAGTCAATTTATTGGTGGGATGGAATGAAGAAAGATGTAGCGGAGTTTGTAGCTCAATATCCTAATTGTCAACAGGTGGAAATTGAGCATCAAAAGCCTGGATTATTTTTGCAAGCTATAGAGATTCCAACTTGGAAATGGGAAGTGATTAATATGGATTTCGTTACAGGCTTGCCTCGTTCCCAGCGTAAGTATGACTCTATATAGGTGATTGTGGATAGACTCACAAAATCAGCTCATTTCCTGCCAGTCAGAACTACGTACTCTGCAGAAGATTATGCAAAGATGCATATCAAAGAGATGGTGCGACTTCATAGTGTTCCAATATCCATTATTACTAATAGAGGAGCACAATTTACAGCTAATTTTTGAAAGTTCTTCCAAGAAGGTTTGGGAATACAAGTGAGACTAAGAACAACATTTCATTCACAGACTGATGGGCAGGCTGAGCGTACTATCTAGACCCTTAAAATATGCTGAGAGCATGTGTGCTAGATTTCGGAGGAAATTGGGATGATCATTTGCCGCTCATTGAATTTGCGTACAATAATTGCTACCACTCCAGTATTCAGATGGCCCCGTATGAAACTCTATATGGAAGGAAATGTAGATCGCCTGTTGGATGGTTCGAAGTGGGAGAGACAAAGTTAGTAGGCCCAAACTTAATCCAGCAAGCGGTGGAGAAGATCAAGCTTATTCAAGATCGGTTATTAACAGCCAAAGTCGTCAAAAATCCTATGCGGACAATCGTCAACAAGACTTGGAATTTAAAGTTAATGATTGGGTATTCTTGAAAGTGACACCGATGAAAGGTGTAATAAGACTTGGCAAGAAGGGCAAGATTAGTCCCCGATATATCCGGCCTTACAAGATTGTGCGCAAGGTAGGCCAGGTGACTTATGAGTTAGATCTGCCTACGGACTTGGTGTCGGTTCATCCAGTTTTTCATGTGTCAATTCTTCGAAGTGCGTGGGAGATCCTTCTAGAATTGTACTAGTAGATGTTTTCCAAGTTACTGAAAAATTGTCCAATGAAGAAGTACCTATTGCCATTTTAGATAAGAAAGTTTGAAGACTTAGAACCAAAGACGTAGCTTCAACTAATGTCTTGTGGAGAAGCAATAACAGAGAGGAAATGACTTGGGAAGCAGTGGAGGATATGAAGTCCAAGTACCCGCATTTATTTCGACCCCCAAAAAGAGCTCCAAACACGACACTATCATCCTCAGGTATGTGACACTTCTTTAGATGATTTATTGGTCGTGTGTGTGGCCAATATGGATAGTGATATTATAGCCCTGTGAGGCACTTTATATTTTGTGTTGTTGTGGTAGGACGGTAGTGATATAATTACAGGGGAACTCTGGCAAAGTTTTCATATAATTCTTAAGAGTTTAACATTCGAGGATAAATGTTTCTAAGGGGGGAGGAATGTTACACCTCATAGTTTTTGTATGTTGAGATCCGCTAGGTGTTAGCTGTTCTATTGTGGATACTGGAGTTATTGTCGAAGATATATGAGATCATATATGCTTATCTTATGATTAAAAAGGGTTTGAGCTCATATAATAGGTTATGGAAGGATTGGAGAACAAGTGAACTAAGAAGATTAAGCTTTTGGAACCTTGGGAAAAGTTGGGTAAGATTTGGTATGATAATTTTGGTCTAACTTGGAGACCGAAAATCTTTTAGGATAGAGTTTGGAGAGAAACAAAAGCCGAAAATAAAGTTCGGGAAGTCTAGTTTCCAACGCGACAAACCGCGCGTCAATCCGACATCGGAATCAAGCATTATGAGCGTTTTAAGACTGGATACCAGAGCAAGGACTTACCCTGCGTGAACGCACCTGGAGGTGGCGCGAACGCACATAGGAGAACTACTCAACTCTGCGCGAACGTGCCACAAGGCTGCGCGATCACGCAGAGCAAATTCTAGGTCGGTGCAACCCGACTCTAGAACTAAATAAAAGGGGGCTTACCCCCCCCCCCCCCCCAATTTCTCATCCAAACATCCTCAAACCTCTCCAAATTTATGAAAAATTCCCCCCAACTTCCAATCATAAATTTTAACGCGAATTAAGTATAATCTCCGGATTCAGGTTCAAACAGCGTATAGTTGCGGTTATAATATCGTATTGCGGTGAATCTTTGCTGGAATTCAAGGTGAATATTGAGGATATTGCGGTTCTAGCGAGAGTAAGGTATGAATTTCTTCTTATTGTTATTAACTAGGTTTAATTACAGAGATAGAGCTATTAAATGATCGTATAACAAATTTGTTAGATGAGAAATTGGATAAACATCGTGTGGACGTTTTATGGAATATTTTGGTATTGATGATTATGTTATTTGCATTGGCGTTGTTGTTTTTGTGTTGATTGTTAGGATTATGATTTCGGGCTCAGGATACAAACAGGGGAGATGCTGCCCGAATTTTGGCAGATTCTAAAGTTGAAGATTTGAGATAGGCATGTGACGATAAGCCCAACAATAGTATGATTTCTCTTGAATGTAGATTTACGTGCTCGGGAGAATAAACCTTAAGTAGTAGGAGACCAAAAGGTATGTTAAGGCTAGTCCCGTTCGTTCAAAAGGCATGATTCATATGTTATGGTTCCATACATGTTTTCCATACCGTCCTTATTCCCTAAAAGCTAGAAGTTCATGATTCTCAAAGCTCTTATATTGCTAAATATAGATGCTTCCTATGATGATGATGATGACCCCATTTCTAGAAATTTCATGGCTTATGATTTTGATGCTATCACGAGATTGTTGAGCTTATTTCATGATTTTATTGATATTAATCGTTGTTGTTGATCTCACCTTATAATAATTGTTCCTTCAAGGTGAGATATAGCGATGATGATCATACTGACGTCCTTTCTTGTGGATGCTGCATTCATGTCCGCAGGTAGACGGGCATGATCCTTAGGAGGTCCAGCAGCGAAATCTCAGGAGCGCGCCAGTTGTTTCAGAGCCGTAGCGCTTGGTACTACTCTTTTGTATATATATATATACTTGGGTATGGCATAGTCCTGCCCCGTCTTTATGGATTTATGTATTCTATATAGAGGCTCGTAGACAGATGTGTATAGCTAGATGTTCCTTAATCTTATCAATTCCTAATGTTGCATAATATTTTGACAGCCTAGTCGACTAGTGACGATAGGCACAGTTGCTGATGATTATATAGAGATGTTCCACTATTTTATGATATATGCCGGTAGATTATGATAATTACGAGCTGTCTATGTGGCCCACCTAGGAATTCTTATGGAATGTTAGACCAGAGGTGCTCAGTAGGCTAGTATCAGGTACCCGTCATTGCCCTCTAATTGGGTCGTGACACAAGCCATGTCCAGTCGCATTCTTACCCATGACCCATCATTCGAGGACGAATGATCCCAAGGGGGAGATATTGTTACACCTCGTGCATTCGGGCTAAGATTTTATTCGTAAGATGGGGGTATAATGAACCTAATATGAGTAGTGTAGAAATGGTGTTTGAAACCCAATCAATACATAAGTAGAGTCTTTGGGCAAAGTAAAGTCGGAAGCTATCCTACGGAGCGTGTTTTCAAGTGAGTTTGCACTAAGTCTCACTTAAAGTGAGTATTGGAAAACATCTATATGAAATTTGGGAAAACTTCCTTTTTAAAGTTATAGATATTTGAAATACCTTTTCAACGGTATATTATAGAGGCCAAGTGAACATGTGTACAAAAGGTTATGCCCGTTTTACGAAAATAGTGTTCTGTCGATTTACGGTCGTAAAATATTTACGGGCCGTAAATCTGGCCGTAAATTTTTGCCCAAAAATCACAGACACTGATACTAATTTATGATCTATAAATCTGATTTACAGGCTGTAAAATGGGCCTAAAGTGAGCTTAAACAGGTCCGACAGCAACTTTAAAACTTCCTTTTAAGGCTTTTTCACTTCATTCTTCACATCCCAAGCCCTAGAATGACCATTCTCTCTTCTCCTCATCCTCATAAATCAAGGTAAGTCCCACTCATGTATTCCCAAGTGAATTTTCATTGTTATACATGAATTCTAAGTGAAATCCTATGTTAACAACCTAGGGTTTTCAAGAAAACCCATCTCAAGGTTCAAGATTCAAGATTTGGGAATTTTTCTTCAAAGTTCAGATTTTTATTACAAGTTTGGAGCATTACCAGGTACGTAGGGCTTCTATCCACGTTTCTTCCATGAAAGTATGAGATTATACGAAAACTAGGGTTCTAGATATGTTCATGATAACCCTATGTCTATATACCATGATATACCATGTTTCTATACGTAGTCCGTTATGGTGTTCTTGATATTCCATTTTGGTTATTGAGAATCTATCTGTGATCTATGAAAAACCCATCCTTTGCATTCCATGGGTTCTTACATGCAAGTTATTAATTTCTATGATATTTTCATGAAACACTCTACATGTTTACACGTTTTCATGCAAGTATGTTATATAACTACATCCATGTATAATGCAAGTCACGTTTTATGAAAAACCAAGGGCTCAGATGCCATCTATATTATGTTCATGCTTTTGGGGGTTGCACAGATTACCGAGAAGGTTTCAATAGCCTAAAACTATGTCAGCCACCATAGGATAAGGATCGCTCCGCCCATGTTTAGGACGATTCCTTCATGCTTTATTGATTGGATCCTTTCATGCCATGTTTATATCTTATACCCCTGGAATGGTATGAGAGCTCTGCTAGTCGGGTCGGGTACCAGACTTCACGTACCCACGTGGTGATACATGTTGTCGGTTATATTTATGCGCTTCCTATTTAAAATGTTTTTACTCGTGTTATATATATATATATATATATATATATATATATATATATATATATATATATATATAGATACACGTATATGTATATATATATATACACGTATATGTATATATATATACACGTATATATATATGTATGTATTCATGTTCATGACCAAGTTTCAGTTTCAGCTATTATTATGTTATTTCATGTGCCATGTTTATTTCATTCAGTTGCTTTACATACCGGTACATTCAATGTGCAGACGTCCCCTTTTTATTGCCCGGGGGCCTGCATTTCACGATGCAGGTACAGATTTAGAGGACGAAGCATTTGCTAAGTAGGATCATCCACGTATTAGCTTTTAGTGAGCCGCATCTTCTTTCGGGTTTAGTCATTATTTACATTTATGTCAGTTATGCAATTAAGGTATGCTGGGGGCCTTGTCCTAGCAAATATGTTCTGTAGTTCAGATTTATGATAAAGGTTTCATAGACTAGTCAGTCATGTTATGTTAGATTCAGAGTCGTATAGCCATCTCTGGCTTAGTATTTATGACAATCCACATTTACGTTTTAAACATGTACTTTATCTTATATGATGATATTTCTTTTCATTCATGCTCATCATGTTTTAAGTAATATTTTGCTCACGTTTATGACTCATGATGATTCAGCAAGCCATGTGGTTCGCTCGGTCACATGCAGCAAGGCACCGAGTGCCTCTTACGCCTAGGCCATGGTTTGAGGAGTGACAAGTTCGGAGAGTGAGATTATCTTTGAAGTTATATGTGACTCAACCATGTTAAGATCATGTTGAGTAGGTATTGGGAGATTTAGAGGTCAGACGAGAATACATTTCGTCAAAAGTCAGATTGTTGACCATGTTTTACGGACTATACATATGAAGTACGGATCGAATGTTTGCAGTGATTCACCGTATCTCTTAAACAGAAAGTTGGATTTTAGCAGGATGAGTTACGGTCCAGAATACGGACCCGTAAACTGGAAATACGGTCTGTATATTTAGTCATATTTTTAGGCGGTGCAATTTTTGAAAGTTGTATTAATTCGGTGCTCTCTCATTGTTATGTCATTTATCACCAAGTACAGATCCTAAACCATCATGAGTTCTCTCCAAAGGTTCAATTATGATCCTAGATCAAAAACCAAGGCAAGAAACATAAATCAAGTGTCAGGAAATCCGTGGCGCTAATGAAATCATGTTATTCTCGTTTGATGCTAAGTTGGAAGTTTCCCTGAGTTGAAGTAATCTCATATTTGAAGTTATTTTTGCTCATGGAGGTAAGATTACGTCTCTCCTACATGTATTTGAACTTTTCTACGTCCTAGCCAACTAGTTTGATTAAGAACTTGTAAGATAAAAGTGGAGGATCATATATTGAAGTTTTGTAGTTGGCGAATTTTTTTTAGGTTGTTCTTGAGGTATTTTGTGGCTGAATTATGAAGAATTTAGCTTGAGTATGTTGTGCTACATTCTTAGTGAAGAAGGAAACTTAAAGGAGTATGTTGGTTGTTGACAAGAGATAAGTTTATCGCTTTTTATCTCATATTCTAAATTCTCCCTTAGTTGATGATAGTCTTATTGTCGTATTGTAGATTGAGGTGTTATACAATTCTAGTGCGTTGTTGTTGATGAGCACTTGACTGATGGTATATAAAGGCTATTCCCTTTCTTTGGTTGGCATGAGTTCATAACAAGCAAGAGTTAATCATAACATAAACGAGAAGAGTTATTCGTAGAGCTTCGACTTCTATGTTGCTCCATCTTAATTGTACTACAGTTATCCCTTGTCGAGTGTCTAGAGTCAGTTAGAGTATGCTATACTTAATTTAGAAACCAAGAGCATGTCATGCATATCAGTTAAAGCATCATCATATACATTTACTTTGGGGAGATGTATCCATCATCATATACATTTTCCTTTGGGGCTATATAGATATTTGAATTGCCTTCGGGGCTATACAGAGATACATTTACCTTTGGGCCATTAACATTGCTGTCGGGCTATGCACTTACACACGGGACCCTATATGAGGCAGACAGTTTATTTTCAATATTGCATACATGACATGAGACTGAGACAGGTAGTTATGCTTCCATATTATCATTGATTCCGCAACTACATTCAATATATCATGTTAATCAATTCAGCTTCAGTTTTAGTTATTTCGGTTGCCTAACATACTCGGTACATTAATTTGCACTGATATCCCTTTTGCTGGAGGTACTGCATGTCATGCTTGCATGTTGTGACAGATAGGTAGACAGGCCTCTGCAATAGACAAAGTCGAGTATCAGCTAGATTGGTAAGCTCCACTTCATCCGTAGTGTCACGACCCAACCCCGTAGGCCGTGACTAGTACCCGATCTGGGCAACCAAACACATATATCCAATGATATCTCAACTGTTATCAAACGCGTTCAAGTATAAGGCAGAAGCCGTCAAGGCTATATTTCAAATTTAGATAATTTCCAGAAAATTTTTGGCAGAGTTTCCTTTGTTTTACAGACTATCCAAAATAACCCTACGCACAGAAAATACCAACAAAGGCCACACCGGCCAACAAAGCCACATATAAACATATGCGGACCGGCCGCCGCGGCGAATGGGGTCGCACCAAACACAACATACACACACATCCGTACAGAAAGACCCTAACCCACAAACATATCTACAGGCCTCTAACAGACTTACAGAGTCATATGACGGGACAGGGCCCCGCCGTACCCGGAGTTGCCATACATACAGAATATACAGAAGACAGAAGGTATATACCAAAAGTACATGCTCCGGACCAAAGGAGCTATTCAAAATAGCAGTATCTGAGCTCTAGACTGGCGGCGTATCTTCAGGTGCGTCTGTACCTGCGGGCATGTAGCGCAGCCCCCGAAGAACCGGGGGTCAGTACGAAAAATGTACCGAGTATGTAAAGCAGAAACATAACAAACATAATCATAACATGGACCGGAAGCACAGAAGTATAACAGACAGAACCATAAATCAAACGGACGGACAGAATTATGGTCCAGACGGACGGGCAGAATCACAATCCGTACGGACAGGCGGAATCAGAATCCAATTAGACAGATAGAATCATAATAGAGCACAGGGACGTGGTCGCCACTCCTGCCTCTGGCGCCACAACATATCATATTTCAGAAGATTTCATATCTTCGAACATCTCCGTCACATAACACATCATATCATAACCACGGTAACCCCGGGGACAGATCACACGCCGGGAAACCGGACACATCATACTTCGTAACATATACACGGTAACCGGGGGCGGACATATACCACAATACTCCGAAACCGGACACATCATACTTCGGAATTCATACATGGGACCCGGCTCCCGACAAGGGACTCGGCGGCCCTTCCGCACGATATAAACCGGCCCGGGATCCGGTGAAAGGAATCATAGCACATGCACGAACTGATTAATGAGCAACCATATACATACGGATCATTATACAGACCCAATCAAACTGAAGTAGGCCAAATGGCGAGTCAAATCAGGGTATTCGGATAGCGTTCATAATATGCGCCTATATCCTGCTTGGGAAGGCACGACGGATTATTACCAGAATCAGATTTTCAGATGTCAAAGCCATTTTGTAAAATTTATATAAAAAAATAGTCATATCATGATCAGAATAATAGTCCAGATGTTGCCTGTGAGAAACGGACAGAAATAGGGCAATTTAGGTCATATAAAGAGTGTCGGGGCCTTGTGGGCCCACCTCGGACCAACTTAAGGCGACATACGTAAATTATTGATAATAGACCTTAAGAGGTCATCCATAATCATTTGGGAGTATTCCGACTTCTTTTGGGAAGATTTCATACAAAAGTTCACTTTAGGAATTGGAGCGGGTTTCCATCTCGGATTCCGGGGAACGAAGTCGCATTTAAGGCTCGCGGCCGAGCCTATTATGTTCAGAACATGCCTAAGAAGGAAGGGGTAGGCTTTACATACCTTGGTTGCGTCCTACGCTCGTCCAAACTCGATTCCTGTTTCGCTCAAAAACTGCAAATGGTCACATTTACCAGTTACTATTCATGAGACTTAACATTTCTAACCTTAACCAATACTTGTCTATAAGAATTTGGGCAGCACCTCCCCTATACATATAGCCTCCCCGAGATTCAACTCGGCTCCAAACAACCAACAACAACCCAACAACGATATCAACAACATCAACAATTATCATAATTCATAATAACGACAAGTAGCTCAAAATACATAATAGGGCACAATTTGCCAACTTTCCGTTCCGACCTTACACTTTCAAACCAATCTTATTATTTTCATATTCATCACCCATCAAAGTCATTACAACACTATTCGGGGGCATATCATATCATTTTCACAAGATATACATAAGATATACAAACATACAAACTTTCCATCAAACCACAATTTATCCAATTTTCCTAACCTTCAACATACAAGTTCATAACACATTTCCATCTTCCAAATTCATCAACATTAATCATAATTTGCCTCTTGATACTTTCATTTCCATTTTTACATAAACCATAACAAGGTTGCATAATTTCCTTCAACAACTTAGTAACCATTTTTCCAAGACAACAAAGACTATTATCTTTCCATTCATTTCACCATAACACACTTACATACTAACAAGATTAAATTCATATTCCATAACCAACATAGTACCACACGGCCACATACTATATTCTCCAACTTTCACTAATTCATTCCACTTTCATTTCTAATACAATTTCCACCATACTACAACTAAATTACAACATGAATTCAAATCATCAAAGACATGTAATATATGTAATGCATTCGGCCAACATGCATAAATCTCAACACACAAAATTTCCATGTTTTTCATTCATTTCAACTTACTACAACATACATACACCTCTCATAACATGTCAAAAGCATAAAATTCTTACCTTTCCTCCAAGTTCTTCACTTGTTACAAAAGTTGTCCTCTTGCCAAACTAATTGTACCAAGTTGTAGAGGACTTTGCACTTAGTAGTTATTTCACAAGGAATGAATTTTTGAATCCAACATTAGGCCCCAAATTTTTTCTTTCTCCTTTCTCTTTTTTTCTCCTCTCTAGTCGTGACCTCTTTCTTTTTTGTTCTTGATTTTTCTTTGTTTTTCTTGAAGCTTGTTTGGATAGAGATGACTATATAATGTCACATGGAAATTAATTAATTCCATGGACTTGGGCCATGTTGTGGCCGGTTGGGCTCCCATATTTTGGGCCTCATTTTCTTATTATTTTGTGAGCCCAAATTGTAGGCTAAATATTATGATTCATGGAACAAATTTCCAAAATTCCAATTTTGCCCTTGGCCTCCTTTCGTAATTTCACACCAATGTATTCATAGCCGACACATTCATACCAAGCAAGGTCCAAATATAGCCTTATTCATTACAAGTCAAGTTATCTCAAAATTTTCGAATACGCAAAAATGCCGGATGTAACACGTAGTTACTAGGTCTAGAGTGGGAGTCATTTTGTATGCATTTACATGATGGGTAGGCCGGGCCCCTGTCCCGATCACAGTACAATTATCTACTGTTAAAGGCCTATAGGCTTGTCCTGTATGTATAGTTTATCAGCATAGTGGCTTTGTCGGCCCTTGTAAAGTTGTTGACTATTTCTGTTGTTGTTGTTGTTATGAAATTGGAGAAGTAAGGGAAACGGGGGAGATGTTGTCCAAATTGCCGTAGAACGAGTTTGTCGATATCGTGTGGTATGGGACTATTTTGAAGCAATGGTTATGATATGTTGTGGCTAGATATTGATAGAATAGTTAGAATATGATGTTGTTGATGTTGTTCTTGCATTGTTTGTATTGATGAGAGTTTGAGAAAGTAAAGAAAGTTGGGGAGGTGCTGTCTGATTTCATATAAGAACGAGCTTGCCGCACGATAATTGTCATTAAGCTCATTGTAGTGACATTATTGTCCTTATTGTTAATTGTAGATTTAGGGTGAAGGAGGCTAAGCTCGGGTGGATACGTAAGGATTCAGTATAAGGTATGTTAAGGCTAAGGTCTTCCTTCTTTTGGCATGTTCCAAGTAAACTAGACGTAAACAAAATCTTATCAATATGACTCCATTCATTATAAGTTAAATATGTTATTAACTCTTGTTTTTCCCTTGTTGGGAGTACTTCTCGTGTTATAAGAATTATTTGTCATATATGGTGATTCTTCTAGGATTGATAATATAGCACATGATGGCTTAATAGTACATAATAATAATCAGAGGTATAATGACCTTACGTTACTCCGACAAGTTCAGAAATATATTCTTATGAGTCTCACGTATTAGATATGTATCAATAGGTGATTAAATGGCATTATATACACATATATGGTGTCTATAGACATGTGGTTATGGTACTCTTATCTTACCATCGAGCTACAGCCGGTTGGGAAGTTATGTATCTCTATTTACCATCGGGCTGCGACCGGTAGGGAAGACACATATTTACCATTGGGATATGGCTGGTCGGGCAGTTACGCATATACCATTGAGCTACGGCCAGTCGTGCAGTTATGCTTCATGCATTTACCTCCGGGCTACGGCCGGTTGGGCAGTTACCACTGATCAGTTAGCCAATTAGAGTTATGATGTTGATATAGTCTCATAAAGTGATATTATAGATAAGTATGATCAATGTGCATATCATGGCCCTCAGAGGCAATTCAGAGATTCAGGTTGATTCATATCCGTCTCATTTATAATGTCTTATGACTATGTTTCATTTCGGCTTTATATATTTGGTATATTATTCGTACTGACATCCCTTTGCCTAGGAACGTTGTGTTCATGCCACGAAGGTTCATGTAGAAGAGGATAGGGCCCTTCACTGTAGGCTGTCTTCACATATTAAATATTTTTAGTGAGCTCCCTTTCCTCCCAGAGCAATATAGAATGTAACAACCCGTTTAGTTGTTATAGTCCTTTCAGTATTTTCGCCCTTTCCCGAGCTTTGATTAACTCATTCTTGACCCGAGGGGAGCGTGTGTGTCATGACCCAACTAGAGGGCCATGATGGGCACCCGAGCTAACACACCGAGCACATCTAAACATACATCTCATAATCATTTCTAGGTAGACCACAAAGACATCCCGTGGGTGTCATACTCTGTAAGGGCATATATTGCAAGATAACGGCACATCTTTACATAATCATCAACAATTATGCCCATCACCACAAGCCAACAAGGCTACTAAAATATTATACAATAATATGAACCGGTAGGGTTATGAAATGTCTAACTGTACACACATGTCTACAAGCCTCTACATAGAATACAAGTGACCTGAGAATCTGCTGAAAATCAATACCAATAGATTCCAGCTCCGAAGTAAGTAGAGTGCTCCTGAGAATCCGCTGATAAAGCAGCTACAGATCTGATCCATCTCTCTGTCTACCTGCGGGCATGAGCGCAACGTCCATAAGAAAGGACGTTGGTATGAATAGTGTACTGAGTATGTAAGGCAAGATAACAACTGAAATGAAATAACAAGTTGTACTCTAGATATCTCAAGAAAGCATCTGGTGGTACTCTACTTGGGTTGCCTCTCATATGAGGCAAGATAACATAATTCTATAGATATAACTCTGTGACTCGAAGGTCAGGCATAGATAACTCCCTGAATTATAGGCCAGGTATAATCAACTCCATAACCCGTAGGTCAGGTATAATCAACTCTATGACCCGTAGGTCAGGTAAAAACTCTATGATCCATAGGTCAGGTAACAACTCCATGACCCGTAGGTTAGGTATAATCAACTCCAGGACCCGTAGGTCAGGCAACAACTCCATGACCCGTAGGTCAGGTATAATCAACTCCATGACTTATAGGTCAGGCATATACAAACATATAGTGATAACTTGAAGGCAACATAGTAGCCTATAAACAACATGAACACTAGTTATTCCTTTTGTCATTCTATCATCTTATATAACCCAACTATTCTTCTATCCGTCCTTAACTGGAGAGGATTAGTACATAAGGGTTATGGTAGCCCGAGTATAATCTTCATGAATAGCACATCTTGGTGCGAATAGTCAAAGGTGGCTCAATATTGAAATCATGCCAATGAAAAGAAGGGATAGCCTTAATTTACCTTTTTGGTCTCCTATTACTTAACACTTATCCTTCCAAGCTCGTAAATCTACATTCAAGAGAATTCATACCACTATTAGGCTTATCGTCATATGCTTATCTTAAGTCTTCAAATTAATTCCTTTTAAAATTTGCCGAAATTCGGGCATCATCTCCCAATTTATATCCCTAGCTCGAAATCACAATACCAATAAAACAACAACAATAGAAATACTAATATCAACAACATCATCATCAACACCAATATACTCCATAAAACATCACACACAATGTTTTTGCCAATTTCTCAACCAACAATAACAATATCCACAATACCATAATCAAAGAATTATATACAATTTAATCTCAAATTAATCCAAAATATCCTTTCAAATTCATTCCATAGTCATCATCTTCACTTTAATACTTTGCAACTTCTCTACTATGATTCTCTTCTTTTATAGGACTTGCTAAACCTTCAAATCAACTTAATCATAAGAAATAGGATGGAGAACATACCTTACACTAGAAGAATCTCACCCCACTCAACTTCTTCCAAGACCAAATTCATCACAACATTAAGTAGAGACAAGAACAATCCTTCTCCATGAATTAGCTTGGGGTTTTGGAGTTTGATCCTCTTTTGTGATGGTATAGAATATTTTGGAATGGTGGAGAACCTTCAAGAACACTCTTGTAATGGAGAAAGAAGTGTGGGAGATTCTAGAGAGGTGTGGAGATGTTAGGAGAGTTCTAGAGGATTGCGGAGTTGAAGAAAAATGAATAAAATGAAGTGTAGAGGTCCTTTTATAGGTGCCAAACTCAGATTGGGCTGGGTCAAAACATAAGTGGGCTTTTAAGTGACCTTTCCGGATTTTCCGCCCAGATTCGAATTCTCTGACTGTCCCTTTTAAAATGCCCATAACTCCCTACTCCGATGTCGTATTGACAATCGGTTTGCTGCGTTGGAAACTGGACTCGACGAACTTCATTTTAGGATTTTGAAACACCTTAAAACTCCTGATATACCCGGAGATATACCCCTCCAACGTTAACCCAAAATTCTGTCTAAAATTCTGCCAACTTTTTCTAAATTTTCGACAAACTTATTTTCTTCGATTTGCTTCATCCCGGAATCTTCCGAAACTCTCCATACATGATATTTATCATTAATAATACTTGATAGTGGTCATGTCCTTTGGCTCCAAGGTTGTCCTTCCCGGTTACAACTTACGAGATCGTATTTCATCCTTTACTTCATTGTTACATACTTCCCATGGCTTGTACCTTCAAAAACTTCGTGGGACGTCTCCGATACTCCATTAGTACGGTGAAGTACGTGACAAGCTCATGTTCTGAAAGTGCGAGCTGTAACAGTGTGTTTAGACCGGATTCGGGTAACTCTTGTAAAATATAGGCTTAAAATGAAATATGGTTGACCCAGAGTTGACTTTTGAGTAAATGGACTTTTTCTGAAATTTCGTCGATTCCAAAAGGTTCGGATGTTTGTTTATAACTTGTGTGTGTATTTGGTTCGGTTCCAAATGCATTTGGGTACATTTTGGGACTTAGGTTGAAAATTGGAACTAAGGCGTCAGGGGTTGACTCGGTCAATGAGACCTCCGTTGGAAATTTTGAGGCCTTGAAAGCATTCGTAGAATATTTTTGTGTTGTTCTGCGTGTATGGTTTGTGAGCAGATGGCCTCGGAAATAGCTCAGGATTTCGATTGAGACTTAAAAAATTTGGAGGGATTCTTGTACCTGGTGCTCGATATGGCGGTACCAGTGCTGTCCCAGCGGCACCGTTGTTTCGTTGTGTTGGCCGCTGGGGCGGCCATGTGTATTGTTGGCCGGACCGCTATGGCGGCCTCAAGGGCGCTGTAGCGGCCCAGTTACCGCCGTGGCGGTGACGGGCCAGTTATTTTCATTTAGTGTGATTTAAATAAGCCTTAGACCCTCATTATTTCCCATTTCAAAATTAGAGCCTTGGGGAAACATTTCTTGGTTATATTTTGGAGACATTCTTGGAGGTAAATCTTGCCTATTCCTTTACTCTTCCTTAATCACAATCATCCTAGATTTTTCTCTTCCCTTTAATAGCATGTGAACCTTCGGGTATGAAGTCGGGTTGGATATTGCCTTAGGTTGGGCCCTGTTGTATGTTTGGGGCTAGCCTCCTATTTAGAAGTGTGGCGCGCTTCACACCAATAAACAAGACTCTACTGGACACAGCTCGTAGACAAACCCTAGGACGAAATGCTCTGATACCACTTTTGTCACGACCCAACTAGAGGGCCATGACGAGCACCCGGAGGTAGCTTACCGAGCACCTTTGAACATACATCTCATAATCATTTCTAGGTGGACCACAAAGATGGCTCATGGGTATCATAATCTATAAGGGCATACGTCACAGCATAACGACACATTTAAATATAATCATCAACAACTATGCCCATCATCACAAGCCGACAGGGCTGCCAAAATATTACATAAACAATACGAACTGATAAGGTTATGGAACATCTAGCTACATACATCTATCTATGAGCCTCTATATAGGATACAGGAATCCATAGAGATGGGGTAGGACTCCGCCATGCCCAAGTATATACACAAAAGAGTAATACCAATAGACTGCAGCTCCGAAGCAAATGGAGCATTTCTGAAACTCCGCTGATGAAGCTCTTAAAGATCAGATCCATCTCCCTGTCTACCTATGGGCATGAACGCAACGTCCACAAGAAAGGACGTCTGTACGAACAATGTACTGAGTATGTAAGGCATGAATAACAACATAACAAGAGATATGGAACATAACATGAGACAAAGAGATAACATGTACATCTGATTGCCTCTTAAGGCGAATACCAATGCATGCTAACTTTTATTTCCAAAACAACATCCATATATATATATATATATATAAAGTAAACTGCCCGACCATATAGGTACGGTGTTATGCTGCCCGGCCATGTAGGCATGGTGTTATCATTATTATCCCTCATCCGGGATGATATCATAAGCTGCCCACTGAAGTGGTGTGTATTCCAGACCGCTTATAGGACGGCGCGGTGTGAAAGAAATATATTTATAAATACATTTAGCATGCATGAGAGCCCAATGAAACATTTCAACTCTATCGGAGTGACGTAAGGTCGGTAACTTCCAATTTATGTTGTGGAACAATCATCATCGCTATATCCCACCTTGAAGGAAAAATTATTATAAGGTGAGATCAACAACAATAAATAAAATCAAGACAATCATGAAATAAGCTCAATAATCTCATAGTAGTATCAAAAGCATAAGCTTTGGAATCTCCAAAAATGGGATCATCATCACCATTGTTACCATCATAGAAAACATCTACCTTTAGCATCATAAGAAATTTGAGAATCATGATCTTCTAGCTTTTTCGGAACAAGGGTATTATGGAAGTCATGTATAGGTTCATAACATAGGAATCATGCCTTCTGAAAGAAAGGGATTAGCCTTAACATACCTTTTTGGCCTCCTTAACTACTTAACACTTATCCTCCTAAGCTCGTAAATCTACATTCAAGAGAATTCATACTATTATAAGACTTATCGTCATATGCTTGTCTTAAGCCTTCAAATTAAATCCTTTTAGAATCTACCAAAATTCGGGTAGTATCTCCTCTGTTTATATCCCTAACCCGAAATCACAATACCAACAACCAACAACAACACTAACATTAACAACATCATTTTCAATACCAATATACTCCATAAAACATCCCACACGATGTTTACTCGATTTCTCAATCAACTAATTCATTATACGACTATTTAATAGCTCTATCTTCGTAGGTAAACCTAAATCATTATCAACAAGGAGAGATTCATACATTATTCTTACAAGAACTACAATATCTTCAATATTCACTATACGCTATCCGAACCTAAATCCCGAGATTTCACTTGATTTGAGCTAAAATTTTATGGGTGGAAATTGAGAGAATGTTCCAGAGGGTTTGGGATATGTTTGGGGGGTGAATGGATGAAAATAAGGGGTAAATCCCCTTTTTATATTGTTTTAGAGTCGGTTTGAAAAGACCTAAAATTTGTTGTGCGCGTTCGCGCAGCCTTGTGACGTTTTCTCTCAGAGTTGCTCAGTGCTCCTATGTACCTTCGTGCCACCTCCAGCGCATTCGCGTGGGATAAATCCCTGCTCTGGCAGTCCATCTTGAAATGCTCATAAACTTGATTTAGATGTCGGATCGACACGCGGTTTGTTGCGTTGAAAACTAGACTTCATGAACTTCAATTTAGGCTTCTGTTTCACTTCAAAACTTCTGATATACTGGGAGATATTCTTTTCTCAAGTTATACCACAATTATCTGATGAAACCTTGCCCATCCTTTCTCCAAAGTTCCAACAAACTTAATTTCCTTAATTCACTTGTTCTCCAATCCTTCCATGACGTATTACGTGAACTTAAACCCTCATAACCAGAAGATAGGTGCATATAATCTCATATATCCTCGAAAATAGCTCCAGTGTCTACAATTGAACAACTAACACCTAACGAACCTCAACGTACAAAACTACGAGGTGTAACATATACCCTTTTGGATTCTTTTATAAGTTAAGATTCTATGTTCCCATTTTACGGGTGTATGTTATTACGGCCTTATCAACCCAAGATGAGTCTTATGGTAAGGGAAACAGTAATGTACGTTGGTGCCCGGTTGAGTAGGTCACCGGGTGCCAGTCGTGGCCTTACAGTTTGGGTCATGACAATATATATATCACAAGTGGAGCCACACATGGACTCATAATATCATTGGAGCCACACACGGCTCATAAGTATCACTGGAGCCACACACGGACTCATAAGTATCATTAGAACCACACACAGACTCGTTATATTATTAGAGCCACACACGGACGCATCATAATATTATATATATATATATATATATATTGGAACCATGAAAGATACCGCAAGGTCATCGGAGTGACGCAAGGTTGGTATACCTCCGAATACATTAAGTGAGATACTTCGTCAGTCATACAATGTTCATAAGAATCAGAAAATACCAACAATAATGATTCATGGAGAGTTCATGAGAAATATCATAATCAATTCATTATCCATAGAGGGAAAAGAATGTACGCTTCTACAACTGGTGAGAATCGAGCCTTTTAATGAATATCGTTCGCTTCCGTGTCATCCGTTATATTCATGGAAAAAGAAAGAAAGAATGTGCCTTAACATACCTTTGTAATTTACTTAACGACTCAACGTATATCTTCCCGAAGACTTCAATCTACATTAAGATAGTAAAACTCGTAGTTAATGCCATAGAAGGACATACAAACATACTTCTAAGCTAGTCGGTCATTTATATAAAATCGGACAACATTTCCCTTATAACTGTCACTTTCTCAAATTCCAAACATGACAACAGAAACCAGACAACACCAATAACAACAGGGTTCAGCTACACTTATCGACAATCAACATACAATATCATCAACAATACATTTAGTCAACACGACGAGTGGCAAGCTCGGATTGGAACCCATTCAAGCCCTTATACCCCTCTTTTTCCTAAAATTCAATATGATAATATAATTAACATGAAAATTAACACATTCATGAGGTTTTCTCGGCTTGTATCCATCTTCGATAACAACATTAGCAACCCAACAAGCGTTAAAAACAATTTAGTCCACTTCTAGATGTTATATGGCCATGCCTTCTTCTAACCTATAACATTACCTTCATACCAAATCCATAGACAAGCAAAGCAACAGTAATCACAACACAATCAAGTTGTTGTCCATAATTTCCAGCCATAAAAAGTCATATACATCGCTTCAACATAGTCTAACAAGAGATAATAACATCTAATGCCATTTCCAAATACTCTCGTGTAGTTTTTCATCCAAACAACTTAACCAATATGAAATTAACCTTCAGTACAACCAAAAAAATGTTAAACATACCTTAGGAAATATATAAAACTTGAAATACAAGCCTTGATCTACTCACAACCCTTAATCACATCACAACACTATAGAGGTGTTATTCTTCACCAAAGTTAACTTTTGATGTTGAACTTCGATATAAACACTTGGAATTGCTCATGGATCTTTATGAACTTGATAGAGAGGGGTTTGGGGGTGTTTAGATGATTTTTGAGAGTTAAATGATAAAATATGACCCCTCAAACGTATTTAAAATAAAACAAGGTCGGCCACCACCATAGTGGTTCCCAAAAGGGCAGTCTTCACAGTCTCGCAAAAACGCGAATATCCCTCTACTCCGATGCTGTTTCGACAAGCTGTTTAATCCGTTGGAAACTAGACTTGTATACTTTATATTTGGTGGGTGGAACACCTTGTAATTCCATGTATATTGGGAGAAAAGCTGAGTGACATTAGAACTAAGTTTCAGGAAAATTGTGAACGTAACTTGCGATAACTTCGCCGACTTTTGTTTTTCAACTTGCTTGAATTAAAAACATAACATACAAATATTATATCATTCAAGTAACTTAAAATAAGACCTCCTTAGCATAATAAATCCTTTTAGTTTAACCCCGAAAGTACAGGTTATCGCATGTTTGATTCTTTTAACACTGAAACCTTATCGTACATGCTTAACATTTGTTTAATAGCATCCTTAGAATTGTAGGGGTTTCATGAATCCTTTGGGATCTCATTAGTTAACTTACAATACGAATGACGTGAAAAAAAATTGAGGTGTAACATTCTCCGCACCCCCCCCCCCCCCCAAAGAACATTCATCCTCGAATGTTGGGGTATATAGGGGTGGCCATTGATCCCTTAAGTCCTTGAATTCAGAAAAGTTTCCTTTATGAGTAAGATCTACCAACCCTGGTACCAACATAAAAGTCCCAATCTTTCCTTATACAATCATATAGCAGGACAAGTCACATAACTACCTACGTACGAACTCACCTTATCCTTTTGATTAGGTCAAGTTTCTGTTTAAGTTGGAGTAGGTAATAATATCTATATTTCATTTCATATCCTTTTATAACTATTGGAATATTCTTATTCGATCGATCCTTCGTTACTTGTACATTATCTAGTGCCCCTCTTCAATATCAAAACATTACAACTGGGTGAACGGATCATACTACCGAGGCCGAGGCCATCTTCTTTTAATCTCTCCCCTAGGTAGTTTGGACGTGGATTATATATGTCTTGATCGACTTGTCATCTTTAGACCATTATGCCCTTCACGCCTAAGATTTCCAAGAAGACTTTATTATTAAGTTGAAATTTACTTAAATCTCGTATGCAAAATTTTTTTGTAGCTGGGCCCCTTTAGTGAATGGAATTAGGGTAGAGATGTTATATGCTTGAGCCGCTTTTCGTGCTTTGTCACTTCGCATAACATTTGGTAACTCATCCAGTAAAAGTAGGTTGGTTCTTATTGAATTATCCATGGTCACCCCAGGGTGGATCGGACTTGCCGCCTTCGTACCAAATTTCATGTTAATCATTCCTAGTCTCCTTATAGTGATTATTATATTCCAAATCAATATGCAATACTCTTGAAGTTCTACAACTCTCTTCTTTTTGTCTTCTTGTCAATGTAATTATGTGATATCATGGTATATCTTCGACGTTCTGATACAAATGGAATAGAGCTCATAATTGACCTCTATCCTACCTTTATCTTACAATTTATGTCACACTTGAACACACCCTCGGCCCCGATCTCAAAATTCTTTCGTATTAACTTCCAGTTTGTAGGTCTTTTCTTGTTGAACACTCTTTTTATTTTCCCGAACTGGAATCTTTTTGTCGATATTATTTTTTCCTTGGTTATAAAGTAATTCTGCTATATTATTTTTGGATTAGCTTCTATCAATCCTTTTTCCTCCCCTAGGTTCTGGGCTCGCTCATTTGTCAGTCACTTGCGGCTATTTGAGTAAACGTACTCCCTATGATATTAGCTTTATCTTTATTTGCCTTAATTTAAACAAGTAGTCTTATGTGAAATTAATTCTCCTCGTCCTTGTTACTACTGTCAATAGACACAGTTTCTCATATAAGCTCATCCTATTACATTTTACCGATAATGGGACTCTAGTTCCCTCACGTTTTGGATTCCTTGTACATGAAGTTCTGAATATCATCTATTGGCTCCTGTCCTCATGTTACCATACATGTTTATCATATTCCATCGTAGGTTATTCCAGATTATAGGAGAACTGTCATCGTAAACCAGGTTACTTTTATACTAACTCTTTCTGCTTCCGTCCTTCTCTTGTTGCCAATTCAAAATTTTATCCTCAACGTCGACATTGTTGTTCCCATTTTGGATGGTTTCTCTTCTTTAGACTTTCCTTAAAATGTCATACTTACTTCGTGTTATTGCTGCCATCACAACTATCCCTTGAGGTTGCAACTTCATAGCGGTACGACTAATTTAGAATGACTATACCATTTAGATATCCCGTGATCTGTCTTTAACTTCATGTGCAATCGTAAACGGTAACCTCTCTAATGTGTTATGATTGATTCATCATTTTATCTTCACGTATGATTGATTCGTCATTGTATCCTCACTTATGATTGATTCGTCATTCTATCTTCATTTTTAATCTCAGCAATTTCCTTTTGGATTTATACCTCCTAACACTAACGCATTATTCAAGTTGATATTCTCGCGTATAAAGTGTCTGACCACGCCCGTAATCAGTTCGTCTCCATTCCTCATCGTTTGTACTCATGCGTTACTTTAAAGTTGCTTCTAACCCCTTTATGTCACTGTCTTTCCATCCTTTATTTGTTAACAAGGCACGCTTTTGACCTAGTGCTTTATCATCCCATCTCCCCCCATTAGGGAAATAGTTCAATGCTCCAGGCTTAAAATCTTACTCGTCTTCCCCCCTTTCGTAGTTCCATTTTCGTGGTAGCTTACGGTTGGTCCAAAGGTAACCTTTATTTCTCTAAGACAATTTATTGGAATTCATATATATACATAAAAGGTCAAATATTCTTGCTGACATACTAGTCCTCAACAAGCTTAACTTTTCATTAAAAAAGAGGTCTTTATAAATTTCTCCCAAGTTTTCCTCCTACCAAACTTCTTCGTTATTCTACTTGTCCATTAATCAATCCACTGTAATATTAATTATTGCAGGAGTCCTTAAACTTTGTAGTCGGTACGTCAATTCAATTTCATCCTAAGTCATCTTTCGATGTCGATGTCTCTCGGTTACATGGTTAAATTGACCTTCTAGTACTCGTCATTACGATCATTAATTCACCCATGATGGAAAACATAGCTTGCACCACTTCTTAGCCTCAAAATTCGTATTTCGTAAGGACCGACAACTGTCCATTTGATCTTCCCCGCGCATTCGGCTAAAATTTCACAAACTAACGTAAACATCATAAAGGAAAATTTTGGGTTGTATATGCATTGCAACATTGATAAAGGTTCATATCTCATTAACTTAACAGAAAATAAGTACTACCCTGATTATTGTTCAAACATAAGAATTCTATCTCTGCTTCTATGTAGTATTCATTACTTACTTCCATTGGAATACCTTAAATTCTCGATAATATGACAAAATTCACACCCGACGATCAGAATATCAACAATATAAAACATGGAGTACCTTGCCATATAGTTATAAAAAACGGGTTTTCACAAAATATAATTCATATACCTGTACCCAGAAGGTAAGCCCACATCGCACCGGCCTTGACCCTCCATCCCGACTCCTTACTTTATCTTTACGCTTAAGAGTTGGACAAGATCGTATCTTGTGGCTCTTACTACAACAACAAAAACAAATCCCTATACGTACACGACATTGGCAGACATGTGCCCGACACACACTGATAACACAATGGCTGTGACTGCTCCACTCTAGTTGTGCTAACATTATCCGGACATCCTGACGTCCACGAATCATGCCTAGGCCCTACCTGAGTGCTCTGATCACGCGCAAGTCGCTGCACAAACCCACCCTACTGCAACCTACCACCACTCACAGTCCTCTGAAATAACCAACTGTCCTATCCCACTTGGTTCATCCCCTAGCCTCATCGAAATCATCCCCTCAGAATATAGACGGCTCTCGCTCCCTAGACTCCTTAGGCCATGAACTCCCTGACCCTTCAAAGGCTCTATCACTATCATGGGCCCTCGTGTGATGCCAAGCCTAAAGGCAACCAACTATTTCAGTACCTATACCGCTTTCCTCACATCCTGATAAGACAGAGCCAGTGGTGGAACTAGCAGAGCTAATGATGTCAGAGCCTCTTTCATCTCCCCTAGTACTAGTGGCACCGGGGCTGTCTAAGAAAGTGGCTCACTCTGCTCCTTAGATGGATCTTTCCGAATAAAAGGCTTATATCTCATACCTTCTCCCAATACTTCCTCAACATCCCGATTAATTGTAGCGTCACAACCTAACTAGTGGGCCATGACAGGTACCGGAGCTAACTACCGAGCACCACTTATCATGCTGTCTATCGTACTCAGCCTGAACATAGATCACTCTTAACCCCATACTTATCATGAAACCATCTCCATATATCTCCCAAAATATGTGCACACATAGGCCCATAAGGCTACAAAATGATATACAAGGTATAGGCTAAAGAAGTCTCATAACATCTATTACCCACACATAAGTATCTACGAGCCTATACTAGAGTCCTGAGATCATAAGGAAGGGACAGAACCCCGCCATGCCCAAATATGTACGCAAAAGAAAAGTATACCAATAGTGGCAACTCCGGAGTAGTGGAATGCTCCTGTGTATGCTAGTATGACTGCTAAGGATCCGCACCGTCTCCCTGTCTACCTGTGGGAATGAACATAGCGTCCATAAAATAAAGGACGTCAGTACGAATAATGTACTGAGTATGTAAGTCTTATATGATAACATAATAAGGAAATGTAGAAAGCATAAGAAGAACGGATAATTGTAACTGCTTGCCCCTTGAGGCGGAATCATGCTTGCTCACTTTTACCTTTAGAACATATCACACATACATACATAAAATGGCTGAATCAATAACAACATTAGCCCGCGTCCGGGGTAATCATCTCACGCCGCCCACTAGTGGTGCTGCTCGTGCCATATAGACACGGTGTTATTATCATTGTCCATAAGCCGCCCACTACGCCCACCATAGTGGTGCTGCCCGGCCGTATGGGCACGGTGTAATCATCCATAAGCCGCCTACTACGCCCACCGTAATGGTGCTGCCCGGCCGTATAGATGCGGTGTAATCTTCCTTACATAAGCATGCATAAGAGCCCAATCAAAAGTTATGACTCAATCGGAGTGACATAAGGTCGGTAACCTCCGATTGTATTATGGAATAATCATGATCATCATGTCTCACCTTGAAGGAACTAGTATTATGAGATGAGACTATCAATGAAGAATAACATCAAGGGAAAACATAGAATAGGATCAAAAACCTCATAAAGCGTCAATTCATATACTTTGAAATCTTTAGAAATAGAGTCGTCATCCATGAATGAAATTGAGAAAATCAAGAAATAGCTCAACATTCTCATATTCACATTGAAACCATAAGCTTGGAGCCTTTAAACATGAAATCGTCATCGTCATCTTAATCATCATAGAAACATCTCATCTTTTGCATCATAAGAAACTTATTAAGAATCATGAACCTCTAACTTTCGGAGGTAAGAAGGGGATGGAAACATATATGGAATCATAACTTAGGAATCATGCCTTTTAAAGAAAGGGACGAGCCTTAACATACCTGAAAATTCACGTCTCGGCTTTCCCACCTATATCCGGTCTCACAATCTACAGATAAGACCATTCATACTATGGTGAGGCCCATTGTTATATACTTATCCTAAGCCTTCAAATTTAATCTCCTTAAAAGCTGTCAAAATTCGAGCAGCATCTCCCCGGTTTATATGCCTAGCCCGAAATCATAATTCAGCAACCAACAACAACAAAAACAACAACAACGACAATAATCATCATTATCAACACCAAAATATTCCATAAAGCACCCCACACGGTGTTTTTCAATTTCCACAACTAACCAACTCGCTATACAATTGTTTAACGACCTTACTTTCGTAATTAAATCGAAATTAACATTTATGATAAGAGATTCATACCTTACTCCCAATATTATTGCTATATCTTCACTTTTCTTCTTGAACTTGAGCCAAAGCACGCCGCTATACAATTTTATAATCGCAACTATACGTTGTCTGGACCGAAATTCAGAAATTATAACTGGTTTGGGCTTAAAATTTGGTCTTAGGAATTGGGGAGAATTCTCCAGATTTTTGGAGAGAGTTTGGGGTGTTTGATGATGAAAATAAGGGGTAGGCCCATTTTTATAACTGTCCAGGGTCTGCCTGGAACGACTTAAAATTTGCTCAGCGCGATCGCGCCACCTTAGGGCGCGTTCGCGTAGAGCAAATTCCTCTGATCTAACAGTCTATCTTAAAATGATTATAACGTTTGATCCCGATATCATATGAGGGCCCCCGGCCTATGGTTGGAAAGCTATTTCAATTATATAAAACTTTCCTTTTTGGTATTTTTCAAAATTCCAAACTTATAATGGCACTTTGGCCTCTTTAAGTCAGATCATCCGAAAATGTATCCTTAAATCATCCTTTTGGAGGGCTTGTGCCCATATTTGGCTTAAAGGTCCTTCTTAAGACTTGTTCAACTTCCCATGTACTACTCATATGACTTTTCATATGTCGCTTATAAAACCCCGGCATGTGGGCCCCACCTTAATTTACAGTTACGAGGGCTATTTATCAAGTAACGTATTAACTGATTTACACCATACTGTTACACCCCATATCTTTGAAGAAGCACTTATCAAATTTGAAACATAAGTACATTGAGTTATGGTTAAGTAAAACCACTTTGAAATATAAAAAAGCATTATTAATTGTATTTAATGAGTGAAGGATGTATATAAGGTATACCGGAAGGTTTTATAAGGAAATGAGTGGAAACAATATAGTACGACTTTGGAGAAAGGATGGGTAATGTTTCGTGTGAAAATTTTGGTCTAATTGAGGGAATAATATCTCTTAGCATATGAAGTGTTTTGAAGTTAAACAAAAGCCTAAAATGAAGTTCGTCGAGTCTAGTTTCCAACGCAATAAACTTCTCATCGATAGGACATCGGAGTAGAAAATTATGAACGTTAGAAGTTCGGCTGACAAAGCAGAAACGCGTGCTACAGTAAACTGCTACAGTGACCCCGACCCAAATTTGAACCTTATAAAAGGGGAAAACCCCCATTGTTTTCACCAAAAATTAGATTTGAGAGCTCAGCACATATAGGGTCATTTTGGTCATAAAAAGTTGAGAGAATTGAGTGATTTTAGCTAGTCAAGGCTCGGGTAGCGTATAGTTATGGTTCTAGCATTGTTTTGCGGTGGATTTTGGCGTGAATTCAAAGAGAATATTGAAGATATTGCTGTCTTAACAGGAATAGGGTATGAATCTCTCCTTATTAATGTTACTTTTGGTTTATTTACAGAGATAAAGTCATTAAATAATTATATAGTAAGTTGGTTAGTTATGGAAGTTGGAAAACAGTGTGTGAGCTGTTTTATGGCACATGTTGGTGTTGAAAGTGATGTTGTTAATGTTGGTATTGATGTTGTTGTTGTTGGTTGCTGAATTACGATTTTGGGCTAGGCATATAAACAGAGGAGATGCTGCCGAAATTTCGGCAGATTCTAGAAAGATTTATTTGGAGGCTTAGGATAAGTATATAACAATGGACCTAATTATAGCATGAATGGTCTTATATGTAGATTGCGAGACTGAAAATAGGTGGAAGAGTCGAGACGTGAATTTTCAGGTATGTTAAGTCTAGTCCCTTTCTTCTAAAGGCATGATTCCTATGTTATGATTCCATAAAAGTTTCTATAACCTCCTTGTTTCTAAAAGTCAGAAGTTCATGATTCAAGGGCATGACTCCTTTTCTGATAATCCATAAATGATTTCTAAAATCTCCGTAATTTCCAAACCAGAGATTTATGATTCTGTAAGCTCTTATGACAACAACGATGGACATGTTTTTACAATGATAACGATGATATCAAAGATGAAAATATTTCTATGATGATCATGATGACGATGATTTCATGTTTAAGAATCCCAAGCTTATGAGTTCAATGTGAATATGAGAATTTTGAGCTACTTCTTGATTTTCTCCATTTTATTCATTGATGATGACCCTATTTCTAAAGGCTCCAAAGTGTATGAATTGACGCTTTATGAGATTTATGATATTATTCTATGTTTTCCCTTGATGTTATTCTTCATTGATAGTCTCACCTCATAATGCTAGTTCCTTCAAGGTGAGACATGACGATCATGATTCCATAATACAATCGGAGGTTACCGACCTTACGTCACTCCGATAGAGTTATAGCTTTTTATTAGACTCTCATGCATGCTTTATGTATATGTATGTGTATGATTACACTGTGCCTATACGGCTGGGAAGCACCACTACGGTAAGCGTAGTGGGCGGCTATGAACAAGGATAATAACACCGTGCCTAGACGGCCGGGCAGCACCACTACGATGGGCGTAGTGGGCGGCTATGGATAATGATAGTAACATCGTGTCTATATGGCACGAGCAGCACCACTAGTGGGTGGCGAAAGATGATTACCCCGGACGCGGGAGGCCCGGACGTAGTCTAATGATGTTATTTGATTCGAACAGTTTATGTATGTATGTATGTATGTATGTGTGATATGTTTTAAAGGTAAAAATGAGCATGCATGATTCCGCCGCAAGAGGCAAGCAGTTACAGTTATACTTTCTTCTTATGTCTTCTATATTTCCTTATTATGTTATCATATATACCTTACATACTCGGTACATTACTCGTACTGACGTCCCTTCTTGTGGATGCTACGTTCATGCCCGCAGGTTCAGATAACTAGCCGAGTGAGCCAGATCAGTAGGACCTCTTTCCAGTTCCAGCCAGCAAGCTCTATTTGGACCAGAGCTACAGCCCTTTGGTATGCCTTTTGACATGTACATATATGGGTATGGCAGGGCCTTGTCCTGTCCTTTTTGAAGTCTATATTCCATAGAGGTATGTAGACAGTGTATATATGGTGAGGGTCGTCCTGTGCTTTCAGTTGTCCCTTAATTTTGTGAACAGTATATACGGTGACCAAGTTGGTCTGCATTGTCATCCTCTGCTAGTATGCTTACATACATATATCCATATGCATGTTTCATGGAATTCTGAGACAAGATCTATCGTATAAATGCTACCGCGAATCGTACCAGTAGAATATCAGTTAAAGATGGGCCACTAGGTTATCTAGTATAGAGCAGATGCAAGTTCAGGGGTACTCGATCAGTAGTGGTCGGGTACTCGTCACGGCTCATCGGTTTAGGTCGTGACAAAAGTGGTATCAGAGCTGTTCGTCCTAGGGATTGTCTACGGACCGTGTCTGGTAGAGTCCTGTTTATAGGTGTGAAGCCGGTCACACTTATAAACAGGAGGCTGCAGGGCATTTAGGAATCATTGACCTTTCTTTTTATCTTAGATCGTGCGATAGAACAAGAGTTTAGGAAAGATCGCTTCTGACCCCTTGTTCCTGTAGGTAAGTACAGACGGACAAAAGATGAAGAGATCAACCTCGGATAGTGGGGGTGCTAAGAAGACCCCCAGAGTAGATTCGGGACCACAGGCTCCGGGACCGATTAGAAGGAGCCTCAGCTATTCCATTGAGACTGATCCCTCTGAGGACCCACCGACGATTCCTCCAAAGTTTCTGACTTCCATAGAGGAGGATCCGTTGGAGGGCAGTTATGACACGAACCCGCCTGAGGGCTCGTATAGGACACTGGAGGAGGAGATTCCCGAGGCCGTACCAGCTGCTCCTATGGTAGAGCACTACGTCAGACCTGCTACCCCGGTGAGTGTTACTGATTACTCTAGCCCTCTATCCTGGCCGTCAGTAAACTAGGAGCTACCGGATTATCCGTATCCTTCTGATTCGAATGGGGTAAATAACGAAAGCCAGACTAGCAGATGGTGGGAAGACAATGATGAAGAGCACACTTCACTTTATAGCCCACCAGATCAGGCTAAGGACCGATCGGCTACAGGTATATGAGTCTTTTATTGGAATTTCCTATGTGTGTGAATTTACTGTAGGTTATTACTTAATAGCGGCGAGCATAAATCCTAAAGGGACCAATAACCAAAGTATTTATAAGTAACTACAATCAAGGTGTTTTCGCCACCATTGGGAATCTTGAAATTTGGGATGAAAAGTAGTCATATATGCAGATTGAAGGTGATTATTGAGGATTTCAAAGTCCAAATCAGCATTTGCTTAGTCGGAAGAGTAAGAGATTCCTTTTAATCCGGAGGGAGATGCATTACGAGAGTTTATTGGAATCCGTTAGAATTTCAACCTGTTCTAGGTCATGCGATAAAGGTCACGCAGCAGGGTGGATGCGATCGTACCAACACTAACGCACCGGATCCCATTAGCACTCCAAGGTTAAGAGTGCGGGGGTAATAGTAATACTAGGATGGGTGACCCCTGGGAAGTGTACTAAGAATCCTATAAATTCAGACATAAGAGACAGATGAGAAGCTCGAGTAACCTAAGGGAAATTGGAGTATGCGGAGTGGTTGGAAACCCTAAAAGATTGCGTAGGATGAGGCAGACTAGACCAGCAAAGAGAAAGAAGGTGCATCACAGCTCTAGACTTAGGATAAGTTCGAATAGTATTTGGAAATACTTTGTAAGCGAGGCATTAGTAAATATATATATGTATGTGTATGACATCCCATATGTGGCTGCACCAACCGATATATGTGTCCCAGCAACCGACGTTGCTATATACTGAAGGCATTAGTCGAACAGGTAGTGAAGTTCATGTGACAACTGTTACAAGGTTAGTTGATGTTATTGTCACTACAGGTTAGAGTTAGAAAGTCCTAATGCAATAGCATCAGGGAAAGGAAGAAAGTGAGTATATAGAAAATAAAGAGATTAGAATATCTTGAGAAAAGGAAAAAAAGTGTAAGAAATGAGGGTGATGAAGCCTCCAAGAGAGATGACGGGTAAGGCAAGGGACTATTTGGAAAAAATTCGAAGGTAGGCATGTGAAAGGGATAAAGTATGGTAGTATGGAACAAAAGATGAATGTTTGGAGTCAGAGAACAGACTTCGATAAGTGGGACTAAAGGATAGTAACCACAATTATGGATGTGAAGTAAGAGAGCGAATGATCAGGCCTTGCAACGATACTAAGAGATTTCCAGCTCTCGAGAGGTATATAAAGGGATAAATGTGTAGTCATACTGACACGGTTTCCTCGGAAATAGAGAAGATTTCCTAAAAGATGATTTAAGAATAGAACGGATTTTCACGTTTAAAGGAATATTTCATGAACTTCAGGGTTGATACTATAAAATAACAAGTGGAGAAGGGCGCTTGAGGAGGAAGGAACTCAAGGAAGGTTTGAGGATGAAAGTAGGAAAGGTACACTAATAGGCTGGTCAAAAGGAGAGGAGAGAAGAAAAAGGAAAGAAAAGAAAATTGAGCAATCACCAAGGACAAGCGAGAGGATAATGAACTACCAAAGCTAACCGGGAGGTAGTACATCAATGACATGGGATGAGGATTCGATTATAGAAGGATGTATGGGAAATATTCATGAGATTCGACTATAGAAGGATGTATGGGAAATATTCATGAGTATGGACTAGCCTTGGCGGCAGGAAGGAGAAGAAAGAAGAGAGTATATTTTCAAGGATTTCACGACACGAACAAGAAGTGGCAGAACACTAGAAGAACTACAACACATAAGTGGGATGCAAACAAGTAGTCAAGGAAAATTTTGGATGAGTGAGCTCAATGAATAAAAGGATTGATAGTGGTAGTGGAAGAGTGTAGCATATTAACTCTCAATGATATATTACAGACGTAAAGTGAAACCGGAAATCCAGAGTAAGAAGAATTTAAGTGATAATAGTCATGGAGGAAGACGAGGGGTAAAAAGAGCAAAGTGTGACCCAACGCTCCGTAAAATGTTTTGATGGATTCCAATGTCCCCATTAACCCGTTGATTCGGGAAATATTCAATCGTAAAAGGTAGAAGTAGAAGGGCCTTAAAAAATAGGCAGCGAGAATGGATCTGTAATGCATAAGCGCTTCGTGTAAATGGAAAGCCCTCGATTAGCAGAAAGGAAAAATAAGTCAAGCTATACGATGAGAGAATTTCAGTATTATAAGAGACCAAAATGATTGGAGGATCGTTAGGGTTGGCCGATGACTACTGATACTCGGGAGTTACTAGTGTATAAGAACACCCTTAAAAAGGGGGGAAGAGCATATCTAGTCCTGAAACGAGGTATGGCATTGTCAAAATTCCAAGGAAAGAAGGATGTTAGCTTAAAGAGGCCAAAATTTAGGACGTGGTGGCATATCAAGAATGCATTAAGAGGGAGCAGAAACGAATTAAAGATAAGCATACCACAAAGCAGGTATGAAAAGGAATTAAAATGGATCAAGAGAATACTTCATGCGGGCGTGAGATATGATATTTCTAGACCAGCGAAATTTGTGCTACACTTAAATAGGCAGCGACGTATCCCAAAGAGTAATAAAGAGAGTAAGAAAGGTCTGCAAGCTAACTACAAAGAGAATAACGAAATGGATGATGAGTATAAAGGACACTTTGGGTTACAATAGAAGAAAATCTTAATATTAAAGGAAAAATATGAGAATCTTAACAAAAGGAGTAACAATAAGCGGTGTGGCGATCTCTATCGAGAGGAAGAACGATGTGAGTGCAGATAGAAAGGCAGCAGCATCACCAGAAATTAGAAAGTATATCACGAGTCACTAACCATACTGAGTATAAGGGTATGTATTATAGAATTATATCAACTATTAACGTAAGGTTATGCCCTGCGGACGGGAATGAACACATCAGAAAGTCAACAAGGAATGACAGCTAACTAAGTGATCACTGGAATAAGGAAGTCAAGGGTAAGTATACCATACCGATGTTGGAAAAGAAGCTGTGGTAATGTGAGAATTGCCCTAACTTTATAATTATAAGTTATACTACAAGATTTGAGGCAAAGGAATTAAGGGGAGAGTTTTGACAAGAACTCGAAGATATTGTGAGCTATAGACCAGTTCGAACCATGATTATTGGTTCATTGCAATATATAATCCTGCTACGAGGAATAACAAAGATGGTGATGGAACATTAGGAACAGTTAAGAGATTGTATTGAGGATATGGTTATAATTGATCATGGAAAAGAATTAAGACAGATGTTTGAAGAAACGTAACCATTAAGAGTAAAGATTTGTCAGTAGTAGAGTACCGCTGAACAAGCAACTGGACGTTAGTATAAGAAAATTTACAATGAATCAGAGAGCTTGGTTGATAAATTACGAGGGGATAATATAGCACGTATCTAAGCTCAACAAGTACAAGTAGGGATAGCCAAGATAGTATCGGAGGAGTCAACAAAAGAAAGTGTTGTATTCGAGCAAAGGAGTTATCCGTTAATAAAAAAATGAGGAACGAAGAGGAAGGACGCTCGCAGGACGGCGAGTAACCGTGGCATGGCCAGTTAAACCACAGGAATGAAGACAGAATGAGAATGGAATACTAGTTGACTTGTGATTATATACATGAGGATTGAAGACTGTACGACTCACAAATGAATTTGATAAAGAGCTAAGAAAGAACAGGACGAAACTGACCAAATTATAATATAAGTATATGATAGTCGAACAAAAAAAATTCAATGAGGCCATTAAGGATCTGCGCACTACAACATTCAAGGACGAATGTTTTGTTTTTTTTTGGGGGGGGGGGGGGGGGGGAGGATGTTATACCCCGTATCTTCGAAGAAGCACTTACCGAATTTGAAACATAAGTACATTGAGTTATGGTTAAGTAAAACCACTTTGGAATATAAGAAAGCATTACTAAGTATATTTAATGAGTGAAGGATGTATATAAGGTATACCGGAAGGTTTTATAAGGAAATGAGTGGAAGAAATGGAGTAGTACGACTTTGGAGAAAGGATGGGTAAAGTTTCGTGTGAAAATTTTGGTCCAACTTGAGGGAAGAATATCTCTTAGCATATGAAGTGTTTTGAAGTTAAACAAAAGCCTAAAATGAAGTTCGTCGAGTCTAGTTTCTAACGCAACAAACCTCTTATCGATAGGACATTGGAGTAGAAAATTATGGATGTTACAAGTTCGGCTGACAAAGCAGAAACAGTGCTACAGTAACGACCTGCTACAGTGACCCCGACCCGAATTTGAACCTTATAAAAGGGGCAAAACCCCATTTTTTTTTCAACAAAAATCAGATTTGAGAGCTCATCACATATAGGGTCATTTTGGTCATAAAAAGATGAGAGAATTGAGTGATTTTAGCTAATCAAGGCTCGGGTAGCGTATAGTTATGGTTCTAGTATTGTTTTGCAATGAATTTTGGCGTGAATTCAAAGCGGATATTGAAGATATTGCTGTTTTAACAAGAATAAGGTATGAATCTCTCCTTATTAATGTTACTTTTGGTTTATTTACCGAGATAAAGTCGTTAAATAATTGTATAGTGGAAGTTGGAGAACAGTGTGTGGGCTGTTTTATGGCACATGTTTGTCACGACCCAACCGGAGGGCCATGACGGGCACCCGGTGTTAACCCACCCGGCACCTCTTATCACATTCTCATATTCACATCTAGATAAGCCACATGGCTTACTCATAGTTTACATACATCAATAGTAATAATCTCATTGGGCAACAACACATTATAACATCATCAAGAACTATGCCCATATCCATATACACAAGCTGACGAGGCTATCAAAATAATATACAAAATATGAGCCGACAAGGCTGCAAGACATCTAACCATACACAACTATCTACGAGCCTCTAAGAAGAGTAGGTAACATCATATAGGCGGGACAGGACCCCGCCATGCCCATATGTATGTACACAAAAGAATAATACCAAAAAGCTGTAGCTCCAGATGAAATGGAGCTCCTCTATGTAGTCTCTGAATAAGAAAAATATGGATCAAGCCTGCCTCCCTATCGACCTGCGGGCATGACACAGCGTTGACAAGCAAAATGAGGTCAGTACGAATAATGTACCGAGTATGTAAAGCATAATCAACATCATAGTAGAAGCATAAGAGACAACATGAAAAATAGCATAAGGTATAGAATACGATGGGAGAATCAGGAGGTAATAGAGTCATTTGTACCTCTAGTGGCCTTCATCATATCTACCTACTTGTCTTTCATAGGGACCTTCCATTTCTAATGCTTACTTATATACATACATATTTTTATATTTGTATTCGTATCATACCCGGCCATGAAGGTTCGGTGTGTCACATACCCGGCCATGACAAGGGTCGGTGATACACATACTTGGCCCTACCAAGGCTCAGTGTTATCTGTGCCCAACTGCAGTGGTGTGCGCGCGATAGGTATCATACCCGGCCATATAAGCTCAGTGTTACATAATAGTCATAACATACTTAAACGCACATACATAAAAGTCCATAAGTATCATCAACATCATTGCTATCATCGTTTTCGCTACATCTATCCTTAGAGGATCAACTATCACATAAAGGAGTTATTAGTATTGTGAAGGTATCGAGAATCATGAGCTTTGGTAATCTTAGAGATAGAGTCATTTGGAAGACATTATGGAACTCATGAAAGGATATATATAGCAAAGGAACTATGCCTTAATGAAAGAAGGGTTGGCCTTACATATCTCTTTGTCTTCTTACTATTTAACGTTCACCGTCGTAGCTTGAACAATCTACATTTAGAAGGATCCATACCATGGTTAAGCCTTAATGATACTCTTAAATTCAAACTAGAATAATTCATGATCTAATGAAAATTGGGCGGCATTTCCCCTATTTCGTCAACTTCCACCATATCACAAATCAACTCCTAAACATCCATAATACACCCACAATATCATAATCAAGTAATCACATTCCATTAAGCCTTCAAAATTCATCCTTATGTTCAACTTATACCATTAACCTCACACCTATTTTAGCACATTTTCATACAACGCTTCCTTATCACTATTACTACCTTCCATAACAAGATTTTACCCATATTATGCTAATAATCATGACTCAAGTTAGCTCACTACTCAAAAATATCATAAAGGTTACATTGAGCCCTCATTTTCTACTTTCTTCATCTACCCAAGTTCTTCAACAACCAAGCATTCATGATAACATGAAATAAGCATAAAAACTAACCTTTTATCTTATGGGAAAGAGCTTTGGAGCAGCTATCAACTTAGGTGAAAACCCTAGCTTCAATACTCAAGGATTCTTTGTAGTCTACTAACCCTAGGAAGCCTTCTAACACATGAACACTTTGATTCTTACCTCTTGATCTTTCTTTTCTCCTGGATTGGGGTGGAATATGCTTGGAGAAGGGTTTTGAGCTCTCAAGACTTGTGGAAGATGAAAAATGAAATAAATGAACAAAGGTATTCTGTTTATACAAAAAGATAAAAATCTGCTCGACGGACTTATACGGACCACTTATATGATCCGTATAATATTATACGGTCAGTATAAGTGGACCGTAGAGCACCACCATGGGAAAATCCCTTTCTGAAATAGGACAAGTTATACGGATCCCCTTATACGGACCGTATAATTGGTCGTATGACACCACCAAGTAAATGACCTCTTCTGTGAAGGTCATATTATACGGACCCTCCTTATACGGACCGTATAAAGTTATACGGATCGTATAAGTGGTCGTATAACTCCCAGTTACACGAAACTTTCACTCGTTGATTCGTTTGACTCCCAATCCTCGTTGAACCTTCTTGGCACTTACATAATACTTTATTAACCATACAATAGGCTCTATATCAGCCCCTCAAGATGTCATCAAATAAATATTAATTCGATTATAGCGAAAACCTTTCCGTGACTTATATTTCACTTCCTCCAACAACTAAATTTCACATATTCGTATGACTTCAAAATCTTATGGTATGCACCTTAAGTTATCTAATACTTCCCTCAATCTCGTAAGGGTTTCATAATCACCTTAAGCTCATGTTAGACTACTCACAAGGCAACAAAAATTAGAAACTTCCGGGGTGTAACATTCTTCCCCCCTTTGGCACATTCGTCCTCGAATGTTAGGTTCTTGGGGGATTCTATAAAATTTTTGCTAGAGTTTCCCTTATAATATAGCACTACCATCCTGCAACAGTACCCAAAAT
The DNA here is from genome assembly GCF_019175385.1 of Lycium barbarum. Classification (NCBI taxonomy): domain Eukaryota; kingdom Viridiplantae; phylum Streptophyta; class Magnoliopsida; order Solanales; family Solanaceae; genus Lycium; species Lycium barbarum. The sequence goes on along the minus strand of NC_083347.1, from coordinate 65,536,292 downwards.
ACATCGCCTCACAGGGATACAACAATAACATCCATAACCATGGCCATACACGACCAGGAAAACATCAAGGAAAACACTACATACCTGAGGATAATGGCGTCTCTGCCTGAGTCTCTTTTGGGGGTGAAAATAAATGCGGGTACCTGAACTTCATGTCTTCTTCCTAAGTCATTTCCTCTCTATTATTATTCTTCCATAAAACTTTAACTGAAGCTACCTCTTTGGTTCTGAGCTTCCGTACTTGTCTATCTAGAATGGAAATGGGGACTTCTTCATAAGACAATTGTTTGGTAACCTGGACATCATCTACGGGTACAATCCTGGAAGGATCTCCAATGCACTTACGAAGCATCGATACATGGAAAACGAGGTGAACTGACTCCAAGTCAGGAGGTAGGTCTAATTCGTAAGCCACCTGGCCTACCTTGCGTACAATCTCATAAGGTCCAATGTACCGGGGATAAGCTTGCCTTTCTTGCCAAATCTCATGACGTCTTTCATTGGCGACACCTTCACAAATACCCAATCTTTCACTTGGAACTCTAAGTCCTTCGATGATTGTTTGCGTAGGACTTTTGACGAATTTGAGCTGTTTAATAATCGATCCTGTATATGCTTGACCTTTTCTATAACTTGCTAGATCAAGTCCAGCCCTATCAGTTTGGTCTCTCCTACTTCAAACCACCCAATTGGGGATCTACACTTTCGCCTATATAAAGCCTCATACGGGGCCATATTTGGATGCTAGAATGATAACTGTTGTTATAAGCAAATTCAATAAGTGGTAAGTGATCATCCCAACTACCTCAAATATCAAATACACATGCCCGTAGCATATCCTCAAGGGTCTGAATGGTACGTTCAGCTTGTCTATCAGTCTGCGGGTGAAATGCCGTGCTAAGACTCACCTGAGTCCCCAAACCTTCTGTCATGACCCGACTAGTGGGCCATGACGGGTACCCGGAGCTGGCTACCGAGCACCACTCATAATGCTATCTACTATACTCAACCTGGACAACTATCTCTTGCAACACATGACTCGTCATAATCCAATTCCCAAATCTCCCAAAAACATGTATATATACATACATATAAGCCCACAAGGCTACAAAATAATATACAAAATACACTGAAGTGATCATGAGACATCTATTACCCCACATCTGTATCTACGATCCTCTAACTGGAGTGCTAGAATCGTAGGGACGGGACAGGACCCCGCCATGCCCAAATATGTACACAAAAGAATATACCAATAAACGGCAACTCCGGAGAAGTGGAGTGCTCCGATGCATCTGCTGATAATGCTCCTAGGGATCTAGACTGTCTCTCTGTCTACCTGCGAGCATGAACACAGCGTCCACAAAAGCAAGGACGTTAGTACAAATAATGTACTGAGTATGTAAGGTATGAGTAATGAAATAATAAAGAGATGAGGAACATGAGATAAATAGATAACCTGCACATACGATTGCCTCTTAAGGCAGATACCATGCATACTAACTTTTACTTTTAGAACCACATCATACCATACGTATACATAAGTACGTATATCTGAGTCATATATCTTTACTAGCCCGCATCCGGGTATCCCGCGTCCAGGATAGTTATCTCACACCACCCACTAGTGGTGACTGCCTGGCCAATTAGGCCCGGTGCAACTATCATTATCCGTAATCCGCCCACTTACGCCGAGCGTAGTGGTGTCTACCCGGCCAAATAGGCCCGGTATAACCATATATAAAAATAAGCAAGCACGTGAGCCCAATTAAAGCTACAATCATACTGGAGTGACATAAGGTCGGTGACCTCCGGTTACATTATGGAATCATCATCGTCACTATGTCCCACCTTGAAGGAACTAATATCATGAGGTGAGGCAACAACACGAAATAACATCAAGGAATCTTTAGACATAGACTCATCATCACCATTATCGTATTCATAATATGTCTCTTACCTTTGTCTCATGAGAAGCTCTTTATTAACACAGATTCGTAGTTTTCAGAATGTAAGGAGGTCATGGAAACGTAAAGGGAATCATCTCATAGGAATCATGCCTTAGAAAAAGAAGGGACTAGCTTTACATACCTTTTCGCCTTTCTAACTTGCCGACTATACGCTTCCTTCCAAGTTCATAATTCTACCTTCAAGGGAATTCGTACTAATATTAGATAATCAATAACATAGGCACGCTTGAGCTAAAGCTAGAGAAAATTGGGCAGCATCTCCTTTGTTTATACAACTTTCTCTATATCATATATCAACTCCCAAATGTCAATAACAATAATATCATATCCAACAATGCACATCAACCATACATTATTCAATTCTCCTACTTCCATTTCAAGAGCATCCATAACCATGGTCATAATACAACATTTCATTCATCCCCATATAATGTTTCTCCCATGTTCTTAATATCATTTATAACATAATTATAATCACAACATATCAAGAATCATGATTCATAGTAATCTATTACTCAGAAATGTCACTAATCTCATATTTGTAACCTATTTTCTATTTCCTTCCATAATCCAAGTCTTTCAACCCCTCAATAGTCTAAATAGCATTGAAGAATCATAAAACTTACCTTTTATTGTGTAGAAGCAAGTTTTGGATGATAATATTTCACTGGAAGAAAAACCCTAGCTTCAATCCAAAGAGTTTTCTTGTCTTATATGAACCCTAGTGAGCTTCTTGCACTTGATTTCTTTGGTTTGATAAAGTTGATCTTTAATTTCTCTTGGATCCTTGTAGACGAAGTGTGGAGAGAGTTCTAGAGACTTCTTCAGGTGTGGAGAGTGTTATAGAGAAGATGGGAAATGAATTAAATGAGCTGGGGTCCCTTATTTAAAACTTAAAAATTTGTCCTGACTCGAACCTACGGCCTAGTAATACGGTCTGTATAAAGGACCGTACATTCCTTCCAGAACCTCATCCTTCTCTGGAAGAATTCTATGGCCAGCCATACGGGCCTTATATTTTATACGGTCCGTATAAAGGACCATACAATTCTCAGTTTCCCGAAACTTTCCCTCGTCGACTCGTTTGATCTCCAATCCTTATGGAACCTTCTTAACACTTGTTTAACACTTTATTCACAATATAAGGGGCGTTATAACTTTTCTTTAGAACATCATTAAGCCAATATTAGCTTGGTACTTTGCAAACCCTTTTTCAAAACGTAGCTTATACTTTACATTCTTCAACTAACTTTATTCTCTTATCTCGAATGTCTTTGAAATCTTAATTAGATTCATTAAGTGGCCTTTCTTACTAGTTGGAACATCGTATTCTTCTCACTCCGCATTAGTTTAGCTATCACACGATGACATGAAAGTTTCTGAGGTGTAACATTCCCCCCCCCCCCCCCTCACATTTAAAAACATTCGTCCTCGAATGTTAAGTTCTCGGGAATTCTACAAAAGTTTCTCCAGAGTTTCCCTTGTAATATGGCGCTACCATCCCGTCACAACAGCCCACAATAACCATGCCACGCAGGGATATAACACAATAGGAACAAATTATTGCCCCACACGACCAAAAGCATAAAAAGAAAGCATACATACCTTATAATGTTGATGTCTCATCTTGGATCTCTTCCGGGGGTTGAAATAAGTGCGGGTACTTGGACTTCATGTTTTCTTCTACTTCCCAAGTCATTTCTTTTACTTCCGCATGCTTTCGTAATACCTTCATCAAGCTTACATTTCCCATTCACAACCCTGAAGCCATTTGAGAGGTTTTCATAAAACCTTCTGATAATCTTCATAGTCTCTTTAAAATGAAGTTTCCTCATTCCAATAGTTTTGATACTCTCCCATCCTTACAAGCTTCATGCGACCACCCGGATGTATAAATTCCAAGTTGCCCTAACGGGCATTTTCATCTCCATTAAGAGTCTAATATACATGCTTATAGTATGCCTTGGAAAGTTTGAAAACGAGCTCTATCCGCTTATTTATCCCACCAACGGGGGGGGGCTTACTAGGGTGACTTATACTCCCCAGATCTCTTGGAATACAGTGACATTCTGGCACCAGTAGAGAACTAAATATTTCGAAGTCGGACAACTTCCATAGATAACGTTTGTTATTCCTTACCATTGCAACCTTCATTTCACCTTTAGATGCATCTTCATCCTTGATTAGTCTCATAAGATTGTCTTACACAAATTTAATCTTTAGCATCCCTTTCACCACCACCTCTCACCTTTTCGTTCCTCATTTTAATCCATCTCACTCTATTTACTTACAACGCGACCTTATTTACTCTCACGTCTTGAATACTCTAAGCCTGAAATTCTCATATCATCCCTAAGCGTTCTCTTGTAATTACTTATACCCATTTATTCCTTTCCATCATAGGTTGCTACCATCCAGTACTCGCATGCTTTCAATTAGTTCACTGTACAATGTTTCCCCAACCGGTATGCGACATTGGAACTTCACACCCATACAGCTAGCTCGCGGCGACTATTTCACTTGACTTCTCACATGATTTATCTTCTTAAAGCTAATACTACTTTTTCATTATTTACCCATTCTTTGACTCTGTCTCTTAATCTACCTTATTGGTGTAGAACTGCCATATTGGATTTTTTCCGCCCTTCTTTCATTCTAAGGTCCATATCCTGTATCATCTCATTCTTATTCCCCTGCTTGCCATCTTGCCTCGGAATGTCAACGAATAATTCTTTGATTGTCTCTCTTCTCTCGTACAGTTTAATCGATACAACTATCAAACCATGAGGGAGTTACCTTTATCCCAATATGTCTTTCCTCAATTCTATCAAAATCCATAGATCATTTTGCATATTGGTCATTTCTACCGATGTAGTTCATAACCATTCTACGCTCTCCGCACGGTATCGTCCACTATCTTTCCCTCTTTTGACTCACTCTTTTTTTTCCAATAATCTTTCCTGGGGACCCTTACCACGTGACTCGTCGAAATGCGATTCCATTTGTTACTGTCCTAACATATATATGTAAGGTCAGTCCATTGATTATTCACACTCAACCCTAATTTCTTCCTTTGTCTTACTTCTCATTCTTTTCTCAAATAAATTCGTTCATAGGACATGTTACACCTCGAAAAAAATTTCGTTAATGCGCAGTGAATAGACTAACGAAGTATGAGATGTTTCGATAAGTGAGAAATAGAATTTGATGACCTTAATTAAGATTTCAAAGACATTCGAGGTAAGAGAAGAAATTTCGCCAAGAAAAGGCAAGGTATACGTTAGGTATCGAAAAGGATTTACGAGTAACATGTTAATGATGACTTAACGATGTTTTGAAGAAGATTTATAACGTCCCTTAGATTGGTAATGAGGTGCTAAACAAGTATCAAGAAGGTTCCACAAGGATTGGAGATCGAACGAAATGACGGAATCATTTTCAGAGAAGTGGAGCTATACGACAACTTATATTGTCCGTATAAAGGGTCTGTATAACTCCCAGCAGGGAGATGATTTTCTGGTTGGTGAACCACGGCCACTTATATGGACCGTACAATACTATACGGACTGTATAAGTGTCTGTATGGTACCCGACGGGCTGATTTTTAGTTTTTGTATAAATAGATGCCTTGGGTTCTTTTACTTAATTTTTCATCCTCTACAAGTATTGAGAGCTCAAAACCCTTCTCTAAGCACATTCCACTCAAGTTCAAGAGAACACAAAGATCAAAAGACTAGAATCAAGTGTTTATGTGTTAGAAAGCTTCCAAGGGTTAGAGGACCACAAAAGATTCCATTGGAGGTCAGCTAGAGTTTTGGTTCAAGTGAAGTATTTCCACTCAAGGTTCATTCCTAAACCATCTAAGGTATGTTTTTTGGTATTTTCATGTTGTTTAAGGTATTGAGACATTGAAAGACTTGGATTGTAGAAGAATATAGAAAATGGGTCTTGAATGTGAGAATGGTGATGTTTGTGAGTAGTAGCTTGGGTTGAGTAATGATTCTTGATATGTTATGATTAAAATCATGTTATAAATGATATTGAGAACATGGGATAAACATTTTATATGAGCGAATGTAATAGTGTGCTATGACCATGGATATGGATGATTGGAAGTGAATTGAGAAGTAAGGATAATGTAGGTGAATAAAGACCATTGTTATGATGTTGTGAATGTTATTATTGATGTTTGGGAGTTGATATATGATATGGAGGAAGTCGTATAAATAAAGGAGATGCTGTCCAATTTTCTCTAGCTTTAGTCATGTATGCTAAGCTATCGATTTTCTAATGATGGTATATTTCTAATGAAGGTAGAAACCTGAGCATTGAAGGAGAACGTGCAAGTGATAGAATAGTTGAACGAAAAGGTATGTAAGGCTAAGCCTTCTTTCATAAGGCATGGTTCCTTGGCCAAATATCTAATCTTCTATAAGCCTATGATGTCCTCCAAATAATTCTATCTTTAAGAGCTACTAAGCTCATGATTCTCGATATGTTACGATTGTACTAAATTCCTCCTATGATGAGTAATCCTCTAGGGATAGATGTAATGAACGACGATAGTAATGATGCTAAAGATGCTTATGGGCTTTTATGTATATGTGCCTATGTATGGCTATTATGAAACCTCGAGCTTATATGGCTGGGTAGAATATATATATATTGCACGCGCACCACTGCAGTTGAGTACGGACAACCCTGAGCCTTGGTAGGGCCAGGTATGTGAAACACCGAACCTTCATGGTCGGGTATGCTATGTAAATGATATGTATATGAATATGAATATGTATATGAATACGAAAATGGATACGAAATGTAAATGAGTACGAAATGTAAATGGGTACGAAAACGGATATGGATGTATGTACACAATCACGCATTAGAAATGGAATGTCCCTATAAAAAGCAAGTAAGTGTTTGTGAGGATGATACTAATATCTCCCATCCTATGCTATTTCTTATGTTGTCTATTATGTTTTCTTAATGATGTTGACCATGCTTTACATACTCAGTACATTCTTCGTACTGACGTCCTTTTGTTTGTGGACGCTGCGTCATGCCCGCAGGTGGCTAGGGAGACAGGCTTGATCCATAGCTTTATTACTCAGGGACTACATAGCGGAGCTCCATTTCATTCGGAGCTACAGGTTTTGGTATTTATTCTTTTGTGTACATATTTATGGGCATAGCGGGGTCCTGTCCCGCCTATATAATATGACATACTCTCCTTAGAGGCTCGTAGACATATGTATATGGTTAGATGTATTTGGCCTTGTCGGCTCGTCTTGTGTATATCATTTTGTTAGCCTCGTCGGCTTATATACATTGATATGGGCATTGTTATTGATGGTGATATATATATATATATATATATATATATATATATATGTGTGTGTGTGTGTGTGTGTATCGTTGCCCAATGGGATTAGTATGAATAATGGATGGAAAATATGAATTAGCTATGTGGCTCACCGAGATGTAAATGTGAAAGTATGATTAGAGGTGCCCGGGTGGATTAGCACCGGGTGCCCGTCGCGGCCCTCCGGTTGGGTCGTGACAAAAGTGGTATCAAAGCAGTTTTGTCCTAAGGTGTGTCTACGGGCCGTGTCTAGTAGAGTCTTGGTTATGGGTGTGTTGCGCGCCACACTTATAAACAAGAGGCTGCGGACATTTTAGGAATGAATGACCTTCTTTCTTCATGAGATCGTGCGATAGAGCTATGACATAAGAACTTCTTTTTCCTTAACCGTGTGTTATGTATTTCAGAGATGCCTGTAAAGAGAAAGGCTACGGTAGCCCAAAAGGGCAAGACAGTGACAGAAAAGCGAGCTGAAAGAGCACCGCTAACGGTTGCAGAGGAAAGTGAGTCCCAGAATGCGGCTCAATCTCAGTCCTCCCATTCAGTGGCTATCTCTGAGGAGTGTGAGGGAGCCTCAGCCCCAGCTCCAGCACCCCCGGCTTCTCCACCGGATGCTTCAGGCCAAGATGTGAAAGAGGCCATTCATTTGCTTACTCAATTGGTTGCTGCCCAGGCCTAGCCGCAGGGTACAGGGCAAGGTGATAGGGCTGCTAGTGCAAGGGCCCGTGATTTTATTAGCTTGAACCCTCCGGAATTCTTTAGATCAAAGCCGGATGAGGACTCTCAGAACTTTATTGATGGTATGTTGAGGACACTTCTGTTGATACATGCTTCGGACACCGAATCAGTGGAGTTAGCATCCTATAGATTGAGGGATGTTGCGGTTCATTAGTACATGGCTTGGATGGCTTCGCGGGGAGCCAATATACCTCCCCCGGTATGGCAAGAATTTGTAGATGCTTTCTGTCACACCCCGACCTTAATAGGGTGTGATGGGCACCCGACCCCATCTCTGGAGCCGAGCGAACCCACTGACTCTTATTACATATATAGGCTCTTGAGTCAATTAAGAATAAAATACATAATAAGCTCTCAAATTTATTTTTTTTCATAAGTAAAGTCTATCATCATGTGGGACCCGTGACATGAAACATAGTAATATATCGACTGATGAAGCCGTCTACAAAGCTGACACTCTATACCCACAACTCTGTCTGCAGAGCCTCTAACATAGAACAAGGACATCATAGCATAGTACGCTGACTCGGCTACGCTCCAGGGCCAAGTGGAGCTCGCCAACCTCGCTGGAACACCTTCTATAATGACTTCAGCTCATCTGGGTGTACCTGCGCGGCATGAAACGCAGCCCCCGAAGAAGAGGGGTCAGTACGAGCATTGTACTGAGTATGTAAGACATGAACGACAACACAATAAGAGGTACCAGGGGGGATAATCGCAAGGAATCATATGGCATCTCATAGGGTACATATCATGTCATATCATATCGTGTCATATCCTATCATATCATATCATATCATATCATATCATATCATGTCAGATCATAGCACATCCTGTCGTATCATATCATAGCATGTCATCTCATCTCATATCATAACATATCCTGTCGTGTCATATCATATCGGGTCATATCAAATCATATCATAAGGAGACTTATAGCATATCATAGGCTGAATGAGATACCTGTACATATGAATGCCACTTAGGGCGGAAACCATGCATGCTTATTTGGTCATATCATATCATTGTGCCGAACAAGTCGGCTCGCCCACATTGCTCCGAAATATGTCGGCTCGCCCATATATCCCGCGTCCGGGCATCCCGTGTCCGGGATGATAATGCCAGCTGACCAGGTGGCGATGAAACATGTTTCCCTTCCCCATGTCCCCATATTCATGTATCCCTTCCCCCCTCCCATTTACATATATAGCATGCATGAGAGCCCAAGGAAAGTCATGTGTCTATCGGAGTGACGTAAGGTCAGTAACCTCCGATTGTATTATGGAATCATCTTGGTCGTCATGTCTCGCCTTGAAGGGACAATTATAAGGCGAGACTATCAATGAAGAATATCATCACGGGGGAACATGAAACAGGATCATAACATTTTATTTCATATACTTTGAAACCTTCAAAATAGTCATTATCCAAAAATAGCTTAACATTTCATATCGTCGTAGTCATGGTAAGAACATATCCTTGTCATATTCGTCATAGACACTTTATCATGTCTGGCATCATTATTATCGTCATAGTATCGTAGTCGTTGTTTTAATCATAAAAAGTTTCAAAATCGTAAAGCTTGGATTTTGGAAAAAAAATGAATATTTTGGAAAACATTTATAACTTTTAGAAAGGAAATCATGTTTGAATTCATAACTTCTAGCTTTTGAAAACAAGGACGTTATGGGAGCATTTATAAGACTATATCGTGTGATTCATGCCATAGAAAGAAAGGGCTTAGCCTTACATACCTACGCTGCGCCTTACTAGCTACGCTTATTCGTCCAACTTGTTAATCCACCTTCAAAGGAGTTCACACATTCGTTAGATCCTTTGTCATATACTTGCCTTAACCTTTCAAACACATTCATTTATATTCTGCCGAAATTTCGGCAGCATCTCCCCTGTAAATACACCACCCCCGAGATTCTAACTCGGCCAAATTTAGCAACAACAATCCGAGAATGGAACTCGGCCAAACCAACAACAATATTAGCGATTCATTCTAGCAACATTCCAACATTCAATTCAATTTAATTCAATTCAATTCAATTCAATTCACATAATCTTTCAACGACTTAATCAACATATTACTTTGCCCGAAACACTCCAATTCAACAACAACCGTGTATGTCATCATCATTCATGTATGCTAACTTCAACAACAACCTTCATTCTTCATCAAATAATCCATAACGACGACAACTAGAATGTCAAATAACGTCGATTTACCTTAACTTACCAAAACGCCTCTTATTTGACCATAACCTCTTCTTACATATTTTCATGCATTTTCATCCATCTTTTCTATATATTACAACAACAAGCCACATACTACATATAGTTAATTCAATCCTCTCACACAACACAACACATATACACGGCCAATCTTGCAACACACGGCCACACAACACTATACATATCTTTATGAATTTCACCCATTTCAACACATTACGACATGTTCAAAACGCTCATAACAATATCAACCAATACTAAATGAAATTAGTTCATTACCTAACACACAAGGCAGCCCATTTTCGGCCAACACCCCAACATCCATATTGTTACGAATTTCATTCATTTCCACACTCCACAACATATACAATAACATTAAATAAAATTTATTCATCATGCTTGTACCAACACCCTACACTCACGGCCACAACCAACAAGCATTCATTTCATTAATTCCATCCATTTTCACACATTACAATACTCACAAACCATCCATAACATACAAAAGGAAGATGAAACCTTACCTTTCTCCTTTGATTCTTCACTTGGCTAAAGTTATGAATTCGTGCAAATGAATGATGTTCTTGTTCCAACAACCCTTCCATGTTGTAGAGGACCTTCAAATTAGTGGGAATACAAGGAGGAAATAATTTTTCTTCATTAATTCCCATGGCCTAAAATTTGGCCATGTTGGCCGAATATACTCTCTTTCTTGCTCTTTTTTTTTTCCAAGTCTCTCTTTTGTCTTGAATTAAGAGAGGGACATATATATATATATATATTATGAGCATGTGAAGACCACATGCTTTCTTTCTAGAGGATTCTCCTCTTTTCTTGATTTTTCTCATTTGGTCAAGGAAGACCAAATGTCTTCCTTTTTACTCTTTAGTCCATCCATATTTACACTTTGCCCCCTTCACTTATGAAATGGCCACTTGCTCCTTTCTTTATTTCCTAGAGAATTCCTCAATTTTTTTCTTGAATACTTGTGAAATTACTATTTTACCCTTAGACTTCCATGATATTACCATAGGTCATTTTGCGAATTTTTCTTTTTACCCGTGGCCTTTCCCAATATTTCCATACTACTAACGTACACAAATAATATTCTTAACAACTCGTACATCAAACAACTCTTGAAAATGATCTTGTCCTTAACTTGCCACGACTTTCTCGAATCATCCGAATGTACGAAATACGGGATATAACACTTTCCTCCGACATTACCTGCCTCCAGAAGTTCGGCGAGCTAGAGCCGATAAGTTCTTGAATTTGAGGCAAGGAAGCATGAGTGCTTTAGAGTATAGTCTCCGCTGCAATTCTTTGGCTAGGTATGCTTCGGCCATGGTAGCAGATATGGGTGACTGAGTGCATTGATTTGTGAAAGGCCTAGGGCCACATTTGATGGATAGGTGCTTGACTGCATCCCTTCAGGATAACATCGATATTCCAGGCATTCAGGCCCATGCCCAGAATTTAAAAGAAAGCCAACAACAACAAATGAGTGAGCGTGAGAATGATAGAGGGTATAACAAGAGGGCTAGATCTTCGGGTCCGATGAGTGAGTTTAGAGGCGGGCACAGACAACATTTTTCTAGGCATTCAGGCCATTCTATGACTAGTACGCCTCCACGGTTTTCAGGCCAGAGATTTGATAGGTTTACTCATTCCAGGCCGAGTCAGAGCTTTTTGGGATCTCAGTTCAGGGGTGATTCGGGTCAGGCGAGGCCACCCATGCCACGATGTTCCCAGTGTGTGAAGTTACATTGGGGTCAGTGCCAATTAGGTTCAGAGGTTTTCTATTCATGTGGTCGGCCAGACCATATTATGCGTGATTGCCCCTCAGTTGGTGGTAGAGGTAGGGCCCAGCCTTTAGGGTCGGTAGCCGGATCTTCATCACCTATACGCCCTATGGGGCTAGGTTCACATGCGCCAGTCGGCCATGGTAGAGGCAGAGGGAGAGTCCCCAGTTCTAGCAGTCCTCAGCACCGTATTTATGCTTTGGCTGGACGCCAAGATCTTGTGTCTTCTCCTGATGTGGTCACAGGTATATTATCGGTATTTTCTCGTGATGTATATGCTTTGATAGATCCGGGATCCACATTGTCATATGTTACTCCGTATATTGTGGGTCGGTTTAGAGTCAAATCGGAGTCGATCAAGCCTTTTGAAGTGTCTACACCTGTTGGTGAATCGGTAATAGCCAGCCGAGTGTATAGAAATTGTGTAGTTGTAATTTGTGACCATCATACTATGGTTGACTTAAATGAGTGAAAAATGGTGGATTTTGATGTTATTAGGGGCATGGATTGGTTGGCTTCTTACTATGCCAATTTTGATTGTAGAATGAAAATGGTTCATTTCCAATTTTCGGGAGAATCAGTTTTGGAATGGAAAGGAAACTGTGTCACCAAAAGGTAGGTTTATTTCCTATCGTAAGGCAAGGAAAATGATCACAAAAGGTTGCATTTATCACCTAGTTCGGGTTCAAGATGTAGAAGCTGAACCGCCAACTCTTTAGTCAGTCCCCGTGGTGAATGAATTTCTGGATGTATTCTCGGAAGAGCTTCCAGGCCTCCCTCCCGAGCGGGAAATTGATTTTGCTATTGATGTGTTGCCAGACCCCAAGCCTATATCTATTCCTCCTTATCGAATGACTCCCGTAGAATTGAAAGAGTTGAAGGAGCAATTGAAATACCTGCTTGAGAAAGGCTTTATTAGGCCTAGTTCATCCCCGTGGGGGGCACCCGTATTGTTTGTCCGAAAAAAAGATGGCTCTTTGCGAATGTGCATTGACTATCGGCAACTGAATAAGGTGACGATTAAGAATAAATATCCTCTTCCGAGGACTGATGACTTATTTGACCAATTACAAGGCGCCAAATGGTTTTCAAAGGTAGATTTGAGATCCGAGTATCATCAAGTGAGAGTTAGGGAGAAAGATATCCCTAAGATAGCCTTCAGAACAAGATATGGCCATTTTGAGTTCTGTGTAATGTCATTTGGGCTAACTAATGCACCAGCAGTATTTATGGATTTGATGAACGATGTGTTCAGGCCCTTCTTAGATTTATTTGTGATTGTATTCATCGACAATATCTTGGTGTATTCTAGATCCGAGGCAGAACATGCGGATCATTTGCGTACTGTCCCTGGAGTTCTTCAAACTCGAGAGTTGTTTGCAAAATTTTCTAAGTGTGAGTTTTGGTTGAACTCAGTGACATTTCTGGGGCACATTGTTTCAGCCGATGGTATTCGGGTAGATAGCCAAAAGATTGAGGCCGTGAAGACTTGGCCAAGGCCCACAACTCCTATGGAGGTTCGTAGCTTTCTGGGTTTAGCAGGTTATTACAGGAGATTTGTTGAAGGTTTTTCTTCTATTTCTGCACCACTCACAAAGCTGACCCATAAATCAGCAAAGTTTCAATGGACAGATGCTTGTGAACGTAGTTTCCAAGAGCTAAAAGATATTTTAACTTCTGCCCCAGTCCTGACACTTCCAGAGAGATTGGAAGGTTATGTTGTTTATTGCGATGCTTCAGGCATTGGGCTAGGTTGTGTGTTGATGCAACATGGTAAGGTGATTGCGTATGCTTCAAGGCAATTACGGAAACATGAGAAAAATTATCCAACCCATGACCTTGAATTGGCTGCAGTGATTCATGCATTGAAGATGTGGAGACATTATTTGTGTCACGACCCAGACATGTGGGCCATGACTAGTGCCCGAGCTGGACACCTACATGTACCTGTTAGACATAATCAGACTAACACTATAGACAACATAGGGGTCGGCATAGACCCAAAGGTTCTTAACGTCACATATCAAGATAATTTGCCCCCTGCGGAGTCTCAACCGATCACAACGAAATCAAATATGCAAGCCGACGAGGCTGCCACTATATATCATTATATTACGCAAGACGACAAGGTTGCTGTCACGACCCAGCCCCGTGAGCCGTGACTAGTGTTCTATTTGGACACCCAAACCCATTCGCTTACCAATTCGACATATCAAAGACTTATTCAAATTTAGCATACGTTATTTTGAGCAGATACTGAAAACATAGGTCATCTTAAGCGGTCACCTGTCTCCACTCCGACGCTGGCGCCACAACGCATCATACTCCAGAAGGTTTCAAATCTCCGTACAATCCCCGAACATATCGCATCATCATAACATATCACAACATCAGAACACATCATATGCCATATCACATCATAACGCCGTATATAAGCGGTACCCGACCCTATGGCGAGGAACTCGGGAACCGTAACACATTATACTGTCGAATATAACATAGTGCGCACGATCACAAAACCGGCCCGGGATCCGGCGAACGATGTAATAGTAGTATGCACGAGCGGAGTAGTGAGGAAACCATATGCATACAAATAAATAAATTTCAAAACACGGTGGACAAATATATTTACCGACGTCTGAAGGCTCAGACACAAGTTTTGGGTCAATCGGAATTAGTATAAGAAAGTTGCGAGCTTTCGAAGTACAGAACCTTCTAAAAACATTTCATAAGCCATATTTGGAAACTTTCGAATAACATTATGGATCAAATCAAATGGAGACTTTAAGACCATATTTACGTATCAAAGTATTCATCAAAGACCTTAATCATCTCGATTTTCTTTCGAACAACATTCGGAAACATAACAACTAGAAGCTTCGAACATCATAAAATACGTATCAAGCCATATGGAATAGCTTATGGAAGTCAAAGATGTTAGCCATCCTAGTGGCTCTAAGAATAGGATTTTCCTTAGGAGCATACATATACGTTATTCGTTCATTTCATAAAGGTCATGTCAAAATAAGGAAAGGTAGGCTTTACATACCTCGATCGCTCGCTAACCAAATCCCGACTCAAGTCTCGGGCTCTCCAATATCTACAATAACGTTATCAATTACCAAACATTAGCTACAAGTAATTAGAAATTCAATTCTAACTAGTACTTGTCTACAGAAATTTCGGCATCATCTCCCCTGTAAATTTAACATCCCCGAGAATTTAACTCGGCCAAATTTATCAACAACCATACCAACAATACCAACAACCATACTAATAATCATCAAGAATCAATTTAAACGCATTCTAACATTAGTAACTTTCTTCTCTACGTAGCTTATCATATTCAATTCGACTACGTACATTCAAGCCAATATCAACGCTCACATATTCATTTCTAATCCGAGATCATTCAAATACAATTCAAGAGCATTTCAAACAATCTACAAAATATTCAAACAATTCCTCCAACACCATACTCCACCCGAAATCTCTACAATACAACAAAAGCCACAACAATACAATTTCTTCCTTCAAATTCAAAAACAACAACAACAATTCACACTTTAGCAACTCCATTTCCACAAATACAAGAACTACGTTAATGACCACGATGGCTTCCAAAACGACCCACAACCATCACAACTTCAACTTAAATCATCAAATTCTCATTTTCATCATAGAATACATATCAACAACAACCAATTTACTACATAAAAAATAGTTCATCTTCCCTACACTACACACACATACACGGCCACATACACTCACACACACCCACACGGCCACACCCACAACACACAAATTTCATACTTTTTATTCATTTCCACATACTACAAAATATATAAATCTTCCATAACATGTAAAAGAATAAAAATTCTTACCGTTTCTTAAATTTTCCACTTTCCACCAAGAGTGGTTTTCTTGCTTAAATAATTATACCACGTTGAAGAGGGTCTTGAACTTAGTAAGAATATTAGAAAATTATAATTTTTGGGTCAAAGATTGATGGCTTAATTTTTTTTTTCTCTTTTCTCCTCTCTTGGCCGAACCCCTCTTGTTCTTGCTCTCACTTTTTTTTTGGTTTCTTGAATGTTCTAGTTGATGACAAATAATAGGCCCTCTTTATTTATTTGGTCAATTTAATTCAACATGGGCCTTGGGCCATGCCCTATGGCCGACCACACACACCTTGGGCCTTTTTTTTTTTTGATTTTTGCTAGTCCAATTACTTTTCGTTGGTATTTTGTAGTTCATGAAACTAATTTCCAAAATTCCAATTTGGCCTTTAGCCTTCCTCCATATTTTCGCATCAATATTTTTCATGAACAACATATATATTAAATAAAATTAAAATATTGCCCTATCTCTCACTAGTCCTAATTATTTCAAATTTTCCGAATATGCAAAATACGGGATATAACATCCTCCCCCCCTTTAGAACATTCGTCCTCGAATGTTAAACTAGGCTTATAGGGTCTTACAAGCATTTCGGGGGAGTTTCTTTTTATGGACCACACATACAATTCATTCACCAATCAATATAACCAATTAAGAAATTTAGATTACCTGTAGGCATAGGAAACAAGTGAGGATACTTCTTCTTCATCTCGTTCTCCGCTTCCCAGGGCATTTCTTCTCGGTTATTGTTCCACCACAAGACCTTAACAGAAGGTACATCTTTGGTACGCAGTCTCCTCACCTGACAATCCAAGATAGCTACAGGAAGTTCTTCATAGGACAGTTCCTCTGTTACTTAGATATCTTCTATAGGAAATACTCTGGAAGGATCACCAATACACTTACGGAGCATTGATACATGAAATATCGGATGCACTGCTTCCAGATCGGATGGTAAGTCTAACTCGTAAGCGACCTTGCCTATCTTTCGAACAACCTGATAAGGCCCAATATATCTCGGACTGAGCTTTCCTTTTCTGCCGAATCGCATTACACCTTTCATAGGTGACACTTTCAGAAATACCCAATCGCCAATCTGGAATTCTAAAGGTCGACGTTGTTTATCTACATATGATTTCTGTCGACTCTGGGCTGCTAATAACCGCTCCCGAATGAGTTTCACCTTATTGACTGCTTGCTAGATCATATCTGGACCAATCAATTTAGTTTCACCCACGTCGAACCAACCAATCGGAGATCTGCATTTTCTACCATATAAGGTTTCATTCGGCGCCATCTGAATGTTGGAATGATAACTATTATTATAAGAAAATTCAATAAGCGGCAAATGATCATCCCAACTACCTCTGAAATCAATAACACAGGCCCGTAGCATATCTTCCAGCGTCTGAATAGTACCCTCGGCCTGCCCATCAGACTGAGGATGGAATGTTGTACTAAGACTCACCTGGGTCCCTAATCCGTCCTGAAACGATCTCCAGAAGTTAACTGTAAATTGTGTACCTCTGTCGGATATAATAGATGTAGGAACTCCGTGAAGCCTTACTATCTCTCTAATGTACAACCGGGCATAATCCTCAGCCGAATAAGTAGTCCTGACCGGAAGAAAATGGGCTGATTTTGTCAGCCTATCAACAATAACCCATATAGAATCATACTTCCGAGAAGTGCGCGGCAAACTTGTAATGAAATACATATTAATTATTTCCCATTTCCAAGCTGGAATTTCCATTTCCTGTAACAATCCACCGGGCTTCTGATGCTCGATTTTAACCTGTTGGCAATTTGGACACTGAGCAACGAACTCTGCAATGTCTCTTTTCATACCATCCCACCAATATAAACATCTAAGGTCATGGTACATTTTTGTGGATCCAGGATGAGCAGAATACCGAGCATAATGTGCCTCTCCCATAATCTGTCGTCGTAGCCCTGCAACGTCAGGTACGCATAACCTGCCTCCATATAGTAATACCCCGTCAGGTGAAATCTCGAATTAGGTCTTCTCCTTATCAAGGGCCGCATCTCTGTACTGTACCAAAATAGGATCCTCATATTGGCGTCGTTTCACTTTTTCCATAATAGACGATTCATCAACTTCTCGGACAAAAACCCCAATATTTCCAGAATCGGCCAAACGGACTCCAAGACTGGCTAGCTGATGAATTTCACGAACTAATTCTTTCCTCTCTGGCTACACACCAGTCAGACTGCCCATGGACTTGCGGCTAAGTGCATCGGCTACAACACTGGCTTTTCCAGGATGATACAAAATGTCAACGTCATAATCTTTCAATAGTTCGAGCCATCTTCTTTGCCGCAAATTCAACTCCTTTTGTTTAAAAATTTACTGAAGACTTTTGTGATCCGTATAAATATTAACATGAACCCCATATAAGTAATGCCGCCATATCTTCAAAGCATGAATTACCGCGGCTAGTTCCAGATCATGAGTAGGATAATTTCTCTCGTGCGGTTTGAGTTGCCGGGAAGCATAGGCTATAACTCGACCATGCTGCATTAATACACAACCTATCCCAATACCGGAAGCATCACAATAGATAACATACACATCTGACCCCTCGGGAAGAGTTAGAACCGGAGCTGTAATCAATTTTTCCTTCAGCAACTGGAAGCTGAGTTCACAAGCATCGGTCCACTGAAATTTTGCTGCCTTCTGAGTTAGTTTGGTTAATGGTGCTGCAATAGAAGTAACATTCTCCACAAATATCCTGTAATATCCGGCCAATCCCAGAAAATTGCGTACCTCAGTCGGTGTCGTAGGCTTAGGCCAATTCTGTACAGCCTTGATCTTCTGTGTATCGACCCGAATACCATCTGCCCCGACGATATGTCCCAAGAATGCCACTGAGGTTAACCAGAATTCACACTTGGAGAACTTAGCATATAATTTCTGTTGCCGATGTGTGCCAAGTACTGTCCTCAGATGATCTAAATGCTCCTCTGCTGATCGGGAATAAACCAGAATATCATCAATAAATACGATCAAAAACATGTCTAGAAACGGACTGAATACCCGACTCATCAAATCCATAAACACTGCTGGAGCATTAGTTAGCCCAAAAGACATCACTCTGAATTCATAATGCCCGTATCGGGTCCTGAAAGCAGTCTTTGGAATATCTACCTCTCGTACCCGCACTTGATGATAACCCGAGCGCAAATCTATCTTCGAAAAATATTTAGCACCCTGCAACTGGTAAAATAAATTATCAATCCAGGGGAGGGGATATTTATTCTTTATAGTCACTTTATTCAGCTGTCTGTAATCAATGCACATCCGCAGCGACCCGTCTTTCTTTCTTACAAACAATACCGGTGCTCCCTAGGGGGACGTACTGGGTCTGATGAAGCCTTTTTCTAATAGATCTTTCAGCTGCTCCTTCAATTCTTTCAATTCTGCAGGTGCCATTCTGTAAGGAGGAATAGATATAGGCTGAGTATCTGGCAGCACATCTATCGTAAATTCTATCTCCCGTTCAGGTGGGAGACCTGGAAGCTCATCCGGAAATACATCTGGAAATTCATTAACGACCGGAACTGACTGGAGAGTAGGTGTCTCTGCTTTAATATCATGTACGCGAACCAGATGATAAATATACCCTTTCTGAATCATCTTCCTGGCCTTGAGGTATGAAATAAATTTACCCCTCGGCGACGCTATATTTCCTGTCCATTGTAGAACTGGTTCCCCTAGAAACTAGAAACGAACTACCTTTTTCTGACAATCAACGTTAGCATAACAAGAGGCTAACCAATCTATGCCCATGATAACATCGAATTCCATCATATCTAATTCTACCAAATCGGCCTTGGTGCAACGGCCACATATAATCACAGAACAATCCTTATATACCTGCCTTGCTATAATAAAATCCCCGACCGGTGTAGCTACCTCGAACGACTCTATAGATTCAGGTGTTATCCCAATTTTACTAGCGACGAGAGGAGAAATATATGATAAAGTAGAACCTGGATCGATCAATGCATATATAGCTCGAGAGAAAACCAACAATGTACCTGTGACTACGTTTGGCGACGCCTCCTGATCCTGTCGGCTAGCCAAGGCATATATGCGGTTCGAAGGACCGCTAGAATCAGAAATCCCGCCACGACCTCTGCCGTTGCCTGCTGGTGCTGTCGTACCCCGCCCCATAGGGCGCATAGCAACAGAAGTGAAAGACGAACCAGCAGCTGATCCCGTCGGCTGAGCTGCACCACCAGAACCACCCGCCAACGGACAATCTCTCATAATATGGCCCTGGCGGCCGCAAGAAAAACAGGCACCCGTGGCTCGATAACACTCTCCTGGGTGCGACCTCCTATAATACGAACATCGAGGCCTAGGTGGCCTCGCTTGGCTGGAACCTCTGCTCACCTGTGAACCTGAGGCTCTGGAACTCTGGCCTGCTCCTGAGTGCCCGGCACCGTCAAATCGTCTACCTGCAGACTGTGAATGTGCACTCCGGCCGGACTGAGGAGGATATCTGCTATACTGCTGCTGAGGCTGTCCGCCTCGAGACTCCCCTGAATAACTGGCTGATCTAGCCCTCTTGGACTGCCTCCTGTCAGGGTCTCTATCGGGCTGACGCCCTCTGTGCCGGTCCTCTATCCCTTGCGCATATGCCTGTAACCGGGAAATGTCCATACCAGTCTGTGATGCCATTGCCATACAACTATCTACCAAGTAATGATCCAAACCCATCAAATACCGGTGCATCCTGTCGGCCATATCAGCTACAATGGCGGGCGCATATCTGGCCTGAGAATCAAACTCTAAGCTATACTCTCGGACACTCCTGCCTCTCTGCCTCAGCTGTAAAAATCTGTCAACTCTCGTCCGCCGCAACTCTGGAGGCAAAAAGTGGCTGAGAAAAGCTGCTGTAAACTCATCCCACATAGCGGGAGGAGCATCCTCGCCTCTGGACAGCTCCCAAGACTCATACCAATTAATGCTACGTCCCGCAATCTGTGTGAAGCCAGCTCGACAGACTCAGTCTCAGAAGCTTGACCAGTCTCAGTGTGCGCTGCATCTGTCGAATGAAATCTTTGGGTCCTCCTCGGGCTTAGCCCCGTAGAACTCTGGGGGATTACAGGTAAAGAAATCACGGACCCTCAAACTATCACGTCTGTCACCATCATCACCCCCTAGCCCGCGTCTGCGAGCCTGTCCTGCTACTAATGTCGTCAATAACTGCACAGCCTCTCTCATCGCCCTATCCTCTACCCCTAACTGAGGAACTGGAGGCTCGGGCGCTAGAGCCTCTGGGGCTACTAGTGAAGCCGCCCCCTGATCCATGGTGGCAGCGGCTGCTGCTCCAGGCTCCTCCAATGGTGGGGGTGTAGCAGAACCCTCCGACTGGGGTGCAATATCGGGCATAATCTGAGCACGAGCCCGAGTGACTCTCTGTATCTGGCTGGTCTCTCCTGCCACTGCTTTGCCCTTCTGCGCAGCCGTCGCCTTCTTCAGAGGCATCACTGTAAACATAACAGTCTGTCAGAAAGAAATCATCCTAATAGCACAGCTCTATCGCACGATCTAAGATCCAAAGAAAGGTAACACCCTAAATGTCCTGTAGCCTCCTGTTTATATATGTGGTGCACAACACACCGATAAACAAGACTTTACTAGACACGGCCTATAGACATTCCGAGGACAAACCGCTCTGATACGACTTTGTCACGACCCAGCCCCGTGAGCCGTGACTAGTGTCTTATTTGGACACCCAAACCCATTCGCTTACCAATTCGACATATCAAAGACTTATTCAAATTTAGCATACGTTATTTTGAGCATATACTAAAAATAGAGGTCATCTTAAGCGGTCATCTGTAACAGAAATATCATACAAAAGCCGGCAGGCTGGCGAAATACACATCGCCCGAATACACATGCATATACAAACATATGGGCCGTTTTGGCCATAATAGCAAACAGGACCGCTTAAGGCATAAATCACGGACATAACCGAACAAACACGACCCATGACCCACGTATATGTCTACAGGCTTCTACAAACCATAACAAAAACATATGACGGGACAGGGCCCCGCCGTACCCCCAAATAGTCATATATACAAAAACATGTATAACAAGATATGTACCAAAAATATGAGCTCCGGATCAAAGGAGTACTCCAAATAGCAGAATAAGTGTCCTACACTGGCGGGTCACCTGAACGAACGTCTGTACCTGCGAGCATGAAACGCAGCCCCCGAAGAAAGGGGGTCAGTACGAAATATGTACTGAGTATGTAAAGCATGAAATACAGTAATCCGAAGTACAACTGAAGTGAGAAGTACGAAAAATGGATACAGAATTAGTATATCAAAACCTGTGCTGAAAATATAAATAATGCAAATAAAAAAAATCATGCATAGGGCTCAGGAACGTGGTCGCCACTCCGACGCTGGCGCCACAACACATCATACTCCAGAAGGTTTCAAATCTCCGTACAATCCCCGAACATATCACATCATCATAACATATCACAACATCAGAACACATCATATGCCATATCACATCATAACGCCGTATATAAGCGGTACCCGGCCCTATGGCGAGGAACTCGGGAACCGTAACACATCATACTGCCGAATATAACATAGTGCGCACGATCACAAAATCGGCCCGGGATCCGGCGAACGATGTAATAGTAGTATGCACGAGCGGAGTAGTGAGGAAACCATATGCATACAAATAAATAAATTTCAAAACACGGTAGACAAATATATTTACCGACATCTGAAGGCTCAGAAACAAGTTTCGGGTCAATCGGAATTATTATAAGAAAGTTTCGAGCTTTTGAAGTACAGAACCTTCTAAAAACATTTCATAAGCCATATTTGGAAATTCAAGAATCATTCATATTAGGAAACTTTCGAATAACATTATGGATCAAATCAAATGGAGACTTTAAAACCATATTTACGTATCAAACTATTCATCAAAGACCTTAATCAGCTCGATTTTCTTTAGAACAACATTCGGAAACATAACAACTAGAAGCTTCGAACATCATAAAATACGTATCAAGCCATATGGAATAGCTTATGGAAGTCAAAGATGTTAGCCATCCTAGTGCCTGTAAGAATAGGATTTTCCTTAGGAGCATACATATACGTTATTCGTTCATTTCATAAAGGTCATGCCAAAAGAAGGAAAGGTAGGCTTTACATACCTCGATCGCTCGCTAACCAAATCCCGACTCAAGTCTCGGGCTCTCCAATATCTACAATAACGTTATTAATTACCAAACATTAGCTACAAGTACTTAGAAATTCAATTCTAACTAGTACTTGTCTACAGAAATTTCGGCATCATCTCCCCTGTAAATTCAACATCCCCGAGAATTTAACTCGGCCAAATTTATCAACAACCATACCAACAATACCAACAACCATACTAATAATCATCAAGAATCAATTTTAAACGCATTCTAACATTAGTAACTTTCTTCTCTACGTAGCTTATCATATTCAATTCGACTACGTACATTCAAGCCAATATCAACGCTCACATATTCATTTCTAATCCGAGATCATTCAAATACAATTCAAGAGCATTTCAAACAATCTACAAAATATTCAAACAATTCCTCCAACACCATACTCCACCCGAAATCTCTACAATAAAACAAAAGCCACAACAATACAATTTCTTCCTTCAAATTCAAAAACAACAACAACAATTCACACTTTAGCAACTCCATTTCCACAAATACAAGAACTACGTTAATGACCACGATGGCTTCCAAAACGACCCACAACCATCACAACTTCAACTTAAATCATCAAATTCTCATTTTCATCATAGAATACATATCAACAACAACCAATTTACTACATAAAAATTAGTTCATCTTCCCTACACTACACACACATACACGGCCACATACACTCACACACACCCACACGGCCACACCCACAACACACAAATTTCATTCTTTTTATTCATTTCCACATACTACAACATATATAAATCTTCCATAACATGTAAAAGAATAAAAATTCTTACCTTTTCTTAAATTTTCCACTTGCCACCAAGAGTGGTTTTCTTGCTTAAATAATTATACCACGTTGAAGAGGGTCTTGAACTTAGTAAGAATATTAGAAAATTATAAATTTTGGATCAAAGATTGATGGCTTAATTTTTTTTTTCTCTTTTCTCCTCTCTTGGCCGAACCCCTCTTGTTCTTGCTCTCACTTTTTTGTTTTGTTTTCTTGAATGCTCTAGTTGATGACAAATAATAGGCCCTCTTTATTTATTTGGTCAATTTAATTCCACATGGGCCTTGGGCCATGCCCTATGGCCGACCACACACACCTTGGGCCTTCTTTTTTTTTTTGATTTTTGCTAGCCCAATTACTTTTGGTTGGTATTTTGTAGTTCATGAAACTAATTTCCAAAATTCCAATTCTGCCCTTAGCCTTCCTCCATATTTCCGCATCAATATTTTTCATGAACAACATATATATTAAATAAAATCAAAATATTGCCTTATCTCTCATTAGTCCCAATTATTTCAATTTTTTTTCCGAATATGCAAAATACGGGATATAATAGTTGCCACTACATGTCAACATACTATGCAAGCCGACAAGGCTGCCACTACGTATCGATAGCATATGCAAGCCGGCAAGGCTGCCACAACAACAGAAGAACCCACAACAACTATACAGACACAGCTGGTCATAATCTATATACAACTCACACACATGTCTACACACCTCTAAGAGTACTAACAGTGAAATATGACGGGACAGGGCCCCGTCGTACCCCTGGACAACCATATATAAATACATACAGCTGACTGGAAATCCTAAGCTGGGGGATCACCGAATCGAGCGTCTGTTCCTGCGGGCATGAAACGCAGCCCCCCCCCCCCCCCCGAAGAAAGGGGGTCAGTACGAAATATGTAATGAGTATATAAAGCATAAGAACATCAAGTATATATGATTCATAAAAACCAGTCTCAATAATTGAATGCATCTGTGGCTAACATCTGGGAATATCTGCGTAACTCCATATGACTGAAACTAACTTAACGGCGTATGATAGGCATAGATTATAATATAACTGATAGTGCTGTGAAACGTACAGCCCGATCCATGTATAATATAATAGTGTCGAGGAACGTATGGCCCGATCCATAAATTTAATATGTTAGTGCCGAGGAACGTACGGCCCGATCCATAAATATAATATGTTAGTGCCGAGGAACGTACGGCCCGATCCATATATAATATAATATGTTAGTGCCGAGGAACGTACGACCCGATCCATAAATATAATATGTTAGTGCCGAGGAACGTACGGCCCGATCCATATATAATATAATATGTATAAATGCATGTAGAATTCGGAAAAGGATACTCTGAACCCCTCTGGTGACATAAGAAGCTAATATGAAGAGTCCCTGGGAGTTATAGACATAAAACATAGGAGGCCAACGATACAAATATCTCTACACTCTCTAAGAATAGAGTCTTTGGAACTTGCTTGCTCACTGTGTTCGTTCATATGATAAGGATCATGCCAAAAAGAAAGAAAGGATAACTTTGCATACCTGTTAGAGGTTATTCGTAATCACGTTCGCTTCGCCGCCCCTTAGCCTATTTAATATAAAAGTAACGCTATCGTTAGTAAACTATACTTCCTAGCTCATAAATCTGTAATCAATCGCCTATAGGACTCATCCTTTAACCTATACTTTCTTGATTAGGGTTTTCATTAGTTAAGGGCTTAACGGAAATGGGGCAGCATTTCCCCTATATATGCGCCTAACCCGAACTTCCAATTATCCTCCTGTTATCACAGAAATACCAACAATGACAGTAATAGAGATACGCATATAAAATCCTTACAATGCAGCCCATAAACAATTCTAACAATCCAACAACCCTTCTTAATCCTTTTTAACCCACAATTTAATATAACGATAATTTCATACAATTTCTTACTTCCAATTTCATCCAATCCAATTTTAATCCTTCCATTACGACACTATTAATACAACTACACCACAAAATAAGAAAATCTTACCTAAAGTTTCTCGGAGGAATTTCTACACTTAATTGCTCCAATTTCACAATTTCCTCTTCCTCAATCCAATATCCAATGTTGCTATCACCTCCTTGAACTTGTAATTCACTTGAAACTTTATCAAAATATTCAACAAGACAAATTTTTCCCCATCACCATGGCTGGCCGAGAGCAGCCATGGAAGTTATATATTTTTTTCTCTAACTTTGATTTTTTTGCAAAATGAAATCAATGTTGAATTGTTCATTAGCCATTTGTACATATATGGTTCTTCATGTATTGCCACGTCCACCCCCCTCTAATGACTCACCAAAATATTTTCTTGAATTGTCATATTTTTTATTATTTTTTTTTAATTTCGGGGCAGCCCACAATTAAAAATTAAATTAAGTAATTTTAATTAATCACTAATTCTTACTTAATAATCTAATCACAATTAATTAGTCCCTAATCTCCAATAATATTTCTACACTATATAAAATTTATAAACAATTTGTGTACTAATTAAAATTGAAAATTAAAAGTTCCTATTTCATATCGAAAATAATCCCGTCTTTAACTTAAGTCGATTAGCTTGCGAATAACTCGACGTATAAAAATACGGGACATAACTTCCTTCCCCCCTTTAAAACATTCGTCCTCGAATGATGAATTGGTCCTGTAAGGTCTTATAAAAGTTTCGGGGAAGTCTTCCTTATCACTATAACATATAGTTTCATCGATTAATCAATATAATCAAGTGAGGAGTTTAAGTTACCTGTAGGCGTAGGGAACTAGTAAGGATATTTATTCTTCATCTCCTCTTCGGCTTCCCAAGTCATCTCTTCTCTATTGTTATTTCGCCATAATACTTTGACGGAAGCCACATCCTTGGTACGCAATCTCCTGACCTGCCGATCAAGTATGGCTATAGGTTGCTCCTCATAGGACAACTCCTCCGTCACCTGGACATCATCCATGGGAAATACTCTGGAAGGGTCGCCTATACATTTGTGAAGCATTGACACGTGAAAGACTGGATGTACTGCTTCCAAATCATACGGTAGGTCCAACTCGTAGGCAACTCGGCCTACCCTACGAATAATCTGATAAGGCCCAATGTACCTCGGGCTTAGCTTCCCTTTCTTGCCGAATCTCATGACACCCTTCATGGGTGACACCTTCAAGAACTCCCAATCACCAACCTGAAACTCTAAGTGTCGACGTCGATTATCTGCATATGATTTCTGTCGACTCTGGGCTGCCAGTAACCTCTCCTGAATAAGCTTCACTTTATCAACAGCCTGCTGAACCATGTCTGGGCCTATTAATTTAGTCTCACCAACATCAAACCAGCCAATAGGTGACCTGCACTTCCTCCCATACAAGGCCTCATACGGTGCCATCTGAATACTCGAATGGTAGCTATTATTATAAGCAAACTCGATAAGTGGCAAATGATCATCCCAGCTACCTCTGAAATCAATAATACAGGCCCGTAACATATCTTGTAGTGTCTGAATAGTACGCTCGGCCTGTCCGTCAGTCTGAGGGTGGAATGCTGTGCTAAGACTCACTTGTGTCCCCAATCCCTCCTGGAAGGATCTCCAGAAGTTAGCTGTAAACTGGGCTCCTCTGTCGGAGATAATAGCTGTGGGAACCCCGTGAAGTCTCACTATCTCCTTGAGGTATAACCTAGCATAGTCCTCAGCTGAATAAGTAGTCCTGACTGGAAGAAAGTGGGCTGATTTTGTCAGCCTGTCAACGATAACCCAAATAGAGTCATATCTTCGCGGAGTGCGAGGTAAACCTGTGATGAAGTCCATATTAATTACCTCCCATTTCCAAGTCGTAATCTCTATCTCCTGTAATAATCCACTGGGCTTTTGATGCTCGACCTTAACCTGTTGACAATTTGGGCACTGAGCAACAAACTCCGTTATATATTCTTTCATGCCGTCCCACCAATACAAACATCTAAGGTCATGATACATCTTTGTTGACCCTGGATGAACAGAATAACGGGCATAGTGTGCCTCTCCCATAACTTGTTGTCGTAACCCTGCAACCTCAGGTACACATAATCTGCCTCTGTATCGTAGCACTCCATCAGGTGCAACTTCGAATGGGGCCTCCTCTTTTTGAAGAGCTGCATCTCTATAATGTAAAAGAATAGGTTCCTCGTACTGGTGTCTCTTTACCTCTTCTATGATAGAGGATTCAGCAACTCCTCGAACAGAAACTCGGCCATCATCAGAATCAGCCAAACGGACTCCAAGATTAGCTAACTGGCAAATCTCATGGACCATCTCCTTCCGTTCTGGTTGTACATCTGTCAAGCTACCCATAGATCTATGGCTGAGTGTATCTGCTACAACATTTGCTTTCCCTAGGTGGTATAGAATGTCAACATCATAGTCCTTCAGCAACTCTAGACATCTCCCCTGCCGCAAATTTAGTTCTTTCTGCTTAAAGATATATTGGAGACTCTTATGATCCGTATAAATATCAATATGCACGCCGTATAAATAATGTCTCCATATCTTCAAGGCATGAATTACTGCTGCTAACTCTAGATCATGAGTGGGATAATTTCTTTCGTGCTTTCTGAGCTGTCGGGAGGCATAGGCTATAACTCTGCCATGTTGCATCAACACACAACCTAGCCCAACGCCTGAGGCATCACAATAAATAACATAGCCATCTGGCCCCTCAGGAAGTGTTATAACTGGAGTCGTGGTCAACTTATCCTTCAGCAATTGGAAGCTTCGCTCACAAGCATCGGTCTACTAGAACTTAGTTGTCTTCTGTGTTAGCCTTGTTAAAGGCGCCGAAATCGAGGCAAATTTCTCTACGAACCTCCTGTAATACCCTGCTAGTCCCAGAAAA
This sequence comes from Lycium barbarum, assembly GCF_019175385.1. Lineage (NCBI taxonomy): Eukaryota > Viridiplantae > Streptophyta > Magnoliopsida > Solanales > Solanaceae > Lycium > Lycium barbarum. The sequence continues at coordinate 65,507,327 of NC_083347.1, read as the reverse complement.
CTACGTACCTCGGTAGGCGTCGTAGGTCTAGGCCAAGTCTTCACCGCCTCAATCTTCTGTGAGTCTACCCGAATGCCATCAGCCCCTATAACATGCCCCAAGAATTCTACTGAAGTCAGCCAGAATTCACACTAAGAAAATTTAGCATACCGCTTCTGGCGCTGGAGCACTCTAAGCACCGCCCTCAGATGGTCCGCATGCTCCTCTTCTGATCGTGAGTAGACCAGAATATCATCGATAAACACAATCGCAAACATATCTAGGAACGGCTTGAATATTCGGTTCATCAAATCCATAAATACTGCAGGAGCATTGGTCAGCCCAAAAGACATCACTCTAAACTCATAATGCCCGTACCGGGTCCTGAATGCAGTCTTCGGAATATCTGTCTCCTTTAACCGCACTTGGTGACAGCCTGACCGCAAGTCTATCTTCGAGAAGCACTTAGCACCCTACAACTGGTCAAATAGATCATCAATTCTGGGGAGGGGGTATCTATTCTTTATCGTCACTTTATTCAGCTGCCTGTAATCGATGCACATCCACAGCGACCCATCTTTATTTCTCACAAATAGTACCGATGCTCCCCAAGGTGATGTACTGGGCCTGATGAAGCCCTTTTCTAATAAATCTCTCAGTTGTTCCTTCAACTCTTTCAGTTCTGCAGGTGCCATCCTATAAGGAGGAATAGATATGGGCTGAGTATCTGGTAGCACATCTATAGTAAACTCTATCTCCCGCTCAGGAGGAAGGCCTAGAAGTTCATCTGGGAATTCGATAACTATCGGCACTGACTGAAGAGTCGGCGCCTCTGCCTTCAGGTCATGCACCCGAACAGATGATAAATATAACCCTTTCTGACCATCTTCTTTGCCTTGAGGTATGAAATAAACTTAACCCTCGGCGATGCTGTATTTCCCATCCACTCTATAATTGGCTCTCCTGGGAATTGAAAATGAACTACCTTTTCTCTACAATCAACATTGGCATAACAAGAAGCTAGCCAATCCATTCCCATAATAACATCGAACTCAATCATATTTAACTCTATCAGATCTGCTTTGGTGCAACGATGTTACACCTCGGAAAATTTCCCGTTGGTACGCAAGTAAATGAACTAATGATGTGTGCGAGGAGTGCGAGTGTATAATGTTTCATGGGAAATGTATGTAAAGGGATGTGGATGATTAGAATGAAAAGTCGAGAAATGAGAAAAATTAAAAGTTGGCAAAACTGCCCAGTGGTCGTATATTGCAAAATACGGACCGTAAAGTGCAATACGGTCCGTAAACTGGCAGTCGTAAACTGCCATGCAAAAGCTTCAGCTTTCTGCCAGTGATCGTAAAGTGCAAATACGGACCGTAAATTGCCAGGTCGTAAACTGGCATGCCAAACTTCAACTTTCTGCCAGCCGAGAAAATGGTTAAATACGACCAGGTGGACGGATCGTAAAGTGATTTTCGGCCCGTAAACCATGGTCGTAAACCACCATGAAGGCAGCCCAGCTTCTGGTTCTGGAAATGGCTAAATACACCCGTGGAGGACGAGCCGTATAGTGGAATACGGTCCGTAAACCTCCATGGACGACCACTGTTCACCCAGCACAGATTTTCCAATTCATTAAATATGAGGATCAAGACTTATTTTATTTCATTACAACATTGCACCACTTCTCTCTACATTTATTATATGAGTTTTCAAGGATTATAAGCCATCAATAACATTAAGACAAGTGAATCAAGGATAAGGGAATCATCAAGGATCATCCAAGTCAAGAAATCCAAATGGAGAAAAACTAGGGTTTTGCTCAAAGAGGAGTATTATCAACCAAAGCTTGTTCCTACAACTTCTAAGGTAAGATTCATGATTTTTACAAGATGTTTAAGGTATTGGAGAATTAAAATACATGGATTGTAGAAAATGTGGTCAACTAGGTCATGAATGATGAATAGTGACATTTTGAGAAATAGTTTGAATTGAGTTATGAATGTTGTTGTGTTGTGATATAAATGTGTTATAAATGGTATTAAGATCATGAACTAAACACTTTAGACGAATGGACGAAGATGGGTGTTATGACCATGAATGTGGGTGAATTAGAGGCAAATTGAGGAATCTAGATAATGTGAATGACTAATGGCCATTGTTATGATATTAATGAAGGTATAAACGCTAGCATTGGAAGGGAACGTGCAAGTGTAGAATAGTTCGACGGAAAGGTATGTAAGGCTAACCCTTCTTTCATAAGGCATGGTTCTTGGCCAAATTCCTAATTCCTCTATATGAGTATGTTGTCTTCACATGGTTGACATTCCGAGCTCATAAGCTCACGACCCTTGATATGTACTATGATTATACTATGTTCCTCGTATGACGAGTAAGTCCATAATGTAGAAGTAACGATAATGATGAGGATAGTAATGACGACGAGAGTAAAATGAGATTAGAGATGCTTACGAGCTATGATATATGTATATGTATGCCTATGAAGGGCTATGATAAGACCCCGAGCTTATGATGCCGGGTAAGACTATATGTATATGACTATGTATAAAGTATGTATACGATTACGAAACGCGCGCACACCTCTGCAGATGGTACAGATAACCCTGAAGCCTTGGTAGGGCCAGGTATGAGCAACATTGAGCCTTGGTTGGCCAAGTATGTATGAAACACCGAACCTACGAGGTCGGGTATGATATGTAAATACTATGTATATGATATGGCTATGTATACTATATGAATATGAATGTGATAAGACTATGTACACAGGATACGTATTAGAAATGAGAAGTCCCTATGAAAAAGCAAGTATGTACCATGACGATGATAATGATGTCTCCTTTCTTATGCTATTTCAGATGTTGCCTATTATGCCTCTATATTGATGTTGATCACGCTTTACATACTCAGTACATTCTTCGTACTGACGTCCTTTTGTTTGTGGACGCTACGTCATGCCCGCAGGTGCACAGGGAGACAGGCTCGATCCTTAGCTGCTTATTCAGAGATTGCTTAGCAGAGCTCCATTTCATTTGGAGCGATAGCTTTTGGGTACTCATTCTTTTGTGTACATACTTATGGGCATAGCGGGGTCCTGTCCCGCTAGTATGGTATGTTATACTCTTAGAGGCTCGTAGTCACACGTATGTGGGTAGAGATGTTCGGCCATGTCGGCCTATGTTTTGTATATCTTTTGTTGGCCTCGTTGGCCTTGTACCTATGATGTGGCATAGATGCCTACGATGTGTTAAATGATGATGGTCGTCTAATGGGATTAACATGATTAAACGATTGAAATGCATGAATTGATTTATGGTTCACCTAGGTGTTATGTTATGAATGATAAGGGGGTGCCCGGGTGGGGTAGCACCGGGTGCTCGTCGCGGCCCCCTAGCCGGGTCGTGACAAACGACTACATATAATTACAGAACAATCTCTATATACTTGCCTTTGCTATAACAGAATCTCCTATCGGTGTAGCTACCTCAAATGGTTTTATCAATTCAGGTTTTATCCCAATTCTACTAGCAACAAAGGGAGAAATATACGATAGGGTGGAGCCTGGATCTATCAATGGATATACGTCTCGAGAGAAAATCGATAGTATACCTGTGACCACATTTGGTGACGCCTCCTGATCCTGTCTACTAGCCAAAGCATATATGCGGTTCGAAGGACCGCTAGAGCTGGAAGCTCTGCCACGCCCTCTACCATGGCCTGCTGGTGTCTGAATATCCTGCCCCATAGGGCGCATAGCCACAGAAGAAGATGAACCAGCGACCGACCCAGTAGGCTGAGTCATACCACCTGAACCGCCCTTATACGGACACTCTCTCATAATATGGCCTTGACGGCCACAAGAAAAACAAGCACCTGCAGCACGATTACATTCCCCAAGATGATGCCTACCACACCGAGAACACCGAGGCAAAGGTGGCCTCGACTGACTCAACCCCCTACTCAACTACGAACCCGAAGTCCTGGAGCTCTGACCGGCTCCTGAATACCCCGTACTATCAAACCTTCTACCTGTGAACTGTGGGGGTGCACTCTGTGCGGGCTGGGAAGGATATCTGATATGCTGCTGAGGATGTCTACCTCGAAACTCACTCGGATAATCAGCCGATCTAGCCTTCTTATGCTGACCCCTGTCATGATCTCTATCTAGCTGCCGCCCTCTGTGTCGATCCTCCACCCCCTGTGCATATGCCTGTATCCGAGCAATATCCATACCTGGCTGAAGAGTCATTGCCATACAGCCATCAATCAAGTAATGGTCCAATCCCCTCATAAAGCAATGCACTCTATCAGCCATATCAACTACAATAGTAGGTGCATATCTAGCCAACGAGTCAAACTCAAGGATATACTCTCAAACACTTCTGCCCATCTGCCTCAACTGTAAGAATCTATCAACTCTAGCTCGCCGCATCTCTGGAGGCAGTAAGTGGTCAAGAAAGGCCTCCGTAAACTCATCCCATACCGCTGGAGGAGCACCCTCGCCCCTAGATAGCTCCCACGATTCATACCAATTAACAGCTATGTCACGCAGCCGATACGAAGCTAACTCAACAGACTTAGTCTCAGAAGCCTTGATTATCCTCAACGTACGCTACATCTGCCGAATAAACTCCTGCGGATCATCCTCAGGATTTTACCCGAAAAACTCTGGAGGATTACGGCCAGTGACGGTTTCAGAAGAGGTAGAGGTAGGCCGAAGAAGTATTGGGGGGAAGTGATTAGACAGGACATGGCGCATTTCCTTCTTACGGAGGACATGACCTTAGATAGGAGGGTATGGAGGAATCATATTAGGGTAGAAGGATAGTAGGTAGTCGCGTTTATCCTCCATTAAGAGTAGTTATGTTGTTCTATAGTTTCTTGTATCTTGATTTTTGCGAGTATCTGTTGGTTTTGAATGATTTGTTTACTTCCATTGTTTCATTTTCGTAGTTATCTATAGCAGTTGATACTCCTTTTATCATGACTTTCTTGTTTTGTTATTTCTTGTTTTCATATTGTTTTCGATACGCTTGATTATATCTAACCTTTTGTCTTTTCCTCTCTTTTTATCCTCTCTTGAGCCGAGGGTCTTTCGGAAACAGCCGCCCTACCTTTTAAGGTAGGGGTTAGGTCTGCGTACACTCTACCCTCCCCAGACCCTACATAGTGGGATTATACTGGGCTTGTTGTTGTTGTTGTTGTAACTCTGGGGGATTACAACTTAAGAAGTCACGGGCTCTCAAACTGTCATGTCTATCCGCCTGATCAACCCCTAGTCCATGCCTGCGAGCCTGTCCTGCCACTAATCTGGTTAGCAACTAAACTGCATCTCTCATGGCTCTATCCTCCGCCCCTGGCTGAGGAGTTGGAGGCTCAGGTGCTGGAACCTCGGGAACTGGCGGTGGAGCCGCCCCCTGACCTGGAGCTGTCGCTGTCCTGGGTTCCTTTGGAAGTGGCGGTGTAGCAGAACTCGCCGACTGGAACACAATCTCTGGCATAAGCTGGGCACGGGCCCTAGTAACTCTCCGAGTCTGGCTCGTATCCCCTGCTACCGGTTTGCCCTTCTAGGCAACTGTCGCTTTCTTTGGAGGCATAGCTGTAAACATAGTAGTCTGTTAGAAAGGGATTATCCTGATAATATAGCTCTATCGCATGATCTAGGATAAGAAGGAAAGATAACATCCTAAATGTCCTGTAGCTTCCTGTTTATAGATGTGGTGCACAACACACCGATAAACAAGACTCTACTAGACACGGTCTGTAGACACTCCGAGGATAAACTGCTCTGATACCACTTTTGTCACGACCCAGCCCTGTGGGCCATGACTAGTGCCCGAGCTGGACACCTACATGTACCTGTTAGACATAATCAGACTGACACTATAGAAAACATAGGGGTCAGCATAGACCCAAAGGTTCTCAATGTCACATATCAAGATAATTTGCCCCCTGCGGAGTCTCAACCGATCATAACGAAATCAAATATGCAAGCCGACGAGGCTGCCACTATATATCATTATATTACGCATGCTGACAAGGCTGCCACTATATGTCAACATACTACGAAAGCCAAAAAGGCTGCCACTACGTATCGATAGCATATGCAAGCCGGCAAGGCTACCACAACAACTATACAGACACAGCTGGTCATAATCTATATACAACCCACACACATGTCTACAGACCTCTAAGAGTACTAACAGTGAAATATGATGGGACAGGGCCCCGTCGTACCCCTGGACAACCATATATAAATACATCAGAAGATCTGTACCAAAAGTCTAGACACTGGAACAACGGAGCTCTCCAAGACAGCTGACTGGAAATCCTAAGCTGGGGGATCACCGAATCGAGCGTCTGTACCTGCGGGCATGAAACACACACCCCCCCCCCCCAAAGAAAGGGGGTCAGTACGGAATATGTACTGAGTATATAAAGCATAAGAATATCAAGTATAAATGAATCATAAAAACCAGTCTCAATAATTGAATGCATCTGTGGCTAACATCTGGGAATATCTGCGTAACTCCATATGACTGAAACTGACTCTACGGCATATGATAGACATAGATTATAATATAACTGATAGTGTTGTGGAATGTACAACCCGATCCATGTAATATATAATAGTGCCGAGGAACGTGCCCGATCCATAAATGTAATATGTTAGTGCCGAGGAACGTACGGCCCAATCCATAAATATAATATGTTAGTGCCGAGGAACGTACGGCCCGATCCATATATAATATAATATAATATAATATGTTAGTGCTGAGGAACGTACGGCCCGATCCATATATAATATAATATAATATAATATGTTAGTGCTGAAGAACGTACGACCCGATCCATAAATATAATATGTTAGTGCCGAGGAATGTACGGCCCGATCCATATATAATATAATATGTATAAATGCATGTAGAACTCGAAAAAGGATACTCTGAACCCCTCTGGTGACATAAGAAGCTAATATGAAGAGTCCCTGGGAGTTATGGACATAAAACATAGGAGGCCAACGATACAAATATCTCTACACTCTCTAAGAATAGAGTCTTTGGAACTTGCTTGGTCACTGTGTTCGTTCATATGATAAGGATCATGCCAAAAAGAAAGAAATGATAACTTTGCATACCTGTTAGAGGTTATTCGTAATCACGTTCGCTTCGCCGCCCCTTAGCCTATTTAATATAAAAGTAACGCTATCGTTAGTAAACTATACTTCCTAGCTCATAAATCTGTAATCAATCGCCTATAGGACTCATCCTTTAACCTATACTTTCTTGATTAGGGTTTTCATTAGTTAAGGGCTTAACGGAAATGGGGCAGCATTTCCCCTATATATGCGCCTAACCCGAACTTCCAATTATACTCCAGTAATCACAGAAATACCAACAATGACAGTAATAGAGATACACAGATAAAATCCTTACAATTCAGCCCATAAACAATGCTAACAGTCCAACAACCCTTCTTAATCCTTTTTAACCCACAATTTCATATAACAACAATTTCTTACTTCCAATTTCATCCAATCCAATTTTAATACTTCCATTACGACACTATTAATACAACTACACCACAAAATAAGAAAATCTTACCTAAATTTTCTCGGAGGAATTTCTACACTTAATTGCTCCAATTTCACAATTTCCTCTTCCTCAATCCAATATCCAATGTTGCTATCACCTCCTTGAACTTGTAATTCACTTGAAACTTGATCAAAATATTGAACAAGACAAATTTTTCCCCATCACCATGGCTGGCCTAGAGCAGCCATGGAAGTTATATATTTTTTTCTCTAACTTTGTTTTTTTTGCAAAATGAAATCAATGTTGAATTGTTCATTAGCCATTTGTATATATATGGTTCTTCATGTATTGCCACGTCCACCCCCCTCTAATGACTCACCAAAATATTTTCTTGAATTGTCATATTTTTTATTATGTTTTTTTAATTTCGGGTGGGGCCCATAATTAAAAATTAAATTAATTAATTTTAATTAATCACTAATTCTTACTTAATAATCTAATCACAATTAATTAGTCCCTAATCTCCAATAATATTTCTACACTATATAAAATTTATAAACAATTTGTGTACTAATTAAAATTGAAAATTAAAAGTTCCTATTTCATATCGAAAATAATCCCGTCTTTAACTTAAGTCGATTGCGAATAACTCGACGTATAAAAATACGGGACATAACAATTTGTATGGTTTCCATGTGGATATTTGTACAGATCATAAGAGCCTTCCGTATATCTTCAAGCAAAAAGAGTTGAATTTGCGGCAACGACGATGGTTTGAATTGCTAAAAGATTATGACGTTGATATCCTATATCACCCCGGAAAGGCAAATGTTGTGGCTGATGCTCTTAGCCGTATATCCATGGGAAGTTAGTGTGATGTACGACCAGAGAAAAGAGAAATGGCTCGTGAGCTCTTGCAGTTAGCTAGCCTAGGAGTTCGAGTAGTGGACTCAAGTAGTAGGGGAACTACCATTCAGAATTCAGCAGTCTCGTCGCTAGTAGTGGAAGTGAAAGAGCGACAATACGAAGATCCCATGCTAATGCATTACAGAGATACACTCCCTTAGAAGGAGAAGTCATCATTTGATATTGCAGGAGACGGAGTTCTCCGATGCCGAGGCAGATTATATGTTCCTGATGTGGCAGGGTTACGCTACCAAATATTGAGGGAAGCCCATTGCTCCCGCTATTCTGCCCACCCTGGAGCAACGAAAATGTACCATGATCTTAAATCTATATATTGGTGGAATGGGATGAAGAAAGATATAACGGAATTCGTAGCTCAATGTCCCAACTGTCAACAAGTAAAAATCGAGCATCAAAAGCCGGGCGGATTGTTGCAAGCTATAGAATTTCCAACTTGGAAGTGGGAAGTAATTAACATGGACTTCATTACGGGCTTGACCCGTTCTCAACGTAAGTATGATTCTATATGGGTGATTGTGGATAGACTCACGAAGTCAGCTCATTTCTTACCAGTCAGAATGACATATGTGGCAGAAGATTATGCAAAGCTTTATGTTAAAGGGATATTGCGACTTCATGGTGTCCCAGTATCTATTATCTCAGCTAGAGGAACTCAGTTTACAGCTAAGTTTTGGAAGTCCTTCCAAGAGGGTTTGGGGACTCAAGTGAGCTTTAGCACGGCATTTCACCCACAGAATGATAGACAAGCTGAACGTACCATTCAGACCCTCGAAGATATGTTACGGGCATGTATGTTAGATTTTGGAGGTAATTGGGATGATCACTTACCACTTATTGAATTTGCTTATAACAATAGTTATCATTCTAGCATCCAAAGGACACCTTATGAAGCTTTATATGGGCGAAAGTGTAGATCACCGATTGGCTGGTTTGAGCTAGGAGAGACTAAATTGATAGGGCCAAACTTGGTCCGGCAAGCCATAGAGAAAGTTAAGCTCATACAAGGTCGACTATTAGCAGCCCAAAGTCATCAAAAGTCCTATGCGAATAATCATCGAAGGCACTAGAGTTCCAAGTGAAAGATTAGGTATTCTTAAAAGTGTCGCCAACAAAGGGCATTATGAGATTTGGAAAAAAGGGGAAGCTTAGTCCCCGATACATTGGGCCTTATGAAATTGTGCACAAATTAGGCAAAGTGGCTTATGAATTAGATCTACCTCCTGATTTGGAGTCAATTCACCCGGTTTTCCATGTCTCGATGCTTCGTAAATGTGTCGGAGATCATACTAGGATCGTGCCAGTAAATGATGTTCAAGTGACATAAAATTTGACTTATGAAGAGGTACCCATTGCCATATTAGATAGGCAAGTACAGAGGCTTAGAAACAAAGAAGTGGTCTCAGTTAAGGTTTTGTGGAGAAACAATAACCAAGAGGAAATGACATGGGAGTGGAAGAAAATATGAAATCCAAGTACCCGCACTTATTTCAGCCCCTAGAAGAGATCCAAGATGAGACATCAAGATCATGAGGTATGTATGCTTCCTTTTTATGCATTTGGATCGTGTGTGCCAAACTCTATTGCTTTTATGTTGTGGCCCTGTGAGGCATTGTTATTATGGGTTGTTGTGACTGGATGGTAGTACCATATTATAGGGGAAACGCTGACAAAATTTTTATGGAATCCCCGAGAACCTAACACTCGAGGACGAATGTTCTTAAGGGGGGAAGAATGTTACACCTCGGAAACTTTTCCGTTGATGCGCAGTGAATAGAATAACGAAGTATACGATGTTTCGATAAGTGAGAAATAGCATTTGATGACCCTAATTAATATTTCAAAGACATTCGAGGTAAGAGAAGAAAGTTCTCCAAGAAAAGGAAAGGTATACGTTAGGTATCGAAAAGGATTTACGAGTAACATGTTAATGATGACTTAACGATAGTTTGAAAAAGAGTTATAACATCCCTTAGATTGTTATTGAGGTGCTAAAAAGGTATCAAGAAGGTTCCATACGGATTGGAGATCGAACAAAACAACGGAATCCATTTCAGAGAAGTGGAGTTATATGACCACTTATACGGTCCGTATAACATTATACGGTCCGTATAACTCCCAACAGGGAGATGATTTTCTGGTTGGTGAACCACGGCCACTTATACAGACCGTACAATACAATACGGACTGTATAAGTGTCCTTATAGTACCCGACGGGCTAATTTTTAGTTTTTGTATAAATAGATGCCTTGGTTTCTTTTACTTCATTTTTCATCCTCTACAAGTATTGAGAGCTCAAAAACCTTCTCTAAGCACATTCCACTCAAGTTCAAGAGAACACAAAGATCAAAAGACTAGAATCAAGTGTTTATGTGTTAGAAAGCTTCCAAGGGTTAGAGGACCACAAAAGATTCCATTGCAGGTGAACTAGGGTTTTGGTTCAAGTGAAGTATTTCCACTAAAGGTTCATTCCTACACCATCTAAGTTAAGTTTTCTGGTATTTCCATGTTGTTTAAGGTATTGAGACATTGATAGACTTGGATTGTAGAAGAAGAATATAGAAAAAATGTCTTGAATGTGAGAATGGTGATGTTTGTGAGTAGTAGCTTGGGTTGAGTAATGATTCTTGATATGTTATGATTAAAATCATGTTATAAATGATATTGAGAACATGGGATAAACATTGTATATGAGCGAATGTAATAGTGTGCTATGACCATGGATATGGATGATTGGAAGTGAATTGAGAAGTAAGGATAATGTAGGTGAATAAAGACCATTGTTATGATGTTGTGAATGTTATTATTGATGTTTGGGATTTGATATATGATATGGAGGAATTCGTATAAATAAAGGAGATACTGTCCAATTTTCTCTAGCTTTAGTCATGTATGCTAAGCTATCGATTTTCTAATGATGGTATATCTCTAATGAAGGTAGAAACGTGAGCATTGAAGGAGAATGTGCAAGTGATAGAATAGTTGAATGGAAAGGTATGTAAGGCTAACCCTTCTTTCATAAGGCATGGTTCCTTGGCCAAATATCTAATCTTCTATAAGCCTATGATGTCCTCCAAATGATTCTATCTTTAAGAGCTACTAAGCTCATGATTCTCGATATGTTACGATCACACTAAATTCCTCCTATGATGAGTAATCCTCTAGGGATAGATGTAATGAACGACGATAGTAATGATGCTAAAGATGCTTATGGGATTTTATGTATATGTGCCTATGTATTGCTATTATGAAACCTCGAGCTTATATGGCCGGGTAGAATATATATATATTATGCGCGCATCACTGCAGTTGGGTACGGACAACCCTGAGCCTTGGTAGGGCCTGGTATGTTTGACCCTGATCCTTGGTAGGGCCAGGTATGTGAAACACCGAACCTTCATGGTCGGGTATGCTATGTAAATGATATGTATATGAATACGAAAATGGATACGAAATGTAAATGAGTACGGAAACGGATACAGATGTATGTACACAATCACGCATTAGAAATGGAAAGTCCCTATGAAAAGCAAGTAAGTGGTTGTGACGATGATACTACTATCTCCCATCCTATGTTATTTCTTATGTTGTCTATTATGCTTTCGTAATGATGTTGACCATGCTTTACATACTCAGTACATTATTCGTACTGACGTCCTTTTGTTTGTGGACGCTGCGTCATGCCCGCAGGTGGCCAGGGAGACAGGCTTGATCCATAGCTTTATTACTCAGGGACTACATAGCGGAGCTCCATTTCGTTCGGAGCTACAACTTTTTGTATTTATTCTTTTGTGTACATATTTATGGGATAGCGGGGTCCTGTCCCGCCTATATGATATGACATACTCTCCTTAGAGGCTCGGAGACATGTGTATATGGTTAGATGTATTTGGCCTTGTCGGCTAGTCTTGTGTATATCATTTTGTTAGCCTCATTGGCTTATGTACGTTGATATGGGCATTATTATTGATGGTGATATATATATATATATATATATATATATATATATATGTATATACGTATCGTTGCCCAATGGGATTAGTATGAATAATGGATTTAAAGTATGAATTAGCTATGTGGCTCACCTAGATGTAAATGTGAAAGTATGATAAGAGGTGCCTGGGTGGGTTAGCACCGGGTGCCCGTCGCGGCCCTCCGGTTGGGTCGTGACGGGACAATAGTTCTAAGTATATCCCAAGGTACCATTGACTACTTTTTAATAAGACTTATAACTTAAGGTTCGACGTCAATACTTCCATACTCTTCTCTGATCAGTTCACACTGCCATAGGAGTACTGTCCTCCGCTCTCTTAACATAGTAATAACAGGGTGATACGTGGCCTTTTTAGAATCCTTTGGAAAGATGTTGTGCAAGTTCCTATTTATGCGTAGAATATCTTACTCCGCAAACGACTCCATACTTCTTGTCATAATTTAAATTAGTCACACATTTCTTACAACATGATTCAGAATTTCAATCATTTCATAACATTTATTAACATTCTCGCTTTGGGTTAGGATTTCCACAGGATTCGATTCGCTTTCACCTTCTGTTCATCGGGTTACTACTCTAATGAATATTTCTTCTATTTGCCTCACTTCTGCCCTTCCTTCTCCGTTTCCCAGCACGTCTTTCTACCACACAAATCATATATACCGGACATTCGTCACTTATCGTTCTTTTATTTCGTTAGTCAACCTTATCTTGTTTTCACTATCGTAGTCTGAATCTCTGCCTTTTTCACTTCTCACTTTCCTTCATATCAGTAATGAAAAACTTCTGTCGTGTAGCTGTTCAAATAAATTCCTGGATAAATATCCTGAACATTTAACACAGAACGCAGCTGCAAGCCTAAGATCAACCAATTGCCAAGCAAGGAACTTTTGTGAACACATCTCTTTTAATCTATTTCCTCGAGGTATCACTAAGGTCAACAAGGTTGGCTCATAATGACATTAAAGGTTTTTCCCTTCATAACCGTTGGGTGAAGTCTGACTTAATAATCCGAATCGGTGTCATATGCATCGGCCTATATGTATATACCAAGTTCATTTCATAACTCAATCGTCCAAAGCATAAAAGGTCTAGCCGAATCCTTCTAACTTGCAACTTCTGCTGGACTGCTTATCTCTTTAATTCTCTTTAGTATACAAAACTTCTTTCTACCCCAAGCACATCATTTTACCTTCTCATGTTTCTTATCCTCTCCTTACCTAATCATTATTCCTTTCAGCGTAATACATACTTCTTACATTCATCCCGCATTTGACTACTAACTTCGTCTCTAATCGCTCGTCACTGGGCCCTTTCTTTCTTCTCACCATAGTCCTACCCAAGGTTTTCACAATTTCCTTTAAATTCCGGAAAACATTTCGGCAGAGTTTCCTCTGTAAACGTAACAATCCCAAACCTACACACAGCCCAGAAAACACATCTCATGCCTTAGAAGGCCACAGATAGGAACACATGTGATATACATCTCAACCACACAGGTTGGTTACTATAAAAGAATGTAAAGTTACAAGGCTCGTCTCATAAGTTATACTTGAACACCCTTTCTAGAATTCCATTTCCTTCTAAGCATCATGTCAATCAACTCCCTTTACGGAGGTTTACTTACTCGTAAATCATACTTCTAACTATCACTGGGTCACCAGTAGGTATGAACACCTCAAAATTTTCAATTGGCTCAAATTTCACCCCAGTACGATTGACAACATCAGGAATAATATACATATATAACGAACTAAACCCGGATCAATCAATGTATATATATCATAAGAGGATACCAATAATATACCTATGACAACATCATGAGATGGCTCAAAATCCTGTAGTCCCGCTAGTGCATAGAGGAGGTGCTGAGAACCACTCGAACCAAAAGCTCCCCTTCTACCTCTGCTATGGCCTGCTGGTGTCTGTGAGCTTTGCCTCGAATGGCGTACCGATACCGAAGAGCCAACTGGTAATCCTGTAGGCCGAACCTTATTTCTACCATGTAGCGATGGACAGTCGCGCCTGAAATAGCCCGGCTGAGCACAGGCATAACAAACATCCATACCCAAGTGGCACGGTCCAAAATGTGGCTTACCACACTGAATACATAGTGGTATAGCTAATCTCATCTGGCCTGAATCACCTCTGGTCTGGGAGCTGAAAGCTCTAGAACTCTGAACTGGCCCGAAATAAGTGGATCTGTCAACCCTGGGCCCAGGAAATGGTAGAGGTGCGCTAGTTGTTGAACGAGCTGAGTGCCTAGAGAATTGCTGCCTCGGGGCACCTCCAAACTCACGGTCGAACCCTGAAGACCTGACCCTCTTCCTCCAACCCCTGTCACTATGGCTCTTACCCTGTCGCCGAGCTTGAGTGGCTACTAGCTGGGTCAACAAAATAATGGCCTGTCTCATCTCCTGGCCTGAGGCATCTGGTGGAGGAATTGGGGGTGCTGGAGCTAAAGTTGAGGCTCTTCTCTGCTCCTCCAGAGTGGGCGAAGTACGAGAGAACCAAAATAGGGCCTTACTCTGGGGCTCGCCTTCCTCCCTATCTATAGGCAGCTCCCGTTCAATCCTCTCTTCGACCACTCTCTTGCCCTTTTGGGCTGCTGCAGCTTTTCCTTTCATCGACTTTACTGAAAACATAACACATGGTTAAGGAAAACGGAATTCTTATACCATGGCTCTATCGCACGATCTATGATAAGAAGGAAGGTCAATCATTCCAAAATGCCCCGTAGCCTCTTGTTTATAAGTGTGGCGCGCTTCATACCCATAAAAGACACTCTGATAGACACGGCTCGTAGACACACCCTAGGACTGAACTGCTCTGATACCACTTTTGGCATGACCCGACTAGTGGGCCATGTCGGGTACCCCGAGTTGGCTACCGAGCACCACTCACAATGCTATCTACCATACTCAACCAGGACAACTATCTCTTGCAACATATGACGCGTCATAATCCAATTCCCGAATCTCCCAAAAACATGTATATATATATATATATATATATACATACATACATATAAGCCCACAAGGCTACAAAATAATATACAAAATACACTGAAGCGATCATGAGACATCCATTATCCCACATCTGTATCTATGAGCCTCTAACTAGAGTGCTAGAATCGTACTGACGGGACAGGACCCCGCCATACCCAAATATGTACACTAAATGTCACACCCCAATTCCACTAGGGTGTGATGGGCACCCGACCCCATATTCGGAGCCGAGCGAACCCACAGATTCTTATTACACACATAATTTCTTCAGACGCTAAAAATCAGATAAAAGTAAAATGCATATTAAGCTTTCGAAATCCATCTTTTATCGTTCTCAATTTTAGGCAAAATCCGTAATTATATAAAATTTACTACATAACACAGAATGACATATCGGCTGATGGAGCCGCTTACAGACTGATAACCAATACCCACGACTCTGTCTGCAAAGTCTCTAACATAAATCCAGAATTCATAACATACATATACAAACTCTGACTCGGCAACACTCCGGGAGCAAATGGAGCCTGCCAACTCCGTTGGAACATCTTCGGTAATAACTTCAACTCATCTGGGTGTACCTGCGCGGCATGAAACGCAACCCCCGAAGAAGAGGGGTCAGTACGAAAAATGTACTGAGTATGTAAAGCATAAAGTACAATAAACAGAATCATAATCAGGTCCAGAAATCCAGAAATATAACAGATGAGAACATATCAAAATCGGAGGTACCGAAGTATAACAGACAGTATCATGATCGGGATCGGGAGTACAGACGTACAACAGAAGGAATCATAATCAGAGTCAGAAGTACAGAAAGTAAGTACAATAACCGGGATATCAAAGTGCTTACTCATAAAGCAGAGATAATGCATGTCAGAACATATGCCATATCCGGTCCCCATTATGGGACTCGGTGAACAGACGTGGTCGCCACCCCGACACTGGCGCCACAACACATCATACTCCGGATTAGGAAATAGCTCCGTAACATATCATATCATATCAGAGTGTGCACATATCATAGCATATCAGATGACCATATCATAGCATATCAGAATAAGCGTACATGGCACAGCATACTCCACAACCCATGTACACATATACCTGCCCCCTCACATCGAGGCACGGCGAACAATGCAGTGGAATACGCGTGATAACATATCTTTGCCCGGGCTCAGTGAAGGAAGCATTGAGGCATCCACGAGTGGAGTAGTGAGAAACTTATGCATCATAAAATATTTACAAAGACTCGACAGAATAATCCGAATGACAGGTCATTTAAGAAAGAAATCAGACGATAGTCATAGCACGTACCTTTCGGATGTCGCGGGGGATTATATCAAAATAAGCTTTCTGAAATCGTTTTCATGTTTCAAAATGCATTATGGAACTCAACAAAACAATTCAAACAAACGTCACATAGTAGTTAGAAGAGTAGCCAAGAGTTTCCTTGGAATTCTACTTCAAAACAAGTCAAACGGAACAAATCAAAAAAATCCGGGAATAGTGGGCCCACCTCGGGTCAAACGAGGTGGCGTACATAATTTACGTATGTTACACTTCATAACGTCACTTGTGAGAGTTTTAAGATAGTCGGGTTCTATTTGTGCAAATTCTAGATGTTTAGGCAATTTTCCTAACTATTCATACACTTTCAATTCAATTCTACTGAATGAAAAAGGGGCAAATTCAGATGCGGATTTCTAAGAGTAGAGTCGTCCCCGAGGCTCGTATCCAAGCCTATCATACCTAGGACATGCCAAGAGAATGAAAAGCAAAGCTTTACATACCTTATTCGCTCCTTACGCCTCTCCAAATTCAAATCCCGTTTCGTCCAAAATCTACATTTGGTCACATTTACCAAATATAAATCATAAGGTTTAAAAGTTCAATCTTAACCAATACTTGTCTACAGAAATTTGGGCAGCATCTCCCCTATACATATAGCATCCCCGAGAATTTAACTCGGCCAAAATAATTCAACAACAACACCAACAATCATTACAAAACACAATATAGCATAACTAGTCTTCTTTCCAACATAGTGCAATAGCTTTAATTCCAACTTCACATTTTCAATTCAATACCAACATTCTCATATTCATTTACTAATCAAGATCACTCCAATACAATTCGGAACATTTCATATCATTTTACAAAATATTCACAAAATATACAAATTTTCCACCAAACCATAATCCATCCAAAACTTCTAATCTTCAACATACATATTCATAACATATTTCCACCTTCCAATTTCACCAACCAAAATCATAATTCACATCTTAACAACTTCATTTCCATAATATCACAAAATCATTCTAAAGTGACATAATCTTCTACATTCCAATTCAATACCAACTTAAACCATTTAACCTTCATTTACATTATAAGAATCACAACAACATAACTAACATATTAAACAAAATTAGTTCATTTCCATTTTTCTCCTCCAAACCACACGACCACATTCCATATTTCCAACTTCCACCAAATTCATTCAACTTTCATTTCCAATATAAATTTCACCATAACCACAACTAGAATACAACATAAAATTCAACTCATATTATATATACAACAATATACATACACGGCTACACCCTTACATACATACCCACTTTGCAAACTTCCATATTTCCATAATTTCTACTCATTTCTACATACTACAACATAAACAAACCTTCATAACATAAGAAAAAGGAATTGATTCTTACCTTTTTTTACAATCTTCTTCACTTGACCAAGTTGTCAGCTGAAGAAACAAGTGCTCTTTCTTCCAAAACAACTACACCAAGTTGTAAAGGACCCTTGAATTAGTGGAAATACCACAAGAAAATAATTTTTGGAGAAAGATTTTAGGGAGCTAAATTTTCATGGTCATGGCCGAATGCCAAGATTTTACTCTTCAACTTTTGCTTTGTTCTTGCTCTCTTATTTCTTGAAGTTTCTAAATGTTTCAAGACAACTTAAATGGTCCCTTATATTAATTTGCCACATGGAAAACTCCCATGGGCTTGGGCCATTACACCATGGCCGGCCAACCTCACTTTTGGGCCTAAATTTTCTCTTTTTTTTTTTGGGCCAACCCGGTTGGTCCCGAGTTGGGCCTAGCCCACTGACCTTTCGACCTTAAAACGTCCATATCTCCTTGTACCGACGTCACCTGGGAACCCACGACTTATGGTTGGAAATCTAATTCAATTATCTACAACTTATATTTCTTGGTATTTTTCCAAATTCCAAACTTATAATATCGTTTTTGCCCCTCGAAGTCAGGTCACCCGAAAACGTTTTCTTAAAAATATTCGTTTGGAGGGCTTCCACTTTGATTTGGCCCAAGGGTCCTTCTTGAGTTGTGTTTAACTTTACATATGTGATTCATATGAATTTTCAGACGTTCCAAGAAAATCTCGATGTGTGGGCCCGACCTTGGCAAATAATCTGACGTTCAAAAATACGGGATATAACATCCTCCCCCCCTTTAAAACATTCGTCCTCGAATGTTCAGCTGCTCTTATGGGATCTTATAACACTTTAGGGGGGTCCTCTTATAGTTATTCTTCTCTTCCTTATCTTCTACCGTATTTTCCTTTATAATGGATCTTCTCGGTCTTTGCGTGAACCCTTATTCCGTATCATGGGTTTCCTAACCCACCATACCAAGTTAGTATCCTTGTCCTTCCCAAGTCATATCTTCTCTGTTATTATTTCGTCACAAGGCTTTATCGTTCTTTTTCTTACTTTACATTCCTTGTCGCAGTCACTATTTCTTTAGTCCCATTTTTTTGAAATTGGTTCTCGAACCTCACACATTCCTGTTTTGCTCCATATGACCGCTTCTTATCCTTTTCATATGCCTATTTTCGAATTTTTATTCAATAATCTCGTACCTTGCCAATAATTTCTCCCGGCTTCCCTTACCGGGATTTCTTACCTTTTTCCAATATTTTGGTTCCTTTGTCTTCCACTTACCCACACTTTCCTTTCCCAATATTATTGTGTTAAATTTTCCAATCTTAACCTGTGATGAAAATAATATCACCTCATCTCGTAGCACTCGTACCATTTACCTTTGTTTTTATTTAGAGTTCAGTATCCTTATTCAATTTGGGGTCTTCCTTATCGTAACACCAGTAGCTGGTCGCATGTGTCCACTGATACAATCATAAACGAAATATCGTACTCATTCATATACAAATATACATATATTTATTACCAACTAGCCCACAAAACGCTTCCAAACGTCATTCAAGCCTATTCAAATTCCAAGTTGTGGCGTACTTTCTGTCTCTCTTCTAGTCTAGCCTATCGGAGTTGTGTGGCCTTTTATGGTCTCCAACTATCTCGTATATTCTAAGTTCACTCAGGCTATTCTAGCTTTCCATTCGTCTCTTATGTCGGAATATATGGAATTCTTGCATACTTCCCAGGGGGTCACCCATCCTCCTACCTTAGCACGCTTAACCTCGAAACTTCGGTGAAATTCGGTGCCTTAATGCCGATATAATCGCGCCCGCTTTCTCATATGGCCCTTATTACATGATTTGGGGCTAGTCGAGGTCTTACAGATTCCGAGGCATGTTCGGAATACCCCCTTTCTTTTACAATTACCATTTTACCCTTCTTGATCTTCAATAGTCACCTTTTCAAATTCTTGTCATCCGCAATCTGTACGCAACAAATACTAACAATACCTTACAGAGCATACGGCTATGTATCACATTCTAACCACCCAGAACTTTCTGTCTCATGTAACAGAACAAATATATCTAGACTTGCCCTTGTGACCTTTCCATATCGTCACTTACCTTTTTCCCTCGTATGTAAGGCTTACAAAAGAGTTTCATTTTTTTTCCTATGACTTGGCTCTATCGCACGATCTATGACAGAAAGAAGGTCAACAATCCCTAGATGCCCCGTAGCCTCCTGTTTATAAATGTGGTGCGCTACACACCATAAACAGGACTCTACCGGACACGACTTTGCAGACAACCCCTAGGACAGACCTGCTCTGATACCACTTTGTCACACCCCAATTCCACTAGGGTGTGATGGGCACCCGACCCCATATCCGGAGCCGAGCGAACCCACAGATTCTTATTACACACATAATTTCTTCAGACGCTGAAAATCAGATAAAAGTAAAATGCATATTATGCTTTCGAAATCCATCTTTTATCGTTCTCAATTTTAGGCAAAATCCGTAATTATATAAAATTTACTACATAACAGAGAATGACATATCGGCTGATGGAGCCGCTTACAGACTGATAACCAATACCCACGACTCTGTCTGCAAAGTCTCTAACATAAATTCAGAATTCATAACATACATATACAAACTCTGACTCGGCAACACTCCGGGAGCAAATGGAGCCTGCCAACTCCGCTGGAACATCTTCGGTAATAACTTCAACTCATCTGGGTGTACCTGCGCGGCATGAAACGCAGCCCCCGAAGAAGAGGGGTCATTACGAAAAATGTACTGAGTATGTAAAGCATAAAGTACAATAAACAGAATCATAATCAGGTCCAGAAATCCAGAAATATAACAGATGAGAACATATCAAAATCGGAGGTACCGAAGTATAACAGACAGTATCATGATCGGGATCGGGAGTACAGACGTACAACAGAAGGAATCATAATCAGAGTCAGAAGTACAGAAAGTAAGTACAATAACCGGGATATCAAAGTGCTTACTCATAAAGCAGAGATAATGCATGTCAGAACATATGCCATATCCGGTCCCCATTATGGGACTCGGTGAACAGACGTGGTCGCCACCCCGACACTGGCGCCACAACACATCATACTCCGGATTAGGAAATAGCTCCGTAACATATCATATCATATCAGACTGTGCACATATCGTAGCATATCAGATAGCCATATCATATCATATCATAGCATATCAGAATAAGCATACATGGCACACCATACTCCACAACCCATGTACACATATACCTGCCCCCTCACATCGAGGCACGGCGAACAATGCAGTGGAATACGCGTGATAACATATCCTGGCCCGGGCTCAGTGAAGGAAGCATTGAGGCATCCACGAGTGGAGTAGTGAGAAACTTATGCATCATAAAATATTTACAAAGACTCGACAGAATAATCCGAATGACAGGTCATTTAAGAAAGAAATCAGACGATAGTCATAGCACGTACCTTTCGGATGTCGCGGGGGATTATATCAAAATAAGCTTTCTGAAATCATTTTCATGTTTCAAAATGCATTATGGAACTCAACAAAATAATTCAAACAAACGTCATATAGTAGTTAGAAGAGTAGCCAAGAGTTTCCTTGGAATTCTACTTCAAAACAAGTCAAACGGAACAAATCAGAAAAATCCGGGAATAGTGGGCCCACCTCGGGTCAAACGAGGTGGCGTACATAATTTACGTATGTTACACTTCATAACGTCACTTGTGAGAGTTTTAAGATAGTCGGGTTCTATTTGTGCAAATTCTAGATGTTTAGGCAATTTTCCTAACTATTCATACACTTTCAATTCAATTCTACTGAATGAAAAAGGGGCAAATTCAGATGCGGATTTCTAAGAGTAGAGTCATCCCCGAGGCTCGTATCCAAGCCTATCATACCTAGGACATGCCAAGAGAATGAAAAGCAAAGCTTTACATACCTTATTCGCTCCTTACGCCTCTCCAAATTCAAATCCCGTTTCGTCCAAAATCTACATTTGGTCACATTTACCAAATATAAATCATAAGGTTTAAAAGTTCAATCTTAACCAATACTTGTCTACAGAAATTTGGGCAGCATCTCCCCTATACATATAGCATCCCCGAGAATTTAACTCGGCCAAAATAATTCAACAACAACACCAACAATCATTACAAAACACAATATAGCATAACTAGTCTTCTTTCCAACATAGTGCAATAGCTTTCATTCCAACTTCACATTTTCAATTCAATACCAACATTCTCATATTCATTTACTAATCAAGATCACTCCAATACAATTCAGAACATTTCATATCATTTTACAAAATATTCACAAAATATACAAATTTTCCACCAAACCATAATCCATCCAAAACTTCTAATCTTCAACATACATATTCATAACATATTTCCACCTTCCAATTTCATCAACCAAAATCATAATTCACACCTTAACAACTTCATTTCCATAATATCACAAAATCATTCTAAAGTGACATACTCTTCTACATTCCAATTCAATACCAACTTAAACCATTTAACCTTCATTTACATTATAAGAATCACAACAACATAACTAACATATTAAACAAAATTAGTTCATTTCCATTTTTCTCCTCCAAACCACACGACCACATTCCATATTTCCAACTTCCACCAAATTCATTCAACTTTCATTTCCAATATAAATTTCACCATAACCACAACTAGAATACAACATAAAATTCAACTCATATTATATATACAACAATATACATACACGGCTACACCCTTACATACATACCCACTTTGCAAACTTCCATATTTCCATAATTTCTACTCATTTCTACATACTACAACATAAACAAACCTTCATAACATAAGAAAAAAGAATTGATTCTTACCTTTTTTTACAATCTTCTTCACTTGACCAAGTTGTCAACTTGAAGAAACAAGTGCTCTTTCTTCCAAAACAACTACACCAAGTTGTAAATGACCCTTGAATTAGTGGAAATACCACAGGAAAATAATTTTTGGAGAAAGATTTTAGGGAGCTAAATTTTCATGGTCATGGCCGAATGCCATGATTTTACTCTTCAACTTTTGCTTTGTTCTTGCTATCTTATTTCTTGAAGTTTCTAAATGTTTCAAGACAACTTAAATGGTCCCTTATATTAATTTGCCACATGGAAAACTCCCATGGGCTTGGGCCATTTCACCATGGCCGGCCAACCTCACTTTTGGGCCTAAATTTTCTTTTTTTTTTTTTGGGCCAACCCGGTTGGTCCCGAGTTGGGCCTAGACCACAGACCTTTCGACCTTAAAACGTCCATATCTCCTTGTACCGACGTCACTTGGGAACCCACGACCTATGGTTGGAAATCTAATTCAATTATCTACAACTTATATTTCTTGGTATTTTTCCAAATTCCAAACTTATAATATCGTTTTTGCCCCTCGAAGTCAGGTCACCCGAAAACGTTTTCTTAAAAATATTCGTTTGGAGGGCTTCCACTTTGATTTGGCCCAAGGGTCCTTCTTGAGTTGTGTTTAACTTTACATATGTGATTCATATGAATTTTCAGACGTTCCAAGAAAATCTCGATGTGTGGGCCCGACCTTGGCAAATAATCTGACGTTCAAAAATACGGGATATAACATCCTCCCCCCCTTTAAACATTCGTCCTCGAATGTTCAGCTGCCCTTATGGGATCTTATAACACTTTAGGGGGGTCCTCTTATAGTTATTCTTCTCTTCCTTATCTTCTACCGTATTTTCCTTTATAATGGATCTTCTCGGTCTTTGCGTGAACCCTTATTCCGTATCATGGGTTTCCTAACCCACCATACCAAGTTAGTATCCTTGTCCTTCCCAAGTCATATCTTCTCTGTTATTATTTCGTCACAAGGCTTTATCGTTCTTTTTCTTACTTCGCATTCCTTGTCGTAGTCACTATTTCTTTAGTCCCATTTTTTTGAAATTGGTTCTCGAACCTCACACATTCCTGTTTTGCTCCATATGACCGCTTCTTATCCTTTTCATATGCCTATCTTCGAATTTTTATTCAATAATATCGTACCTTGCCAATAATTTCTCCCGGGCTTCCCTTACCGGGATTTCTTACCTTTTTCCAATATTTTGGTTCCTTTGCCTTCCACTTACCCTCACTTTCCTTTCCCAATATTATTGTGTTAAAATTTCTAATCTTAATCTGTGATGAAAATAATATCACCTCATCTCTTAGCACTCGTACCATTTACCTTTGTATTTATTTAGAGTTCAGTATCCTTATTCAAGTTGGGGTCTTCCTTATCGTAACACCAGTAGCTGGACGCATGTGTCCACTGATACAATCATAAAAGAAATATCGTACTCATTCATATACATATATACATATATTTATTACCAACTAGCCCACAAAACGCTTCCAAACGTCATTCAAGCCTATTCAAATTCCAAGTTGTGGCGTACTTTCTGTCTCTCTTCTAGTCTAGCCTATCGCGTGCTGTGTGGCCTTTTATGGTCTCCAACTATCTCGTATATTCTAAGTTCACTCAGGCTATTCTAGCTTTCCATTCGCCTCTTATGTCGGAATATATGGAATTCTTGCATACTTCCCAGGGGGTCACCCATCCTCCCACCTTAGCACGCTTAATCTCGAAACTTCGGTGAAATTCGGTGCCTTAATGCCGATATAATCGCGCCCGCTTTCTCATATGGCCCTTATTACATGATTTGGGGCTAATCGAGGTCTTACAGATTCCGAGGCATGTTCGGAATACCCCCTTTCTTTTACAATTACCATTTTACCCTTCTTGATCTTCAATAGTCACCTTTTCAAATTCTTGTCATCCGCAATTTGTACGCAACAAATACTAACAATACCTTACAGAGCATACGGCTATGTATCACATTCTAACCACCCAGAACTTTCTGTCTCAGGTAACGGAACAAATATATCTAGACTTGCCCTTGTGACCTTTCCATATCGTCACTTACCTTTTTCCCTCGTATGTAAGGCTTACAAAAGAGTTTCATTTTTTTTCCTATGACTTGGCTCTATCGCACGATCTATGACAGAAAGAAGGTCAACAATCCCTAGATGCCCCGTAGCCTCCTGTTTATAAATGTGGCGCGCTACACACCATAAACAGGACTCTACCGGACACGACATTGTAGACAACCCCTAGGACAGACCTGCTCTGATACCACTTTGTCACACCCCAATTCCACTAGGGTGTGATGGGCACCCGACCCCATATCCGGAGCCGAGCGAACCCACAGATTCTTATTACACACATAATTTCTTCAGACGCTGAAAATCAGATAAAAGTAAAATGCATATTAAGCTTTCGAAATCCATCTTTTATCGTTCTCAATGTTAGGCAAAATCCGTAATTATATAAAATTTACTACATAACACAGAATGACATACCGGCTGATGGAGCCGCTTACAGACTGATAACCAATACCCACGACTCTGTCTGCAAAGTCTCTAACATAAATCCAGAATTCATAACATACATATACAAACTCTGACTCGGCAACACTCCGGGAGCAAATGAAGCCTGCCAACTCCGCTGGAACATCTTCGGTAATAATTTCAACTCATCTGGGTGTACCTGCGCGGCATGAAACGCAGCCCCCGAAGAAGAGGGGTCAGTAAGAAAAATGTACTGAGTATGTAAAGCATAAAGTACAATAAACAGAATCATAATCAAGTCCAGAAATCCAGAAATATAACAGATGAGAACATATCAAAATCGGAGGTACCGAAGTATAACAGACAGTATCATGATCGGGATCGGGAGTACAGACGTACAACAGAAGGAATCATAATCAGAGTCAGAAGTACAGAAAGTAAGTACAATAATCGGGATATCAAAGTGCTTACTCATAAAGCAGAGATAATGCATGTCAGAACATATGCCATATCCGGTCCCCATTATGGGACTTGGTGAACAGACGTGGTCGCCACCCCGACACTGGCGCCACAACACATCATACTCCGGATTAGGAAATAGCTCCGTAACATATCATATCATATCAGAGTGTGCACATATCATAGCATATCAGATGGCCATATCATATAATATCATTGCATATCAGAATAAGCGTACATGGCACAGCATACTCCACAACCCATGTACACATATACCTGCCCCCTCACATCGAGGCACGGCGAACAATGCAGTGGAATACGCGTGATAACATATCCTGGCCCGGGCTCAGTGAAGGAAGCATTGAGGCATCCACGAGTGGAGTAGTGAGAAACTTATGCATCATAAAATATTTACAAAGACTCGACAGAATAATCCGAACGACAGGTCATTTAAGAAAGAAATCAGACGATAGTCATAACACGTACCTTTCGGATGTCGCGGGGGATTATATCAAAATAAGCTTTCTGAAATCGTTTTCATGTTTCAAAATGCATTATGGAACTCAACAAAATAATTCAAACAAACGTCATATAGTAGTTAGAAGAGTAGCCAAGAGTTTCCTTGGAATTCTACTTCAAAACAAGTCAAACGGAACAAATCAGAAAAATCCGAGAATAGTGGGCCCACCTCGGGTCAAACGAGGTGGCGTACATAATTTACGTATGTTACACTTCATAACGTCACTTGTGAGAGTTTTAAGATAGTCGGGTTCTATTTGTGCAAATTCTAGATGTTTAGGCAATTTTCCTAACTATTCATACACTTTCAATTCAATTCTACTGAATGAAAAAGGGGCAAATTCAGATGCGGATTTCTAAGAGTAGAGTCGTCCCCGAGGCTCGTATCCAAGCCTATCATACCTAGGACATGCCAAGAGAATGAAAAGCAAAGCTTTACATACCTTATTCGCTCGTTACGCCTCTCCAAATTCAAATCCCGTTTCGTCCAAAATCTACATTTGGTCACATTTACAAAATATAAATCATAAGGTTTAAAAGTTCAATCTTAACCAATACTTGTCTACAAAAATTTGGGCAGCATCTCCCCTATACATATAGCATCCCCGAGAATTTAACTCGGCCAAAATAATTCAACAACAACACCAACAACACCAACAATCATTACAAAACACAATATAGCATAACTAGTCTTCTTTCCAACATAGTGCAATAGCTTTCATTCCAACTTCACATTTTCAATTCAATACCAACATTCTCATATTCATTTACTAATCAAGATCACTCCAATACAATTCGGAACATTTCATATCATTTTACAAAATACACAAAATATACAAATTTTCCACCAAACCATAATCCATCCAAAACTTCTAATCTTCAACATACATATTCATAATATATTTCCACCTTCCAATTTCATCAACCAAAATCATAATTCACATCTTAACAACTTCATTTCCATAATATCACAAAATCATTCTAAAGTGACATAATCTTCTACATTCCAATTCAATACCAACTTAAACCATTTAACCTTCATTTACATTATAAGAATCACAACAACATAACTAACATATTAAACAAAATTAGTTCATTTCCATTTTTCTCCTCCAAACCACACGACCACATTCCATATTTCCAACTTCCACCAAATTCATTCAACTTTCATTTCCAATATAAATATCACCATAACCACAACTAGAATACAACATAAAATTCAACTCATATTATATATACAACAATATACATACACGGCTACACCCTTACATACATACCCACTTTGCAAACTTCCATATTTCCATAATTTCTACTCATTTCTACATACTACAACATAAACAAACCTTCATAACATAAGAAAAATGAATTGATTCTTACCTTTTTTTACAATCTTCTTCACTTGACCAAGTTGTCAACTTGAAGAAACAAGTGCTCTTTCTTCCAAAACAACTACACCAAGTTGTAAAGGACCCTTGAATTAGTGGAAATACCACAAGAAAATAATTTTTGGAGAAAGATTTTAGGGAGCTAAATTTTCATGGTCATGGCCGAATGCCATGATTTTGCTCTTCAACTTTTGCTTTGTTCTTGCTCTCTTATTTCTTGAAGTTTCTAAATGTTTCAAGACAACTTAAATGGTCCCTTATATTAATTTTCCACATGGAAAATTCCCATGGGCTTGGGCCAGTACACCATGGCCGGCCAACCTCACTTTTGGGCCTAAATTTTCTCTTTTTTTTTTTTTTTGGGCCAAACCGGTTGGTCCCGAGTTGGGCCTAGCCCACTGACCTTTCGACCTTAAAACGTCCATATGTCCTTGTACCGACGTCACCTGGGAACCCACGACCTATGGTTGGAAATCTAATTCAATTATCTACAACTTATATTTCTTGGAATATTTCCAAATTCCAAACTTATAATATCGTTTTTGCCCCTCGAAGTCAGGTCACCCGAAAACGTTTTCTTTAAAATATTCGTTTGGAGGGCTTCCACTTTGATTTGGCCCAAGGGTCCTTCTTGAGTTGTGTTTAACTTTACATATGTGATTCATATGAATTTTCAGACGTTCCAAGAAAATCTCGATGTGTGGGCCCCACCTTGGCAAATAATCTGACGTTAAAAAATACGGGATATAACATCCTCCCCCCCTTTAAAACATTCGTCCTCGAATGTTCAGCTGCCCTTATGGGATCTTATAACACTTTAGGGGGGTCCTCTTATAGTTATTCTTCTCTTCCTTATCTTCTACCGTATTTTCCTTTATAATGGATCTTCTCGGTCTTTACGTGAACCCTTATTCCGTATCATGGGTTTCCTAACCCACCATACTAAGTTAGTATCCTTGTCCTTCCCAAGTCATATCTTCTCTGTTATTATTTCGTCACAAGGCTTTATCGTTCTTTTTCTTAATTCGCATTCCTTGTCGCAGTCACTATTTCTTTAGTCCCATTTTTTTGAAATTGGGTCTCGAACCTCACACATTCCTGTTTTGCTCCATATGACCGCTTCTTATCCTTTTCATATGCCTATCTTCGAATTTTTATTCAATAATCTCGTACCTTGCCAATAATTTCTCCCGGGCTTCCCTTACCGGGATTTCTTACCTTTTTCCAATATTTTGGTTCCTTTGTCTTCCATTTACCCACACTTTCCTTTCCCAATATTATTGTGTTAAAATTTCCAATCTTAATCTGTGATGAAAATAATATCACCTCATCTCGTAGCACTCGTACCATTTACCTTTGTTTTTATTTAGAGTTCAGTATCCTTATTCAATTTGGGGTCTTCCTTATCGTAACACCATTAGCTGGTCGCATGTGTCCACTGATACAATCATAAACGAAATACCGTACTCATTTATATACATATATACATATATTTATTACCAACTAGCCCACAAAACGCTTCCAAACGTCATTCAAGCCTATTCAAATTCCAAGTTGTGGCGTACTTTCTATCTCTCTTCTAGTCTAGCCTATCGCGTGCTGTGTGGCCTTTTATGGTCTCCAACTATCTCGTATATTCTAAGTTCACTCAGGGTATTCTAGCTTTCCATTCGTCTCTTATGTCGGAATATATGGAATTCTTGCATACTTCCCAGGGGGTCACCTATCCTCCTACCTTAGCACGCTTAACCTCGAAACTTCGGTGAAATTCGGTGTCTTAATGCCGATATAATCGCGCCCACTTTCTCATATGGCCCTTATTACATGATTTGGGGCTAGTCGAGGTCTTACAGATTCCGAGGCATGTTCGGAATACCCCCTTTCTTTTACAATTACCATTTTACCCTTCTTGATATTCAATAGTCACCTTTTTAAATTCTTGTCATCCGCAATCTGTACACAACAAATACTAACAATACGTTACAGAGCATACGGCTATGTATCACATTCTAGCCACCCAGAACTTTCTGTCTCAGGTAACAGAACAAATATATCTAGACTTGCCCTTGTGACCTTTTCATATCGTCAGTTACCTTTTTCCCTCGTATGTAAGGCTTACAAAAGAGTTTCATTTTTTTTTCCTATGACTTGGCTCTATCGCACGATCTATGACAGAAAGAAGGTCAACAATCTCTAGATGCCCCGTAGCCTCCTGTTTATAAATGTGGCGCGCTACACACCATAAACAGGACTCTACCGGACACGACTTTGCAGACAACCCCTAGGACAGACCTGCTCTGATACCACTTTGTCACACCCCAATTCCACTAGGGTGTGATGGGCACCCGACCCCATATCCAGAGCCGAGCGAACCCACAGATTCATATTACACACATAATTTCTTCAGACGCTGAAAATCAGATAAAAGTAAAATGCATATTAAGCTTTCGAAATCCATCTTTTATCGTTCTCAATTTTAGGCAAAATCCGTAATTATATAAAATTTACTACATAACAGAGAATGACATATCGGCTGATGGAGCCGCTTACAGACTGATAACCAATACCCACGACTCTGTCTGCAAAGTCTCTAACATAAATCCAGAATTCATAACATACATATACAAACTCTGACTCGGCAACACTCCGGGAGCAAATGGAGCCTGCCAACTCCGCTGGAACATCTTCGGTAATAACTTCAACTCATCTGGGTATACCTGCGCGGTATGAAACGCAGCCCCCGAAGAAGAGGGGTCAGTACGAAAAATGTACTGAGTATGTAAAGCATAAAGTACAATAAACAGAATGATAATCAGGTCCAGAAATCCAGAAATATAACAGATGAGAACATATCAAAATCGGAGGTTACCGAAGTATAACAGACAGTATCATGATCGGGATCGGGAGTACAGACGTACAACAGAAGGAATCATAATCAGAGTCAGAAGTACAGAAAGTAAGTACAATAACCGGGATATCAAAGTGCTTACTCATAAAGCAGAGATAATGCATGTCAGAACATATGCCATATCCGGTCCCCATTATGGGACACGGTGAACAGACGTGGTCGCCACCCCGACACTGGCGCCACAACACATCATACTCCGGATTAGGAAATAGCTCCGTAACACATCATATCATATCATATCAGAGTGTGCACATATCATAGCATATCAGATGGCCATATCATATCATATCATAGCATATCAGAATAAGCGTACATGGCACATCATACTCCACAACCCATGTACACATATACCTGCCCCCTCACATCGAGGCACGGCGAACAATGCAGTGGAATACGCGTGATAACATATCCTGGCCCGGGCTCAGTGAAGGAAGCATTGAGGCATCCACGAGTGGAGTAGTGAGAAACTTATGCATCATAAAATATTTACAAAGACTCGACAGAATAATCTGAACGACAGGTCATTTAAGAAAGAAATCAGACGATAGTCATAACACGTACCTTTCGGATGTCGCGGGGGATTATATCAAAATAAGCTTTCTGAAATCGTTTTCATGTTTCAAAATGCATTATGGAACTCAACAAAATAATTCAAACAAACGTCATATAGTAGTTAGAAGAGTAGCCAAGAGTTTCCTTGGAATTCTACTTCAAAACAAGTAAAACGGAACAAATCAGAAAAATCCGGGAATAGTGGGCCCACCTCGGGTCAAACGAGGTGGCGTACATAATTTACGTATGTTACACTTCATAACGTCACTTGTGAGAGTTTTAAGATAGTCGGGTTGTATTTGTGCAAATTCTAGATGTTTAGGCAATTTTCCTAACTATTCATACACTTTCAATTCAATTCTACTGAATGAAAAAGGGTCAAATTCAGATGCAGATTTCTAAGAGTAGTGTCGTCCCCGAGGCTCGTATCCAAGCCTATCATACCTAGGACATGCCAAGAGAATGAAAAGCAAAGCTTTACATACCTTATTCGCTCGTTACGCCTCTCCAAATTCAAATCCCGTTTCGTCCAAAATCTACATTTGGTCACATTTACCAAATATAAATCATAAGGTTTAAAAGTTCAATCTTAACCAATACTTGTCTACAGAAATTTGTGCAGCATCTCCCCTATACATATAGCATCCCCGAGAATTTAACTCGGCCAAAATAATTCAACAACAACACCAACAACACCAACAATCATTACAAAACACAATATAGCATAACTAGTCTTCTTTCCAACATAGTGCAATAACTTTCATTCCAACTTCACATTTTCAATTCAATACCAACATTCTCATATTCATTTACTAATCAAGATCACTCCAATACAATTCGGAACATTTCATATCATTTTACAAAATATTCACAAAATATACAAAATATACAAATTTTCCACCAAACCATAATCCATCCAAAACTTCTAATCTTCAACATACATATTCATAACATATTTCCACCTTCCAATTTCATCAACCAAAATCATAATTCACATCTTAACAACTTCATTTTCATAATATCACAAAATCATTCTAAAGTGACATAATCTTCTACATTCCAATTCAATACCAACTTAAACCATTTAACCTTCATTTACATTATAAGAATCACAACAACATAACTAACATATTAAACAAAATTAGTTCATTTCCATTTTTCTCCTCCAAACCACACGACCACATTCCATATTTCCAACTTCCACCAAATTCATTCAACTTTCATTTCCAATATAAATTTCACCATAACCA
This sequence comes from Lycium barbarum, assembly GCF_019175385.1. NCBI lineage: Eukaryota > Viridiplantae > Streptophyta > Magnoliopsida > Solanales > Solanaceae > Lycium > Lycium barbarum. Next base: position 65,474,684 of record NC_083347.1, on the reverse strand, counting down.
CAACTAGAATACAACATAAAATTCAACTCATATTATATATACAACAATATACATACATGGCTACACCCTTACATACATACCCACTTTGCAAACTTCCATATTTCCATAATTTCTACTCATTTCTACATACTACAACATAAACAAACCTTCATAACATAAGAAAAAAGAATTGATTCTTACCTTTTTTTACAATCTTCTTCACTTGACCAAGTTGTCAACTTGAAGAAACAAGTGCTCTTTCTTCCAAAACACCTACACCAAGTTGTAAAGGACCCTTGAATTAGTGGAAATACCACAAGAAAATAATTTTTGGAGAAAGATTTTAGGGAGCTAAATTTTCATGGTCATGGCCGATTGCCATGATTTTGCTCTTCAACTTTTGCTTTGTTCTTGCTCTCTTATTTCTTGAAGTTTCTAAATGTTTCAAGACAACTTAAATGGTCCCTTATATTAATTTGCCACATGGAAAATTCCCATGGGCTTGGGCCATTACACCATGGCCGGCCAACCTCACTTTTGGGCCTAAATTTTCTCTTTTTTTTTTTTTGGGCCAACCCAGTTGGTCCCGAGTTGAGCCTAACCCACTGACCTTTCGACCTTAAAACGTCCATATCTCCTTGTACCGACGTCACCTGGGAACCCACGACCTATGGTTGGAAAGCTAATTCAATTATATACAACTTATATTTCTTGGTATTTTTCCAAATTCCAAACTTATAATATCGTTTTTGCCCCTCGAAGGCAGGTCACCCGAAAACGTTTTCTTAAAAATATTCGTTTGGAGGGCTTCCACTTTGATTTGGCCCAAGGGTCCTTCTTGAGTTGTGTTTAACTTTACATATGTGATTCATATGAATTTTCAGACGTTCCAAGAAAATCTCGATGTGTGGGCCCCACCTTGGCAAATAATCTGACGTTAAAAAATACGGGATATAACATCCTCCCCCCCCTTTAAAACATTCGTCCTCGAATGTTCAGCTGCCCTTATGGGATCTTATAACACTTTAGGGGGGTCCTCTTATAGTTATCCTTCTCTTCCTTATCTTCTACCGTATTTTCCTTTATAATGGATCTTTTCGGTCTTTACGTGAACCCTTATTCCGTATCATGGGTTTCCTAACCCACCATACGAAGTTAGTATCCTTGTCCTTCCCAAGTCATATCTTCTCTGTTATTATTTCGTCACAAGGCTTTATCGTTCTTTTTCTTACTTCGCATTCCTTGTCGCAGTCACTATTTCTTTAGTCCCGTTTTTTTGAAATTGGTTCTCGAACCTCACACATTCCTGTTTTGCTCCATATGACCGCTTCTTATCCTTTTCATATGCCTATCTTCGAATTTTTATTCAATAATCTCGTACCTTGCCAATAATTTCTCCCGGGCTTCCCTTACCGGGATTTCTTACCTTTTTCCAATATTTTGGTTCCTTTGTCTTCCACTTACCCACACTTTCCTTTCCCAATATTATTGTGTTAAAATTTCCAATCTTAATCTGTGATGAAAATAATATCACCTCATCTCGTAGCACTCGTACCATTTACCTTTGTTTTTATTTAGAGTCCAGTATCCTTATTCAATTTGGGGTCTTCCTTATCGTAACACCAGTAGCTGGACGCATGTGTCCACTGATACAATCATAAACGAAATATCGTACTCATTCATATACATATATACATATATTTATTACCAACTAGCCCACAAAACGCTTCCAAACGTCATTCAAGCCTATTCAAATTCCAAGTTGTGGCGTACTTTCTGTCTCTCTTCTAGTCTAGCCTATCGCGTGCTGTGTGGCCTTTTATGGTCTCCAACTATCTCGTATATTCTATGTTCACTCAGGCTATTCTAGCTTTCCATTCGTCTCTTATGTCGGAATATATGGAATTCTTGCATACTTCCCAGGGGGTCACCCATCCTCCTACCTTAGCACGCTTAACCTCGAAACTTCGGTGAAATTCGGTGCCTTAATGCCGATATAATCGCGCCCGCTTTCTCATATGACCCTTATTACATGATTTGGGGCTAGTCGAGGTCTTACAGATTCCGAGGCATGTTCGGAATACCCCCTTTCTTTTACAATTACCATTTTACCCTTCTTGATCTTCAATAGTCACCTTTTCAAATTCTTGTCATCTGCAATCTGTACGCAACAAATACTAACAATACCTTACAGAGCATACGGCTATGTATCACATTCTAGCCACCCAGAACTTTCTGTCTCAGGTAACAGAACAAATATATCTAGACTTGCCCTTGTGACCTTTCCATATCGTCACTTACCTTTTTCCCTCGTATGTAAGGCTTACAAAAGAGTTTTTTTTTTTTCCTATGACTTGGCTCTATCTCACGATCTATGACAGAAAGAAGGTCAACAATCCCTAGATGCCCCGTAGCCTCCAGTTTATAAATGTGGCGCGGTACACACCATAAACCGGACTCTACCGGACACGACTTTGCAGACAACCCCTAGGACAGACCTGCTCTGATACCACTTTTTCACACCCCAATTCCACTAGGGTGTGATGGGCACCCGACCCCATATCCGGAGTCGAGCGAACCCACATATTCTTATTACACACATAATTTCTTCAGACACTGAAAATCAGATAAAAGTAAAATGCATATTAAGCTTTCGAAATCCATCTTTTATCGTTCTCAATTTTAGGCAAAATCCGTAATTATATAAAATTTACTACATAACACAGAATGACATACCGGCTGATGGAGCCGCTTACAGACTGATAACCAATACCCACGACTCTGTCTGCAAAGTCTCTAACATAAATCCAGAATTCATAACATACATATACAAACTCTGACTCGGCAACACTCCGGGAGCAAATGGAGCCTGCCAACTCCGCTGGAACATCTTCGGTAATAACTTCAACTCATCTGGGTGTACCTGCGCGGCATGAAACGCAGCCCCCGAAGAAGATGGGTCAGTACCACAAATATACTGAGTATGTAAAGCATAAAGTACAATAAACAGAATCATAATCAGGTCCAGAAATCCAGAAATATAACAGATGAGAACATATCGAAATCGAAGGTACCGAAGTATAACAGACAGTATCATGATCGGGATCGGGAGTACAGACGTACAACAGAAGGAATCATAATCAGAGTCAGAAGTACAGAAAGTAAGTACAATAACCGGGATATCAAAGTGCTTACTCATAAAGCAGAGATAATGCATGTCAGAACATATGCCATATCCGGTCCCCATTATGGGACTCGGTGAACAGACGTGGTCGCCACCCCGACACTGGCGCCACAACACATCATACTCCGGATTAGGAAATAGCTCCGTAACATATCATATCATATCAGAGTGTGCACATATCATAGCATATCAGATGGCCATATCATATCATATCATAGCATATCAGAATAAGCGTACATGACACAGCATACTCCACAACCCATGTACACATATACCTGCCCCCTCACATCGAGGCACGGCGAACAATGCAGTGGAATACGCGTGATAACATATCCTGGCCCGGGCTCAGTGAAGGAAGCATTGAGGCATCCACGAGTGGAGTAGTGAGAAACTTATGCATCATAAAATATTTACAAAGACTCGACAGAATAATCCGAACGACAGGTCATTTAAGAAAGAAATCAGACGATAGTCATAGCACGTACCTTTCGGATGTCGCGGGGGATTATATCAAAATAAGCTTTCTGAAATCGTTTTCATGTTTCAAAATGCATTATGGAACTCAACAAAATAATTCAAACAAACGTCATATAGTAGTTAGAAGAGTAGCCAAGAGTTTCCTTGGAATTCTACTTCAAAACAAGTCAAACGGAACAAATCAGAAAAATCCGGGAATAGTGGGCCCACCTCGGGTCAAACGAGGTGGCGTACATAATTTACGTATGTTACACTTCATAACGTCACTTGTGAGAGTTTTAAGACAGTCGGGTTGTATTTGTGCAAATTCTAGATGTTTAGGCAATTTTCCTAACTATTCATGCACTTTCAATTCAATTCTACTGAATGAAAAAGGGGCAAATTCAAATGCGGATTTCTAAGAGTAGTGTCGTCCCCGAGGCTCGTATCCAAGCCTATCATACCTAGGACATGCCAAGAGAATGAAAAGCAAAGCTTTACATACCTTATTCGCTCCTTACGCCTCTCCAAATTCAAATCCCGTTTCGTCCAAAATCTACATTTGGTCACATTTACCAAATATAAATCATAAGGTTTAAAAGTTCAATCTTAACCAATACTTGTCTACAGAAATTTGGGCAGCATCTCCCCTATACATATAGCATCCCCGAGAATTTAACTCGGCCAAAATAATTCAACAACAACACCAACAATCATTACAAAACACAATATAGCATAACTAGTCTTCTTTCCAACATAGTGCAATAACTTTCATTCCAACTTCACATTTTCAATTCAATACCAACATTCTCATATTCATTTACTAATCAAGATCACTCCAATACAATTCGGAACATTTCATATCATTTTACAAAATATTCACAAAATATACAAAATATACAAATTTTCCACCAAACCATAATCCATCCAAAACTTCTAATCTTCAACATAATATTCATAACATATTTCCACCTTCCAATTTTATCAACCAAAATCATAATTCACATCTTAACAACTTCATTTCCATAATATCACAAAATCATTCTAAAGTGACATAATCTTCTACATTCCAATTCAATACCAACTTAAACCATTTAACCTTCATTTACATTATAAGAATCACAACAACATAACTAACATATTAAACAAAATTAGTTCATTTCCATTTTTCTCCTCCAAACCACACGACCACATTCCATATTTCCAACTTCCACCAAATTCATTCAACTTTCATTTCCAAAATAAATTTCACCATAACCACAACTAGAATACAACATAAAATTCAACTCATATTATATATACAACAATATACATACACGGCTACACCCTTACATACATACCCACTTTGCAAACTTCCATATTTCCATAATTTCTACTCATTTCTACATACTACAACATAAACAAACCTTCATAACATAAGAAAAAGGAATTGATTCTTACCTAAAACATAAAAACATAGGAATCTTACCTTCTTCTTAAAATTTCAATCCGCCGCAAACGTCGCTCTTGTGCCAAACCAATTATATCACGTCGGAGAGTGTCTCGCATACACTACGAATACAAGAAGAACAAGATTTTTTGATTGGAAACAAGGCTAGGAAAATTTACCCCTGGAATGACCTTCAAATCGGATGGTAAGTCTAGCTCATATTGCCTCCTAATCCCTCCTGGAATGACCTCCAGAAATTTACCGTAAACTGGGCACCTCGGTCAGTAATAATAGATACAGGGACTTCGTGAAGTCTGACTATCTCTCTAATGTATAATCTAGCATAATCCTCGGCCGAATAAGTAGTTCGGACTGGGAGAAAGTGGGCTGATTTCGTCAATCTGTCAACAATAACCCAAATAGAATCATACCTACGTGGAGTGCGCGGTAACCCAGCAACGAAATCCATATTAATCATCTCCCATTTCCAGGCTGGAATTTCCATCTCCTGTAATAATCCACCGGGCTTCTGATGTTCAATTTTAACTTGTTGACAATTCGGGCACTGGCCAACGAACTCAGCAATATCTTTCTTCATACCGTCCCACCAATACAAACACCTAAGATCATGATACATTTTAGTGGAACCAAGATGAACAGAATACCGTGCATTATGCGCCTCGCCCATGATCTGTCGCCGTAGGCCTGCAACATCCGGTACGCAAAATCTGCCTTCATATAATAATACCCCTTCAGGCGAAATTTCAAACGGAGTCTTTTCTTTATTAAGGGCCACATTTCGGGACTGAACCAGAATAGGATCTTCGAACTGACGCTGCTTTATCTCTTCTATAATTGATGATTCAGCAACCGCCCGAACAGAAATCGCAGTATCTCCAGAATCTGCCAAACGAACGAACTCCAAGGCTGGCTAACTGATGAATTTCACGAACCAAGTCCTTCTTACCAGATTGTACATCAGCCAAACTGCCCATGGACTTGCGGCTAAGTGCATCCGCTACCACATTGGCTTTCCTAGGATGATACAAAATATCAACGTCATAATCTTTTAGTAATTCAAGCCATCTTCTCTGCCGCAAATTTAGTTCTTTCTGTTTAAAAATTTACTGGAGACTCTTATGGTCCGTATAAATATCAACGTGGACCCCATACAAGTAATGCCGCCAAATCTTCAAAGCATGAATCACCGCGGCTAACTCAATATCATGAGTGGGATAATTCTTCTCGTGCGGTCTGAGCTGCCGGGAAGCATAGGCTATAACTCGACCGTGCTGCATCAACACGCAACCTATCCCAATACCAGAGGCATCACAATAGACAACATACCCGTCTGATCCTTCTGGAAGAGCTAAAACTGGAGCTGTAATTAATTTTTCTTTCAACGTCTGGAAGCTGCGCTCGCAGGCATCAGTCCACTGAAATTTTGCTGCTTTCTGAGTAAGCTTCGTCAGTGGTGCTGCTATAGAAGAAACATTCTCCACGAACCTTCGATAATATCCGGCTAACCCCAGAAAACTGCGTACCTCTGTCGGTGTAGTAGGCCTGGGCCAATTCTGTACAGCTTCAATCGTCTGCGTATCGACCCGAATGCCATCCGCTCCGACAATATGCCCCAAAAATGCCACAGAAGTTAACCAAAATTCACATTTGGAAAATTTAGCATATAATTTTTGTTGCCGAAGAGTGCTAAGCACTGTCCTCAGATGATCCGAATGCTCCTCTGCTGATCCTGAATAAATCAGAATATCATCGATAAACACAATCACGAACATATTCAGGAAAGGCCGAAATACCCGATTCATCAGATCCATGAATACCGCTGGAGCATTAGTCAATCCAAAAGACATCACTCTGAATTCATAATGCCCATACCGGGTCCTAAAAGCAGTCTTTGGGATATCTGATTCTCGCACCCGCACCTGATGATAACCCGAGCGCAAATCTATCTTTGAAAAATATTTAGCACCCTGCAACTGGTCAAACAAATCATCAATCCGGGGGAGGGGATATTTATTCTTTATAGTTACCTTATTTAATTGCCGATAATCAATACACATTCGCAGTGGCCCATCCTTCTTCCATACAAATAATACCAGTGCTCCCCAGGGTGAGGTACTGGGTCTGATAAAGCCTTTATCCAACAGATCTTTCAACTGTTCTTTCAATTCCTTCAATTCAGCCGGTGCCATTCTGTACGGAGGAATAGATATAGGCTGCGTATCCGGCAACAACTCTATAGTGAAATCTATCTCCCGTTCAGGGGGAAGACCCGGAAGCTCATCTGGAAACACATCTGGGAATTCATTAACAACCGGAACAGACTGAAGAGTAGGTGTCTCGGCTGTGGTATCGTGCACACGAATCAAATGATAGATATAACCTTTCTGAATCATCTTCTTAGCCTTGAGGTACGAAATAAACTTACCCCTCGGCGATGCTGTAGACCCGAACCACTCTATAACTGGTTCCCCTGGAAACTGAAAACGGACTACCTTTTTCTGGCAGTCAACATTAGCATAACAGGAAGTTAACCAGTCCATGCCTATAATGACATCGAATTCCAGCATATCTAACTCTACCAAATCAGCTTTAGTGCAGCGATCATATATAGTCACAGAACAATCCCTATATACCTGCCTCGCTATAATACAATCCCCAACCGGTGTAGCTACTTCAAATGGCTCTATAGGCTCAGACACTATCCCAATTTTACTAGCAACGAGCTGGGAAATGTATGATAAAGTAGAACCAGGATCAATCAGTGCATATACCGATCGGGAGAAAACCAGTAATGTACCTGTGACGACATTCGGCGAAGCCTCCTGGTCCTGGCGGCTGGCCAATGCATATATGCGGTTCGAAGGACCGCTAGAACCTGAAGCGCTGCCACGGCCTCGACCGCGTCCCGCCGGTGCCGGTATACCTCGCCCCGCAGGGCGCGCAACTGATGGAGCAGATGATGAACTAGCGGCTGATCCCGTCGGCTGAGCTACACTACCCGAACCGCTCGCTAACGGACAATCTCGCATGATATGGCCCTGACCGCCGCATGAAAAACAGGCTCCAGTAACTCGATAGCACTCCCCTGGATGTGATTTCCCGCAATGAGAACAACGGGGCCTGGGTGGTCTGGGCTGGCTGGGACCTCTGGCTACCTGTGAACCTGACGCTCTGGAACTCTGACCGGCCCCAGACGGTCCTGCACTATCAAACCTCCTACCGGCTGACTGTGTACCCCGACCTAACTGAGGAAAATGTCTGCCTGACTGCTGCTGCTGAGGCTGTCCGCCTCGAGAATCTCCAGAATAGCCTGCGGACCTGGCCCTCTTGGGCGGCCTCCTGTCCCGATCTCTACTGGAATGGTCGGCTCTATGTCGGTCCTCCATACCCAGGGCATAAGCCTGTAGTCGGGCGATATCCATGTCTGTCTGCAATGCCACAGCCATACAGCCATCAATCAAGTAGCGGTCTAACCCCATCACGTATCTGTGCATCCGATCGGCCATATCTGCTACTATGGCAGGTGCATACCGGGCCAAAGAATCAAACTCCATATTATACTCATGAACACTCCGACCCCTCTGCTGCAGATGCAAAAATCGGTCAACCCGCACCCGCCGTAACTCTGGGGGCAAAAAGTGGCGGGTAAAAGCAGCCACGAACTCATCCCAAGTATCTGGGGAGGCACCCTCACCCCTGGATAGCTCCCAGGACTCGTACCAGTTAGAAGCAACATCCCGCAATCTATGCGCGGCCAGCTCGACAGACTCGGTCTCTGAAGCCCTGACCAAATCTAATGAGCGCCGCATCCCCCGAATAAAGTCACGGGGGTCCTCGTCGGGCTTAGACCCGAAATATTCTGGGGGGCCACATAATAGAAACTCTCGAACCCTCAGGCTACCACGCCTGTCATCATCATCGTCATCTCTCTGCCCGCGTCTGCGAGCCTGCCCCGCTACCAACGTAGTCAATAACTGCACTGCCTCTCTCAGCGTCCTGTCCTCCGCCCCTGGCTGAGGAGCTGGAGGCTCAGGTGCGGGTACTCGGGCCCTTGGAGCTACTGATGGACCTGCTCCAGGTTCCGCCGGTGGTGGTGTAGCGGATCCCTCTGAATGGGGCACAACCTCGGGCAAATCATAAACACGAGCCCGGGTAACTCGCTGTGCCTACAGTGTTGGATCACCGGTGTCTGTACCTGCGGGCATGAAACGCAGCCCCCGAAGAAAGGGGGTCAGTACGAAAGATGTACTGAGTATGTAAAGCATAGAGTGCAGAAACGTAAACCACAACTGAAACAAACGGGATACAAAAGGGGAATACTGAACAGAATATCAAAATCTGTACTGAAAACATATATACATAATGCAATAAAATCATGCAAAAGCTCAGGAACGTGGTCACCACTCCGACGCTGGTGCCACATACAGCATAACGCCAGAAGGTTCAAATCTCCGTACATCCCCAAACACACATATCATCATAACATATCACCAGCCATATCACAGCATAACTCCAAACAGAACCCGGCCCTATGGCGAGGTCTCGGGAACCGTAACACAGCATACGGCCGAATTTATCATAGCGCGCACGAACCATAACCGGCCCGGGAACCGGTGAACGAAGTCATAATAAGGGCACGAGCAGAGTCGTGAGCAAACAATGCAATTTATATATTAAAACACCTTTTGAAACTTACTAAAATCATATGTTAATTCAACGGTCAATACGGGGCTCATTTCACAATAGTATTTCCAAAATGATATTTATAGCTCAAAATATAATTTAGAATATCATGGCAATCAAAACATTATTTTATGATGGCCAAATTCATAAACAAAGATTCTTTGTCGACGTTATACAAAAATGAGCCTAATAGAGTAAACAAAGGAGTCTCGGGGTTAGCGGGCCCACCTCGCGTCAAGTCGAGGTGGCGGACATGAATTACAGGCATACGGGGTCTATGGAATCATACATGGAAGTTTCGAAGCGATTCGATTACATTTGCATAAATTTCGGACCTTTGATTACTTTTTAACAAAATATGAGTTTTATAGTTCAATTCAATTGAATGAATAGTACTCGATTTCAAATTCGGATTTCCATGAACAGAATTGCCCTCGGGGCTCCAATATCGACCTAGTATACCTAAGACATGCCAAAAGAAGGAATGGGTAGCCTTACATACCTTATAAGCGTCTTACGCCCGTCAAAACGCAAATCCCGTTTCGCTCAGAATCTACAAATGGTCAAAGTTACCAATTAGGAATTTCAAGACTTCAAGAATTCATTTAACTTTATATTTGTCTACCGAAATTTCGGCAGCACTTCCCCTATACATATAACATCCCCGAGGCTTAGCTCGGCTCAATATCTCAACAACAACAACCCAACAATACCAAATGAATCAAGAATCACAACAAAATAGGTTCTAGCATCAATATTCTTCCTTTCTACATAAGGCGACAACTTCCATTCAAACTCCATAATATCAAACTAATATCAACATTATCATGTTCATTTACTCATTCAAGGTTATTAAAACGTATTTCAATAGCGTTCCAAGCAATATACATGGATTCAAGTATGCCGCCAATTTCCATATTCTATCCAAAACTTCAACAAATGCGACAAACCTACCAACTCGCATTGTTTTCATCCAAATTCCTTAGCAACAATATAAATTCTCACTTTAGACCTTTACTTGCAAGATTACATAATACTTTATTAAAACACATAATTCCCCATAACGACATACATGCGACTTCAACGTCGACTTAGGTCGTTAAACCTTAATTTATGTCACAATCGCCACAACGACGCAACTAACGAACTAGATAGAATTTAATCCATTACTCCTTCACCACAACATGGCTCACGGCCACACACCCACTCACACACACACACGGCCATGCTCAAACACAACACAATTCCATAATCTTCATGCCACTCTAATCACTATAGCATATATATCCATTCCATAACATAAAAACATAGGAATCTTACCTTCTTCTTAAAATTTCAATCCGCCGCAAACGTCGCTCTTGTGCCAAACCAATTATATCACGTCGGAGAGTGTCTCGCATACACTACGAATACAAGAAGAACAAGATTTTTTGATTGGAAACAAGGCTAGGAAAATTTACCCCTGGAATGACCTCCAAATCGGATGGTAAGTCTAGCTCATATTGCCTCCTAATCCCTCCTGGAATGACCTCCAGAAATTTACCGTAAACTGGGCACCTCGGTCAGTAATAATAGATACAGGGACTTCGTGAAGTCTGACTATCTCTCTGATGTATAATCTAGCATAATCCTCGGCCGAATAAGTAGTTCGGACTGGGAGAAAGTGGGCTGATTTCGTCAATCTGTCAACAATAACCCAAATAGAATCATACCTACGTGGAGTGCGCGGTAACCCAGCAACGAAATCCATATTAATCATCTCCCATTTCCAGGCTGGAATTTCCATCTCCTGTAATAATCCACCGGGCTTCTGATGTTCAATTTTAACTTGTTGACAATTCGGGCACTGGCCAACGAACTCAGCAATATCTTTCTTCATACCGTCCCACCAATACAAACACCTAAGATCATGATACATTTTAGTGGAACCAAGATGAACAGAATACCGTGCATTATGCGCCTCGCCCATGATCTGTCGCCGTAGGCCTGCAACATCCGGTACGCAAAATCTGCCTTCATATAATAATACCCCTTCAGGCGAAATTTCAAACGGAGTCTTTTCTTTATTAAGGGCCACATTTCGGGACTGAACCAGAATAGGATCTTCGAACTGACGCTGCTTTATCTCTTCTATAATTGATGATTCAGCAACCGCCCGAACAGAAATCGCAGTATCTCCAGAATCTGCCAAACGAACGAACTCCAAGGCTGGCTAACTGATGAATTTCACGAACCAAGTCCTTCTTACCAGATTGTACATCAGCCAAACTGCCCATGGACTTGCGGCTAAGTGCATCCGCTACCACATTGGCTTTCCTAGGATGATACAAAATATCAACGTCATAATCTTTTAGTAATTCAAGCCATCTTCTCTGCCGCAAATTTAGTTCTTTCTGTTTAAAAATTTACTGGAGACTCTTATGGTCCGTATAAATATCAACGTGGACCCCATACAAGTAATGCCGCCAAATCTTCAAAGCATGAATCACCGCGGCTAACTCAATATCATGAGTGGGATAATTCTTCTCGTGCGGTCTGAGCTGCCGGGAAGCATAGGCTATAACTCGACCGTGCTGCATCAACACGCAACCTATCCCAATACCAGAGGCATCACAATAGACAACATACCCGTCTGATCCTTCTGGAAGAGCTAAAACTGGAGCTGTAATTAATTTTTCTTTCAACGTCTGGAAGCTGCGCTCGCAGGCATCAGTCCACTGAAATTTTGCTGCTTTCTGAGTAAGCTTCGTCAGTGGTGCTGCTATAGAAGAAACATTCTCCACGAACCTTCGATAATATCCGGCTAACCCCAGAAAACTGCGTACCTCTGTCGGTGTAGTAGGCCTGGGCCAATTCTGTACAGCTTCAATCGTCTGCGTATCGACCCGAATGCCATCCGCTCCGACAATATGCCCCAAAAATGCCACAGAAGTTAACCAAAATTCACATTTGGAAAATTTAGCATATAATTTTTGTTGCCGAAGAGTGCTAAGCACTGTCCTCAGATGATCCGAATGCTCCTCTGCTGATCGTGAATAAATCAGAATATCATCGATAAACACAATCACGAACATATCCAGGAAAGGCCGAAATACCCGATTCATCAGATCCATGAATACCGCTGGAGCATTAGTCAATCCAAAAGACATCACTCTGAATTCATAATGCCCATACCGGGTCCTAAAAGCAGTCTTTGGGATATCTGATTCTCGCACCCGCACCTGATGATAACCCGAGCGCAAATCTATCTTTGAAAAATATTTAGCACCCTGCAACTGGTCAAACAAATCATCAATCCGGGGGAGGGGATATTTATTCTTTATAGTTACCTTATTTAATTGCCGATAATCAATACACATTCGCAGTGGCCCATCCTTCTTCCATACAAATAATACCAGTGCTCCCCAGGGTGAGGTACTGGGTCTGATAAAGCCTTTATCCAACAGATCTTTCAACTGTTCTTTCAATTCCTTCAATTCAGCCGGTGCCATTCTGTACGGAGGAATAGATATAGGCTGCGTATCCGGCAACAACTCTATAGTGAAATCTATCTCCCGTTCAGGGGGAAGACCCGGAAGCTCATCTGGAAACACATCTGGGAATTCATTAACAACCGGAACAGACTGAAGAGTAGGTGTCTCGGCTGTGGTATCGTGCACACGAATCAAATGATAGATATAACCTTTCTGAATCATCTTCTTAGCCTTGAGGTACGAAATAAACTTACCCCTCGGCGATGCTGTAGACCCGAACCACTCTATAACTGGTTCCCCTGGAAACTGAAAACGGACTACCTTTTTCTGGCAGTCAACATTAGCATAACAGGAAGTTAACCAGTCCATGCCTATAATGACATCGAATTCCAGCATATCTAACTCTACCAAATCAGCTTTAGTGCAGCGATCATATATAGTCACAGAACAATCCCTATATACCTGCCTCGCTATAATACAATCCCCAACCGGTGTAGCTACTTCAAATGGCTCTATAGGCTCAGACACTATCCCAATTTTACTAGCAACGAGCTGGGAAATGTATGATAAAGTAGAACCAGGATCAATCAGTGCATATACCGATCGGGAGAAAACCAGTAATGTACCTGTGACGACATTCGGCGAAGCCTCCTGGTCCTGGCGGCTGGCCAATGCATATATGCGGTTCGAAGGACCGCTAGAACCTGAAGCGCTGCCACGGCCTCGACCGCGTCCCGCCGGTGCCGGTATACCTCGCCCCGCAGGGCGCGCAACTGATGGAGCAGATGATGAACTAGCGGCTGATCCCGTCGGCTGAGCTACACTACCCGAACCGCTCGCTAACGGACAATCTCGCATGATATGGCCCTGACCGCCGCATGAAAAACAGGCTCCAGTAACTCGATAGCACTCCCCTGGATGTGATTTCCCGCAATGAGAACAACGGGGCCTGGGTGGTCTGGGCTGGCTGGGACCTCTGGCTACCTGTGAACCTGACGCTCTGGAACTCTGACCGGCCCCAGACGGTCCTGCACTATCAAACCTCCTACCGGCGGACTGTGTACCCCGACCTAACTGAGGAAAATGTCTGCCTGACTGCTGCTGCTGAGGCTGTCCGCCTCGAGAATCTCCAGAATAGCCTGCGGACCTGGCCCTCTTGGGCGGCCTCCTGTCCCGATCTCTACTGGAATGGTCGGCTCTATGTCGGTCCTCCATACCAAGGGCATAAGCCTGTAGTCGGGCGATATCCATGTCTGTCTGCAATGCCACAGCCATACAGCCATCAATCAAGTAGCGGTCTAACCCCATCACGTATCTGTGCATCCGATCGGCCATATCTGCTACTATGGCAGGTGCATACCGGGCCAAAGAATCAAACTCCATATTATACTCATGAACACTCCGACCCCTCTGCTGCAGATGCAAAAATCGGTCAACCCGCACCCGCCGTAACTCTGGGGGCAAAAAGTGGCGGGTAAAAGCAGCCACGAACTCATCCCAAGTATCTGGGGAGGCACCCTCACCCCTGGATAGCTCCCAGGACTCGTACCAGTTAGAAGCAACATCCCGCAATCTATGCGCGGCCAGCTCGACAGACTCGGTCTCTGAAGCCCTGACCAAATCTAATGAGCGCCGCATCCCCCGAATAAAGTCACGGGGGTCCTCGTCGGGCTTAGACCCGAAATATTCTGGGGGGCCACATAATAGAAACTCTCGAACCCTCAGGCTACCACGCCTGTCATCATCATCGTCATCTCTCTGCCCGCGTCTGCGAGCCTGCCCCGCTACCAACGTAGTCAATAACTGCACTGCCTCTCTCAGCGTCCTGTCCTCCGCCCCTGGCTGAGGAGCTGGAGGCTCAGGTGCGGGTACTCGGGCCCTTGGAGCTACTGATGGACCTGCTCCAGGTTCCGCCGGTGGTGGTGTAGCGGATCCCTCTGAATGGGGCACAACCTCGGGCAAATCATAAACACGAGCCCGGGTAACTCGCTGTGCCTGACTGGTCCCTGCTATCCCTGCCTTGCCCTTCTGGGCCGCCGTTGCCTTCTTCGGAGGCATCACTGCAAACATAATAACGAATCAGATCAGAATCATCCTAATAGCACAGCTCTATCGCACGATCTAAGATTTCAAAGAAAGGTAACACCCTAAATGCCCTGTAGCCTCCTGTTTATAGGTGTGGTGCACAACACACTGATAAACAAGACTCTACGAGACACGGCCTGTAGACATTCCGAGGACAAACCGCTCTGATACCACTTTTGTCACGACCCAGCCCCGTGGGCCGCGACTGGTACCCTACTTGGGCACCCAGACCGATTCACATATCCAGTTATCAAACCCAAACTTAGCTCATATTTCATAATAGCCGTTTTAAACATAGTTTAAATCAAAACATGTCTTAAGCGGTCACGCGTACCACAATATCATATCAGAACAGAAGGGAGCGGCGGAATGCACATCGCCGGTCATATGTACAAATATAAACATAAGGGCCATCTTGGCCACCATAACAGGCGGACCGCATTAAGACACATATCGTATCCAAAACAGACACATATAGGACCCTCGACCCACATATATGACTACAGGCCTCTATACATCAAAACAAAGACATATGACGGGACAGGGCCCCGCCGTACCCCAAATAGTCAGATATACAGAAGTGTATGTACAGGAAAAGACATATATACCAAAATGTGGGCTCCGGACGAAAGGGACCACTCCGAAATAGCAGAAAGTGGAGCCTACAGCGTTGGATCACCGGTGTCTGTACCTGCGGGCATGAAACGCAGCCCCCGAAGAAAGGGGGTCAGTACGAAAGATGTACTGAGTATGTAAAGCATAGAGTACAGAAACGTAAACCACAACTGAAACAAACGGGATACAAAAGGGGAATACTGAACAGAATATCAAAATTTGTACTGAAAACATATATACATAATGCAATAAAATCATGCAAAAGCTCAGGAACGTGGTCACCACTCCGACGCTGGTGCCACACACAGCATAACGCCAGAAGGTTCAAATCTCCGTACATCCCCAAACACACATATCATCATAACATATCACCAGCCATATCACAGCATAACTCCAAACGGAACCCGGCCCTATGGCGAGGTCTCGGGAACCGTAACACAGCATACGGCCAAATTTATCATAGCGCGCACGAACCATAACCGGCCCGGGAACCGGTGAACGAAGTCATAATAAGGGCACGAGCAGAGTCGTGAGCAAACAATGCAATTTATATATTAAAACACCTTTTGAAACTTACTAAAATCATATGTTAATTCAACGGTCAATACGGGGCTCATTTCACAATAGTATTTCCAAAATGATATTTATAGCTCAAAATATAATTTAGAATATCATGGCAATCAAAACATTATTTTATGATGGCCAAATTCATAAACAAAGATTCTTTGTCGACGTTATACAAAAATGAGCCTAATAGAGTAAACAAAGGAGTCTCGGGGTTAGCGGGCCCACCTCGCGTCAAGTCGAGGTGGCGGACATGAATTACAGGCATTCGAGGTCTATGGAATCATACATGGAAGTTTCGAAGCGATTCGATTACATTTGCATAAATTTCGGACCTTTGATTACTTTTCAACAAAATATGAGTTTTATAGTTCAATTCAATTGAATGAATAGTACTCGATTTCAAATTCGGATTTCCATGAACAGAATTGCCGTCGCGGCTCCAATATCGACTGTTACATCCAGCATTTTTGCATATTCAAAAAATCCGAGATAACTTGGCTTGTAATGAATGAGGCTATATTTGGACCTTACTTGGTATGAACGTGTCGGTTAAGAATACATTGGTGTGGAATTACGAAAGGAGGCCAAGGACAAAATAGGAATTTTGGAAATTAGTTTCGGGAATTACAAAACAAGAATTCTAACCAAATGGGCTCAAAAACAAAAAGGAAAAATAAGGCCCAAACTTGGAGGCCCAACCGGCCATGTTGGCCCAAACCCATGGCCATAAGTCATATGATTAGTCACATGACTAATTAATATGAAGAGGTAATAATACATGTTTATTCATAGAAGGTTCAAGAAAAATTGAGAACAAGAGAAAAAGAAGGAGAGAATTCGGCCAAAGAAAAGAGAAAGAGAAAAAGAAAGAAAAATTCTTGGAGCTTAATTCTTGGTTCAAAAATCCATCTCTTTTAAAATTTCTACTAAGCTCAAGGTGCTCTTCAAGTTGGTATAATTATTGTGGCAAGAAACTACCAATTGTGGCAAGTGGAAGAGTTGGGAAAAGGTAAGAATCCATCCCTTTTTATTATGTTATGGAGCTTTGCTCATGTTGTGGAATGTAGAAATGAATAGAATTTGTGAAAATATGGAAGTTTGCAAAGTGGGTGTGTTTGTTGGAAAGTGGTCGTGTGTGTGTGTTGATGTATTGATGTAATGAGTTGAATTTTTATGTTGTATTCTAGTTGTAGTTATGGTGAAAATTGTATTAGAAATGAAAGTTGAATGAATTCGACGGAAATTGGAAATATGGAATGTAGCCGTGTGGTGTTGTGTTGATGGTGGAAAATGAACTAAATTTTGTTAGTATGTTAATTGTGTTGTAGTGAAGTAGATAGAAGAATAAGGGGTTAAGCTAACATGAAGAATTTGTTGTTAAGTTGTTGTCGGAAAGTATGTTGTTTAGTATGATCTTATGAAATTAAGAAAATGAAGTGGTTAAGGTGCAAATGATGGTTAATGTTGATAAACTTGGAAGATGGAAATGTGTTATGAACTGGCATGTTAAAGATTAGGAGAATTGGATAGATTATGGCCTTGATGGAAAGTTTGCATGTTTGTATATCTTGTGTATATCTCGTGTATATATTGTAGAAATGTTATGATATGATTCCGATTATAACAGAATCATAAGACGGGACAGGACCCCGTCATACCCCTGAATAGCATACATATATACAATAGCAGCAGACTGTACCAACATATAGGCTCTGGACAAAAGAGCACTCCCAAAATAGCAGAATAGATGTCCTAGGCAGGCGGGTCAGCAAATCTGTCGTCTGTACCTGCGCGGCATGAAAACGCAGCCCCCGAAGGAAGGGGGTCAGTACGAAATATGTACTGAGTATGTAAAGCACGGAACGTAGTAAACAAAGTCATAATCGAAGCAGAAGATACGGAAAATGAACTGAATATCCAGATTAGCAAAATGCTGATCATATAGAATAAATAGTATTCGCTGAAAACATATGTCGTACCTGGTCCCATTACGGAACAAGATCATAACCGAAACAGAACTTACAGAGAAGTGAGTGTAACATCCGAAGTATCAAATGCATATTTTCAAAACATGAGAAGTGTGTACAGAAACATATACCATATCATATCCGACCCCTGCCAAGGGACTCGGCAAACAGAACGTGGCCACCCCCCGACGCTGGTGCCACCACACATAAGGAGCAGAATAGGGTTCAATTCCAGTGAATGAAGAAGGGACAATTTGAAACGCGGATTCCGAAAGACAGAATATTTCCCAAGGCTCGAATCCGATCCTAGTACATCTAGGACATGCCAAAAGAAGAATTGGGATAGCTTTACATACCTTTTATGCTTTTTACGCCTTTCCAAGTTCACTTCCCGTTTCGTCCAAAATCTACAAATGGTCACATTTACCAAATGTTAACCCTAAGACTTTAGGACTTAAATATCAAATCAACACTTTTCTACAGAAATTTGGGCAGCATTTCCCCTATACATATAACATCCCCGAGAATTCAACTCGGCCAAAACAATCAACAACAACCCCATAACAACACTAACAACAACAACAATAACTACAAGACACAATATGGCACAACTAGTTCCCTTTCTAACATAGTGCGATACTTCCATTTCAACTTCAAATTTCCAAACAAATCTCAAGGGTTTCACATTCATCATTAATCAAGATCATCACAATATAATTTGGAAGCATTTCATATCAATTCCACAAAATATTCACAAGATATACACAATGTACAAGCTTTCCACCAAAGTCATAATTCCACCAAAACTTCTAATCTTTAACAAACATTTTCATAACATGTTTCTATCTTCCAACTTCATCAACAATCATCATAATTTACACCTTACGACTTCATTTCCACAATATCATAAAATCATATTAGAATGACATAACCTTTTACATTCCATTTCAATGCCAACTTAAATCATATTACCTTCCTTTACATTATAAGGATCACAACAACACACCCAACATATTAAACAAAATTAATTCATTCCCATTCTAATCTCCATATACCACACGGCCAATACCTATATTTTCAACTTCAACCATATTCATTCAACTTTCATTCTCAATATGAATTCCATCATACTCACAACTAGAATACAACATAAATTTAACTCACCATACGTATATAACATACATACACACACGGCTACATGCCAACTTACATACCCACTTTGCAAACTTCCATATTTCCATACTTTCTACTCATTTCTACATACTACAACACAAACAAACCTTCATAACATAATAACATGGAATGAATTCTTACCTTTTTCTCCAATCTTCTTCACTTAACCAAAGTGCGGAAACGATGAAACGGATGAACCATCTTCCGAAATAATCATACCACGTTGTAGAGGGTACTTGAATTGGTAGGAATACTACAAGAAAGCAATTTTTGGAACAAGATTTAAGGTACTCAATTTCCATGGGTCTTGGCCGAAATGGCCCTTTGTTTTTGTTCTTCATCTTTTGTGTTTCTTGAAGATTCTAATGGATAAAGTGATAATATATGGTCCCTTTCATCTATTTTAACACATGGAAAATTCATTCATTTTTTTGTGGGTTTGGGCCATGGATTTGGCCGGCCACCCTCTTAAACTTGGGCCTCATTTTTGTTTTCCATTTTTCTTGGGCCAAACCGGTTGGTCCCGAGTTGGCCATAGCCCACTGACCTTCCGACCTTAAAACGTCCATATCTCCTTGTACCGACTTCACCTAGGAACCCACGACCTATGGTTGGAAAGCTAATGCAATTATCTATAACTTCTATCTCTTGGTATTTTTCCAAAGTCCAAACTTATAATACCGTTTTTGCCCCTCCAAGTCAGGTCACCCTGAAACGTTTTCTTAAAAATATTCGTTTGGAGGGCTTCCACTTTGATTTGGCCCAAGGGTCCTTCATGAGTTGTGTTTAACTTTACATATGTGATTCATATAGCTTGTCACATGTTCCAAAAAAAATCTTGACGTGTGGGCCCCACCTCAGCTTGCAAATAATCCGACGTTCAAAAATACGGGATACAACATCCTCCCCCCCTTTAGAACATTCGTCCTCGAATGTTAGATTAGTCTTATAGGGTCTGTAAGTACTTCGGGGGAGTTTATTTTTATGGTCGGCTCATGTGATACACATTCATTATTGAATACAACCAAGTAAGGATATTTCTTCTTGATTTCCTCTTCAGTTTCCCAGGTCATCTCTTCCCTGTTATCGTTCTGCCACAGCACCTTAACGGAAGCTACATCTTTATTCGGCAATCTCCTTACCTGGCAATCCAGAATGGCTACAGGCTGCTCTTCGTACGATAGCTCCTCCGTCACCCGAATATTATTTGCTGGAAATATTCTAGGAGGACCGCCGACACATTCGCGGAGCATAGATACATGAAATGCCAGATGTACCGCTTCCAAATCAGATGGTAAATCTAACTCGTAGGCGACATTCCCAATCTTTCAAATAATCTGATAGGGTCCGATATATCGCGGACTGAGCTTACTCTTTTTGCCGAATCGCATTACGCCTCTCATAGGCGATACTTTCAAAAATACCCAATCGCCGACCTGGAACTCTAAGGGTCGACGCCGTTTGTCAGCATACGATCTCTGTCGACTCTGGGCTGCTAATTGTCTTTCTCATATGAGTTTCACCTTATCAACGACCTGCTGGATCATATCGGGACCGATTAACTCTGTTTCGCCGAAATCGAACCAGTCGATCGGTGACCTGCATTTTCTGCCATACAAAGCCTCGTATTAAGCTAGAATCGTAGCTGTCATTATAAGAAAACTTGATCAACGGCAGATGATCGTCCCGGCTACCTCTGAGTTCAATAATACATGCCTGCAACATATCTTCTAGCGTCTGTATAGTGTGCTCGGCCTGTCCGTCGCTCTGAAGATGGAATACTGTGCTCAGACTTACCTGAGCCCCTAATCCTTCCTGAAAACAAATCTCCAGAAATTAGTCGTAAATTGAGCACCTCTGTCAGTGATGATAGATATAGGAACTCTGCGGAGCTTCACAATGTCTTTAATACCTAGCCTGGCATAATCCTCAGCTAAATAAGTGGTTCTGACGGGAAGAAAATGGACTGATTTTTTTTTTGTCAGCCTATCCACAGTAACCCATATGGAAATTATACTTCTGTGGCATGCGAGGCAAACCTGTAATGAAGTCCCTATGAATTATCTCCGATTTCTAGGTCAGAATTTCCATTTCCTGCAACAGTCCACCCTGCTTCTGATGTTCAATTTTGGCCTGCTGACAATTTGGGCACTGGACGACGAACTCTACGATATCCCATTTCATGCCATCCGACCAATATAGACATCTGAGGTCATGGTACATTTAGGATAAACAGAATACCGAATATTATGCGCTTCGCCCATAATTGGCCGTCGCAGCCCTGCAACGTTAGGCACACATAATCTGCCTCTGTATACTAATACCCTACCGGGTGAGACCTCAAAATGGGTCCTTTCCTTATCAAAGTTTGTATCTCTGTACCATACCGTAATAGAATCCTCGAACTGGCGTTGTTTTACCTCTTCCATAATCGATGATTCAGCAACTTCTCGGACAAAAATTTCAATATCTTCTAAATCGACCAAACGGACTCCAAGGCTAGCTGACTGATGAGTTTTACAAACCAATTCTTTGTTTCTGAATGTACGCCGGTCAAGCCGTCCATAGATTGACGACTAAGTGCGTATGCCACAACGTTAGCTTTTCTAGGGTGGTACAAAATATTAACATCATAATCTTTCAATAATTCGAACCATCTTCTCTGCCGCGAATTCAGCTCCTTTTTCTTAAAATATATATACTGGGGGCTCTTAGGGTCCATATAGATATCAACGCGGACCCCATGTAAGTAATGCCGCCATATCTTTTCTTTCTAACCTACAACTTGATTTTCTCCGTACGAAACCTTAACAGAATCACAATTATATAGTACACAACCTTATCCGACAGCTGGCACTCAAGTAATATACTTAATGTTGTTGTTTATATCTTAGTAATCACCTTCTTCCTTCATACCCATTCTTTATCTGTCGTTCTATTTTCTCGATAATCGAATAATTCGATATTCACATGATTCATCATTTCATGCCATAAGTTTTCCTTTGCCCTGCGCTATTTCATTTTAGTTCTCTTTCGCAATTAACTTCGTGCTTTGCCCGTCAACTCTTTTAGAGGCTCCGCTTAATTACGTTTCTTACGGTTCACTTTTTTTTTTGACATTTTGATCTCCTTACCTTCCACTCAATTATTCTCTTTTCTTTCCAAACATCGTTGTATTAGAATCTTCCAATCTCAACCAGTAGCAAAATAAATATCAGTCTACTTCGTAACATCTATACCATACCTTTCCCCTTTTCTCGTAAATTCTGTCCAGTTAATGTTTTCCATATATTACAACACTGGCTATTAGGGTTCACCAATCAATCGACATATCATAAATGGGGGGGGGGGGGGGGGGGGCGTCGGGCTACACATACGTATATATATATATATATCACTGCCATTTCTTTTACAATACATCTTCAATCACTTGTTCAAATTTACTCTAATTTCAGAGCTGCGCTGCTTTTTTTCCTTTTTAGCAATCTAATCCGTCTCAGCTCGTGTGACCCCTATAAAGTTTCTTACCTTTCCACATATCCTAATTCCCTTTAGGTTACCCCGAATTTCCTATTCGTCTCTTATATCTATGTTTGCGAAAATATTTGTACATTTCCCAGGGGGTCACCCATCCCAGAATTGCTCTGGCCCTGGCACGCTTAACCTTACAACTTTAATGCATTTAAGCACGTTAAGGCCGGTATAAGTACACCAATTGCCCCGCACGTCCTTTGTCACGCAATTTAAGACAAGTCGGGGTCTTGATGGCTTTTCAGAACGTTCTCGTAGTGGGACCCACCCCGACCTAGCGAGAATTCTTTTATTTTTCTGACTATATCGTCTTCAATATTTACCTCCATGTATATATATTATATATATTTGAGTCGTGAGCGAACCACTCAATTCCCGACAGCTTGTCATACACTTTGTATCCTTTCAACTAGAGGAAACTTGATCGTTGGACATTTTTGCCCTTCCACATATTTTTCCCTTCACATGGGCTGTGCTAAAGCAAAAGGGGGTTGGAACATATTTCTAGTCCATTTAAATAAATTGCGAATTTGATACTCATATATACTTTCTCGAGATAAAATTTTCCAAATAAGGGTAATGCTTCTTACAAATGACATGGAGGGTATCTCTTAAACTTTAATCCAACACAGTAGGTTTGCCCTATCGGTATCGACCCTCAAGACATGTTAAGAATTTATATCTCATTTTCCTCTTCATATTCCTAGAAAAATTTGGGCAGTGGTTCCTCTGTATTTCTTACTATCCCAATACCTGTACACAGGAAATACCAACCATGCCTCACAGGGCTAACACATATACGTATATACATATCATATCATATCGCATCATAGCCACACGGGGCTAACAATTTCAAATAAAAGTATAAAGATGCCGAGGCTTACCTCACATGCCCAACTCAAACTGCACCTACTACACTTTCCTTTTTATTTTTTTTCTTTCCAATCATCAGCTTCATGTTTCAATCGTATTTCAAACACCTTACCCAGCATACATCTTTCATACCAATACTTACATGTGTACTGTGTAGCTTCCAATATCATCAGTCACTATCTTACGTCGATACCGTTCTCCAGCTGAAATCAGAGGTTAGTAAAAAAAGGAATTCATTTCCTACAGCTGGCTCTATCGCACGATCTAAGATTCAAAGAAAGGTAACACCCTAAATGTCCTGTAGCCTCCTGTTTATAGATGTGGTGCACAACACACCGATAAACAAGACTCTACTAGACACGGTCTGTAGACACTCCGAGGACGAACCGCTCTGATACCACTTTTGTAACGACCCAACTCCGTAGGCCGCGACTAGTGTCCGTGCTGGACACCCAAACGTACCCAATAACCCAGACTAGCATATTAGCAGAATATTTTTAAATGTAAAAGTCAATTGGCGTTAGTAATCATCATAAATGAACCGACATAGTACATGGGAGCCGATAAGGCTGTCACAGATCATATCATCCCAAAACATATACAAAACCCACACAAGTATGTCTACAGACCTCTACAGATTATAACAGAATCATAAGACGGGACAGGACCCCGTCATACCCCTGAATAGCATACATATATACAATAGCAGCAGACTGTACCAACATATAGGCTCTGGACAAAAGAGCACTCCCAAAATAGCAGAATAGATGTCCTAGGCAGGCGGGTCAGCAAATCTGTCGTCTGTACCTGCGCGGCATGAAAACGCAGCCCCCGAAGGAAGGGGGTCAGTACGAAATATGTACTGAGTATGTAAAGCACGGAACGTAGTAAACAAAGTCATAATCGAAGCAGAAGATACGGAAAATGAACTGAATACCCAGATTAGCAAAATGCTGATCATATAGCATAAATAGTATTCGCTGAAAACATATGTCGTACCTGGTCCCATTACGGAACAAGATCATAACCGAAACAGAACTTACAGAGAAGTGAGTGTAACATCCGAAGTATCAAATGCATATTTTCAAAACATGAGGAGTGTGTACAGAAACATATACCATATCATATCCGACCCCTGCCAAGGGACTCGGCAAACAGAACGTGGCCACCCCCCGACGCTGGTGCCACCACACATAAGGAGCAGAATAGGGGATAACCCCGTAACATAGCATATCATGTCAGATGGCCATATCAGATCATATCATATCATATCAGAATGTGTGTACATGGCACAGCATACTCCACAGCCCATGTACATATATACCTGCCCCCTCATATCGAGGCATGGCGAACAATGCAGTGGAATACGCTTGACAACATATCCTGGCCCGGGCTCAGTGGGGGAAACATTGAGGCATCCACGAATGGAGTAGTGAGAAACTAAATGCGACACAAAATATCATACCTTTACAGAGATTCAATAAAGTATTTAGAATAAATATCATTGGTAGTTAGAAGAGTAGTTAAGGTGTTTCCTTTAAAACCGCTTGAAATTAAGTTATAAACACAAAAAGGGTAAAGTCGGAAATAGTGGGCCCACCTCGGGACAACCGAAGCGGTGGGCTCAAATTACGTATATTAAGCTTATGGAGTCACCTACGGAGGTCCTAGGGACATTTCATAACTTTCTAGACAATTTGCGGAAGTTTACATAATTCTTTAACAAAACATATTTATAGGGTTCAATTCCAGTGAATGAAGAAGGGACAATTTGAAACGCGGATTCCGAAAGACAGAATATTTCCCAAGGCTCGAATCCGATCCTAGTACATCTAGGACATGCCAAAAGAAGAATTGGGATAGCTTTACATACCTTTTATGCTTTTTACGCCTTTCCAAGTTCACTTCCCGTTTCGTCCAAAATCTACAAATGGTCACATTTACCAAATGTTAACCCTAAGACTTTAGGACTTAAATATCAAATCAACACTTTTCTACAGAAATTTGGGCAGCATTTCCCCTATACATATAACATCCCCGAGAATTCAACTCGGCCAAAACAATCAACAACAACCCCATAACAACACTAACAACAACAACAATAACTACAAGACACAATATGGCACAACTAGTTCCCTTTCTAACATAGTGCGATACTTCCATTTCAACTTCAAATTTCCAAACAAATCTCAAGGGTTTCACATTCATCATTAATCAAGATCATCACAATATAATTTGGAAGCATTTCATATCAATTCCACAAAATATTCACAAGATATACACAATGTACAAGCTTTCCACCAAAGTCATAATTCCACCAAAACTTTTAATCTTTAACAAACATTTTCATAACATGTTTCTATCTTCCAACTTCATCAACAATCATCATAATTTACACCTTACGACTTCATTTCCACAATATCATAAAATCATATTAGAATGACATAACCTTTTACATTCCATTTCAATGCCAACTTAAATCATATTACCTTCCTTTACATTATAAGGATCACAACAACACACCCAACATATTAAACAAAATTAATTCATTCCCATTCTAATCTCCATATACCACACGGCCAATACCTATATTTTCAACTTCAACCATATTCATTCAACTTTCATTCTCAATATGAATTCCATCATACTCACAACTAGAATACAACATAAATTTAACTCACCATACGTATATAACATACATACACACACGGCTACATGCCAACTTACATACCCACTTTGCAAACTTCCATATTTCCATACTTTCTACTCATTTCTACATACTACAACACAAACAAACCTTCATAACATAATAACATGGAATGAATTCTTACCTTTTTCTCCAATCTTCTTCACTTAACCAAAGTGCGGAAACGATGAAACGGATGAACCATCTTCCGAAATAATCATACCACGTTGTAGAGGGTACTTGAATTGGTAGGAATACTACAAGAAAGCAATTTTTGGAACAAGATTTAAGGTACTCAATTTCCATGGGTCTTGGCCGAAATGGCCCTTTGTTTTTGTTCTTCATCTTTTGTGTTTCTTGAAGATTCTAATGGATAAAGTGATAATATATGGTCCCTTTCATCTATTTTAACACATGGAAAATTCATTCATTTTTTTGTGGGTTTGGGCCATGGATTTGGCCGGCCACCCTCTTAAACTTGGGCCTCATTTTTGTTTTCCATTTTTCTTGGGCCAAACCGGTTGGTCCCGAGTTGGCCATAGCCCACTGACCTTCCGACCTTAAAACGTCCATATCTCCTTGTACCGACTTCACCTAGGAACCCACGACCTATGGTTGGAAAGCTAATGCAATTATCTATAACTTCTATCTCTTGGTATTTTTCCAAAGTCCAAACTTATAATACCGTTTTTGCCCCTCCAA
The DNA here is from genome assembly GCF_019175385.1 of Lycium barbarum. Lineage (NCBI taxonomy): Eukaryota > Viridiplantae > Streptophyta > Magnoliopsida > Solanales > Solanaceae > Lycium > Lycium barbarum. The sequence continues at coordinate 65,447,260 of NC_083347.1, read as the reverse complement.
GTCAGGTCACCCTGAAACGTTTTCTTAAAAATATTCGTTTGGAGGGCTTCCACTTTGATTTGGCCCAAGGGTCCTTCATGAGTTGTGTTTAACTTTACATATGTGATTCATATAGCTTGTCACATGTTCCAAAAAAAATCTTGACGTGTGGGCCCCACCTCAGCTTGCAAATAATCCGACGTTCAAAAATACGGGATACAACATCCTCCCCCCCTTTAGAACATTCGTCCTCGAATGTTAGATTAGTCTTATAGGGTCTGTAAGTACTTCGGGGGAGTTTATTTTTATGGTCGGCTCATGTGATACACATTCATTATTGAATACAACCAAGTAAGGATATTTCTTCTTGATTTCCTCTTCAGTTTCCCAGGTCATCTCTTCCCTGTTATCGTTCTGCCACAGCACCTTAACGGAAGCTACATCTTTATTCGGCAATCTCCTTACCTGGCAATCCAGAATGGCTACAGGCTGCTCTTCGTACGATAGCTCCTCCGTCACCCGAATATTATTTGCTGGAAATATTCTAGGAGGACCGCCGACACATTCGCGGAGCATAGATACATGAAATGCCAGATGTACCGCTTCCAAATCAGATGGTAAATCTAACTCGTAGGCGACATTCCCAATCTTTCAAATAATCTGATAGGGTTCGATATATCGCGGACTGAGCTTACTCTTTTTGCCGAATCGCATTACGCCTCTCATAGGCGATACTTTCAAAAATACCCAATCGCCGACCTGGAACTCTAAGGGTCGACGCCGTTTGTCAGCATACGATCTCTGTCGACTCTGGGCTGCTAATTGTCTTTCTCATATGAGTTTCACCTTATCAACGACCTGCTGGATCATATCGGGACCGATTAACTCTGTTTCGCCGAAATCGAACCAGTCGATCGGTGACCTGCATTTTCTGCCATACAAAGCCTCGTATTAAGCTAGAATCGTAGCTGTCATTATAAGAAAACTTGATCAACGGCAGATGATCGTCCCGGCTACCTCTGAGTTCAATAATACATGCCTGCAACATATCTTCTAGCGTCTGTATAGTGTGCTCGGCCTGTCCGTCGCTCTGAAGATGGAATACTGTGCTCAGACTTACCTGAGCCCCTAATCCTTCCTGAAAACAAATCTCCAGAAATTAGTCGTAAATTGAGCACCTCTGTCAGTGATGATAGATATAGGAACTCTGCGGAGCTTCACAATGTCTTTAATACCTAGCCTGGCATAATCCTCAGCTAAATAAGTGGTTCTGACGGGAAGAAAATGGACTGATTTTTTTTTTTGTCAGCCTATCCACAGTAACCCATATGGAAATTATACTTCTGTGGCATGCGAGGCAAACCTGTAATGAAGTCCCTATGAATTATCTCCGATTTCTAGGTCAGAATTTCCATTTCCTGCAACAGTCCACCCTGCTTCTGATGTTCAATTTTGGCCTGCTGACAATTTGGGCACTGGACGACGAACTCTACGATATCCCATTTCATGCCATCCGACCAATATAGACATCTGAGGTCATGGTACATTTAGGATAAACAGAATACCGAATATTATGCGCTTCGCCCATAATTGGCCGTCGCAGCCCTGCAACGTTAGGCACACATAATCTGCCTCTATATACTAATACCCTACCGGGTGAGACCTCAAAATGGGTCCTTTCCTTATCAAAGTTTGTATCTCTGTACCATACCGTAATAGAATCCTCGAACTGGCGTTGTTTTACCTCTTCCATAATCGATGATTCAGCAACTTCTCGGACAAAAATTTCAATATCTTCTAAATCGACCAAACGGACTCCAAGGCTAGCTGACTGATGAGTTTTACAAACCAATTCTTTGTTTCTGAATGTACGCCGGTCAAGCCGTCCATAGATTGACGACTAAGTGCGTATGCCACAACGTTAGCTTTTCTAGGGTGGTACAAAATATTAACATCATAATCTTTCAATAATTCGAACCATCTTCTCTGCCGCGAATTCAGCTCCTTTTTCTTAAAATATATATACTGGGGGCTCTTAGGGTCCATATAGATATCAACGCGGACCCCATGTAAGTAATGCCGCCATATCTTTTCTTTCTAACCTACAACTTGATTTTCTCCGTACGAAACCTTAACAGAATCACAATTATATAGTACACAACCTTATCCGACAGCTGGCACTCAAGTAATATACTTAATGTTGTTGTTTATATCTTAGTAATCACCTTCTTCCTTCATACCCATTCTTTATCTGTCGTTCTATTTTCTCGATAATCGAATAATTCGATATTCACATGATTCATCATTTCATGCCATAAGTTTTCCTTTGCCCTGCGCTATTTCATTTTAGTTCTCTTTCGCAATTAACTTCGTGCTTTGCCCGTCAACTCTTTTAGAGGCTCCGCTTAATTACGTTTCTTACGGTTCACTTTTTTTTTTGACATTTTGATCTCCTTACCTTCCACTCAATTATTCTCTTTTCTTTCCAAACATCGTTGTATTAGAATCTTCCAATCTCAACCAGTAGCAAAATAAATATCAGTCTACTTCGTAACATCTATACCATACCTTTCCCCTTTTCTCGTAAATTCTGTCCAGTTAATGTTTTCCATATATTACAACACTGGCTATTAGGGTTCACCAATCAATCGACATATCATAAATGGGGGGGGGGGGGGGGCTACACATACGTATATATATATATATATCACTGCCATTTCTTTTACAATACATCTTCAATCACTTGTTCAAATTTACTCTAATTTCAGAGCTGCGCTGCTTTTTTTCCTTTTTAGCAATCTAATCCGTCTCAGCTCGTGTGACCCCTATAAAGTTTCTTACCTTTCCACATATCCTAATTCCCTTTAGGTTACCCCGAATTTCCTATTCGTCTCTTATATCTATGTTTGCGAAAATATTTGTACATTTCCCAGGGGGTCACCCATCCCAGAATTGCTCTGGCCCTGGCACGCTTAACCTTACAACTTTAATGCATTTAAGCACGTTAAGGCCGGTATAAGTACACCAATTGCCCCGCACGTCCTTTGTCACGCAATTTAAGACAAGTCGGGGTCTTGATGGCTTTTCAGAACGTTCTCGTAGTGGGACCCACCCCGACCTAGCGAGAATTCTTTTATTTTTCTGACTATATCGTCTTCAATATTTACCTCCATGTATATATATTATATATATTTGAGTCGTGAGCGAACCACTCAATTCCCGACAGCTTGTCATACACTTTGTATCCTTTCAACTAGAGGAAACTTGATCGTTGGACATTTTTGCCCTTCCACATATTTTTCCCTTCACATGGGCTGTGCTAAAGCAAAAGGGGGTTGGAACATATTTCTAGTCCATTTAAATAAATTGCGAATTTGATACTCATATATACTTTCTCGAGATAAAATTTTCCAAATAAGGGTAATGCTTCTTACAAATGACATGGAGGGTATCTCTTAAACTTTAATCCAACACAGTAGGTTTGCCCTATCGGTATCGACCCTCAAGACATGTTAAGAATTTATATCTCATTTTCCTCTTCATATTCCTAGAAAAATTTGGGCAGTGGTTCCTCTGTATTTCTTACTATCCCAATACCTGTACACAGGAAATACCAACCATGCCTCACAGGGCTAACACATATACGTATATACATATCATATCATATCGCATCATAGCCACACGGGGCTAACAATTTCAAATAAAAGTATAAAGATGCCGAGGCTTACCTCACATGCCCAACTCAAACTGCACCTACTACACTTTCCTTTTTATTTTTTTTCTTTCCAATCATCAGCTTCATGTTTCAATCGTATTTCAAACACCTTACCCAGCATACATCTTTCATACCAATACTTACATGTGTACTGTGTAGCTTCCAATATCATCAGTCACTATCTTACGTCGATACCGTTCTCCAGCTGAAATCAGAGGTTAGTAAAAAAAGGAATTCATTTCCTACAGCTGGCTCTATCGCACGATCTAAGATTCAAAGAAAGGTAACACCCTAAATGTCCTGTAGCCTCCTGTTTATAGATGTGGTGCACAACACACCGATAAACAAGACTCTACTAGACACGGTCTGTAGACACTCCGAGGACGAACCGCTCTGATACCACTTTTGTAACGACCCAACTCCGTAGGCCGCGACTAGTGTCCGTGCTGGACACCCAAACGTACCCAATAACCCAGACTAGCATATTAGCAGAATATTTTTAAATGTAAAAGTCAATTGGCGTTAGTAATCATCATAAATGAACCGACATAGTACATGGGAGCCGATAAGGCTGTCACAGATCATATCATCCCAAAACATATACAAAACCCACACAAGTATGTCTACAGACCTCTACAGATTATAACAGAATCATAAGACGGGACAGGACCCCGTCATACCCCTGAATAGCATACATATATACAATAGCAGCAGACTGTACCAACATATAGGCTCTGGACAAAAGAGCACTCCCAAAATAGCAGAATAGATGTCCTAGGCAGGCGGGTCAGCAAATCTGTCGTCTGTACCTGCGCGGCATGAAAACGCAGCCCCCGAAGGAAGGGGGTCAGTACGAAATATGTACTGAGTATGTAAAGCACGGAACGTAGTAAACAAAGTCATAATCGAAGCAGAAGATACGGAAAATGAACTGAATACCCAGATTAGCAAAATGCTGATCATATAGCATAAATAGTATTCGCTGAAAACATATGTCGTACCTGGTCCCATTACGGAACAAGATCATAACCGAAACAGAACTTACAGAGAAGTGAGTGTAACATCCGAAGTATCAAATGCATATTTTCAAAACATGAGGAGTGTGTACAGAAACATATACCATATCATATCCGACCCCTGCCAAGGGACTCGGCAAACAGAACGTGGCCACCCCCCGACGCTGGTGCCACCACACATAAGGAGCAGAATAGGGGATAACCCCGTAACATAGCATATCATGTCAGATGGCCATATCAGATCATATCATATCATATCAGAATGTGTGTACATGGCACAGCATACTCCACAGCCCATGTACATATATACCTGCCCCCTCATATCGAGGCATGGCGAACAATGCAGTGGAATACGCTTGACAACATATCCTGGCCCGGGCTCAGTGGGGTTTGAGGCATCCACGAATGGAGTAGTGAGAAACTAAATGCGACACAAAATATCATACCTTTACAGAGATTCAATAAAGTATTTAGAATAAATATCATTGGTAGTTAGAAGAGTAGTTAAGGTGTTTCCTTTAAAACCGCTTGAAATTAAGTTATAAACACAAAAAGGGTAAAGTCGGAAATAGTGGGCCCACCTCGGGACAACCGAAGCGGTGGGCTCAAATTACGTATATTAAGCTTATGGAGTCACCTACGGAGGTCCTAGGGACATTTCATAACTTTCTAGACAATTTGCGGAAGTTTACATAATTCTTTAACAAAACATATTTATAGGGTTCAATTCCAGTGAATGAAGAAGGGACAATTTGAAACGCGGATTCCGAAAGACAGAATATTTCCCAAGGCTCGAATCCGATCCTAGTACATCTAGGACATGCCAAAAGAAGAATTGGGATAGCTTTACATACCTTTTATGCTTTTTACGCCTTTCCAAGTTCACTTCCCGTTTCGTCCAAAATCTACAAATGGTCACATTTACCAAATGTTAACCCTAAGACTTTAGGACTTAAATATCAAATCAACACTTTTCTACAGAAATTTGGGCAGCATTTCCCCTATACATATAACATCCCCGAGAATTCAACTCGGCCAAAACAATCAACAACAACCCCATAACAACACTAACAACAACAACAATAACTACAAGACACAATATGGCACAACTAGTTCCCTTTCTAACATAGTGCGATACTTCCATTTCAACTTCAAATTTCCAAACAAATCTCAAGGGTTTCACATTCATCATTAATCAAGATCATCACAATATAATTTGGAAGCATTTCATATCAATTCCACAAAATATTCACAAGATATACACAATGTACAAGCTTTCCACCAAAGTCATAATTCCACCAAAACTTCTAATCTTTAACAAACATTTTCATAACATGTTTCTATCTTCCAACTTCATCAACAATCATCATAATTTACACCTTACGACTTCATTTCCACAATATCATAAAATCATATTAGAATGACATAACCTTTTACATTCCATTTCAATGCCAACTTAAATCATATTACCTTCCTTTACATTATAAGGATCACAACAACACACCCAACATATTAAACAAAATTAATTCATTCCCATTCTAATCTCCATATACCACACGGCCAATACCTATATTTTCAACTTCAACCATATTCATTCAACTTTCATTCTCAATATGAATTCCATCATACTCACAACTAGAATACAACATAAATTTAACTCACCATACGTATATAACATACATACACACACGGCTACATGCCAACTTACATACCCACTTTGCAAACTTCCATATTTCCATACTTTCTACTCATTTCTACATACTACAACACAAACAAACCTTCATAACATAATAACATGGAATGAATTCTTACCTTTTTCTCCAATCTTCTTCACTTAACCAAAGTGCGGAAACGATGAAACGGATGAACCATCTTCCGAAATAATCATACCACGTTGTAGAGGGTACTTGAATTGGTAGGAATACTACAAGAAAACAATTTTTGGAACAAGATTTAAGGTACTCAATTTCCATGGGTCTTGGCCGAAATGGCCCTTTGTTTTTGTTCTTCATCTTTTGTGTTTCTTGAAGATTCTAATGGATAAAGTGATAATATATGGTCCCTTTCATCTATTTTAACACATGGAAAATTCATTCATTTTTTTGTGGGTTTGGGCCATGGATTTGGCCGGCCACCCTCTTAAACTTGGGCCTCATTTTTGTTTTCCATTTTTCTTGGGCCAAACCGGTTGGTCCCGAGTTGGGCATAGCCCACTGACCTTCCGACCTTAAAACGTCCATATCTCCTTGTACCGACTTCACCTAGGAACCCACGACCTATGGTTGGAAAGCTAATGCAATTATCTATAACTTCTATCTCTTGGTATTTTTCCAAAGTCCAAACTTATAATACCGTTTTTGCCCCTCCAAGTCAGGTCACCCTGAAACGTTTTCTTAAAAATATTCGTTTGGAGGGCTTCCACTTTGATTTGGCCCAAGGGTCCTTCATGAGTTGTGTTTAACTTTACATATGTGATTCATATAGCTTGTCACATGTTCCAAAAAAAATCTTGACGTGTGGGCCCCACCTCAGCTTGCAAATAATCCGACGTTCAAAAATACGGGATATAACATCCTCTGTCTGAGATGATAGATATGGGAACCCCATAGAGTCTCACTATCTCTCTTATATATAACTTTGCATAGTCCTCAGCTGAATAAGTAGTCCTGACTGGAGGAAAATGGGCTGATTTTGTCAACATATCTACAATAACCCATATAGAGTCATACTTCCGTGGAGTGCGAGGTAAACCTGTAACGAAGTCCATATTAATTACTTCCCATTTCCAGGTTGGGATCTCTATCTGCTGTAATAACCCACCAGGCTTCATATGCTCGACCTTAACCTGTTGACAATTTGGGCACTAAGCAACAAACTCCGCTATGTCCTTCTTCATGCCATCCCACCAATATAAACATCTGAGGTCATGATACATCTTCGTCGACCCTGGATGAACAGAATAACGGGCATAGTGTGCCTCTCCCATAACCTGTTGTCGTAACCCTGCAACCTCAGGTACACATAGTCTGCCTTCATATCATAACACGCCATCAGGTGTAACTTTGAACGGGGTCTCCACTTTTTGAAGAGCTGTATCTCTATACCTTGCCAGAACAGGGTCCTCGTACTGATGCATCTTTACCTCTTCCATGATAGAGGATTCAGTAACTTCTTGAATAGAAACTCCACCATCTCCAAAATCAGCCAAACGGATTCCAAGGCTAGCTAATCGGTAAATCTCACGAACTATCTCCTTCTTTTCTGGTTGCACATCCGTCAAGCAACCCATAGATTCACGGCTAAGAGCATCTGCTACAACATTTGCTTTCCCTGGGTGGTATAAGATATCAACATCATAATCTTTTAATAACTCTAACCACCATCTCTGTCGCACATTCAGCTCCTTCTGCTTAAAGATATATTGGAGACTCTTGTGATCCGTATAAACATCAACATGAACACCATATAAGTAATTCCTCCATATGTTCAAAGCATGAATTACCGCTGCTAACTCCAGATCGTGAGTAGGATAATTCCTTTCGTGTTTTCTTAGCTGTCGGGAAGCATAGGCTATAACCCTGCCATGCTGCATCAATACACAACCTAGTCCAACACCTGAAGCATCACAATAAATAACATAGTCATCTGGCCCCTCTGGAAGAGTTAAGACTGAAGCCGTAGTCAGCTTGTCTTTCAACAACTGGAAGCTTTGCTCACAAGCGTCAGTCAACTGAAACTTAGCTGCCTTCTGAGTTAGCCTTGTTAAAGGCGCTGAAATTGAGGCAAACTTTTCTACAAATCTCCTGTAATATCCTGCTAGTCCCAGAAAACTGCGTACCTCAGTAGGTGTCGTAGGTCTAGGCCAAGTCTTTACCGCTTCAATCTTCTGTGTATCTACCCGAATACCATCAGCTCCAACAATATGCCCCAAGAATGCTACTGAAGTCAACCATTTAGAGAACTTAGCATACAATTTCAGGTGTTGGAGCACCCTAAGTACCGTCCTCAAATGATCTGCATGCTCCTCTTCTGAACGTGAATAGACCAGAATATCATCGATAAATACAATCACGAACATATCCAAGAATGGTTTGAACACTCGGTTCATTAAATCCATAAATACCGCTGGAGCATTGGTCAGCCCAAAAGACATCACTCTAAACTCATAATGCCCGTATCGGGCCCTGAATGCAGTCTTCGGAATATCTGCCTCCTTCACCCGCACCTGGTAATAGCCTGATCTTAAATATATCTTCGAAAAGCATTTAGCACCCTGCAACTGGTCAAATAGATCATCAATCCTGGGGAGGGGATACCTATTCTTTATTGTTACTTTATTCAGTTGCCTATAATCAATACACATCCGCAGCGACCCATCCTTCTTTCTCACAAACAGCACTGGTGCTCCTCAAGGTGATGTGCTGGGCCTGATGAAGCCCTTCTCTAATAAGTCCCTCAGTTGCTCTTTTAACTCCTTCAGCTCTGCAGATGCCATTCTATAAGGAGGAATAGATATGGGCTGAGTATCTGGCAATACATCTATAGCAAACTCTATCTCTCGCTCAAGAGGAAGACTTGGAAGTTCATCTGGAAATACATTTGGAAATTCATTAACTATCGGGACTGACTGAAGAATCGGCCCCTCTGCTTTCAAGTCATGTACACGAACCAGATGATAAATATAATCCTTTCTAACCATCTTCCTTGCCTCGAGGTATGAAATAAACTTACCCTTCGGCGATGCTGTATTCCCCATCCACTCTATAATTGGCTCTCCTGGGAACTGAAATCGAACTATCTTTGCTCTAAAATCGACGTTGGCATAACAAGAAGCTAACCAATCCATACCCATAATAACATCAAACTCAGTCATATCTAACTCTATCAGATCTGCCATGGTATGACGGCTATATATAACCACCGAACAATCTCTATATACTTGCCTTGCTATAACAGAATCTCCTACCGGTGTAGCTACCTCAAATGGTTCTATCAACTCAAGTTCTATTCCGATTCTATTAGCAACAAAGGGAGATATATACGATAAAGTGGAGCCTGGATCTATCAATGCATATACGTCCCGAGAGAAAATCGATAATATACCTGTAACCACATTCTGTGACGCCTCCTGATCCTGTCTACTAGCCAAGACATATATGCGGTTCGAAGGACCGCTAGAACTGGAAGCTCCGCCACGACCTCTACTGCGGCCTACTGGTGTCTGAATACCCTGCCCCATAGGGAGCATAGCTACAGAAGAAGATGAACCAGCAACCGATCCAGTAGGCTGAGCCACACCACCTGGACCGCCTCCATACGGACACTCTCTCATAATATGGCCTTGACGGCCGCTAGAAAAATAAGCACCTATCGCACGACATTCCCCAGAATGGAGCCTACCACACCGAGAACACTGAGGAAAAGGTGGCCTCGACTGACTCAAACCTTTGTTCACCTGCGAACCCGAAGCTCTGGAGCTCTGGTCGGCTCCTGAATACCCTGTACTATCAAATATCCTGCCTGTAAACTGTGGGGGTGCACTCCGTGCTGGCTAGGAAGAATATCTACTATGCTGCTGAGCCTGCCCGCCTCGAAACTCACCAGGATAACCAGCCGATCTAGCCCTCTAATGCTGGCCTCTGTCATAATCTCTATCTGGCTGACGTCCTCTGTGTCGATCCTCTACCCCCTGTGCATATGCCTGTACCCGAGCAATATCCATACCTAGCTGAAGAGCCATTGCCATACAACCATCAATCAAATAACGATCCAGTCCCATCACATAACGATGCACTCTATCAGCCATATCAGCTACAATAGTAGGCGCATATCTGGCCAACGAATCAAACTCAAGACTAAAATCTCGAACGCTCCTGCCACTCTGCCTCAGATGTAAGAATCTATCAACTCTGGCTCGCCTCATCTCTGGAGGCAGGAAGTGGCCAAGGAAGGACTTCACAAACTCATCCCACACTGCTGGAGGAGCACCCTCGCCCCTCGATAACTCCCACGACTCATACCAATTAACTGCCACATCACGCAACCGATACGAAGCCAACTCAACAGACTCAGTCTCAGAAGCCTTAATTATCCTTAATGTACGCTGCATCTGCCGAATAAACTCCTGCGGATCATCCTCGGGCTTTGACCCGAAAAACTCTGGAGGATTACAACTTAAGAAGTCACGAGCCCTCAAACTATCAGATCTATCCGCATGGTCAACTCCTAGTCCGTGCCTGCGAGCCTGCCCTGCTACTAATCTGGTCAGCAGCTGAACTGCATCTCTCATGGCCCTATCCTCCGCCCCTGGGTGAGGAGCTGGAGGCTCAGGTACTGGGGCCTCAGGAGCTGGCAGTAGAGCTACCCCCTGATCTGGAGCTGCTACTACTCTAAGCTCCTCTGGGGGTGGCGGTGTAGCAGAACTCGCCGACTGAAGTAAAATCTCAGGCATAGATTGGGCACGGGCCCTAGTAACTCTCCGAGTCTGGCTAGTATATCCTGCTACTGATTTACCCTTCTAGGCAGCTGTCGCTTTCCTTGGAGGCATCGCTGTAAACATAATAATCTGTTAGGGAGGGATTATCCTGATAATATAGCTCTATCACACGATCTAGAGTAGGAAGGAAAGACAATATCCTAAATGTCCTGTAGCTTCCTGTTTATAGATGTGGTGCATAACACACCGATAAACAAGACTCTAGTAGACACGGTCTGTAGATACTCCGAGGATGAACTGCTCTGATAACACTTTTGTCACGACCCAGCCCCGTGGGCCATGACTAGTGCTTGAGCTGGACACTCATATAGGTACCTGTTAGATATAGTCAGACTGAAACTAAAGACAATGTGGAGACTTGCAAACATTAAAGGTTCACAATGTCATATATATCAAGATAACCTGTCTCCTGAGGAGTCACAACTAATCAAAACGTAATACGATACGCAAGCCGACAAGGCTGCCACTATAAACCAATATGATACGCAAGCCGACAAGGCTGCCACTATAAACCAATATGATACGCAAGCCGACAAGGCTGCCTATACATACGATACGATACGCAAGCCGACAAGGCTGCCACTACAGACAGGAATATCCTTAGCAAATCATATAGACACAGCTGAACAGAACTTATATACAACCCACACATATGTCTACAGACCTCTAAGAGAATCAATAGTGAGATATGACGGGACAGGGCCCCGCCGTACCCCTGGATAAACATATATATACATCAAAAGATCTGTACCAAAATTTTAGGCTCCGGAACAATGAAGCTCTCAAAGACAGCTGAGTAGAAGTCCTAGGTTGTAGGATCACCAAATAGAGTATTTGTACCTGCGGGCATGAAACGCAGCCCCCCGAAGAAAGAGGGTCAGTACGAGATATGTACTGAGTATGTAAATCATGCATATCAATATCATATATCATACCCGGCCCATTATGGGACTCGGTGAATAAAGTCATCATATACCACCCTTGGTGCCATAATCACATCATCTAATCATATATATATATATATATATATATATATATATATATATATATATATATATATATATACCGTCTCCCGGCCCTCTAGTGAGGGACTCGGTGAACAATGCAGTGAAATTGTGCACGATAACGTACCCCGGCCCGGGACTCGGTGAAAGATATATTGAGGCATGCACGAGCAGAGTAGTGAGAAACCATATGCAAACTAAATCACATCTGAGACTCAATAGAATAATCAAAATGAACCATCATTTGATAATCAAGACAATAGTCATATCAAGTATCCTTCGAATGTCACTATGTATCACGACCTAACCCCGTAGGCCGTAACTAGTGCCCGAACTGGGCACCCGAACACACTCATCAATTCCGAATCACATACAAATAGCGTATACGGGCACAAATATCACACGCTGCCACAAATCATATCAAACTGTCTCAGACACATTTCAAACACAACCATAAATGTACATATATATATCAGAAGCCGACAAGGCTATCAAATGGCGCAACGGCCCAAAACATATACAAACGCACGCCGACAAGACTGCCATGGCGAGTGGGATCATACGAACTGTCACAACCCAACCCCGTAGGCCGTGACTAGTGCCTGATCTGGGCACCCAAACCCATCTATCGAATGCATTCAAATATATAGCAGAAGCCGACAAGGCTATATACAAATTTAGATAATTTCCAGAAAAATTTCGGCAGAGTTTCCTTTGTTTTTCGGGACTATCCAGAATAACCTTGTACACAGCAAACACCAACAAAGGCCACAAAGGGCTAACAAAGCAACGTATAAACATATGCGGACCGGCCGCCTCGACATAGGGGATCGCCCAACAATATATACACATATCCATACCGAAAGACCATAACCCACAGACATGTCCACAGACCTCTAAACTGACCGACAGAACCATATGACGGGACAGGGCCCCGCCGTACCCAAATAGTCAGATATACAAAAATATATACATGGCAAAAGATATATATACCGAAAGTGGACTCCGAATCAAAGGGAGTACTCCAAAATAGCAGAAGTGGAACCTACAGTGGTGGATCACCGGCGTCTGTACCTGCGGGCATGAAACGCAGCCCCCGAGGAAAGGGGGTCAGTACAAAAGATGTACTGAGTATGTAAAGCATGGAGTACAGAAATATAGGCCACAACTGAAAGCGAACAGGATACAAAAGAGAGAAATACCGAACAGTATATCAAAATGTGTATCAAAATCATATATACATAATGCAAACGAAATCATGCAAAGCTCAGGAACGTGGTCACCACTCCGACGTTGGTGCCACACACAGCATAACACCAGAAGGTTCAAATCTCCGTACATCCCCAAGCACACACATATCAGCATATCATATCACCAGCCATATCACAGCATAACACCAAACGGAACCCGACCCTATGGCGAGGTCTCGGGAACCGTAACACAGCATACGGCCGAATTTATCATAGCGCGCACGAATCATAACCGGCCCGGGAACCGGTGAACGAATCATAATAAGGGCACGAGCGGAGTCGTGAGCAAACAATGCAATTTGTATGTCAAAACATTCTTTAGAACTTGATAAAATCATAAGTCAAGTCTTTAGTAAAAATAGTCGAACAATTAGTTAGTACGGAGTTCATTTTACAAAAGTGCTCCCGAAATGGTATTTATAACCCAAAACATAGTTTAGCATATTGTGTTAATCAAAACATTATTTTATAATAGACGATTTCACAGTTAAAGGTCCCTTGTCAAACTTTTACAAAAGAGAGCCTAATAGAACAAACAAGGCATCTCGAGGTTAGTGGGCCCACCTCGGGTCAAGTCGAGGTGGCGGACAAGAATCACGGACATTTGGGGCCTATGAGATCATACATAAAGGTTTCGAAGTGATCCGACGACGTTTACATAAGTTTCAGACACTTGGTTCCTTTCTAGCCAAAATAAGGTTTTTAAGCTTCAATTCAATTTAATGAATAGTAGACATTTTATAATTCGGATTTCGAGGAGCAGGATTGCTCCCGGGGTTCCGATATCAACCTAGCATACCTAAGACATGCCAAAAGAAAGAGTGGGTAGCCTTACATACCTTATATGTGTCTTACGCTCGCCCAAAACTCAAGTCCCGTTTCGCTCAGAATCTGCAAATGGTCAAAGTTACCAATTAGGGATTTCAAGGCTTAAGAATTCACTTAACCTCATTTTTATCTACCGAAATTTCGGCAGCATTTCCCCTATATATATAACACCCCCGAGACTTATCTCGGCTCAATAAACATCAACCACAACAACCTACAATATCACAAACATCACAAGTCATACAAAATCACTCTAACGTCAATATTCTTTCTTTCTACATAAATCAACAACTTTCATCCAAACTTCACAACATCGAACTAACACCCACATTATCATATTCATTTACTCGTTCAAAGTTGTTCAAACACATTCCAGTAATATTCCAAGCGATATACATGAATTTAAGCAATCCGCTACTTTCCATATTCTATTCAAAACTTCTACGAATGCACAAAACTTCCCAAATCACATTGTCTTCCTTCCAAATTTATTAACAACAACCATAATCCACATTTAAAGTCTTACTTCCACAATTATATAAGAATACACATAAATCATATATTTTCCCATAAAAACCCGCAACCATTTCAATGCCAATTCAACTCGCTAAACATTCATTTACGTCATAAATGCCACAACGACGCAACTAACAAACTAAACAAAAATCAAATTCGTCTCCTTCACCATAACATGGCTCACGGCCACTTCATCACACACACACACCCACGGTTTCACACACATACCAAAACTACGAAATTCTCGTTTATTCTCAATCCTTATAATATTCATACAAATTCCATAACACAAAAGTAGCAAAAATTCTTACCTTTTCTTGAAATTCCGACTTGCCGCAAACGTGATTCTTTCGCCAAACTAATTGTGTCACGTTGAAGAGCGTCTTGAATATACTACGAATATGAGAAGAACAAGATTTTTGGGTTAGAATCAAAGCTTGGAAAAAAAAATTCTTTCTTTCCTAAGTTGGCCGAAACCCTCTCTTGGGTGTTCTTCAATTTTTTTGATTTGCTTGCCTTTTCTTGAATGTTCTATGGTTAGCATATATATAATACTCCTTTAATTAAGTTGTCACATGTTAATCACATGACAACTTGTTATGGGTATGGGCCAAAGACATGGCCGGCCACCCCTAGCAATTTGGGCCAAATTTTCATATATTTTTTTTAGCCCAATTTATTAGAAATCTCGTTTTGTAATTCCCGAAACTATTTTTCGAAATCCCAATTTTTGCCCTCGGCCTTCCCCGAGGTCTTTGCACCAATACTTCCATAAACAACATAAACATATTAACTAAAATCAAATTATTTCCTTGTAACATACAAGTCTTAATTATTTCACGATTTCTGATTATACGAAAACACGGGATATAACATTCTCCCCCCCTTAATAACATTCGTCCCCGAATGTTAAATTAGTCTTATAAAGTCTTACAGGCATAACGGGGAAGTCTCTCTTTTATATTTAGCACACATGATTTATTCGTCAATTAATGCAACAAACTTAAAAGTTTAGATTACCTGTGGGCGTAGGAAACAAGTGGGGAGATTTCCTCCTCATCTCCTCCTCTGACTCCCAGGTCATCTCTTCCCGGTTGTTGTTGCGCCATAGGACTTTAATAGAAGGCACTTCCTTAGTGCGCAGTCTCCTTACCTGTCGATCCAGAATAGTTATAGGCTGCTCTTCATAAGGCAGATCTTCCGTTACCTGAATATCATGCACTGGGAATATTCTGGAAGGATCACCAATATATTTCCGGAGCATGAATACATGAAATACCGGGTGTACTGCCTCCAAATCGGATGGTAAGTCCAGCTCATAGGCGACATCGCCTATCTTTCGAAAAATCTGATATGGCCTGATATACCGCGGGCTTAACTTACCCTTTTTACCGAATCTCATAACACCCTTCATAGGCGACACCTTCAGAAATACCCAGTCGCCAATCGGGAACTCTAACGGTCGACGTCGTCTGTCTGCATATGCTTTCTGCCGACTCTGAGCAGCCAATAATCTCTCCCGAATAAGTTTTACTTTATCCACTGCTTCCTGGATCACATCTGGTCCAATTAATCTGGTTTCGCCCACATCGAACCAACCAATAGGAGATCTGCATTTTCTGCCATAAAGAGCTTCGTACGGTGCCATCTGAATGCTGGAGTGATAACTGTTATTATAAGCAAATTCAATAAGCGGCAAATGATCATCCCAGCTACCCCTGAAATCAATAACGCAGGCCCGCAACATATCTTCCAGCGTCTGAATAGTGCGCTCGGCCTGCCCGTCGGACTGAGGGTGAAAAGCTGTACTGAGGCTCACCTGAGTCCCTAATCCCTCCTGAAATAACCTCCAGAAATTTGCCGTAAACTGGGCACCTCGGTCAGTAATAATAGATACAGGGACTCCGTGAAGTCTGACTATCTCTCTGATGTATAATCTAGCATAGTCCTCAGCCGAATAAGTAGTCCGGACTGGGAGAAAGTGGGCTGATTTCGTCAATCTGTCAACAATAACACAAATAGAATCATACCTGCGTGGACTGCGCGGTAACCCAACAACGAAATCCATATTAATCATCTCCCATTTCCAGGCTGGGATTTCCATCTCCTGTAATAATCCACCGGGCTTCTGATGTTCAATTTTCACTTGTTGACAATTCGGGCACTGACTATCGAACTCGGCAATATCTTTCTTCATACCGTCCCACCAATACAAACATCTGAGATCATGATACATTTTAGTGGAACCAGGATGAACAGAATACCGTGCATTATGCGCCTCGCCCATAATCTGTCGCCGTAGACCTGCAACGTCCGGTACACAGAATCTGCCCTCATATAACAATACCCCTTCAGGTGAAATTTCAAACGAAGTCTTTTCATTATTAAGAGCCACATCCCTGTACTGAACCAGAATAGGATCTTCAAACTGACGCTGCTTTACCTCTTCTATAATAGATGATTCAGCAACTGCACGAACAGAAATCCCAGTATTTCCAAAATCTGCCAAACGAACTCCAAGGCTGGCTAACTGATGAATTTCACGAACCAAGTCTTTCTTACCAGGTGGTACATCAGCCAAGCTGCCCATGGACTTGCGGCTAAGTGCATCTGCTACCACATTGGCTTTCCCAGGATGGTACAGAATATCAACGTCATAATCTTTCAGTAACTCAAGCCATCTCCTCTGCCACAAATTCAGTTCCTTCTGCTTAAAAATATACTGGAGACTCTTATAGTCCGTATAAATATCAACATGGACCCCATATAAATAATGCCGCCAAATCTTCAAAGCATGAATCACCGCGGCTAACTCAAGATCATGAGTGGGATAATTCTTCTCGTGCGGTCTGAGCTGCCGAGAAGCATAGGCTATGACTCGACCGTGCTGCATCAACACACAACCTAGCCCAATACCAGAGGCATCACAGTAGACAACATACCCATCTGATCCTTCTGGAAGAGCTAAAACTGGAGCTGAAATTAATTTTTCTTTCAATATCTGAAAGCTGCGCTCGCAGGCATCGGTCCACTGAAATCTCGCGGCTTTCTGAGTAAGCTTCGTCAGTGGTGCTGCAATAGAAGAAAAATTCTCCACGAACCTCCGATAATATCCGGCTAACCCCAGAAAACTGCGCACCTCTGTCGGTGTAGTAGGCCCGGGCCAATTCTATACAGCTTCAATTTTCTGCGTATCGACCCGAATACCGTCTGCTCCGACAATATGCCCCAAGAATGCCACAGAAGTTAACCAGAATTCACATTTGAAAAATTTAGCATATAATTTTTGTTGACGGAGAGTGCCCAGTACTGTCCTCAAATGATCCGAATGCTCTTCTGCTGATCGTGAATATATCAGAATATCATCGATAAACACAATCATGAACATGTCCAGGAAAGGCCGAAATACTCGATTCATCAGATCCATAAATACTGCTGGAGCATTAGTCAACCCGAAAGACATAACTTTGAATTCATAATGCCCGTACCGGGTCCTGAAAGCAGTCTTTGGGATATCAGATTCTCGCACTCGCACCTGATGATAACCTGAGCGCAGATCCACCTTTGAAAAGTATTTAGCACCCTGCAACTGATCAAACAAATCATCAATCCGGGGGAGGGGATATTTATTCTTTATAGTCACCTTATTCAGTTGCCGATAATCAATACACATCTGCAGTGACCCATCTTTCTTTCTTACAAATAATACCGGCGCTCCCCAGGGTGATGTGCTGGGTCTAATAAAACCCTTATCCAACAAATCTTTCAGCTGCTCTTTCAACTCCTTCAATTCAGCCGGTGCCATTCTGTACGGAGGAATAGATATAGGCTGCGTATCCGGCAACAACTCTATAGTAAAATCTATCTCCCGCTCGGGCGGAAGACCCGGAAGCTCATCAGGAAATACGTCTGGGAATTCATTAACGACCGGAACAGACTGAATAGTAGGTGTCTAAGCGGTAGTGTCGTGCACACGAACCAAGTGATAGATATAGCCTTTCTGAATCATCTTCTTAGCCTTGAGGTACGAAATAAACCTACCCCTCGGCGATGTTGTAGACCCGAACCACTCTATAACTGGTTCCCCTGGAAACTGAAAATGGACTACCTTTTTCTGGCAGTCAACATTGGCATAACAGGAAGCTAACCAGTCCATACCCATAATAACATCGAATTCCAGCATATCTAATTCTATCAAATCAGCCTTAGTGCAACGATCACATATAGTCACCGAACAATCCCTATATACCTGCCTGGCTATAATACAGTCCCCGACCGGTGTAGCTACCTCAAATGGCTCTATAGGCTCAGACACTATCCCAATTTTACTAGCAACGAGCGGGGAAATATATGACAAAGTAGAACCAGGATCAATCAGTGCATATACAGATCTGGAGAAAACCAATAATGTACCTGTGACGACATTCGGCGAAGCCTCCTGATCCTGGCGGCTGGCCAATGCGTATATACGGTTCGAGGGACCGCTAGAACCTGAAGCACTGCCGCGGCCTCGACCGCGTACCACCGGTGCCGGCATACCTCGCCCTGTAGGGCGTGCAACTGATGGAGCAGATGATGAACCAGCGGCTGACCCCGTCGGCTGAGCTACACTACCAGAACCGCTCGCCAACGGACAATCTCGATAATATGGCCTTGACCGCCGCATGAAAAACAGGCTCCAGTAAGTAGATAACACTCTCCCGGGTGCGATTTCCCGCAATGGGAACAACGGGGCCTGGGTGGTCTGGGCTGACTGGGACCTCTGGATACCTGTGAACCTGATGCTCTGGAGCTCTGACCGGCCCCAGACTGTCCTTGACTGTCAAATCTCCTACCGGCTGGCTGTGTACCCCGGCCTGACGGAGGAGGATGTCTGCCTGACTGCTGCTGCTGAGGCTGTCCGCCTCGAGAATCTCCAGAATAACCTGCGAATCTGGCCCTCTTGGGCGGCCTCCTATCCCGATCTCTGCTGGAATAATCAGCTCTATGTCGGTCCTCCATACCCAGGGCATAAGCCTGTAGTCGGGCAATATCCATGTCTGCTTGCAATGCCACCGCCATACAGCCATCAATCAAATAGCGGTCTAACCCTATCACGTATCTGTGCATCCGATCAGCCATATCTGATACTATGGCAGGTGCATACCGGGCCAAAGAATCAAACTCCATATTATACTCATGGACGCTCCGTCCCCTCTGCTGCAGATGCAAAAATCGGTCAACCCGCGCCCGCCGTAACTCCGGGGGAAAAAGGTGGTGAGTGAAAGCAGTCACGAACTCGTCCCAAGTAGCTGGGGTAGCACCCTCACCCCTGGATAGCTCCCAGGACTCATACCAGTGAGCAGCAACATCCCGTAGTCTATGCGAAGCCAACTCAACAGACTCAGTCTCTGAAGCCCTGACCAAGTCTAGTGAGCGCCGCATCCCCCGAATAAAGTCATGGGGGTCCTCGTCGGGCTTAGACCCGTAAAACTCTGGAGGGCCACATAATAGAAACACTCGAACCCTCAGGCTGTCACGCCTGTCGTCATCGTCATCATCTCTCCGCCCGCGTCTGCGAGCCTGTCCCGCTACCAGAGTGGTCAATAACTGCACAACCTCTCTCAGTGTCCTGTCCTCCGCCCCAGAATGAGGAGCTGGAGGCTCGGGTGCGGGTACTCGGGCCCCTGGAGCTGCTGATGGACCTGCTCCAGGCTCCGCCGGTGGTGTAGCGGATCCCTCTGAATGGGGCACAACCTCGGGAAAATCATAAAAACGAGCCCGGGTAACTCGCTGTGCCTGACTAGTCCCTGCTATCCCTGCCTTGCCCTTCTGGGCCGCCGTTGCCTTCTTCGGAGGCATCACTGCAAACACAAATAGCGAATCAGATCAGAATCATCCTAATAACACAGCTCTATCGCACGATCTAAGATTTCAAGGAAAGGAAACACCTTAAATGCCCTGTAGCCTCCTGTTTATAGATGTGGTGCACAACACACCGATAAACAAGACTCAACGAGACACGGCCTGTAGACATTCCGAGGACAAACTGCTCTGATACCACTTTTGTCACGACCCAACCCCGTAGGCCGTGACTAGTGCCCGATCTGGGCACCCAAACCCATCTATCGAATGCATTCAAATATATAGCAGAAGCCGACAAGGCTATATACAAATTTAGATAATTTCCAGAAAAATTTCGGCAGAGTTTCCTTTATTTTTCGGACTATCCAGAATAACCCTGTACACAGTAAACACCAACAAAGGCCACACAGGGCTAACAAAGAAATGTATAAACATATGCGGACCGGGCGCCTCGGCGTAGGGGATCGCCCAACAACATATACACATATCCATACCGAAAGACCATAACCCACAGACATGTCCACAGACCTCTAAACTGACCGACAGAACCATATGACGGGACAGGGCCCCACCGTACCCAAATAGTCAGATATACAAAAATATATACATGGCAAAAGATATATATACCGAAAGTGGACTCCGAATCAAAGGGAGTACTCCAAAATAGCAGAAGTGGAGCCTACAGTGGTGGATCACCGGCGTCTGTACCTGCGGGCATGAAACGCAGCCCCCGAGGAAAGGGGGTCAGTACCAAAGATGTTCTGAGTATGTAAAGCACGGAGTACAGAAATATAGGCCACAACTGAAAGCGAACAGGATACAAAAGAGAGAAATGCCGAACAGTATATCAAAATGTGTATCAAAATCATATATACATAATGCAAACGAAATCATGCAAAGCTCAGGAACGTGGTCACCACTCCGACGTTGGTGCCACACACAGCATAACACCAGAAGGTTCAAATCTCCGTACATCCCCAAGCACACACATATCAGCATATCATATCACCAGCCATATCACAGCATAACACCAAACGGAACCCGGCCCTATGGCGAGGTCTCGGGAACCGTAACACAGCATACGGCCGAATTTATCATAGCGCGCACGAATCATAACCGGCCCCGGAGCCGGTGAACGAATCATAATAAGGGCACGAGCGGAGTCGTGAGCAAAAAATGCAATTTGTATGTCAAAACATTCTTTAGAACTTGATAAAATCATAAGTCAAGTCTTTAGTAAAAATAGTCGAACAATTAGTTAGTACGGAGTTCATTTTACAAAAGTGCTCCCGAAATGGTATTTATAACCCAAAACATAGTTTAGCATATTGTGTTAATCAAAACATTATTTTATAATAGACGATTTCACAGTTAAAGGTCCCTTGTCAAACTTTTACAAAAGAGAGCCTAATAGAACAAACAAGGCATCTCGGGGTTAGCGGGCCCACCTCGGGTCAAGTCGAGGTGGCGGACAAGAATCACGGACATTTGGGGCCTATGATATCATACATAAAGGTTTCGAAGTGATGCCACGACGTTTGCATAAGTTTCAGACACTTGGTTCCTTTCTAGCCAAAATAAGGTCTTTAAGCTTCAATTCAATTGAATGAATAGTAGACATTTTATAATTCGGATTTCGAGGAGCTGGATTGCTCCCGGGGTTCCGATATCAACCTAGCATACCTAAGACATGCCAAAAGAAAGAGTGGGTAGCCTTACATACCTTATATGTGTCTTATGCTCCCCAAAACTCAAGTCCCGTTTCGCTCAGAATCTGCAAATGGTCAAAGTTACCAATTAGGGATTTCAAGGCTTAAGAATTCACTTAACCTCATTTTTATCTACCGAAATTTCGGCAGCATTTCCCCTATATATATAACACCCCCGAGACTTAGCTCGGCTCAATAAACATCAACCGCAACAACCCACAATATCACAAACATCACAAGTCATACAAAATCACTCTAACGTCAATATTCTTTCTTTCTACATAAATCAACAACTTTCATCCAAACTTCACAACATCGAACTAACACCCACATTATCATATTCATTTACTCGTTCAAAGTTATTCAAACACATTCCAATAATATTCCAAGCGATATACATGAATTTAAGCAATCCGCTACTTTCCATATTCTATTCAAAACTTCTACGAATGCACAAAACTTCCCAAATCACATTGTCTTCCCTCCAAATTTATTAACAACAACCATAATCCACATTTAAAGTCTTACTTCCACAATTATATAAGAATACACATAAATCATATATTTTCCCATAAAAACCCGCAACCATTTCAATGCCAATTCAACTCGCTAAACATTCATTTACGTCATAAATGCCACAACGACGCAACTAACAAACTAAACAAAAATCAAATTCGTCTCCTTCACCATAACATGGCTCACGGCCACTTCATCACACACACACACCCACGGTTTCACACACACACCAAAACTACGAAATTCTCGTTTATTCTCAATCCTTATAATATTCATACAAATTCCATAACACAAAAGTAGCAAAAATTCTTACCTTTTCTTGAAATTCCGACTTGCCGCAAACGTGATTCTTTCGCCAAACTAATTGTGTCACGTTGAAGAGCGTCTTGAATATACTACGAATATGAGAAGAACAAGATTTTTGGGTTAGAATCAAAGCTTGGAAAAAAAAATTCTTTCTTTCCTAAGTTGGCCGAAACCCTCTCTTGGGTGTTCTTCAATTTTTTTGATTTGCTTGCCTTTTCTTGAATGTTCTATGGTTAGCATATATATAATACTCCTTTAATTAAGTTGTCACATGTTAATCACATGACAACTTGTTATGGGTATGGGCCAAAGACATGGCCGACCACCCCTAGCAATTTGGGCCAAATTTTCATATATTTTTTTGAGCCCAATTTATTAGAAATCTCGTTTTGTAATTCCCGAAACTAATTTTCGAAATCTCAATTTTTGCCCTCGGCCTTCCCCGAGGTCTTTGCACCAATACTTCCATAAACAACATAAACATATTAGCTAAAATCAAATTATTTCCATGTAACATACAAGTCTTAATTATTTCACGATTTCCGATTATACGAAAACACGGGATATAACACGAACACACCTATACAGAAGTAGGCACAACCCACATATACGTCTACAGACCTCTAAACAGACCAACCGAATCATATGGCGGGACAGGGCCCCGCCGTACCCCTGAACAAGTACATACATATGCAGCGAACGAAGATATATACCAAAATGTAGGCTCCGGAATAAGAGGAGCACACCAAACAGCAGAAGAGGGTGTCCTAAACGGCTGGATCACCAAACTGTGCGTCTGCAACTGCGGGCATGAAACGCAGCCCCCCCGAAGAAAGGGGGTCAGTACGAAATATGTACTGAGTATGCAAAGCAGAAGATACAGAAAACAAATCTGATGCATAAACGAAATAGAAGTACAGAACATAAGTCCAAACCCAAAATACCAAAATGTTTACTCTCAAAATATAAGTCATGCATAGGGCACAGAGAATATGGTCGCCCGCCCGTCGATGGCGCCATAACACAACATAACACCATAAGGTTTCAAATCTCTGTATCCCCGTCACACATCATAACACAGCATAACGCCATACACAGCATAACACCAAATATAAGTGGAGCCCGACCCTCCAGCGAGTGGCTCGGTGAACCATAAACACAGCATAACACCGGAGTATAACAAAGTGCGCACGACAACAGAACCGGCCCAGGATCCGGCGAAAGATATAACAGAACGCACGAGCAGAGTCGTGCGTAACCATATGCATAAAATCATTATCATGGACTCAAATATAAGTAAAATGACCATACTTGAAAATCGAAATAATAGTCATACCAAATTCTTTCAAAAGTCTTCCGAATTACATAAAGGAAAGTCGCGGGACCCACGGACGGGTATCGACCCGAGCCGGGCCCGCCTATGGAGAACATACTCATCATACGTCATACAAACTCCTACGAAGATATCGAAGCAATCCGAGCCTTTATGTGAAAGATACGACGTCCATAATTACGGAATTCATTAAAACAAAACTTTTTGTGAAACATTTGGAAATCAATTATTTCGAAGACATAAGGATTCATATTTCATCACATCAAACATACGAGTGCCAAGAAATATATAAGAGTCATAACGTACTCGGATTGCGAATTTAGAATTTCCTCGAGGCTCGTGATATAACCTATGTATAACTAAGGCATGCCAAAAGAAGGAAGGTTTGAGCTTTACATACCTCGTACGCACTCCAAGCTAGCCCAACTCAAGCTAATCCCAACCTACGCCTCGGGCTCCCCAAGGTCTACAAATACGCCAACGAATATCAAACATTAGACATAGGCACTTAGGCGATTTACTCCAAACTAATACTCAATTCTATAGAAATTTGGGCAGCATTTCCCCTGTAAATAGGCCAACCCCGAGAATTTAACTCTGACAAATCAACAATCACAACAACAATAACCAACCTAACAACCCGAATGATCAATCCAAAAGGCAATATAACATTAATAGCTCTCTTTTACATCATTCAACAACATTCATAATATTCAATTCGATGGCTTACATTCAAGCCACAATACCGCTCATACATTCAATTACCAACCCGAACCCATACCAACAATATTCAAGGACATTTTAAACAACTTACACAATATTTCCAACAATCCAACAATTGCTCCAATTTTCCCGAAAACAGTCCCTAACCCGAGAACCTCGCTATACACACTTCCGACTTTCGAATCATGATTTGCACCAACAATCCACATTCTAACAATGCTATTCTCATGAAAATAAAAGTTGCATTAATTGCACATAATTCTCCAAATCAGTCCGCAACACTTACCATATCAACTTGCGACATTAAACTCTTATTTCCAACATAAAAGTCATCACAACAACCACTAAAACATTAAGCGACATTAATGCGTTCTTTGGCATATAGTATGACCCACATTCGGCTATCACCACACATTTATATATTAGTGATTCTTATCCATCCTACACACTACAACAATCAAACATGCTACATAAGATAAATTCATCACCTCCACACCACACAACATACACACACCTCACACGGCTAACACACCAAGCACACGACCCACTTCCAACATACCCTATCTCATGATTTTCATCCATTTTAGCATACTACAACATGCATACAACATTTATAACACATAAAACAAGATCAAATCTTACCTTTCTTCTTCAACTCCACACTCTGCCTAGGGTTTGCGATCTACTAAACGGATGGCTTGATCGCTCCAACAACACACTTCCACGTTACTTAGGGACCTTCAATTAGTGGATTTGCACCAAAGAAATATTTTTGGAATGGCTCAAATTGGATTTGGTTTTCCCTAGGCTTGGCCGAATGGTTGTTGTTGAAGTTCTTCAACTTCTTGGTTTATTTTGCTAAGTGTGGAAGTGCTAGAAGATGACTTAGAAGTCATCTTTTGAGCCCCAAGATGAACCCTCCAAGTGTCCATGGTCCACCCATGAGTTGGACCATTTAAAATTGGCCACAAAGTGTGGGACTACTTGCATGATTTTCAACTTCCAATTATGTGACTTTTGGTCCCAACTTTTCCTAAGTGTTCCATGCCAACAATTTCATGAACAACTTATGTCTCAAAATAAAATCGAAGGTCAAAAGTCTCGACTTCAAGTCCCGGAATGGTCTTGGCCCTAACTTATCATAGTTAATCCGGATTGTCCCAATGTATAAAATACGGGACATAACATCCTCCCCCCCTTTAGAACATTCGTCCTCGAATGTTAAATTAGCCTTATCGGGTCTCACTAACATTTCGGGGGAGTTTCTTTTTTAGTAGCATATATCAATTTCTTACCAAAAAATGTAACGAATTTAGAAATTCAAATCACCTGTAACCACACCTTTGTTTCTCTTGTTGCTTGTAGCATCGATTCTGAAATTTGCAAAACATTCTTTCATCTTGCTTCTCATCCGATGCCCTCGTCACACTTCTCGGTTCCTTCAAAGGTTTTACTTAATCATATTTCTTATCTTTCATCTTTCTCGATATTCCCACTCACTCTCTTTCCAAATATCGTCGCATTGAATTTAACTTGTAGCGTAATCAAGGTCTATCTATTTAATAACACTTGTGCCCTACCTTCCGCTTTGTCTCATGTGTTCCGTTTAGTAATGCCTTCCGCATATCGCAACATTTGTCGCTGGGACTCGCCTCTTAATCACTATGGTCCCCAGGGGAGAGTCATATGCATACATTTACATTTACTACTATCTTGCTTACAAACATTCCCAACCGCTATTCAAATTCACTCTAAATCTTGAGCGGTATTGCGCTTTCTTCATTTCACCCATTTAGTCCGCTTCGGTCTGCGTGACTTCTGTAAGGGTGCTAGCTACTCCACACATTCTCTTTTCCTTTTTATAATGCTGGAAAAATTTGGGCAGAGGTTCCTCTGTACTTCTTACTATCCCAACATCTGCACGCAGAAATACAAACAATGCCTCACAGGGCCAACATATATACATACGTATCATATCGTATCATAGCCGCACAAAGCTAATAATTTCAAATAAAGGCATAAAGATGTCGAGACTTACCTCACATGTCCAACTCAAACTGCACCTATTACACTTTCCTGTTTATTTTCCCTTTTCGATCTTCAACTTTATATTACAATCATACTTCAAATGACTTCCCCAACTTACATCTTTCATACCATTGCTTACCTGTGTACTGTGTAGCTTCCAATATCATTAGTCGCTGTCCTTTGTCGATACCGTTCTCCAGCTGAAATTAAGGGTTAGTAAAAAGGAATTCATTTCCTACAGTTGGCTCTATCGCACGATCTAAGATCCAAAGAAAGGTAACACCCTAAATGTCCTGTAGCCTCCTGTTTATAGATGTGGTGCACAACACACCGATAAACAAGACTCTACGAGACACGACCTGTAGATATTCCGAGGACAAACCGCTCTGATACCACTTCTGTCACGACCTAACCCCGTAGGCCGTGACAAGTGCCCGAACTGGGCACCCGAACACACTCATCAATTCCGAATCACATACAAATAGCGTATACGGGCACAAATATCACACGCTGCCACAAATCATATCAAACTGTCTCAGACACATTTTGAAACACAACCATAAATGTACATATATATCAAAAGCCGACAAGGCTATCAAATGGCGCCACGGCCCAAAACATATACAAACGCACGCCGACAAGACTGCCATGGCGAGTGGGATCATACAAACACACCTATACAGAAGTAGGCACAACCCACATATACGTCTACAGACCTCTAAACAGACCAACCGAATCATATGGCGGGACAGGGCCCCGCCGTACCCCTGAACAAGTACATACATATGCAGCGAACGAAGATATATACCAAAATGTAGGCTCTGGAATAAGAGGAGCACTCCAAACAGCAGAAGAGGGTGTCCTAAACGGCTGGATCACCAAAATGTGCATCTGCACCTGCGGGCATGAAACGCAGCCCCCCGAAGAAAGGGGGTCAGTACGAAATATGTACTGAGTATGCAAAGCAGAAGATACAAAAAACAAATCTGATGCATAAACGAAATAGAAGTACAGAACATAAGTCCAAACCCAAAATACCAAAATGTTTACTCTCAAAATAAAAGTCATGCATAGGGCACAGAGAATATGGTCGCCCGCCCGTCGATGGCGCCATAACACAGCATAACACCAGAAGGTTTCAAATCTCTGTATCCCCGTCACACATCATAACACAGCATAACGCTATTCACAGCATAACACCAAATATAAGTGGAACCCGGCCCTCTAGCGAGTGGCTCGGTGAACCATAAACACAGCATAACACCGGAGTATAACAAAGTGCGCACGACAACAGAACCGGCCCGAGATCCGGCGAAAGATATAACATAACGCACGAGCAGAGTCGTGAGTAACCATATGCATAAAATCATTATCATGGACTCAAATATAAGTAAAATGACCATACTTGAAAATCGAAATAATAGTCATACCAAATTCTTTCAAAAGTCTTCCGAATTACATAAAGGAAAGTCGCGGGACCCACGGACGGGTATCGACCCGAGCCGGGCCCGCCTATGGAGAACATACTCATCATACGCCAAACAAACTCCTACGAAGATATCGAAGCAATCCGAGCCTTTATGTGAAAGATACGGCGTCCATAATTACGGAATTCTTTAAAACAAAACTTTTTGTGAAACATTTGGAAATCAGTTATTTCGAAGACATAAGGATTCATATTTCATCACATCAAACATACGAGTGCCAAGAAATATATAAGAGTCATAACGTACTCAGATTGCGAATTTAGAATTTCCTCGAGGCTCGTGATATAACTTATGTATAACTAAGGCATGCCAAAAGAAGGAAGGTTTGAGCTTTACATACCTCGTACGCACTCCAAGCTAGCCCAACTCAAGCTAATCCCAACCTACGCCTCGGGCTCCCCAAGGTCTACAAATACGCCAACGAATATCAAACATTAGACATAGGCACTTAGGCGATTTACTCCAAACTAATACTCAATTCTACAGAAATTTGGGCAGCATTTCCCCTGTAAATAGGCCAACCCCGAGAATTTAACTCGGCCAAATCAACAATCACAACAACAATAACCAACCTAACAACCCCAATGACCAATCCGAAAGGCAATATAACATTAATAGCTCTCTTTTACATCATTCAACAACATTCATAATATTCAATTCGACGGCTTACATTCAAGCCACAATACTGCTCATACATTCAATTACCAACCCGAACCCATACCAACAATATTCAAGGACATTTTAAACAACTTACACAATATTTCCAACAATCCAACAATTGCTCCAATTTTCCCGAAAACAGTCCCAAACCCGAGAACCTCGCTATACACACTTCCGACTTTCGAATCATGATTTGCACCAACAATCCACATTCTAACAATGCTATTCTCATGAAAATAAAAGTTGCATTAATTGCACATAATTCTCCAAATCAGTCCGCAACACTTACCATATCAACTTGCGACATTAAACTCTTATTTCCAACATAAAAGTCATCACAACAACCACTAAAACATTAAGCGACATTAATGCGTTCTTTGGCATATAGTGTGACCCACATTCGGCTATCACCACACATGCATATATTAGTGATTCTTAGCCATCCTACACACTACAACAATCAAACATGCTACATAAGATAAATTCATCACCTCCACACCACACAACATACACATACCTCACACGGCTAACACACCAAGCACACGACCCACTTCCAACATACCCTATCTCATGATTTTTCATCCATTTTAGCATACTACAACATGCATACAACATTTATAACACATAAAACAAGATCAAATCTTACCTTTCTTCTTCAACTCCACACTTTGCCTAGGGTTTGCGATCTACTAAACGGATGGCTTGATCGCTCCAACAACACTTCCACGTTACTTAGGGACCTTCAATTAGTGGATTTGCACCAAAGAAATATTTTTGGAATGGCTCAAATTGGATTTGGTTTTCCCTAGGCTTGGTCGAATGGTTGTTGTTGAAGTTCTTCAACTTCTTGGTTTATTTTGCTAAGTGTGGAAGTGCTAGAAGATGACTTAGAAGTCATCTTTTAAGCCCCAAGATGAACCCTCCATGTGTCCATGGTCCACCCATGAGTTGGACCATTTAAAATTGGCCACAAAGTGTGGGACTACTTGCATGATTTTCAACTTCCAATTATGTGACTTTTGGTCCCAACTTTTCCTAAGTGTTCCATGCCAACAATTTCATGAACAACTTATGTCTCAAAATAAAATCGAAGGTCAAAAGTCTCGACTTCAAGTCCCGGAATGGTCTTGGCCCTAACTTATCATAGTTAATCCGGATTGTCCCAATGTATAAAATACGGGACATAACACTATGGATTATATCAAAATAGAACTTCTGGAATCGTAGACACGTATCAAGACATAACGAAACAACTTCTGGAAATCAAGAACATTGGCCGTCCTAGTTTCTCTAAGAATAAGAGTTCCTTTAAAATCACATGCTCGTCGTCTATTTTTTTATAAAGATCATGCCAAAAGAAAGAAGGGTTAGCTACACATACCTTTGGTGCTTAATCTGTGACTTGATATGTATACGCTGTCCAAAGTATCTTAACCTATATTAAGACGTCAAGACTATAGTTAAGCTACGGAAAGGCGTAAAACGTACTTCAACGTTAGTAGCTTATTTCTAGACAATTGGTGGCATTTCACCTACATTGCTCATTTCCCTCATTTTCAAACCAACTATAACAACCAAATAAACATCAACAACCACACGTTCAAATACTATATCAAGACTAGCCAAACAAGATTCAGGAATACTCCGAACAGCCCGCATAGCATTCCAATCAGCCCACACATCACAACATTCAATAATCGATAACATAACGGCTACGACATATTCAAGTTACTCTTAATAATTTATAGCCATAACACTTCATCGAAAAGACCTTATAATAGTTCAACCGTTACAAAAACACAACGCATAATCTCAACTACACTTAGTCCTCCAATTCAAACAAGAACAACAGCACGCCCAAAATAGCCCCTAATCACAACTTAACAATGCCCGATAATCTAACGAACATCTAAGAATACACCAGCAGACCACATACGCTTCGTATACGATATTTTATACGCTTCTTTCATTCGAATTTATGAATCATATCAGCAATACACGACAACAACATCAATTATTCATACACAAGAAAATTGCCTTAATATCACAACAAGTTCTTAAGACAGCCCACTAAATAAATACAACTTTAATTCCAACCATCAAATTCCTTCACTTTCATCATATAATCCATGACAACAACAAGGAAAATACTAATTAAAATTAATTCACCATTATTAAGTTAGAACAGCCCCCAACACGTCCCAAACAACAGCTTAGCATCAACACACAATTTCTTACATCGAATTTCACATCTACTAATTTATACAAAGTCAAAACCACCTCTAAAACATGTAAGAGAGAATTAAATCTTACCTTAACAAGCTTGGCTCCTTAACGTTGCTGAAATTTGTTGATTCAATTAACAAACGTTCTTGCTGCCCCAAGAATTAATTCACGTTGCTAATCACTGGGATGTTTATAAAACCTTAGAATTTTAATTTTTGCTATCAAGATCATGGAATTGCTCAAGAAGTGCCATGGCCGTAAGCTGCCATGGCTGAGCCTCTCTCTCTAACTTAGGAACCTCTCTCTCTTTCACTAATTTTGTGAATGGAAAATATGATCAATGAGTTATTTTGTGACTTATATATGCAGCCCCTATGTTTTACACGTGCCCCACTATAGCATGGGCCAATCAGAATTGGCCATGTTGTATTGGGGCCCATTCAGCCCACTAATAACTTGATTAATATTAAATGATCACTAATCACCACTTAATAATCTAATCATGGTTAATTAATCCCTAATCTCCACTAATATTTTTATACTAATTGAAATTTATAACGAATCGTGCACTTGTTAAAATCGGGGATTAAAAAGTCCTTGTCTCATACCCCACAATTAATCTTGTCCTTGAACGTATATCGATTAGCTTACGAATAATCCAATGTATAAAAATACGGGATATAACAAACTGTCCCCCATCTTTCTCCAAAGTTCAAAGAACTGAGTTTCCTTAATCCACTCGCCCTCAAATGCTTCTCTAGCTTATTATCTGAACTTAAACTCTCATGATCATAAGGTAGGTGCATATAATTTCATATATCCTAAAAGGTACTCCAGTATCCACGATTACGCAGCTAACACCTAATGAATCTTAACGTACTAAACTACAAGGTGTCACACTTTCTTTCTAAAGGCATGATTTCTCTATTGTGGATCCTTCTAAGATGTCCATAATGTTCTGTTCCAGAAAATTCTAGAGGATCATGACTCTCAAGATTCTTAAGATATCATTGATTTAAAAAAAAAGTTCTTCATTGTGATGATAATAACGATGATGATGAGGATGGTAATTCCATAATAGAAATCGGGGGTTTACCAACTTTATGTCACCCCGATAGAGTTATAATGTTCCTTTTGGATACTCATGTATGTCATATGTGTAATAGCTATTTTATTATGCCAAGCTTATATAGCCGAGTCTGATATCTATTGCGCGCGCACCACTGCAGTTGGGTACGGACAACACCGAGTCTTGTTATGGCCGGGTATGGATGACACCGAACCTATATGGTCGGGTATGGTATAATTTTATGTATATGTATATGTATGGAATGTTTTCTTTAGAGAAAGGTTAGGTAAGCATGATGAACGTCTCGAGAGGTATAAATGGTCCTTCTATCTTATATTATTCTTCATGCTTTTATCATGTTACTATTCATGCCTTACATACTCAGTACATTGTTCGTACTGACGTCCTTTTGTTTGTGAACGTTGTGTTCATGCCCACAGGTAGACTGGAGACAAACCAGACCTTTAGGTAGCATCGTCGGTGATTGCATAGCAGTGCTCCTTTTGATCTGGAGCTGCAATAGTTGGTATTATTCTTTTGTGTACATATATGGGCATGGCGGGGTCCTGTCCCATGTTTATGATATTACATACTCTTCGTAGAGGCTCGTAGACAGATGTGTATAGCTAGATATCCCTCAGCTTTGTTGGCTCATATTTTGTATATCATTTTTATAGCCTTGTTGGCTTGTGTATATATGGGCATAGTTAATGATGATTACATAAAGGCGCTTACGTCCGATGAAATTTGTGTTATTTAGTTCATGGTAATTATGAGATAGCTATGTGGCTCACCTAGATATGATTATGAAGATATGTTAGGAGGTACTCGGTAGGGTAGCTACGGGTACCCGTCATGGCCCTCTGGTAGGGTCGTGACAAAAGTGGTATCAGAACAGTGCGCCTTAGGGTATGTCTACAAGCCGTGTCCAGTAGAGTCTTGTTTATGGGTATGAAGTGTGCCACATTTATAAGCAGGAGACTGCGGGCATTTAGGAATGAATGACCTTCTTCCTCATCATAGATCGTGCGATAGAGCCAGGATATAAGAATTTCCATTTTCATAACTGTGTCCTGTGTTTTCTACAATTCCTGTAAAGAGAAAAGTTACAGCAGCCCAAAAGGGCAAGACAGGGGCAGGTAGGAGAACCGATCTTGTGCCGCCGATAGATATACAGGAGGGTGAGTCTCATAATGAGGTTCCATCTCGGTCCTCTCACTTACCGCCTGCTTCAGAGAAGCATGAAGGAGCCTCAACTTCAGCTCTAGCACCCCGAATTCCTCCACGAGATGCCTCAGGCCAAGAGGTGAAAGATCTCATCCATTTGATGACTCAGTTAGTCATCGCTTAGGCCCAGCAGCAAGGTACGAGGCATGGTGATAGAGATTTTAGTGCTAGAGCCTGTGATTTTATCAGTTTGAACCCTTCAGAATTCTTTGAATCATAACCGAATGAGGACCCGCAGAGCCTTATAGATGGAACGTTAAGAACATTGCGGATAATACATGCTTCAGATGTTGAGTCGGTAGAGTTGGCCTCCTATAGATTACGGGATGTTGCGGTTCATTGGTATACGAATTGGATGTCTTCTAGAGGAGTTAATGCACCCCCACCGGTGTGGCAAGTGTTTTTGGGTGCTTTCCTCCGATCCTATTTGCTGCCAGAGGTTGGACGGGCTAGAGCTGTCAGGTTCTTGAATCTTAGACAAGGAAATATGAGTGCCCTAGAGTAGCCTACGTTTCAATTCTTTGGATAGGTATGCTCCGGCCATGGTAGCCGATATGGCAGATCGTGTGCACCTGTTTGTGAATGGCATAGGGCTACATTTGATGGATGAGTGTTTGACGGCTTTACTTCAGGATGGTATGGATATTTATCGCATCCAGGCCCATTTCCAGAATTTGGAAGAGCGACAACAATGACGGGGGAATGAGCATGAGTATGATAGGTGTTTTAGCAAGAGAGCAAGATCCTCATGTCCTGTTAGTGAGCTTAGAGGAGGTCAGAGGCAGCAGTATTCTAGACACTCAGGCCATTCAGCGACTAGTGTACCTCCATAATTTGCGGGCCAGATATTTGATCACCCTATTCGCTCCGGACTGGGTCAGAGTTTTGGAGCTTCGGGTTCTCAGTATAGCGGGTGATTCTGGCCAGATGAGACCACCTTTACCACGACGCACTCAGTGCGATAAGCTACATCGGGGACAGTGCCGATTAGGTTTGGATGTTTGCTATGCTTGCGGCCAGTCAGGCCATATTATGCGGGAGTGTCCGTTCCGAGGTGGTAGGGGCACGGTTCAGCCCACAGGTTCAGCAGCTTGTTCTTTATCATCTATACGCCCTCTGAGGCAGTGCTCACAAACACTACTAGGTACTGGTAGGGGCAGAGGAGGAGCACCGTATTTATGCACTGGCTGGGCGACAGGATCTAGAGTCCTCTCCTGATGTTATCACAAGTATATTATTTATATCTTCTCAAGATGTGTTGTAACGACCTGTTTGGTCGTTATTGTTCTTTCGGCATTTTCGCCCGTTTTTGAGAATTTATTAGCTCATATTTTACCTCACGGGATGTTGACACGCTTCTCTGTATAGATCGGATTTGGGAAAATTTTGTGAAAATATAGGCTTAAAGTGAAAAATGTTTGACCTAAAGTTGACTTTTGGGCAAATGAACCATTTTCAGAATTCCGTCAATTTCGAGAGGTTCGAATGCTGGGCCGCATATTAGCCGTCAACTCCCCATTTTTGGTGATAATTATGCCCAAAACCACCCCCATATTGAGGAGGGAGTATGCGGCCGCATACTCAGTATGCTGAGTCACATACTCACCGCAACACGGAGCGGCGGGCAGAATTAGACACCTTTTTAAACCCCAAAGGACCCCATTCTTCACATTAACTTTCCATACTTATTTCCCCACATTAAAAGAAGGTTCTTGAGAGTTATTGAAGGATCCTTAACACTCCAAACCTTTCCATATCATCAATAGAGAATATCTGCATCAAAACCCAAACATCCATGAGAAGTTGATTATTCTTGCTTCTCTTCAAAGTTGTGATAAACTTGGTCTTGAAAGGAGTTGGGGAAGGTGAAGTTCTTCTATAATAAGGTATGATCTTCCTATTATTTACATTATTGAGTGGATATAAAGGTTTAGTAACTCTTGGAAAGGAAAAGAATTAAAGTGGAGAAGTCTTAAATGTTGAAGTGAAGAAGATGCATATGAGATGAACTTGAAAAAGGGATTTTGGATAAATTTGAGATTGAATTGAATGTAACTTCTTGAATATGGTATTGTGAACTTTATTATTCTTGTTTGGGAGTTGATTTGTAATTTGGTGGAAGTTGATAAAACAGGGGAAATGCGGCCCAAATTTCGTTAGTTCGTTAATTGCACTAGTTTGAACTTAGAAATGTTTTCAAGACTTAACCTTAGTGTGAATCCTCTTGAATGTATATTTTGTGGACTTTGGAGGAGATCGTTAGATAGTTAAGAAGACGTAAAGGTATGTAAGGCTAACCATTTCTTTCCAAAGGCATGATTTCCCTATTGTGGATCCTTCTAAGATGTCCGTAATGTTCTATTCCTAGAAAATGCAAGAGGCTCATGACTCTCAAGATTTTTTAAGATAATTGATAAAAAAAAAAGTTCTTCATAGTGATGATGATAATGATGATGATGAGGATGGTAATTCCATAATAGAAATCGGGGGTTTACCGACTTTATGTCACCCCGATAGAGTTATAATGTTCCTTTTTGATACTCATGTATGTCATATGTGTAATAGCTATTTAATGATACCGAGCTTACATAGCCGGGTATGATATCTATTGCGTGCGCACCGTCGCAGTTGGGTACGGACAACACCGAGTCTTGTTATTGCCGGGTATGGATGACACCGAACCTACATGGTCGGGTGTGGTATCATTATATGTATATGTATTGAATGTTTTCTTTAGAGAAAGGTTAGGTAAGCATGATGAACATCTCAAGAGGTATAAATAGGTCCTTCTATCTTATGTTATTCTTCATGCTCTTATCATGTTACTATTCATGCCATACATATTCAATACATTGTTCGTACTGATGTCCTTTTTTGTGTGGACGCTGTGTTTATGCCCACAGGTAGACAGGGAGATAGACCTTCGTCGGTGATTGCATAGCAGTGCTCCTTTTGATCCGGAGCTGCAACAGTTGGTATTATTCTTTTGTGTACATATATGGGCATGGCGGGGTCGTGTCCCGTCTTTATGATATTACATACTTTTCGTAGAGGCTCATTGTCACGACCCAACCCCGTAGGCCGTGACTAGTGCCCGAGATGGACACCCATATACGCTTACTTACCAAATCAACATATCAATGACTTATCCATATCCAACATATATTAATTATTACAGATATTAAGGGCAGATGTTGCCTTAAGCGGTCGCATATATCCAACACATCATACAGGAGCCACCAGGGCTGTCGTAGAACATATCGTCCAAAGCATATACATAAGTATATATATACATACAAGCCGTTAAGGCTGTCATAGCAAATAGGACCGCTTAGACGCAAATCACAGACATAACCGAACAATAACGACCCATGACCCACATATATGTCTACAGGCCTCTAACAAACACAACAGAGTCATATGACAGGACAGGGCCCCGCCATACCCTTGAATATACACATACATATATATAACGGAGGAGTCTGTACCAAAATATGGGCTCCAGATCAAGGGAGCACTCCAAGGCAG
The DNA here is from genome assembly GCF_019175385.1 of Lycium barbarum. Taxonomy (NCBI): domain Eukaryota; kingdom Viridiplantae; phylum Streptophyta; class Magnoliopsida; order Solanales; family Solanaceae; genus Lycium; species Lycium barbarum. Next base: position 65,409,800 of record NC_083347.1, on the reverse strand, counting down.
CAGAACAGATAACCTAAGTTGTCGGGTCACTCACACGAACGTCTGTACCTGCGGGCATGAAACGCAGCCCCCGAAGAAGAGGGGGTCAGTACGGAATATGCACTGAGTATGTAAGGCATGAAATACAACTGGAAAGATCATAACTGAAATAGAGATTCCGGGAGTCAAGTATCATAATAAGGAAACCACTGTACCTGTGTAGTACGGAACAGAATCAAACATTTTCATATCGCATACCGTACCCGGCCCATTATGGGACTCGGTGAATGAAACCATGTCATTATGTCATCATGAATACATGTATACATATACCGTACCCGACACTCTAGTGAGGTACTCGGTGAACAAAGTCATGCATGTCAACATTATATATCATATATATACCGTACCCGGCCCTCTAGTGAGGGGCTCGGTAAGTGAAGTCATATCATCATATCAGTATGCCATCATATCATCATGCATATACATACATACATACCATACCCGGCCTTCTAGTGAGGGACTCGGTGAATCAAATCATCATATGCGCTCCTGGCCACCATAACATATCATCATCTCATCACATCATCATATGCATATACCGTACCCGGCCCTCTATTGAGGGACTCGGTGAACAATGCAGTGGGGTGCGCACGATAACATACCCGGCCCGGGACTCGGTGAATAGACATATTGAGGCGTGCACGAGCAGAGTAGTGAGAAACTATATGCATTTAAATCAAGACTCGATAGATAGGTGCGCAAATCGACACTTGAGGATCATAAACACGTTTCGAGTCAATCCGAGTTAGTATGAAAAAGTTATGGACGTTTTAGTACAGAACCTTCTACAAACATTTCAGAAGCCATATTTGGAAATCAAAGCAACAATCATGTCAAGCACCTTTCGGATATCGTTATGGATCAAATCAAATAAAGCTTTTGGAACCATATGTACATATCAAAATATATCAAAGACTCAATGGAATAATCGAACGTGCTAGCATTTGAATATCAACACTTTAGTCATATCAATTATCTTTCGAATGCCATTCGGAAACATATCAAACAGAACTTCGGACATCATAGATCCGCATCAAAACCATATGAAACAGCTTATGGAAATCAATGATAGTAGCCATCCTAGTGGCTCTAAGAATAGGAGTTTCTTTGAAATCATACATATACGTCATTTGTTCGTTTCATAAAGATCATGCCAAAAGAAAGAAAGGTAAGCCTTACATACCTTGCCCGCTTTCTACGCTAGTCCGAACTTAAGTCTTTGACTTCGCAAGATCTACAACAATATTCATACATACCAAACATTAGCCATAAACACTTAGGAGTCCAATTCTAAACCAACACTTTTATCTACAGAAATTTCGGCAGCATTTCCCCTGTAAATGCAACATCCCGAGAATTCAACTCGGCTATATCATCAACAACGAATCCGAGAATTTAACTCGGCCAAAATATCAACAACAATACCAACTGTTATTCTAACAATATCCACAATCGATTCAAAACGCATACTAACATTAGCAACTTCTTCCTACAAACTTCAACGGCGTCTCATTTATGTTCAATTCATATTTGCTCACACATTCAAGTACTAATCCGAAGCCATTCAAACAATATTCAAGAACGTTTCAAACAATCCGCACAATATTCAAAATAATCTAACCATTATTCCACTCTACCCGAAAGCTTCCAATTGCAACAAGAACAACACATTCTCTTCCTTCAATTTCATGAACTACACCAACAATTCACACACTAACAACATTGTTTTCCATAAATACAAGAAGACTATATTCAAATCACATTAACTTCTAAAACAACTCTCCAACCATCACGACTTCACTAGAATCATCAAACTTTCATTATCAACATAGCATCCACAACGACAACAACCAAAACACTAGACAAAATAAGCGAGTCATTATTCTTACACACACACACATACACGGCCACACACACTACATATACAAGGCCACCACACAACTTCCATATTTTCATGAATTTCATTCATTTCTACATACTACAACATACACAACCATCCATAACATATAAAAGAAGATTGAATCTTACCTTTTTCCCTTAACTTTTCATTTGGCTAGAATTTGTAGCTTGCAAGAATAAATGTTCTACTTGCTCCAATGACCACTTCACCTTGCTAGGGACCTTCCAATTAGTAGAAAATAATTTTTAAACAATTTTTCCCAAGGTTCTTCTTCCACCAAGTATGGCCGAATGGCCCCTTGTTTCTTTCTCTTCTCCAAATTTCTTGAATCTTCTATGAATATGACTAATAAGTCTCCTTTTTGGACTTATTTATTTTGCTCCCATATGGGCCTTGGCCCATTTATTTTTGGACGGCCAAATGGCCCCTTAAGTTCAAGCCCACTTTTTTTTTTTTTTGTTTTGTAATTCATGAAAAATTATTCTCCAAATTCCAAATTTTCCCTTAGCCTTCCTCCATATTTCTATGAGTCATCTTGCGAATTTCCCTTTTTACCCCTAACATTTCTTAATATTTCCACTTCAAAACTTTTATGAACAACTTGTGTGCTACACAGAATCAAAATATAACCTTGTCCTTAACTTCGCGCGATTATGTTGAATTATCCGAATGTACAAAATGCGGGATATAATACTCATAGACAGATGTGTAAAGCTAGATATCCCTCAGCTGTGTTGGCTCATAGTTTGTATATCATTTTGATAGCCTTGTCAGCTTGTGTATATATGGGCATAGTTAATGATGATTATATAAAGGCGCCTACGTCCTATGAAATTTGTGTTATTTAGTTCATGGTAATTATGAGATAGCCATGTGGCTCACCTAGATGTGATTATGAAGATATGTTAAGAGGTACTTGGTAGGGTAGCTCCGGGTGCCCGTCATGGCCCTCCGGTTGGGTCGTGACAATAAAATATCTCTGTAACCATACCATCATGTGTAAATGGGCCAGAAGGGCCGTCAAAAAACAATCTGAATAAAAAATAAGGAGTACTCGACAAAGAATGACCCTATGAGATATACGGTTCTACTACGATGACATGAACATCTGTATCTCAAACCAAAGGTCGACAAGGCCATACAAAACATCTACATGCATGATATCTGTCAACAAGCCTCTAAGGAGTACATAAAAGTCACAAGGTTGGGACAGGGCCCTGCCATCCCCTTAACATATGTACATAAGCATACTGGCCCAAAAGGAAACTACGGAGCAAATGGAGTGTAAAAACACCTTTCCCTGAGCCAGCAACCTACTGGGTGGATCGTCAACCTGTCTACTGGGATCATCGGGCATGAAACATTGCATCCCCAAGCATAGGGATGCCATTACGGATAAAGTACTAAGCATGTAAGGAAAGAACAACAACATAAGTAAAGGCATCAATCTAAGAATGAGTAAGATGATCAACCTCGTCTCAGAATCGCCTCCGAGGGCTATTATATACATGAATGTGATATTTATATATATATGTATGTATGTATATATATATATGTATGTATATATATATATATATATATCATCGGCGGAGCCACAAACGGACTCATAATATCATTGGAGCCACCACGTACTCATAAGTGTCATTAGATCCACACACAGGCTCGTAATAATATTAGAGCCACACACAGACTCATCATAATATTATATATGTATGCATGCATGTATATGAGTCATAGAAAGACTTCTTAAACTTATTGGAACCATGAAAGATACCATAAGGTCATCAGAGTGACGCAAGGTCGGTATACCTCTGAATGGTTTATGTGAGATACTTCGTCAATCATACAATGTTTGTAAGAATCAAAAAATACCAACAACCATGATTCATGGAGAGTTCAACAAAAATATCATATTCAATTCATTATACATCGAGGGCAAAGAACGTACACCTCTACAACTACTGAGAATTAGTATTTTTATGAACATCGTTCGCTTTCGTGTCTTTCGTTGGAGGCATACCAAAAGAAAGAAAGAATATGCCTTAACTTACCTTTGTCTTTTACTTAACGACTCAACGTAAATCTTCCCAAAGACTTCAATCTATATTATGACAGTAAAACCTGTAGTAAATGCCATAGAAGGACTTATAAACTTACTTCTAAGTTAGTAGGTCATTTATATAAAATCGGACAACTTCTAAGTTAGTGTGGAGACGAAGTTTTAGCTGTAAATGATAAAAAAAATGACCCCTCAAATGTATTTAAAATGAAACAAGGTCGGCCACTGCCATAGTGGGTCCCGAAAGGGGCTGCCTCTGTAGTCTTGCCAAAATGCGAATATATCTCTACTCCGACATCTTTTGGAAAAGCGATTTAATGCATTGGAAACGAGACTCATATACCTTATATTTGGTGGGTGGACCGCCTCTTTACTCCTAGTATATTGGGAGAAAAGCTCAGTGACATTAGAAAAAGAATTCAGCAAAATTGTGAATGTAAATTGCGATAACTTTCGCCGACTTTTATTTTACAACTTCCTTGACTTAAAAACTTAACATACAAATATTATATGATTCAAGTACCTTAAAATAGGACCTCCTAATTGTATTAAGCCCTCCTAGTTTAACCCCGAAAGTACGGCTTATAACATAATTGACTTGTTTAACCATGAAACCTTATGGTACATGCTTAACATTTGTTTAATAGCATCCTTAGCCTTGTTGGGGTTTCATGACTCCTCTAGGCACACATTAGTTAACTTACGATACGAACGACGTGAAAAATATCCGTGATATAACAGTATCAGCACAGGTCTGTCCTAGGATAACTGTAAGCAGTGTCTAGCAGAGTCTTACTTATGAATGTATTGGGCACCATATTTTTATTCAGGAGGCTACAGGGCATTTTGGAATTAGTTACCCTTCATTCAGATTTGAATCGTGCTATAGATCTGAGTCATAAGAAGTCAAACGTCGCTCGTGCTTGATTATGTTATTTAGATATTCCTATGAAAGGAACAACTACAGCTATTTAGAAGGCTAAGATAGTTGAGAGAGGGTATGAGTAGACCGCTGCCAACTGATATAGATCAATCTGGGAATCAGGGCACATCACCTTCTAGAGTATCCCCTACTCAACCCGTACCTGAGGAGCCTTATAGAGCCCAACATCTACAGTTCCTCCCTCAGTTTCATCAGATCAGGACACCATGTCACGACCCAGCTAGAGGTCCATAACAAGTACCCGGAGCTAGCCCACCTAGCACCACCTTTCAGACTTATCATTAAACTCAACTTGAACATGCACTATTCTCAACACAAGCTTATCATGAAATGATCTTCGAATATCTCTCAAAACATATATGTACATAAGCCCTCGAGGCTACAAAATGACAAACAGATAATTTACACAAAGAGATCACTTAACTTCTACTACCTACACATATGTATCTACAAGCCTCTAACTGAAGTATTGAAATCATAAGGACGGGACAGGACCCCGCCATGCCCAAATATGCACACAAAAGAATATACTAATATGCTGCAACTCCGGAGTAGTGGAGTGCTCATGTATGTCTGCTGATAAAGCTCATAAGCATCTGTGCCGTCTCCCTGTCTACCTGCGGGCATGAACGCATCGTCCATAAAAGAAAAGACGTCAGTACGAACAATGTACTGAGTATGTAAGGCATGTATGATAGCATAATAAAGAAATAAGAGAGCATAAGATGAAAGAGTAACCAGTAACTGATTGCCTCTGAAGGCGAAGTCATGTATGCTAACTTTTGTATTAAATATCATATCATATATACATACATATACTGCCCGACTATATAGGTACGGTGTAATCATCATTAGCCTGCGTCCGGGCCTCCCGCGTCCGGGGTAACCATCTCATGCCGCCCACTAGTGGTGTCTGCCCGGCCACTAGGCACGATGTAAATATCATGATAGCCGCCCACTACGCCCATCGTAGTAGTGTCTGCCCGACCAACTAGGCACGGTGTAATCATACATATACATTGCATAAAGCATGCATGAGAGCTCAAGTAAAAGTTATAACTCTATCGGAGTGACGTAATGTCGGGAACCTCCGATTACATTATAGATCAAACATCATCGCTAGGTCTCAACTTGAAGGAACTGGTATCATGAGGTGAGATGGCCAATAATGAATAACATCAAGGAAATTATGAAATAAGATCATTATGCTCATAATAGCATCAATTCATAAGCTTTTGAATGTCTAGAAATAGAATCATTATTATCATCATTACCATAAAACACATCTTATCTCTTCCTCATAAAAAGCTCTTAATAACCTTTAACTTTAAACTTTTGGGATGTAAGAAGGTCATGGAAACATAGAGAAGAAATCATAATATAGAAGTCATGCTTTTGAAAGAAAAGGACTAGCCTTAACATACCTTTTACGTCTCCTTAGCGACTAAACGTTCTCCTTCCAAGCTCACAACTCTACATTCAAGAAAATTCATACTAAATTAGATCATTTAAATCATGCTTAAGTCTAAACTAAAGCGACTAAGAGCTAACGAAAATTGGGCAGCATTTCCTTTGTTCAACAACTTTCTCCATATAATAAACAATTCCCAAACATCAATAGCAACACCCACAATACCATAATTAATAGATTTTTTCAAGTTAAACATTGTCCAATCCTCAAAACTCCTTTTCAATGTCATCCACATCAATAACTACAACACAACACCATATTTATCTACATATAATACTTTCTCAACATCATTGGTGTCATTCACAACAAGGCTATAGTATACTAAGAATCATGACTCAAGTTAACTTACTACGCAAAATACACTTAAATCCATACTTAAGCTTCATATTCTCCTTTCTTCCCATCATTCAATTCATTCAACAACTAAATACTCTTAATAACATGAAATAGATGTAAAACTCACCTTTGATCCTGTAAGGATGGACTTTAGATGAATATACTTCACTGGAGAAAAAACCCCAACTTCAATACAAAATGAATTCTTGATTCTACAAACCCTAGTGAGCCTTCCTTCACTTGATTCTCTTGGTTCTTGGTAATTAATCCTTGATTTCTCTTGGATTTATGTGGATATGGTGTGGTGAATGTTCTATAGCTTTCAAGAGTTGTGGAGAATGTGGGAGATGAATTAAATGATCGTGGGTTATATATATATATATATATAAAAAGAGAAAAATCTGGAAAAAGTGACCTAATTGAGTTATATGGACACTTATACGGTCCGTGTAATTTTATGTGGTTCGTGTAATTTTATACGGTCCGTATAAGTGATCGTATAATGCCACTGGGCATTGGCCTTCTCTGGAAAGGTTATACGGACCGTATGAAGTTATACGGATAGTATAAGTGGTCGTATAACTCCACTTTTCTGAAATTATTCTCATTGATTCGTTCGATCTGAAATTCTTATGGAACCTTCTTGGCACTTTTGTAACACTTCATTAACCATCTAAGGAGCCCTATAGCTTCTCTTTAAGACATTACTAGATAATCATTAGCTCGATACTTGCAAAACCTTCCCAACCACAACTTATACTTTACTTCCTTCGACGAACTTAATTTCTCCGATTCATAATACTTCAAAAATCTTGTAGTATACACCTTTAAGCTGCCAAATACCCTCCTTAAGGTCATATGGACTTCATGTTCGCCTTAAGATTGCATTAGTTTATTCACAGCACAACAACACGAAATGTCCGAGGTGTAACATTCTCCCCCCCTTAGGAACATTTGTCCTCGAATGTTAAGTTCTTGGGGATTCTACAAAAATTTCGCTAGAGTTTCCCCTGTAATATGGAACTACCATCCTATCACAGCAACCTAAAATAACATCGCCTTGCAGGGTATAATAACAACAACAAGAAACATGGCCACACACGACCCAAAAGTATTAAAAGAAAGCACTACATACCTGTGGACAATGGTGTCTCGTCCTGAACCTCTTCTGCGGGAGGAAATAAATGCGGATATCTGGACTTCATATCTTCTTCTGCTTCCCAAGTCATCTCCTCTCTATTATTGTTCCTCCACAGGAACTTAATTGAGGCTACTTCTTTGGTTATGAGTTTCCACACTTGCCTATCTAGTATAGCAATGGGTATTTCTTCATAAGGCAATTTCTCAGTAACTTGAACATTATCTACAGGCGTTATTCTGGAAGGATCTCCAACACAGTTACGGAGCATCGACACATGAAAAACAGGATGCACTGATTCAAATCCTAAAGGTAGATCTAAATCATAAGCCACTTGGCCTACTTTACGCATAATCTTATAAGGTCCAATATACCGGGAACTAAGCTTACCCTTCTTGCTAAATCTGATTACACCTTTCATCGGCGACACTTTGAGGAATACCCAATAATTAACTTGGAATTCCATGTTTCGTCGACGGTTGTCTGCATAAGAGTTTTGGCGACTCTGGGCTGTCACCAACCGATCTCGAATTAGCTTGATCTTTTCTACCTATTAGTTGTGTCTCCTATACCAGCCCATCCAATTGGCGATCTACACTTTGTTTCATATAGAGCTTCATACGGGGCCATCGTGACACTGGAATGATAGCTGTTGTTATATGCAAATTCAATAAGTGACAAATGATCATCCCAATTACTTCCGAAATCTAATACACATGCCCGTAACATATCCTCCATGGTATGAATAGTGCATTCAGCTTGTCCATCCGTCTATGCGTGAAATTATGTGCTGAGTCTCACTTGAGTTCCCAAACTTTCTTGAAAGAACTTCCAGAAATTAGCTATAAAATGTGCTCCTCTATCTGTAATAATAGATACTGGAACACCATGAAGTCGCACTATCTCTTTAAGGTAGAGCTTTGCATAATCTTCTGCCGAGTATGTAGTTTTAACTGGTAGAAAATGGTTGACTTCGTGAGTCTGTCCATAATTACCCATATGGAGTCATATTTACACCGAAAACAGGGCAAGCCTACAATAAAATCCATGTCGATCACTTCCCATTTCCAGGTTGGAATTTTCATAGCCTGCAACAATCCTCCTAGCTTTTGATGCTTGATTTTCACTTGTTGGCAATTTGGACACTGAGATGCAAATTCTGCTATATCTTTCTTTATGTCATCCCACCAATACATTGACTTAAGATCATGGTACATCACTGTCGCTCCTGGATAAGCAGAATAACGGGAGTAATGGGCTTCTTCCAGAATCTGGTGGCGTAATCATGCAACATCTGGAACATATAGCCTGCTTCGATACCTGAGAATCCCATCTGCAGAAATCTCAAATGGTGACTTTTCCTTCTGGGGAAGTGCATCTCTATAGTGACTCAACTCGGGATCTTCATATTGGCACTTTGTCACTTCCATGTCTAAGGATGAAACAACTGGGTTATGAACAGCAACTCCTGCATTTCACGAGTCCATTAAGCGAACTCCTAGGCTACCTAGCTAGTGGAGCTCACGAACTAATTCTTTCTTCTCCGGCTAAACATCACATAGACTGCCCATAGATTTACTGCTGAGAGCATCGGCCACCACATTTTCCTTTCCGGGATGATATAAAATACTCACATCATAGTCTTTCAATACCTCTAACCACAGTCTCTGTCGCAGGTTCAGCTCCTTCTGCTTAAATATACACTGGAGACTTTTGTGATTTGTATAAATATCAATATGATCACCATACAAATAATGTCTCCATATCTTTAGTGCATGAATAACTGCAGCTAATTCGAGATCATGGGTCGGATAATTCTTCTCATGTTTCCGTAACTGCCTGGAAGCATAGGCAATAACCCTACCGTGCTGCATCAACACACAGCCCAAACCTACACCGGAGGCATCACAATAAACAACATAGCCTTCTGATCTTTCTGGAAGTGTCAGGACCGGGTTTGAAGTCAACCTATCTTTCAATTCCTGGAAACTGCGTTTATAGGTATCGGTCCATTGAAATTTTGCTGATTTCTGAGTTAGCTTCGTCAATGGTGCTGAAATTGAAGAAAATCCTTCCACAAATCTTTTGTAATAGCCTGCTAATCCTAGAAATCTACGGACCTTTATAGGTGTTGTAGGCCTAGGCCAAGTCTTCACAACCTCAATTTTCTGAGTATCCACTCGGATGTTGTCAGCTGAGATAATATGGCCCGGAAAAGTTACAGAATTCAGCCAGAACTCACATTTTGAAAATTTTACATATACTTCTCTAGTCCGAAGGATTCTGAGGACAGTACGTAAATGTTCTGCATGCTCTTCTTCTGATCGAGAGTATACCGGAATGTCATCGATGAACACGATCACAAGTATCTAAGCCTCAACGACTTCACCGCTTCGGTGCCACTTCAGCGGTCACTTCACCGCTTCAGTGGTCAAGGCAAAACCCATTGGACCGCTCCAGCGGTACCGCTGCCACTGTGCTGGTGCCGCCAAAGTGGGCACCAGACACCAAAAACTTTCCCAAGTTTCACCATTTGATCCGATTTTCAGACTAGTTCTCGAGGCTATTTGCTCACACACCATACACATAGACACACATAAAAACATGCTATGAACGTGCCCGTGGCCTCAGAATTCCCAACGGAGGCCTCGTTGACGAGTCAACCCCCGATGCCTTAATTCCACTTTCCCAACCCAAGTCCCAAAATGCATTCGAGTGCATTGGGAACCGAATCAAATACACACATAAGTTCTAAACGACCATCCGGACCTCTCGAAATCAGCACAATTCTGAAAAAGGTCAGTTTACCCAAAGGCAACTTTGGGTCAAGTGTTTTCACTTTAAGCCTATATTTCACAAAACTTGGCTGAATCCGATCTGGAGACCTCGGGAAGCGTGCCAATGGTCCCCTCGGGTCAAAAATAAGCCAATCAATGCTCGGGAAAGGGCAAAAATGCCGAAAAGACTATAATGACCAAACAGGTCATTACATCAGATTCCAATTAGATTGTCGCTCGTCCTCCAGTGAAGAGAAGAAAAGAAGCGGGGAAAAATACCTGAATCAGTAAACAACTGAGGATATCGGCTACGCATGTCGGACTCGGTCTCCCAAGTAGCCTCCTCAACAGGATGGTGCTTCTATTGCACCTTCACAGAAGTAATCTCTTTTGACCTCAACTTTCGAAACTGCTTATCTAAGATCGCGATAGGCTTCTCTTTATAAGTCAAATTCTCATCATGAAATACAGAATCCCATCGAACAATGTAGGTACCGTCGGCATGGTACCACTTCAGCATCAAAACATGAAAAACTAGATAAACTCCCGCCAAGCATGGCGGCAAAGCCAACTCATAAACTATATCACTCATACGGTCAAACAATCTCAAACGGACCAATATACCTGGGGCTCAACTTGCCCCTCTTATCGAACCTCATAGCACCCTTCATGGGTGAAACCTTCAATAGGACCTAGTCACCAATACCAAACTCCAAATCCCGGACCTTCCGGTCCACACGCATCTTTTGTCGACTCTGAGCTGCCTAAAGCTTGGCCTGAATAACTCTAACTCTATCAAGGGACTCTCTCAACAAATCTGTACTCAAAGGCGGAGCTCGAACCCATCAAACCAACCAATCGGAGATCTACACCTCCTACCATAGAAAGCCTCAAAAGGCGCCATACCAATACTCAAATGATAACTGTTATTGTATGCAAACTCCACCAATGGTAAGTGCTGATCCCAATAACCACCAAAGTCAATAACACACGCTCTCAACATGTCCTCGAGCACTTGAATGGTCCGCTCGAACTGGCCATCGGTTTGGGGATGAAAGGCTATACTAAGATCCAATCGCGTACCCAACTCCTTATGAAAGGCCCTCTAGAAATGGGAAGTGAAAATAGTACCCCTATCTAATACAACAGAGATAGGGACCCCATGCAACCTCACGATATCCCGAATGTACGTCTTGGCTAACCTCTCGGCGATATAAGAAACCATAACTAGAATAAAGTGAGTGGACTTAGTCAACCAATCAACTATCACCCAAATAGAATCAAACTTGCCAAGGTCTTCGGAAGAACCGTGACAAAATCCATGGTAATCCTCTCCCGCTTCCACTCAGGAATGGGCATTCTCTGAAGTACCCTACTGGGTCGTTGGTGCTCATACTTTACCTGCTGACCATTCCCAAACTTAGCCATAAAATCAACTACATCTCTCTTCATCCGACGCCACCAGTAGTGTTGTCTCAAATCACGGTACATATTAGTTACCCCCGGATGAATGGAATAGCGGGAGCTATGAGCCTTAGACAAGATCAACTTAATAAAATCACTAACACGAGGAATGCACATGCGTCCTCTAATCCTCAGAATGCCCTCAGAATCAATTACGGCCTCCTTGGCCTCACCTCTCGAATCTTGCTCAACTGAGCATCCTCAAAATGATGAGTCCTGATCCAGTCCAACAAAGATGATCTCGCCTCTTTACAACCCAAAATCCTGCCCGGGGTTGAAATATCAAGACGAATGAAACGAGTCTGGACGGCCATGGCCAACGGATGCTAAAAAAAAATCAATCGAGCTAAACTCCCCATACTCACTGCCTTGCAACTCAAGGCATCAGCTACCACATTGGCTTTCTCGGGATGATACAGAATAGAGATGTCATAGTCCTTCAGGAGCTCCATCCATCAGCGCTCCCTGGAATTAAGATCTCTCTGCGTAAACACTTACTGAAGACTACCGTGATCGGTGAAAACCTCACTATGGACACCGTACAAATAATGCCTCCAGATCTTCAAAGCAAAGACCACGGCCAACAAATGCAAATAATGGGTAGGGTAATTCTTCTCATGAACCTTCAACTAACAAGAAGCATAAGCTATCACTCTACCCTTTTGCATCAACACAGTATCCAAGCCCATACGGGAGACATCACAATAGATAGCTAAATCATTACCCTCCATGGGTAATGCTAAGATCGGGGCTATAGTCAAAAGAAGCTTGAGCTTTTGAGAGATCTCCTCACAATCAATGTGCGGAAAAGGGCGAAAATGCCGAAAAGACTACAACGACTAAACGGGTCGTTACACTGTTCCCTTTCCCAAGTTCCAGAATTTATGAGCACTAAGTGAACTAGCTAAAACTATAATAACAGGTCTATTTTCAGGCTAAAGCAGCTATTTTATGCAAGATCGAATTCACTTTAATCAATCCTTGATTCAATGATAGGAAATGAAGGTCAGATGTGTACATATGACAAGTATTACCCAATAGATTTGTAGGGCATGTCCTAACAACTTTTTATTTAGGAGAATGATATTATAAACCAAGTTAGACTTGGTTCATTCCCAATCTCTTCTCCAAGGTCTCTTTAAATAGTCTTTCCTTTGCCAAGTGGTTCACAACTTGCATACCTGCAATTATGACCCTCTCATCCTATCATTAAATCAATCCGACTATCCTTAAAAGTGAGACAACTTTATTTTTAGAACCAAATTAACTTAGAGTCTTCAAGTAGGCTATTCTGACCTATCTTTAGCCAACAGAACCAAAAAGGATCTTATTTGATTAATCTAGGTTGATTTTAGTGTCACAGTTTTAGAATAATCCCTCAAAGGTCTTATTAACCTCTCTCTAGTCAAATAAAGGGATTTTGTGGGTCCCATGGTCGTAGGAATGAAACTCAGGTGAAAATGACTTCAAAGCCCTATAGAAGAAGCAGTACAGGGTGGGTCATCACCCCCAAACCCTTTCTAGACCCTCTGCTTTAGTAAAAAGAAGGCAAGGACAAACTGGTCATCACCCCAGTCTAAGCATTGACCTTTATTTTACTCCCTTGAAGCACTCTCAACCCTTTATCCCATCCTACAATCAAATGACAACCCCTAGAAACCTCTAGAACTAGGATGAGTTTAATATTACCTTTAAATCGTACTATTATGTGGTTTAAGGCTGCAATTAATATTCTACCCTCTTATCCTAAGGCATTAATCATTTGACATTTAGGCTCTGTTAAGTAGTCCCAGAAAAAGAACCCTCATGGGCACAACACAACTTCTTATGCGGGCCCTTCTATAACAAAAAATTGGCTGATATGCATGCGATGACAGTTTACGTATATAGGAAAGTAAACACCTAAGTAGTTTACACAAATAATCATATTATATTGAAACCTTTATGGTTAGAACCTAAAGTCCCTAGCAGAGTCACCATCTATTACAGTTCGCATTTCGCAGGCGGGGTTAGCGCTTGGAAAGCTACTCAAAACTTGTTGGTGCTCTTTTGGACTTGTTTTGAAAAAGAGTGGCCACCTAATTTTTAGGAAATTAGGAAAACCGGTGGTGAAGGATTTATTCAAATACAGTAAAAAATCCTTCGTAATCCAGAGTTCTAGGTAAAGGTTCTGGTGATCTCTTAGGGAAGGTGTTAGGCACCCTAGTATTAAGGATCCGTAGCTTATGGTTGACCTTGGAGCTTCAATTTGTTATTTTGTATGAACTACTTATGCTTTGTTTAGTTTCCCGTAGAAAAATACTGTCATGGCATATCATTTTGGCTTTAAAAGAGTTAAAAAAATTCCCTTTAAGTAAGGGTACTTTGAGTTCGGATTTAAAACATTCGGATAAAAATAGTTTGTCCTTTTACTTATAAAGATAGTAATATCGCGTGTGCCCCATCTGAAACTAATGTCACGTGTTTGTTTGTAAGAAAATACATACATATACATATATGTATGACTTTTTATTAATTCATACATCATCCACATTTTATCTCTTTGGTCAACCATATCCTCAGAACTATTTTCCCAAACTCGGGCTTTGAAAGAAATCCCATTCATTTGAATTCATTATGTTGGGTCTAGCCCAAATATTTCTTTTTTACTTTCTTTTCTTACGTTTCTTAAATTATGAAATGTACTTTTAAATATATATTCAAAGATAATCAACTTTGTACAAGAAAACATTCTTTCACTTTTAGTTACTTTAATCAAATGGAATACAACTCTTTTATTGGTTGAGTACAATTTGAAATATCATCTACCTGAATCCTAGGTTCCAATTTATAAGGGTTTTAATATTTATACAAATATTTACAACAAAAAGCATTTTCATACAAAGTGAATGTAAACATATAAAATAAGCATGTTTTATACAAAATAAAGAAGGGAAGAAAGTTTAGCTTTGTTGGCCTTGGGCCCAAATCCCGTACTCTTCTAGTCTTCGTCCGAAGCTCTAAGCATCCGATCCTTTTAGTTCGTCCTTAATCTTTTCTTTCTGTTCTTATTTTATTGGTACCGCACACAATGAAAAGGAAAGTAGCTAGTCAAAATGATACACCACCCCGTATGGGGACGTTTAGGAACATAAATAATAATAATATACCTCGGACTCCTATCAAACTTTGAGAGCTTTGATTACAGAGCCTCAGACTCACGGTTCCAAATAAGTCAAAGGAACCTGAATCATGTCGCAGTTGCAAACTAGTGGCCATTCTAGTTGCCTTGCCAAGAGCATGTTGGTTCCAACCTCGTGATATCACTGTGAGATCATCATTGCCTAAACCGAGGGATGACCTTTCCGGACAAGGAATGGCCACAAAAAAATCTTTTTTTTATTGGCCCAAGTGCAGTATCGTGTTCAAACTAGTCATTTTATCAAATGTAGCAGTCCGTTTCTTTTAAGGAAAAATAATAATGCATCAAGAATCATAGCAGCGGCTATTTCCACCAGAAGATGGGACTTCAGAAAGGATCAATCCGCCTACTCGAAAGCAACCCAACTATGGTGTATAGTTATTTTCTCAAAAATAACTCGGCCAAATCTTTCAAGACGAACCAGTCACTATGCTCAAATGGCAACTAAACATGGAGCAACAACCTAACCAAAAATTGTCCCACGATTGCAGCTCTTTTCAGCGTCAAACGTACAACACATTTGGCCAAAAATGCATCAATTGACTTGGTGACAACACTCAACTCAAAGTACTCAACATTCCACAACATTCAGGCCAAAAATTGCAGTAACAATCTACCTTTAAAGAGCAGCAAGAAATGGCCAGAACCAGCAGTCATTTGGCTTAAGGAACTGAAACAGTTCACCCCAAAATGCAGTAGGAATTCAGCCTTTAAATTTGGAAAATATCCCACATTCAAGTTACAATTATTTGTACTAAATGTCGGAGCAACTCGGACGTAGGGTCTGTTTCCCCCTCAAAATGCAGCAACCATTTGGCTCGAAAGTCCAGTAACATCGCCAAAGTGTGTCTCAAATGTCACAGATGTTCTTTAGAATAAGACAGCGGCAAGATTTCCAGATAAAGCAACCATTTTACAATGAAACAATAGCAGTGACCCCAATATGGTCCTCAAAACAAATGAGCCAATCTTCTTTGAGGCAAACAGAAATGTGTCAATTATGTAGCACTTCATTGAAGCATCTTCAAGGCATTTAGTATTTTGAAGTGCCCCCAAGTCATTCAAAGAAAGAGGGATTAAGAATGAGTATCTCAAAATGTGTAGTTTCAACTAAGTAATAGCAAAAGACATCTCATTTATTAAATGGTCATCATAACTTAGTGAAGTTTTGATATATTAGGCTAGGTTAAAGATTCTTAAACTACAAGCACATAAAAGAACTTCGCGTTACATCAAAAAAGAATTTTTCTTAAGAGTATATTAGGGGTAATCAATCATTTCTAGCAGTTTCCAGCAAGTAGACCACCAATCCCAACTCAGCATGCTTTCAGGGAAAAAAGTGAACTTAAAGTGGGAACAAAAAAAAAGTGAACTTAAATGCTAAGTTACCACGATAAGAATATAGGTACAATCACACAATCAGCTTAAATAATAAAGCTAAAACTAGGGCTGCATATCGGTCGGTTCGGTTCGGGTTTCAAAATTATCGGTTTAACTTATTGGTTATCGGTTTGTAAATATATTAAACCGTTAAAGAACCGTTAAAATATCGGTTAATGGGTTATCGGTTAATCGGTTTTTGTATGTTATCGGTTCGGTTATCGGTTTAACCGTTAAGCTTTCACACAACAAAAAAATGGCTTGACCACAATATGAACGGTGATTGGTTAAAATTGAGGTAATTGACAGGTTTATCCCGCTTAATCATGATTTATAATTGACAATGGGTTTCAACCCACAAAAAGATCAAGAAATGGATGTAGTTCCATATATGACTTTTCTTCATTTGAAAACTAATACTGTTAAAAGAAGGTTATTTTGCCACCATCTTTCAAAATGTTATATTAAAACCACTCCTAACCCATAAACAGAACATAAACAAGCAACAGTTGAGTTTAAATCTTAACATACATCATATGCAAACACAACCTGAGACTTCTATATATACAGAACATAAACAAGGCAGCAGAGCATCTTAAGTGTATAACCAACAAAACACAATACTATGTTTCAGTCTTAATACTATCAAGAGGGCAGATTGTTAATCATCTTTACATTTCTCCATCATTCTACGGTCTGCATCTTTACAGGGGTTAGTAAACTACCTATGAACGCCAACCCTATTGACAGGACCATAATTAAGCTATAGATTAGAATTTAGAAAATAACCCATAGAACAGCTTCTAGTGGGCATTGGGCAGCAGCGACAAAGGCAAAACAGTGCACAACAACTTAGTTAAAGGGTAGAAGTGTAATTAATTAAATTGTTATCGGGTTATCGGGTAACCCGTTAACAAAAATGGTCAACCCGCGACCCGACCCAATAAGCCAATAACTCAAAAACACCACCCGGAACCCGAACCGGTAATCCATTAACCCAATAACCCAATAATTGGTTCGGGTTATTGGTTTAACCGTTAACATGCACAGCCCTAGCTAAAACTTGTCCTTAGAACTAAATTCGATTTGACAAAAACACTTATAGGGTAATCCTCACAACTCAAACATAGATGAAACAAAAACAAGCTCATTAATTCCATGTACAAAGTGTGCTAGAGATATTAGTCCTACTTCCAATAATCTTAAATCTCTTTCTGAAACTTAATGACTAAACACGGTTCACAACAAACAAACATGAACAAGGAAAGGCAGATTCAAATTCTGTTTTTTTTTTAAAGATAATTATTGACAATAAACGGGGAAAAGAGAAAACAAGATATTAAGAGCATTATTAAATGTCTGAACTTTTATCAAGACAAAAACAGAATGCCACTCATATATATAAACTGATTCTTAACTGAAGAACAAGATTAGAGGGATATTACAAGAATAATGTTTCTGCTTAAATGTCACACCCCTCATGTTCGTAGTGGTAGAACCTATGGTTTCCTAGTCGGGTATGCCCGTGGAATAGAGATCCGAGCCCGAGTTTGGAGGTAGAAAGTGTCTTACCACGTGTACAAGGCTACCGGCAGATATTCCTGGCAATCTATAGAGTTAAAAGTTGAGCGAATCAAGTCTACGTGATCGGAACTGAACCAGAAAAACTTGCAGGACACCAGTCATCGTCGACGGGTCGTCGGCATGTTCGACGGACCGTCGACGTGCGGCGTCGATGGGATCCCGCAGCCATGCATCTGCAGGCGCAGATCTATGGGCAAGTTGACGGACCGTCGAGACGTCGACGGGTCGTCGACCCGCTCGTCGAACCGGACCGCCGTAGCCTTTTTGGCTTCCAAGTATAAATCGGTGGTCCACGACCCTATTTGATATTTTCCTCCTTCCAACAATAAAAAAACCCTAATATATTCTCTCCCAATATTTTCCATCATATTAGTAAAGATTTTACAAGACCCGGACACCGTAAACCCGAGATGGTGAAGAAGAAGGTTGCTTCTAGGGTTTCTTCAAGTTGTGGAGTTTAGGGAGTTGAAGTTAAAGTGATTCTTGGGATTCTTGACCCCTCAAGGTATGTAAATAATTTCTACCCTTATATTTAAGTTGGTTATCAAGAGTTTAATGATGTTAAGTGAAGAGAAGGTAATTATGGAATTGTTAAGTTGATGAAAGGCAATGTAGTGATATAGGGTTGTTTTAGGAGATGATTGGAAATGGGTTTACGTATATTTTGATATATATATATATATATGTGTGTGTGTGTGTGTATGTGTGTGTGTGTGTGTGTGTGCGCGCGTGTGTGTTGTCATTGTTGATGCGAGTATTGTAGTTGATGTAGGATCAAATGAGAAGTTAAAGAGTCGTTAAGCTTATAAGGAAAATGTTGCCCATGAGTTGTCAAGCTCTAGTCGTGTTTAGGATGGCTAGTAGGCGAAGTAAATAGCCTAATTAAGCCCTATGTTATCTTAATTATAGGCTTGCAAGTTCAAGAGGTAGAGGTTGAGCGATTGGAGATATTCCAAGGTATGATAAGATTATCCTTGCCTTCTTTTGGCATGATCCTATGATATGATCCAACAAGCGAGTAAGCGAGATTTCATATTACTCTACTCTTAGAAGTATTAGGAGTACTTCAGTCTTTGATGTTCAAGTACCCCATTTATGGGTGATCCTTCTTTTCATGTGTCCATTCTTATGTAGCCAGTCCTGTGCATACAGCTTATTCATGCATTTCATTTATTATATATTATTTATATTGACCCATGACTAGAAGGCGTTAGATACGCGCACATATCTAGCGTTATACACGCGGATATTAGATATATACAAAGTATGAGAAGAGATATAGGCGTTATATACGCATTACTACTATGATGATGATATTGATTATGGCCACAGAGGAGCCAATATGATATGACGAGTTGCCATAGAGGCTTACAGGAGTTATATACGCATATACATCAGGCGTTATATACGCACTCATATAGATGCACGGTCATCATTGATAGGTATGAGTATGCATATTATGTGCCCACAGAGGCTTATCAGTTACGCAGATTTATGCAGATTTAGGCAGATACTAGTTCATACAAGTACATGCAGTCACTCATTTCAGCTTATGAGTTCAGATCTTATCCATGATTCCCATGTGTATATATATATATATATATATATATATATATATATATATATATATATATATGTTGTTGCTCTTATGCCTTACATACTCGATACATTATCTGTACTGACTCCCCATTGCTCGGTGGGCTGCGTTCATGCCTGCAGGTACAGGGAGACAGATAGGTGGTCCAGCTTAGTAGGATCTCTAGATCTAGCAGTGGTCAGTATGCTCTATTCGATTTGGAGCTACAGTCAGTTTTGGTATGCCCCTTTTAGAGATGTGCATGCATATGGGTATGACAGGGCCCTGTCCCATCCTTTCTACAGCTTTTATTCCAGTAGAGGTCTGTAGATAGTTGTATGTAGTAGTCAGATGATGTAGCCTTGTCGGCTTCTATTCGTTTGTGTACAGTATATGTAGCAGCCTAGCTGGCTTGCACTGTTCTTCCACATGTTGTGTATATATACGCAGATTGTACAGAGTTCTGATGTTTCCCTTTTATGAGATTAGTTTGTGTCATTTATGAGCCTTTGATGTTTAGTATGTCTCTGATAAGTATTTAGGGGTGTTTGGTCGCTAGAGGTCAGACTCCCGTCACGGCTCATCGGGTTGGATCGTGACATTAAACACATAAGATGGTAGTATAATTGGTGATTCATATATGAAGTTTAACTGGAAAGGGATTTAAAATTTTGTGATTATGAGAAACAATCCAAATTGTGGAAGTACAACCAAATAATTGATCTATCAGCTCAATTGGAGACATTTAGCACTGTAGCAAGTGTCATTAGGAACTCAAGTATTTAAATGCTCAAACATGCACTACTTTACATATTTGGAGTGACAGAGACATTGATGTAAACCAAGTTCATCTTAAACTCACATCCGAATGGTAGTTTACCTTAAACCACCCCAAAAGATCAACCACGTTAGCATCTATGTTATTAACTACTTCATGCCATGACTTTAAGGTAAAAAGTGAGGCATCGGATTTTTCTTGTTCAAATAACATGTGTCATAAAAAATAATCTTTGGTATTCTCTCAAACCCATTTTTGGCTCAGTCATATCGTAAAGAAATAGAACTGGGTAGTACTTAATGAACTCATGAACTTAAACCAACTTTAAAAGGTTGCACTCAGTCATCTACAACATTTGTTCAGAAAAAAAAAGGTACTGGAGTTGAACTCAAATTCTTGAAATAAAACCAAAGTAAAAAATAGAACCAAAATAGTGTTTAAGTACTTGGAAAAGAAAGGAGACATCTTGTTTAAGGAAAAAATGAGATTATTTTTAGATCATATTTAACCTCATCTTAAGCATTGAGCTGGGAAAGGATATTTACACATAGAACATCACAAGCCAAACTCTTTAATCTTAAAAGAACTCCAGAAGTGATTGTTAAGTTAACTGCTCAACTAAATAGATCTTTACTTCAACATTTAAAGGTTAAAGAAGAATTTTATATTTCAATATGTACTCCAGCAGAATATTTGTGTTGTACTTAGTGTATATGATCCATTAAAAACATATTGAGTTTTAAAAGAAGGATTGAAAAATCATTTGGGAGGTTTAAGATCAGTTCCAAATCAGTCCAAAACTTAAGCTAAAAATGTGACTTGGGCAAAGTATCTACTCTTAAAGAAAAGTGAATTTTCGAAGGGAAAAACACCAACTTTCAAGAAGAAAACCAGCAACCATTCAAGATCTTAAATTCCAAATATGATAACCTTCAATTGTCGATCCAACTAGTTAACATTACAAACAACTACTTGAAAGCAACAATTCAGTATTTAACCAACATCCAGAACAAAAAAGAAAAGTGACATAAGATCATACCTAACGCTGTTTAGGATTAAGGAGGCAAGCAGTTAAGTTCTAATTTCTTAAAAACATGAATGAGCTCCCTGCCACGATTTCATTCGAACTAACCACTTTTATCATAGGCATTCACAATAATCCTAAAGAAAAACACGAGCAAAGAATATGCTAACAAACTGTATGCTAATTTCATTTCAGATTCTTAGCAAAACAATAAACGAAACTGAAATTTAGACTAAATACCAAAATAAAGAGGCAATATTAGGGACAGGAGTGAAAAGGAGGAAATGATAAGAGGAGTGGAAATTACCTTTTTGTCGAGCAGTGACAATGCCGACGAGGGTTGACGACAAACTACCTTTCACCTAAATCGATTTCCGACGAATGGAAACGACTTCCAAAAATTAAACATATGCAGGAACGTCCTCGAATCTCATGGCTTAGCCGGGTTTTTGAGTGTTCTCACTCTTGGGGTTTTGAAAAACCCACTATTGGTGTAAAAACCAATTTTTAGTCTCAAAAACCATGTCCAAATATTAAGCAGTGTGGTTCTACTTATAGAACCCCAAATGCTAGGGTTATTGCATTTCAAAATGATGTGGGGTGGATTTGAATCCACTATTTGTTGGAATTGTTTGAAATCCGAACAAATAAAAGGGAAAATCAAAAGATTTGAAAGAAAAATCCATTGATAGCAAGTTACCGTTCCGTTGTTGAAGCAAAACGCTAAAGCTCATCAATGCTTTTTCCCGAAATGGTGAAACCAATTCTGAGAGAAAGAAAACACATGAATCCCTTGCCAAAAATGACCGATGACAATGCATCTGGAGTGGGGTTTTACTAAAGGAGACAAAGGGTTTGTTTTATGTTTTTGTGTAATGAAATGAAAGATAAAAGGAAATTGGGGTTTTCACTTCGTGTGGGCCGGGTTTAATTATTTTTTGGCTGGACGAATTTGGACCATTCTGGTCTTGAAATAGGCTAATCCTTAGGGGTTAAAGAGTGGTTAAAATTGAGTTTAAAACACAAATATTGAGAATATAGCCAATTTGAACTCCAATTTTTGAATCAATTACTTTCAATTGAGCCAATCTTCAAAATCCAACCCAATTGAAATATGATTGACATAAATTAATTATTCAACCAGCTAATTAAGCTTCTTGACTTAACAAAGTAAATATTCATTTGTGATAACATACTAATTATAGTAATAAAAATATGTACTTAATTGAGGCATTTTACTTTGCGCAAATTGATTTTTTGAAATTGATAAAATCGACATAATTTATACTTAAAGTTATACGTAAAGATATACATAATATATATTAGGATATTTTTTCAGTGAAATGGAAAAATATCACCAATAGTTGTTTTAGAAATCATTTTTGATTTTCAAATGATTTAGTTACTTTGTTTGCGATTTAAGAAGCTTGACTAGTTAATTTGAATTTGTGGAGGGCAAAATTTGGGTGTCAACAGACCTTTTTGACCTGCATGTATGTATATGTGTCCGTTTGCATTGTCTTTCATAAGTTAAGCTTTCATTATTTTTTTCTATGCATACTAATGTAGGCCTGAATGGCTTATGACAAGTCTAATGCTAAATAGATAGTAAAGTATGATGGCGCTCAGTTGAGTAAG
Source organism: Lycium barbarum (assembly GCF_019175385.1). NCBI lineage: Eukaryota > Viridiplantae > Streptophyta > Magnoliopsida > Solanales > Solanaceae > Lycium > Lycium barbarum. The sequence continues at coordinate 65,386,509 of NC_083347.1, read as the reverse complement.
GCACCGGGTACCGGCCGTGACCCTCCGATTTGGGTCATGACAAACTTGAAATCAGAGCAGGTCTGTCCTAAGGTGTCTACAAGCCATGTCTAGTAGAGTCTTAATTTTGGGTATGTTGTGAACCACACTTATAATCAGGAGGCTACGGGGAATTTAGGATGGTTACCCCTCATTCTTAATACTAAATCGTGTAATAGAGCGGAGTCGTAGGGAATGAAATTCTTAACCCTTGCCTTATTTTTTATACAGTGATACCTGTGACCAAGAAAGCTTCAGCTAGTCAGAAGGCCAAAGCAGTGGCCGATGAGGGTACAAGAAGAATGCCATCTGCTAGCGAGGGCCAGAGTGAAGCCCCAAGGGGGAGTGTGACACCCTCACATAGTTCTCTGAATCCGCCAGCACCTAAAGAGCTGAAGAGAGACCCAGTACCTCTAATTCCTCCACCTGTTAATCATGAAGAGGACATGGATATGCGGAGTGCAATACGGTTGTTGACTAGATTGGTAGCCGCTCAGGCTCAGTGCCAGATAAGTACCGGTGAAGGTTCTATTGATAGTGCTGTGAGTGCCCGAGTTAGGGATTTTATTAATCTTGACCCCTCAGAGTTTACCATAGCTAAGTCCAGCGAGGACCGACAAAACTTCATTGATCAGATGTTGAGGACCTTGCGGGTAATTCATTCCAGTGATACTGAGCCTATTGAGTTAGCATCTATAGGTTGTAGGCCATAGCAGTGGGATGGTATGATAATCGGGAGAGGTCTCGAAGGCCAAATGCGCCTCCAATAGTATGGGAAGAATTTTCAAAGGCCTTCTTGCGTCATTACTTGCCGGCGGAGATTCATCATGTGAGGGTAGACAGGTTTTTGGCTCTTAGACAGGGGAATATGAGTGTGTTGGATTATAAACTCCAGTATAATTCCTTGGCTTGGTATACCCCCTCGATTTTGGATGAGATGGAACATCGAGTACATCGATTTGTGATCGGACTTGAGCCTCACTTGATTAATGAGTGTACTACGCCAGTTTTGCTTGACAGTATTGTCACGACCCGACTAGGGGCCATGACGGGTATGCGGAGCTAACCACCGAGCACCACTCATGCTATTACTCATCATACTCATCCTGTGTTCATTCATTATTCTCATACTCATAATCATAGGAAACCCATTTTCATTCTGAAACATATTTACCTTTATATCCATAAGCCCTTTGGCTATCAAAAAGAATATATATATATATATACAATAAGGACATTGTAAGACCATACTACCGACACATACGTATCTACGAGTCTCTACTAGAGTATTAGACATATGGACGGGACAAGACCCCGTCGTGCCCAAAAGATATGTACACAAAATAATAAGCAATGGCACCTCCGGAACAATGGAGTGCTCTCAAAGTCTGCCGATAGCTCCTATGAATCTGGATTACCTCCCTGTCTACCTGTGGGCATGAACACAGTGTCCAAAGAAAAGGACGTCAGTACGAGCATTGTACTGAGTATGTAAGTCATAAACAACTACAATACATCAATGAAATAAGGAGACATGAAGTGAAGGACAACTTGTAACTGACTGTCAATTTTGATAGAAATAAAGCATGCTAACTCACTTTATAAACATCATTATATCAAGTATGCATATCTATATAAGCTGCCCGACCATATAGGTACGGTGTGATCATCATTCGCCTACGTCCAGGCTTCCCGTGTCCGGGGTAACCATCTCATGCCACCCACTAGTGGTGTCTGCCCATGCCATCCAGACATGGTGTATACGCTGCCCGCCTTAGCGGTGTCTGCTCGGATATATAGGAGCGGTGTAATATCATCATCATGTACTCATCATAATGCATGCATAGAAACTCAAAGACGACTATACTTTATCAGGGTGACATAAGATCGTGAACCCCTGATTTCGTTATAGAGCATTCATAAGCATTCTACCTCACCTTGAAGGAATTGGCACATAAGGTGAGTATACAATAAACAACATCAATGGATCATATTTAGATTCATTAGCTTTAGGATCTTTAGACTTAACTCATCATTATCACTATCATACTCATGACATATATCGTTTCTGTATTTCATGCTATGCTCGTTATAATCATAGGCCCATAATTGCCGGAATGTAAGAAAGTCATGGGAAAATAGGAGAATTCATGCCATGGGAGTCATGCCTTAGAAGGAAGGGACTAGCCTTACATACCTTTTCATTCAACTATTCTATCGCTTGATCGTTCTCCTTCAATGCTCACGTTTCTACCTTCAAGAGAGTTCATATTAACATTAGCTAATCGATCACATGAACATGCTCAACTAAAGCTAGAGAAAATTGGGCAGCATTTCCTTTGTTTATACAACTTTCCTCATATCATATATCAACTCCCAAACGTTTATATAACATTCACAACATCATAAGCAACAATCTTCATACACCTACATTATCCACATTTCCCAAATTTCACTTCAATTCATCCATAACCATGGTCATAGTACACTATTGCATTTACTCACAATATAATGTTTATTCCATGTTCTTAATATCATTTATAACATAACCATAATCACAACATATCAAGAATCATGACTCATTTCAAGCTACTACTCACAATCTCATTATGCTTATCTTTGTAACCCATTTTCTATCTCCTTTCATAATCCAAGTCTTTCAACCCCTCAATACCCTAAACAATATGGAATGATCATAAAACATACCTTAGATAATGTGGGAATGAGCTTTGAGTGGAAATACTTCACTTGAGCCAAAGCCCTAGTTCACTTCCAATGGGATTTCTTGACTTGGATAAACCCTAATGAGTTTCTTACACTTGATTCTCTTGGTTTGATGAAGTTGATCATGAATTTCTCTTGAGTTCTTGTGGAAGAAGTGTGGAGAGCTTTTTAGAGAGTTCTTGAAGTGTGGAGTGAGAAAATGAAATGAATGGAATGAACTTGGTCCCCTTTTTAATAACTTAAAAATCTGTCCCGCTCAGTTCTACGGACCAACATACGGTCGGTAAAATTTTTATGGACCGTATGTCTGGCCGTACATTTGGTCCAGTGACGGCTTCAATTATGGGCAGGATATACGGCCCAACATATGGCCAGTACATTTTATACGGCCAGGATGTTGGACCGTATATGCCCAGCTTTTCCGAACTCGTTCTCGTCGATTCGTTTGATCTTCAATCCTTATGGAACCTTCTTAACACTTGTTTAAAACCTCATTAACAGTCTAAGAGAAGTTATAACTCTTCTCCAAGAAATTATTAAGTCATCATTAACTTGTTACTCGTAAATCTTTTTCGATACATAACGTATACCTTGCCTTTCTTGGCAAACTTTCTTCTCTTGCCTCGATTGTCTTGGAAATCTCAATTAGGGTCATCAAATGATATTTATTACTTATTGAAACATCGTATACTTCGTGCCCTTCGCTATTCTATTCACTGTGCATCAACGGAAGATTTTTCGAGGTGTAACAAGTATGGATATCACTCATATCCAGGCGTATGCTTAGAACCTGGAAGATCAGAAGCAGCAACAATGTGAGGACCGTGATGAGGGTCAGTATAAGAAGGCTAGGTCTGCTAGCCAACTTGAGGGTTCTCGAAGTGGTCTTAGGCTATTGTATCCTGTCGATAGTGCATCCCTACTATTTCAGAGGCCACGTTATGATGGTTTTGTTTATTCTGAATCAGATCAGAGTTCCAGGTCTTTGGATTTTTAGAATCAGAGGGATTCAGTAGAGATAAGGGTGCCTCCCTCCCGATGCTCCCAGTGTGGTAGGGGCCATTCTGGGCGGTGTCGTCAGGATTCTAATGTATGCTACTTCTTAAGGGACCCTAGTCACTATATACGAGATTGTCCAATTAGGGATAGAGATTGTATGGCTCAACCAACCAGATCAGTAGCAGGTTCATCATCTTCAGTACGTCCCCCAGAGCAAGGATTATAGGTATCAGCCGGTAAAGGCAGAGACAGGGTCGGAGCATCTGGCTCCGGCGGTAGTTAGAACTATATCTATGCCTTGACTAGACATTGATACCAGTATATTGAGACTTCTCCTTTATTGATAGATTCAAGATTCCATTGTGTTACATGCCACCCTGTTCATTGCTAAAAGTTGAGTATAAACCTAAGTTGTTAAGTTAAACTCTGGAGTAGTTGTACTAATGAATGATTCTGTAATGATTAAGAAAGTATATAGAGGTTGTGAAATGATAACGTATAGCCATTTTACCATGAGAAGGCTTTGTAGGGTTGGGGATGATGGATTTTTTTATGTAAAGTGGGTGTGGAAGTGGTTCGAACATCAGTTTGGTTTAAGTTATATGTTAATGCAACACGATGGGGAAGCATGAAAGGAACGATTTTATATCAAAATGGGGAATTGGCTGCAATTAAGCATAGATGGAAGACACGTTAATTGGACATACGGTGACACGAGGTGTCACGACCCAGCTAGGGGCCGTGACGGGTACCCGGGGCTAACCACCGAACACCACTCGTACTATTACATCTTAGACTCATTTATCGATTTCATGCTCATTTTACAAAGAAACTTCTTTTCATTACAAAACATAATGCTTTTATACAATAACATATATCAATATATTTACACAATATCTACGTCGTGAAACCACATAACCCACATTGAGTATCTACGAGCCTCTATTGGATTACACATACAACTGTACACAAAAGACTCATCATAAGCACCTCCGGAACAAGGGAGTGCTTTCAGTCAGCTAACAGCTTGTAAGAGTCCGGAGGAAGATCTCCTCCCTGTCTACCTGTGGGCATGAACACAACGTCCAAAGAAAACGGACGTCAGTACGAACATTGTACTGAGTATGTAAGGCAAGAATGAAATGAACAATGTCATAGAAGCATCATGAATCATAAGATAAGATATAACCTGCTTGAGTGTTATAAGCAACATACTTTTTACATATATCATATTTTACATCATCATAGTATATGTTTTGTCATATCCCATATATCATCACATTCATCATCAAATACATCATCACATACTTTATCACGTACATCGTCACATCATACTCCGCATCATTACCCGCGTTCGGGTAATCCTCATATGCCGCCCACTAGTGGTGATCATGCCCGGCCCTCTAGGCTCGGTGTAAACATAGCAGCCCGCATTAGCGGTGACATGCCCGGCCATATAGGCGCGGTGGAATCATACGCAGCTCGCATTCGCGGTGACATGCCTAGCCAAATAGGCACAGTGGAATATTATCATCATAAAATCAATCATAACACATCACTATTATACATCTCATAACATAGCATCATCTTATCATTTCTTGGTATCTTATACATATCATCATCGTATTACAAACTAGCATTGTTAATCATCTTATAGACATATCATCTATTAGCATTAAGAGCATACGTTAAGCTTTAAGGGCAACCACACTATGTCGGGGTGACGTAAGGTCGTGAACCCCCAATTATATTATGAACGTTTATGAGTATCGTGCCTCGCCTTGAAGGAAATAGAGCATAAGGCGAGTGTTAACAAAGATAACATCATTACCGTAATAGGAACATCAGGCCACAATTTCTTGAATCGCTATACTCTAGCTCATTATCATCACCATCGTATGCATATGTAATTCAATATATTGAAGGAATCATAGGCTTCGTTTTGTAGAAGGATTATATAAGACTTGAAGGATTCATGTCTTTTGAAAGAAGAGATAAGCCTCACATACCTTTGTCGTTTAACTATGCTATCGTTTGCTTGATTTCCTTTGATGTCACGTCTCTACCTTCAAGAGAGAATTCGTACCATCGTTAGTCAATCGACGAGAAGAACGTGCTACTATTTCTAGGGAAAATTGGGAAGCATTTCCTTTGTTTCTACTACTTTTCCCATGTTTCATTTCAACTACCAAACATTCACAACAACACTCACAATATCGTATCAACAATCGTCATTTATCTACATTTACCACATTCCACCATTTTTCTCCAATTCCTCCACATTTATGGGTTTTAGCTCATCATCACATTTTATCATACATCACACCTATTTCATGGTCTACACGTTATTTATCTACATTTACCACATTCCACCATTTTTCTCCAATTCCTCCACATTTATGGGTTTTAGCTCATTATCACATTTTATCATACATCACACCTATTTCATGGTCTACACGTCATTTATAACATATTTATACTCCAACTCATCAACATTTATAATTCAATCCAACTATCATTCAACTATGGCACTATTCACATTTTATGACCCATTTACTACACTCTTCTATAATCCAAGTGTTTCAACGAATAAATACTTCAATCATCATGATAAAGTCATAAAACTTACCTTAGATGTGGTAGGAACGAGCCTTGAGTATCAATACTCTTATATACCAAAAACCCTACTTCACTTCCTTTGCAATTTTTTGGTGTAGATGAACTTTGATGAGTTCCACACTCTTGATTTCATGGATTTGGTGTTGTTGATCTTGATTTTCCTTTGATTCTCTTGTGGATGAATATTAGAGAGTGTTCTAGATGTTTCTTGAAGGGTGGAGTGAAAATGAAATGAATGGAATGAAAAAGGGTCCCTTATACTTAACTTAAAATCTGATTTTTATGAAAAGTAATCGAAGTGCACAGTGGCCGTAAACCCAATTTACGGGTCGTATTCTGGTTTACAGTCCGTCTTTCACGACCGTATTTAAGCATAACAGAACCAGAAAGGTTTGCTGGAGGCCATGATGGTTTACAGTCACAGTTTACGGGCCGTATTTCGATTTACGGGCCGTATTCTGAGTCATATTTAACAATTTAGACATTTGGCAGAAAGTTGAAGTTTTGGAATGTTGAAAGACGATAGCAGTTTACGGTCCCGTAAACCACTTTACGGGTCGTATTCTATTTTACGACCAACTGGGCCGAAGTGCAAATCTGCAACTTTCGCATTTTCAAAACTCATAAGTAGTCATCCCATTCTTAGTAAAACAACGTACACTCATACTCTTCATTGGTCTATTCATTGTATGTTCACGGAGAAATTTCCGAGGTGTAACACGAGGTGAGGATCATGATCTCGATTTTGGCATTTATATTGGCTGGCCGTGTGAGGCTAGGAGTTATTGTTAATTGTTGTAGCGCTGTGTGGTGTTTGTATTGTTTTTCTGGCAGCGTGGCAGGTTGGTAGTAGTACGATTACAAGGCAGACTCAGTGTATATTTTTGTAGACCTCTAAGAGTTTAACATTCAACGACGAATGTTTGTAAGAGGGGTGGGGGGGTGGGGAAGATGTTACATTCTGTATTTTTTGTTCTATATATGCAAAACTATGTTAAGTTTAACAGATGCACTTAAACGTGAGAAATGAGATATTTCACAAACAAAAAAGAGCAGCCTTCTTACGCGACGTGCCTGCTTCACCTTTTTACTTCCCATCCTACTTGGTTGAGCTACTTAACACGTGTCGTGATTATTAAACGCGGATGAGACACATATTTAGATTAAATATGGGTAGCAAGTGACACACCCTAATTAAAAAAGTAGGTGACAATTGGGTGTGTCACTTACTTACTAAAGGAAAGGCAAGAATTAAATCCTCCAAAAGGCAAGATAAGGCTGAACCATAGGGCCCTTTTAGAGGGCTGAAATCTCTCACTTTATCCTCATTATTTTTGAACATAGAGAGCTTAGAGAGAGACCTGAAATATTTTTCCAAAAGTTCCATAGAAACCCAAAGAGATTTCAAGGTTTACAACTGATTCAAATGCCGGAAAGCTCGAAGTTCTTGCTATTTTTTCTTCCTCTTTCTTGTAGCTGCGTTGAAGGTTATTTCCAGGTGAAAAGATCCTAAGTTTTGGCTGGTTCTGATCCGTTCAAGGTGATTTTATGCTTCTCCTTCCCTTGTCTAAGCTTCTACGAGTTGTAGCTCGATTGTAAAGACTAGATCTTGTAGGTTTCGAAAGAGTTAGCATGTTGTTGTTTTTGCACCCTTGCTGGGCTGTAGTAAGCTTATTCTTTTAGTCAAATTTTTGGTTGGTTTGTACAAGTATAATTATATTTATGTATTTTGTTTGTGTTACTCATTTGAAAGAAAAGAGGAGTTGGAAACATGTTTCTAGAAATCTGAAAAATCAATTTTAAGTTGTTGTAACTTATTGGGCTGTTACGGAGTCGTTTAAGGATGTGTTATGGCTGAAAATCATTAGGAATAAAAATAATATGTTTTGGTTAATGTTGTTAACAAATTCTAGAAGGAAAAGGGGTTTAAAGCTATAGTTTGTTTAAGTGTAAACCGAGCTTGCCGCTCCTTATACCATTGCTTTAGTTGCTGGTTGTTGATGGTATAGCGTGGATATGTTATTGTTTTTGTATATGGAATTCGTATTGGGAGGAAGTGAAATTTATAAGGGAGATGATGCCCAGTTTTCTAGAAACGAGCTACTAGCTTAGAAATCGTGTTAAGCCATTCTGTAGCTTAACCATAGTTCAAATGTTTTAATGTAGGTTGAAGTTCTATGGGAAGTATATATTGTGTCGTGGTTAAGTAAAAACGATATATTAAGGCTAATCGTTCCTTCTTTTGGCATGATCCAAGTAAACGAGATGTTAACGAAATGTTATTCCATAAATTGGGTCTACTCTTTAAAGCTGAACATGTCCATGTTATCATTCCTATGAAATATAACTTAAGCATGGCTAAATATGACTCCTAAGTCCCTGTGAGGCATATGATGATAGTGTTAATGTACATAATGATATTCGGAGGATTAATGATCTTACGTCACTCCGAAAGGTTCAGAATGTTACTCCATGTCAGCATGCAATGTATATATGGTATTACGCATTCACCACAAGGGTACGACCGGTCGGCCAGTTATGCATTTACAACCGAGATATAGCCGGTTGGGCAGTTACCACTGATCAGTTGGCAGTTACGCATTTACCACCGAGCAACGGCCGATCGGGCAGTTATGTATTTACGATCGAGCTACGGCCGGTTGGGCAGTTATGCATTTACCACTGAGCAACTGTCGGTCGG